>NC_138187.1:39983170-41302106 GCF_964194105.1 Spermophilus citellus
TCTGGTATGCCCTCCCACACCCCACCAGACCTTTTTAGGGAGGCCAGCTTTCAGGACTCCGAGGCCCTGGGCCTCCAATATGCCTCCATTAGGGAGGCAATCTAGGACATCGGAAGGCCAGCAGTAGGGTCTCCTCTCCACACCTGCTGGAGGGCACTGGAGTCTAGGGGACAGCTAAAGTGTTGTGCCAGGCCAGAGTGAGCCAAGAGTACACAGGTCCGATGGGCCCAGGTCAGCCTCCAGTACTAGGGTGGGACTGGAGGGAGGATGGAGTACTCAGGCTGCATGGACAATCAGTGACCAGGAACGGGAGAAGCCCCATCTGCAGAAGGGAAGAGAGGCAGCCACCCCACTGTGCCCTGCCCACTAGGCAGCAAGCAAACAGCATCCCTGGTCCCAACATCCTCTTTCCCCAGGAGATAGCCTGTGGCCACTTCTCTAACACCCCAGCCCCTCCCCCAGGTTCAAGGTCCCTGCAGTCCTGACCAGGTACCCTATGAGTACCCCAGACCAGGGGCAGCCCCTCCCTCAGAGCCTCGGGAGCCAGGAAGACTCGGAAGGGTTAACACTCTTTGTTATCTCTCCTTTTAATCCTCAGATGGGCCAGCGGCTCACGTTGTTCGGATCTGGTAGAGAGAAAGCGTTAACTATTATCTGCTTCTAGCTGACCATCTGCTGTTGCAGAAAATTCAAAACCCTGGAGATCTACTTATATCCACATCGTAAACGAGAAAAGATGTTTTAATTAAGGGAAATCAGGTTAACTTAGCTCTAATTTACAAGCCGCCTGCCTAATGAATTGTCTGGGCTGCTCTCTCTTTGTAGAGAGTAAATCTGAGGATCCTTTCCCCTCCGCAGTTCAGACACTAATTAACTAACCAAGAATTTTAGTAGCACACCGCCTGTCGCCTAATAGTTTTACCTAAAGCCAGCCCGGTCATTGCTCGTACAAATTGCCAATTAAATGTGATTGATATAATGAAATTGGATTGTATTTTTCACTTACCTTCTTCCTTCCCCCCATCCTGCATCCTCTTACCCCTCTGTCAAGGACTGGACCTACGCTATGTGACACACACACACACACTCTGGTCACAGCAAAGCTTCACACAAGAGCCCTGCCTAGGCCGTCCTGGCTCCTGGCAGTGCCAGCACGGGGCTGCACAAGTTCCTGTTAAACCATCATTTCTATTAGTTGAAGTTAACAGGCATAATCTTGTTTCCAGATATTTATCCACGTACGGAGGGCTGTAGTTACATGTTTGAAGTTAGGGGGGAAAAGTGAAAGATCTAAGCAGCCATTCTAAAAATACATTAACAGTTTCCAAAATCTATATCGCTGCTTAATTAAATATGTTATCCTGTTTATAGGATCTGTGGCTAATTATTTAGAGTCATTTAATCTACTCAATTTGCACGTTAATTAAACAGCATCGGTTTGCAGCGCGGCCGGGCAGGCTGGGAGGGAGGCAGCGCCGCCTGGCGGGGATCCCGCTCCGATGCGCGCGGGCTGCGGTCCCGCTGACCCGGCCTCTGATCGCGCGAGTGTCCACGAACCGCGGACCTAGGGTGATTCAAAGGTGGTCGGTCCTGGCTGGTGGAGACTGATGGCGTTGGGCCGCGAGAGGGGCTGCGTTGCCACGAGGAAACCTTCCCAGGCTATCCTGCAGAGAAATTTGGGGTCGCCTGGTCCAGCAGATCAGAATTCGACTGTTAATTTGTGGGCAGGGGGATCCATCCATCCACTTATCCATCCATCCATTCACCCACGCGGTGAATGGATCCACCCACCCATGCATCCATCCACTGATCCATCCATCCTCCCCAGGCTCAGGGAGACGGTGGCGCAGAGCAAGTGGAGAATTGGGGCGCAGGTCCGGGACTGGGGAGGGCCGCGATGGCGGGTGCTGCAGGCGTGCTCCCCAGCAGCGAGCCGCCGCGTCCAGCCCTGCTCCCCGGCCTGGGGCGAGGGGCCCACGGCCGGGCCTGGTTAACTGGAAAATGATGAAGCCGCGCCCCGCCCCCGCACTCGCGGCCTAATTGTTTTCGCTGCCTGTCCCATCTGTCCCTCTCCGCCCGTGTGTGTTTTGGCTTTTGTTTGGCTGCCCTGTGCTCACACCCTCTTTCAAAGACCACTTCTGTCGCCCTTCACCGATCTCTTCTGCCCCATTAACCCATCGGCACGAGGCCCGGGCAACAAAGGCCCGGGGGTCGGGCCGGCGCGCAAGCGCCCCTCATTGTCCGAGCAGACTCGGCTGCGTGGTCCCGCAGCCCGACGGGGCGGGAAGGAGCCGGCTGGACGCGGACCGGGGCGGCCCTCGCGGCCGAGCATTCTGCCTGCGAAGGCGGCCCTTGGCAGGGGCCGGCACGGCAGCTGCAGCCGGGAAAACTAATCCGCTCGGCCTCCCGCTTTGTCCCTCCCTGGACGTGGCACCAGCGCGCAGAGAGCAGGCTGTGGGAGGAGAAAGGCAGCCCACCTCGAGGCCTGTAAACAAAGACCAATAACCTGCGACTCAGCCGGTCTGCCTTGTCTCCTCACGTTCCTCCCGGGGAAATGCTGACCAGGGGGAGCGTTCTTACTCTGGTGGGGGCGCTGGCTGGCATCAGGCCAGGAGCCCGGGGCAAGGAGAAGTGTCCACCAAGAGCTCCCAGCAGCCAGGATGCTCCCCACCCACCACCATGGGGAAGGCTGAGGCAACCCCAGTGCTCCTTGGGGCCGCTGTTTCTGGGGGCCGGGAGAAGCACTGGAACCGGCTAAGGCCGCAGGACCCCAGGTCTTAAGCGTGTGCTGCTGCTGGGGTCTCTGCAGTGTGGAGGGTTTCTCTTCCTTCTGCAGGAGCATCATTCTCCCAGAGCTCCCTGTTCTGATCAGTGAGGCCAGAGGAAAGGGGACCATAGCAGGAAGGCTATCCATATGTAGCCAGAAGGTCACCTTTCTCTAAAGTGGGGCTGAGGACTGCAAAGAGGGACAGAAATACCGGTCCAGTCATGTTGAGCCGCACGTGCACTTCGACAAGCTGAGTGGTCTTGGAGGGGCTCAAGAGGAGCCCTCTTTTTTCACCTAGACCCTACCCATTTTTATTTTTCCTCCTGGCACTCTGCAGAGCCATCCTGGAAGACACTGGGTCTGCACTCCTTGTGTGAAGGATGGGGACACCGCCAGTCCAGGCTGAGTGAAAAATGATAATCTCATTTTTAAAAGTCATCAAGTATTTTAAATTAAGAGGTTGCATGACGAGGGGGAAGCCCTGCAGAGTAATAGTGGCCAAATGATATTCGTATGTTGTGTGCATGCACAAATATGTAACAACAGATCCCAATGTGAGGCACAACTATAATACACCAGCTTTTTTAAAAAGAGAAAGAGTGATTGCAAGAACAAGAAAAGACAAATTAAGACTGTTTAAGTTCTCCTCCCACTAGTGTTCCCAAGCAGGAACATTCAATGCATGCCGGGTTCCCTCCCTCCCATGTCCCCATGTTGGTGTCGGTGAACCTCAGGTCTAACTCTGGAGAGTTTCACCATTTCCTGCTGCTGACCATGAAAGCAGGACCCAATATTCTTTGGGGAGGGTCTAATGGGTTCCTAAGCGCATAGGGGAAAATGGGGTACTCCTTTGACTTCATCCTTTTGAATGAGGCCCAGTCCACATTTCAATATTGCTCCTGCAGGATTTTTATAAGACAGTTTTACAACTTATTGGAAGTCTACATCCTTTGTCTGCTTGAGATCTACCTTAAAATATTGACCCCAGGCTGGACCTTGGAGATCTTTGGCCTCAGGATCTTGGACAAGGGTTTAGGCAGAAGCAATACAGGAATGTGAACTTCAAGTGCAACCAGCAGGACCACTTCAGTGAGTCCTCCACTGCAGGCCAAAGACACAGTCTCAGAGTCCTAATAAGGCCAGCAACAGGAAGCCCTGGTAATTTTTAAAATAACAACTTTATTGAGACATTGTTGACACCATCAAATTCATCCTTTTGAAGTGTGCACAATGTGGTGATTCTTTTTTAGCACATCCCAGACTTGTGCAACTGTTACAACTCTCCACTTCCGGAACATTTTCTTCACCCCTAAAAGAAACCTGGTACCCATTAGCAGTCACTCCCCATCCCTATCCCCTCCCCCCCCAGCCCCTGGCAACCACTAATCCACTTTCTGTCTCCATGGATTAGGCAAGGATAATTTTGCAAAAAAAGAGATTCTACCAGTCTGGAAAGGAGTATATAAATGAGGAATGGGGCGGGGGTGGGGTGGAGGATGAGGGTAAAAACACTTTCTCCTGCGGATCAGCACGCTCCTTATGGAACACGGAGAGAAGATACCATTTGAGGGCCAGAAGGGAAGAGGCTTCGAGGAAAAGTGCAATGTCCATTTACCCTTGGCCAGGGCCATATGTTTTCGCCATCAGCATTCTTTCTTTTCCCCAGAGTTTGCAGACATGCCCTTAAAATCGCCTCTGGCCCCTTCTATTGGCACTGTGGCTCCCGGCAAGGAAGAAACCACAACTGTCCTTTCTGTTCAGTACCTCTGGTTTAGATCAAAACTTCCAGGGCTGGCTTGGCACTGGTGGCTCTTGGAAGGTCCCTCATGTCCACTTCGATGTCCCTTCTCCCCAATCTTGAGGAGCCAATTTGGTCATCTGATGGCTTTGTTTGTTTTGTTACTTTGCTTAGAATGATTTGGTTTTTAATGCATTTAAGAAGTTGCTGGAACATAATTCCTTTATATATAATTCCTCAGCTCAGAAAATACCATTTTCTTTTCCCTGACCAGCAAAAAAAAAAATAAATAAATAAAAAAAAATAAAAAAAAATCTAAAGTTAGCTTATTTCAACACCAAATTTTGTCTTCCCCTTGTCCTTTACAAGCCCAAACTTCAGCAATCACAGAATCAGGCTTCTAATGAGTATTTTCTTGATTTATAGCCGAAATGAGCAGTTATCTGCTAATAACCTCTGAGTCTGAAATTAGAAGGGATAGAGAAAATAAACCAAATTGCAAAGATCAGCTCTGTTAAATAAAGTCATTGTGCAAAGACATATAACAACATTTTCATGCATCAGATCAACGACACAATGGGCTCGTCATCGGAGGTCGTAATTATTTAATACCACTTAGCAGCCTCAGAGCGCTTGCCCTATGAACGTTTAATGGACATTTGTTAATTAATTCTCAGCAGAGCCCTTCCAGATGCTTAGATGCAGAGAAACTGAGGCAGGGGTGAGGGGTGTCGGAATGCAAGAGCTACATAAGAAACGCCTGTCCCCTTGATGACTGAGGCCACCTCTCATCAGTCCCCTCCCGCTTGGGGACTTTGGGCATCCAGGGGCTGCTAAATTGCTCTGAAGCAATTCATAAACAAAGGCATTGTTAAAGGAATTATGTTCCTGCAGCCTTTGACTGTGCTACCCGGCCAGAGGCCAGTTATGTTCCACCTGCCAGGAGAGAAACAAGACATTTAAGACATCCCAAAGTAACTTCATGTTAAAGAACATGAGCAGGATGTGTCCCACTGTGGCAGGAGCACAGAGTGGGCAGCAAGCTCCCAGGAGAAATCACATACTTGTTGGAGTCAGAGCCTCTATTGGATGACCACCGAGGCTACTGTGGCCACAGGCTTCTTAGGGCACCTGGCCACCCCAGCCACCAGGGATGCCTCCAAGCCCCCACAGGAGCCTGGCAGCCTGTTTGTGGCTTCTTGTTGTTCTCATTCCGAGGCACAAGCAACTGGACTGGAGTAGAGCAGGGGTGGGGTAGGGGGGTGCTGGGAAATAGGACCTCCTTGTGCCCTTGAGCTTTGCCACCCAGATTGTCAGCCCAGACAGCAGAGGGGAAGAGGTGGCCCTTGAAGTCCTCTTCTGGCCCATTTCCAGAACCCCTTCACTACTGGAGGGGTGGGCATGGCTGCCCAATGCTGGCACATACCACTAAGAGCATCCAGAACGGGTCACACACAAGGCTGGGGAACCCACTTAATTCTTGAGACCATGGGGAATAGGAAGAAGGTTCCCTGCAGGACCAAGAGGTCAGAGCCAGCCAGAGCTCCACCAGTTTAACCAGCTGGGTGTCCAGAGAAGTGATTTCAGGATCCAGGGGTGCAGTGTGTTCCTGAGTGGTGGCTGACCTGTGCCTCCTCACAAGGCTGTGTCCCTGCTGAAAAGCCCTCCTGCACTTGCATCAAGGGAGCCACCTATAAAAGTGGGTAGGGAGCATGGCACCTGGCTTGTTCCCGTGTGGATATTGGCCCAAGGCAGCAGCCCAGAGCAGGCCAGCCCTCCTCTTGCTCTGAGGAACTTCATCCACCATTAATTTATTATTTTGTTCTGCCCATGTAGGACACCCTGAAACAGACTGATGGGAGAAGAACCTTCCAGTACAGTTCTCAGTGATGGAGAGAAAAAATTTTCATGGGCATTGGTGTTTTGCCCAGTGGCATTGCTGTCTCCTGTCCCGTGTCACAGTCAGCACAACAGTGTCCCACAGGGTTCTGGAAAGCCAACAGGACAACAGCAGCCCACATCTGGAGGCCCATCCCTGGTACCTAGGCCTTTCCTCCTTGGAGAAGAATGTCCTTCTGGGCTCCCTGTTCCCCAGACCTGCAGCAGCACACCACATACATAATACTATTTACTTCATATTTCACTTTAAAATCTGCTTTAAATAGAATCCCTTTTTAATTGAGTCTCATCCTAATACAAAATCTCTGAGATCACAGGTCTGATGTGCTCGCTGTATTTTCTAATGAATATTGAGATAAATACAATCACCAAATAAAAAACTGCTGTGTTGGGGGTGGAGCTCCGTGGTAAAGCACTTGCCTAGCATGTGTGAGGCCCTGGGTTCCATCCCAGCAACGCCAAAAAAAAAATAAATAAATAAATAAAAAATAAAAATAAAATAAGTTAAATTAAAATTTTAAAAATGCTGGCTTGAGCCAGGTACACACCTGTAATCCCAGCAGCTTTGGAGGCTGGAACAGGAGGATCGCTAGTTCAAAGCCAGCCTCAGCAATTTAGGGAGGCCCTAGCAACTTAGTGAGACCCAGTCTCTAAATTAAATATTAAAAAGGACTGGGGATGTGGATCCATGGTTATATGCCCTGGGTTCAATTCCTGGTACAAAAAAAAAAAAAAAAAAATTCTGGCTTTTGTGTAGGATGTTGACTGTGCCTGCACTATTAGCACATGGTCCCATGCCTAGGAAAGCCGAGGCCAGATGGTTTGCAGCCAGACCCGCGTTTTGCGCAGGGGAGCAGGGCCTGCAAGGAGGAGCACAGGCCAGTCCTCAGTGTGGAGCCATCCAATCTGTCTGAGCCCAGTGCTCTCCTCTTCAGGAGAAGCCAGCTGGCTGTGGGAATCGTGTGCAGGCTGGGGGAGAACAGGTCTAAAGGAAGGGACCGGGGGTTTCCATCCAGTTATTGGGCTTCTCTAGGGCTTCAAGATTCCTTCAGTTCAGAAGCAGGCAGAGCACCTTGAACTGTGAGAACACCTTGCACGAAGGGACAAATTCTGTGGGATTCCACTCAGGAGGTCCCTAGAGGAGCAGATTTCTAGAGACAGGAAGTAGCATGGTGGGTGCCAGGGGCTGGGGAGGGATGGGAAGTCAGTGTTTCAATTTGGGGAGATGAGAAAGTTCTGGAGGCAGTGGGTGGTGATGATTGCACAGTACTGTGATTGTGCTTCGTGCCACCAAACTGTGCACTTCAACGTGGTTGAGATGGTGAATTTCCTGTGACGTGAATCTTACCATAATTAAGAAAGACACACTATAAGAGGGATGCACAGACTGGCTGTGGGGACCCTGGGGATTCAGGTCACTAAGGTTTCCACTTGGTTGGAATTTTCCATAGTAATTTTTTTTTTTTTTTTTTTTTTTTTGGTACCAGGAATTGAACTCAGGGGCACTCGACCACTGAGCCCCATCCCCAGCCCTATTTTGTATTTTATTCAGAGACAGGGTCTCCCTGAGTTGCTTGGAGCCTTGCTTTGGCTGAGGCTGGCTTTGAACTTGCGACCCTCCTGCTTCAGCCTCCCCAGCTGCTGGGATGACAGGCGAGCACCACCCAGCCTGGCTCCATAATAATTTTTTAAAGATTTCTCACACACAGGCAGCTGATATTCACTCTCTGCAGAAGGGGGAGAGTGACCATCAGTGGAGGATCTCCATGGTGCAGTTCAGGGTGGAGCAACCCTGGGAAGAGGAGACCGCTGACAGTCCCCCAGGGTCCACGCTGTTCCTTGTGTCCTCGGGGCTTCAATCTCAGCCAGCTGTCCTTCCCCTGTGCCCCCCGCAAACCCGAGGAGGCTGAAGAAGCAGGTGGTCAGGGTGGGGGTGTGTGGGGATGTGGGATGTCCGCGCACAGGGCTCCTGCGTTCCTCAGCCTGACGGCAGGGAATCAGGACAGGACCTTGGTGGTGGTTCATACTCCCAGGGCTCCCTCTGGAGGAATCCGCTTACTGTATTTAGGCCCTCGATGGCCTTCAGACTACAGCCCCCACTCCAGCTCCCTACATTCCCAGCAGAACTTCTGATAAAGTTTAAGTTCTTTTCAATTCTATGTTTGGCATTTAGGGAAGAAAGTCGACTACATTAAAAACCACTAGAAATGTCTTTCTCTTTTCTATTACTTCTATTTATCGCTTCCCTCACCTTTTTAAAGACTGTGATTTGCAGAATTTGGTGGTGAGGGCCTGTCATCCCAGTGGCTTGGGAGTCTGAGGTAGGAGGATCACAAATTCGAGGCAGCCTCAGCAATTTAGCAAGGTCCTAGGCAACTGAGTGAGATCATGTCTCAAAATAAAAAATTTTTAAAAAGGCTGAGGATGTGGCTCAGTGCCTCTGGGTTTAATCCCCAGTACCAAAAAAAAAAAAAAAAAAAAAAAAAAAAAAAGAGAGAGAGAGAGAGAGAGAGAGAGAGAGAGAGATTCATTTTCTGCCAGAGGCCGTGGAGAACATCTACACTGAGTAGATCTTGGTGGAACTTTGAGCCCTGACATGAGCAGGTTTTTGGAAGCCCAACAAGGGTGTGCATGGAAGAGTCCGTGTCACATGAAAAGTCTGCATCTACTTGACATATCTCACATGGGGCATCTTCACACCCCAGGAGCAGCTCATCAGCCCTGGAGAGGGTGGGTGTGACACCCAGCCCCAGTCAAGTGGCTTTCGATGTTCTTTCCAGGATTAGTGCTTCCTTTGTCCCCCAGGGTTCTGTCACAGTCTTGGAAAGAAAAACCAATCAGAGAAACCCCATTTAGGCCACTCAGAGAGTAGATGCTGACGACCACTCTGCCTGTGCTGGGAAACAGGTGGCCCTTCAGTTTCCATGAAATCCTCTCCCTGGACTCTGGGAATATTTTATGTTTCTGACACTTGGCAATGATGGTTGTCTGCAAAGCTTTTTTTCTTTCTTTTTTTTTTTCTTTGCAGCACATAAAAATATCCGAATAATTAAGCTGGTGCGGTGGCGTGCGCCTGTAATCCCAGTGGCTTGGGAGGCTGAGGCAGGAGGATCACGAGTTCAAAGCCAGCCTCAGCAAAAGCAAGACACTAAGCAACTCAGTGAGACCCTGTCTCTAAATAAAATACAAAATAGTGCTGGGGATGTGGCTCAGTGGTTGAGTGCTCCTGAGTTCAATCCCCAGTACTCTCCGCCCCCCCACCAAAAAGAAAAAAAAAGAGTAATTAAAAATAATCCACTAAACTAATATTATAGGTTCAAGAAAATTTTGGATTCGAAGCACGAACAGGAGAAATGCACTAGGAGGCTAGCCTCTCACCTGGAGGCTGGAGAAGCTGAGCAGAGACTGTGTCCCTTTGTTCGAGCTCCGTGGTCCCTGCCCTCCGTTGTTTTATTAATTTTTTTTATCTACAATTCTAAACTTCTTTTGCATTTATTAGAACAATAGGGAAGCTTATTGAGGTTGTATTTTTATTAAAATTTCTATTAACTTTTGCTATCAGTGCAGTTGTGGATTAATTAATTTTTACTACTTTTCTAAAGCAAAAAAATATTAGAGCTGATCCCAAATTACTTGAAACCTGAAACAAGCCAAGTCAGAAAAGAGCAGTTTGGCAAGAGTGACTCAGATTTCGAGCAAGTTTTTGATTAGAGGGGAGGAAGTTGTCAGGGTCGGACCTTGGGAGAGGAGAAAATTTTTCCATCCATCTAGAATGTTCTGTGACATTCTGCGGGGAAAATTCTATACTTGCTAATTCTCATAAATGAATACATATGGAGTTAAACTTTGGATTTAGTTTTTTTTGGGGGGGCAGGGTGTATATATAGTTCTATGAGATTTTAAATCGAGGCAAAATTCCCATAAAATCACATTTCCTGTTGATGGCATTATTCCGTCCATGATCTTCTGCGTCTGGATACTCTGGAAGGACAGTATTAATGACCCTGATGTTTGTTTGTTTTGGTACCGGGGATTGAGCCCAGGGGCACTTAACCACTGAGCCACATCCCAGACACTTTTTATATTTTATTTTGAGATGGTGTCTCGCTAAGTTGCTTAGGGTCTCAATAAGTTGCAGAGGCTGACTTTGAACTTTCGATCCTCCTGCCTCAGCCTCCCGAGTGGCTGAGATCACAGGAATGTGCCACCACACCTGGCATGACCTGGTTTTTGCAAAGGAAGAGGGAGCTGGTGGTGGGAGTGGGAGTGGGACCTAAGTTGGCCTTCCTTCCTTCAAACCCATTAACCAGAGGGGGAGACAAGCAGTGTCCCCAGGAGGGAGAACAGAGTCAACCACAGTGTCTCTTTCCCTCTAGGAGACAGGGCTCAGAGACACAAACAGGCTTCCCCTTCAATTTTTCATCCTTGTTGGGGAATTCCCCATTGGAAGAGTGATCCTGGACCAAGCCAGATTTCCTGAATACGGCTGGTTGTCTTGGGCTGTGTGTGCACCCTGGCTTCTCGCTGTAGTTTGTAGCTGACCCTGTAGCCCATCACCTGACTTTTTTTTTTTTTTTGTACCAGCAATTGAACCCAGGGGTGCTTAACCACTGAGCCCCATCCCAGCCTGTTTTTGTATTTTATTTAGTGACAGAGTCTTGCTGAGTTGCTTAGGGCCTCGCTAAGTTGCTAAAGCTAATTTCGAACTCGAAATCCTCCTGCCTCAGCCTCCTGAGCAGCTGGGATTACAGGCCTGAGCCACTGCATCCGGCTTATCACCTGACTCTTCCCTTCAAAGATGACGCTGGGGGGTGAATCTGCATCAGAGCCTAGGCCCCTCTGGAGCCAGGAAGATGGCCCCCTGTCTGTGTCCAGGGCCTGTGTGGGTTGGGCACACAACTGCACACATGCTTTTGAGAAAGGATTTCACTTCCTTCTTGAAAAAAAGCTCCCCCAAGAGGAATTGAAATAAAGATAACCAGGCACGAGTCATCTAAGCAAGTCAGGGCCTGCAAGAACAGGGAAAGCACCACACTGACCAGCCCAGTCCTGAGCGTGGTCAGGAGGTGGGGGGGGGAGAGAGAGAGAGAGAGAGAGAAAGCCTAGGGTACAAAGGAAACTCGGCATTGACCCTCCGCTCCAGCTCAGCCTCACAGGCCTCCTTCCCGCTAGGCAGAGCAGCTCCTGAGAGGAGTGTGGCCGCCAGGGCAGCGGTGGCCCTCCGCACAGGCACATCTGGCGCCCAGGTGTGTGGGTTCTGCCTGGCAGCTGGCCAGCAGGGAGGAGACCCTCTCCTGGCTTCCGCTGACCTCCCTGCGCTCAGCCCTACCCAAGAACAATCTGCAGCTATTGTCCCAGGAGATGGAGCAAACTGGCAAAGCAACTCACAGGAGTGTTTGTTCCCCGCCCTTTCTCCACCTACCCTTCTTTGCTGGGGTCTGAGAGACCCACTGGCCAGCAGAAAGGGACAGGGGGGCCTCCGCGTTGACATCCCCTACCTGCTTCTGAACAAAGGACGTATCTGGGGTCCCCAGAGGTGGTGCCCAATAGAAGGGGCAGCTTCTTGGGAATTCGTGAAGGCACTTTGGGAGCCTTCCCCTGCCTGCTCACGGTGCTGCTGGCCCACTGTCACATCCATGACGACATCCTGCCCTCTGAATCCTCAGAGGGTAAATCTGTTCCCGGCCACTGGGACCGAGTGGCTCTCACATACCTACCACCTTTGTATTTTCTTTCTCATTCGAGAGAAAGCCACCCCGAGAAGCTCTGTGGCTAGTTCACTAATGGCAGAGTCCAGACCTCAGCCCGCCTTGGAACGGGCGGAGGTAAGCTGAAGCCCGTGACCACCAGGAAGCCCCGGGCAATGATTTGTCTGTCAAAGCTCCAGAGCATAATGCAGTTATCCAAATAAGTGCTGGCTCATAGGCATGGCACCAAAAATAAATTAGGACGGGCCTAGAAGAAACAGACTGGCTGCCAACTGAAAATACAGGTGGCCTCGAAGGGCCTCTGTAAATGGGTCCTGTTTGTTTTCAGGAGGGTCTCAAAGGGAGGCTTTTTTTTTTTTTTGGAGTGGAATTCTGGGTGTTTGTTCCTGATATTTCTTGAAAACAAATTAAAACAACGATTGACCGCTGTGCCCCTGCAGGGAGCCGCTGGCCGCAGGGATTGTGCTTTCAGAACCGGGAAGGGAAGAAGAGAGGGAGACCAGGGGATTCCCAGGGACTCCTGTGTGGGACCACCATGGGACAGGCAGAGAGAGAGAGGGGACAGGAAGTGGATGAAGACCTGATCATGGGGCCACCTGGGAAGGCCAGGCCAGCAGAATCGGCCGAGGGAGGACGTCCTTAAATTCAGGAGAGGTAAGTTCCAGGCAGGGTTCATAAAGAGAAGCCCACCGTGAAAATCAGAAGTCATCACAAGCAGGGCCGTGACCTTGCCAGCTGCCAGGGAGGAAATAGCTTCAACCTCCAACCTTGGAACTTTCTGGAATTTTCTTTTCTGTGTCTTTTTTTTTTTTTTCAATCTGCAGTCGGTTAAATCTACGGATGCAGAACCCACGGATATGGAGGGCCAACTGTATCCACAAGGAACCTCTTACGCCCCGCTGAGCTATCTGAAGGTGAAATAAATATTGGACAGACCCTTCTCAACAGGAACATTTACCCAGACTGATGGTGAACAACCGGTAAGAACATTCCAGAAGAGATGCAAGATGCATGAAACGCTGGTGAGAATTAGAGAAATAAAAAAAAAAAAAAAAAAAAAAAAAGGTAAGTGTGGGTAAACTTCAATAAGCACTGACTAAACAAATGTCATTTTCCAGCTAAAACCAAATTCTGTTGGGCATGGGGGCCACATGCCTATATATTCCCAGGAGCTCCGGAGGCTTGGGCAGAATGATCATGAGTTCGAAACCAGCCTCAGAAATTTAGCGAGGCCCTAAGCAACTCAGTGAGACCTGTCTCTAAATAAAATACAAAGAAAGGCTGGGGATGTGGCTCAGTGGTTAATCGCTCCTGGGTCCAATTCCTAGTACCAAAATAAATAAATATTAACATTGTAAATAAATAAATACAACCAAGTTCTGTGATTATCAGGTACAACAGGTTTCCCAAATGTCAGATGTCATCACCCACTGCCACTGCAGAACCAGGCCACTTCTTGCTTGTGTTTCTTTAAACATTTGGCTTCATTCTATTATTTTATTTATGTATGTATTTTGTACACCAGGGTCTAGACTCTACCACTGAATCAAACCCAAATCATTATTATTATTATCATTACTATTTTTGGGTACGGGGATTGAACTCAGGGGCACTTGGCCACTGAGCCACATTCCCAGCCCTTTTGTGCATTTTATTTAGAGACAGGGTCTCACTGAGTTGCTTAGCACCTTGCTTTTGCTGAGGCTGGCTTTGAACTCACAATCCTCCTGCCTCAGCCTCCAGAGCTGCTGGGATTACAGGCGTGAAGCATTGTGCCCAAACAAATCATTATTTTTTTTTCTAGGATTGGCGATTAAAACCAGGCATGATTTTTCATTAATCTACATCCCCAGCCCTTTTTATTTTTTTTTTATTTTGACACAAGGTCTTGCTAAGTTGTTGAGGCTGACCTCGAACTTTTGATCCTTCTGCCTCAGCCTCCCCATAAATCATCATTTTAAAAAAATACTTATTCTTAAGTTTTAGGTGGACACAATATCTTTATTTTACATTTATGTGGTGCTGAGGATCGAACCCAGTGCCTCGTGCATGCTAGGTGAGCGCGCTCCACTGAGCCACAACCGCAGCCCCTAAATCATCATTTTAAATGAGCACAGGCAACCAGAACCCTCAGGGCCCTACCCAGCCTGGCTGAGCACAGTCAGGACTCAGGAGCTCCTGATGACAGGGACTGATTTTTAGAGCTTTGCCAAGATCAATGCCAAACCTGTCACACAGCCCAGAAATACATCCTGTCCCGGACCACAAGCAGTAACTTTCTCTGTGGAGCATGAGTTAGAATGGACTGCATTGTTCTCTGACATCTTTCACCACCCGAGCACACACGTACACAACACACACACACACACACACACACACACACACACACACACACACACACATGCTCGGTTCTGGCTTAGCCCAGCGGCTACCAAGCAGGGTTGTGTTAATGTACAGTTTCTGTCCAGGGCCTTGGCCCAACCAGCCCTGTCAGTCAAGGCCAGGGAAAGTCAACACACCCCTCTCCCCAGGGCCTTGGGCCAACCTGATGCTATTTACCTCATGTTTACATTTATGATTTGGAAGGTCAGAGAAAATTACTTGACAAGTCTGAACTTTGTTTTCTGTTTTTTTGTTTTTTTTTTTTTCTTGTACCAAGGATTGAACCAGGGTGCTTAACCTCTGAGCCACATCCCCAGTACATTTTAGTTTTTATTTTGAGTCAGGGTCTCACTAAGTTACTAAGGACCTCACTAATTTGCTGAGGCTGACCTCGAACTTGTGATCCTCCTGCCTCAGCCTCCCGAGCTGCTAGGATTACGGGTGTGCACCACCATGCTCAGTCAACAAGTCTGAATATGAAGAAAAAATTTTTAATATCCAGTCAGCCTAAATTGCTATCAGATTCTTATCCCCTACTCTACACTCCGACGTTATCATTGGAGTTCCTGAGCATGGCTAAACTCTGAATCTGGCAGGTTCTTCACACATCCACTCTTTGCTACTATAACTTACACACATTCCATGACCCTCTCAGCACCTGTGGGTGTCAAGAATACACCTTCCAACCTTGGAGAGAATATATTGCTGCCCCCTTTCGGCTAAAAGTGATTTCACTTCCTTCTGTGGTACAACCCCCTTTGCACAAATATGTCTGATGTGAATTTTCACATATTAATTAACCGCATTCACTGGTCTGTCAAGACAACACTCAGGAAATGAAGGCCCCTTTCCTTTGATCACCGCCTGGTAGAAACTCTCTACTGTTCCAGAAATTCATGTTAATGTCGTTCTATCCCCTTTTTTTTTTTTCAGTGATGAAAATAAGAACACCGAGGCCCTCCATTGTAACTGTATTCTGTGCAATGCTAGTGTGGCATTTTGCGCGGAGGAGGGGAGAGAGAAAGAATTCCTTAGCTTCCAGAAGCCAGAGAGTGCTGCCAAGCTGCCCCAGAGCACACACCACTGGAGTGAGAAGGGCCAGCAGAGTCTGATGGGATCAGGGTTGTTGAAACAGCCTGCAAGGAGCCAGGCGCAGTGGCGCATGATGTCATCTCAGTGGCTCAGGAGGCTGAGGCAGGAGGATCACGAGTTCAAAGCCAGCCTTACTCAGCAACTTAGCGAGGCCTTAAGCAACTCCGTGAGACCTTGTCTCTGAATAAAAATATTAAGAGGGCTGAGGATGTGGCTCAGGGGGTAAGCACCTGGGGGTTCAATATCTAGTTCCAGAAAAAAAAAAAAGAGCTTTTGAGGAGAATCCTTGAGGCAGACCAAACTGCCAGCCACAGACAGGAATGAATGTGGACCGGCCTCACACCTCTGTTCCTCAGGCCTCCCTCTTTCACTCTTGTACCTGTAGAGATGCACCTGGACAGGGAATTGCATAGCCATTCCCAGAAAAGAGACCCCCAACATCTATTGTAGACGCAAATGCTGCTCACAGCTCTGCAGAAAAGCACTCCTGGTCTTTGTTTAAATGACGTTGAAAAATGATCATGAAAAGCAGCAAAACAAAACTTCTCTGAAGAGCGCCGTTCTCCTTGCGCGGGTGCCCTTGTGCGGCTGGAGTTGTGAAGCTCCCCAGAGCGGGAGATTGGCAGGTTGGGAGCCCTGCCCGACGGCCCCACTTCGCATCTTTACCTTAATTGCTTCCCTGAGCATATGTATCTGGAGCACTGTATCAACAACAACCCAAAACAACAGGAGGGAGACGCACTTTTTACAGGGAATTCTGTGGCAAGTGGGAAACCCGCCAGCCACACTCCAGAAGCTGCGCCCAGCCTTCCCCAGGGCTCGAGGCCAAGTAGAAGCCTGGGAATGGGTGGGCTGGGGCCCCTGGAGCTCTGCTGCAAGTCAGGGAGCTGCCACCCACTCATCTCTATTAGGGGGATGACACACTGTACAGTGTGTGGGGCCAGGGGGCTTCATCTGAGCTGTGTTCATCTGAGGACAGTCTTAGTAAATGAGGAATTTAGAAGAAAATAAATCCTTTGTGGCTGGGGATGTAGCTCAGCTGGTAGAGTGCTTGCCTCGCATGCACAAGGCCCTGGGTTCAATCCCCAGCACCACAATAAATAAATAAATCCTTTGACCCTAACCTCACTTTATAAACACTACTTTCTTTCTTTTTTGGGGGGTGGGGGGATCTCGGGATGGAACTCAGGGATGCTTACATCCCTGAGCCACATCTCCAGCCCTTTTTTGTATTTTATTTAGAGACAGGGTCTCACTGAGATGCTTAGTGACTCACTTTTGCTGAGGTTGGCTTTGAACTTTCGACCCTCCTGCCTCAGCCTGCAGAGCCACTAGAATCACAGGAATGCACCACTGGTGCCCAGCTAAAAATGCTACTTTCTTTCATAAGAAATCATGATGTTACATGAGTCTACACAGTCTGTAGGGGGTGGCCTCCGTGGCAGATGCCTTGTACATGGCTCCCACGTAAGGCGTGAGCTGCTGTTACTCCATAAATATTTATGGGTAACTGTAATCCTCCCTCATTACAAGGATTTCTGGGCTCACTTTACAACCGTGTTGATGCTCTGTTAGGTTAGAAGTCATATCTCCGATGTGTGTGCCTGACCCTCAAGAAAACCTGCTACTGTCCCCCTTTATGTGGATGAAGAGCAGAGTTACACTGCGGGGGGAGGGGGGGGGCTGCTGTGGAAATGGTAGGCCCAGCCAGTCTCACTGCCTGACCTGCAATCTGGTACCCATTAAAAGTATCTGGGGGACCTTTGTTTGTGGGTGAGATTTTCCCAAGAAAGTTTGAGATCCCTGGCTCTACCCCAATTGGCCCCAAATCTAGGATGGTGGGTTCAACTGAGCTGCTATATAGTCTCCCTCCACCTTGAAAGGAATTAATGCATGCACTTGAATTTTAGCCCTTTTTCTTAAACATCATCTGTGTACATTCTCTTCTTTGCAAGCTGCGAGTCTTTGCTATATTTTTCTTTTATTGATTTGAGAATCGAATCGCTGGTTTAATGGTTAATTTAATGACTATTGACTGCTTAGGGGAAACAGGTTGGTGTTTCCGATCACGTGAAACTTACATTTTAGGGGGAGACAGAAAGTAAAAATAGTCACTTAGAATAGGGAGTCCTGGTTCAAAAAGGAAAGTGCAGATCTCAGATGTGGGGTGGTAAGCGCAGGACCGGCTGGGGAGTGATCTTTGCTCTGATGTGTCTGTGCCACAAGGAAGCGTCCCCAGGAGACGTGCTTGGCAGGACACCACCGGCAGCAGATGTGGGAGAGAGGAAGGAAGGAAGAGTTCTGTCCCTTAAGTGCACGAGAAATTGTGTGTGTGACTTTTTGCCCCACCCCCACCCCGAAATGCCTCTTCCATGTATTCCTCAGCCCCAGGAGGAAGCAGCCTTGGGAGAAGAGGGATCCAGGGAACATCAACCAAAGCCCTCTGGAGCACGTGGAAAGGGGAACTTGACCCACTGCTGGGCCTGGAGCCACTTCTACAATTGAAAAAGGTGCTGTGGGCTGCAGGTCAGGTTACGGTCCTTCTGGATGGTTCTGGATTGGCTCAGTAGGCACCATGAACAAGATGCCCTGGGCAAGTGCCCCGGTGACTTCGAGCCTGGTGGAGTACTTGTGAAGAGCTGATAAAATGAAGCATTTGGGGCTCAGGAGCCAGGCAGCAGGGAGCACGGAGAAGACATAGGAACCATTGTTATTAGCTAAGCATCAGCATTTAAATAAACAACTCCCCAACCAGACACACCTCTCCCAAAAATGTACCTGACATACAGAGCACCCCGTAGGCCCAGCACTTTTATCCAAGAGGATGCAGGTGGGCACAGTGGCCCACACAGCGGCTTGGGAGGCTGAAGGAGGAGGATCGCAAGTTCAAAGCCAGACTCCGCAATTTAGCAAGGCCCTGGGCAACTCAGTGAGACTCTGTCTCTAAATAAAATAGAAAAAGGGCTGGGAGGTGGCTCAGTGGTTAAGCACTTCTGGGTTCAATCCCCAGTAGCCCCCCAAAAATCGCAATCAAATGTGTCCTGAGATGGAACCAGGAACTTCAGGCTGCCATGAGACCCGAGAAGCCCAGCCACCCAGGGCCATATATATATATATATATATACATATATATATATATATATATATATATATATATGTATATATTTTTTTTTACGGCCAATCTGGTTGCTGAAATAAATTTCTAAATCATATGATCATGACGTGATTTCTAAATTCAAAACTCCCTGCTGACCCGCACAGGATTGCTGGTCCTCACTGGCACAGCCGCACACGGGGTGCAGCAGGATTGCTCCGGAGGTGAAGCGCGCCTGGAGCGCTGAGAGCATCCGACTGCTGGGTGCCGCTCTGCAGAGCAGAGGCCAACGGCTAGCAAACAGTGCCACCCCATGGCACCCAGCTCCGAACTGTTCGCACGCAGGCTCTGCAAAGCCCGAGCATCCTGGGAGAGTCAGAGCAAAGGAGTCCTCTGGATATTGCAGAAAGTGGAGCCCAGGGTACAGAGCTGCTGCTCTGAGTGACAAACCAAGCCAGACAGCACAGGCCTGAGGAGACCAACACACTCTTGGATGCTTCGGGCCCAAGACCTCAGCCCAGCCTTGGCAGACGGGAGTGGGCAGTTGTGTCACCCATGAGGCAGGGACACCGTCGAGTCAGGATTCAAGTCCAAGTGTGTCTGACACCAGAGGCCACCCCTGACACCAGGGGACAGAGAGGACCCTTGGATAGCGAGAGGCACATGGGAAGGGCCACTGGACACAGAGAAAACACCACCTTGGACTGTACTGTGTGTCTGGAGGACGTCAGGGAGAGGTGACTCGTGCGTGGCTCACTGGAGTCTGATGCGGGCTTTGCCCTAGGCGCTGGCTGTCCTGGCCACGGGAAGGAACCTGGCTTCCATTGGCCCAAGGGGAGCTGGGCTCCCGTGGGTGACACTGGGTTGCTCTGGGTTGCCTCACCCCTGTGCCTACAATTCCCTGCCTGAAACTCCCTCGTCTACTGCGCCCAGGTCGGTCCTGTTTTTCTGTTTAGACTCTGACCGGCATAAAGCCACTGGCAAGTTTCCAACAGGCAAATGATGTCATCGTATTTCTGTTTTTGAAGGAAATAGCCCTGGCTGCTGTGCCGAAGGATTTTACTAGGGTAAAGGTAGAAGCAGGACGTTCAATCAGAAAGCTTCTATATGGTCCTCGAGACAGAGGGGTGTCCTGGACAGAGGGGCTGTGGTGACACAGAGCAGACGGACTTGGGGGACATTGGGAAGCAGCGATGGGTGGAATTAGGTGCTAGAGAGGAAAATGGAGGAGTCGGCCCCTGGGTGCTGGCCAGAGCAGCTGGGCAAAGGAGGAGGAGCCGCTTTCAAAGAGGGGAGAACCAGGAACTTGGCTTTGGACACGTCTATTCCTGAATGTCCAGGACTGCAGAGCTATTGATGCTCAAAGCAGGGGGAAGCAGGAGGCATCCTTTCCAATTTTGTCTGGGACTCAAGCGGATCCCTTCTGAAATACCCTTCTGAGTTTTTATGGGGACAATCTTTTCTTTTCAGAACGCTGGCCTCGAAGCCACCTTGGGAAAAAGGCAGAGATGTGCGTTCACAGTCGGCCAGTGACTCTCAGGTTTGTTCAGGTGGCAGAGACTTTGGAAGCCACAGTCATCTTGTTGAACGCTTAGCACTACCGTGGATATATTTTATTCTCTTGTGAATAAATTATCCCAGGAACAATTTGCATATGGTTCTCCGCCCTTGAAAAACATAGCAGTTGAAGAAGAAAACACATGTAGCCAGACAGAGAGGAATTTCCTAAACCTATCTGCTAAGTTCAACGTGCAGGCTGAGATGTGTGAGGCACGACTGGGATCGTGGGCAAAGCTGGGTGGGTGGGGGACTGACACTAAATGTCCTCACATTCTCACCACAATCACTGAAAACACCGTAGAGAAAAAAACATAGACGACACCCCGCCCCTGCCGATCTGTGCAAGCTTGTTTTCTCTGGAAATCTTTCTCCTGCCTTGTTTGGGAGCACCTTGGTCCCCTGGGCACCAGGTTCCTCCTGGATCACCGAGAGCCACCATCTATTTGGATACCACCAAGGACTCGCAAAGGGCAGTGGGTGATAGCACAGGCAACCTCTTCCCTGGGAGAAACTCTGACCTTCTTCTAGACCAAAGAGGGAGAAGTCCTTGCCTGTGGCTTAGGAGGTGTGTCCTCATGACTCCCAGGGTGACCCAGAGGCACTGCTGCTCAGATTTCTATTCAAAGCAATTTATTCACAAGGCATCAGTGTGATATGACTGAAGAGGTCCCAGCCAAGCCCCTGGGTGCTTCCATCAGGGCCCTTCCCAAATGCTTGGCCAAGGCTCCTCAATGGCTCAGGGAGCTTCTCCTAGAAGTTGTGAGAATCCATAAAAGCACTCCTTGCAACAGTGTTATCTGGTAAATAGGTGCATTAAGAAACTGTCCAGAAATAACTTTTTTTTTTGGTACCAATGATTGAGCCCAGGAGCATTTTACTGCCGAGTCCATGAGTCGCTTCCTCAACACTTTTTAGTTTTTATTTTGAGACAGGTTCTTGATAAGTTACTTAGAGCCTCCCTGAGTTGCTGAGGCTGGCCTTGAATTTGCAATCCTCCTGCCTCAGCCTCCCAAATTGTTGGGATTACACACCCAGCCAGAAATAACTTTTTGAGGCCCCTGTGGTCATTCTTCTTCTTGCCAAAGAGAAGTTTTATGCCCCAGTTTCACCACAAGAAACCAAGTCATGCAGGGCGGTGACATTAGACTTTTACCCCATTGACAGGTCTTATGATGTGCCTGGGAAGCAATTAAGTTTCTTGATCCATTTTCCTCAGAATGCTGTGCTCATTGACAAAAAAGATAGCAATACCCTCCAGAAGAGCAGGATTCTGAAACCAGCTGTCAGAAAATCCATTAGGAACAACAGTTCAACAGGGCTGGCGTAGCCATACGCAATAGTGCTAAGAAATTTTATTTTTTTCAACTAGGCCGTGGAGAAGTATTTGTATAATATTATGTGGAAAATGGGAATCAAAACAGAGTGTTGCACTCATTACATATTTTTTGTTGTTGTTGTTGGTTTGTTTGGTTTGGTTTGGTTCTGGGGATTGAACCCAGGGGCACTTTACCACTGAGTTACATCCTCAGCCCTTTTGATTTTATTTTTATTTTGAGACAGGGTCTTGCCCAGTTGCTTAGGGCTTTGCTAAGTTGCCGATACTGACCTCGAACATGATCCTCTTGCCTCCAGAGTTGCTGGCACACATGGTTTTTGTAAAGACAAAGAAATACTCCAAGGTGCTAACTTTGGGGTTTCTTCAGACTGGAGACCATGAGCACTTTTTATTTATTTTTTATTCTTCCTTCTGTGAACCTGCACTTTCTGCTCGATCTGCAATTGGCACCTTGGGGTCATGAGCCAGGGCTCTGTCAGAACTCCCCCTCCTCCAAGCACACATGCATGTGCACGCAGAAGGGACATTCTAGCCAAGATACCAAACCAGGAGACAGAAGACACTGCTGAGACCTAGCATGGCCATGTTTTTTTGGATGACAAGTGCCTCATGGGTGCTGTCCCATCCCTCATTTGCCAACAAAAGGCCTGAAGCTCAGAGGAGCCAGAACATTGGCTCCTTTGCTGAAGGTGAAAGTTCCAGACAGATAGAGCCCTTGGATGTACCTACAGGGTCCAGGCCACTTCCCGGGGGCTGTATTGAGTCCAGCCAGGCCCCGAGCGGTGGGATACAACCATGGGCAAGGACAAGCCCTGCACTCGTGGAGCTGAGTTGTGGGAAAGACAGACAATGATCCCAGCAACACAAGAGCCAAAGCTGAACACCCCCTGCCAGTGGCCTGGGGTCTCAGAAGCAGAGCCCAGTCGCAGACTCTCACCAGCCCTCCCTCGGGGAGGACACAGCTCTCACCTGGGCTAACACAGCAGCAAATGCAAACCCATCAAATGAAAGGCCTAAGACAACTTAGCAATAGGGAAGCTGTTGGTGCTGCAAAGTGCTCCCCCGGCAGGTCCTGCAATCCCAGCGGAACTGACTGCACAACTGGTGCCCAGGAGGCACATTCTCAGCTCTTGAGTCAGCTCCAGTACCTGGACCTGGGGACAGCTGTGTACAGGCGCCCAGCACCCAACCGTCCACCAAGAGCAGAGCCCAGAGGGTCTCGGCCTCCAACCTACCTGGGATGGTCAGTCAATGTGGGCGCCCAAGGCAGCTGGCCTTGGAAGAGGTGATTTTTTCCTGCTTTTAAAAACATAAGCCCACAGGGTACAGAGGTGCACGCCTGTAATCCCAGTGACTCGGGAGGCTGAGGCCAGCCTCGGCAATTGAGTGAGGTCCTAAGCAACTGAGTGAGACCGCTTTTAATTTAAAGGGCTGGGGAGATGGCTCAGTGGCTAAATGCTCCTGGGTGCAATCCTTGGTACCTAAATAAATAAATAAATAAATTTAATTAAATAAGTAAATTTAATTAAAAACGAAAAGTTAGACAATCGTGGAGAATTAAAGAGCCATATTTAATTCTAAATAGCCATCCAGACAGACCCCAGGCACCCAGCCCTTGGTTCCCCAACAGCAGTGTCTTGAAAGAAAATAGCCCCACACAGCCTGACGAAGACACTGGAACCGTCTCCCGGTCTCATTCAGATCCCTCTTGCTTCATGCCTGTTTGGATGTGTGACAAGCCTGTAGAATGTGGCACATGCGTCCTCACACTCTCACCTGTATGAACAGAGACTCGGTCTCTGAAAGGAACCCCTGCCCCGACCCCAACTCCCTAACCCCAGCCCACACTCATCAGTTCTCTTGCTATTACTTTGTCATTTCAAGAATGTTGCACAAATGGGATCACATTATGCGCAACCCCTTAGGACTTAGCTTCTTTCCATTCAACGATTCTCTGGGGATTCATCCAAGTTGTTGTGTATCAACTGTTCCTCTTTATTGCTCAACAGTGTGTGGTCTCATGAGACTTTAAGAGAAGAGAGTGTCGGGCCGTGGTGGCGCACGCCTGTAATCCCAGTGGCTCGGGAGGCTGAGGCAGGAGGATCGTGAGTTCAAAGCCAGCCTCAGCAACAATGAGACACTAAGCAACTCAGTGAGACCCTGTCTCTAAATAAAATACAAAATAGGGCTGGGGATGGGGCTCAGAGGTCAAGTGCCCCTGAGTTCGATCCCTGGTACGCCCCCCACCAAAAAAAGGTAACTTGTCACTTTTCAGATGAAGGGAGGATTTCCCCTGCAGAAATCCATATGGCACACAAACGAAAACAAACTCTTGCGTATCTCTAGCTCTTAAAAATCCTATAGGATTATACACTTTTTTGTGTCTTTCTTGAGAAACGAACTTAATCCTGAGCATGCAAAACTTTGGCAAAACTTATCACCTTTTATTTTATTGCAATTAAATAATCTCCCCCAATACACTAAAAGTTATAGAAGTCGTCTTTATTATTTCTCTTTAAAGTTATTTATGCGCAGGATGTAACTTACATCTTATTTCTATTTTATTTTCTTTTCCCCTTGGCTAAAAGGCTGCCCGTTCGTCTCTTATATTGGCTTGTTTTTTTATTGTGCTACCACTATAATATATGGTCTTTATTTTATGAGTTTACACCTTGTATTAAATTATGTTCATATAAGACTTGCAAGAAAAATAGCTTTTCAGCTTACTTGGGAATTTGAGAGACTTAATTTTGGAAGCTTGATTCTCAAGAAGGAAATCAATCTGAAAGTACGGTGTCAGAGAAATACAGCTGTTTGTGAGGGTGCTCACATATGTCCTGGGGACACCCTTTTTTTCTGTGAAAGTTAAGGACACAAGAAGACACTTTTCATGAGACATAGTTGCCAGGGGCAGAGACCCAGGGAGGGGCTATCGCTGTAGGGACACTCTGGAGGGGCGGGTACCCCCATGGCCAGCTGTCCAGTCTGTGTCATGCTCTAGGCAGATTCACTCCTATCTTGATGCTGCCCCCACCCCCGCCTGGGGACGTGAGTTCAGATTCTGCTGACCAGCTCTGCCCCACTCTGGATGCAGGACAAGGCTCAGTCTCTTCCCCATCTGTGGGGCCCCTGCCCATGGCCTCCAGCTCACAGGCTGGCGGGTGACTCAAGCTGGTCACTGTGCCAGGGGTTAGGGGAGGATGGGGAGAGTCAAGGCCATAGGGGGTCCATGCAGCAAATTCCCTTTGGTCAGGCTGAAGGGTCCATGCCACGGCAGGTCACCTGTAAACATCACCACAGTGAGAGGGTTGGTCATCTCAGGTGCCTAGCAGGCAGGGACACTGAGTCGGAAGAGAGCTACACACCGTAAATGACAGCTCCTGAGGCCCATGTCCCTTGACTGCTGTTCAACAACCAGAATGCAAGGTCCGGAGAGCAGGAGGTCTGTGGCTCACTACTGGACCCTAGGACAGGCCTTCTCTGTCATGCATTCTCCATACGCACTGCTGACTGAGTGGATAGTGTTGCATGGAATAGTACCATGCAACCCCGAAACAGCACTCTGGGTATATGCTTGAGAGAAGTGTGCACAAAGGTCCACCAGACGGGGGTTTTCAGAGCCTGGTATTCCTAACAGATGGGAGTACTCAGAGCACAGTATTCCAAATAGTCAAGAGTGCTCAGAGCACAGTACTCTAAACAGACAGGAGTGCTCAGAGCACAGTACTCTAAACAGACAGAAGTGCTCAGAGCCTGGTGTTCCAGACAAAAGTGCTCAGAGCATAGTATTCCAAACAGACAGGAGTGCTCAGAGCATGGTTTTCCAAATAGTCACAAGTGGAAGTAACCTGGTGCCATCAACATCAGGGACAGGTGATCTGTGAAGAGTACACACGTGAAATACTGCTTCAGGATGAAAAAGTAAGTGTGTGGCACAGCCACAAGGTGACCCTCAAAGCAAGAAAGCAAGACATTGAGCAGAGGGACTCAGACACACCAAAGTTCACACCGGAGAAGTTCAGAAGCCCAGGGCAGGCTGTGCAAATTTATGGTGACAGAAGCCAGGAGTGTGGTTCTCATGGTAAGTGACATCACTAGACTGGGACCTGGAAAAGCCTGCTGGGGTCCTGCAAATGCTCCACGTGACGGGGTGGGACCTCACAGGTACACACATGCATCAAAATTCCCTAAGCTGTATGTGTAGGATTTGTGTACTTCACTGTATATAATAAGCCTAAATTTCAAAAAGTCCTGTGTTTTAGGGGCCTAACACAGGGTAATTTCTAGAGCCATGAAGATATACTTTTCTCTGTGTGTGGGTGTGTGTGTGTGGGTGTGTGTGCGGGAGCACACGAGCTCCAGGGATTGAACCCAGGGCCTTGCACATGTTAAGTAAACACTCCACCACTGAGCTATAGCCCTGACTCTTTAAAATTTCATTTTGAGACAGAGTCTTGCTAAATTACCCAGTCTGGCCTCAAACTTGTGATCCTTCTGCCTCAGCCTCCCCAGCAGCTGGGATTGCAGGTGTGCACCACTGGTCCTTGCAGTAAACATTTTCTTTATCCTACAAAAGAATTAGGAACCTCCCAAAACTCTTCCTTAGCATTTCCTTAGACGTTCTTGTTTGATGGGGTCTTGGGGTGTGGGCCTGAGTGTCGGCTCACAGCCTGTGAGCAGTGACCGGACCATTCCTTATCTGCTCCTTCACAGGTGGGCAGTGGGCACCAGGCACCGTAGGCTCCTGCAGGGCTGTCCCAGAGGACCTGACTCAGTGCCCAGACCCCTGCTGATGTGCAGGGGCAGTGGTGGCCCATGGGGTAGCCTGGCTCACAGGGCATGCCAGGCAGAAGCCGATGCTCAGCACCCCCAGGGAGAACCCACGCTGGAGAAGTACTTTTGAGGCTAAAAGGAAGGCAATTGGAAAAACTGCACACAAATAGAGCTTCCTGAAAAGAGAATGGCAGCATGCCCAGGGAACTTCCTTATTTCCATAAGCAGCGGGCACAGTGAATCACACTCTATGTCACAATGCTACATATGGGCTAGATCAAAGAGCCAGAGGTTGAGCAGAACATGCATTGATCAGAGAGAGATTGAGCTTCACAGGCATCACACCCTATGTTTGCTGGCTTTACTGAAGTAGTCTGTATTAAAGCTACTTCTAGTCCCTTGACTGTTGCATGGATAGCAAACATGGTCCATCCACACAAAGGAATATTGTTCAGCCATAAAAAGCAACAAAGCACTGGCATATGCTGCAACATGGACTGACCTTGGAAACATCATATTTTGCAAAAGTGGAAGGTCACAGGAGGCCATGTATAGTATGAAGGCCATGTATAGTATGTGCAGAATTATAAAAAAGAAAAAAAAATGGAGACAGAAAGTAGTTGCCGGAGTGGCAGAGGGTGAGGGGCATAGTTGCTGACTGGGTGCAGGGTCTCCTTCTAGGGAGATGAAAATGTTTGAAACCAGGTAGAGGTAAGAGTTGAATAGCATTGTGAATGAACTAAATACCACAAGATGGTTTTATTTTGTTGGTACTCAGGATTGAACCTAGGGACACATAACCACCAAGCCACATGCCCAGCACTTTTTATTTTTTTTATTTTGAGACAGAGTCTTGGTAAGTTGTTTAAGGCCTTCCTAAATTGTTGAGGCTGGTCTCGAACTTGTGATCCTCCTGCCTCAGCCTCTCCATCCACTGGGATTACAGGTGTGCACCACTGCACTCAATTGAACAGTGGACCTTCCAATGGTGAATTTTATGTTATGTGAATTCTGTCTCCATTGAAAAATCTGTTTTATAAAGATCTTTACCGTGTTCACTCATCCATTCATGATGTCCTGAATTCACTCATCCTTCCATCAAGGCTTAGCTTTCAGTGCCAGGCACATGTCAGGAACTGATCCACAGAGGAATCGAGAGCCATGTGGTTCGTGTTCTGGAAGAGTCTACATTCAGCATGGGGGTCTCAATGGGTCCAGGTCTCTAATATAGATGCTTAGGTCCCTGTGCAGGGATCTGAGCCAGGAGGCTGAGATGGGCTCAGCGTCTGGATCTTTAAAACACTCACAGGTCATTCTGGTGACCAGCTAGGACCAGCCCTTGAGTAAGTGTTCGAGCCAACCTCAAGCTCATCAGAGACTTGCAGATGAAGACAAGTCCCTGAACTTTCTGGGTGGGAAACGCAAGAGCACAATTTGGTTTCCCTGCCCACCTGAGCTCTGGTCTGTCCATTTAAATTGGTGTATTGTTGGCCTCTGGCCACTAGGTGGCAGGAGTAAAATGGGTTTGACTTGCCGTTGCGTGGACCAATAGAGAATTCGCTCCATTTTCCTGTGCTTCCAGGGCAGATGCAGATGGAAAATCCAACCTTAGAAAGAGAAAAGGACTGATGAAGTCTCTGGGGGGAATTTGCAGTTTAGTCCCTAGGATTCATTCAGGAAGTCTGGCGCCGCCCCCCCCACCCCCCGTGTGCCAGGAACATTTCTGAAACAGTTCGTGTACCGGGAGCCTTGGATTCTGGAGATTCGCGAGATTCCAGGACAAGTTCATACAGGAGGCGGAGCCTGAGCAGAGATGGACAGGATGGTGTGCAGGACCAAAGGGGAGAGCTGCTCCCCGGGCCTGGCCTGCACAGTTGTGTTGTGACAGGCAGGAAAGTGATTTATTTCCCAACTTAAGCAAACTTGCTCAGGTTGGTAGGAGACCCGTCTCAAATTCTTTTTTTTTTTTTTTTGGTGCTGGGGATTGAACTAGGGGTGCTTAACCATGAGCCACATCCCCAACCCTTTTAAATATTTTATTTAGAGACAGGGTCTCGCTGAGTTCCTTTGGGCCTCACTAAGTTGCTGGAGCTGGCTTTTGAACTCAGGATCCTCCTGCCTCAGCCTCCTGAGCGCTGGGGATTACAGGCTTGCACCACAGTGCCCCACAGTCTCAAATTCTTATAAGAAACACGCTCAACTGTCCAAACTTAAAGAATGGACTAAGAGAGACTACGTAAGGTAGAGCAAAAAATGAGGCTTTGCTGACCATCTCACAAGATTTATGCATCTGGGGGAGTGGATATCCATCAGCATTTTATCCCCTGGAGTACAAGGTCCCTCCCCAGTTTCTCATGGAGTGCACAATCTTCCAATGTTGCCTTGGTTTTACTGTCTCCTATTGGGTTATTGAAAGAAATATGCCTTTAGTTGCCCCACCTCCCTTTGTTCTCTTGGGCTGGGAGGGTCTCTCTGGGACTGAGTGCACTTTGCACACGTGAAGTTGATCTCTGTTGGTCAGGCCACCCGTCCCCCCACCATCTGTTTTATAAAGATCTTTACCATGTTCACTCACCCATTCATCTTGCAAGATTCATCTTGACCTGTTTGTCAAGGGGTTGTGAATTTTTCCCACTCTGGTATTACCTGCTTGGAATGTTCTACTCTGCTCTCTCTTCCTGCTGCTTTTCCCAAGTAATTATACCTTGAAGGCTAGATACTATATTCTAAAAATGGATCACTGGGCTTTCTTTCTCCCGCTCTGACCAGACTCTCTGAGTGCAGTTTCACACTTTAGTCAAATGCATTCATTCATTCTGGAGATACTTATGATTCATAGTAGCATTTTTCATATCAGCCAAAACACACACACACACACACACACACACACACACACACACACAACCCAATGTCCATCATGGATGAAGGGATAAATAAAATGTGTCACACACACATCAAGGAATACTATTCAGCAGGAAAAAGAAATGGAGCACCACAGGTGCACACAAAAGAACCTTGAAAATGTCACCAAGTAAAAGAAGCCAGTCATAAAAGATCACGTACATGTATGAATCTGTAGAGACAAAAGCAGATTAGTGCTTATCTAGGGTGAGGACACTCAGGTGGGATGACTGCTAATGGATAGGGTGTTTTTTTATTTTGTTTTAGTACTGGGGATTGAACCCAGGGGTGCATAACCACTGAGCCACATCCCCAGCCCTATTTCTTATTTTATTTAGAGAAAGGGTCTCACTGAGTTGCTTAGTGCCCCGCTGAGGCTGAGGCTGGCTTTGAATTTGCCATCCTCCCATCTCAGCCTCCTGAGCCACTGGGACTATGGGCATGCACCACTGTGCCTGGCTCCCAGCCATTTTTTGTATTTTTGTTTTTAGAGACAGGGTCTCACTGAGTTGCTTAGGGCTTTGCTAAGTTGCTGAGGCTGGCTTTGAACTCGTTATCCTCCTGCCTTGGCCTTCTGAGCAGAAGGTGCTCAGGTGTGCACCACCACACCTGGCCATGGTGTTTCTTTTTGCAGTAATAAAAATGTTGTAGAATCAGATAGTGGTGACAGTCACATGACTTGTGAGTGGGCTAAAAACCACTGAACTATACACTTGCTGTATGTGAACTACCTATCAATAAAGCTGTTATGAACAAATATCTATTGGCATCTCCACGTGTGTGTTCATAGGCAGTGGATTTAGCTGTAAGCAAGACAATAATCCTAGTCCCACAGTCTAGTGGGACCCAGATTCAGTAAAGAGATGTAAGGGAAAGAGGTAGAGCATTCAACTGTGAGAACTATTGGAGATAAAAACAGAGACGAAGATTATTGATTCCAGGCTGGCCGTCTGAGGAGGGCTGGCCTCCCTGAGGAGACTGGGAGGGGTGGCCAGGCGGAGGACCCCTGCAGGGACAGGCTTCCAGGTGGAGGCAATGACACACACAAAGGTTGAGGCGGGTGCTCAGTCGAGGAGCACGGTCCGCCTTGAAAGTGGTGTCATCTCTGACTCTAGCTGTGCCTTGCTGGTGTACAGAAAGGCAACCCACCGGCTCCAGTGTGCAATCGTGTAGGAAAGGCACCTGGCTTGCATGGTGACCTTGGGTCCTGCAACCTTGCTGAAAGCTCTTTTTAGTTCCAAGAGGTTTTTCTCCCCCCAGGGTGGGGGTTGTGAATTCTTTGAGATTTTGTTTCCTAATCTGAGTACATTTTTTTCCCTTTTCTTATCTTATTGCATTGGCCTAGGAGTGATAAGCGGCCCATCCTCTTCTTGTTCCTGATCACGGTGCCCCAGCCCTCCAATCCTAACAGCTGGAAGCTGACTGATGCTCACTGGAGACTGTGACTCCTGTTGGATGGAGTAGGGAGATACTTGCTGACTCTGCCCTGACTCTCTGACCAAGGGACGTGACCACCTGCTGAGTGTTTGATTCCTCCAACCCAGAGCCTTATCGACTATCCCCACTCACCCCAGGCCCACAATCCTGCCTCCTTCCACCTCACCCCTGCCTGTGGGGGATCTTCATGAACTCTCCACAGAGGCTCCCATCATGCACACATGGCCTGGTCCATGTAGTGACACTCACCAGTCGTCCCACCCAAGGACCTCCCTAGACCAGATGCTCCTGAGGGCTTATGGTTTATAAGGGATCTGCAAAACTGGCCGTCCTTCATGGATGGAAGCCCTTACTCTCCAGTTAAAGGAAAGGCCAGAGAGGGTCATTTTATCCATGTAGGAGCCTCTGACACTGCCCAGAGTTCCTGTTTGACTCAGTATTCACTTGGCACATGCTAACCTGTGGCCACACCTCTCCCTGTGCAAGAGAGAGCGTGGCATGGGGGTGACCAGTGAATCATCCTCACTTTGGTACCAGTGTTTTGCGGAGGGTGCTGTGAGAAGACACAGTGCTCTGGGAATAGACATTTCTTCCCACATCTTTCTCCACTTCTTACCTTCAGGATAAATCTCTCCAGAGAACATTCTGGAATTCTTCACCGATGTCGGCCACACAAAGCATGCTCGTTGTCCGTCATAGATATAATATCTTTGGAAATCTCCACCCAGCACGACTTACGGGCCTGTTTCTTCTCATAAATCTAGGCTGCCTGTCTCAGATCACATTCTGCTTTTCAAGCAATTTTACAGCTAAATCCTCCCACATCATTTGTGATAGTTGCTTCACAAAGACATTAAGCTAACTGATCTTTACGGAATTATGCAGCATTTATCACTTTCCTGTTTTTAGAATCCTTATCCTCTTCTACTGGAGTTCTAAAAATATCAGTTAAGCCACCAACTAATTTCTAATCCTTTGCCTCTGTTACTATTGACAGATGGGCAGTTCATCTCTTAGCCTTTGTCCTTGCCTGATTAAGCAATTATTATCTTTTCCTGACAATTTGGCTGTTGCTGTGTCTGGCTGGAACTCCAGGCCAAAAGGAATTCTTGCCTAACAGGCCGGAGACCAGCCCAGCCATCAAAAGCCCTGAGGTATCTCTGCATTTTCCAACCCTCTCTTGTTCTCTCTTTGCAAAGAAACCAACAAAAAGTAAAATATAGAATATTATTAAATTCTCCATCAATCAGTGCATGGTGTGGTACAAAGTTGGGCCTCCCAATTTTGCGACTGGCTGAGGAAGTGGACACGCTGGTACAGTGCTCAGAACCCCCGCAAGATAGAGGCACTCACCTTGCTTCCTGATGCGTCCCTCTGCCTTGGTCACAGGGTACCTCATCACCTGAGGTTACACCCTTTCTCCCAGAAGCCTGTCAGGATGCAACACCCAGCCCCTTGGCCTAACTTTCGCAAAGGGACATACTGTCCCCGGGGCTCCTGGTCTGCATGCTGATGCAATCAGATTGCACTCCACTGTCCCCACTGCCCAAACCTGCTTCCCACAAGGCCTTGTCACAAACACACACCTCAAAAAGCCCCGTGCCTGCAACTCTCCATCTCAGGGAACCAGTGACAACAGTTGGTACCAAGCATGGCCCCAGGAAGTGAACTCCTGAATGCCATCTGGCCATGATCATAGACTGAGCTCCAATGACCCCAGCACGTGTATGAAACAATTGTTAAAGCTTCTAATGCTCCCTGCTTCAGTGCTGAGCATGGACCTACGGTCATCAGTATGGTCAACCTATAGACAAATAGGTCAGTGGAACAAAAGCGAGAGCCCAGAATAGACCCGCACAAATGCAATCAACTGATCTTTGACAAAGGAGCAAAGGCAATTTAAGGCAGGGGTGGAGAACCGTCTTTACAACAAATGATGCACATAGGCAAGGAATAAATCTAAACACAAACCTTCCACCTTGCACAAGAAATGGGACCTATGAGAGAAAAGATGGGTACTTTCAAAGGATCTCAGACACCAGAGAGGATACACAGATGGCAAATAGCAGAGGAAAAGAAGCTTGGCACCATGTGTCACTAAGGCATTGCAAGTCAGAACACAGAGATGCTACGGGGTGATTATTAGAATGAATGGAATCCAGCCGGGCACGGTGGCACAGGCCTGTAATCCCAGCAACCCGGGAGGCTGATGCGGGAGGATAGCAAGCTGGAGACCAGCCGAGTGAGCCCGAGGCAACTCAGAGAGACCTTGTTTCAAAATATAAAATAAAAAGGTCTGAGGATGTGACTCAGTGGTAGAGTGCCCCTGGGTTCGATCCCCAGTAAACGCCCCCCCCCCACCACACACACACATAAGAATGACCAGAATCCTGAACAATGCCAGAAACTGGCGAGGATGTGTTTCCACGGGACTCTGGTGCTGGTGGAGATGCAGGCTGTGCAGCCACTCTGGAGAATGGTTTGGTGGTTTCTTATAGAACTAAGCACAGGCTCACGGTGGGATCTGGCAGTGGAACCCCTAGGCACTTACTCAGAATGAGTTGAAAACATAGGAGGCTGGGCCTGCAGCTCAGTGGTAAAGTGTTGCCTATCATGTGTGAGGCCCTGAGTTCAATCCCCAGCAGAGAAGGAGGAAAAGGAGGGGGTGGAAGAGAAGGAGAGGGAGGAGGAAGAGGAGGAGGAGGAGAAAAGAAGAATGAGAGAGAGAGAGAGAGAGAGAGAGAGAGAGAGAGAGAGAGAGAGAAGAAATCAGTTGACAAAACATGGAATTAACTAGGACATTCTTCAGTAGCATGATGAATGGAAGCACACTGTGCCACATTCATACAATGTAATATTATCCAAAATTTAAATAAATGAGCAGGGGCTGGGGATATATAGCTCAGTTGTTAGAGTGCTTGCCTCACGTGCACAAGACCCTGGGTTCAATCCCCAGCACTATCAAAACAACCTACCTTTAGGGGCTGGGGCTGGGGCTCAGTGGCAGAGCACTTGCCTAGCATGTGTGAGGCACTAGGTTTGATCCTTAGCACCACATAAAAATGAAACAAATAAAATAAAGGCATCTGTCCATCTACAACTACAAAACAAAAATTTAAAAATAAATGAGCTATCCAGCCATGAAAAGACGTGTAGAAATCTTATGTGCAACTGGGTGATGTAGTGTATGCCTGTAGTCCTAGCTCCTCAGGTGGCTGAGGCAGGAGCATTGCTTGAACCCAGGAGTTTGAGGCCAGTCTGGGCAATGTGGCCAGACTCCATCTCAAAAACAAATCCACAAACAGAAAAGAAGAAAGAGAAATCCTCAATGCACATTTCTCAGTGCAAGAAGCAAATCTGAAAATGGTACATAGGACGGATGATTCCAACCACATGACATAGGAAAAGGTAAAACTATGGAGAAGATGGAAAGATCAGTGGTTGGGGATCCTGGGGAGATGACGGCCAGCGTCCCATTAAGGGGTCCTTCTTCCTGCCCAGGATCATCCAAACCACCCTAAAACTTACAATCTCAAATAATTAGTAAATAACAAAGCACAAATACTCAGAAATATATTTACAGAAAGCGAAGCTCCTGATAGCTCTAGTTCACATGGATTCTGGAACTTGACAAAGACAAAATGGCTCTGGGGGTTTATTTAAGGGGGTACATCGAAGGCAGGGATAAGGTTTCAAAGGCAGAATCTTGCTTTGCGAGTCAGCAGGTTGATTGACATGTTGGCAGGTCACACCCATCTCAGGTGCTCTTTGGACCACGACAGAGCCGGATAGAGATTCACGTTGTCCTTGGGCAATTGACCAGAGGAAATGTCCACTGGCCATTCCCAGGCACCAGATGTCTCTATCCACGAGGCTTCCATGGGCGGTGACCCCCAGGCAGCCCACAGACAGCTCCTGACAGTTGAGGGGTGGGCAGAGGGATGAAAGCTGAAGTGCAAAGGATTTTGAGGGAAGTGAGATCATTCGGGCGATACTGCAGTGCTGGATAGGTGACGTCACACACATGTCACAGCCCACTTAAAGGGACGAGAGTCAGCCTCAACATGAACAGTGGAAGGCAGGACTACTGTATCACCACTGTAACCACACATACCCCCCCAGACAGGATGGAACAAGAGGAGGGGGGAACCGCTCTGTGTTATCTGCTTAAGCCTTCAGTAAACCCTAAATTGTTCTGGAAAATAAAATCTATTCATTTTTAAAAGCATCTTTAATGATGGCAAACAGGGCCGGGGCGGGGTTCTAGTAGAAGGAATCCTATCAGCTGACACACTGTCTCCAGCTCTAGAGAGCCGGGGGAAATCCTAGTCTCAAAGACTCTGGAACTGGGCTGGGGATGTGGCTCAAGCGGTAGCGCGCTCGCCTGGCATGCGTGCGGCCTGGGTTCGATCCTCAGCACCACATACCAACAAAGATGTTGTGTCTGCCGAGAACTAAAAAATAAATATTAAAAAAAAAATTCTCTCTCTCTCTCCTCTCTCACTCTCTCTTTAAAAAAAAAAATGGAAATGAGGAAAAACACTCCATTCACAATATCCTCAAAAAAAATAAAATACTTGGGAATCAACCTAACAAAAGAGGTGAAAGATTTATACAATGAAAACTACAGAACCCTAAAGAGAGAAGTAGAAGAAGATCTTAGAAGATGGAAAAATATACCCTGTTCATGGATAGGCAGAACTAACATCATCAAAATGGCGATATTACCAAAAGTTCTCTATAGATTTAATGCAATGCCAATCAAAATCCCAATGGCATTTCTTGTAGAAATAGATAAAGCAATCATGAAATTCATATGGAAAAATAAAAGACCCAGAATAGCAAAAGCAATTCTAAGCAGAAAGTGTGAATCAGGCGGTATAGCAATACCAGATTTCAAACTATATTACAGAGCAATAGTGACAAAAACAGCATGGTACTGGTACCAAAACAGACGGGTGGACCAATGGTATAAAATAGAGGACACAGAGACTAATCCACAAAGCTACAACTATCTTATATTTGATAAAGGGGCTATAAGCATGCAATGGAGGAAGGATAGCATCTTCAACAAATGGTGTTGGGAAAACTGGAAATCCATATGCAACAAAATGAAACTGAATCCCTTTCTCTCGCCATGCACAAAAGTTAACTCAAAATGGATCAAGGAGCTTGATATCAAATCAGAGACTCTGCGTCTGATAGAAGAAAAAGTTGGCTCCGATCTACAGATTGTGCAGTCGGGCTCCAAATTCCTTAATAGGACACCCATAGCACAAGAGTTAACAACTAGAATCAACAAATGGGACTTAATTAAACTTAAAAGTTTTTTCTTAGCAAAAGAAACAATAAGAGAGGTAAATAGGGAGCCTACATCCTGGGAACAAATTTTTACTCCTCACACCTCAGATAGAGCCCTAATATCCAGAGTATACAAAGAACTCAAAAAATTAGACAATGAGATAACAAATAACCCAATCAACAAATGGGCCAAGGACCTGAACAGACACTTCTCAGAGGAGGATATACAATCAATCAACAAGTACATGAAAAAATGCTCACCATCTCTAGCAGTCAGAGAAATGCAAATCAAAACCACCCTAAGATACCATCTCACTCCAGTAAGATTGGCAGGCACTATGAAGTCAAACAACAACAAGTGCTGGCGAGGATGTGGAGAAAAGGGTACACTTGTACATTGCTGGTGGGACTGCAAATTGGTGCGGCCAATTTGGAAAGCAGTTTGGAGATTCCTGGGAAAGCTGGGAATGGAACCACCATTTGACCCAGCTATTGCCCTTCTCGGACTATTCCCTGAAGACCTTAAAAAAGCATGCTACAGGGATACTGCCACATCGATGTTCATAGCAGCACAATTCACAATAGCTAGACTGTGGAACCAACCCAGATGCCCTTCAATAGATGAATGGATAAAAAAAATGTGGCATCTATACACAATGGAGTACTATGCAGCAATAAAAAATGACAAAATCATAGAATTTTCAGGGAAATGGATGGCACTAGAGCAGATTATGCTTAGTGAAGCTAGCCAATCCCTAAAAAACAAATACCAAATGTCTTCTTTGATATAATGAGAGCAACTATGAACAGAGTAGGGAGGGAGAGCAGGAAGAAAAGATTAACTTTAAACAGAGACATGAGATGGGAGGGAAAGGGAGAGAAAAGGGAAATTGCATGGAAATGGAGGGAGACCCTCATTGCTATACAAAATTACATATAAGAGGTTGTGAGGGGAATGGGAAAATAAACAAGGAGAGAAATGAACTACAGTAGATGGGGTAGAGAGAGAAGTTGGGAGGGGAGGGGAGGGGGGATAGTAGGGGATAGGAAAGGTAGCAGAATACAACAATTACTAATAGGGCATTATGTAAAATTGTGGATGTGTAACCGATGTGATTCTGCAATCTGCATTTGGGGTAAAATTGGGGGTTCATAACCCACTTCAATCTAATGTATGAAATATGATATGTCAAGAGCTTTGTAATGTTGTGAACAACCAATAAAAAATTTAAAAAAAAAAGACTCTGGAACTGGGGGTGGCTGTTGCTGGGCTCTGTGGGTGCATGGGAAGAAGATAATGAAGGTCAACCAACGATCAATTTAAGAGGAGGCGCAAACACCATAGAATTTCTCTGGCTGCCCAGGAAGAGACCAAATTTCTTGTGACTGAAGGGCAGCAAGAGCACAGGGTCAGGCCCAGGACTTAATGATAAAGACAGAGGAGCCCAGAAAAGGTTGAATTCTCAGCCTCGGCTGGTCTCCTGTGCCAAGGTCAGGGCCCTGACTGGGAAGAAGTGGGACTTTAAAACTTGAGTTGGAGACAGCTAGGTTAATGCACACAAAAAAATCTTTGGACCCCAGGCCCCTGGATACTCTGGGAATCCAGAAGCAATCTGCTCCTCCCTCCTCGATATCTGGTCAATAACTAGGCTCAAATCACAACCTAACCCCAGTCAAGGAAGGGCTGGGCTGGCTAGGGAAGAGAAAGATCATCCCCCAAGGGAGCTGGGAGACCTAGCCAAGTTATGGCACCAGGATCTGGGGCCCAGAGCACGCTGCACTAAAAGCAGAATAGCAAACGAGCCGGGCATGGTGGCTCAGCCCTGTAATCCCAGGAGTTTGGGAGGCTGAGGAGGATTGAAAATTGGAGACCAGCCTCAGCAACTCAGGGAAGCCCTAAGCAACTTATCAAAACCCTATCTTACAATTAAAAGGGCTGAGGATGTAGTTCAGTGGTAAAGCACTCCTGGGTTCAATTCCTCGTACAAAAATAAAATAAAGATAACTGTCACGAGAACCCATGGTTCCTGAACCTTTCCTACAGCAAAATGCTCCCCCTCAGGCCACCCTGCATCAAGGAAAGGAGATTTTCCCAGACATTTCAAGCACTGTTGGACACAGAGTCCAGGTCTGCGCTCATATCTGGGGATCAAAAGCCTCATCAAAGCCTCACCCTGTCCAGTGGATTGTGTGGTCCCAACCAGTGGCCATTTTCTTAAATATGTAATCGGGGACAGGTTTGGTGCCTGGGAGAAGCTTGATGCTGGTTCCTTGCTGTGTAGGGTACTATCATGGTGGAAAAGGCCATGAAGTAGCCTTTGAAACTGCAGCACCTGCCTCCACCATCCTGGTTCCAAGAGAACAACAAGCCCTTCCCTGGGAGATCAGCGGCGATTGCTGCTACCCTTAAGGATCTTAAGAACAAGGACGTAGGGGTGGTCCCCATCGTACCCTTATTGAAATAATTTGTTCTGGCTCCACAGAAGCAAGACCAATTGGAAATATGATAGTGAACAGGGCAGACCTAGCCAGATAGAAGCTCTGACGCAGATGCTCTTCTCTAGAGCAGATTCTTGCAGCTCAGGTACACAGTGCTGGCCATCAAGTTGCCAGAACGTTCCTCTCCACCCCTTTCTGCAAGGTGCTCAGAGCTGTTCACAGTCACAGGGGAGGAAGACAGGTGCATTCAGAGTTTTACTGCAATGTGGTGTTTACTTCCCCAGTTTTTAAACAAAATATTTATATTTTTAATTGTGGGTGGACACAATAACCTTTATTTTATTTTTATGTGGTGCTGAAGATTGAACCCAGGGCCTCGTGCATGCTAGGTGAGCACTCTACCACTGAGCCACAAGCCCAGCCCCCCACTTCCCCACTTGTAAAATAGAGAGGGACCAGGAACATCTGGACATTGTTGCAGAACATCACACTGGTCCACTGTATCGAAGACACACTGTTGCTAGGAACAGAAAAGCAAGATGTGGCAAGTACATTGAAGGCTTTGCTGAAATACATGCTCTCCAGAGGGTGGGAGAGGAACCCTGTGAAGATTCAGAGACCCACTATGCTGGAGAGACTTTTGGGGATTGTTTGGTTTTGGGCACCTCAGGGTCCAGAGGCAGCATATATTGTTCTTGGGAGCAATGCTTATTTCCATGTACTTAGTGACACCAAAGGCTGCCATCTTTGAGTGGGGCCATGGCAGGACGGTCTGCACAGATGCAGGTTTTGGTGCATGCAGCCATCGCAGTTGAGTGGCAGGCCTTCAGAACTGGTCTTCAGGGAAAAGACCTTCTATAGACAACAGCCCCTTATATTCACGACAGCCCCCTTGGAAGAATCATTGTAGATGCCCAGGATTCTAGAACGAGATCCGTCTGGCTCCACCCCCTGGACATCCCAGCAGAGAACCTCCCAACAGCTCTGGGAATGCTAATTGGCCCTGGCAAAGACAAGACAGAGGAGCGTCTGGCCACAGGACACGAAGTGACCATGCAGCTTACAGTTTCCTTCACGAGTGGATTCCTGCTGGACCCATTCCAGCAGGTCATGGGTAAGGTGGCCCCACAGTCACCCATCCCAAGGTGGAGGGGCTGCATCTGGGTCAGCCTCCAGCAGGCTGTCGTGGTGGGTACCTGCTACCTGGGGACACCAGCACCTCTCCCAGTCACGTTACCATCATGTGTCACTGCCTGATAGTGCCTACCACAGAGGACACCCAAAGTGACCAGGAAGCTGGGATGCTGCCCACCCTAGAGCTGGCACAATGAGCAGCACTGACGTGGAGCAAGAGCGAGGCTGTGCGGGACCAAGAGCCAGAGCTAAGCAAGCCACCACTGCTGCCCCAGGTCCAGCCTCCTGCAGCAAGACCAGCGCCGAGTCCCCAGCTCAGCATCCCTCTCGGAAGGACCAGTGGCTGAAGGACCTCTGGAGAGATCCTCCTGATGGAGTCAACATGTACTAGGAGTGACTCTGCTTTCCTGCTGGAAAAGAAGCTGGCACCTCTGTTGGAGGGACATGGCAGCAGCTTTGAGCCTTAGACACAGAGTCCTGTGTGACCCCTCTTTAGAGGAGAAGCTTTCTTTACGGCCGAGGGGTGGCAGTGGGCCGGGGACATGTTATGGAAGGCACTGGCCTGCAGGAACAGGGGACTAGCTCCTTAGAGACACAAGCTTGTCTTGGCCCTGGCAGAGAGAGAGATGGGACATAGGACCATCTGACCATGGGACATAAAGAAACAAGCTTGTAGCTGGTACTCTGGGAAACTGAGGGAATTTGGCATGCCCTAGGCTTGAGTCAGTGACGACTGAGTGGTAGATATTATTGAATAACTCTGTTCAAACTCTCGGGGCAAAAGGACACCATATCACTAGACTGGTCAGCGGCCCATAAGTCCTGGAATATCCAAGACTAACCAAGCACAGTAATGGAAGTGAGGCTGTTTTAGGAAGAGTTTTGCTAAATAGAAGAAGTGGTGATCTTCTAGATGCAGCAGGACTACACGTGGGTGTCAAGGGATGCTGGAAGTTCAGGGTGGCTAACTAGAGTCAATGGGGGTAGTTGTGACCTCCCAGAACCACTTGGGTCCTTCCTGCTCTGCATCAGGGAACTCTTCCTTAAAGCACTAGTGAGTCTGTAATCAGAACTCCAGCCTGCCCCATGCTAGTGTGTGGGAGAGCGGCATGCCTGCTGAGGTGTCCAGAAATGCTGCATTTCGTTGTAGTTCAGTTTTCAGGAAGCACAGGGGACAGAAGGGAAAACAGGAGAGAGCAATCAGGGAGGACTTGGGCTCGGATTCACATGCATCCATTTCTCTTTTACTCTATCTATCTATCTATCTATCTATCTATCTATCCATCCATCCATCCAGGAGCACTCTACCACTGAGTTACATCCCCAGTCCTTTTTATTTTTTATTAAGGCAGGGTTTTCCTAAGTTGCCCAGGCTGGCCTTTAACCTGTGATCCTCCTGCCCTGCCTCCTGAGCACCTGGGATTACAGATGAACCCACTGCTCCCGACTCTTTTTTGCTTTCCTGCGTAGCTGTGGGTGGTATGTTGAGTGCAGATCAGTCAGTTTCCTAGGGCAGGCTGACATGGTCTGGGCTGTTGGCTCTAGTTCTGGGGCAGAATGTCTCTATCCATCAGATTCAAACTCACCCTGTTGTGTGTGAACAAGCTGCTTGCCAACCAAGGCTGTTCAGGCACTAATTTCTGGCTGGAGCCTGGAAGTGAGGCAGGAGACTCAGGCTGTGGGGTCAGGAAAATCTGAGAGGGGAGTTCGTGGATCATGCTGCCCAGCACATCCTCCGAGCCCTCACTGGGGCAAATGGAGCTTCCATTTACTCTCCGACCAAGATGGCCTGCAACTGTCTACCTAGAGGGGGAATTGTAAGCTGAGTGCAGGGCCCCTCTAGGCCACTGGGTCTGGCCACTGAGCAGGGGCCAGTCTCCAGGCCTGATTCTGATGTGACCTCTCCCAGCCTTTGTTGCTGTCATCCTCCCTGAGGATGATCACCTCAGGGACAGGAGCAGGTGCAACACCAGGCAAACCTCGCTTTTCTTTCCATCACCTCTCCTGACTTCAAAGCTTATTTTTCTGTTTGCACCAGAATTCATTTCCTTTTTCACAGCAATTGAGAATTTAAAAGGTGGTAGCTTTGAATGGCGTGTTCCATTCCTGAACCTCACAGAGGAAAGTCTCCTGTTCATCTAAAAGGAGCAACACACTGCCTCCAAAAGGATGCTTAAAATATTAGTGGCACAAAATCTAGTAATAGAACATTAGTGCTTAAGAAAGTTCTTATTTGGAAGGTCGGGGCATTTCTGTACAAAAACAAGCAATTATGATCTCATACCCTCATGTTCACGACAGCATCCACAGCAGCCTAGACATGCAAGCAACCATGTATCCACCAAGGATGAATGAATAAACAAAATATGACCTATGTACAATGGAGTATTCCTCAGCCTTCAAAAAGAAGGAAATCTATGGGTGCAGTGGTGCACGCCTGTAATCCCAGGGACTCAGGAGACTGAGGCAGGAGGATCGTGAATTTAAAGGCAGCCTCAGCAATTTAGTAAGGCCCTAAGCAACTCAGTTAGACCCTGTATCAAAATAAAATATAACAAAGAGCTGGGGATGTGGCTCAGTGGTAAAGCGCCCCCGAGTTCAATCCCTGTTACCAAAAACTAAAGAAAAGAAAAATAAAAAAAAAAAGGAAGGAAATCTTGTCACATCATAAAATATGAATGAAAACCTCAAAGACATTATGCTAAGTGAAATAAACAAGTCACAAAGAAACAAACGCAGCATGATTTCACTCATGTGAGGTGTCACAACTTTGAGAAACAGAGCAGATTGGTCTTTATCAGGGGCTGGCGGGAGGGGCAATGTGGAGTCACTTAATGGAGCCAGAGTTTTAGTTTTGCAAGATTAAAAAGGTCAAAGAATCCTGTTGTCCAACACATCATTAACACCTTGAGCTGTTGTTTTTAAAATTTTTTTTGTTTTTTGTTTTCTTGGCACTGGGAATTAAACCCCGATAAGCTTTTATAACTAAGCCACATCACCAGCCCTTTTTATTTTTTATTTTGAGACAGGGTATCACTAAGTTGCTTAAGGCCTCACTAAGTTGCTGAGGCTGGCTTTGAACTTGCAATCTTCCTACCTCAGCCTCCTGAGTCACTGGGATCACAGGCATGAGCCTATATAAATTTCATGGCTTATCAAGTGACCAACAGTTGTACACGGAGTTGCTTTCCTGTCATGGTATTTTTTTTTTTTTTTACATTCTCAATAATGCTCTAGGAGTCAGAGAGTTTCACTCCTTCCACCTCCAGCTAATCAGTCTCATGACTTGGTCCTGGGCACCACACATAAACACACATATAAACACACATATGGCCTCTTTCCATTTCCAAAGTTCTACTCACTTGAGGTCCACAGAAGTCCAAAAATATTGAATGGAAAATTCCAGAAATAAAAAAAATTCACAAGTGTTAAGAGTTGCATACTGACTCCCCAGCAAATAAAAATAAATAAATAAAAAACAAGAACAAAAACAAAATGGCATCATGTTTGGAGTAGCATGGTGAATTCTCTTCCTGTCCACTCCATCCTGCCGAGGACATGACTCATGCCTTTGTCTAGCACATCTATACACCACCCCGCCCCAGCAGTCGCTGCGTAGCCATCTTAGTTTACTGCATGGTATATTATGATGCTTGTGTTGGAAATTACCCTAATTTTACTTATTAAAACCTAACAGTCGTGATGCTGGTAATTCAGTTAAGTCAAAGAGAAATGGTGAGCTGGGCACTGTGGCACACACGTGTAATCCCAGAGACTCCAGAGGCTGAGGTAGGAGCATCACAAGTTCAAGGCCATCCTGGGCAATTTAGCGAAATCCTGTCTCAAAAAAAGGGGCTGGGGGCTGGGAAGGTATCTCAGTGGTAGAGCATCCCTGGGTTCAATCCCCAGGATCAGAAGAAGAAGAAGAAAGAAAAGAAGATGAATATATATTTTTCTGAGAAGCAAACATTGGTCACATCTTTTCTAAGTACAGAAAGGACATATTGGCCAACAAATTTATTGTGGACAGCCATGTTTCAATATAAGCTATTGAGAGATGGTGAGCACATTTGCCTGTTATTGCAGCATATTGTTATAATTGTTCTATCTTATTATTTGCTATTACTGGTATCTCTTCTGGTGCCTCATTTATGAATTAAGCTTTATCACATACATGGGGAGGAAACATGTTTAGGGTTGGCACTACCCCTGGTTTCAGGCATCCGCTGGGGGTCCTGGAACATATCCCTAAGGGTAAGGGGACTCCTGATCTCCATGTGCTCAGTCATAGAACAAATTGGCCTTTCCTTTTTTTTTTTTTTAAGAGAGAGTGAGAGAGGAGAGAGAGAGAGAGAGAGAATTTTTTTTTTTAATATTTGTTTTTTAGTTCTCGGCGGACACAACATCTTTGTTGGTATGTGGTGCTGAGGATCGAACCCGGGCCGCACGCATGCCAGGCGAGCGCGCTACCGCTTGAGCCACATCCCCAGCCCCCAAATTGGCCTTTCCACTGGGTGACAAGTTAGGGCAGAGTACGGTGACTGTGCTGAGGGCACACCGTGACATTCTTCACCATGTCTACAAGTTTGCATTAGCTCAATCCAGCTAAAACCAGTACTTTCTAATGACAGTAGCCTGGTCTCCAGGGCTTATTTATGCCACCCGCGGGAGCTGAGTAACCGCCAATTATTACTGAAGGGGAGAAGGTAAAGAACTTAAGCGTGTTTTATGCCTTTACCCTGAAGGAGGACATCAGGCAAATGGGAAGGGATGGGCCCCGGTGAGCAGGACGTTCAATCTCAATGTGTTGTGTACCCAGCTCACGAAGGCTGAATCCCGCCAAAGCCGGTCCCTGGATTCACAGGGTTAGGAAGGCGCAGTGCTGTCACAGGGCTCTGCTCCCAAAGCGACGGAGGCATAATTACTCATTTACCTTGTTCGTGCCTGTTTTTATTGAGCTCCATTCTCCTCGTTCCTGGATCTGTTTACATCTTGTAAAAGCTACATTGCTGGGTTCTTTCCGCACCTACTTAGTCGTCCTGCCATCCTCTGTCCTCATCCCTCCTTGGACTTAATAGGAATGGATCTCCATCCCAGGGGTTCTAATGACTGTGCTGAGCCAACTGATGGGAGGCGCTTGGCATGCCGTGCCAACCACAAAGGATGTGATACCCAGGCAGCACTGCGCCGCTATTGAGTTCTCTGGGTTCCCAGAGAGAAGATGGGAGTGAAGCATGGCGAGGGAGGGCCCAGGACAGGCAAGAGGTCTGACAGGACGGCTGCTGAGCAGGATGGGGAGTGTGTTGAGCCACATGAATCCAAGTGGCCTCATCACCTGACCTCGTGACCTGGATCTGCTAACAGGCCCTTAGACAGAGGAACTCTGGATGGAGAACAGGACGAAAAACCAGATGCAGTCCAACTCTCCATTGCTGACAGTGACAGCCCTCATATGTTTCAGGCCTCTCCAGGGGTGGCTGCACACAGAGGGCAGCAGTCATGTCACCCTGTCAAACTCCATGCTTGTGGTGCTCTGTCACTTCACACTCACAGCCGGTGGGCAAAGGTTTTCAGCAGATCCTGTGCTGCCCTCTCTGGAGGAGCATAAAAGGCCTAGAGATATTGGACGGGAAGGGCTTGGCTCTCATGGAAGCCCAGGAAGGACTGGGCACAGCCCACATGGTTTCCAGGCCCTTGGTCCACTTGCTCATCTAAAGGAAGTGGCACAGGTGCTGGGCATGGTGATGCATGCCTGCGGTCCCTGCTGGCTACTCAGGAGGCTGAGGCAGGAGGATCGCTTGAGCCCAAGAGTTCAAGTGCCCCTAGGCAGCACAGAGAGACCCATCTCAAAAACAAAACAAAAAAAAAGTAGTACAGGATGACAGATTCTGTTATTCTTCAGCTAAACTCAGAGCCCTTAGGACCAAATTCCTAACTGAATCCTAGGGAGACGGAAAAGCACCTCTTTGTGACACCCCTCCCCACCACAGTTGGTTTGATCTCATGCTTCAGCATCAAGATTGCCAGCAGCTGCTAAAAGTGGACCAGTGTCCTGTGAGTGCCACTGTGCTCACAGGACAGAGTCTTTTCACAGATCTGCTGGACATCCAGGTGGACCCTGGCTCGTGGAAGACATAGCACTGGCCTCCCTAAGCAAGGTTGTCTTCTGCCTGACAGTCCAAGTGCTGGCCGGCTGAGCGCTTGCCAAGAGCTGCGGAGGAATTAGAGAAGCTGCTGTCAAGCACTGGGCTTTGCCTCTGCTCGGCCAGCCAGCAGTGGCCAGCTGAGGAGGGGGGAGGAGCTGGGGGAGGAGAGCAGAGCAACTGAAAGGAGTCTGTTGCTCCTTTCTGCCTGTGACCCAGACACCCACTGGCCAGGGCCTGCTAATTTATTGCCACAATTAGCGTCTGCTTTTGTAGTTACAGTCATTGGCAGAGAGGACACGGGAGTCCTTTCCAAAGCCCAGTCAAGGGAGCCACCACGCTGTGGGATGAGGGCTGGCAGGGGCTGCTGCCTAGGAGGTCTGCACCTGCCTCCTGCTGCCCTCCCTTTTGGGCACAAGCTCACTCCTCCCCTTCCAGGAGAACTCTCTAGATCTAACCATAGTGCTTTTGGAACAGCCAAACCAACCTGGCTCTGGCTGGCCTGGGGTTTGACTCTCAGCAGCGGAAAGATGATTTGTGGGCCAGAGAGAACACGGTGTGTGTAAGCAATCCTGAGATGAACTGAGTCACTCAGAGAAACCCGAGGATGGGACCCTTCATTTGAAAGTCAGACTCTAGAAAAAACTGTTGGGCATTTCATTTCCCTCAAAGACTAATGCTAGCGCTCACAGCAGGGGTGCTGACCAGCCAACCTTGGCCGGCTCACTGCAGAGCCTGGAAATCTTTGGAGGACCCCCATCCTCTCCATGCTGCTGACTACCCATCCTGCCCCACACACTTCCTGGGAGCAGCTTCCCCAGCTACGCCAGAAACATGTCTTCCTTCCTGCAGATCTCTTCTGTCAGCTGTCTCCCAAACCCTCCCACCTGAGCTAGGCACTGCTTTGATCTAAGCTGCCTTATTTATTTTTCTTCAACATACATGTTCTCATTCTCCAGGCCTCTTAGAAGCTATGATCCTTTGCTCCCCCCACTCAGCCCAGCATTCAACAAAGCGCCTTGCTTGAAGCAGGTATTCCCCAAGCCTTGCAAACCACATGGAACCGCCTCCCAGGGCCCAGAGGGCAAGGTGCACCTGAAGACTGTGGAGTGAGCGCCACCATTAGGTGTGGCAGCCATAGGTAATAAGTCCTTCTCCTCTGGGCGGGAGGCATGAGAATCGATTCTCTCTCAATTTCAAACTAATATTGGTGGAGAAAAGAAACGATGTTGCAATCCTAGCCAATATGCATAGATTAAAATAATGAACACTCCTAGCAGCCAACCAGTGGGAGTTATTCCACGAAAACTCTGCTGCTGCATCAGAATGGAGCTACCAAGGCCCAGGGCTTCAATATTTAATGTAGACATTGGAAGGGTAGCAGAGGGGCCTGGCCGGGAACACATATGGAGTCACTGGGAAATGGGATGAATATTACTTATTCAGAACCCACCCGGGATCCAAAACAAAGTTGGGAACAAACTGAGGACTTCACATTGTGATTCTTTATCCCATGTCCTCAGGGAGGGGCGCCTGGAATCCTGAAGCAGGGACCAGCAGAGCTCAGAAGATAAACGCATTGGAAACCAAGAATGACATTTTTTGTTTTGTTTTGTTTGGGTTCAGGGCTGGGGATGCAACCCAGGGACTTGCACATACTAGGCAAGCACTGGACCACTGAGCTACACCCCAGCCCTTTTAAAATCTTTGTTTTAAGACAAGGTCTCACTAAATTTCGAAGCTGGCTTTGAACTTGTGATCCTTCTCCTCCAAGCAGCTGGGATTTCAGGCTTGCACCCCCATGCCCAGCTAAGAATGATATTTTTGATGTGTCAATGTTGTAAATCATATAGTGTGAGTATAATCACTTGGTGGAAAAGGGCTAATCGCTTCCCAAGCCATGGCAAGAGTATCTGCCTGTCACTTACAAAGGCAAAAGGGGTGGCCACAAATATCCCAAGTTGGTCCAAAATGATTTTCTTATTTCTCCCAATAAATGCAGCACAGAGATTTAAATTTAAAACAAAGTGCCATTTCCTACCTTCCCATTTCAAATAATCATCCACACATCAACCACACGGATCACACTCTGCATGTCAACAGTTCTGTGAACCAAGAGGTTTGCAGCTGCCTCACTGGGGTTTAAAGTTTCAGGTGAATGCTGACAGCTCACAGCGTGCTTTCATGTCTACTTGGAAAAGTATGGAAGAAAATCAGGAAGAATCCAATCTCATGCCCATTATGCCATTTGTCGCCCTGGCTGCTCTACTCTAAGACAACAGCTGGGTGTGTTTTCAACCACAGGCCTTAAAAATAAGTGAAAATGATGTTTTCTCACAGACAAAGGCCACTGCACTGTTCACCTGTTCACATCAAAATCATCTGAGATTGACAGAAGGCGAGACCTCACTTCTTCTGATGACAGTATCTTTGAAAGTTAAGAATCCAACAGAGGTGCCACACTGCTAACTAGACTGGATTTTTTGGATTTTCTAGTTTTTCCACTCAAGTGCATTTACTGTCAAGCTCCTAGATAGCCCTACATGTCCCCTGCTTGTCCTCAATTGTCACTGACCCCCTGAGATATACCAGCCACAGCTCAGTCTGCAAGGGACCAAGTGTCTTTTCTGGAGGCCTCTGACTCTGACCACCTATGGGGCCAGAGGTTCTCTTGGGCAGAGAGCGTTTGGATCTGTCTCATAGATCAGGGAGCCAGGTGCACATGGAAAGCGTGTGATACCTGAGGGTAAAGGAAATCCACACACAGTCTCGACTGCTTGGCGTCAATAAAGGAATTCTTCCAAGGGAGGTTAAAAAACTCCTTGTGAAGGTTAGTGTCTTTACCACATTCTCAATGCCGGATCATTTTTCTCTTTTCTCATTCTGTGTTTGCATTTCAAGTTACAAGCAGAAATCTGTACAGACAATCATTCGCAACAGACAGACACAGGTCCTGCATTGCTGGGAACCTGAGAGCCATTAAACAAAGGGTTTTCCAAGACAGGTCTTTTCTGACAATATTTAGAAAGATATTGAAGTAGAAGTCCTTGCACTGGCTTATTATCAAAAGATGGAGTGAGCGCGTGTCACGTGACCCAGATCCTGCCATAAAAGGGGTCCCATATGCTGGATAACATCACAGCACAAAATTAAGAGATGGAAGAAGAGTATGTTAGGTCATCTCTGTTCTGTTCAGCTGCTTCCCACTCACTTGGGAACCTGGGCAGTTTATTTTTTATTCCACGGGGCTTACTTACAAACATATCATGAGGCAAATCATACTCTGCATCTCCTGTAGTTTATCTTATAATTACTTTCTGGAATTAAAAACTCTAGCTGTCTTTGTGTTTATGAAATATTTATGCTCTGCATCACATGTCCGGGGCAATCCAGAGTTTGATTTCTGTTGGCAGTTTTTACTCCAAGTATCACGTCTCCCTTAGTGACTGTCAGATTCACTGCGCTGGAGCCCAGGACTGTAGCTGAGGAACGCATCCAGCAGAAAACCAAAGACTTCTACAGCCCACTCGCCCAGCAGGAAGCAAGACTCCGTTCATTAGGAAGCAAGTGCTTCAGGAAGGATTCCAGGAGGAACATGGAGCTGAGCAGTTTATGGTCTCCCTACCTTCATTATCAGCTATAATCTGCAAGCACATAGGCAGCCACTCAGAATTTAAAATGACATACTGCTTCATTTTGAGGCTGCCTGGGACACTTCTGGTCTTATTGTTCTCCCCCGAGTCCTTGTGGTAAAGCCCTGATGCCACCTATTTTTGCCACTTAAAGTACATCAGCATCATGTACACTTATTGTCCTTATTGTCCTCAGGGGCCTTATAGTCTAATTCCAAGAAAGTGTCACCAAGACAGAGCAGATGCCATGACCCAGAATGAAAGGAACACATTCCACCATTTACCCCTCCTTCAGCCCTAATCTGACCTTGACTGCTACACTATGTGGTTAATCATTTTTCGTGTTCAACAAGTATTGCCAGTCCTCCTCTTCTGGGCACACACTAGGACCAGGACCATGTGCCAGTGGCCATTGAGCTGTGAGTAGAAGCTCCCCGAGCAGCGTTTCCACCATCCTAGGCACTGGAGGGAGGCACGAGCAGAGTTGAGCAAGAACAGAGCGTGGGCATTTCCAGCCACAGAATCTTTGATGCTGGGATCACACAGAGTAACCCAGCCCGTCCTGGGCACTACAGCACTAAGGAAATGACTTTCCCTGAAGTCATAAAAACCTTCTGGCCAAATGTCTTAAAGGGTTTTCAGTTCTCCTCTCTCATGATTAGCAGAGTATTGTCCACTTTGGTCACTTACCTGCTGGTCCCCCCCTGGACAGTCACCCGCCTCCTTTCCTGTCTCTTAGGATTCTCTTCTGTCTCCTCTTCCTCCCACCCTCCCCTGCAGGCGTCCTCAGGCTCAGTTCTGACTGTCTTAATCTCTTTCTGGAGACTTCATCTGTTGTTTTGGTTTTAAAGATTATTCCAATTCTAGTTCTGTGTCTTTCCTATTCTTACAACTTAAATCCAACATGGCCTTAGACAGACCTACATCATCTTGTTAACATGGCTCGCAATCACCCCCCTAGCCTTGCCAGTTCTGTTCTCCAAGCTTGAAGCTAGGTTTCCCCCGCTTTCTGTCCCTCATGCCCCACAGAAGTTCTGCTGACTTGTTTCCTAACTGCTCCCTGAACCCCTGCCCCACCTTCCACCTCCACCTCACTGGTTTCCTCAGCAACATGGACTACATTAACAGTCAGCTCCTCCGAACCTGCCCCAAACATCCTGCAATTCACTCTGATTTCTCTCCCCAAACATCAGTCTTACAGACCAAGTTATTGAACAACAATCTGTCTCCAAAACCAATCAATCAAATGAGCTCAGACTTCTCTGCTTCACATTCTAGGTCTCAACTTTATCTAGGTATCTTGATCTCAAAATTTGCACTTTATTTTTTAATCTTTTAAACTCTCCATCCCTGAACTGCCAACTCACTACTGATATAGACAACTATATTTTGCTATTCCAGCATTCCTGTCCCTCTTCCTCACTTCCCCCATCCGCAGGTCCCTCCTTCATCTGTCAGTGGCACTATACTTCAGAAGCACTACCTCCCTGCTATATTATGTGATTCTGGCAGGGCCAACATCAGTGTCCACATCAAATGGACTGAAGAGTACTGTGACATTACATCCTTTCTCAGGAGAGTCCCAGTTTATGTCTATTGTTCCACCCAAAGCATCAATGGCATCCAATTTTCATTCTTGAAGTGTCTGAGATAGGCTCCTGAGTAGTCACCCCACACATGACTCAAGAAAACCATAAAAGAGTCCCTTGTGGACTTGACACAGACTTTGGGGGAGATGCTCAGAGGCGAGAATACCAAAGGACCTCACTGAAGTTCTTGGATCCAGGTGCCTCTGAAATTTAGGAGCCAGTATTCCCCTTTCGGAAAATTCTATTTTGAGTTGGGTTCTTGTCACTTGTCATCAGGAGTCCAGGCCGATATAACCTTGGCTTCAGCAGTCTCCCCCAGTTCCCTCACCTAATCCAATTTCCATCTTTGAAGCCCACCAGATCATCCACCTTTGTGAAACCTTAGACACTCTGTCCAACATTACCAGGCCTTCTCTGGGAAGTTACTCTCTGAATTCATGATGACAGTCTCTGCCCTGCGACCTGATAAGCACAGTGTTTACTTATAGTGGCACCCTCTCCTCCACAAAAAAATCTGAACTGGGCTTCTCCAGAAATCTTCACCATGGCTGATTTTAGGACTGTCAGCAAAAGAGTCTCTACAAAAGAGTTCAATGTAGATAAGCTTCCTATTTTCATGTTGCCCATTTTACTTGGCTACTCGCCTGCAAGAAATTGGCACTCCAGGTTCTGGACATCCCCTTGCTAGTTTTTCACAAACATTTATCCAGCAGAGTAGTTTGTAGAAATGTGCAAACAAGGGCTCTGGCCTTGAGCTGGGCTTCACAGAGATGTCTACATTTTTAAGATAAGAGAAGTTATCAATTGGGCTCCAGAATAACAGCTGGCAGGGGGAGGAAAAAAGGAGGAGAAGAAGCTCTCCCCTTCTCAGGTGTTGTCCTTGAAGAGTTAACTTGCCCAGAACAGTGAAAGAAACAACTGCTTTTATGTGAACTTGTGCAGACTGTGAACTTCTGAGCCCCTTCTCTTACATGCTGGGTATAAAATTCTAAAACTACCTAAACTTGGGGTTCAGGGGATTGATTGATTACAGCAAAAGCTGTGCCCTCTGAGCCTGGCTGCAGCCAAATAAAACTGTTTCCTGCTGTCTTCAGTGCCGTGTCTCGTCTGTCCCTACAACATACTTACTGTCCAAGACTGTAAGCTCCTAGGAAGAGACAGGGATCCAGCATTATCTTGTTTCTTGAGGCCTAATGGGGTGTGCACAGCAAGTGCCCAATAAAATATTTGTGAAGGATATAATTATAAATGTAAAAGCAATATTGACCATGCATCCAAAACAGAAAAGTGGCAGGGGGCAGTCTCTCCTGTTTATCCAAGCTGCATGGGGACAAACATCCAACTTTCCTTAGGTGTGCAGCTATGCCTGACACCCAGCTGTGTTCCCATCCTCACACTCCACCTCATTTCAGTCTGACTCCTGCTTCCACCTATAAGATTATTCTCCAGGTACTGGTCACCTCCCTGCCTAAATCCAACAGACCCTATCCATCCTCATCTCACTCTGGGCAGTTCATTGATTTTCCTTCTAGAAAGCACTTTTCCTTGACTTTCACTCCCTTCTTATTTCCCTCCTAAGTTCTTTGGTGGATCATTCTCCATTGCCAGGCTGGTTCATCTTCCTTTGATCTTTGAATATTGTTTTTCCCATGGCTTTGTGCTTGGACTGTTCTCCACAAGCACCCCTTTCCCTAAGAAATCTCATCAACACTTAAGCACACAGTCACATATTTATGTTGATGATTTTTTACTATTTCCTGAAGCTAGACCTCTCATCCTAGTTACACACTCATGTATCCAATTGTTGGCTAATTTTCCACATCTGTCTCATAGCTGGTATGTACTAAGCTGAAATAACCTTTCTTCACTACACATTAAGAATGACTGACTGCAAATACTAGAAAACACCACCCTGAATGCCTTGGACAACATGAACATGTTTATCTCCTGTTAAAGAGGCAACCACCGTTGTTTAGCACTCAACAATGTCATCAGCAACCTAGGTCCTTCCTTCCTGCTCTGCCACATTAGCAACTTGATTTGGCTCTAGCTTAGTCAGCCTCAGATCAGCAAGAGAGTGAGAAACTGATGTAAGAACCAGCTTATACCTCAAGGCCTGTCCTAAGGAAAGGTGCATGACCCTTGTCCTGGGAAAAACCCACAGAGCATTCCTAACACATACCCATCCTGCTGAGTTGTTTATCTGCAAATGACAGAGGAGATCTGTGGTGCCAGGTGTCCCTGACTCAGTTAGGCTAGGTGAAGACCCATAGCAACCCCCTAGCAACCACCAATCAGCATGAGACAGGGAAAATATCTGGGATGCCAGATGACCCCCAATAGTCTATGGTGGTTGATAACATGTTGGGAAACCATGTAGTTTAGCAAGTACACCCCTCATGGCCTAAACCAATCAGTTCAAAGGAATCCCCCTCTTGTACTAACCAATCACTGCTCCCCAACTTGTTCCCGCCAATGAATGTGCTAATCAATGTTGAGTTGTTTAATTTTCCCGCGGTATGGAATGATTTGCTGTGTGATGTTGTGACCCATAGAGTATCCCCCCAAAACTTATAAAATCTCACTGAACAAAGGACCAGGACTCACTCCCTGGAACTGCTGAGTTGGAACGGTTGTGAGTCCAGGCTCCAGCTTGCAATAAAGACTCTTGTGTGCTTACATCGGATTGGGCTCCTGGAGGTCTATTGGAGTCCCATGAATCTGGCATTACAAGAGCTAAAATTTTCAAGTGGTATAGAAGAGGGCCATGTCCTGATGGGTATTATTTTTAAGAAGGAAATCTCTTTCCAGAAGCCTCCTGCCACAAAGACAGGACCACATGTTCCCAGGATGCTGGTCATGAGCCCACTGCTAATCAATCAACCATATATGTTAAATGAGGTGTCCTTCAACACACACACACACACACACACACACACACACACACACAGTGTTAACAATGGGCTCAGGGAGACAGGACTCTGTATTTCCTTGGAATATTGCTCAATCATTCCTCAGCTCTTCTGTTTGCTGGGTCTTTACAGAATGCAACTTCTAAGAAGGAACCATATCTATACATCTATACAAACACACAGATCTATGTATATACATATCTATATACCTATATATATGTGTGTGTGTGTATATATATATATATATATGTATTTGTAGAGGGGACAGGGTACAATGTAGGAAGCGCGGGGACATGCTGAAATCCGGACTCCAGGTGCGACGTTACCAGCTTGCTTCCCCAGAATTCGGTGTCACTGCCAAGCGCATGCCTGCTGGAAACGGAGGCTTAGGCCCCCCGACGACCTGACGCTGGGGTCCAGCGGCCTGAACCCAGCTCCCCGAGGCCGTCCTGGCCACCACCCGCAACTAGGCCCCAGACCCAGCAGCGCCCGCCGCCTCACGGTGACTCAGCCGCGGCACCGCTAGACGCTGCGAGGCTGTTCGAGAAGGAAGGCGGAGGGCGGGGAGTGCGCGGGCCAATGGGGTTTCCCCGATGGCCGCCGACGTCGTCGTAGCGCAGCGGGATTGGCTGGCCTGCGAGTGACGTCGTCGGGGCGCGCCGGGAACGCCCGAGCTGGGCGGCTCACGGACGCGGCAGCTGTGGATAAATGGACCTGATTGTGGGTCGCGGCGATGTTGTTCTCCGGGTGGAAGCCGATGGGCCTTGGGCACCCTGGAGTGTTTCCCGGTGTCATCCTTCTTGCTACCTTGATACTCCTGGCTGGCCACGGACAACGTCACCGTTTTTCTGTCTCCGCCATCACCTACTGGCCTCAACTGCCTTGGTCCCCGACGAGATCCAGGTACCGGGATGGGCCAGTGAGGGGCCGGGGCCTGCCCGGGGTACAAGGGGGGCTGGGCCGGAGCCCGAGTGGGGTTCGTAAACCAACCCTCCAGCGATGCTTGCGTTTCCTTGTTGTCAGCCCCAGCCAGTAGGAACAAGGCTTCTCTGTCGAAGCACAGTGATCCCCTCCTCCCCCGTCCAGGCATCCTCAGACCAGTGCAGTGGTCAAAAATAAATCATTTTGGAAACCAGATCGGGTTCTGGTCACGAGTCTGAATAACGGCAACAAAAAAATCCTGGGACACCTGGTCTGTGTTCACTGTGTCAAGCCCATCCTTAAAAGATGAGCATAATCAACACGAATCTGCCCTTGGGACCTGTAGTGGTTTGGGAAAGGGAGAGTAGAGGGCGTTTCACCTAGACAGGAGCTGGCAAGAGTGTTAAAGATAACCCTTTAGAGGATATGGCATTTTAAACAGAGGTCCCAAAGGGCTGAGCAGGGACAAGAACCTTCCAGGCACAGGACAGCTTAAGAGGGGACTCCAGAGGAGTGGAGAGAGCTGATGGTAAAATCTGGAAGAATATCCTGGTAATTTTTCTGGGAGGGACAAGAGCTGTGAGAAGTTGGGTGGATGTAGGTCATGAAAACATCCTGTGGACCCCTATGTAGACTTAAGTCCTCTCTCCAGTGCAGCAACTTCATTGGTTATCTACCCGTTTTTCATGGTGAGTTAAGCGCTGGCACCTCTCCCTAATCAACTCTGGGCTAGTTATGTCATTAAGGAATAAGCTTAAAGTAAAACTCAATGCATCAGGGAGAGAGAGGGAGACAAGGGACAGAGTTAAATCTTCTCTGGAAAGGGTAGTCAGCTAATGTGATTTAGCACCTGGTAACAGTTTTGTTTATGTCAACAAGTATATTCAGTAAGTGAAATTGTGACTTAAAGTCTACCAGGACTGTAATTTTCCCCGAAGCTGTGCGAATTGAACATGAGAAGCTCCTTTCAGCATGAATTGAAAGGTGGTTTAGTGAAAACCCAAAGTCTGATGAGCTTTATAAACTAGGGATTAAAAGGACTAAAAAGCACCCTATCTCTGCTCATGGAGTTGGTTCTGAGGCTGGTATTGGTGCTAAAACTCCAGTTTTTCTTTTGGCTGAAAGTCAACAAGAATTTGTAATACTTCAGTCTTGCACAAGGGCCCAGGATGACTTGGACATTTAGTGCTCCCTAAGAGGATATCTGTTTGCTTTTAGTAGCTGACGTTATAAATCCTGGAGATTAACTCAAAGCCTTCATTTCTCTCCTATTTTCTGATTCTCCTAGGTGATTGACTGCATTTTTAACACTTTTCATAATGGAGTTTCCTGATTTGGGGAAGCATTGTTCAGAAAAGACTTGCAAGCAACTAGGTAAGCACTTTTAAGAGCTTATTTTTTAATAGAAAATGGTATTTTGTTGGCTGTTTTGTGTGTCTTGTTTTGTTTCATGAGATGGGGGTCTTGCTTTGTTGCCCAGACTGGCCTCATACTTGCCATCCTCTGCCTCAGTCTTGCAAATAGCTGGAATTACAGGTGTGCCCCATGGCCCCTCTTGATTACCTGATAATTCTTTATGGCCTATCAGTATTGGGACTCTAGCAAGGTGTAGGTTCTATTCAACATTATTACTGAGTACCTTCATATGCCAGCATCAAGCGGATATAAGTTTGCTGCTAAAATAACTGTGATGCCCTGGATGAGGCTGCGCATGCCTGCAATTTCAGTGGCTCAGGAGGTTGAAGCAGGAAAGTCACAAGTTCAAAGCCAGCCTCAGCAACTTAGTGAGACCCCGACTTAAAATAAAACCCAAAAAAGGACTAGGGATGTGGCTCAGTGGTTAAGTACCCCTGGGTTTAATCCCTGGTACCAAAAAATAAAATAATTGTGATGCCGCTTGAAATGGGATCTCTCTTAAAAGAGCCTGATAGATCCTTAAATGTCATTTGATGTTGTTAAATGCAAAACCCTAAAGTTGTTTTCTCACATGTGATAGCTTATAGATATATTTATCTCATAGGCACGAAACACTTAGTGTAGGTAAGTATCTGCTTAGTATGAGCTTTAATTATTTTGTTCTAATCCTTAGAAGTCTTTACCGTTTTGTTTATATTTTTTAGATTTTCTTCCACTAAAGTGTGATGCATGTAACCAAGATTTCTGTAAAGATCATTTTACCTATGCTGGCCATAAGTGTCCTTTTGCATTCAAGAAGGTAATTCATCACACTCTGTTCAGAAGGTTCTAATCTATACTGTCTAAAGCTTCACTGTCCATTATAGCAGACACCAGCTACAGGTGGCCACTTAAGGAAAATTAAATAAAGTTTAAAATCAGTCAACTGCACCAGCCATATTTCAAGTGTTCAGTGACCACATGTGGCCTGTGACCTCTGTATTGAACAGCACAGGTAAGGAGTGTTTCCACTATGACAGAAAGTTCTGCTGGACAGTACAGCTCTAAAGTTTCTGAGATTTTATTTTTTAGGACTTTTGGAATCAAATTGTTGTGGCTGTGAACCACAGACCATAAACAAGGTTAAAATAAATGTAAGAATAGTGTTTGTCTAGGCATAGGGTAGGTTTGCAAATCAGGAGATAAATTGATTAGCAACCAACCCAGTGCCCCCTCGAGGTAGGAGGACTCGGCTTTTAAAGGAGGAAGAGGGAGAGTGAGATGAGGTGAAATAACCTGTTGTGAATAATTTCCATTTAGCCCTACTGGCTACACAAGATGTTTGGGATAGATTTAGATGGATGCTGAATCTTTTTGTGCATAAAGTTTTACTAGATTGGTTGCAAGCGGGTCATTAGTAGGTGATAAGTCTTTTGGGATAGTTGGAATGTCAGTAGGAGCCCTGTGGTTGGAAGCCATCACATCTGTCTTGAAAGCACGTTCTTCCCATAAGGTGTCTTTTGTTGTGCCTGGGAGGCAGACTGCAGTGTTCTGTCTGATCTTGGAGGCTGCAGGGAAATTTCCTCCCTCTTGGCCCAGCTGCAGCTGCCATAACTTTTATACACACAACCTCACTTTCAAAGCTCACTTTTCACCTTAAAGTACGTGGTTCCTTTGATCCATTGCACCAAGAGAACACAGCTGTGTCTTTATGGGCATAGGGGCTGTTTCAGAGCTTGACGTGCAGTCTAATCAGGAAGGTGTGAAAGGTGCTTATTCATCTGGGCTCCTGTAGCCTTTTTATATTTTTAGGTGTTTCAAATAGTACATGATAGAAACTCACAGTCATCTGTGGGCTTCGGACTTCTGAGTTTGGCTTTTCAGGTGGTTTCCAGCCTGTGGTCACTTTGTTTCTGGGTGGTTAACAGTTGGTTTCAGTGAACTCTGCCACTTCACCCTGGTGGCAGATGGAGTGTGGGTAACTTGGAATCACATGCTTTGAACAGGATTGGCCCCTCCGCCCTCTCTGGGTCATCAAGGCAGGTGGGAGAGTGACTCACCTCCTGTGTTTACCAGGCCCTGATGACTAGACCAGCTATCCTGTTCATGTGTCAACTGGGTCTTCCCAGGTCCCCCTGTGGGAGGAGTCTGGCTGACAGTCACCTGGTAATGCCAGCAGACTTGCCAACTGAGGAACACCTGAGACTTTCAGCTCCACCCACAGACTGCAAGCTCCGCAGTTTTGATTACTGCCACCTGTCTGATGTAACGGCCACCTCATTTTTCTTATGATCCATTCCCTCAACTCCTGTCCTGGGTCAGGGTTTTTTGTTTTTTTTGGTATTGGGGATTTAACACACGAGTGCTTTACCATTGAGCCACACATCCTCAGCCCTTTTTATTTATTTGTTAATTTTTTTGGTACTAGGGTTTGAACCCAGGGCTGCTTAACCAAGGAGTCACTTCCCCAGCCCGAAGTTGCTCAGAGCCTTGCTAAGTTGGTGAGACTGGCTTTGAACTTGTGATCCTCCTGTTTCAGCCTCCTAGGCGCTGGGATACAAGTGTGTCACCACACCCAATTGCTCTTTTTATTTATTTTTAGACGGGTTCTCACTAAGTTGCTTAGGGCTGTGCTAAATTGCTGAGGCTGGCCTCCAACTTGGGATCCTCCTGCCTTGGTCTCCTGAGTCACTGGGATTACAGACGTGTACCACTATGCCTGACCTAGCTTAGGGTTTTAACCATCCTGGGCAATCAACTTCTGAATGCATCCCTCCAGAGCTCTTGGTGCCTTGGGCTTGTGGTGATTATGGGTCGAGCATCCTGCCTCAGTTTGTGTCCTCTGTTCACTGATGAGGACATGTAAAGCCAAGTGGGATGACTTTACAAAGGATCACAGAAGGGGTGTGCACTTGAAGTGAGCTGGAGGACCTTTTGCTTAGTGTTTTCTCCTATCATCTCTGCTCTGAAGATGTAGGGCAGGTCCTCTCACCAGGACGTGCTAGACACACAGCCTTGCTGTCCTGAGACCTCATTTGATCTCCCCAGCTTCCTTCCCTGATCCTCTTACTCAGGGAGGATTCTTTCCCCAGTTGGTTGATAGTCCTTTGTTTGGATTCTACTTGTCTCCCCAGGAGGCAGCTGGCCCTCTGGCTCCAGGGCTGCCTGTTAACCTGCTGTCCAGCAGTGCCCGGTTTTCAGGAGTGGTCAGGATGCCAGTTTGTGTGCTCTGCTTGTGCTTCACCTTTTCCTTGTGTGGATCTCAGATGTCATCTCACATTCTTTATCTTTAGGATGTCAAGGTCCCTGTATGTCCACTTTGCAATGTCCCCATCCCTGTAAAAAGGGGAGAGATACCAGATGTGGTGGTGGGAGAGCACATTGACAAAGACTGTGCCTATCATCCTGGGAAGAAGAAAGAGAAGGTAAGGACAAGTTCTGGGTCAGTCTGTGACCTGAGAATGTTGATTTTTCCTTAGGGGGAAGATCAGTTTTCCAACTGTGAAAAATTAGTCCTCATGATTTATGTGCAAAATAAATCCCTTAGTGATAAATGATTGTTTTCTTGTGTTGTGAATGCCCTGAGTTTTGAGTTATGGAAATAGTTCCTAAACACAAGAGCTTCTAGGTTAGAGCCTTCTTCACTTACAGGAATAAACTAGAGTTTCTGATGAGGAATTAATGAGTAGAACCACTCAGTTAATGCAATTAATGCACATTTATTTTCTAAGCTCCTAGGAGCAGGTAAAAGATTATAAAATTCAGACATGCAGTGTTTTAATTGTTTACAGTGTTGGGGATGAAACCTAGGACTTTGCACCTGCTAGGCAAGCTTTACACACTGAGTCATGTCCCCAGCTCTAGACATTGTGTTCTTGGTTTGGTAGCATCAGTATTTTATTGAAGCTGTTTATCTGCTCCCTAGGGGAAGTGTGTGGGAATGACAGCAGCCTTGTTCCCCGGGCAGGTGTTCACGCTTAGCAGGTCCTGCTTGCTTATTTGTGCTAACTGCTTTTTCTGCTCATGACTATTCCACCTGGACCTGTCTTGCTTGCTCTTCGTTTTATCTGTTATCTGTGTACTGCATTGTGTACTGAGGATGTAGCCCTTATCTGCTCTTCTGTCATTTGTGCACACATTTTCTTCTGGCTCTGTCCTCCCAGTACAGTTGGGGATGCTTGGGTGGCATCTAGGCCTCTGTTAATTGGACGACAACAGCCCTGAGAGCCCATGTGCTGAGCTTTTCCCCTCCCTGACCCTCTGGGGGCCAGTTTCCACCCTGACCCAGTTTTTCCCCAGCATCTTGAAGGATCTTCTCTATGCTGGGTACAGAGTGGACCCTCCCACTGGAAACTCCATCCCCATGGTTCTGGAATGTTCTTTTGGTCTCTGGTTTCCATTCTCTCCTTTCTTCTGTCTGGATTCCTGGTACTTTAGCGCAGGAGCCCTGATAGGTTCCTCCTGTTGGATCTGTCCTTAGACTGTGGTTCCTTACCTGCCCTTTCTGCGTGTCACAGTAAGTGTTCTCAAGTGTGTGCTCTGGAGCAGGCTGCTCAGAAAGTGCAGAATGGACTCAGCCTTCACCTTGGGTCATCTTCCTGGTCCACTCCCTCAGGAAGCCCCTGAGGTCCAAGTCTTTCAGTTTTTCTTTGGGCTAATGGGATTCCCCAGCGGTGTCCCTCGAGTTGCCTGGAGGATGTGCTCATGGCCTCCAGAGTCCTAGGAGCCAACTGGAAAGAGCAGCCCAGGGGTCTGAGTGGCACCTCAACCTACTATTGCTCTCCCCTCCTTCCCTGTCCTCCTCCCCATGCTTCACTCCCCAGGCCCCCAGCCCCCCTCAACCCTCGTCTGTGGGAGAGGTCATGGGTCTGCTTCTAAACAGGCCCGCAGCCACTATGTTGTGGTCCCACTGCCCCAGTTCCTGGGGTTTTGTCCCATGAGTAAGTTTCTCCGTGGTCTCCTCCTAGCTGACAGCTGATCTTTTCTTCCTGCCAAGTCTGTCACTACTCTTCTGTGTGTGCTTTAGCTTCTAAAATCTTACAGCTGTTTTCTTTTTCTTCTTTGCTCTTGTGGGTTTATCCCTTTCCGAAAACCTCTCTGTCAATTCTCTAGTAATTTCAGGAAGGGCAGAACCAACCTCTGTAGGGATCCGCTCCTTCGCCAGGGAGGGGGTGAACAGGCTGGCTTCATCAAGCCTTCTCCAGGCTGCCTGACCCCTGGACTGCAGGCCACTCCCCAGTCTGGGCTGGCTGGCTGTGTACCTTTCCTCCCTGGGAGGCTCATTCAGGTGGTTTTCATGCACCTGCTTTCTTGGGTGCATGGCCCCACCCTGTTTTGCTGTTCTCCAAATAAGTATTTTCTTCTAGGTGTGTCTTCTAGGGAATTGGCATTTGTCTCACTTTAATCGATTTCTAGGTATAGACCCTGATTTGTAGTTAACAACTGTGTAAAACGGTACATTTCACTAAATACCTCACAATTACACTATCATAAGTAAATGTAAAGTCCTTTAGCTCTTGCTTACTGTTTTCAATTTTTAACACAAAGAAATTGAATTTGCATTCCTTTGTCTTCACACAAAACCCTGTGTATGGAAGCAGAAGCATGTTGCGGCCCCGTTCCTCGCCTGGTCACTCCCCTGTGGCTGTGCACCCACTGCAGGCCTCATCTCCACCCCACCGACGTCTCCCAAATCGGGAGAGGAGCTCCTCTCATTCCGGGCTCAGCTCAGAATTACCCCCCCTCCCCCCAGTCTCCCCTGCCCATCCTGTACTGGCACGGCTGTGCCTGCCTTTGCAGATGGGGCTTTTACAGGTGCTTGCTGCATGGCCCTCAAGCTGCCTGCCTGCCCCTCTTTACCAGAGGCTGCTCTCAGGCTGCTGGAATCCTCCCCTTCAGTTACCTTCTTAATTCACAGTCAAAAGTATCAACACTTGTCCCTCCTTTAAAAATAAACACAGTGATCAGTAGGTGTGGAAGATATAGGCATTCCACCCTGGCCCCTTGTGGGGACAGCCTCTGCTGACCCAGTGCTTCCAAGAGCAGTTGCTTGGCCTCCTTTCCTCCTTTGGTCTTTTCTTCCTAGTCTTCTGGGAACAGCTTCTGGCCATCTTCACCTGATCCCCAATTTTGCCAATTCCTTAATCTATGTTTGTCTTTCCACTTGACACTAAGGTGTCTCCCTAGGACCTGGATGTCTTCATCCACGAGGCCGAGACCTGTTTCTAGTTGAGTGTGTGGTGCTGCTGGGGGCTGTTGAAGCCCTGCTCATGGATGTGCTTTTCTCTCCCAGGTCTTCACGTACCGATGCTCAAAAGAAGGATGTAAAAAGAAGGAGATGTTGCCGCTGGCTTGTGCGCAGTGCCAAGGCAGCTTCTGCATCCAGCACAGACACCCGCTGGACCACAGCTGCAAAGCCAGGTGAGGAGAGGCACCTGGGCATGGCAGGAGGAAAACCAGCTTGAACCCTGGGGTGAAGTGGGGGACAAGTTGCTGAGCTGAAGCATCCATTGTACACTTGGGGGCTGTGATAAAATTGGATCTGAGTTAAAGTAGGAAGCTAGCTACATTAGTTTCTTGTGACTTTTGTAACAAAGTACGAATACCCCATGGCCTCAACAATAGGAGTTTATTCTTTTCACCTGTCTGGAGGCTGGAAGGCCAAAATAGAGATGGGCAGGCAGGCTCTGGCTGAGGGCAGAGGGCTGATCTGTTCCAGGCCTCCCCCAGCTTCTCTTGATTTGCCGCAGTCTCTGGTGAGCCTAGATATGGGGATGCATCACTGAGATCTCTGTCTTCCCGGGGTGTTCCCCTGTGAGCAACTGGGTCCCGTCTTCCACTTTTTGTGAGGAAGTCATGTGGACCCACTCTTTCAGCCTCTCCTGAACTTGCTCACTTTGTGAAGACCCTGTCTCTGAATGAGGTCACATTCTGAGGCCCCAGGGATTAGGGCTTCAGCAGGTGTTTGGGGGACACTGTTCACCCCATAGTGCTAGCACCTTTCTCCACAGCAGCCTTGGGCCACACTTGCTGTTGAATGAAAGGGGAGTGTTGTTGCTTTCCGTTGCGCTCCAGTGCTCCCTGTGTTGTCCATGCCTGAGCCTGGTGAATGAGAAGGGCTGAACACGTGTCTCACCTCTCCCTAGGTGCTCAGCAATCAGCGCTTCTGAGTCTAAGCCGTCCTCTAGTTGGCTGGCCCAGCGACTCAGGTCAGTATGTTTATCTTGGGTGTGGTTCTATGTCGAATAGTTGTAGTACAACTACAGCCAACCCTGTGACCTGGCATGCTTCCCCAGGAAGGTGAACTTGAGTCCTAAGTTATAAGCACAGTCCCTTCTAGGTCACAGCAGGCCATAGCATAACTGCTTCTGGGACATCTTACTTGGGATCCAAGACTCTTTTGAAAGATCAGCCACTTTGAGGTAATTAGGAGGCACCTAAAATAGTCGGTTCTTTCTGTTCTCTTCTAGGTGGAAAACAAAATGACAACACGACAGTATCTGGTATTGGCGCTGCACCTGAAATCATTCCATGTACAGTTAACTTTGCAGATGACTAATGTACTAGTATCTTTTTACTTCCCAGGACAAGCAGTCAAACTTTATTAAACATTTCCAATAAAGCATTCAAATTGTTTGACAAAATAAACAATCAGAGAGATTGATGCTCCAAGGCAGGTTATGTCACCACAGCAACAAAATTTGGTGACTTCAAAAGCAAGATCTGAGTAAGCAGTGTTGTATGGGCAGTGAACTGGTTCAAGATCCAGTCTTTGGAAAGTTTCCAGCATGTAAACAACAGACAGTTGACCATAGTTCTGGGTCTTGCCGGTGTGGCTTCTGTAAAGTGGTGTCTGTCTGAACCTAGGAAGCAGGATGCATTATTAAGGGTCCTTGTCCAGGCTGGCCCTCAGTCCATGAGAGAATGTATCAGGGCCGGACTGGTCTTGAGGGAGGGCATGCTGTCTGCCACAGCTGACTTCTTAAACCAGATGACAGCTAGCCTGTGAGACGGCTTATTTGTACCTGGGTTTGCTGTCAACTGCAAGAAGAAAGTCATAAAATGCTAGCAGTATCTGGTGTTGAAGTGATAGAAACTTCCAGAAGCAATTTAAAACCATGATAGCAGGCAGAGGGCTTCTTTGAGTACTGGAGGTTATAGGGGCTAGTTTTATGATTTTGAGGCAGAAGGAGCTAAAACTTTTAAGTTTAAGAACCGCCCAGTTCAGTTGTTAGAAAACCTTGATGTATGTTGCATATGTGAACCAATTTTGTAACTGCAGATTTGGCTGGGGGTGCAGGGTAGGGGTTTAATGCACAGTCTTGCACATGCTAAGCATGTGCTGTAGAATTAAGTCTTATGAAATCTAAATACAAATCACTGTTGAAAACTCAATGTTCACATTAAGGTGTATCCAGATTGAGAACCAAAGCACACCAGGATTTGAAGACAATATTAAAATGTAACTGTAATTTTAAAAACATTGTTTACATGTTGAAATGATGTCTTAGGTATGATTGATTAATAAAACATGAAGATTAATTTCATCTGTTTCTGATTTGTTTGAGGCTACTTTAAATTTAAAAACTTAGGTAGGTGGCTTGTGTTACACTGTCATTGGACAGTGCTATTCCTGAGCATCCAAACTAAAGGACAAAACATTACAGGTACAAGAACGGAGGACACAGAGACAAACCCACATAAATACGGTTATGTCATACTAGACAAAGGTGCCAGAAACATTCACTGGAGAAAAGATAGCCTGTCCAACAAATGGTGCTGGCAAAACTGGAAATCCATATGTAGTAAGATGAAAGTAAACCTCTCTCTCTCACCCTCACAAAAATCAATTCAAAGTGGATCAAAGACTCAGGCACTAGAACAGAGACCCTGTGCCTAATAGAAGAAAAAGTAGGCCTGAATCTTCACCATGTCAGCCTAGGATCTGACTTCCTTAATAAGACTCCTAAAGTGCACAAGTAAAATCAAGAATTAATAAATGGGATGGATTCAAATTAAAATGCCACTTCTCAGTAAGGAAAACAAAGTGAGGAGAGAGAGCCTACAGATTGGGAGAAAATCTTTACCACATGCACCTCCGATAAAGCATTAATCTCTAGCTTATATAAAGAACTCAAAAAACTTAACACCCAAAAAAACCAAAAAAAAAAAAAAAGGGGCTGGGGATGTGGCTCAAGCGGTAGCGCGCTCGCCTCGCATGCGTGCGGCCCGGGTTCGATCCTCAGCACCACATACCAACAAAGATGTTGTGTCCGCCAAGAACTAAAAAATAAATATTAAAAATCTCTCTCTCTCTCTCTCTCTCTCTCTCTCTCTCTCTCTCTCTCTCCCCCTCCCCTCTCTCACTCTCTCTTTAAAAAAAAAAAACAACAAGGTTAAATGGGCTAAGGTACTGAGCAGACACTTCACAGAAGAAATATGATTAATCAACAAATACATGAAAAATTGTTCAACACTCTAGCAATTAGAGAAATGCAAATCAAAACTAAGATTTCATTTCCCTCCTGCCAGAATGGCAATCATCAAGAATATAGGCAATGAGAAATGTTGGCGAGGATGTGGTGAAAAAGGTCATACACTGCTGGTGGGACTGCAAGTTGGTGTAACCACTATGGAAAGCAGAATAGAGATTCCTCAGAAAATTGGGAATGGAACCACCATTTGACCCAGCTATCCCACTCCTTGGTTTATACCTAAAGGACTTAAAATCAGCATACTATAGTGACACAGCCACATCAATGTTTATAGCAGCTCAATTCACAATAGCTAGACTATGGAACCAAACTAGGTGTCCCTCAATAGATGAATGGATAAAGAAAATGTGGTATATATGCTCAATGGAATATTACTCAGCTTTAAATAAGAATAAAATTATGGCATTTGCCAGTAAGTAGTTGGGAGTTGGAGAATATCATGCTAAGCAAAATAAGCCAAATCCCACAAAACCAAAGGCCAAATGTTTTCTCTAATATGTGGATGCTAATTCACAATAAGGCGGGGGTCACTAGAGAAGAATAGTGTTACCTTAGATTAGGTAGAGGGAAGTGATGGGAGAGGAGGGGATGTGGGGATAGGAAAGACAGTAGAATGAAACAGACATTATTACTGTATGTATATATGTGACTACATGACCAATATGATTCTGCAACATGTACACTCAGGAAAAATGGGAAATTATAGCCCATCTATGTATGATATATCAAAGTGCATAAATGCATTCTACTGTCATGTATAACTAATTAAAACAAATTTTAAAAATTAAAAAACGTTACAGGTACAGCATCCTATTCTAAAATCTGAAGTGCTCCAAAATTCAGAGTGTTTTGGAGGTTGAACTCCGGGGAACTCGACCACTGAGCCATATCCCCAAACCCTATTTTGTATTTTATTTAGAGACAGGGTCTCACTGAGTTGCTTAGCAATTTGCCATTGCTGGGGCTGGCTTTGAACTCAAGATACTCCTCTCTCAGCCTCCCAAGCTCCTGGAATTACAGGTGTGTGCCACTGCTCCCAGCATAAATCCAGAGCTTTTTGAAGGCCGACATGACACTGCAAAAGGAATGCTCTACATGTGACCTCATATGACAGGTTGCAATTGAAACAGGCATCAAAAATATTGTATAAAATTACCTTCAGGCTGGGTGTAGCTCAGTGGTAGAGCACTTGTCTAGCATGTGAGGTCCTGCACTTAATCCCCAACACCTCAGAGAAAAGTTTTAAAAATTTAGTTTAGTCCTGTGTATAAAGTGTATATGAAATGTGAATGGATTTTTGTGTTTAGACTTGGGTCCCCTCCCCAAACTACCTGATTTATGTATATGCAAATATCAAAAGAGCCCAAAACATTTCTGGCCCTGTGAGTTTCAAATACGGGACACTTAACCTGTGCCCGTGTTTTATCAGGAGAGACTGTGAATTTAGTAATCTGTGGGGTTTTTCATCTTCAGGTTTGGTTGGAACATTCTAGTGGGACTTTGAGCTTTCTGCTGAGAAGCTCAGACTACTTCATATTTTTCCTTGACTACTATTCATAGATAACTCAGCTCAAAAGGGCTTCAGTTAGGAACATGAAAGTTTCCTGCTCCTCAGTCACACACCCTGGACCTAAGTCTTCATGTCTTATTTTGTTTTGTTTTAATATTTTTTAGTTGTTGATGTACGTTTATTTTTTATTTATTTTTATGTGGTGCTGAGGATTGAACTCAGTGCCTCACACATGCCAGGCAAGCGCTCTGCCACTCAGCCACAACTCCAGCCCCTTCATGTCTTGTTAATCCAGAGGTTTCTGTGCATTTGCAAGAACACGTCTGTAAACATCAAGGTCGTGGCCTGCCTGAAGTGCGGCCCACTTTCTCCTCTGACTCCAGCATGGCGTCACCCTGCTGCACTAGTAGGTCTCACCCAAGCTGTGTACAGTACTCCAGGGCATTGGCTGTGTTTCCATCTCTCTGCCCATTACTGCGAGGTGCACTGTGGTCTTCTAGTTGCTACTGCTGGGCTGAAGGGGATGACCATTTTAAATTTTGATGCAACTGTCAAGTTGCTGTGCAAAAGGTCACACTTCCCCTCTGTCAATTTTCCCACACCCTCATCAACTGTGTGGTTACTGGTTTAGTTTTTCCCACTCGGGTTAAAACATGGCAGTAGCATAATTTTAATAAGTGCATTTTTGGTAAAGGGAGCCAGGCATCTTCCTAGTGGTTGCCCTTTGGCAGCATAGCAAGTGTTGGTTGGCACTGTTGTAGGGACATACGAGGTAAGGCACTGAAAACAGCAGGAAACAGTTTTATTTGGCTGTAGCCAGGCTCAGAGGACACAGCTTTGGCTGTAATCAATCAATCCCCTGAGCCCCAAGTTCAGGTAGTTTCAGAATTTTATACCCAGTATGTAAGGGGAGGAGCTCAGAAGTTCATAGTCTGCACAAGTTCACATAAAGCAGCTTTTTCCTTTCACTATTTTGAGCAAGTTAACCCTTCAAAGATAACACCTGAGAAGAGGAGAGCTTCTTCTCCCCTTTCTTTCTTCCCCCTGCCAGCTGTTACCATGGAGCCCAATTGGGAACCTCTCTTAGAAATGTAGACATCTCTGTGAAGCCCAGCTCAAGGCCAGAGGCCTTATTTACACATTTCTACAAACTACTCTACTGGATAAATGTTTGTGAAAAACTAGTAAGAGGGTGTCCAGCACCTGGAGTGCTGATTTCTTCCAGGCTCGTGGCCAAGTAAAATAGGGCAACATGAAAATAGGAAGCTTATCTACATTGAACTCTTTTGTAGAGACTCTTTTGCTTATAGTCTTAAGATCAATTATGGCAAAGATTTCTGGAGAAGCTTAGTTAAGATATTTTTTTTTGGAGAAGGAGGGGCCTACAGCATGTGCCCAGGAAGAGGAGGCCCAGGTGGGTTTACTTTTGATAGAAAATGCTCAGATCAATAGTAGAGTGTGGAGAACTGTTCTTTAGTGTTAAAGGTTTTCATGCACTTCCGAGTTAATCCTCAGCAGCTCGGTGCTAGGTCCCAGCCTGGGGTAGGAGGGATCCACTTTCCTTAGGGTCAGGGGTGCTTCAGTGGAAGTGCTTGAGGACCCCTGGGTGATGGAAGGTGGAATTGCAAAACTTGGGGTTAAGCCACATCGTGGACCCGATTGTGTACCTGCACATGGTAGCCAGTGGTTCGGCTCATGAATGGCACTAGGTTGGTCAGATGCCACTGAATGACCTGTGTGTGTCATTTAATGAGCTTCTCCAGAGTGGCCTGGGCACCCACAGAGCCCGTTGAGGAGCACAGTTGGGATATCCAACTGAACCAAAGCTGCACTAGTGACACAGTCCATCAGTTCATGTGGCTTGGCCAGAGTCATTGCCATATGCCCATCAGCTGCAGCCCTCCTGTAAAGATGACCTTTGAGCTGTCAACCTCCTTTTGCAGGGACAATTTTGGATCTAAAATAAAGGCAGGTGCGCAGTAAGCAGGCGCATAAGCTGAATGCTTTCTCTTGTTGGTGGGACACATGTTTTCAAGTGCTTCGCATCTTAAATCTTAACCATCTACCTACAGCAAGCAGAAAGCAAGCGTGGGAAGTGACATCTCTCTCTGCCTCAGCTCTTTCCTCTTTCTCTGGAGCTGAGCCTTGGCTGGCATATCTAGTCTATCCCTAGGTAGGAATCAAGGCCACGTTGCCTGGTATCCAGGGTCTAGGGGACAGCCAACATGCTGGTATACCGCTGCAGTATCAAACCTTTTCACCAGATGTCACCAAAAGGCCCTGTGAGGAATTGTGAACAATGTCACAGGAAGAACAGCCTCACAGCCCAACAGTCCCGGCTTAGCGCTGTGGGTTGGCAGTGTGGAAGGGGCATTTTAAATTAACTTTCTGAATCTGTTCTTTGCAATAAGCCCAAGACCCAACTTGGTTCTGAAATGGGTCAGTGACTGAAATATTCTTTGTTTTCAAGCTTGAGAGTCAGGATCTTTGATGTTCAGTTTTGCAAATGTCTCGAGAGTAGCAAGTGAGAGGGAAGCTAGCCTGACTCAGCTTGGCCCCTGTGCACTTTTCCTGGGTAAATATTTTATTTTCATTTTTTTTGCTTTTTGTTTTTGGTAGTAGGGTTTGAACTCAGGGGCACTTTACCACTGAGCTATATCCTCAGTTCTTTTTACTTTTATTTTTTGAGACAGGACCTCACTAATTTGCTGAGGCTGTCCTTGAATTTATAATCCTCCTGCCTCAGCCTCCTGAGTTGCTGAGATTACAGGCATGGTCACCATTTCCTGAAACTTATAACCATAGTTTCTTACACAAGGGAATAAAATGAGTGAGAGAGAGCTTAGGCCCTGGCATTAGTTAGATGTTGGTTAAAGAGCTCATTTACTGTTTACTTTTCACTTCTGTGTTCTTGTTCTTTTAATTTTTCCTGCCTATTGTCAGAATACAGGGGGTGGGGGAAGGGCTCTGCTAACATCTACTTGTAGAGGGCTCCACACACATGCCTGACCTACAATGGAGTGTTTTCTCAATGTATTAAAAGCTAAGATTGCCAAGTGTAGTAGTGCACACCTGTAATCCCAGTGAACCAGGAGGCTAAAGCAGGAGGATCACAAGTTCAAGGCCAGCCTCAGTAACTCAGTGAGGTCCTGAGCAATTTAGAGAGAAGGACTAAAAAATAAAAAGGGCTGGGGATGTGGCTCAGTGGTTGAGCACCCCTGGGCTTAATCCCCAGTACCAATCAACCAACAAAACAAAACAAAACAAAAACAACTTAAGACTTTCAGGCACTGTGGTGCACACCTGTAATCCCAGCCACTTGGGAGGCCGAGGCAGGAGGATTGCAAGCCTGGGAAACTCAGGGGTAAAGCACCCTGGGCTCAATGCCCAGGACCAAGGAAAAGAGAACTGAAAGGTTACTGTAGCAGTCTGGTGGGATGCTTGTGGGAGTCTAAGGAAAAAATAAGACAGTTTTCCATGGTTACTGGGTGCTGGTGCTCATGCGGGGCTGCCTTGTGGAATCACCTGTGTTTGGCTATTTTCCTGTCATGGGGCAACAGCTTGCTTCCTTACCTGGCCCTGAGCTGCCTTGGCTTAACACATTCCTCCCAGAATGATACCATTATATATAAAACTGCATCTTCCATGGCTGAAGAAATGATTTTGTGATTGAATAGTAACAAGTCAAAAATTTCACAAACTCTCATTTTGAACATCATAACTACATCCATAGCCATGTTGTATGGTTTACAATAATGGAAACAGCTGCCAGCTTCCCCTGGGTAAGTCTGAAGGAGGGCTACAAGCCCTCAGGGTGATTGTGGGAACCTGGGAGGAAATTTTATACTTGTGAGCATTTTACCCTCTTGAAAATCAAAAGCAAAATGAGCATTACAAAATGATCTCATCTTAAGATGATTGTTCTGTCTGCTGTGGGGGGCATAGGAGAGGTTAGGTTAGGGGGCCTGGAGGAGGCAGGTAGTAGGAGAGGTGGAGATGAGCAAACTCATTTGAGATCTTCCAGTGTTACTTCAACAGGACGTGCAGAGGGGAGGGGTGAGGACAGTGCCCAGCTCCTCCTGCAGCCACGTGCTGGGATGTTGAGTTGGAGCGTTTGTTGGATGACTGTATAGAGGAGCCCAGTGGCAGGTGGACTTATAAGTCATGAACTGAGGGGAAGAATCTAGGTTGGAGGTAGAACTCAGAAGTCATTAGCACTGAGATCAGAAGCCACAGAAACATGAAATCAAGGAGAGAGGTGAGAGGAAGGGGCAGACAGGTGGCCAGAGAAGGAAACAGTAGTACTGGACCCAAGATGGAGCTCTAGGGAATATTAGCATCGAGAGAAAGGGAAAAGGAGAGCTTAGCATCCCAGATGCCGGTGACGGTGTTCAATGAAGTAAAAGCGAGCAATACTTCCTTAAGATCATTACATGTATGTACCTCCCCAAATAATCAAGGATGTGGTGAGGTGATAGGGCATAAAATCCACACTGAAATCAATAGCCTTCATTCCCATCATCAACCAGAGGATATAATGGAAGAGAAAATCCCATTTACAGCGCCAATTAAGTACTTGGGGATAAACAAGGGCAGACCTATCCTGGATAAAAACTTTGACACACTCCAAAGACTGAAATGTGGATGCAGATGCCAACCAATGGGAAGATGGGCCTGTTCTTGGAAGAGTCAGCATCATGAAGGCATCTGTTTTCTCTAAATTAATGTAGGTAAACGATCCTGGTAAGCATACCAGCAAGCTTTTTCCTGGTAACTTAATACTTAAGTGCATTTGGAAAACTAAACATGAAAGAATGCAGAGGAATACTGAGAGAAGCTCTACAGGGAATTAGCCCTCTTCGGTATCCCAGCACATGACAAGGTTTAACTGAAATGGTATCTTGTTGGCCCATGAATAGACAGAAGAGAATAGAATAGAAAATTCAAAAAACTGACTCAAGCACGTATAGAAACAGAATGTGATAAGAGTTGTATCCAAATCACTGGACAAAGATGAATTTTTTTTAAAATTGGTTTTGGGATAACTGGACAGCCAATTAGAAAAATGAAATTGGATCTGGGCTGCAGATCCACCTACATGGACCTGTGTGGGACCCAGGCCCAGGGTAGGTCTGAGTCTGCCACCCCCTCTCCTCAACACCTAGGAGCCCAGGTCTAACCCACTTTCGTCTTGGGACACTGTAGGCATCGCCATAGCCTCCCCCACGCAGTAGCCTCTACCTTTTGACAACAGACAGGGCCTAGATGCAGCTGCATCTTGGAGCAGGCATCCCAAAGACAGTGTAAGGCCCACCCTTTCAGCCTCATCTCTGAAAGACATTGCATACATCTTGGGGCACTGCTCTCTTGAAATACCTCCACTATTGCCGCTACCATCTTTAGTTGCAGTAGCATATATCCAGGGACATCTGCAGGGTCTGGAAGCACAACATCAAGGTGAGGTACAGGTAATCTGCACAGATACTACAAGATTATAGGGTAGAAACTGTAATATCTCAGATCCACACTGCAAGAAAGGAAGACACATAGACAACATGAAAAAACCAGGGAGGAAATTACCTCAAACAAACCAGGATACTGCAATAACAGAACCCATGGACAGCGAAGTTGATGAAATACCAGAGAAGGAGTTCAGAAGGTTCATAATTAAAAAGATCTGTGAGGGGCTTCGGCTAAGGCTCAGGAGGGGTAGAGCGCTTGCCTAGCACATGTGAGGTGCTGGGTTCGATCCTCAGCACCACATTAAAAAAATAGATAAAATAAAGGTATTGTATCCAACAACATTTAAAAAAAATTTTTAAATAAAAATAAAATGATCTGTGAATTAAAGAATGACCTAAATGAGCAAATATATGCAAAAATTGATCACGCCAACAAAGAGATAAGAGAGCAAATACAGTAGCAAAAGATTACTTTAAGAGAGAGATAGAGACTGAAAAAAAAAACAAAGCCAATCAGAAATCCTTGAAATTAAGGAAACAATAAACCAAATAAAAAACTCAATAGAAAGCATCACCAACAGACTAGATCACTTGGAAGAAAAAAATGTCAGATAATAAAGTATACAATCTGGAAAATAAAGTTGACCACACAGTGAAGATAGTAAGAAACCATGAACAGAACATCCAAGACTTATGGGACAGCATCAAAAAAACAAATCTAAGAGTTCTTGGGATAGAGGAAGGCAAAGGTTTTCAAACCAAAGGAATGCACAATCTTTCAATGAGATAATATCAGAAAATTTCCCAAGCATGAAGAACGAATTGGAAAACCAAATACAAGAGGCTTCTTCTCAGCAAAAGAAACAATCAGTGAGGTGAATATAGAGTCCACACTTAGGGAGCAAATTTTTGCCACATGCACATCAGACAGAACACTAATCTCTAGGATATATAAAGGACTTAAAAATTTTAACACCAAAAAAACCCCCAAAATAACCCAATCAATAAATGGGCCAAGAAACTTAACAGACATTTTTCAGAAGATGATATACAATCAATCAACAAATATATGGAAAAATGTTCATCATCTCTAACAATTAGAGAAATGCAAATCAAAACTGCTCTAAGATTTTATCTCACTCCAGTCAGAATGGCAGGGTTTTTTTTTTTTTTTGTTGTTGTTGTTTTTTTGGTGGCTCTGGGGATTGAACCCAGGGCCTTGTGCATGTGAGGTAAGCACTCTACCAACTGAGCTATGTCCTCAGCCCCAGAATGGCAGCTAGTAAGAATACAAACAACAAGGCTGAGGAGGTGGCTCAAGCGGTAACGTGCTTGCCTGGCATGCGTGGGGCACTGGATTCGATCCTCAACACCACATAAAAAATAAAGATATTGTGTCCACTGAAAACTAAAAAATAAATATTAAAAAAAAGAATACAAACAACAATAAGTGTTAGTGAGGATGTGGAGGAAAAGGCACACTCATATATTGCTGGTGGGACTGCAAATTTGTGCAGCCAATATAGAAAGCAGTATGGAGATTCTTTGGAAATCTGGGAATGGAACCACCATTTGACCCAGCTATCCCTCTCCTTGGTCTTTACCCAAAGGACTTAAAAACAGCATACTACAGGGACACAGCCACATCAATGTTTATAGCAGCACAATTCACAATAGCTAAACTGTGGAGCCAAACTAGATGCCCTTCAATTGATGAATGAATAATGAAAATGTGATATATATATATATACACACACACACACAATGGAATATTACTCAGCATTAAAAGAGAATAAAATCATGGCATTTGCAGGTAAATGGATGGAGTTGGAGAATATAATGCTAAGGGAAGTTAGCAAATCCCCAAAAAACAAATGCCAAATGTTTTCTCTGATATAAGGAGGCTGATTCATAGTGGGGTTGGAGAGGAACACGGGTGGATTAGATGAATTCTAGATAGAGCAAAGGGGAGGGAGGGGAATGGAAGCGGCATGGTAGCAAAGACAGTGAAATGAAATGGACATCATTACCCTAAGTACATGTATGAAGTCACAAATGATGTGTACAACCAGAGATATGAAAATTTGTGCTCTATATGTGTAATATGAATCGTAACGCATTTTGCTGTCACACATAACAAATAAGAATTTTAAAAAATTGGATCTGGGCCTTATCTCACACCCAGGGAAGGACTCAGATCAGAGACCTGAATGTGAACGGTGAATCTCAACAAGTGTTAGGCATGAGTCTCTCCATGACCTGGGTTTGGGGATGTTCTTGCAACAAGAGAAGTTTGGTAAGTTAAACTGCATAGGTGACAAAGGACACTTGTAAGGCAGAGAACATCACACACAAAGTCGGGGGACAGTGACAAACCAGGATGTGTCGCAGCATACACACATAATTCTCATGTGTGAAGAACTCTAGTACTGCAGGGGAAGATCAGAAACCTGAGAGGAAGGGGAATGACAGCTAGGAATGGAAGAGTTTCAACGGTGCTTTTGTGTCTGTAAAGGGATGGTCACCTCCTCTCATCATAGGAGAGATATAAATCAATGCCACACGGAGATGCCATTTCTCAGATTAGCAAAAAATCCCAATTTGGACAATGTTCTCTTTGGTGAAGGCTGAGGGGCAACCGTCCTCCACACATTGCTGGAGGAACCTGGCGAGAACTTGGGGAACTAGGATGTAGGTAGTGACCCCAGTTCTAGCAATCTACCCTGAAGCCATGCCATCAATATGAAAATGCATGAGCAGGATTATTCAGTATACAATTATTTTAGCTGCAGAATTGGAGAGGAGCTAAATGCTCACAGAACAGAGCGTGATGATGTGTACCATGTCAAAGCCACACGGAGTACCATAAGCTGTCAGAAAGAATGAAGAGTCTGTGTGAGGGGGGGACTTCCAGAACAAGGAAAGGAGCTTGGTGCAGAAAATGTGTAGGATGTTGCCTTTTATGTGAGAAAAAAAAAGGGGATGTAAATATTCATTTACCTGTTTATCATTGTTAGAAAGCACAAGACAAACAAGTGAAATTGGTTACCTTTGGATTGGGGTGGGTGGGACTGAGACACCCGGATGGGGAGGAAATGACACTTCTCTGAGTCTAACTTTTTAGACAGTTGTAACTTTTGGAGTCCTGTTATTTTATAGATTCAATAAAAGTGAATCAACAAGGATGGTGGGGCGGAAGGAACTCTAAATTGAAGACAGAAATGAACAGACTGGTTCTTCCCCCCCCCCCCTTTGGTATCAGGTATTGAACCCAGTGGTGCTTAAGCCCTGAGCCACATCCCTAGCACTTTTTATATTTTATTTAGAGACAGGGTCTTGCCAAGCTGCTCAGGACCTAGCTAAGTTGCTGAGGCTGGCTTTGAACCTATGATTCTCCTGCCTCAGCCTCCTGAACCACTGGGATTATAGGCATGTGCCACCACACCTGGCCAGACTAGTTCTCCCTGGCAAACATAACCACATTAAAGGGGGAGAGACAGACTTTTTCCTGTCTCTGGTGTTGGGGATCAAACCCAGGGCCTGTGCATGCTGGGAACTGTTGTACCACGGTGCTAACCCCCAACCCAGACTTTTATTACAGTAAATACATGACATAAAATGTGCCAGTTTGGGGGCTGGGGTGGTGGCTCAACGGTAGAGCAGTTGTCTAGCATGTGCGAGGCGCTGGGTTCGATCCTCAGCATCACATAAAAATAAATCAATAAAATAAAGGTATTGTGTCCAACTATAACTAAAAAAAATTAAAAATTCACTACTTTAGAAAAATGTTTCAAAACTTTTATTTGTTCATTTGTTTTTAATGTGGTGCTAAGGATTGAACCAGTGCCTCACATGTGCTAGGCAAGTGCTCTGCCCCTAAACTATAGCCTCAGTCCAAATTCACCAGCTTTTAATATTTATTTATTTATTTTTGGTACTGGGGATTGAACCCAGGGGCCTTAACCACTGAGCCACATCCTAGCCCTTTTTAATATTTTATTTAGAGTCAGGGTCTCACTGAGTTGTTCAGGGCCTTGCTAAATTGCTGAGGCTGGCTTTGATTCACCATCCTCCCGCCTCAGCCTCCCAAGCTGCTCAACATTTTAACCATCTTTTTTTTCTTTATTACATATTTTAATTTTGATCTTTGGTATACTTGTACATACCCTGAAACATTCAAATAGCCCTGCAAGTTTTATTACCAAAAAAAAAAAAAAAATCACCCCACCTTTGTCCTTTCACCCATTTCCTTTCCTTGGAGGCAGTTTGTATCTCTAAATAGCACAATTATTAGCTACTTCACAAATTACAGTTTTAGGCATGTCTATTAATTTTCTGCAAAGGAAATGGGAACTTGATCTCTTCCTTGCATCTCTCTTGGAAACTCTCCCTTTTCCCCGCACCCGCTCCATTTTCCCAAAGGGAAATAAGCTGTATTCACATTATTTTGGCCATAGAATTGAGCAATTGTAGCAATACCATGTTTCCTTTTCCTTTACAACATTTTTGTTTTCCTTAGAACAAATACCTTTTTAAAATATTTTTGATTTTTTAGTTGTAGTTGGACATAATACCTTTATTCCATTTATTTATTTTTAGGTGGTGCTGAGGATGGAACCCAGGGCCTTGCTAGGCAAGCGCTCTACCACTGAGCCACAACCCCAGCCCAGAACAAATACCTTTTTATTTCTGTTTTGCTTTGTTGTTTTACATTCACAACATATTCTCTTCCAAACTCTCCAACATTATCTAAATCACCAATTGGAGGTGCCCAAAGGATCACGTGGCTCCTCGTGGCCAAGGCACGTGCTGGGGATGTGCCCTCTGAATCATGGGCTGAAGCAGGTGCAGAGGGGATGCCCCTGAGGATCACGTGGCTGAGGTGAGTGCTGTTGTTTCAAGTCCTCTCATTGCAGCTGTGGTGCTGGTGACATCTGCTCCAACAGATCAGCACAGCTTTGTGATTATTGATCTGTTCCTATCAAGATAGAACAAAAAACCATTTGCACCCAAGTGGGAGGCACAGGGGATCGCGTCTGCTGCCATGTCTAGGGGCTGTGTCAACTCTCCTGCTCCCCATCACAGATTTAAATGATCCACAGTATAGATGACATCGTGCTCAACAGACCTGGTGATGAGCAGGTGGCAAGTACTCTGGGTGCATAGGTAGGACACTCATGTCCAGGGGAGGAAAATATGAAGTCCTGAGCTCCAGGGGTTGGATGTAGGAGTGAAGTTTCAGAGATCTGGAATATCCCCCATATGTCCCAGGACCAAGCGATCACACTTCCGCCAGGATCCAGCAGGCTCTCATATGGCCCCTGGTGATGCCCACCTCCTGGTTTTCCTGCTCCTAGGGAATCCCCTCTCTGAGTGTAAGATGTCATGGACAGAATATGGCAGAAGCCATGGGAAGTCACTTCTGAGATTAGTTTTCCAAGAGGCAGTCCACGCATCTTTGTGTCCCTCTTTCTTACTGTCTCTGGACGAAGCCAACCGTCATGTCATCAACTGCCTGGTGAAGAAGCCACATAGCAAGGAACTGAGGGAGGCCAACTGCCACAGGGGTGTGACCTTTGAGGAATGACTCTTTCCAGTATTCACTTGAGTGAATTTGGAGGGGATGGTCCCAGACAGTCCTTCAGATGAAAGCACAGCCTGACAGATACCCTATTCAGTTCGGGGTACCACAAACCAAGAGGCAGAAGCACACAGCTAAGCCATGCCCATGCTCCTGACCTAAGAGACTGAGAAAAATGAGTGTTCTTTTAAGCTGCTAAATTTTGGGTTCATTTGTTATGTAGAAATAGAATATAAATATGATCTTCCAACACTAAGAGTCCTGCCTTTCCTTGGACCCTTTGGATTTTTTTGAAAGTTTTTTAGATGTATATGGACACAGTACGTTTAGTTATTTATTTATTTTTATGTGGTGCTGAGAATTGAACCCAGTGCCTCGCTCATGCTAGGCAACCACTCTACTGAGCCACAGTCCCAGCCCGGACCCTTTAGATTTTGGAGGCTGCTTATATCATATTTAATATGGCCACAACCCATGTATTGAGTAATTGGAAGTCTGATTTTGAGTTTTGACTGGGTCTCCTGGTAAGAGAAGGCTCTGTAGCAGGTGGGGTTTATAGTATCAACTATCTCGCACTTGGACTGTATAACTTGGAAGATCCAAGATGCCAGAGAGGTATGTGGGGGATAAGACTGTGGAATCCTTGGCAAACCCCAATAAGAGTCACAGAACAGTCCCCTGAGTTCTGGAGTAAAGCCAAACCTTCTCCTGCAGAAGATCCCAAACCACTGAGGATGCTCCATGTGCCCCCCTACAATACTGACCACTGGACGTCACCTTAACACATGACTGGAGCTATCATGATCTATGACATTATACTGCCAGATGAGTAGGTCAGCAATCTACTGTACATAGTTTTTCTTGGCTTTCTATCGTGATGTCTTCTTGCACAGATAGTTATTTTCTATGGAGCTGGACAGAGTATATAAGCAAATATAATTTGGGGCCCAAGAGACTGTCTTCTAGAATTCACCATTTCTTCCCTCAACTGTCTAGTGGCAATGATTCCTGAATCCTTCCAATGCAGTTTCAACACTGAGGTGAATTTGAAGTGGATTTCTGGAGGACTCGTGAGGTCGGTTTACTTCTAGTTCACAGTCACTCTCACCGTGTAGCTTTCCTGGCTCTCAATCTGAAGATAGGGCATTGAACTCTGGGCCCGCAGCCCACAAAACTGTCAGAATTCCTGCTCAGATATCCAGGCTTTCTGCTGTCGTTTCCAGAACCGGCTGTACCCTAAGTGAAAATTGCCCTAAATGTCAGGCCAACTGCTTTGGGATTCTTTTTTCTTTTGTTTATTAGCCTCATAATATTTTAGTGCTCAATTAGCGCTCAAATGCTATAAAACAGAATTTCTTTTTTTTTTTTATTGATGTCCCATATGGGAATGAAACCAGAATCTTTTTTTTCTGTGCTGTTCCACTAAGCTATATCCCTGTCCCAGAATCTTTTTTAAAAAATGGCTATATTTGGATCAGTTTTTAACTGTGCTCAGTGAAAAGCTGAAATGCATTGCCTACCCATACATTCCCAGAGCTAAATAAGCAAAACCAACTGTGTTTTCATATATTCATATTTTATTACATATTACTTGTATGGGTGAGTGTTTTCTTTCGCTGGAGTAGTGCAATCACTCTTGGGAGCCAGTTGGAGCTGTTTGAAAACTGAATCTCCAACCTGCTGATTCCTGTGGTTCGGCAAGTCTGACTATGTGCCTTGTAGACACTCTCCTATATACACACAAGGGAGACAAACCAGGTATTTATTATAATTTACTCATAAGCTAATCAGCAAAGCAAGTGACACCAGAGAGCACTAACTTGTGCTAGCACCCCAAGTCCCCTGGATTCCACCTTTCTTCTGGTACATATTACATCCCTCTAAGCTCATCTTAAAAGTTGGCTGACAAGCTATCACCCTCTCCTCCCATGGCAAAAGCATCTAGCTTATTATTTCTAAAAGCTGAAACTTGGTACACCAGGTGTCTGTCACCAGAAGAGGTCCCAGGAATTCCCAGAGGGGGTCCTAAACTTAGGATGAGTGGAGTTTTTTTTTTTTTTTTTTAATATTTAGGGCTGGGGGTATGGCTCAAGCAGTAGCCGCTTGCCTGGCATGTGTGGGGTGCTGGGTTTGATCCTCAGCACCACATAAAAATAAAATAAAGATGTTGTGTCCACCCAAAACTAAAAAATAAATATTAAAAAATTCTCTCTCTCAAAAAAATATTTATTTAGTTGTAGATAAACACACAGTATCTTTACTTATTTTTATGTGGTGCTGAGGATCCAACCCAGTGCCTCACATATGCAAGGCAAGCGCTTTACTACTGAGCTACAGCCCCAGCCCCACGAGTGGAGTTCTTGACATAGGTGATAGGAAAGAATTTCAGCATGCATCAAAGACACAGATATCACAGGAAAGCAAGGAGCTGAAACTCTAAATCCTGGTTCTTGTTTTTCTATAAAAGAAAATTTAAAATCAGACACCAAAAGTCATGCAAGATTATATTATTATTATAAGTGAAAGTAAAAGCAAAACGAGGCTTAAGCCAGAGAGCTCTCTCTCTCTCTCCCCACCCCTCTCTTCTCTTTCTCTGCATTTCACTGCTCATTGCTATAGCTACTTCCCAACTGAGATTTATTTTAAAAAGTAAAGATGCATTCAAGGGAGAATGTGGACCCTCTCAAGAGACAGAGACACTTTTGGGGTTCAAAGAAACTTGGTGAGGGGTGGGGGTGGGAAGGTAAGGATGACATCATTCTGATGATCACAAGGTGGTTTATGGTGTCTGGTGGTTCACATGGTCTCATTATCCGATCAGTAGATAATGTTGATAATCCCCTAAATTATAGGTTTCTTAAAATGTTGTATCTCTTCTTTGCTTATTCTAGTCATTATGTGAACTAATGAACAGTGTCCAAGGTAATTTTCACAACTGGGTGAATTTCCAGTAACTCTTTTAAAATTTACAGATTTCCCCAAAATTTGGGAGTGACAGATCTAGAAGAAGAAGTAATTTGGGGAGTGACGGGACTGAAAAAGTACTTGGAATTTAAGATTAAAATTATATTTCCGTGTCCTTCCTTTCACTTCTTCTTCTTCTTCTTCTTTTTTTTTTAGTGGAGGGTGGGCATACTGAGGATTGAACCCAGGGTGCTCTACCACTGAGCTATACTCCCAGCCCGCTTTATTTTGAGACAAAGTGTTGATAAATGACTGCAGCTGGCCTGGAACTTGGCATATTGCTGCCTCCGCCTCCTAAATCGCTGGGATTACTGACCTATTCCTTTTATTTGTTCTAACCTATTTTGTATCTACTCCCTGTAGGTCTGCGTCTACCTGCACGCAGTGGAGTGGAACGCACTCCATCTGTGCGCAATGCCTAACTTGTTGCGTTTGAAGATGGTACACGGTATCATGGCAGCATTCCCTATTCTTTGTTTTTACTTTTTAACACATGTACTTCTGCACCCGAGATTTAAGAACTCAACAAAAATCTGGATGCCCACAGTTAGCTCACCAGCTCCAACTCTGAACAGAGAGCGGCACCCGCGAGCCTGCACGTGTTGGGGAGTGCGAGTTGCCATGGCAACTCGCGGTCCCGCAGCAACTAGGGCTCAGCGAGATGACGCTACCATTCCGCGCCCGGGAGAGGCACCGCCCCCGTGAGGCCGCCGCTTGTCATTGGCCGGCTAGAAGACCGAGGCAGGCTTTACCCAATGGGGAGCGCCGAGTCGCTGAAGGCGGGACAGGCGTGTACTTGAGGCGCGGGGCCGGCCGGAAGCTGGCATTGGCGGTGCAGCAGGGCGCGTGCAGGTGGGCGCAGGTGGGCGCAGGTGGGCACTGGTAAACGCGCGGGGCTGCTTCTGGGTGCCTGTGATCTGGGCCGCGCTGGAGATCCTCTCCCCGTGCGCTGGCCTCTCCACGTGGGTTTGCGGAAGGCTTGGCGGGCGGGCGCGGGCGAGCGGAGGATGCGCTGGGTCTGGGCTCCAGCCTTTCTTGCCCAGTGTTTGCGGATTGGAGCTTTAAGAACCCCTGTTGAGGCTCTTCGGCGCTTCTATCATAAGCATGCGTTGCATTTCCTTCCGTCATCCATCCATTCATTTTAAAAAACGTACCGTGTTGTTCGTGTGTGTCGAAACTGCTGAAACAGCAGTTAACAAACCAGACCAACCTCGATCTGGTGAACTAAGTTCTAGGGAGAAGAGAGAGATGAGGAAGATCACGTACCAGGTGGTGATATGTAACCACGGAGAAAAGTTACGACAGGGAGATGGAGAGTGGAGGGGCGAAGCAGGTTAAGGAGTGAGACACCTTGGTAGCTTGAAGAACGTCCAGGTAGTGGAAACGTCAGGTGCAGGGGGACCAGCAAGGAGCCCTGTGTGCCCAGGGCCAAGTGAAGAAAAGAGAAAGAAGGAGTTGTGGTGGAGGCAGTTTGATCATGTGGGACCCTGTGGCCTCAGGGAGGACTTTGGCTTGTAGTGGGAAGTTTTCAGTCAGAGGTGAGATATAATCTCAGGTGTTTAAAATCGTTCTGGATGGGAAACCAGCTGGAGGGGCGAGGGCAGAACTGAGAATTGTAGTAGGCCATGAGAGAGTAAAATTCTGGATACTTTTGAGCCAATAGGGCTTAGTGGTGGTTGGATGAGTGTGTGAGGAAGCAAGAGGAGTTGTAGGTGGCACCGAGGTTGTAGCTTCAGCTAAAATCTGGATTTCATTAGATGGTGTTTATCAAGAGGACACACACCTTGGGAAGATCGGTTTGTGGAGGATATCAGGAACTTTGAGTATCATGGATGGGTGAGTCTTGAGTGTGCAGGGGAGATGTCGAAGTGTATGTGTAGTTATATGAGTGAGTCGGCAGTGTAATACAGGGAGAGAGCCCAGAAGAAGCCTCCAGTTGGACAAGGCTTGAAGCCATCATCATCTAACGGGTATTTAGAGTCACATGGCTGAGTGAGATAGCAGAGAAAGTAAGGAAGCCCAGAGCCCAGAACCTTCAGAGTTCAAGATCAGGGCCATCAAGAAACAGCAAAGTGTGCTGTCTCTGCTAGAAAAGTAGAACATGCATGCCAAGAGAGGGCAGGGAGCAACTGACACATGCTGCTGAATATCAGCAATGAGCCTGAGCCACATGGGTGTCATTGTGGTAAAGGAGCTGGGGAGAGGGTTCAAGAGAGGACCAGAGTTCCTGGGAAATGCAGTGTGCATTGAAGGGCCAGTGGAGAGGAGAGGGGAGGTTGTAAGTGGTGTAGAAGGGAAGAGCTAATGATGCAGGAGAGGGGACAGTTGCTTAAAGTGCTGCCTTGACAGGCAAGGGGGAGAGGACTCAACTCACCTAAAGGGTTGGCCTAATAAGAACATGGGCATGCTGGCTGGATGGGTGATGTGGTGGGAGCTTGTGGAAGTTCCCTAAGATTTTTTCTGTGTTCTCAGTGATCAGAAACTAGGTCTACACTGAGAATAGAGAAGATGTTGGAGGTGTGAGATTAGGAGAGGCGAAGGAAGGAGTCAGTCTGGAGAGAGGTCGGTGGAGTAGGGAGGTGTTCAGTCACTGTGCAGCACTGACCATCCCCTTGAGCTTAGAGCTTCTGAATTTAAACTGAGACTGGTCAGCCTGAGTCTGTGGGCTCTCCAGCTGTGTGGAGTTGCAGGCTTAGAGTACACTGGCAGGCAGAGTAGGTCCCAGAGGTGGGGTTTTGCATGAAGGGAGAGAGCCACAAGGGAGTGTATGGGAGTGATTTACTGAGAGACCATGGAAATTACATTGTGGAGGCGAGACAGACGGGTGAAGGACATTGAAATGTAGTAGGGTTGGTGGATTGCAGATCTTGGTGAGGTTGAAAGATTATTGGATTCCAGGGTGCCAGCTGGAAAGATAGGAGGTGGAATTGGTCATGGATGCTTGGCATTAGGATGGTGGTGGGCTTGTAGTGACTGCAGTAGTATAGTAGTGTTCAGATAGGGAGGCATCAGAGCAGTGTTCGTGGGCAGAATAGCAGAGGCCAGGAGGCCACTAATCTAAGCAGGCAGTTCAGAGCATGGCCTAGGCATGGGTCAGAGCAGAGCCACAGTCCAGGGGTGGGGGGCCGCCCTTCTGTGGGCTCAGGGTGGGCCTTTGCCTGGTGAGTTTGGAGGTCCCCTCTAGAACCTGTCCCGACCACATCAGATCATCACCAACTGAGATGTCCCCCGTGTCATCTGGGTCTGTGGGTGGTATTTTTAGGTTTAATAAAAGTATGCCTGGTGTTTGCCTATAGGCTGATGTATCTCATCAGGGTCGTGTGAGATGCTTTTCCACCTGGGGACTGTAGCTTTGCCTGCTTGAGCCGTCTTGATCACTGGCAGTATGCCTTGGCAGGCAGGTCTGGTCGTCCTGTGCTTGTTCAATCTGGCCCATCTGCTTTGTACTGGTGGAATCCTTCAATTGCTTAATTGAAGCTTTTGGGCTGTGTCTTAAAACAATTTCTTTTCTTTTGCTTTTATTGTAGAAATTACAGAAGAGCATATGAAAACAATAAACATTCTTATAATCTGAATCTATTTTAGTATATTTCCTTTTAGTTTTTTTCCTTTGTGCACATTTGTCTATAATTTTTCTTACAAAACGAGTCATATTGTCTTCCATAGATTTATATCTGATTTTCAGTTTATTGTATTATGAGCACTTACCCACGTGACAGATGTTCCTTGAGATCACAGTTGTTAATGGTTTCTTTGGAATATTCCTTTGCACGGAGGAGTCATTCATTTCCCCGGCCTGCTACTGTTGGACAATTATGGTGTTTTCAATTTTTTAATATTAGAGATAGTGTTGCCATTATCGTCTATGTACATATAAATCTCTGTCCATGATTATTTCATTAGGATGAATTCCTAGCAGTGGAATTACTGGGCCAAAGCACTTGATAAATGTTATAAAATTACGTTTTAGAAAGGATGTACTCATTTGTCCTCCTATTAGCAGGGCATGATAATGTCCTTTTTCCTATTCTCTGACCAATACTGTACAGTATAATTTTTTAAAAAATCTTTTTTGAAAATAATTGATTTTTGTTTGTTTGTATTTGGTACTGGGGGTTGAACTCAGAGACTCTCTACCACTGGACTACAGCCCCAGCCCTTTTTATTTTATTTTTTTGGTACTATGGATTAAACCCATGGACACTCAACCACTGAGCCACATCCCCAGCCCATTTTATTTTTTATTTTGAGACAGGGTCTTGCTAACTTGCTTAGGGCTCGCTAAGTTGCTGATGCTGGCCTGAAACTTGCAATATTGCCTCAGCCTCCCGAGTCACTGGGATTACAGGCATATGCCACCTCACCCAGCTAAAATCAATATTTTTTAACCTTCAAATTAGCTGTCACATATGCTTGTAACTGAAAACTGACATGGTGATAGATGACTTGTAGACCAAAATCATTTGTCTCCCCCCATTCATGCTCCTTAAAGGCAAGAACAGTTTAATCTTGCAGCTGTTTCTACTGTTTCTACTTCCATGTTTCTAAATAATATGCTTGTGATGTGGTTATTGGCCAATTTCAGACATTCTCTATTGATTTTCTACTCTGATGGGCAGATGTGCCTGTTTCCGCATTGCATGCCAGCTGCATGGGTCACAAGGGTGAGTGGGCTGGTGTGTGTAGAGCATGTTGGGGCAGGGCCTGGCCTTGGTGAGGCCTCTCAATGCTAACTCCATAAAGTGGTAGTTAGGGTTAGCTTCCTTAACATCCTTGACCCCTCAGAATCCTCCCAACCACCAGAAGGGAAGTCTTGGGTTTTCATTGCTCTACAGAAATTAATTCAGTCACTGGGAATGGCAATGATCAAGGGCCATGGTGGCAGGCTACTCTGCTGTCCTGTAGCCGTGAGCTCAGCCTTGGCCACTAACAGCCCACTTAAAAGACACAAGGAGGGCTGGGGATGTGGCTCAAGTGGTAGTGCGCTCGTCTGGCATGCGTGTGGCCCATGTTGGATCCTCAGCACCACATACAAAACAAAGATGTTGTGTCTGCCAAAAACTAAAAATAAATAAATAAGTAAATTAAAAAAAAAGACACAAGGAGGCTTCTACATGCATTTTCCCCCATTTATATCTTTCTTATTTTTTAAACAGTACTTGAACATTATAATTTAGTTGTAGTTGGACATAATACCTTTATTTTATTTATTTATTTTTATGTGGTGCTGAGGATCGAACCCAGTGCCTCGCATGTGCTAGGTGAGCGTTCTACTGCTGAGCCACAATGCTAGCCCCTTGAACATTGTATTTTTAAGTTTATGGTAATTTGAGAGAGAATATAGTTTGTTTTTGTTTTTGTAGTGTATTCATGGGGTTGTGAAACCATTGCCAAAATCTAACTTTAGAACATTTTCCTCCTCCCAGAAGACACCCTGTCCCCACTAGCAGTCACTGCCACTTCTTTCATAGCCGGAGTAGCCACTAGCCTTTTCTGTCTCCGATTTGCTTATCCTGAGTCCTTCATGCGCGTTGAATCGTGCAATACGTGGTCTTTCGTATCTGGCTCCTTTCGCTTAGCATCAGGTTTCAAGGTGACACATTTTGTAGGTGTATCAGTATTCACTTTTTTATGGCTGAATAATATTCCACCCTGAATACCTATAGTTTATCTACTCATCCATTGATGGGCATTTAGGTTGTTCCCACCTTTGGCTGTTATGAGTAATATTGCTGGGAATGTTAGAATACAAACTTTAACGTGGAGTTGTTTATTTCTTTTGGATATGCACCTATGACTGGAATTGCTGAGTCATATGGTAATTGCATGTTTTTAACTTTTTGAGGAACTGCCAGACTGTTTTCCAAAGTGACTCCGCCACTTACACAAGCAGTGAATGAGAGCTTTGGTTTTTCTACATTCTTACCAATATTTACTATTATGTCTTTTCTTTTTCTCACTCATTATTTTATGGTGCTGGGGTGGAACCCAGCACCTTTCACCTGCTAGGGAACCACTCTACATTGAGCCATCGCAATCTCTTTTTTTTTTTTTTTTTTTACTATAGGCATCCTAATGAATGTGAAGTGGTATCTCTTTTTTTTTTTTTTTTTTTTTTTTTTTTGAATTTTTAATATTTATTTTTTAGTTCTCGGCGGACACAACATCTTTTGTTGGTATGTGGTGCTGAGGATCGAACCCGGGCCGCACGCATGCCAGGCGAGCGCGCTACCGCTTGAGCCACATCCCCAGCCCTGGTATCTCTTTTTTTAAAAAAATATTTTTTAGTTGTTGATGTACCTTTATTTATTTATCTATCTATCTATTTATTATTTATATTTTGCTAGGCAGGTGCTCTGCCACTGAGCATAATCTTATTTGCATTTCCTAAGTGACTAATGAAGTGAAGCATCTTTTCAGGTCTTCAATGTGTACTAAAAAAAAACCTTTGGAGGGGGCTATCAGGGATTGAACTCAGGGGCACTTGGCCACTGAGCCACATACGCAGCCCTATTTTGTGTTTTTATTTAGGGCAGGGTCTTATTGAGTTGCTTAGTGCCTCGCTTTTGTTGAGACTGGCTTTGAATTTACAATCCTCCTGCCTCAGCCTCCTGAGCCGCTGGGATTACAGGTATGAGCCACTGTGCCCAGCTTATTTGCCTTTTATTATTGAGTTGTAAGAGTTCTTCGTATATTCTGGATTCAGGTGTCTTGTGAGATGTGTGATTTACAAATGCTCTCTCTCCGACTGCAAGTTGTCTTTGTTACTTTCTTGTTGGCACATTTTTGCAGCACAAAAGTTGTAAATTTTGTTGTAGTCCAATTTATGTACTTTTTTCTTTTTGCTACTTATGTTACAGAGAGACTATTGCCTCATCTAAGTCCTAAAGATGTATTTCTATGTTTTCTTCCAAGAATTTTGTTTTAGTTCTTACATTTATGTTTTTGGTCCATTTTGAGTTTATTTTTGTGCGTGGTGTGAGGTAGGGCTTCAGATTCATGTTTCCTTTGTGGCTGTCCAGTTGTCACAGCCCTATTTGTTGAAGAGATCGTTCGTTGAATTGCCTGGCCACCCTTGTTGAAAATCAGTTGCCCAAAAATGAAAAATATTTTCTAGAAGAAACATTCAGTGTCTCAGAGTTATGAGTTATCTCTTAGAACTGTTAAAGAGATCACTCTATAATATGGAAAAATCTTTTTCTTCTTTTTAGCAAATAGACTTAGTGATTAAAGTTTTTAATGATAACTTACGGAATGAATATAGATTTAACTTTTATAGTAACTGGTGTATAAATATTTGCTGAACTTCTTTCTCTAACAAGGTAATGGGCTGGCGCCATCCTTTGTGTTTTCAGTGTCCCTATGTCAACAGTCTCTCATTCTTTCAAGATATCTTATTACACAGTTAATTGAAATTTGTAGCCTCTGGCTTCAAATACTTTTTAAAGATAAGGCTTAATTAAGGAATATGGAGCCTGGAATTTTCTGACTCCAGAATAGTAATATTCTTTCAGTGTGCTGTCATCAGTGACAGACCCAAATGGGAGCGGAGATCCTTGGTGCTGGCTCCCCTTGTGTCCCAGCTCCACCTTATGCTCCCCTGGCTTACTCTCACATAGAGTGGTATTTGGCCCCCAAACTGGTCTTGGTCTCTGGGGACGCTCGCTACTTCTGGTCCTTTTCATTATGATCATCCTCTTTCTTTTGTGGATCTGGGGATTGAGCCCAGGGCCTTGCACAGCAAGGCCAGTTCTCTACACGGAGCTGTGCTTCCAGGCCCATCATCCTGTTTACATGGCCACCTTCCCATGACACCCACCCCTTTTGCATACCAGTTCTCAATTTTTTTTTCGGGGGAGGGCGGGTATTGGAGATTGAACCCAGAGTCACTTGACCACTGAGCCACATCCCCAGCCATATTTCATATTTTTTATTTAGAGACAGGGTCTCACTGAGTTGCTTAGCACCTTGCTTTTGCTGAGGCTGGCTTTGAACTCGTGATCCTCCTGTCTCAGCCTCTTAAGCCTCTGGGATTACAAGCGTGCACTAGTGCCTGGCTGGTTCTCAGCTTTTAACATAGTATGTATTTGGCTCCCCCATAAGAATGGGAGTTCCATGTGGGTAGGTGTTTTGGGCTGCTAGTTTCTACTTCTCCCTCCTGGAGGTAGTCTGGTTCCCACTTCAGGTCCCAGTAGCAGCCATCGTCTTCCTGCAAGGTCCAGGGTTCCTTCCTCCTTCCCCTCCGAAGCTTTCAGGCTCCGGCAACCTCAGCCATTGCTCTTGGTTCTCTCATCACATACTCCCACGGAGGAAATTGGTTTTACAGTTCATGGACTCCTGTTCTTGTACAGGAGTAACTAGCTGCTGTGCCTGAGGAAATAGCCCATGAAGGCACATCTCTCCTCCCACATCCCATATTTCTTGCGTAAGTCCTTATGACTGGCCTGGTTGGAGGAGATGTCCCAGGCTCCTGGTGATCCTTGAGTCCTTCCCCCTGTGGGTAGTCAGGTGCCTGGGGTAAGGGTGGATGACTCATCCATGGCCTGTGTAGGAATATGAGTTAGTCCAGAATTGTAGAAAATAAAAATAATCCAAATTTTTAAGGGAAGCAAATTTTCACCATTGGAAAATTGTGATCTTGTTACTAAAAAATGGTATTTCTCATAATTTTAAGAGCTTTATATTCATGTGAGAAATATGGAATATGATGGGGCTTGGACTGTAACTCAGTGGTAGAGAGCTTGCCAAGCATGTGTGAGGCACTGGGTTTCATCCTCAGCACCACATAACAAACAAACAAACAAACAAATAAATAAATAAATAAAAGATTGCCATTAAAAAAATAGAATATGTAATGTGTGCATGATGCAGCTACTCTAAGTAAAAACACCCAGAAAATAGAAAGGAAATGTGCCAAAATGTTAAATTGGTGATGAACTAGGAGTTTGACTTTTTTTTTTTTTAACTTTTGTATACTATATTTCATGAAATACCTTTGTAGTCTCTTAGTAGGAAAGTGCTCCCCCTTTGTTTAAAAATATTATATGGTGGAAGCCCCTTTTTCCCTATGGATTTAGCAGTGTGCTTTCTCCATAGCAGGATGGCAAAACAGAAAAGAAAAGGTCCCGAAGTGACAGCGAAAAAGAGCAAAAAAGTAAAGAAGGCGTCTGCAGAAGAGAGACCTCAGGCACTTGAAACCACAGCAGACAACGAAGAAGCCAGCTCCAAGGTAAGGCCACCCGACCTCTGTGGAGCAGAGGACAGACACACAGGCTACATATGGACACACCCAGTGCCTGCTGAGAGCAAGTACAGTGTTAGGTTGGAGCACTGTTCCTGCCTCTCTTGGGCCGCCTTCTCTGCTGGCCCCTGTGTGAGGCCCCTGTTTACAGCAACTGTGGTAGACTAGATTGGCCACAGAGGGCCTAGGGAGCGATCCTTGAGTCCTTCCCCCTGTGGGTAGTCAGGTGCCTGGGGTAGGGTGGATGACTAGTCCATAGCCTGTGTAGGAATACGAGTTAGTCCAGAATTGTAGAAAATAAAAATAATCCAAATTTTTAAGGGAAGCAAATTTTCACCATTGGAACATTGTGAGCTTATCACTAAAAAATGGTAATTCTCCTAATTTTAAGAGCTTTACATTCATGTGAAGTCAGAAAAATGGAATATGGGGCTGGGATTGTAACTGGGGACCTGCAGCTGGGCTGGGGATGTGCGCTCAGAGAATGGGGCTTCCCCTGCAGAAAGGGCGATTGCTCCTCACCTTGACAATAGGTGGCGGGACCTGGGGAGCTCTGTTTAAAAACATACACTAAAAATGTTCTTACCTGGCACTAATACCAGCAGAGAGTTTGAAAATCAGCTATTAACATCACTGTTTGAATTGCATGCCACAGATTCTAAATAACTGGGGTTTTAAATACCACCCAAGACCAGGCAGGAACAATCTCCTAATGCATTTCTATTCTTCATCCCAAAATCTTAGTCTACCACAAAAATATGCTTATACCTTTAAATTTTGAAAAATCTAAAATTTTTTGTTACTGCTAAGTTCTGAGTATTGAAATTTTCCTTCTACATTGGGCTCTCTTTATAATTAGTAGTATGCATTGATCAAAATAGCATAACATCACAAATTTTGTCAAGTCAGTCAGCGTAAAATATAGATTGGTTAGGCACGCATCACATAATCACATGGCGGGACTTTTCAGAGTTTTGCCCTTGGTTCATGTATCTTGGTGAATTTCATGTTTGAGTTTAATATTGTGTGTGTCGTCCCGTCTCCCGTCCCCCCCCCCCCCCTTTCTCGTTTCTGGATATAAATAATTAAATGGGAATAGAAGTTTGTTCTAGCAGTGTTGCTTAATTCATTGAACTGAGACCATTAAGCGATTTTATTTATTTATTTATTTATTTATTTTTTAGGTGTAGATGAACACAACACAATGCCCTTATTTTTTTTATGTGGTGCTGAGGATCGAACCCAGGTCCCGCCCGCGCTAGGCAAGCGCTCTACTGCTGAGCCACAATCCCAGCCCTTTTTTTTTTTTGGTATCAGGGATTGAACCCAGGGGTACTTAACCAATGAGCCATATCCACAGCCCTTTTTTATATTTTATTTAGAGACAGAGTATCACCAAGTTGCTTTGGGCCTTGCTAAGTTGCTGAGGCTGGCTTTGAACTCACTATTCTCCTACCTCAACCTCCTGAGATGCTGGCATTACAGGTGTGCGCCACTGCACCCTGGCCTCATTGAATGATTTTTTAGGAGCATGTTTTATGTCTGTGCATGTGTGTGTGTATTTATATTTTGGTGCTGGGGATTGAACTGGGGCCTCATGCATACTGGGCACACACTCCACCACTAAGCTACACCCCCAGTCCACAAAATATATTTTAAATATCAACCATTACATGACAACTTGATTAGGCTCTTCAGTTTTTGGAAGGAAGACTTGGACCTGCCTGACTAGTACAAGGATTTGTTCCCTTTTGCAGCATGGCGCCATATATCAGTTTGTCTTTGTGAGGTGCCCCAGAGACTCCTATTTCCTGGGGTGGTGCGCCAAGATATGATTCCGGGTGGCAGGTATCCTTTCCTTTATGAAATGAGAGAAGGATAGTAGGAAGGCAGAGCCCACCTGACTCCTTAACTTACACCTGGTCTAGACATTCTGCAGTCTTCAGCAAGCCTTCATGGACACCTGGCCGGGCTGGGGGGGGGCAGGGGTCTTGATGTCCTCAGGGTTGGGCTGCAACATGCATTCAGGCAGTTCCGAGCTTTTGAGAGATGTGTAAATAACATGCACAACGTGTCTGGTAGCAGCACGGACTCTGTAGGGCAGGATGGATGGGACAGGCACAGTGTGCCAGGAGTAGGTCACCACAACCTGAGTGGTGGGGACACTCCAGATCCAGGACCCCTGTCTTGACCTGGGTTCTCTTTGGCTGTGTTTTACTGACTGGGCTCCTCTACAGCAGGTGATTTAATTCCTGTTCCTCTGGCTTCCTGTCTCCTGCTGAGGTTGGTTCTTTGTGGTTTCCAGGTTCCAGGTGGAAACAGGTTTCCTGGAGCTCACTTGGGGTCCTACCTGCTACAGAGCCTTGGTCCTTCCTGATGACACTGCTCTGCTCTTTTGAGGCTCCTTCTGTTTTCTTAAAATGAGCTCCAGGCCATCACCTTAGAGGTTTTGTGTTGTAGAACTTCTGGCTGTCCTTTGTTAATGAGCCTGTATGCAGGCTACTGGCCACTGGCAGACCCATAGTAGCTCAGCTTAAGGTTAAAATTCCTGCGTTATCGGGGAGTGATAGACATCTTTTTGTTTAAGTCCAAATAATATTTTAAAGAATGATTTCTTTTCTTTGTGGTGCCAGGAATGACTCAGGGCCTTGCACATGCCAGACAATGGCTCTACACTGAGCTACATCCCCAGCCGTTATTGTTTTTTTTTTTTTTTTTTTTTTTTTACTATCTTTTTTTTTAAAAAATATTTATTTATTTTAGTTCTCGGCGGGCGAACACAACATCTTTGTTTGTATGTGATGCTGAGGATCGAACCCGGGCCGCACGCATGCCAGGCGAGCGCGCTACCACTTGAGCCACATCCCCAGCCCCCGTTATTGTTTTTTATCATTATAAAATATATGTTGATTAAAAGAAATTTGGAAAACAAGAAAGAAGAAAGCATTTGGGGTGTGTTTCTTTTTTTTTTTTTTTTTTTAAGAGAGAGTGAGAGAGGGAGAGACAGAGAGAAATTTAATATCTATTTTTAGTTTTCGGTGGACACAACATCTTTGTTTGTATGTGGTGCTGAGGATCGAACCCAGGCCGCACGCATGCCAGGCGAGCGTGCTACCGCTTGAGCCACATCCCCAGCCCTGGGGTGTGTTTCTTGCTAGTCTGGTTTGTTTTATAACATGGAGTTACTGATAAATTTGTGTGCTGTGTTCACAGGTTTTGAGTTAGTTTCAGGCTCACCAGGAGCAGCGGGTTGTCCTGCTGGCCTTTGTTGGGGGGCTGCCGGCCTGGGAGAGGCAGTCACTGACCAGCAGAGGTCGACAGCCACACTCCCCAAGGATGCCTGCGAGCCCAACGGCTAGTTCCTATGCTGCGGGTGGCTTCTCAGTTTGGTCTTTGTGATTCTGTGTAGGGGCTTGGAGGCTTACACCCTGAGATCCTCTTCTTGTATTTCCAGAAGTCAGTATCCCAACAAAATGGGGACTCTCCTTAAAAATCCACATTGGTCTCTGTTGATAAAAATATTTCTTTACTCACTCTTCTTGTTCTCCTGGGAAATTATTAAAAGGCATCAGACGTATATTTTAGAGAAAAAAAATATGGAAAGCTGAACCTAACTGTTGAAGAATGGCAGATTGTGAGGCCTGGAAAGCGACATTGTGCATTACTGGGGAGCTGGTGGAAAAGTACTGCACTGGCCGCCTCCCTGTCCCCCAGTACTTCCAAGAGAGCCTCTGGGATCTGCGGTGGAGAAGGGAGAGGCCTCTGTCATCCTTGAGCTGCTGTGTTGTCTCCCAGAGATGTCCATCTGGGGAGCTCCCTGGGCCCTGCGCAGCCATTTCCCACAGTATGAGCACTCCGTGCTTGCGCCAGGACAGTTGAAGTGTCCCCAAGTGCTAGAAACTTCATCGCCCCTTGGGGAATGGTTTCCATGGAGCTTGAGTTCCGATTCAGGCCTGTGGGCTCAGCTCGAGGGCCGCCTGGGGCTGCAGCTCTGCTGGCCCTTGGTTTGGCGTCAGGCTCCTCAGCCCCAGGCTTCCTTGCTCAGCTCACTATCTAGAGGCCCTGGCAGGCCTGCAGCACTGGAGAAGCGGGTGGTTTGTGATGTCCCTGGTCAAGAGCACAGATGCTCCAAAACACCTTGCCCCTCGTCTTGGTGGCTGGGTTCCCATGGACTGGGTGCCTGCAGCTTCCCTCTTCCTCAATTCTGCTGGGCAGTGGATTCACGGGGCTGGGGCTGGCGTACAGGACTCTGCTCTTCCTGGAGGGTGTCCTGGGGCAGTGGAGTCTCAGTTTACCTGTCTGCCGTGGAGAGCCCTTCCACTACGCCTGACCCCTGGAGTTCTCCTGCAGTTACCTTAACCCTTCCAGATCTGGTTTTCTGCTGCAATCGGCCGGTGTGTGGGGGTTGAGTTTTAGATGACTTAGGTCTTCGGAAGGATGGCTCCAGGTACCAGGCTTGGGGGCAAGCCTGCTCTGTGCACTTGAACTGGCTGAACTGGAAGGAGCCGTGGCGTGATTTGGCAGATCCTTGCCCTCCTGTCTCCCTCCCTCTTCTCCTCCTCCTTCCTCTCCTTGTTCCCCTCCTTTCTTGCCTTTTCTCCTGCCCGCATCCTTTCATCCTTCCTTTCCTCACCCCCTTCCCTCACCTCCTTTCTGATCCCTCCAGGAGAGAAGCTGGGCATTCTGTTTCTGTCCTAGACACTGAGACATCTGAAGGGGAGACAGTGTAAACAGGACTGTCGTGCCAAAGCCAACCACGCGTCTGCAGGTTTAGAGGGTGGTGCCGCGGCTGCTGTAAATACACCTCTGGCTGCCGACATGTTGTGGGCGAGCTGGGAGGAGGGCTCTAGCTGAGGCCTGTCATTGATAGGTATCCTTGTGTTTGCCAAGTACTTTTCTTTGGAGATAGAGTCTCACTGTGCTGCCCAGTCTGGCCTTGAACTTGAGAACACCCTGGCCCCTTAGCCTGCTGTGTAACTGGGATTACAGATGTGCCACCACACCCAGTTGGTGTGAGCATGTGCAGAGGCCTTGCAGTGTTGGCTTCTCAGCAGCTCTGAGGTGACCAGGGCCAAGGTGGGGGAGTTGTGCTGGTTTTGCAGACACGGCAGAGTGGGCCACCTGCAGAGTCTACCTGCTAGCTGGTGACAGAGGAGACACACCGTTGAGCTTCCTTTCTGCCTTTTTCCCATCTCGTTCCCACCACTGATTGTCCTCAGTCATGGTGGTTCAGGGTGCTAACTGGTGAAACTCCATGAATGTCACCAATGCTTCCTGGCATCTGCCTTCATACTGAGTATTGGAGACCTGAATGGGAGAGCAGCTCAGATGTGGGGTGCGTACGTCCACATCGGGAACAGCAGGCAGGAGTGCACAGTAGGGTTACTCCTGGAAGGGGTCAGTTGTGTTCTTCTTTCAGGATGTGTGTGCAGTTGGAAGCCAGTTGGCGTCCAGGTCCCGTGTGTTTCCAGGGTCTCCACTGGAACCTGCCCAGTAGACTCTGGATTGAGGCTGGCTGCGTTTAGAAGGAAAGAGCTGCTCAGTTGGGACTGCTCTGTGGCTCTTTTGTAATCTTGAACATAAGTCAGATAGAGTCACCCAGGCAGTAAGCCTGCAGGTTTTTATAGAACCATCAAGATGTGGTAGTGAACTCCATGGCCTAGAGAATTTGCTCAGAGCCAAAATCCTTCACACCAATGGCATTTGGCCTCAAGGATTGTTAGTGTTCCCCCGGGTATGTCATTGCCCCCTTGGGGCCAGTAGTTGGAGTCTTTACAGACAGCTTCCTGGAGCCTGAGTTGCTTTCTTTTGGAATTCCGTCCTGCCCCCATTACTTTGTGACTACTGGATCCTAGGTTGGAATTACAGGTTGGTAGACTTGTAGGCTAAAGTGACTTACAGATGGATTAGTCATCTCACCTGGGGAACTGAGACCCAGAGAACACAGCGACCCTGAGAGCCTTAGTGGTTTCTGGAGGCCATTAGGCCAGGAGGAGGTCAGATCTCTCTGCTCAGTCACCTCATGACAGTGCCTCCTGGGTCTTGCATTTTTCTGGCTGAGTACCACTGCACTGCATGGAGTTGCAGATTTGTTTACCTCTTGACCAGACTTTGGACCGTGAGTCATTTCCAGTCCTAGCTGTTCTGAACACACTGTGGCTATCTCTGTAAGTCCTCCTGTGTGTTCATTTCTCCCATGAATCCCAGGACTGCAGTTGCCATACCGTGTGATAAGCATGTGTGTGATTTTCTGAATCACTGCTTGTCCGGTCCACAGCCCACTTGGGCCAGGGCAAGGAGATAGGTTGCTGAGAGGCCAAAGTGCCCGAACCCAGTGTGCAAGACATGGGAAAGCTTACAAGAGATGAGTAACTACTCCAAGAAGAGTTCAGTGGTGACAGGCTGAGCCAGTAGCACTCTGTCCCATGACTTTGCTCCAGGAAAAAGAGCCCCTCCATCCCTCCCAGTGCTGTGGGAGGACACACACCCTTTCCACAGGACTTTAAAGGTTGATTGGCAGAAGCTTAATTTGCTTAGTTCCATGTATGGACAGTGAGCCAAGGAGCCACTGCTGTGGTGCGCGCGCAGGCAAGTGCTCCTGCAGACGGTGCCGTCAGACTGTCTTAGTTCTCAGACTTCTGGAGAAAAGACAGGGTTCTGCCTTATCCAGGAACCCTGGCCTACCCTGCCCTCCTTGTTCCTTTGACTTGGTGCAGCTCCAGGCACCAAGAGGCACTTCAGGAGCGTAGCATTCTTTTCTTGTCACTGTCTTTAAGGATGGTGCACTACTAAGCTGGTCTCCAGAGCTCCTGTGCTCTACTTCCCCCAGCAGCTTGTGCAGGTGCCTAGGGCTCTGCATGTTTATCAGCACTTGTTATTGTCAGTATTTTAAATTTTGGCCATTGGATGTAGTCATGGGGAGAGAGAGAGAGAGAGAGACAGACAGACAGACAGACAGACACAGACAGATTGATTCTTCTTATTTTTTTCCCCCTAGTCCTGGGGATTGAACCACTGAGCTACATCTCCAGCCCTTTTTATTCTTTTATTTTGAGAAGAAGTCTGCTGACTTGCCCAGACTGACCTTGAACTTGTGATCCTCCTGAAGCAGTTTCCTGAACCTCTCTGATTACAGGTGGGTGCCACTGCACCCGGCCTGTGTGTGTTTTTTAAAAGCAGCTTTGTGAGGTACAATTGACATAGTAAACTGCACTTACTTTAAGTGTACAGTTTCTCTTTGTGGTTTTAACTTGTCCCAGGCTCAGTGGGTCTTTTAGATCATTCAGGGTACAAATCAAACACGGCTAGCAAAGAAAGGGTTACTAGGAGTTACTTATTACACTGATTCACAGAGCAAGGTGGCTGCCCCATAGGCAGAATGGCAAGGAGGTCAAAGCTTGAACAATATATACACACACACACACACACACACACACACACACACATGCTTTGGGGGCTAGAAATTGACATCTTCACCTGCTATGTTGCAGTCTCTCATTGTGCCTGTGCCCGGAAATATGTCTAAAATTTTGTTAGGTCTCCCCGCCTGGGCATCTGTTTGAGCATGTAAATGTATTTAAATGAGTGTGTTGGTTAGTGAGAGGTTGTGGTCACATCTCCTTGCCACTTTGATGCCTTAGAGGATGGACTAGTCTGGGAATGTCCTCTGCCATTCACCCCAGGCTTAGAGCAGGAGGTCCTTTTCTTTCAGTAGTCACCGACTTAAACTGAACCTGTGCTCCTGCTCCATTTTACCTGACCAACCATGATCGTCGATGAACATCTTCACTTGTTTCTACCATTTATAAATTATCTTTGGTGAAGTGTCTGTTTAGTTGTCTTGGCCATTTTTGTTGGTTTTCTCATTATTGAGTTTAGGGAGTTTGTTGTATATTCTGTATACAAGGCCTCTATCAGAATTTTTGTTTTGTAAATACATTTTTTTCTCCCTCTGTAGCTGGAGTTTTCATTTTTCTCAACAGTGGCTTATGAAGAGCAGACATTTTAAATTTTGGAAAAGTCCAGCTTGTTAATTTTTCTTTTGTGATTCATACTTTGGTCAGCACACTATTTTGGTTGGGCACGCCCTGGAGATGTTTCCAAGTCAGTGTGTGTACATCTGCCTACTTGGTCCTGCTCACACCTAACGTTGCACACTGTTCCACTGTGTGAGTGTGCCACATTTGATCATCTAGGCATCCATGGGTAGACCTTTGGGCTTCTGTCCATTTTTTTTGGTTATCAGCCCCTCTGGTGGATGTGAGTGATGTCTCTTTGTGGTTTTGATTTTCATTTCCTTGTTAATTTATGATGTTGAATATCTTTTAATGTGCTTCTTGGCCATTTGTGTATTTTTTTTGGAGGAATATCTATTCAGATATTTGCCCATTTGCTCCCTGGGTTCTTTGTCTTTTTATTGTTCATTTGGAAGATCTTTCTTAAAGCTTCTCTTTGTTGTGAGCCTTTTTCTCTTTCTGCTTATATATATGTTGTGAATCTTTCATCCATACTGTTTACTTAACGAGATGTTTTCTAAAGGAAGTAGTCATGTATCCTTTTTGTGGTAATTCCATTTTTTAAAGTTCTGGTCACCAAGAGATTTGGTTTATAGTTCTTTTTGTGTGTGCAGCGGTGGTAGGGGCGAGGAGTACCCAGGATTGAACTCAGGGGCACATGATCACTGAGCTTATTTTGTATTTTATTTAGAGACAGGGTCTCACTGAGTTGCTTAGGACCTCGCTAAGTTCCTGAGGCTGGCTTTGGACTCACGATCCTCCTGCCTCAGCCTGTTGAGCTGCTGGGATTATAGGCATGCACCATTGTGCCTGGCTGAGAATTGGTTTATATTTCTAAAAATTAGGATGGAGATTATTGATGGTTTAACTCGTCAGGGGCTGTTGAAATGGACTAAGTCCCTAGAATCGGAAAGGGTCTGATTTAGCAGGGAGGCTGTGGTGGTCAAGTGTGTGAGCCCCTGCCCTGGGCTCTGGCTCTCCCCCTTATTGTATTGATCTCTTTCTTTGAGTATCCACCTTCTATCTGGTGGGTCTTTGGGGGGTTCCTACCTCTAGGTTTTTATAAATAGTGTTCCTAAGAACATTTGGGTTTCAGTTTTCCCTTAGATTCCTGCTTTGGTTCCTCTGGCTGTATTCCTAGGAGTATAATCTGCCAGATCATATGCAAGTTCTACATTTAACTTTTTGAGGAATTGCCAAAGTGTTTTCCAGGCAGCTGCCTGATTTCACACTCCCCGCACCACTGAGGACGCTGGGTCACACTTCTCTGGTCCTCAGCAGCAGTGCTGTTGCCCAGCCTCATCCTAGCCTTCCTAGAAGGTATGTGGTGGGTCTCACGTGGCTCTGATTCACATTTCTCCAGTGGCCAATGTGTTGAGCATTATTTTCATGTGCTCTTTGGTCGTTTGAAGAAATGAATATTTTCTTTGCCCATTTTAATGTTTTGATCTGTCTCTATTATGGAGTTGTGAGGGTTCTTTATAAATTCTAGAGATTCAGCCTGGCACAAGGGCACACTCCTGTAACTCCAGCAACTTGGGAGGCTGAGGCAGGAAGATCAGAGATTTGAGGCCTGCCTCAGCAACTTAGTGGGACCCTGTCTCAAAATAGAAGTGCCACTGGGTTACAGCTCCAGTACCTAAATAAACAAGATCCTTTTGCAGATAGAAGTCCTGTAAACGTTTTCTCCTGTTCTGTGGGTTGTCTTTTTACTTTCTTGCTGATACTGTTTCAAGCACCAAAGTTTTTGATTTTCATGGCATGTAGTCTATTTTTTTCTTTTGTTGCCTGTACTTTGATAACACATCTACAAAACCATTGCCAGGGGGCCAATGTTGCAGAGTGGAGCCGCAAATCCCTGACTTGCTGGTGTGACTCCCTTTCCTAAGCTGAGCTCCTTGGCTATTTCTGGGTGTCCTTGACCTGGGGTTGCAACTAATGCTGGACAAGCCAGATCGTATGCTGGATTTCTTGTTTTGGTTTAGTTGCATTCTGAAAGAAGCATTTATGTTGTCCTCTGGCTCTTGATGACAGGATAGAAGGGAGAAAGATGACATTGACAGTATCTATAGGGAGCACAGCACAGGTTTCTTTTGTCTGCTTTTTGTACATCGAGATCAAAGACCCGTGATGGTAAAGCCTGCTCTGTAAGGAGCTGCAGTGCTGCTGTTGCCCACAGCAGAGGACTCTGGGGGTTTGGCTTCGAGTCCCATCCTTCCTGCCAGTTCCAGCACAGCGCACACTGTATGTCCCCCTCTGGGGCAGAGTCTTTCTGACCAACACCTTTCTGAAACCCTCTTTGTGGCCTGAGCAACCTTTTCATTTCTCTTCTTCCTATTTTTTCACATTCTCCATGTTGGCCCCGTAGCCTGACTCTTCTCCAGTGGCAACACTTAGCAGTAGTTCACCCGGATCAAGTTAGGACATTTTAGCTTGTTCAGCAAAAGTGTGTTAAAAATTGGGCTTTTATGCTGCTAGAAATGGCGTAATTATTTGATATTGCATTAACTTATGTTTTTATATGTAATCAGTTATGCAACTGTTAATTGCTTTTCCCCCCCCAATGGCTTTCAATTACTTGCTTAAAGAGTTCTTTTGTTTTGAAGGATGGTAAATACAGCAAGCTTGTTATTGTGGGGTGTTGGGTTGGCATTAGGGAGCTTTAGGATGACTGTTTATAGTGACACTGGCTCTGGTAACAAAACTTTTAGCAAAACTGAAGCTCTGTGAGGTTCTGCTGATGCCAAGCAGAGTTGTGCTACTTTTGGTGTCACTCATTGTCTGGGTCTGCAGCCCCGTCAGTCACTGGAGAGGGATAGTCTCACGAAGTATGAGAAAACCCGGCCATGGGTTTGTTCTGACCTGGAAGGTCATTAGTGGGTTTCCCCAGTTTCTTCTTGATGCATTCAACAGCCGACAGCTTGGATTGCCACATGAAGGTGAGCTAACGCTTGATGGATATTGATGGATTTTAGGTTCCTGTAAGGCTCAGGGTGACTGCATCCGGGGCAGTTCCCCTTCTCAGTGTGTGACTGGAAAGCACTTGGTGTAAATCAACATCCAAACGTGATTAAAAATAAACTATGTGCCCCGCCCCCCCAAAACACACCCCCAAGTGCTCTTCCTGAGAACCCAGCAGACATTTATGGTAAAGTCAGACACATTTTTTTGGATCTGTGCCTCAGAGGATGAGAGTTTTTGAAGAAACAAGAGACTTTAAACTATTTCTTCCAAAGCCTCAGCTTTTAACTCTTCTTGGTATGCTTTTGTGTACTACATGCAGTGTGTGTGAAAACAGAGACACTCTAGGTGTTCCATGCAGGGAGAGCCTTGCACTGGGGGTGGTGCTGGCCTGGTTGCTGGGGTTGCTGGGGGCTGCAGGGACATGGTGGGCCCTGCTTGGAGGGGCAGCACTCCTGGCAGACATTCCACGTGGGGACCTTGGGCTTGGGTCCCCTTGCCCATATTTCTGAGTCCAGCCTGCCCCTAGCAGGGCCTGGCAGTCCTCATTCTTTGTCAGCTCTGATGCTTTGTGAAGTGATCGGCTTTTCTGTCTTGGTCACATTTTTAGTGACTAGTCCTGCCCATTGAGAGTGAAGTCCAATTGGGATCTCTTATTTCTATACAGGGCCATCTAGGAAATCTTTTAGGCCCTTAGCTCTGCCACGGTGCTCAAAAGCAACCTAAATGTGCAAACGATTGGGTGGCCGTGACCATTTGGGAGTGTGTCTGCCACAGTAGGCTGTCAGGTGGGACTTGCCGTTACCTTGTCCAGTCTTCTGGCCTACCAAAGCCAGAAACGAAGACTTTGGTGTCCAGCCTTACCCAGCCTCCACCCTCAGCCTGGGTTCCTGCCCGTGTGCAGGGGCTCTCCCCGAGGGCTCTAGCTGTCCAGGTGCCGGATCTTTTAGAGTTCTGAGTCTCTCCAGTGTGGAAAGCCAGAGGCTGCACTTTGAGGAAAGGGGGCAAGGCCCTAATGTGGGCTGGTGGCTCTGACAATCTGGCTGTGCTCCCTGGGAAGGTTGACAGAACTCTGGGCTTGTTATGGGAAGTAATGAGGGCTGTGTGTCATGGCTGTAGCAGGAAAGGTTGCCATGGGTACCACCCCAGGGAGGGCCGAGTGGGCTCAAACATGGCATCTGTGGGCAGCAGAGACATCTGCTTTCAACAGCATCACATGCACAAGGATGGGAGGTTGAGCACCAAGAACTTGGTGCCACTGTGTGTTCCCCCTACTCCCGAGATTGGACACCCCTCCATTCTCTCCCAGGAGATGGGCCAGGGTCAGATGTCCCTACCCTCTCAGCCTCCCCTTTTCTGTTCTCTTGGGGAGGCTGCTGACTGATGTGGTGGCAGTTCACTGGGTTAAGCAGACACTTACCTGGGAAAAAAAGGAACCCTGCCCAGGTCCCAGAGGAACCTCGTTGAGGTCTAAAGGCTGCTGGCACTGGAGGATGAGAACTCGTGCTGGTTTGCCCTGGCAACTCAGCCTCCATGTCCCTGAGCCACCAAGAGAAGAGCAGACTAGCGGATAGTGGTGGCTGTGCCGTGTGTCCTACAGCCATCTTGGAGGACTGTCCCTTCTCAGGATGAGTCAGGACTGGCACTTGGGAGCAGAAGCGACAGGACTTGAGATGAGGCATCTCTGGGACAGCCCAACCTAGCTCAGGAGTAATGCACTCCCCCGTGTGTGGACAGGAGGGCTGTTTCTAGGGATGCGGGGAAGGTTCCTGTGGCCGTGGAGGTGAAGGAGGCAGCCTCTGGGCTCCTTCCTGCTTTCATTCCATCTATCCTGCGCCCTCAGGGGTGTGGCACTCTGTCGGCACAAATAGAATCTCCAGCACGATAGAAGTGGCTGGCTCACCAGCTCCTTGTCCCAAACACCTTCCAGACACCTATGCCTGCAGAAGGAGGGGACACCACACCCCCTGGAAGCTCCTGCCTAGTGGAGCAGGAACAGCAGCCTGTGCACAATCAATGTGGGAGCGTCAGGATCGTGCTACTGGGGTTCACCTTTATCTTCCCTGAAAGAAATGCATTTTTAAAATACTTGTAGATTCGTAGTAAGTTGCAAAACAACGCATCGGAAGGTCCTTCCTGCACTTGAGGTTCCTCCAGTGATAATTAATTCCTCGTGTCATCCACCATGGTGTCAAAGTCAGGACACAGCCGTACAGCCTGCAGAGCTTACTCTGACATCTGTGTGTGCGCGTGTGCGATTGCGCAGTGGTATCACAGGTGTGAATTTCTATGACTACTACAGTCAAGATACAGAACTAGATCCCTCGAAAGCCCTTTACTCACCCACTGAGGGAAGGACATTTGGGTTAGTCTAGATTTTTGCTTTTGAGAATAGAGCTGCTATAAATATTCACGATCATGTTTTAAATTCTCTGGGGCACAAGCCCAAGGCTGTAATTGCTGGATCATATTGTACAGGCCTGTTTAATTTTTTAAGAAACTGCCAATCTCTGTTCTAGAGCAGCTATTCTGTTTTGCAACCCCCGTCTGAACAGAGAGGAGTTTCTCTGCCCTTGTGTGTGTCTCCGTGTTTGGGTTTTAGCCATCCTCGCCATGGTGCTTGCATTTGTGAGAGGACAGCTGACTGTCCAGGGAGTCAGTGGAGGCAGAATGAGGACTCTTTGCTTTTCTCGGGTTTGGTGACACATGCTATTGGCTTTATCAATTCTAGAAACTGCTGATGGCCTGGTAGGGAGGATTTTCCTGGCTTCATGTTGAGGCCTCCTGCTTTGTTCGTGGGTGGCCTGTCCACCCTGCCTACATGTGACATCCTGCTTCTCTCTAGAAGCTTTTCAGCGGTGGCTCTCCCGTGCATGAGGCACCATTCAGAGTGTCTGGTGGAGGTGGCCCTGGGGTCTGTTAGGCCAGCTGTCCCGCGTGCTTTGACTTCTGCACACTCAGGTGCACCTCTCAGTCTCTGAGATGTGTTTCCTCAGTCTGTTGGTCAGGTCTGAAGAACTGCAGAAGACCTGGAGGCCGGACAGCTTTCCTTGCTGCCATGGAAATCTGGCGGTTCTCCTTCTGGGCCAAAGAAAACAGGATCCACTTCCCTCACCCACAGAGTCCAGCTGTGCCACGGTGATATCTGCTCTTGAACTGCTGCTGCGGTCAGCTGAGGAGATGCTTGTGAGCTTTGCTTCCTTTTGGACAACAGAAAATAACTCAGCAAAATGTAATTTTAGAAAGTAATGGTTGTTGTTTTTCCTGAGTTATACATGATCAATGTTAAAAAAATTAGAAAATAAAAGTGTGCAGGAGAAACCAGAAAGACTGGTTCCGCCCTGAGGTAGTGCTGTGATGAACATTCTGGAGCGTGTCCTTCTCAGAATTTTTACAGTGGGCATGTGAGTGCCCAGCTTCTGGCCCAGGTAGTGCCGTGGTGAGTGTCTGGAGCGTGTCCTGCTCAGCACTGTTTCAGTGGACGTATGAGAGTGCTCATTAGGCACCCCCCCACCCCAGTCCAACCCCAGGCAGCATAGAGAGAGGTTTTTCTTGTTTCCCAGAGTGACAGCAGGAAAGCGATTGTTTTCATTTGGGTTTCTTTGATTACTTCCATGAGTGGACATTTTCCATATTCATATTGGTCATTTGTTTTTCTTTTGTGAGTTGCCTATAGTTTTTTTTTTTTTTTTTTTTTAAGTTCTATTGTAAAGCTCATTCCTTCCATGTTTGAAAACATCCTTTTTATGCTCAGGGATCTAGTCGTCTGGTGCATTTCACATGTTTGTCCAGTTGAGTTACTTTTATTCATGGCTTTTGCCCTGCCCACAGCGCCCTGTGCCTGCTCCTGGTCGATGTGCAGAGACTGCCCCCTCCCAGGAGTAGCCCACTGCAGGCCTGTCCCACGCCTGGTGGAGATGCTAGGCCTGTCCCTCTTTCCCTTTTGGGAGTCAGTTGGGGGACTCAGAGAATTCTTGGCTGCCTAGGAAACCACACCTTCCCTGTGAAGGGCCGCCTCTGGCTGTTAGCCTTGCAAGGCACACAGGCGAGGGACCCTTCCTGCTGCTTTAAGTCCCATCTGTCCTTTATAAGCTCACACCCTGAATACCAGAGTCCTGTTCCATCCCTTGTAGTGGGAAGCTTCTCCTTGCCGGCCAGGCAAGCACTCACCCCTGGGCCAGGTTGCTGTCCTCCTCCTGGTGGGGACAGCTCTGGCTCACTCTTCATGGTGCTGTGGGTTCTTAAATTTCTAGTGTCTTTGAAGGTGTTGGAGCTGGAGGGCAGGCACTCCTGTGTGGGAAGTCCATCCAGTGCTGCTTCTCAGCGGAAGTCCTTCACAGGCAGAGTGTTTGGCTCAGTGCTTGAGCTTTCTTTGTTTCCTAGGATTTTTGCCTGCCCCCTTGGCCTCGTGGCGGGTTCATTTCACTGTGGACAGAGGAGCCGAGAGGGGTGTCGGGCACTTGCCCTGTTGTGTTGCTTTCCTGTGACTTGCTTTGCCCCGTCATGCTGTGGAGCCATGTGTGCTGAGGCACATCCTCAGGCACTTGGGAGTTCCCTCACAGGAAGCCACAGGGGCAAGCAGCTGCCTGGAAGACAGAGGTGACTTTGCTAGCATCTCCACCAAAAGTCGGAACTCAGTGCAAATGTGCAACTTGAATGGGATCAAGAAGCCGATTCTGATTTAGAGCCTGGTCTAAGAGAGGCCAGCAGCCTCTACTTGACTCTACTAAGGCTGTGGAGATTGCAGCATGGTGACTATGGCAGTCGCTCATACCTCTCAGTTCTTACACCTGGAAACCATGCTCATTCTAGGCGAGGTTGTCATAGGATTGGTCCTGAACTGGGGGTCCAGTGTGTTCTGCTGTAATGTGTAAGAGATGAGCTAGAAACATCCTTTGTGGAAACCAACAGGCCAGGCCGCAGAGCCATATGTGTAGGCTGGATTTCCAGGGATGTTTAGGCTCATGATGGCCAGCCTGCTGGGACCAGGATCACTTGGAGAGTCGCACTTCAAGAATTTTCCACTGCAGCAAAGCACAGTCCATGGCAGGAAGAGAGCAGTCATGAAAGCCCGCAGGTAAAGTGGATGACAGAGTTCACAAGGGCTGCAAGTTAGAGCATCCGAAAAACTTTAAATATGTTTAAAATACTGGGAGAACTAAAGGAAAGCCCTCAATGAGCAGTGCTTAGGTAGAATTGAAAAGGACTTAAAGTGAAATCCTGAAAGTAACGTGCAGTTACGGAAACCAAGTAGAGTATAGCAGACTAGACATGGCTAAAGAGAGCATCAGAAGTTGGAAGGCATCTCAAGAAAAACTTCCTTCCTGAGATGTGGGAAGTTGATGAAAGACTGTCAAAGAAAGATCCAGTTCCAGACAGAATAAATAAAACAAAGTCACACATAGACACATAGAATGAAGGAGCAGAGCATCAAAAAGAAAGAGTGAAACTTCTAGGAGCTGCCAAGAAGGAGAGACTGACCAGCTGGGAGGACATGTGAGGGGGCCAGCTACGCGCGGCTCAGCAGTGATGGGTCTTGTGGACCCACCTGGGCCACCGTGCTCTGGAGCAGGATGCTGCTTCCAAATAAAAGGGGTGGCAGGGGCAGGGAAGGAGGCCCGCTTCCTTAGAAAGGGGATGCCCAGTGTGGGGGCGCATTGGCTTCTATGAGGCATTTCCACCAGTCATGAAAGGTGAGGTGGTGCTTATCTGACCCCCGTGGAAATGGGTGTGGTGGGAGAAAGACCATTTCAATGATGAGAGCAGTTTCCAGACCTTTCCCGGTGTCTGGAAGTTTTGAACTACGGCTGTGTTTCTCATGTTCTTTTTCTTAGTGGAAAACTGAACCAAGGTAAAAGAAGATTTAAAAAACAAAATAAAATCTCTGCTTTTTTTCCCCCTGAGAATTATATAGAGCCCATTATGGAAATACAGAAGGCCAGGAATTGAGCATGTTCCTTACACCTGGCATCTGGGTCTTTTACCAGTGGTGAGTTGGCGGGGAGCCTCCTGCAGGGCAGCTGCTCACCTCAGCCCCCAGGGCCTGATGCAAGGACACACAGGCTTTGGCAGAAGAAAGGTCTTCCCTTTTTGCCACTCCTGGAGTCCAAGGAAGAAGCTGCCAACAAAGTATCATATTAGTGCATTTGTGGGGAGAGCACCTAGTTTTCATCAGATTGTTTAAGAGCTTAAAGGCCCTTCCAGGGGCTCCATCCCCTTCATTCTGAGTTTTCCAAGTGCCTTCTGGTTTATGGGCAGTTGCAGCGTCAGGGAGAACGGCTGAGCTGGGTGCAGCCCCCAGCTTCCCTGGGCTGGACTGAGGGAGTAGAGCTCTGCAAAGTCCCTGGTGCCTTGTGTTCGGCTCTTGGAGAACTGTCATTTTCTTTGCTCTCTGTGGATGGCACTGTGTTTCATGACCCATGAAATGCCATGTGCCTGTGAGAGACCACTGCTGGGCTCCTTCCCTTTCCTAGCAGGCTGCTGAGTTGCCACCAGAATGATGGTAGAAGAAATGAAGTTGCAGAACCAGAGTAAACTGTCCTTTTTCTGGGTGGATGTACCCTATTCTCAAGGGACATGGGCCTTCTCTGCTCTGTCCTTGGCTCTTTCCCCAGCTAGTCTCTTCAAAGCCCAGGGATGGAGAGTGGTTGGAGCTCCCTCCCCAGAACTGCCCAGAACCTCCCAGCTCCCTTCTGGGCAGAGCTCACATGCACAGGTGGGGGACTGGCCCGGAGTGGGCAGTGGGGTGCACTTCTCACTCAGTTCAGTTCCAACTCAGATTCACCCTCCCAGGTGGCAGGCATCTGCTTTTCCTCCGTCTGCTCTCCCAGGCACACGTGATGGTTGGCTTTCTCTTTATTATTTGCTCCCTTGGGACAGCCACCCTTCCCTGCTGGAGAAGCTGGATGAAGGGAGGGATTACTGCTAATTTGGATCCTGCATCAGTTGACCATGTGGAGCTGGGGACAGAATCTTGGGTCCCTCCCAGGAGAGGAGTCCACTCTAATTCCTGTTCTCACTGTACCTATGCCTCATAAGCCTTGTCTTTCCTGCCTCATCCTAAACCTGACCACATCAGCTCCCTTACCGTACTTGTTCCCCCAGCCTTCTTCCGGTGTTGCTTACAGTGGCTGAGCGCCCTTCTGCGAGCCGCAGAGAGCCGCAGACCGCGCACTAGGAGCTGGGAATCTCACCGCCACTCTCTGCTGCACCCACACAGCCCTGGGTCGGCCCTGCCCGATTCCCCCACACCTGCTCTCCTTCACTTCCTGCCACGTTATTCTCACTGACCACCGCTCAGTCCCAACCCCTGTGTGGTTCCTGGAGCACAGTGAACATTCCAGAATAGTTCTGGACAGACTCATTTTGGGGGTTTTGTTCTGGCCCGTGGTCTGGATGGCCCCCTGGAGCAGGCACACCTTTGAAGCAGGAATGAGGGTCTCAGCCACTCTGACTGGAGGTGGCAGCGTCAGTCACATCTAGGGATGGTGGAACAACTGTTTCAAATAAAGTACACATTGCACATGCCTGGAAGTGCTTTGCTCCTCCTGTTTACTGAATAAACAACATCAAAGTAATTTTTAAAGAAAGAGTTAGAAAGGACAGCATATCCCCAGTCTGCCTCTCAATGCTCGGCTCCTTCCCCCTTTTCCTTTTATGTAGATACATCTTCCTGACACACTTAAACTCAACATGGATTCATTTTATAGGTGTTTGTTTTTAATGTCTTTCTTTTCTTGAGGTCGGGTTTCTTTGTGTTGCCCAGGCTGACCTTGAATTTGACTCAAGTGATGCTTCCATCTTTGCCTCTGGAGTAACGCAGAACGTGCAAGGCATTGTAACCTGCTTAACCTCATTTTTAATGTAATTTTTTTAAACAAAGCCGCCCCCGCTTAAAAAAATACTCTTTGTAGAAATTAAAAAAACATGAATAAGCTTAGAGAAAAAAAATGTTTGGTACATGTTAGCATGTTTGTAACTTTTTCCTTCGCATTTTTATAGTGTGTCTGGCCTTCAGGTTCTACACAGGGCCATGTCACGTGTCATGCTAGTGACTGGCGAACAGATTCTTGCGGTTTTACCTTTCTATATCTAAGGCTGATCCATGATTTGAATGGCCAAAGTGCCATCAGGCCACGTGGGCTAACACTCTGTCCTATGATGTCCCAGGCTTGTGGTTTCCTGATCCTGTGGCCACTTTGGTGGCCAGGGCTGGGGTCCTCAGCCTGGGTGTTTGGAAGCCTGACCACATCTGGCAGAATGGACCTCACCAGGGTCTCCTGACCACTATCCATTTCCATGGTCTGCTTTTTCTCTTTTTGGCTCCTTTTTATAAAATATTTTTAGACATAGATGGACACATTTATTTATCTATTTACTGATTTATATGGTACTGAGAATTGAACCCAGTGCCTCACACATGCTAGGCAGGCACTCTACCACTGAGCCACCACCCCAACTCATCTTTTTGGCTCTTGATGGGGCATGCCATGTAGTCATAGCCTTGAAATTGGAGATCATGGTATAAATTTGATATTTTAACTTAAGCAGCATTTTGTTCCTGGGATTCGAGAGCTCATTTGTGATGTGTACATGTTCCTTCCCAAGTAATTTTGCCCTGGGAAAAAGTGCTGTGATTCTTTTTCCCTTTATTATGACTGTTGAACATTTTTCTTCCATAGATTATACATATTAATAAAATGGAAAACGCACACGGGTGAGCTTCCCGTTTTGGTCTTGTCTTTGCTGACAGACATTGTTTTCATTTCCTGACTGCTCAGGGGAAGCCTGAGTTTGCTGGTCTTGGTGAGGTGCGCTGACGCCACATTTGTTCAGGGAAGCTCACTTCATGATAGGAGTTGTATTAGCCACTGGCTGATTAGACAGTGTGCTCAAGGACATTCTTAAGTTTGGATCTAAAATACCAGAATGGATGGATTAGGCTGCATATTTGCACAATCATTTCAAAATTATTCTTGTAATGGCATGGAAAGATTTCCCAGGGTGGAGTGTTTGCAGCTGGGAAAACAGTTGTCGCTTTGAAGACATTTTCCCAGGCACAGAGCTTGCATCTCCTGCTGTTAGGAGCATGGGCAGGGTCTGGATTGACTGGCTGCTCTCGGAACCTTGCACTGGGCAGGGCAGCTTCACAGTGTCTGCAGGAGCACACTTGTACCGACTGGGAGAAGGATGGTGCTTCCCTTTGCCCCAGTGCCATCTGAATGCCATTGGGGAGATGCAGTATCAGAATATATGTGAGCCCTTGGAGGCCATCAGCTTCTCTGGCCAATGAGCTTTCTTTTGTGTGCATCAGTATTTTTAAAGGTTGGTAAATGAGGTTCGAAGCTGAGGCCTGGCCTTGGTGCTGACAGTCAGGTTTGGCCCAGTAGTGCTGTACCTGCCTCCCCAGGCCTGTTGTGGGCCTAACAGCCCTGCCCATGCTCAGGTCAGTATAGCAGTCCCCTGAGTTAGGCCCTGTGGCCCACCTAGAAGGGTGTGAGTATAATCGGCCCGAGTGTGTGAGCGGAGGCTGTTCCGCCAACCTTTGGGTGCTGTATCCATAGTCAGGGCAGATGCTAGGTGGGGTTGGTCATCAGGTGACACTGATACTCAAAACACAGTGCTTTCAGTAGGGCAGAAGTTTAACTTAAAGTTCAGGGTCGGGGCTTCCCTGCGCCATGGCTATGCAGGGGCCTGCTCCTTCCCTCGGACTGTTCTGCCACCACCTAGAGCCCATCGGAGCCCACTCTCATGCTGTTTGCAGGTGGGGGCAATCCCCTTCACTCCTGTGTCCCTCCTGTCAAGGGACAGCTGCAGGCCCGTGTCAGTATCAGGCAGATCCCATGAGGCAGAGCGTGTGGGAGGCAAAACACAGCACTTGCATACGGTGGGTCCCAGGTGAAGATGTGGTCTGAATTTCTTGCCTCTTGGGTTCCGTACCAGGAAGCCAGGCTTTGTCAGCTGTCCTACCTGCAGCTGTCTAGCTACACAGTGACCTTTGGTAGTTGGAGTGGAAGTAAAGGAGTGTTTGTGATGACAGCCTGTTCACCACAGAGACCCTAGACTACAGTGTGCCGTTCCAGCCTCCACTGCACTGATGGCGCCTGATTCTTTAAATCAGTACGGTGAGTTGTGCCTTCTGTGTGTGGCTCTTTTCGTAACTGCACCTGACAGAAGTCTTTAGCACAGGGATAAAGTTCCCAGGCGGGTCCAATGTGACCCCTTTCCTTTGCCTGCAGTTCAGTGTGGTTCTCTTCATCCTAAGTGACTGATTCGTGGAGGCTCGGCTATGTGATGGTGAACTTAAGTGGGCTAGGTTCACAGAGCACCGTGCCTGTGGACTAGGAAGGAGTTCTAGAATGAGTCTCATTGGCAGCCATGGAAGCATTGTTCCGGTGGCCTGTAGCATTCATACCTTTTTGCCTGGGAAGATGTGTCATCCAGCCCCCAGAAAGGAGGTCCCAAGTTGACCAGGACAGGCCTGTGGGTGACACATGTTGGGTGTGCGTGCAGATGTATGTGCCTGTGTGGACCCTGCAGACGTCCAGTACTCTTGGTCCTCCTGCACAGTACTCTGATTCTGCCTGGTCATGGCTGTGCGCTCTTCCGGCCTGAACGGGCTGTGTCCTGCTCTGTGAGGTCCCTGCCTCTGAAGCCCAGCACTGCTGTCCTTGAGTGCTTCTGCATCCTCGAGCTGCTTGTTGGGTCCGGATGTGGCAGCTCCTGTCCAGGTTCCCTCTGGTGCCATGTCGCCAGCATGTCTGAAGAGGGACTGTGGGTTTGTGACTAGGGAGGGAGGTTAGAGATGTTTCCGTGCATCTCTAAATTGAGTTTCCCTGCAGTGCGTATTTGGTTAAGAGATCTAATATGTGGCATTTTCTTTCTTCCTGTCCCTGAACACTTCCTCCAGACAAGTGCAGCCACAAGTCCCACACTGTCAGTTTATCCAGACAAGCAGTTTGAAAAGGAGCTGTGCCGAGACTTGCACAGCCTTGTGGAACTGTGTTTCTAGGAAGATAGAACTGTGTTCAAGATGGCAGACCAGGGAAATTGCCTTCCCTGGCACAGGGCACCTCCTCCTGCTGGGAGCCCCGTAGCCGGCACAGCTTGCCCTGTAATGGTCTGCAGGGGGCGGCAGGTGGTCTCCTTGGGATAAACTAGTTGTAGAAAACTCAGTCTTGATTTGCTTTTACAGCTGTGAGTTACCCATTACAGGTAGATTAAACTTCAAGGGTTTTAAGGGAAGATTATTTACCTTGGAGTGGAGGGTGAGGGGGAAGCCCACGACATTTGGGGGGCTAAGCTGTCTTGGAGGGATGTTGGTAGGAAGGCTCAGTCCCTGGGTGCCACTGTGGTAGAGGCTTCCTAGGGGACTGTGGGGGGGCTGTAGAGTATGAGTAACACGAGAGGAGGAACTGGCCACAAGGCCAGCCACACTCTCTAAGTTGCTGAGGGCTCCTGATATCCCTAGGCATGAGCTGGTGTGGAGTTAAGGGAGGTCACCAGGAGCCTGGTCTCTTCCCCTTTTCCTTTGTTGGCAAATGACTTTTGCCGTTCACTGGTTTACACATGCCTCTCTTTCCTCAGACAAGTTCACCTGCTTCAGGGAGGTTTTCTTCTCCTGATGGCTCTGACTTAGCAATTGTGATTCAGCAGGGCTTTATTTATGCTGCAGACGGGCATGATATAACATAGGCTTTCCTTCTCCCCCTGCTTTACTGTAAAATGCACAAATATAAGAGTGTGTACCGCTTCCACGAAGTGCCCCCCAGGCTGAGACGGGAGGCTGTGCTGTCTCTTCCCGGCCATGTCCTTGCTTTCCCCAGGGTTTATTTCCAACGCGTGCATCCCAGAAATACATTTGGCTTTGCTTGTATTTGAGCTTTATGTGGATGGAGATGTTTTGTTTTGTTTTTTGGTACCGGAAATTGAACTCAGGGACACATGACCACTGAGCCACATCCCCTGCTCTATTTTGTATTTTATTTAGAGACAGGGTCTCACTGAATTGCTTAGCATCTCGCTTTTGCTGAGGCTGGCTTTGAACTCTCGATCCTCCTGCCTCAGCCTCCCGAGCTGCTGGGATTATAGGTGTGTGCCACCCTGCCTGGCAATGTAGATGTATTATGCATTTTTTTCTTTTGTATTTTACTGCTTTGGCTACATTTTGTATTAGGCATGCTGTTGTGTCTAGCTCTGAATTGCTCATTTTTATTGGTATGTGAGTATACCATAGTTTATCTGTTTTTCTATTCATCTTAATATTTTTAATCTTTGGCAGTTATAAACAATGCTGCGAAGAATGATCATGTATATCCTATCAGACAGGTGTATGGGCTCCTCTCAGGGACATACCTAGGGTGGGATCATAGTGTTAGGGCTGTGAATCTTCATCTCTACTACATAAAACAACTGAGTTATCTAACGAAGAATATAATGGCTAGAAGAACAAATGTGTAGATGGAAATCTGGATGTGTCTCAGCCAGGCCTTTCAACTCACAAAGGAAGTCAAGGGTTGTCCAGGGCTGAGCTGGTTGGAGCGCTCAATTGGGGTTGGTCTGCTTTCAGCCTCTTTATGGGAACTGGTAGGATCTGATTCCTACAAGGTTATTATACTGAGGGCTGCAGATCCTTGCTGGCCCTTGGCCAGGGCTGCCCTCAGTTCTTCCACATGGACCTCTCCTTAGGGAGCTCCCAGTTGGCAACTGACTTCATCAGAGGGGGAGAGGGGAGAATGCAAAGATAAAAGTCCCAATCTCAGAAGTGATGTCCTATCCCCCTTGCCGAATTGTTTTCTAGTGGCATTTTGCCAGGTGCAGTTCACTCCTGGGGAGGGGATCGTCCGGGGTGTGACTGCCAAGAGGCAGGTCATTGGGAGCCTCGCTGAAGCAGTCAGCACACATCCCTGTGTTCCCTGAAGCTGGTCATGCCCGTTAACACCTCAGCAGCAACAGATGAAAGTGCATGCCTTGCTGTTGCCTTGGCAACATGGGATGGCCAGGCTTTTATAATCTTATGCGTGCGAGTAGCAGTCATCATGGGCGGGTTTGTGCGACTGTGTGAGTGAGCGTCTGTGCCTGTACATATCTCTGCATGTGCATGTTGTGTGCACACCTGTCTGCATTTGTGCTTGTCTCTGTGGGCATGTGTGCATGCGTTTTTCTGTGTGTGTGTGTGTGTGTGTGTGTGCGCCTTTGTGTGTCTGAGTGCATGCATGTGTGTGTACATGTATGCTGACTGAGAAAAGTTGATAGGGCCTAGTGTCATCTGTATCTGAGCTGGTGTTCTTGCGAATGCAGTGTGTTCTGGGCGCCACAGTGAGGGTGCTGTTGTAAGCACATACTCCGGGTCCCTAGATACTCCCCTCCACTGTCCAGCTCGCTTCTGGAGGTTGTCCTGAGTTCCAGAGGTCCTTTCAGCTTGACATGCCTTTAAGATGTTGATCAGTGTGTGTTGCCCACCCAGCAGGTGATAGCTGGCCTGCCCAGCCAGAGGCTAGTCTGTGGAACTCTCTGGGAGGTGTCTGGCCTTGGGGGTTTGTTTTAGCCAGTGCAGCTTGAGCTCCTGAGGGTAGCTCAGGAAGGGGAGGAGAAGCGGGCTGTGTTGGTTCTCCTCATTCCTGGAAAATGACTGCTTTTGAATCAACAAAGAAGGACACTGTGTTCATTCCCAAGAATGTCCCATGTGAGTGAGATCCACCTCCTTCTTTTGCTGTCACTTCCCTGAGGTAATGTGATGCCCCCTGGGGATATGGCCCTTACCTCTGCTTGGTTAATGCTATGAGGAGGTGTGTGGCCCAGAGGACCAGCTGTGGCTGCCATGTATCCATTGAGCAGGTGCTTGCCGAAGGCCCCAGTGCAGGTTGTGTTGGGGATTTCACAGGAGCTTGCACTCTCCTTCCTCAGGGCGCTGAGGTTGCAGTGGGGAAGGCAGACGCTCAGGTGGGAGCTCAGGTGGGAATCGGCGCAGGAGGCTGGAGGTAGCCAGAATGTTAGGCAACATCCTGCAGGGGAGGAGGAAGGAACAGCAACTTTGCTATGAAGCCACCCACTCAGTTGTATTTTCTCCCTGGAGAGGCTGCGTATCAGCCCGTGTGCTCAGCAGAGCCAGCCGCTGGACCTGGAGCTGGGCCTGGAGCTCCAGGACCCAACAGCTGATTTTTTGCGATAAGTTTTAGATTAACTCCACCCCAGTGTGAAGGCTTAGAAACACAGGCAGGCTTGGTGCACTTTTGTGTTCTGTGTCCCTTTGACTCTTAAAACCCTTATTGGCAGATGGGACCCCACCCACTTAAGCAGGGCAGCAGTCAGATGAGCTCAACACTGACGTCTTCCTACACACAGCCTGGGTGCACGAGGAAGGCGAGGCTGTGGTTGTGAGCAGACATATGCGCCTGTTTGAGTGTCAGCTCCGGGCTATCCTGGGAATCCTGGTAGACTGCTCAGCTTGTGCTGCTCAGAAGTGGTACCATGGCTGGCTGGGCAGCCCTCGAGCAGCCTTGGTGGCCATCCCTCAGCTGTGGAGGGGCCTGCCTAGAACCCACTGGGCCTGGGGCCCATCCAGCTGTGCCGGGACCTTTGCCCTCACTTCTCTGTGCTACCTAGCCTTCTGCCCAGAGCTCATTCCTGGAGGACTTGCTGATTGATTGTAGGCCGGCAGCTTTCCTTTTAGGGGCCATGGTCTTTGCCTATGAGGGAGACGAACTTGGAAAACATATTTTTCTGTGACAACTCCAAGTAGACCCCAGGAGTCTGAGGACACTGTGGAGAGTGAGCGTCCTGGGACGTAATGGCTGTTCATGATGACCCTCTCCCTCCCTCTCTCTCCCCTCCCTTAGTTCCCGTGCAAGGCGGACTCGCTGGCTCCCCACCCTCCCAATAGTCCGGAAGGCAAAGCATATTAAATCTGTAACAGGCGGAACTTCCCCAAGCCTCTGTTGATCATTTGCAGGAAGATGGAGCCGGAAACCCCCAAGGTCCCAGCTTCTTCTGTGATCTGACCAGGGAGCAAGCACTTGTGTGTGTCCATGTGTCTGTTCGCCTTGGGTCTCTACTGTTCCCAGGGATGCAGGTCACAACTGTGATCTACAGGGTGGCAGTGCTGTGGGATGGTTCAGTGATAAGCCTTGTTTTTAGATTTCTGAGCACATCACTGGTGAAAGTGTCTAAGTAATTGAAATGATATTGTTGACTCCTTTCTGTCCTTGGTCACTCCTGAAGTGTGCACCTACGGGGGCTGCGGGGCCAGTCTGTGCAGGTCCCCTAGGACAGTGCCCAGCAGGAGGGAGAACTGGGCATAGCCATTGTCTGAGATTCTGGAGAATGATTAACTACATTCAGCTTTAAATTTTACCAAAGTTCTTTTTCTCTATTTTTAATTATCAAAATAGACCCCAGATAATTAGCTTGCCACTGTGGAAAAGAACATAAAGCTTGAATCACTAGCAGTAAGTGAGGAGAGAAAACTAGGAGTTTTACAGTAAATGCTAGCAGGCAGCTCCTGGGACTCCAGAGGGGTGCTGGGCATCTATCTCCCTGTGTGGGGTATGAATGAGAATGAGAAGCAATTAGGGAACATTGACTTTTGGGACGTACCTTCACGCCATGAACTCACCCTCTAAAGGGTCACAGCTAAAATGGACATCCACCTCCACAGCCGTGTTGGAGCACCTTCTCCGTCTTCAGGGGCAGCTCTGGGCTCCCTTGCAATCTCCTTTCCCCTCTGTAGCCCTGGCAGCCCCTTCCTGCCCCTGGATTTGCCCGCTCTGGATACTTTGTATAAGAGGAATTACGCAAATGTCGGCTTCTGTGTCTGGCTTCTTTCGCAGTAGGTTTTCTAGGTTTGCCCGCATTGTTTTGTCCCCTGACCCCGTGATATCCCTAGAATGCTTTCCCCTCCTTGTGGTGGATCATCTCATCTAGAGTCTTCATCGAATGTAATTGTCCCCTCTCTCTTCTCCTGACTTTAGAAGAATTGTTCACACTTATCTCTTTTTTAAATCTTTTTTTTTAATATTTATTTTTGTAGTTGGACACCATACCTTTATTCCATTCATTTTATTTTTATGTGGTGCTGAGGATCGAACCCAGGGCCCCCATGCATGCCAGGCGAGCGTTCTACCGCAGAGCCACCGTCCCAGCCCCTCCAAGCTTATCTCTTATGACATTTTCATTTTTTGTGAATTGGCTTCTTTTCATCATTTTGGGTTTTTCTAGTATTTGCTCCTGATTAGACTCAGTATGTACCCTTAGATTAGGACATCAGAGACATTTTGTCCTTCTCAGGGTGTTACAGCTGGGCTTTTTCCTCTTGATGATGTTCATGTTACCACTCAGTGAAGTGCTGTCCCATCTCTGCTGTGTAGTGACTTTCCCTTGCTTTAACGAGCAGTCTGTGGGAGCTCTGCAAATACCCCACTGCTCCTGGAGTGCCTCCTTTGGGGGTTCTTGGCCTGTTCCAGTCTCACAGTAAAAGCTGCAAAGGGAGGAGTCCGTCCCCCCGCCCCTCCTCTGCCCCTGCCCCCCAGCAGTCACTCCTCAGTTATAGGCCATTTTTTTTTCCATAACCAAAAATTCCCACATTTTTCACAAACTATTTATTATTATTTTTTATATGTTGCTTATTTAAATTGTTTGTTTGCCTGTTTATTATTAGAATGGGCTCAGGATTCTTTTTAGTAGTTTCTAATTATTATTAACTTTTTTGGGGGGTACTGGAGATTGAACCTAGGGATGCTTCACCACTGAGCCACAGCCACAACCCTTTTTTATATTTTTTTTTAGAGACAAGGACTTGCTGAGTTTCTTAGGGCCTTGCTAAGTTGCTGAGGCTGGCTTTGAACTCACAACCCTTCTGTCTTAGCCTCCCAAGTCGCTGGGATTACAGGCATGCACCACTGTGCTCAACTTTTATTAAGTCTTCTTAATCCTCCTAGCTCAGATTTTTCCGGATTTGGCCAGTGGGAATCCTTTGGGCCATCTCCTATGTCCTCTGGTTATGATTTTGACACTCTCGCACCTGGAGAGTCTCACAAATGGAGATCCACCTGCTTTGCTGCATTCCCATGGGGTTCTTAAGTCCTCCTCTGCTTCCTGTGTGCTTCTGCCTCCCTTGTCCTGCGAGAACTCTGTCTTCAGGAGCATCAGCACATTTCCCCTTGTGCTCACTCACAAAGCGGCTCCACGCTGTGTGCCACGCTGCAGAGAAGAGCCTATTGAGAGGTTCCCTCAGCCCTCCTCCCCATCCTTCCTCCAGGACTGAAGGTGTGTGTGCCAGGGAGGTGTAATAGATGGCATGCCACCATTCCTCACCAGGCCTGAGAGCCGGGAAGGACAAGGTCATGGTCAAGAGTTAATTGTTGCACACAAAGAAAGTGATGGACTCCTGGTCAGTGCTCATCAGGTGTTTTCCACATGCTTACAGCTGTGGACTCTGCAGCCCGTCGCAGGGTTTAAACTACATTATTGTGCGGGAGAGTTGGGTTACCAGGAAGCAACAAAGCAATTAAAACGCCTTGATTTTATCTTGTGGTGTTCCTGCCCCAAATAATCAAGTTAGCCTCAGCTCTCAGACAGATGACTTGAGAAGGGCTGGGCGGGGTGTGCAGAACCCTGCGGGGCTTCCGACCTCTGCTCTGCCCATCACACAGACGCAGAAGAGACTTCAGGGGCACCAGGCCCAGCCTCTGGCTCTGGAGGGTCCCATTTCATTAGGGAAGCCCTCTGCCTTGTGCTCACCCTTGTAGCTATCTATCCCACTGACTCTCAGCAGTTCTGCTAGTTTCTCAGCTGGGGAAGTGTGCTTCGAGTGTTGGCGCAGGAACTGCGCTATAGCCTCATGTGGTCCTTGCCCATGGCAGACCTGCTTGAGGAGACCTGGTCATCAGGAGCCTCAGGCAGAAGGCTGCAGAGGAGTGAGTGGGGACAGCCGCGTGCAGGAAGGGGTGGACCTGTTCTGCATGGCCAGTCTGCAGGTGGCTTCTGCTGCAGCCCAGAGAAGCGCTCTAGAGTTCTGGCCCCAGGATGGGTGCCTTGGAAGGATGGCTCCCCTCCTACTGTGGATATTTCGGGACTTTGGGCAGATGCAGCTGCATTTAGAGTCCCCCCGGGAGGTCTCCCTCCTGCCTTCCCTGAACTTGCTGGAGATGTAGCTGCAAAGGAGAGGGCTCAGCCTTAGGTGACGCCAGGGTGCCCAGGGCTCTCCGGCTCTGCACTTGCCACACTGAGTACTTTTGCTTTTAGCATCAGGGTTGCCGCTTGCTGCAGAGAAAGAATCATGGCTTTGGAGAGACGAGGTTCGGTTCCTGGCTGCACCATTTCCTATCTAAGGATTTGAGGGTCATAGATTCTCACTCTTATTCCTTGAGTCTTCCCACCCCACCCATCAGCGCTAAGACTGAGTGTTGGGTCTCTGTGACTGTGTTTGGGGCTTCTGTGCACCAATTTTCAAGCTGGGATGAGGGGTGAATGGCTGTGGGTGCCTTGCTCAGTGGTAGGCACCAGCTCTGTCTCCTTCTTGCAGTCTGGATTGGGTTTGGATTGTTACCAACACTGAGTGGAGCCGGGGAACTCAGATCACACACTCACCTTATAAAAGCAATATCCTGTCAGAGTTTGTAGTGCTGGTTCTTGGGCACCACACCATGTGGGCTCAAAGCATGTGGTATGAAAAGCATCTCAGGACCTTGTTCCTCTAGCACAGGGACCTCACTTGTGGAGTTTGCACCCTCTGCAGGTGCCAGCTCGAGGGACGGCTTGGCCTCCTGTAGAGGTTGTCTGCCTATTGTTAGACCCCTTGATTTATGGGGACAGTCCTAGAAGAGGTCTGCTGTGTCCTGCTCATGTGGGATTTGGAGTGCTGGAGATGCCACTGCTTGGGGTCTCAGTCTGGGACAAATAGTCTCCTCTTTGGAGGAGTGTTACTCCCTGGTCACGAGCACAGAGAATCCAGGCCCTGCAGGCTGTTGGAGCCAGGCCTGCCGCACCCATCCATGCACAGATTGTGTCCCACAGGGTGCCAAGGGGAGTTCTCTTGGGTGCTCTGTGTGATTTTTTTTTTTTTTAACTGGGTCACCTTAAATATATATTATCAGAAATAAAAAGTAGTACCATAGTTTAAATGGAAAATAACATGCAAATTATTGAGACAAAGTGGTCTTTTTCTTTGTTAACCATATTACCCTGTGTTGTTTGGGAGGCCTGAGCTCCTGAGGGGCCTCTGGATGTGGGCAGAGAATGGAAGAGAACCTGGCACAGCTTTATCTGGTGACAGAACAAGACAGGGAGTCCTCCCAGTTGGCCCCGCGAGTGCTCTGAGTGCCTGCCAACCCAGGGTGCATCTCACAACCGAGAGCCTTCTCAACATTGGACAAGTCTGCTTATGCAGCTGCCTGGACAAGGCTGAGCTCTGCCTTCTGTGTTGGTAATTAGATGCACTTGTTGCCCGGAGACGATGCAGCGTGCATGTCAGACTACAGCATCTGGACATCCCGAGAAGGCCAGGAGGTGTCCAGCTGGCAGGGTCTGGACGTTGGCCTTGTGGGAGAGTTCTTCAGGTGGGACCTGAATTTGCAAAACTGTGGGCTTGCTTTTCTTTGTGGGGCTGTGGCTCTTTCTGAGAGCCCCCTCCCCCAGCCCCATCTCACACTACTTAGGGAACTGCTTAGAGCATTTCAGAGAATCAACACATAACATTTTATTGACATACACTGAACGTTATCAGCAATAGTTAGATTTGTTTTTAAATATATTTTATTGGGAACTGCTAAATTTGCCATCATCATTGTTCCCACTATTATTTTGTAGCGGCAGATTCTTTAACCACACACGCCAGAGTATTTCTCCGTGTATCCCATTAACTGCACGCAGTTCTCGTGGTCTCATCCCACATTCACCTAATTGCCAAGTCTGTTGTAAACAAATGCACGTCTAAACACATCTCCGAGCAGGTTTTTCATTAAATGAGACCCTTTCTAGCTCCATGCAGGTCTCTCGGGTGTTAGGAGCGGGAGCTGGGGGCGGGCAGGAGTGCAGCATTCCTAGAGACGAAGGATGCTCAGGTGTGTGCAGGACACTTTTTTCTTTTCCCCTTCGACTCGGGGTGGACTAGTTTGCATGTGCATAGTGAGTTGCACATCTCAGACATCAGATCTAGTTTAGGTCTGTTGAACAGATTCTGTCTCCAGACTTCCTCCCCCCCTCCCCCGGGTTTCAGGTGTGCTGCGGATTTATCTGTAACTAGGATGCTTCACCCAGAAGGCCTCCCTCCTTTTGGCTTTTGGTCAATGGCAGAATCAGTTTCCACTGGGGAAATAGTATGATAGAGAGAGCTGAGTGACAAGCTGGTTCTGGTGCCCTTGGAGGTCAGAGTCACATGACCTGTGGTCGTGAGCACTGGGATGGGTGCAAGTCTGTGAGCAGGATGAAATCAGGAAGGGCTGGAGCGAGGTTCCCCAGCAACCCAGACGGGGCAACCCTCGTGAGGCACTGAAGTTTGGGAGCGTGACTTGACCTATGCCTCCGGCCCACCTTGCCCTGGGTGTGTGCAGTCCCTGTGACTAGCGCCACAGCTGGGTGCCTGCCGGGGAGGCCTGTCACACAGCACTGCTGAACTTGACATCCGACTGCTCGGTGCTGTCCGGAATGACTGCCTTCAAGGCGGCATGGCAGAAGCGGTTCAGAGCTGGCAGGTTTGTCTTCTGCTCCACGTACAGCCTCAGTTTGTCCCTGAAGGTCTCCCCGAGGAAACTGTAGATGAGGGGGTTCAGACAGCTGTTGGAGAAAGCTGCGAGGTTGACGATGTGGCCGGTCAGGGGGTAGGCATGGCGGAAGGACTGTTTGCAGGGAGCAGCCCCCGGCTGGGTGCGCTGCAGGAGGTGGACGCTGATGAAGACGTTTTCCGGCAGCCAGCAGATGAAGAAGACCAGGACCACGGCGAAGATCATGCGGAGTGCTTTCTGCCTCCGGGGGCGCAGGCCTCGGTGCTTGTGGGCTTTGACAAGGACACGGACGATGAGGGAGTAGCAGAGCCCAATGATGGCGAAGGGAATGATGAACCCCAGGGTGACCTCCAGCCACTGCACCTCCCTGACGTCCGCAAAGCAGAAGCAGACCTCCTCTGTGTGCTGCAGGTGGACGGCCGTGAAGGGCACCAGGGTGGCCGAGACCGAGGCCATCCAGATGAGACCGCAGCTCAGCCTGGCGTGGTGCTTTGTTCGGAAGAGACTGGAGCGCATGGCTTTTGCCAGTGCGATGTACCTGTCAAAGCTCATCCAGGTGAGGAAGAAGACACTGCTGTACATGTTGATCTGCAGGAAGAGAGACATGAAGGTGCAGAGCACGGCAATGTCATAGTACTGCTCGTCCAGGTTGAATACCTCGATCAGGGAGTCGGCCACCAGGATGAGGTCTGCGGCCGCCAGGTTGATGAAGTACAGGTCGGGGATCGTCATCTTCTCACGGAAACTGATGTTCACCACCAGGATCAGAATGTTCCCCACAAAACCAATGGGAAACAGGAAGATGGTGTAAAGACAGGAGAGAAAGAGGCCAATGACATACTGCTGGTGCTCAGAGAGGTCCCCCGTCTGGTTCACCAGGGCAGTGCCTTGTAGCGGAAGAGACAGGTTGAGTTCTGGGGAGGTGCTGTTGGAGTCTGCCAGCTGTGTGGTACCTGGGTAAATCTCCATGTCAAAAGTGTGGGCTGGAGAGGTCACATCCATGTTGCCACTGTGCTGTCTTCAGCATTTGCCAGAAGGGTCACAGAAATCAGTTTGCAGCGGTGGCTCCATCTTTAGAGAGAGAGGTGATTCTCTCTGCAGAGAGCTGGACATTTGGGTTTGACAGCTGTAGAAAATTGAATGCACAGGTGCAGTTGGTCTGCAGCAGAAGCCGGCTCATGGCTAGTGGGGCGCTTAGCACTCTGGTCGGCGGAGCTGGCTCATGTCTGGAAGACGCCGTACACACTTACCATCTGGACACCAAGGAGAGGCAGACAGGACAGGACAGAGCTGAGGTGTCGTAGGTCACAGAGCAGTAGAGAGAGGCCAGAACTCTAGGTTTCGTTGTCTTGGGGAGATGGTTGTCCCTGAGCTGAAGGAGAAGAAATAAATGTGGAAAACGTCCTATCTCTTCCCCAGGGGTTCCCATGCTTGCCTGGTTTAAATTGGAGACGGGCCATGAGTCATCCCCAGATGCAGTGAGTGGGTCACAGGCAGATAGCAGGCTCATGAAGTAGTGTGGGTATTGAGTATGGGAATCTTAGGAAAACTACCGTTTGTTGGGACAGGAAATAAAATTTATTTCAGCAGCTGTTGGAAAGAGAAATAACATGGGACGGGAAAAACCCAGCTTTTTTTTTTTTTTTTTTCTTTTTCTTTTTTCCCCCTGAAAGGTAATGGACCCAGAAAACCTAGTGGAATCTGAGCAAAGTCTTTTTTCTTGCAATAAAATAGGCAAAAGAAATCCAGCTTTTTTTTTTTTTTTTTTTTTTGGTAATACTACTACTAACTTGAGTGCCAGAAATGAAACTATTTTCTGTAATGTAGAATGAAAGAGAATAAGGAATAAAAATGGTCATTGTTTAAGAAATAATGTTAGCTGGGTGTAGTCCCAGCTACTCAGACTGAGGAAGGAGAATTGCTTGAGCCCAGGAGTTTGAGGCCAGACTGTGACACAGGACACCCTGTCCCCAGGGAGGGAGGGAGGGAAGGAGGAAGGATGAAAATGTTATTCAGTTATTTGTAAAATGTTATTTAACCAATTATGTAAAGCCCAGTTTATTTTTGTAATGCTGTTTTAGCATAGAAACTGGGTAAAGACGGGGACGTGGAGGTGCCACAGGGTTTCCTGTGGCTTACTTGACTCCTGTGCCCCTGAAGTTCTCTGGAGCAACCAGGGTTTTCAGCTGGCACATTGGCAATGTCTGGAGACGCCTGGAAATGTGGGGGTGTCCCAGCTGGGGCGGGGGAGCATCTAGCCGTTGGAGGCCAGGGATGCTGCTGAGCATCCAACAGTGCACAGGACAGCCCCCTCCCCAGCAAAAGATTTCTGGCCTGAGCATCAGTGTCTGAGGGTGAGAAGCCTGGAGTCAACTGACCTGCCTCAGGAAGATGGTTTGGGTTGTTTTTCTTTTGGAGTTTTGTTTCATTCTTTGAGGTCATTGGGCATCATTTTGAAGTGTTGCAAGACCAGACTAGAGATTTACTGACCTATCTCGTGAAAATACTGCTAAGAAAAAAGGAAAATAAGGAAGAACAGATCTCTGCCTTGGCGCAGATATGATTCTGAGGGTGTTCAATAACCGTTGCCGAGCGAGGGTTGATGGATTTGCTTGTATTGGTTATTTAAAATTCTTTATTCATCTTTAATAAGTAGTACCAATTTGAGCAGTGTAAATGTCACTGTTCTGAGATTCCATCTGTAATATTGAAAGCCTCTGGATTTAATTTCTTTTTAAAAACTGCCCAGGGCACTAGTTCTGTTCTTTGAATGTGGAAATTCTGGCAGGTATCAGACTGCAGTTGGAGAGAGCAGTTTAAAGGTGAGCAGACCCTTGACACAGGTGCCTTCTCTTCCCTACACTACTGAGTAAACTCTAGGGAACAGGTTAAAATAAGCCCTTTGTTTCTTTTCCATGTAAATGGAGTCTTTCATCCTTGACCAACACTGCTATTGTATAATGGTCTACAGAGAAGATACGGGAACTTGCTATGAAATTTACAGCATCCTTATTAAAGTTGGCTATGAACTGAAAATCTAAAAGTGGGTGCTAAATAGTTCTGTATCGTTTTGTTTCAAGTTTCTCCTGCTTGTCCAGATCTTGGAAAACGACACTACACTTCTTCAGCTCTGTTACCCTTATCTTTACATGGGGGCATCGGCCTACCATGACTTTCTGAGTTGACAGTAGTGACCATAGTACCAAGTTACCAGGAGAGCCTCGAAACAAGGCACATCTGGCTTGGACCCAGGGCTCGCTGTGTGTGGTCACGCCCAGGTGTCTCCTCTGGAGGGTGGAAGCTGGTGCTACTCCTTGGAAGGTACAGTGGTATGGACATGCCTCCTGCTGTCCCCTCACAGGACTAGGGTTTCCCTCCCAGGACTGTGACCTCGTTTGACCCTAGCAGCTAGTGTGCAGTACCACCCAGATCCCAAAACCCACAGGCGGGGGTGCAAGTCTTACCTGAGCTGCTTGGGTTCTCTTGCACTCCTCAGGGGTTTGCTGGAGGCACACTTGGCACTTGCCTGCAGTGGTGGGATCCTGGACTTGCAAGGAATCAGTGGGAGAGAAAAAGAGAAGACCCCTCCAGGGAGGCCTGGCGGGAAGGTTCCCCAGGAAGCGCTTGAACCAGCTCCTGTGGCTGTCTGAGGCGCAGTCTGGTCCCCTTGGCACTGGGCCGGCTTTATAGGCTTCCCAGGGCTGCTCACTGGGCTCTGGCCGCTCCCTTGAAGGCCAGCATTAACCCTTTTTTTGCTGGCCTTTTCCCCCCACACTTTAACAATGAGCACAGCCCCACTAAGCATGGTTTTATGGAAGTTTCCAGTGTGACTGGTTTTCTTCACCCAGTGACACCTTTTTTTCTTTCTCTTTTTTTTTAGTTTGAAGGGATTATAATAGATATTATGATCATTTGTTGAAACAAGCAACAGTATTCTTTCTTCTTTTAGCAGCTTACTGGCTTTAAAACTAAACACTGAATTTCAAAAGTTAACATAGTAATAAGCATGTGAATAATACATAGAGAATTTATGACTTCACCAAGACATTTGTGGAAAGAAATTTAAACACAAGAAGTAGCAGGTATTTGGTAAGAAATCGGTAAAACAGGTGGCTTTCTGCTCTAATCATTGACCACCCTTCTCTCCTCTGCTGCTTGGGAGCCGTCTGGGGCATGGATAGCTGATCAGGTCTTCCCTACCATCATTCCCGCTCCCAAAGTCCTAGTGACCGAATGGCTGTGTGTCTGGCTGCCATCTCTGACTTCCCACCTCCTGTTGTTGGAGTTTGTCCTCAGTTTTGGAGGAAGATTGGCCATGCAGCTCCAGAGCAGAGACCAGTGCCAGGCACTGTCCAAGGCTCTTGGGTACCACAGGCCTGAACTGCCCTGGCTCATAAATTACATTTTAGGTGATCTTATTTATGCTTCCTTCTTGGTGTCTTTTTATCTTTTGATTTTTTTTGGAGCTGTGAACTTGAACACTGAGTGACCTTTTATGCACTGATCAACAAGGTGGCTGTGGTTGAGGATAAGTGGGAGCCAGTGCATCCTCCTTCCACAGTGCTGCCACAGGCTTGGAGAGGCAGGCACCCTTGCAGGTGGGACCCTGACAATGCCATGCACCTCCGTGAATGTGGTCCCGGCCACTTGCTGCCCCGTGAGCTTTCTCTTCTCTATAGAGCCTGTTGAAAATGCACTTCAAGGTGTTCCGTATGATGCTGACTTAAAATCTTGCAGATATCTTGGGAAATGTATGCATATTTTAAAACAGAGGACCGTCTTAAAATTTTTATGGAAAAATACTAATCCTCTGGTGAAGAACTGTAGAAATTCGGACTCTTAATATGTTAACTTTTAAAAATTTGAATGGCATGATAAAATAAAGAGCTGATTGGCTCTCCATCTTTTGACCAGCTGCAAAGTCAAGATGATTTCAACATTAAGAATGCCCACGACACCATTTTGAAAGAAACAAGTCATGAGAAAGTGCAGCTTCCTCTTGAATTAAATAAATTAAATAAAACCTAAACCTCTAAATAGCTGAGGCATGCCACTTAAAAATAGCCACTCCCTGCTCTTGCAAACCCATGGCTCAGGGCTCAGGGCTTGGCCATTTGCTGGAGTTGTAAGAGGCTTTTGGCTCCTTGTAGTCCTGAGGCTGCCACTTTGCAAGTCCTGGTGGGTTTGCTGCAGGTGGTCAAGGGCCTGGCTCTGAGCTCATGCTTGAGGTGGAGAATGGGCAGCTGAATTGTGACGTAGCCATCTTGCTTGAAGCCCAGCCTCTCCATTAAAGTACTGGCACAGTCACCCAACTAACTAGTGCAGGGACAGGGCCCAGAGGGCAGGCATTTCAGTCCCAGGGCTCCTACTTGACATTTGCATGGAGAGGGGTGGGTGGGAGCTGTGGAAGTTTCTGGAAAGTCTGAAGAGCTGCTGTCAAAAAAAAGTCTGACATTAGACGAGGCTTCCTGGTGCTGTCTGCACATGGTGTTTTGCGTGTGCTGTTTAGGGAGTCCTCCTTTGTATCTGGGGCTGACTCTGGCCTCCATTTACTGGTGGATAGAGCTCAGAGAAGCAGTGTGAGTGGCCTCGCAGGGAGGACAGGCCAGGGTGCCATGTCCGCCTCCTTCTTGCCTTGTGGAGTTGACGTTCTTGTGGGTTTTTCGGTTTCTGTTCATCTGGGATAGGATAGTGTGAATGGAGGGAACTTAACAAGGAATCCAATAAGGTCAGATGGCATCTAGTTAAATTTGGGAGCAGCTAATACTGGCTAATGCATAGAGAACAAACGCCAGTCAAATAAGATAGTTTCTCACTTCAGAAGCCCTCGTAGGAGCCTGGACAGGGAACAGGTGTGGAATAGTCTGGACACTTCGTGGTGACCAGGGTCCTGCTCCTTCCTGTGACAATGGATATCCCTTGGGCAAGACTTAGTGGCACAGTTCGAGCAAGCCCACGTTCAGCGTTGCCGGCCCCCCACTCCTGGTTCTCCTCTCTGGCAGTGCTTGGGCCTTTGTGGTGCTAGGCTGCTGGGTGACCTAAGCCTCGGGGGTCATTCATAAGGAGGGGGCGTGTGGGGTTATTTATGGATCTGGGTGCCTCTTCAAAACACCCTCAGCAGTTATTCACCTCCCAGCCTTCCCAGCCGCTGTCTTTCAGAGATAGTGACCTCATTAGGAACCCAGGTGTGCCCCAGGCACAGTGGCCGTGCCTGTGAGAGGCTGAGATGGGGGATCACAAATTCAAGACGTGCCTAGGAAACTTACACCCTGTCTCTAAATAAAATAAAAAAGGGCTGGGGATGTAGTTCAGCAGCAGAGTGCCCCTAGGTTCAGTCTCCAGTCCTGTAAAACACACAAACAGAACCCCAGGTGTGGGAAGTCATTTGACTGAGGTGAATCCTCCCAAGATTGCTTTGCTATTCTTTTTGTTCTGTTGTGCAGTGCGGGGACACAGCCCAGGGCCCCCTGCATGTTCGGCAAGCTTTCTACCACTGAATTATGTCCTCAGAGCTTTTGATTATATTTTAAGACAGGATCTCCCTAAATGGACCAGGTTGGCCTTGAATTTGCAATCCTCCTGCTTCAGCCTCCTGAATTGCTGGGATTACAGGCCTTTGCCACTGAGCCTGGCTCAGCTTTTCTATTCTTTGAGCACTAACTGGGGAGATAGCACCTTATTCAGAAAGGTCTGTGGGTTTGCTTGCTTGAATCTGTTTCCTGCGAGACATCAAGCCACTTGAATGAGGAATTTTAATCCATGCTGGAAAACAGCACAGAGCTCAGAGAAATTCACCCCAGGGTGTTTCCATTCCTGCTAGGTAGATACCTCATGAAGAATATCCGTGCATTTTCTCTAAGGACCCAAACAGGGGCAGCAGGAAGACCCTTGCAGGGTACTGATGACTCTTCCCACCTCAGGGGGGACACAAGTACTTCTGAAGTTTAATACTCATGACATTCGGAAGCAGTGAACCAGTGCTAGTGGCCCCCATTTACCAAGAAAGAGAGGGCTGGGGATGTGGCTCAAGCGGTAGCGCGCTCGCCTGGCATGCGTGCGGCCCAGGTTCGATCCTCAGCACCACATACAAACAAAGATGTTGTGTCCGCCGAGAACTAAAAAATAAATATTAGAAAAAAATTCTCTCTCACTCTCTCTTTAAAAAAAAAGAAAGAAAGAGACCAGGGGTCAAGGGTTTACATAGGCCATGATGCAGTGAGTGGCAGACAGGATGTAGGCTCTCCTAGTTCAGTTTTCGGCACCCTGTGCCATTTACTCCCTATCAGGAAATTCAGACTGCCCACGACATCCTGCTTCATCCTCATCCCAGGAAGACGGTGTTGGCAAGAGGCATCACAAACCCTTAAATTACCCTCCTTTCTTCAGAATCACCCAGGTCAATGTCCTGTGGCATGGTCTGTGGAATCTAGAAACTGAGACAGGCTCGGGGGTGCACCTTCCCCTAGACAGTCTTGGTGCCCTGGTCCTGGCCCAGTTTGGTGTATGTGGCTGTGAGATCCTGGATGCACGCTGTGGCACAGACACTGTTTTTACCATAAGGCTGTTTCCTAGAAAAAGTCAAGAGTGGCAGTCTATCTTTCAGCCTTTCCCAGCTTGAGATGGGATTTACAGTGCTCAGAATTGTCATGGCTCAAGCCCTGCACACGCCATCTGCCCTCAGCCCTGGAGTAGGGGCCAGTCCAGACGGCGACACAGTGCCGGCGTTCTGGACAGCTGTGCTCCTCTGCATGGCTACTGGGAGTGTTCTGGGCACTTCCTCTAATTCTTTGAGAGTTATGGCAACCAGGACTGCATGTAGCTCACAGAAGTGCAGACAGATGACGTCCCCTGTGTCCTACTGCGAGAGTGCTGTCAACCTGCAGGGAGCATGCTTATGGGGCAGATTCTAGAAAGAGTGGGTGGTGAGCTGGGTACTTATTCCACCTCCACCTCCTGCAACCACTCAGCTGTGTTCGTCAGAGAGCCCCGAGAAGCCCAGGTGCCACAGCAGCTTCTCCCAAAACCCATGATTTTCTACTATGCAATCAAGATTTCATGCGCCTTGCTTTGGATGAGAGTGTACCTTCACTGCTAGAATCACACTCTGAGATGCTTTCTTGATTTTCTGTTGGCTCTAGGTCTTTGTCTTGGCCTTGGATATGGAAAGCTCTTTGTTCTCAGAATATGTCCAGACAGTTATGGGATGAGGGGCAAGTGGCCCAGTGCTGTGGCAGAAGGCCAGAGTCCCAGCAGACCAACCTGTCTCTCTAGGGCTTACCTAGGTCCTTGGGTCCTGTGGTTCCCTGTGGATAGGCCCTTGGTGTGGTCCAGGGTCCCTTGCTGCTTCTATCCTTGGCCCCCCTGCCCCTCCATCAAAGCAGAACCTCTTCAAATGTTTCAAAGTTTGGCCCCCTTATAAGGGGTTTCTTTTTCTTTTCTTTCTTTCTTTTTTTTTTTTTTTTTTTTTAAAGAGTAGGATTCTACTGTTTGAGAACCACCAATGTACATTTTTGCAGTTGGGTTTCTAAAATCACTCCCTTGGCTGAAATGCTTAGGAAGTTGGTGTTGCTGGGAGCTCCGGGCTTGTCCTGTGTCTCTCCTGCCTTATTCCTGGGATCAGCTGTTTCTCCAGGACACTTGAGCACATGGGAGCTTTTAATCATCTCAACTGGTTCTAAACCAACAAGCCGTTGCCATCTATTCTTGCAGGACATTTATTTGTAAATTACCTTAAGAGTTTCTACTCTGATCACGAGTAAGGTGAAGGAACCTGGCATGAGCCACTGTCAACTGGGTAAATTATAGAAGCAGCCTTTTTCAGACATGGGACAGCAGGCAGTGCAGCTTAGACCCCGGCCAGGCCAGGCTCCATGCTTATCCGGCTTCCTATCTGAGGCAGCCTGTGGTCAGGGGCACAGGTTGGGGATCCAAGCAGAGCAGGATGAACTGGCTAAGTTGAGGGGACAGAGACTAAGTTTTTGGAGGCTGATGGAGCAGGAATTGCAGGATACAGTACTGGAAGAGGAGGGTGTCTCATGGAGAGAAGGTCCCCCAAATCTGAATGCAGTCTGCTGGAATCTATGGCTGAGTCGTGTGTGCATAGAGTAGACTCTGAAGGCCAGTCTAACAGCTGAAGCTGCAACAAGCCAGAGAACTCCAGAGCTTCCAGAGGGATGATTGATATTCTCATTTTCTCTAGCCAGAGTACAGGGCCATTTATGTGCTAGTCCATTTTCCATTACTATAATGAAACACCTGATGTTGAGTACTTTATGAAGAAAAGAGATTAATTTAGCTCAGTTTTGGAGACTGAAATTCCAAAGTCAGACCCCACCATTGACTAAGCCTCTGGTGATTCCCCTCGACCAGTCACATCACAGTGGATGGCATCATGGTGGGAATGTGTGCAAGGGAGGGGAGATCACATGGCAAGTCAGGAAGCCAGAGAGACCAGTAAGGGGCTGAGACAACTTTCTAACCCTCAAAGGTCCCACCCCCCAATATCCTACCCTGGGGACCGAGTCTCCAACACATGCACCCTCAGGGACACACTTAAACATAGCAGTAGAGACCCAAAGAAGGCACACCTTAGCATTCAGGCTAAATTTGCACTGAAGACTCCTGTGGTCCTGATTGACAAAACTAGGAAATAACTCTCAAAAGAATCGTGATCATCTGCCAGTAATAAACTGCGTACCAAAATAAACTTCAGTACTCTTTAGAGAAAGACAAGATTCAAACATTCAACAAGGAGAACTCAATGTCCAGCGTCAAATAAACAAAGAGCCAGGCATGGTGGCACATGCCTATAATCCCAGTAACTTGGGAGGCTGAGGCAGGTGGATCACAAGTTGGAGGCCAGCCTCAGCAACTTGGTAAGACCCTGTCTCAAACTAAAAAATGAGGATGTGGTTCAGTGGTAGAGTGCTCCTGGGTTCCATCCCCAGTACTGGGGGGAGGGAGGAAGTGGACTACAGGAAGAGTACATTGAGCTCTGGTCCTTTCTCCTTGCCTCTTCATCCAAGGTGGGAAAGAATGCTCTTCCCTCCTGCTTCCAGTTTTGCTTGTAACCCCCGGGAACAGGCTGCAAGCTGACCTCACTCTGGTACCCAGGCCACATTAAGGGTATCAGGAGTATAAACAAGGGAACAAAGGAGGAGAAATAGAAGGGAAGACTTAAAGCACTGAGAAATTTTAATATTGTGTCCCAGAAGCTACTCAGCTGCATAAGATACAAATCCTTTTTCTTCTAAAGAAATTATGCAGATATGTAAACACTGAGAAAAAAACCACAGACCCGCTTTTGTTCTTTGGTTCACAGACTAACATTAAATTATTCATTAAAATCGAAGGTATAAATTTCATAAAACCAGAGAGAATTCCAGCGAGAATGAAGGATGTCAACCTGAAGTAAGACAAACATCTCTGCCTTGTGTTTCTGTATTTCGTGGGTTACCAGTCCCCGTACAGATAGCGGGTGGAACCCCTGGGGCTCTCCCCTAGCCTACCAGACCCACTGGACCTAGGCAGCCAGTCCCCTTAGGTTCCATGAAGCAGGACAGCTCAACATCATGATGTAAAGCAGCTGTCCTGGTGTTTCAGCTTGAGGGGATACTCCCAGAGCTTCCGCGGTGATGGCAGTTTTAAAACTAACCTTTTTTGTTCTTGGCAAGATTTCTGTTGCTCAGACTTCCTGGCAGTGTTGAAAGCTGACCATAGCAATGGTTTGGACCAGATCATAATATGACTGTAAAGTTATTTGAAAAATACTTTTATTTTTAAGATTCCTATTTTGTCTTTTGGTTGGGGTAGAGAAAGATGCCAACCAGTTGGGGTGGTGGCTCAGTGGTAGATGCTCACCTAGCATGCATGAGGCACTGGGTTCCATCCTCAGAACCATATAAAAAATAAAAATAAAGATTAAAAAAAAAAGATGCCAACCAGTACACAAACATGCTTAGTCCCCATCACAGAGCACTTCAGCCAGATGGAGATGCGTCTGTGGCCAGTCTCCGCGCTCACGTCACTGTGTCCTTGATGTGCAGGGTCCCTTGAGTTGTGATTGTTGGCGCAGGTCAAGAAACCATGGTGCCTCTGCATAGATGGAGTTGAATGCCAGAATGCTCATTTTTAGTAAGCACTCTCGCAACACTTGTGTCATCCCCACTGGCTCTTCCCAGGAGGGCCTGTTTCAGCAAACGGGTATTTTAAACACCAAGAAGGCTCTGCTGCTTTCCCTGTGGCTCATGCCAGAAGGCAGGATCAGACCCAGCCCCTGTCCTGTTCTAGGAGATGCTGTTGTTGGTGCCTCCTCTTCTGCACCTCTGTGTGAGGCGCCCTAGGGCGTCCAGCAGCATGAGCTTGCAGGGCTTGTGGAAGACTAGGGTAAACAGGGAGTTCACACAGCTCTCACCAGACAGGACCAGTTCTGCCAGGTTCATGAGCAGCTCATCCTGCGGGGAGCCTATGTCCCTCTGCATCTTCCGCCTGGCCCGTTGGAGGAGCACTGTGCTGGAGAAGAGTCGGCAGGCAAACATGTTCAGAGTGATGGCCAGTACCACCCAGCGTGCAGAGGCGGTGTCCCTCCGGGTGAGAGCTGTCCGCCAGGCCGGTTTAGCAGAGAGCAGGAGGAGGAGAACCAGCTTGAGAACGAGGACGAGCCCAAAGCCCAGGCTGAACTTAACAATTTCATACTCAGGCCAGGCCGTCAGGGGGTCCGCCTGGCACAGGGTGGTTTGGTGCAGCTCTCTGGATGTACCCAGCAGGGATACCACAACCAGAGAGCTGCAGACAGCGCAGCCCCAAATGGCAGCCAGGCCTGCCAGAGGCCTCCAGGTGCCCTGGGCCCCTGTGAGCAGGTAGCTCGAGGAACCCGGCAATAGAAACAGGACAAGCATGGCCTCCTGCAGGTACTGGGCATTGAAATAGCACATATTGGAGAAGAAGGAGAGGACCCCACAGTGCAGGTTGGTTGTGAGTATGTAGTCAGGCCTGCTGGCAGCATTGAGTGACAGCAGTGTCACCAGGATACTTGTGACGGTGAGGCCTGAGAGCAGCATGTCCAGGGCCATCAGCTTGCCATGGTTCCGAATGAAAGTGATCAGGTTGAAGAGCCCCATCACCAAGCTCAGCGGTACAAGCAGAGCAACATACACATGCATGCACCTAGAGATGACACTTTGTGCAGCAATGACATCTTCCACGGCTGGGGACACATGGCTTGGGTACCGAATCCAGGACATGTTGTGGGAGTCCATTTGGGGGGCAGCTGTTGGACCTGTAATAGAAGCACATGCCGGAGAGTCATGGGGCTGGCCTGAGAGGGGTGAGCACTTTCTGAGGGGACAGCGTTCCCAGAGAGTGCCTGCCTCCAGCCCGCCAGGGAGGCCAGCTTGCTCACAAGGAAGGAGTTTGGGGTAAGTGGGTGCAGGCTTGGGGGCTCTAGTAAGCGTCCTTCATGGAGCCCACAGAGCCAGGGCCAGTGCTGTGGTGTGAAGGTGGGGAGCGAGGACCCCGCCCCCATCTTTCTGAGCACCCCTTCTGCCACCCTCGCCCCTGCCCAGAGAACCTCATCACTTGTAAGCTAAAAGGCTTCTTTGAATGCGATCGCCTTCTCCTGGGATGTGTGACTCAGCACGTGCCCCTGTGAGCCGACTCTTGGCAGCAGTGGCTGTCTCCCCAGAGGGGCGCTCAGTCAGTGGCTTCTGGGGAGTAGAGTTTGAGGAGTGCCAATTTTGAGTGGTCTAGTGCTCCTGCTTATTTTGGTCCTGGCTCCGCATGTCCAGGGAACGGCCCAGAATGTGCGTTGCCCAGAGGCAGGACAGGCCTTGGCACTTAAGAATCTGGCTTTGGGCCCCTGAGAAATTCTGAGAAATCCAGAGAAATCCTAGCCAATTCCTACCCCCATTAGGGGCCTCTTACCACTCAACACAGACACTGGGGACCCAAGGGGTGGCATGTTTTAGATGCTGTCTACCTGGGGATTGCCAGCCTCTGCCCTTTCACCAGGAGTGGCTTTATTACAGCAAGCTGTAAATTCCTGGGGTTTGGGCTTTAAATAACCTCTATGAGCCCATCTTTAGTGACTGAGATTATTTGGTTTCCATACATATGTCCCCTCTCTCCTTTTAAATTTTAACTAAATAACAGATGAGGCTGGGAGATAGCATTCCTGTTCACTGACAGGAAATTGAGAACAATAAAATTGGAAGCATAATGGGCTAGCGTGACCCAGCCAGGTTTGTTTTCTCTGAGGACGGTCGGCTTGTCTGGGTGGACTCGACCACACTTAAGCGGGTACGTTCCTGTGTGTCCAAGCATGTCCTGCTGTGGGCCCGGGCTAGCAGGTGCCCACATTGCAGCACAGATCTCAGACACGGCTCGCGGATTGAGTGGATGTGAACGGCCTCTTTCCCCCCCTATGGCCAACTAGCAGAAGAGTTTGCTGTGTGCGTGGAGGTGTTCACTGCGTACACATTCTGTTCTCAAGTCAGAGGATCTTTGCGTACATAGATCTGTCACTGGCTTCCCACTACTGTCACTGATACCCTTCTGTACACACACACTTGTCTGTCTCATGGGTCTGGCAGCTGTATAATGTCCAGTTGATTGGACAGGAGCCTTTAGGATCTTTGAACCAAACTCGGACAGTACTCGGTGTTGCCCTCTCTGGGAAAGTGTGAGGTCCACAGTGTGCTGTGTCCTGAGTTGTAACCAGTCCCCTCTCAACCCGCCGTGCACCTGTGTTTCCTGGTCAGTGTCAGGACCGCCCACCCCACTGCCCCTGCTCTGTAGTCCCTCCTCCTGCAGCTCGGCTCTGTCCAGGCTGAGTGCCTTCTACCTCCACAGCCTTGTAGAGTTGCCAGTCTAAACATTTGATGGCTCCTCTGGGGTCAGAATTCTAGAACGACTGTTTATCCTGCCAGGGACTCACTGGGCTTCTCATGTTGGTGGCCTAGTGACTTTGTCATGTCTTCAGATATCTCCTCTTCCTTCCTCTCCCCTTTCCTTCTCGACTCGGACCAAATGCGCTGGACTTTGACCAAGGACTTTCCTCAGGCCTGTCTTTCAGGCCATGGTATTTCTCTCTATCTGTGGCTAATTGGCTACTAAAACCATCCTCCTAGTTTTAAATTTTAATTTTTGTGTTTCTTATTAGAAGAGGTTCTTTTGTGATTTTTAAAAAATGTGACATTTTTAAAATGGTTCCCATTATAGTACCCCTTTCTTATAGGTATTTTCAAACTTATCTTTCAGTTTCTATCTCTGATTATCTCTGAACAGGAGCATTGGGTGTCATACTTGAACACTTATATTTAGAAATAATTTGCAAATCAGAGTGACTTGCTCTGGAGCATATCTGTTTTGGCTTCTGTGAGATGCCTGGGGGCTCCCAAGTGCTGGGGAGCACAGAGGGACTGGCTGGGCCCTGTGTGGCCATCTACTCTGGCTGTGCACAAGAGTCTTTTTTCTTTTTGAACTGACTTTCAGTATGTAGCAAAAAGCCCATCATCACCAGAACTGGAGCCCAGGGAAAGGCCCCTCGCTCTGTTGATGTACCTTGCAGGTCTGAGCTTCTGGGCCGGGGACCTGCCTCTTTCTGCCACTCTCCCACCTCAGCTACCTTGTTCATTTTAGCCACAGGAGTACCCCTGCTCCTCAGTACAGTGTGGGCTTGACTTCGATGTGCTTTGGTGTTTGGGCACCCTGGTGGCACCTCCATTGGCCAGCTTTCATCCCACAGGCCTGCAGGGGCCACGTGAGTCACCCATTCCCTGGGTGTGTGTGTGTGGCTCTTCAGATGGAAAGCTGGCAGTGGATTGTGATATTTTCCATCTGCCAGTGCTTAAGGACCCAAGTGGTGTGCAAATTAAGACTCACGACCAGACTGGGAGGAAGCTATTTGCAATGATCATCTCAACAGGCAAAATGGCAAGAAGGCTTCCGCACACTGACCGCAGGCCAGGAGACAGATTTGCAGTCCAGACGTCCAACCTCTGCATCTTGTCAGTGCCTTGTGGACAGTGCCGTGTGGGCGGCATTGTGGCCTGTGGATGTCACTGTCACATGCCATCCTGGTTCATGGCAGTCAGCTCTGCTCTGATTTGTCCAGGCCCCGGTTCCCAGCCTGCTGAACAAGGGAAGGGTAGTGTCTGCACTAGCCCTGAGCCTCCTGGAGGGTGCTCTGGCCCCCTAGGAGGGGCGTCAGGCAGCTTCTTGCCATACATGAGCTTCTCCCCAGGGCGAGCTTGCTCAGGCAGCTGAGAGCCACTGCAGCAGTATCTTCCTGCCTTCCCCATGTGGGACCTCGGTGTTCTGGCTTCACTGAAGCATATTGTGGAGGGTCACCTTGATACATGGGACTCTGTCTTGTCTGTGCAGCGGGCACCGGAGCACCCACTTCCAGGGCTGGGACATAGAAGGAAAGAAAGGCCACTTGAGAGCCCTCCAGGGGTAGTGCCTGGTGCTGACAGCTGGGTTTGCCAAGTCCTGCTCCGGTGGTGTTTCCACCAGTGTTGGTTCTTGTGCTTTTGCTTAGAGTTCCTTGAGGACATGGTGGAATTTGCTTGTGCACATGCCGTGGAGACCCAGGCGGGCCCACCTCCATCCTCCTTCCCGGGCCCTGTAGCATGGGGTCCTCCCAGTGATAGCTGAAGCTCCGCTGGGTCCAGTCCTACTGAGGCCTGACTGGTGAGGAGTACCAGGTGCCTTCAACTCTGTCCCCAGTTCTGTGAGCACCACGCCTTCCTCCCTGTATCCTGCCTAGGTGCTTACTCCCTTGGATCCTGGTGGCCCTGGACCATGTACCCCAAGGTGGCAGGGCTGAGCTCCCCCGGGCAGCCTGAGGCATGCCCTGCCAGATGTGGTGACTCCCATGTCTGCCCAGCGGGGCCACCTTGCTCCTTGACTTTTCCTTTTTGATTGAAGACAGTAAAACAGAAACATGGGGGCATTTTTCCTGAAGCATCCACAATTCCATCCTTGCCATACAACCTCCTGGCTTCATTGTGTCCTGGGCTGCTCTTTGGCCTCGGCAGTCTCGCTCCCCTACTCCACCCTCACCTTCCCACCCCCACCAAAAGGGACAAGCAAGATGGGGAGAGAGCAAGAGATAGTGGGGCTGTGCCTGCACACCCGGCCAGCTCAGGCTCCAGGAGTGCAGGCCCAGCTGCCCCTGCCCTCCCAGCACATGCGAGATGCGCTTCATGACTGCTGTCACTTAGACCTCAGTTTCCACAGAAGGTAGGTGCAGCTGGAGTCCCTCCACTTTCCAGACTGACACATGATGGCATCGTGTGGCACCTCTCCCTTGTGTGATGCACATGAGGGGCCTCCATGATGTTGGGTGCCAGTGGTCACTCCTTTCTGTGGCTATGCAGCCTCAGTAGAATTAGACTGGGTCACCAGTGGCTGTCATAAAGCTGCATTAAAAGTGCACAAATAGGTTCTTTTTTTTTTTAACCTTTATTTTATTTATTTAATTTTATGTGGTGCTGAGGATCAGACCAGCGCCTCGCACGTGTTAGGTGAGCACTCTACCCCTGAGCCCCAGCCCCAGCCCCACAAATAGGTTCTTAAGAGAGCATGCGCTTGCTTTCTTCTGGGGCCCACCTCTAAGAGCAGCGTTGCTGCATCCTCAGGTCAGTGTGAGGTTACAGGGTCTCCCGAGGTGGCTACATCACCCCACATTCCTGCTGGAATCTATACTTTTAACTTGAGTAAAAGCACAGGTTTTTAATTGAGCCCCAAAATTCCCTAGAAGGGGGACCTGTACTCCACAGCATCAAGTCTCAGGCCAAGAATCAGGGGCTCTGGAACCCTCCCTCACCCCTACAGAAGGGCTTTGGCATCCCCGGGTCCCTGGGGAGCTGCTCGCACTCCCAGGCCTGTCCGTGGGCGTGCCGTGCTCCCAGCAGCGCTTGGCTGCTGTGCTCCTTGCACAGCCGTCAGGGTGTTCCTGGAGGTGAGCATGTACACCCCAGGGTTGGAAAGTAGGAGGTGAGGCCACCCCCATCCCAGGAATGGGCACTAGAGTTTCCTAAAGGGCCCGTGCAGGGAAGCAGGGTACTCTTTCCTTCTACACATGTGCTCCTCCAGGGGACATCAGGGTGTCCCTTGCCTGCCTCAGGTACTGTGTTTTCTCGTGCCTCTCCATGGCATCTGTTGTAGGTGCCAGAGTTCACATCTGTTGTGAGTTCTGCCAGTTCCATCTCCACACAGTTTATTGAGTGTTTTCATGCTTCCTAGTTTATATTGTCATTATTAATGGCTAATTGTAATTGTGCTGTGACAATTAATTACTAAGCCTTTCTGCTCTGTGGACATTAAGCTCTCTCTGAACTTTTGCTCTTACAGATCCATTCCAGCCTGTACTTGCTTTTACAAATTGCTGGGAAAGGCTCACAGGTTTTTTTTCTGTGCAAAAACAGGATTAGCTAGTGAAGTCAGTAGTCTCCTGTGTGGTTCGTGGGCCCTGTATACAGGCAGCACACAATGAAATGGCCTTGGTGTTGCCTGGCCGGGGTACAGGGCCATATGAGGTCTGTCTCTATGGTCCCATTGGTCTCAGATTTGAATCTTTTGGGAATTGTAGTTTTCTTGTTTTTCCTCCTACCAGCTGAGGATACTGAGGGCCTGTGAAAGTGTGTCTCTGTTATCGGAATGGTGGAAGGTCGGTCAGGGGCCAGGTTCCGAGATAGAGCACAGAAAAAGCTTGAACTGCCTTTGCAGAGAGGCCCCTCTTGTGAAACTCTGCTCCTGCGCTCTGCGGGCCCCACGAGCCTCCTCCTGCGGCACCTCCTCCCTCCACAGGGCTTGGCTATATTAGCGCCTTCTGGTCCAAACATTCCAGTCTCTGGTCCTCCAGCCTGGAACTGACCCCTGATGACTCACTGTGTCTGTTGCATACATGGCCTGAGGTCCTGCACAACCAGCCTCTAGCTGGCTTTGAATAGAGGTGCAGTCTCAGAGAGGGTCTTGAACTAATATCTGGGGGCCTGTGGAGGGTCAGCTGAAGGCTGCCAGTTCTTAATCCCCAGCCCCCAGGTCTGGACAAGTGGTGAAGGAAACTCGGATGGCTCCCCTCTGTCCTGCCTCCTCCACCCTCATGGTCCTGTGGCTGTGCAGTTCCAGGAACTATTTGAGCCTCTATTTTAGGTATTGGGAAAAATGACCTCATTGAAGGATAGGGATAAAAGGTTTCCATTTTCCTTTTCTTGACTCTTCCGAAGAAAACATATGTGCCTTCTGTGTCTCACGCATAGACACATGCACACACACGAAACACACAACATACACCAACATGCAGACTCCTACACATGGTGCTCACACGCTTCTAGGAGATTTGGAACTGGTCCTGTGTGCCATGGAGCATCCAGACTGTCAGCAGTGCCCTGGCTGATCTATCCAGTCTCCTGGACAGAGGACCTGAGGGCACACAGTGCTCCTGCAGGGTGTGGCCCAGCATTACCATGGACAGACCACATTGTTGGACACCTGAGTCCCCTCCTTCAAGAAATCCTAACACACATCCCTCCTCTGCAGGAGGATGTTCAAGAATGAAGCTACAGGGAGCTCTTTGCTTTATTCAAGTCCTATTTTTCCAAACACCCTTCCTCCACGAGAAGCATTCCTATACCCTGACCATCCGGGGTACAGATTAGACAGATGAGCAAGCAGGAAAGGGTGGAGAATTGGGTCTAGAGGCAACATTTGTGCCTCTTTGAAGACCCGTGGGCCCCATCTGTGCCGCATGCTGTGTGCCGCGACTCCTCCCCAAAAGTGGGCTGGGGGCAGGCATGTGAGCTCCCGGGCTCCTATTTACTCAGACCCTGCAAGCTGGAGCTGATGTCATTTCTGTCATCGTGGATGTGTGTGGCAAGGCCACCAGGAACCCTGAGGTCAGACAGCTTAAGCTGCCCGCTTAGAGTGTTAGAACCTATGCGGGGCTCGGGGTTTGGGTAGGAGTCAGCCTGTGTGGTGGCAGGCTGGAGTGCGGGCAGGGCTGTAACTGGTGAAGAAGGAGGGCCACTCTTTTAGCCAGAGAGAAGGTGTTTGGTATTATGGCCTGTCGTTGGCTTCCCGGTGGCCTCTGTGACCCTGGCCCATGTTGGCTTTGTGGGATCCTGCCCCGCTGCTGAGCGGAGCACCTTGATCCAGCCCTGAGGACCTGGCTGCCCTGACCCTTTCCTTCTCTTGCTGCACAGCATGGCGTCTGCAGGTCCTCATGCCCTAACAGGAACTCCAAAGGAGGGCATCCCAGAAGCCTGGCCTGGATTGCAGGGCATGACGGTGTTCACAAGAGCCTGGGCAGCCCTCCCTTTATGCGAGTTCCTGTGTCCTGAGTGCTTTCACAGGGCCATTTGTGGACCCCTCCCAGCAGCCTGCCCTCTGCTGCTCAGGTCTTCCGCCGCAGATCTGCCGGCTTCCTCTGACCGGCCATTCACTCAGCAGGCTTCAGTGGAGCCTGCCTGAGCCAGGGATGGGAGCACCTGGAGGCACCTGGCCAGCCAGAGCCTGTAGGTAAGCCCCAGCAGAGGGACCCGGGAGGGGCAGCTGCATGAGTGTGCACTCAGCCCAGCACCCTCCAGCCCAGCACCCTACCCGGAAGTGCCTGAGGCTCTCTTTCCCATCAGCTACCTTTCAAAGAGCAGACGCTGCCGGGGTCCCAGAAAGCCAGCAGTGCCATTGCTTGTTGCCTCAGGGGTGACCAGTGGGTTTGAATGCCACGGCCATGGTCCTAGCCAGTTGACAAGCCCAGGAATGCATTATGAAGTGTCACCAGAGCACCCTTGTGGAGCTCTTATGAAGTGAGATGAACCTGCACTGAGCCCTGGGGGCAGGCACATATGCAGGAACCTCACATTGAACCCTTGTCTGAGCACCAAGCCCTCCGCGGGGCTGCGAACCCTGCCTCCTGGCTCCCCCGGGGTTCCCTCCCAAGCTCTGTCTGTCACCTGCCTCTGGGTGGAAAAATGGACGGCTCGCCTCCTGCCCCCACCGTGCCACAGCCAAAAGAATGCTCCATTTTCAGATTTCATGTGCCACGAAAACTTGATCCAGATGTGCCTCCTGTCAACTTTGAATTTCGTCAGTTCAGCCCCTTCCCAGTGAAAACCCAGCAGTAGTAATTATCTGGCAGCTTCATCAACCCTTTCTGACCCTCCGTGAACCTTTCCCCACCTCCCTTTTCAGGAGGCGACTAGAGTCACTCTTGCCTTTTTCTTAATAAAGAAGTGGGCAGCCTGCTCAGTCATTCCTAGTGCCAAAGGCTAGGAAAATGGTCGTGTTCTCTTTTTTTTTAACGGAATCAACCTGTAGCATAAAGACACTTCGGTTTTTAGAAAGAAACTTCCCATCTCTGTGAACTGGCTCTGGCCCCCAGCCAGCCTCGATGACCTTCCGGGTAAGTCAGAGGCGGGGGCCGGTGGGCGGTGTTGTGCTTCCCAGAGAAATGAACAGAGTGCTCACCTGGTCGAGGCTCCTGGCGCCCCTCGGGGGGATGTGAATCGGAGCTCCTCAGGAGCGAGGCTCCCTCCGTCTTGCTTTCCCTCAGTTGCTCTGTGCTCACTGAGAACAGTCAGGCACAGAAACCCACAGCTTCTTAGGAAAAGAGGAATTGGCTGCGAGTCACCAAAACCACACACACTGTATTTTAAGCAGCGTATGGTTTGGCCGTGTGACCCAGAAAAAATTCAAACCAACCTATGTCAGAAGCAGCTCAGTGTGGAGACAGGAGAAGTGACGTTGCACTATGCTGTTCAGAGCTTCCAGGGCCTTCCTCTAGACACTCTGGCCCCTCAGGGACACTCCCTCCCAAAGAGTAGCAACGTTCATAACTTTAAATAGGAGCTAAAACCCCACCCAGATGGAGAAAGTGCTCAGAGCCGGGAGCCAGCAGAGCTTCCCTCGACCCCACCCAGATCAGGGTCTCCCGCCATCTCTACTGACAGCTGGGTGACCTGGGACAGTGGATGCTTCATCCTGGATGCCAGGTGACCCAAGACCTAACTGCAGAGTTGGGGGGCCACTGGCACCCAAAACTTCACTCAGGGGCCGCATGGAAGTGGGCTGTGCCAGGACATGCACCAGAAAGCACGTCACGGGGTATTCCCCAGCGCCCTCTCCGCCTGGCCTTGCTGAGGAGGCTGCGGAGCTGGCAGAGAGGAATCCTGGGCAGAGGCCCCACATCTGAAGGGAGAGAGGCCTGATCACACAGAGGTGAAGAGCTTGGGCATGCTTTGGAGAGCCAGCTTCCTCCTCTGGCTTTTCCTCAGGCCGCCCTGTTGGGAATTTAAGGTACACATAGTCTTCCTGTCCTTCCCCCTTGGTGCTCCTGCCCCTCCCCCCTTTTGTTTTTGTATCAGAGATTGAACCTGGGGCACTTAACCTGCAGAGCCACATCCTCAGCCCCGCCCCTTTTGTATTTTATTTAAACAGGTCTCACCAAGTTGGGGGGGGGGGCCTCACTAAATTGCTGAGGCTGACTCTGAACATGTGGCCCTCCTGCTCAGCCTCCCAAGCCACTGGGATTACTGCACCCAGCTCCTACTTCTCTTTGAAGGTTGTTCCATTTTAGGGGACCCTCAGGGACTATTTAGGCTGCACCCAGCTTGTTGGGGGTCACTGGCCACATCCATAGGAAACCTGCAGGATCTGCAAGAGGGCAGTGCTGCCCCAAAGCCCCGAGCTCTCCTGGTGTGCTCACTGTGGCACTGCCCCTCACTTCCCTCAGCCTCCTGAATTTGACAGGAAACCTGTCTGGACCCTTGGTCCAGGCCGCTCCGTGGCCAGAGTAGTCCCTGGCTATCAGTCCTGAGGGTGATGAGTACTGGCTGCCCCAGGGACCAAAGGGTCTTTTCCAGGAACGCAGATGTGGTGCTATGGAGCTCTAGTGTTTGGAATGTTGTGAGGGGGACCTCTGCAGTGGTTCTCCTGCTGTCGCTGCAGGGGTTGTCTGCCCTTCAGGGCTGTCGCCAGGCCCTCTGGCACCTACTGCCCACCTGCCGTGTGTTAGCCCTGAGGTGAAGGCAGCTTGTCCAATGGGTCACAGTGCATGTCAGCCTCTGGTATGTACCTGGCCCCAAGCACAGGGGGGGTGCAGACCCACCAAGAGCCACTGAGCACCCAGTTTCAGCTGAGAGTGACGACTGGTGTTTCGCATGTGACCCTACGCCTGTTTGTGTGGCCACTGCTCTAGCTTTCTTGGTGGCTTTCAATAGTTCCACAAACCCACATTCTACCCCAGCCTGCAGAATGGTCCCTGACTCCCAGCCTGTGTTCCGGCCCCTGAGTAAGTGATCCTTGGGGAATGGGCCTCTGCCCCACCCATCATGAAGGGCTCTCAGGAATGTGGGACTGCTGTGAGGATCCCTAAATGAGGGTGGCTGGGGTCTCTAGAAACAACAAGTGCTGGGAGTCAGGGGCCAGTCATTCCTCCTTACCCTGCTGGTGCCTGGGCTTCCCCACAGTGGGCTGAGCAGGGCATGGAAGTGGGGTGGGGAGCCCTGGGGTCTGGCCTGGTCACCTGCTTGCCAATGCCCTTTGGTAAACCAGCCCCCACACCTTCCTGGCCTTGGTTTCCCCTCTGTAAAGAAGGGAACAAACTCCTGTCCTGAAGCCTGCTGCTTGTCCTCTGGATGTCATACCCTGTCCCTGGCTGAAGGGATGAAATCTATGCTGTCATCCCCTCCAGGAACCCATCCTTTGGCCTGTCATGGGCAGTGCTTGGTGTCACCACTGCCAGGGACCAATGAACAGGCCCCGGGCAGGAGCCCTGTAGGGACAGGCCCCGCCCCAGGTAGTGGCCACCCCTGTGGAGGCACGGCCAGCTTTGCCCCAGTGTTTGTTGTCCACAGACTTCTGTGAAGTGTGGGCTTCCCTAGAAAGGACATCCTGTCTCCCAGTTCCAGGAGCTTAGGCCCTGGGGCCTCACCGAGGCCTGGCAGAGCAGATGGGCTTTTCCTCAGGGACACTTGGCCTGTGGGAGGGCTCTGAGCTCCTGGAAGACTGAACACCACTGGCCCAGGGCACTGTCCTCACCTGGCCCATGGTGCGTAATTGGGCTGAATAAACTGGGTGTGGCCTGGCACCTGTGTTCATGCCTGGGGCTGTTAGCAGTGGGGGCGCTGGCTTGAACAGTTGCTCTGACTGGGAGTTAGGAATTCAGGATGACAGGGCCCCTGGACCGTGTGTTTGTGGCCCTTTACTCTTAGTGCCCACCACACAGGAGCCCTCGAAGCTAAGTGCAGGATCAGGGTAAGCAAAGATTGTTCTTTGGGAACACCATTTGAGGGGGTAAAAGAACACTGCATACAGGAAATAAGCAGAAGGGCAGTAAGTGAGGGTGTGGCTTCCTTCCCTGGCACCCCGAGGAGCACCGACCCTATGTCATCTGGGTGGACACTCAGCCGGCAAGGCACACTTCGTCCCCTCTTTTGCTCCTTTCCATGTTCCAGGTACTCTGTAAGAACAGACTGGTTCCTGACCTGTCCCATCTTCACATGCAGTGCCAGGAAGGCCCTCCTCCCACCCAAGGTCTTGCACATGAGTGTCCACAGCAGTACCTTTCCCACAGCCAAACAGAGTGTGCAACCACGTGCCCCATCCAGGGAGTGGGTCAACCGTGTAGTCCATCCACACATAAAGGAATGACATTCACGACCCTTGAGCTGTGTGCTCAGCGAGAAGCTAGACACAAAACCAGGTGTTGTATTAGAATTCCTCGGAAACCCAGGAGAGGCACATCATGGGGATAGAAAGCTCGGGAGTGGCTACCATGGGCTGGGGGCCAGTTGCATTTTGTATCATTTTGTATAATAACAATAATTGTCTTTTGGTTTCTCTTGACTTTTGTCATAGGCATCCTTGAATTTTTTTAAAACACAATTCAGTTATTTTTAACAAATTCATAGGATTTGCAGCCATCACCAGAATATAGAAACACCTTTATCACCTTTGAAAAGACCCTTCCTGCCCATTGCTGTCTCTTGTCCCCACCCAGCCTTTGGCCACCTCTGATGCGCTGTCAGAGCCACATGCTAGTCCTGTTCTTGGCCTCTCTTTTGATTTTTCTAGTTGATCCAAGGCTCCTCCCAACCATTTTTCACCCCAAAGCTGCTGCGGTGTTGGCTGTCTTCCAGCGTTTGCCATGTCCATGTCCTTGACAGAGCCCCCCTCACGGGTCTTCCCAGCTCTACCATGAATCAGGTGCATGCTCTGGTCCTTGGTGGTCAGCTGGGACTCTGCCGATGGTGCTGGGTGTCAGGGGCAATGGGCAGCAGCCCCAGGCTCACCTGCCTCGGGCTGCCCCAGCTGCCACCCCAGCTGCCATTCTCACTGAACAAATGCAGCTCTGCTGACTGTGCAGCCTGGGTCCCCCTCAGAGTCCTGGACAGGTTGCTCTTGTCCTTGCTCAGCCTTTCTAGATGTCACCCCAACAATCCTCTGAGGATTTCAGCACGACAGGAGGAGGCGAAGTTGTCCAGGGATGCCTTGCTCAGTCCCACAGCCCTTCTGGGCCACCGCCAGGGCTTTTGGCCCTTACTCCAGTCATTGCCATACCCACAGGAAATGCTAGGAGAAAAGAGGAGTGTCCTTTTGCTGGGCACTGAGTCTTAGATCCAGCCCTGACAGCCACCAGGGTGTTTTGCTTTGCAGGTGTGTGGCCATCATCCCTAACATGCTGGTCCTGGGACCCTGGGGTGGGACAGTTCATCCTGGTGGAAGCAAAGCTGCAGCCTGTGGCCCCTATGCCCATGGCCCTGGGGCCAAGCTTGCCACATGGCTTCCTCTGATGTGGCACCTGTTGAGGCTCAGATGCCCAAGGAATGGATGGGTCCTTGGATAAATGTTCTTCTGAGGGGATATTTTGGGGTCCTCCTATCTCCTCTATTGTTTGCTCAAAGTCAGTAGCTACTCCCCCATGTGGTGCTTCAGGTTGGCAGCACCGCGAGAGCCACTCGCGTGGCATGCCACCCTGTTTGAAGGGTCTTTGTTGCAGATGGGGAAATCGAGGTTTGAAGGCAGGGCAGCCCATCAGAGAACGCTGAACTAGCCACCTGACGGGCTGGGCCAGCTTCCGGGCAGGAAGGAGGGACTAAGTCCTCATGGGGGCAGGTGACAAGCTTGTTGACATGGAACCTAGAGAAGGGGCTGGGTTCAGGAGAATAGCACAGTGGAAACGCCCTCGACAGGCCACTTTGAAGGGCACTGCTTTTTTCTTTTAATGGGACTGCTGCTTAGGAGAGAACCGCATACCTACAGGGTAGGAATGACCCAGAACAGAGGTGGGCCAGGGACACCCTAAGATGCTGGATGGCAAGGGTGCCAGTGCTACCACGACAGGCCGAGTGTGGCATGCACTGCATCTCTGTGGAATCGGGGCTGGCACATGAGGGGCATGCTCCGAGGGGCATCTGGGAGCTATGCGGCTGCCTGTCTCGGGGCAGAAGAGTAACAGGGAATGGGGGCAGGTCCTGTTCAAAAGCATCCTTGGGTGAGTCTGTCCATCATTATACTTAATTTATTCTGAAAGTCAAAGAAAGTGGAGTTGAAGATGTTTCTGTTCTTGGACGGCAGTGTGTGTTGAGAAAACCTATAAAGGGAATTAGTCCTTCATGATGACCAGACGGGTCTTTCCTGTCCTGCCCAATTCTGGTTGGGAGGAGCAGGGTGGGCAATCAGGGAACTCTTGTGGGTCCTGGCACAGACTGTAAGGAGACATGCTGATAGCTGCATGCCCACATTGGATGTGCTTTTTGAAAGACAAAAGGTACCAGGAAGAAACAGAAAACTTGACAAGTCCCATAACAACTCATGAGATAGAATTTGTAATTAACACACTTCTACGAGGAAGGGCCAGGCGCTCTGGCTTCATGGTGTAGTGAACCCAGGGTCTAGGGAGCAGTAACAAGGGTTTCTTCCTAATCGTGCATCACCACAGAGGTGGGACCCACTAGTCTTTCCTTGATTGGACTGCTGGAGCGCCCAGGAGCAGTGCTTGACCCAAGGGTGTGAAGGGATGGCGGGAGCGCCCACGTCTGGACTGTGATTGAGTGGTGGCAGTTACTATGCTCTGGCAGCCTGTTTCCAAGCTGCGACTTGGTGTAAAATAATACAGGCCTGCCATGGCCAGGCCCTACCTGTGCAGGTGGCTGAGCTGGGTCTGTCCCACAGAGCTATAGACCCCGGGGTGGGGGGGGCACCTTCACTGCATCGTGTCAGGCTGGAGGCTCGTTCGTGGTGGCAGCTCATCTTTGCTGGTGATGCCAGGATCACCTCTGGTGATGTGCGATACACTGAAGTTTCCTCCCTGATAATTAGAATCCTGCAAGAAAGCACCCACTTGACCCTCTCACCTGGTGGCTTCAGCCTTTCTTTACTGTCTTTTTAGTGCTGGGATTGAGCCCAGGCTCTCATGCTCACTAGGCAGGTGCTGCCAAGCTACCTTTGTCTCTGGTGGCCAGTCTCAAAAGTTTTCATTTGGACCAGGTGTGGTGGCACACACTTGTAATCCCAGTGGCTTGGAAGGCTAAGGCAAGAGAATCTCAAGTTCAAAGCCAGCCTCAGCAATTTAGTTAGGCCCTAAGCAACTTAGCAAGACCCTGTCTCAAAATAAAATATAAAAAGGGCTGGGGGTGTGGCTCAGTGGTTAAGTGCCCCTGGGTTCAATACCCGGTACCAAAAAAAATGGTGTGCTTCCTGCTGTCATTGTCATTCATCTCTCTTCTGCCTGCTTTGGTGGATGTCACTAGATTCATTGGCAATTTTTGTTGGTTTTGCTTTTAGTTCAGGTTGTTATCCTGTTTCACTCTTCTTAAATGTCCCAGATGTGCCCAGTGGGAGCCCCTCCAGCCAGCTCCTGACTCCTGTAGACACAGCCCCGGTGGTCCTCTAGCTCTATCTTGCTTCCCTCACACGGTACTTCGAGCCCACTGTGGATAAGCCATTTCTCCACAGAGCCCTGGTTCTCTCTGGGAAACGTGTAAGTTGATGTACTAAGACCCTTGGGGTGGCCCAGCTGACTATTCTGTCATGGGACAGGGCCAGGACAGAGTGTCTCCCATTCTGACACCCTACCATTCATTCTTGCCTCTTTTTTGGTAAAAAGTTTTTGCAAAAATAACTGTATTATTTTATAACTTTTTATCTGCCTTTCTAATCATAGCCTAATATGTCTCTGATGTATTATTGTGCTAAATGTTTGATTTGAATTGGATACCATAAATTTCAGTGTGAAGGCACATGTACCCTGCTCCTGTGTGGCTCTGGTTATTTCTAGATGCTTTGCTCTGTGATGCTGGTGACCCAGAGCTACCCTGGGTCACTTCCGTGTGTGTCATAGCTCCTTATGGATGGAGCTGTCCTGTGCTGCTAAATTTGTGCTTTTGTAAAAGCAGGATTTTCTGTCTTGCGAGAGCTGTGTGCCTTCTGGCCAAGTGTCTGCAGGAGGAGCTTCTGCTTTAGCTATCAGACAGACATGCTGTCGTCCAAGAGGAGAGCCCTAGACCCATGGGATTGGCAGTCCGAGGAGGTCTCTCCTCTCCCCAGCTCCCTGTAGCTCATGTACCTGGCTTGAGGCCCAAGAGCTAGATTGTCCATGGTCACTTAGCAGAGCCAGGTCACCCCAGACTTGCTGATTCTGGGCCAAGTGCCACTGTGTAAGCATAGTGAGGGGGAATCTGAGGATATAACAGGCAACTGCACTTAGACATTCTCATGCTAAGAAGCCATTGGAACCTTGAGAATAGAACCTATAAAGGTAAGGGCAGCAGGCACTTAAGACACTGTGGTGGAAGTGTTGTGAGGCAGGGCCTTTACCCTTGTCCCCAGTATCTGCTGCAGTATCCGGACCATGGCAGGTATAGCTTACCATAGTGGTCATTCTGTCTGTGAGGGGCAAGGAACCTGGCCACCTGGGGCATCCCACAGCCCTCGATGCTATGCACATCAGCCTCTGCACAGATGGGGGCTCAGGACGGTGCACTAGCCTCCAGAGTCCTGAGGCCCATTGTCTAGAAGGCTCTGAGCAGACCCTGAGAAGTGAAGGTCCGCCGATGGCCACTGGATGGAGCTCTGAAAGCTATAAGCAAGAGGGTAGCCAGAGAGCCAGCCCCTCCCCCACTCCCTTCCCTCCTCTAGTCTTGCTGAGACAGTCCCCTGGACACAGGTGGCCTTCACCACCTATAGAAGTAATGGCTGGTGATGGAGTTCCTTCTGCCAGGACTCTGGGGAAAGAAAGGGCCCCTTGGGCCGGCGGCACCCCTCCTGAGAACACTGTTGCATCCTGGCTCCTTGACCCTCAGCACAGCCTTGATGTGGCATTTTTGGGCAAAGACAAGCCCTGATCACCTAACGCCTAATCTGCGAAGAAGTGTGAATGGTGTTGTGTAGGAGCCCCGTTTAACACTTTGCAAGCTGGCTGTTGGTATTATTTCTGTACTTTCATGAAATCACTTAGAAGTTTCACATTTTGCCACGTGAAACCATGTCTGTGTGTGTCCTGGACAGGGTGGATTCTGATGGACGTGGTAGGTTTTCTGGGCTGGGTGCCTGTATTCACCACCTGGCTGGATTGTTCGGAAATACTTAACCTGGTACACCACACTCTTCATTCTTAGTTGACTGGGTTGGCGTAAAAGTATTGTGGGGAATATTGGATTGGGTCACTTTACTTCGTCCACCTGATTTCTTTGGCTGCAAAACTGTCAAAAGCATCTTTTCTGGGGTGGCCAGGTTTCTCTTGGTCAGTGCTAACTCTGGTCCTGCTGCCTCTTGCCCTCCCTACAGGGCTAGCCAGGCTCCCCCACCTGTGGCTCTGGTGACCCTGACAAGTGCAGGTCCGCCAATGGCCACTGGGTGGAGCTCTGAAAGCAAGCCTGCCCCAGGAACCATTTCATCCTGGAAAAGCGCTGTGAATTGCATCCTTCTGCTCATAGCTTAAAGCCTACAGCACTTTGAACTTCATAGCATTTTGTCTTTGGCATCTGTTCCCTGGGCTTTTGTGATGTCAGTCTCAGGGCCCCGGGGAGTCTCGGAGGCCTCGTGAAACACTGAGGTACAGTCCCCACGTGGTCAAGTTCGGCTGTCTCCACCATCCAGGCCACTAAGGTGCAGTCATTCCAGGAGGTCCTCACAGTTCCCGGGGCTACCTCCTCTGCTCTGGAACCACGAGGTGGGCTGCCTTGCACGGGTGTCTGGCTGTTGGGATTCTGGGCGTCAGCAGTCTTCCTTTTCGTCTCCGAGCAGCACAGGCCTTGTCTGTCTCCTTGCCTGTTGATGGACAGGTGGGCCATCTCCAGGTCAGGCTCTTACAAACAAACCTGCTGTGAAAGCACAGGTGTGTGTGACATCTGCTTTTGCAGCTGGAACGGTGACTGCAAGCCTAGTTCTCTAAGTGACTGTTGAATGGCTGTCATTTTACAGCCCTCCCACTTTTCTAAGTCGAAGCCCTGGTGTAGGTCACATGGGAGGAGGTGGAAGTGGCCAGGCCAACCCAGCCCTCATCTGGGAAGAAACCCTAGGCCTGAGCAGTGGCCAGGCGGGACAGTGAAGTTTCTTAGACTGAGGTCAGAAGGGAAGGGACCCCAGGGACCTGAGGTGCTCTAGAGAGAAGGCTCGGTGATTGGAAAAGTTTGGGGAATGAATAACATCTTCCTTCTGGGAATTTTAAATGTGCATGATAAGAATTCCTGTTCTACAGAAGTGAACCCAGTGAAGCCCGTGTGCCCTGTTTCTGTGCCCCCTTCCCAGACGCCCCCAGCATCCACGTGGGCTCTGCACCCCAGCGGCACAGCAGCAGGGGCTCTTCACTTGCTGCGGAGCCCGTGGTGAGTCCTTCACCCACTTCAGCCTCCCTGGGGAGGTTGATGGGCATCTGTTGGAGTCTCTGCTGGTCCAACAGCTTTTGGCCCAGGGGTCCCTGGGATTTTCAGTTACTCGTAAGCCCAGAGCAGGAGGAGTCCCTGAGCTGCCCTGGTGCGGGTGGGCCCAAGGTATCTTCAGGGCTGTGGTATAGCCTGGCCTGGACTCTGCTGGCTGGTCCTTTCGGGAAGTCTGCTTAGCTCTGGGCTTCCTCTCACCTCTGTATGAGGACAGGACAGGACACTGTTTTCAGATGCCAGGAGAGGCTTGAGGGACAGCCAGGCCCTGGTTGGCCTTCCTCCTTCCCGCCTTCCTCCTTCCAGCACCTCCAGCTTCTCTGCACTCAGCACTGGCCTGGGCAGTTCTCACCATGCCAAGGGTCCCCCCACAGCCCTCAGGACAGTCATGGCTTGCCCAGAGCTGGTGGTTCTGTTTGCCTTAGCAAATGGGGCTTGCTCATGTGCACCCTGGGGTCTCATTATGCTTGTTCCTGCAGTGCTGGGGATGAAACCCCGGTCCTTGTGCATGCCAGGCAAGGACTCTGAGCCACCCCCACCCCCTGGTTCATTCTGTGAAGACCTGTTCTGTGACTTTTGAAGACTCAGCCCTTCCCCTTGACACAGCAGCCCTCAGGACCCAGAAGTCACTCCAGCAGTCCCCCACCAGGTGCTGTGGTGCCCTTGCTCTCACAGCACCCCACAAGGTACTTTATGTTAACCTTTTAAGTGTAAGGAGAAAGGAGAGGGTTTCCCTGAGAAATGGCTCCCTGTCCACGTTCGTCAAGTGCTTCCAGGCACCTGGCTGCTGCTAAGTGCTGTCTAGGAAGTCCCTATCTGCTCTAACCTCCCACTTCACAGCAGAGAAACAACCCCAGGGCCGAGAGCTTGCCTCAGGCACATAGGGATCCAGGCTGTGGGCTGGGCTAGGCCTGCAGCTGCCATCTACGAGCTGCTGGGGCCCACGGGAGAGGTGTCCCTTGTGGAGGCAGCAGCAATTTCAGCGTCTTCACATCATGTTAGATCATGCAGGGAACTTTGCCAGATGGTAGACGTCAGTGCCTGGGACAGTCAGAGCATCAAGGCTGGCACCTGCTTCATATTACGAAAATCAGAAAGGGTGAGCTGCCACTGGGCTTGGTTCCCATGACCCTCCTGAGCTTCCTGATATCACAGTGCCCCCTGGAGACTTTGGTGACCCCTGTATCTTCCCTACCTTGCAGCAGCCCTTTTTAATCTCTTCCAGTAACCTTATTCTTGGTGAGGAGGGGTGTGTGTGTGTGTGTGTGTGTGTGTGTGTGCACCCGCTGCCTAGACTGAAGGTCTTGGAGTGTTTGTGGTATTGTTGAGATGATTCTGTCCCCTTAAGTGCTGCTATTTTAGTGTGGTTGACTGCCCCCACCACCACTCTATCTCTGGAGGAAAGAACAGATGGTTTTCTGCGGTGCTGGTCTTCATAGGATGCTGCAAAAGTCTTCCTCACATCACATCATGTCAGAGGCTTGGTCCTGTGTTGACAGGGAGACTGAGTAGAGGCCACACTAAGAGCCTGTGACCAGGGCTCATGTCCAGGATAAATCAAGGATGTGTTCCAGTGGGTTAGAAACATGGACAGATCCCCTCAAAGAGGTGCTGCTGCTGCATGAGAGAGAAGGTGCAGATGGCCTCGACCTCACTGTAGCGCACACACTGTTCTGGGGGACAGAAAATACGGATAAAGAGCACTATAGGGAGCAAGAATGTGCAGCGGCTGAGCTCTGGAGTGACGTGCGGTGCCAGTTGGCAGTCAGCCTGTTCCTGAGGAATGTGCCCCAGAGGGCTTGCTGTGGGCCCTGGGAGTCGCGTACAGAGCACCCTCCTGGAGGCAGCTCCGCCACAGTTGGCTGAGGTGGGAAATGGCCAAATGTCCACCACAGCAGAGAGGAAGAATCAGTTGTGATCTGCTGAAGTGGGAGCCTGGGGTGGCAGTGAAAACGAGTGGAAAGGCCAGAGGCAGAGTCAGGGGCGCATAATATAGAAGCAGACTGATGAAGAAGACCAAAGTAGGGACTGGCATCAAAGTTGAGACCCAGGTCCCCTGGCCAGAAGAGCAGTGCAGCCCAGCCCTTGCCTGGTTCTCAGGTACTGCCCTTCTGTACCCCATGGCTCGGCTGTTTGGGGGAGAGCACCTTATTGAAGCCCAGGCTGCCACCATGTGGCTTTGTCCTTAACCAAGCGGACTTACAGGGACTGGACTCGTGTGTTGTCATTGTCAGATGCAGGGTCAGAAGCTCTGAGGAGGGGCAGAGGCAGACAGGTGAGGAGCTTGCTCTGGCCAGGTAGTCTAGATCTGTTTGCTGACCTCGGGCTGCTGTTGTGGCTCAGTGGTAGAGTGCATGCCCAGCATGAGTGAGGCGCTGGATTCGATCCTCAGCACCACATAAAAATAAATAAAAGCATTGTGTATGTCCATCTACAACTATAAAAAAAAAGGAACATGACCTTCCATGTGCTTAGGTGATTACCTCAGCCCTAAGTGCATGTCACATAGCACTTGGTCAGAAGTAAGTACCCAGTGACGGTGGATTCACATGGCCACTTCTGTGAGTTTTTAAAGAGCTGGACACATCCCTAGAAATTCACATTTTAAAAATTCAGAAGTTAGGTTATTAATAAGGTTTATGTGGTTAATGGTCTTCAAATGTATGGGGTTCTCTTCTTCCATATTTTTTTGAACATTTTAGTTTTTTTAAAACAAATTTTTTATTGTAGATGAACACAATACCTTTATTTTATTTTTTAATTTTTATGTGGTGCTGCAGTTCAAACCCAGTGCCCCTCATGTGCTAGTTGAGCCACAACCCCAGCCCCCCAATTTTATTTTATTTATTTATTTACTTACTTACTTATTAGGTACTAGGGATTGAACCGAGGGATGCTTCACCACTGAGCCACATCCCCAGCCTTTTTATCTTTCATTTTGAGACAAGGTCTCTCTAAGTTTCCCAGATTGGCCTTGAACTTGTGATCCTCCTGCCTTAGCCTCCCGAGGAGCTAGGGTTTCAGGTGTATGCCACCATGCCTGGCCCAGTTTTTCATCTTCACAGAGCACCAGTCAAATGAGTACAGCCCTGAGAGTGGAGGCAACAAATTAGAAATGAGAAGTCCCCCAAATCTTACAGCTGGCTTTAAATTCAAGAATTTGACATGCAGCTTAACTTCTTAATTTACTCCTGGTTTATTTTTTACCAAGTGCTTTTTATGAAAGAACAAGTGTTTGTTGTTTTCTTGATGTATCTGCCACAATTAGCAATAGGTCCAGTTTCCTGTAATGCATTGCATAACCTTTGCGAAGGAAATCCAAGATTAAACTCACTTTTTGGTACCCTAAGTAATAAAACATGGCAGGCCTTGTGGTTTGATAAATTAATAATTAAATAATTAAGATAATTAATTTTAAATTATAATGTCAATAAATGTTGATGGCCAAGTTAATGGCCCTCAAATATAATTTTGAAAACCCCGTGTCCTGGTGTCTTCAGATTCATGAGGAAATAGAGGACTGAGCTCATAATCCACCTTGGCTTTTTTCACATAGCTCCTTATTCTCCTCTGAGTAGCTCAAATTCCTTCCGCTTCCCTTTTTTTTTTTTTTTTGGCAACATGGCGGAATTAGAAATCTAACATGCTGGGAGTCAGAGAGACCTAAGGCCCCGCTGGCTCCTCCAGAATGAATTTTAGCACAGGAGCACAGATGAGTAGGTGCCTGTGGAAAAGTGGGTCGAGCAGCACTCTGGCATTAGCCACGGAGGCTGGGGGCAGGCGGGAGAGTAGGAGGCAGCAAAGGAGCAGGGGCTAAGGCCAGAGCGGGGGTTGGGTAGAAGATATATCACCCCGTGAAGGGGCTCAGTCTGTGGGTGTCCCTTGCCCTATGTGTACCTCTGCCAAGAGATCTGACTTGGCTGCTGGATGTTCACTGGATCCATCTCAGCAGGGTGGGTGTGGCTGAAATTGATGCCAGTCGTGGGGCCCAGGGTCCTCTACACCCCCAGAACTTGGCCACTTTGCACCCAAAGCCACTGACAAATTGGAAAGAAAAAATGTGATTTGGGGTCCCTCCCTGCTTTGGGGAAGAGCAGTTGGATGGAGGAAGTCCAAGTGGGCAGAGGCTCTGCCTCTCCAGGTCTGTGCTGAGTGGGGGTCTGCCCCTTGGCAGGTGTAGAAAGCATAAGCAAGGAAGAGGGTCTCTTACACCAGGACACCACCTCACCAGGAGCCCTCTCCATCTGGATCCTGTTTCTCCAGCTAACCTGGAGCAGGCTGTCCTTAGCTTGACCTTGGGCCCTGAGTCTACTCATCCCAAGTCAGACATTTCCACAATGGCCAGAGCCCCCCCTGCAGGCCAGGCCACGCTAGTGTCTATTGGGTTAGGGTCATTTCTTCAGCAAACGTCAAGGTCAGTGGAGGGCTGGGTCTGGGTGGTGAGTCAGGCTGGGAAGGGATGGAGTGCTAACTGCTGTGCCCAAGAAGGGAGGGACAGTTAGGCTTGTGGCCTTGAAGGCTTGACCGAGACCCCAGCATACCTTAAAATGAAAATTTCAGTTAGAAGCAACACAGACAAGTGTCCTCCACTTCAGCCTTGAGGTTTATGAATAAGGAACTAGGCCCTCAGAGCTCACCAAGCACCCACAGCCACTGGGGGCAGACAAAGCTGAGCATCCAGTGTATTTCCATGATTCTTTTTTTTTTTAATATTTGTTTTTAGTTGTAATTGGACACAATGCCATTTATTTATTTATTTTATGGGGTGCTGAGGATCGAACCCAGGGCCTCACACACGCTGGGTGGGTGCTCTACCACTGAGCCACCACCCCAGCCCCTTTCCATGATTCTTCACAAGGCAAACTAACTCGAGCAGGTCACAATTTGAGGAGATGTACTTTGTGTGTAATAAATAAAACTAAGCAGCTACCTCTCAGCTGAATTTCCCTACAGACCAGAGCAGGCGCTTGAGGCCCACACACAAAGGCCATGCAGTACAGCCCGGCGCCATGGCCTTTGGGCAGGTGTTCCCGGGTGGTCAGAGAGAATGCAGGGGCTAGCGCAGCACCCCACATCATTCCAGTGTTTCTGCAGAAGTAGGGGTGGTCAGGACAGCCCTACCACCCTGCACCTCTGCAAGGAATCACCTGAGGGAAACTGCCCTGTTTGCAGAGCCTCCTGGGTTTTAGGTTTGGGGATTAGGTGGCGTGGGCCTGTAATTGCAGCCTAGAGAACTGGAATCGGGGCACATGGAGGATGCAGCAGAGGTTCTTCCCACACCTGCGTTTTAAAGTAGATGTCTAGTCAGTGTGAAGACAAAAGGTCCACGTGAGGTTGACGGCGCATGACTGGCCGGGCTGCAGACACCTCTGGGCTTGGCCTGGGGGGCGGACGCCTCACCTGCATTGCCCCACGGCTGACATTCCTGTGCAGCTCTGCCCAAAGCAGACTAATCAGGGCCACTTTACAGTCCCTGGTCACTGTGGGGAGCCCAGCTTCATGCCCTTCTGTGCCTTGCTGGCACTTCTACTGGTGCCCAGATCTCTGCCTCAGGAAGGCCCATCAGCTTTGCTATTGTGAGAAATCCTAATAGTGTTTTCTTCCTTCGGTTTATTTATATTTCATTTTGTGCACACTTTGGGGAGTTGATTGGAAGGACAGATCTATCCTGAAAACACTAAGCTGCTGTTATCGGTGGGGGCAGGAGCATCAGGCAGCCCAGCCCTCCTGACTTGTCCCTGTTCAAACCAGCCACATCTGACACCTTCAGTGACTCCTGGGCAGCCTCAGTGTGCCTGGCAGGCGTCCTGAGTGCCGTCCTTGTGCCGGGTGTCTGCATTTCCTTGCATTGTTTCCTTCATCTTGATAACTTGGCATTTTCTGTGAAACATCTTTTTATATAAAAAGGGAGGTGTGTGAACCCTGCCTTCAGGTTCTCATCACGTTTGAGAAAAGCCCGATGTCAAGGCTGCAGGTCAGCTGAGTGAGGACATGACCTGCATCTTCAGGACAGGTGCACAAGGTCGGAAGGCCAAGAGGTTAGCTGAGAGGCGCCTGTTCTTCACACAGGGCCTCTGTTGCTTTCCACAGCATGGCCTTAGCCCAGGGTTGGTCTTTTTGAGAAAAACCCCCTGTGCCATTCCTGCGTCAGTGCATCTCTTTCTGGGGAAGAAAGTGCCCGGCATTCCAGGTAACAAAGTGCTGTGCATTCAGTTGAACTTCAGTTTCCTCTGAGAAGCTCATCTCCCAGGCTGAGAAAGCAGGGAGGGAGGAAGTGGAGCCTCCCAAGTGTCCGTGGCTGGCTCTGGGCCCCAGGACTGGGCCTGGGGCACCCTCTTCCCTAGGCCTGCGCCATCACCTGCTGTACTCCTGCGGGGTCCAGCGAGCAGCGCCGCTGCCCACAGTGCATTTTCTTTATCAGCCGCCGGAGTTTGCTGGGAAAGTTTTTGTTGATGTAGCGGTAGAGAAGTGGTGTCACAGAGCTGCTCACGAAGGCCAAGAACTTGGATAAATCCTTAGCAAAGTGCAGGATCCCCAGGTAGTGCCCATCCACAGGCCTCCCTCGTGAGACCAGTACCATGTGCCCCAGGAGGCTCAGATAGTATGGCGTCCAGAGCCCAAACTGCGTGCACACGGTGGCTACCAGAAGCCTGTGCACGGAGGGGTCCAACCTGCCTGCTTCCTGGTCCAGAGGCGTGTCCTCCTTCCGGATCCGTGAGATGAGCACCAGTGCATACAGCACAGCCAGGCCCGGCACTATGTAGCCAATGAGCACCAGGAGGGTATCTGCAGCCTCTGTGTTCTGCATCTTGGCACACTCCGTGATCCGGGAGGACACATGGCTGCAGATGTAGAAGAGCAGGGAGGAGAAGCTGGTCAGCAGTGCCCCACCCCAGACAAAGCCACACACGTGCCGCGTGTTGTAGACGCTGGCCATGTAGGTGCGCGGCAGGGCCCGCTCAATGTAGTAATCGAGGCTGAGCAGGGCAGTGGAGTACATGGTTACCAGGGAGGCCACATTGAACAGGATCAGCAGAGTCACGTGGGCCTCACTGCTGAGGCTCCACAGTGCCCACCTGGAGTAGGGGGGACCCAGCAGGTGCACGGGGGCCAGGGCCGTGAGCACCAGGCCCGCGACAGCCATGTTCACGAAGTACACGTCCGGCATGGTCATGCTGCTCTTGTTGCTCAGGTTGGCCAGCACCAGCAGGGCATTGTAGCCCAGGCCAACGGGGACACCCGCCACCAGATGGAGCAGCGAGAGGACCCACAGCCCTAGGCGCAGATCCTGGCACAGCTGCTCCTCGCCCTGACCCGTGCCATTGAGCAGGCCGCAGCTCCACATGGCAGCCTCACCAGGCTCTGCGTCTCTGTGGAGAGAAAGGACACTCAGTCACTCCCTGTCCCCTTGTTCAGCACCACCAGACTGCTGAGCCAGGAAGAAACTGCCCTCTGTGTGTGTTCTATGAAAACAGGTCCCAAGCTGGGCTACTGTGTCCCATCTCTACAGCAATGCCAGTGGGTGCGGTGAGGCTGCCGAAGCCTGCTTTTCTGAAGGAAATGGCATCCTGGGTGACACATGATGTGACAGAAACTGCTCCACGTACTCTCCTGCGTCCTAAGCCACAGCTGAGCATGGGTTCCTCTCCACCTGCAGAGAGCTACTACCACCTCCTGGCTCGGGGGGTAGGGGGACTCTTCAGGGTTAGAATCCACAGGACTCTGGGCACCTGGCAGTGCTGGGGCACCCCAGCCAAGTCCTGCACAACAGGCTGCCTCACAGGGCTGCTTCCCACCTCGTGTAACTGAGTGTGATGAGCATCTGCCACGAGCTAGGGTGGGAAACATAGTCTGTCCCCTGCTAGGATGTGAACACACACGCCCACCTGTGTATACCTGCTGAGCAGGAGCATCACATTAGCAAGCGCACAAGCACACGGGTAGAAGGACAGTGCATGCAGGCAGGACAGGAATGTGCCACGTGAGTGGAGCTGAGGGGGGAACAAGAGCCCCACAAGGGTCACTACTGGAGAAAGTGCATGGTGTACCCTGGAGCCCCAAGGGAGCTCTGGTCGGCTTCTCAGAGCTCACAGCCTCCCCATTGCACCATCATGAGGCACAGCTGAACTCTCTGTTGGGTGTCCAGGACTGCAATCCTCGGGTTTGAGGGGTGCCTATGGGAGTCAACCTGGGGATTCCCTCTATCAGGACACCCCAGCCTAGGGCCTGGCCCCTTGGAGCAATGCAGAGCCTGGGGACATAGCAAGTCTTGTAATCGAACAAGAAACTGGCAAGTAGAGGCATAATATAAACAGAACTCTCTGCTGTCTTAAGGACAGATGCCCTCGAGAGAAACTTTACCTTTGGAATGTAGTTTGGCCCAACCAGACTCCTGTTCTGGGAATAGAAAAGCGTCTCAGGCAGATACAGAAAGCAAACATCGCCGTTTCCCAGAGTGCAGGGACAAAGCGAGGAAGCCAGGCTGCCGGTGTTGGCACTGGTCCCGCCCGCTGTGGGCCCCGCCAGGAGGAAGCTCTGTGACCGCGTGACAAGCTGTTCCCCACTCGCCCCACAAGTCCTGCAGGCATGCACCAATTGTCCCTGGCTCTCCACTGCTTCACTGGGTCATGGTAGTGAGCAGGGAGGGACCCGCCACCCCAAAGCTCACACCAGACAGGTGGGCCACAGCAGGGCTGGGGTGGTAATGAGGGAAAGGAAGAGCCTAGCAGCAGCCACCACTGATGGCATCATGCAGTCCCCTAGCATGGGTTCTCCTGCTCCCTGGGTTGTCCCCCACACCGGCCTCAGCTGTCCTTGTCCCAGAGTCAGGTGATCAGAATTGGGCTGAGCAGGAGTTCCTGTTCAGAAGCAGGGCCACAGTCCTCAGGTGCAGATGTGTGTAGGCAGGTCACAGTCCTACCAGTGCCCCCTGCCTCTGGGACAGTGAGCACTGGATGGAGCCAGGTGCCCAGGGCTGGGTGCATGCAAGGCAGCCTTGTCCCCCCCACCCCCCCCAGGACAAGTGTGTGCTCCCATTCTCCATGTGGACCAATTGCTGCTCACTCTCAGACTGCAGTCTCTTCACCAAACCACCCTGGCCAGCACCTCAGGGACTGGTCCACTTGTGGGATATTGCTATCTGGTCTGACTGAGCGGCTGCCCCTTTTCTCTTTCCCCCCGAATGCCTGATGGCCAGTGTCCATGATTAAATGCTGCCTTCAGGTATGTATGGTTCTTCCAGGCTCCTGCGCACTGCGTCCGGCTGTCGCTGGAGGCTAAGCAGCAGCCCATATCCTCTGGCCCATGGCTGTGAATCCCCCATGAAATGCACATTCAGTGGCCACTACGAGTGGGTGTCAGTGGACGGCTTCTCCACCCACTAGCATCCTGGTCTTGCCTGGTCACCAGCCCATAGCCACATCCCCACCAGCCTGGCTTCACGTGGCATACAAGAACCCAAGATGTCCTTTGATCAGAGGCTGTATAGACTGCAGGTCTCTCTGCTAAGGAAGGGCCCTCCACACTATGTTGGGCACTGTGTCCCCCAGCTTATTTACAAGTGAGCCTTGGAGCTGCGCACCATATTCATCTGATAGGCCTGGTCAAGTGCCCAGGTCCCTTTCCCGTCCCTGTCCCTGGGCTATCTGGGAGGCTCCCTACCTTGCTACTCACTGTGCCACAGCTTCCCTTGCCCCCGTCCAGCTCTTGGCCCCCAGCAGTGCCAACCATCGGCTCTTACCTTTATCTCGTGTCCCGCGTTCCTTGGTGGCGTGGATTCCAGACACCAGCGGCACGCAGCATGGCAAGGCCAAGGCAGCTTCTGCAAACCAGAAGGACCTGTTGTGTCTCTGGAAGCCCCACTGCCGCCTCCTTAGTGGCCAGGCGGCGTGGGCTTGGGGGTGTGTGTGTGAGGACCTGCCACACACTCGTGCCCGTGGAGGCCACTGCTTGTTTTCTTCTAATAAATTACTCACAAAGTTTCTGCCTCCCTTGGCAGCCGCAGCAGCCCCTCCCTATCTCTGTTTACAGCTGGGTTTAAGAAATGAGAGGTGGCCCTTGGATGGATCGGCACTCCTGGAGCAAGCGTTCAGCTCCTCTCACCCGGCTTGGTAGACATCCAGGCTCCTGGGGCTGGCCGGGCTTGTGTGGAGGCTGTGGTGGCACTTCCCCTGTGCCCCTGCCTGCGTCCAGCCCTGCAGAGTGTCCTGTGCCGGGGCCAGAGCAGGGCTGGCAGAACTGGGTCCAGGGTCCTGCTACACAGCATGGTTGAGAAGCTCAGTTCTGAGTTCCCTCTTCCCTTGAGGAAATAAACTGAACAGACATTTGTCTGTAGAAACTAAGGACAAAATAGTTGGACCTCACTGAGACTCTACCATAGAGAGACTTTGGCTGCTTTCATTTCAGACCAAGGCACACAGAGAGCTCTTTGAAGGGCCAGGGCAGGCCCAGAATCTAAAGCATGGGGTGGAGGGGCTGCGCCTGCAGCACGCGCCCTCCCAGACACCCCAGCCTGCGTGGGTGGTTATCAGTGGGGAATTAAAGAGGAACAGCCCAGAGGGGGTGGAGGCCGCCTGAGGTTCGCCTGTCACGGGCTGTGCCTGGTGGGTCTGCTCCCTGCTGTGCCCTCCCTGGAGTTGAGTGGGGACAGGGGCTGCCTGGAGCCCTAATACCTGCCACGAGATTAGTGGAGCAGGAGGAGAAGGAAGCCCGTGCCCAGCCCAGGATGGCTCCATCCTCGGGAGCCTGTCGGGCCGTCGCATGGAACAAGCCTGTTTAGAATCTCTTGGGCATTCGTGTGCTGGCATGACCTGGCCCCTTGGTTAGAGAGCAGCACCATGTGGAGTGTGTGTTTGCACCGGCTGGGACATGTAGGAGGAGACAGTGGCCTCTCCGTGTTAGGTATGAGCAGCTTCTAAGTGTGTAAGAATTTATAACTGTATAGTTTTCTTCCACGTCAATTATAAGGATGTTTTGCTTCAAATGAAGGTTATAAGCCCAAAGGTATCTATTTTTATCCATGTTCAGTCCATCTAAAAATGACATTCTTTTTGTTTTGACATGACCTCCCAAGAAGCAGCTCCCCCTACCAGGCTATTACTTGGAGATCCTGGGAGCAAAGTGACAAGTTCCATCCCAGGCTGGCACTGTCTACAACAGGGACATGTGGAAAGAGGAGGCAGCTGGAGAGGGTGGGTGGGCACTACCACAGCCATGGAGGCCAGCCCCCAGTCAGAGATGGAGAGTGACACTCTGCCATTTCCTCTGTGGCATTCAGAACACGGGTCTCTGGAAACTCAGTGGCGCTAGTGTGAGCTCTCCACCGGCAGGCTGTGGGCCGCAGCTGGGGGATGGACAAGATGAGATGCCGATCGACAGAAGCACCACTTCCTCTGCATTTGGTAGAAGAGCTGTGACCCTTGGGGCTCGGGGAGACAAGTCAGGAAGTGTTCCCATCTCTCCTAATCACAGGGTGATGAGTGACATACTTCCTCCCATTATCACGTAGGGCTCCAGGGTGCCTGTCCCATTCAGGCAGTTGCCACACCATCTCCCCTGCCCATGCTCTGCCTGTGTTCCAGCGAGGTCTGTAGTCCAGGCTGGATGTGCCCACCATGCCACAGAGGGGCTCTGGAGGGACACTGGCCCTGAAGGGCAGAGCTATCGGACTTATTGGCCTTTCGAGGTTCCTATTCCCTGGCTGTTTGGGGAGGAAGGATGTCCTGCAGCTGGGGAACACGAGAAGGTTTCCACCCTGCAGCACAGGCCTCAGGACCTGGGCTGGGCTGCCCTTCGCTTAGCCAGGACTCTAAGAACTCACTTCATGAGAACCTGGAGCCAGAACCAGGTGCTGGGAGATCGGGGACAGGGGAGAAATCCCCCCCAGTGGTCTCCTCAGAAGTGGACTCATCCCTGAGGGACTGAAGTCCGAGTTTGCTGTGACAGGAGGTTCTGGTGAGGCCCCTGGCTGAAAAGAGATGTGGGCGAGAGCAGAGAGGCTCGTCCCTGAGCCCATGCTGGGGCCCTTCTCTTAGCCTGGCCGAGGCCCGAGGCGCAGAGCACTCCTGGCACTCGCTCACATTCCGCCCATCTTCATTTGGAGAGCTGCCTGCCAGATGGCAGGATTAATATCAGCTTCCAGGCCCTGCCACCTGCTGCCATTCCCTTGCCCACAGGGCCCAGGTCAGCAGGACCCCAGTAAGCCTGACATTCTCAGACCAGAAGAAGAGTGTGTCCCCGCATCCCTGAGGCCCCAGTCACAAAGCGCTGCTCGCCCAGCTCCCGCAGGCCCCAGCTAATAGCCTCACATTTCTGGAGTCTTTGGAGTGGCTGTGCTGCCTCCTGCTGGAGCCCTCTCACCCGCCCTGTCCAGCTGCCTCCCCGTGCTGTCCTCCCACCAGGCCCTGCTCCTGTCACCAGCTGGTTTGTCCACCTTCCTTCCATTCCTGTCACCAGCCTCTCCCACCCGTGAAACCCTCCCCCACATTTCCTGCAGGACCTGCCATACTCCCTGTTCCCACCCAGGTCCCACACCAGTGCCCACACCTCTCAGATCAGCACTGGGACCTACACTTCTCAGGCTAGGCCCCGGGCCAGGCCCTAACCCTGTCTCCCATCCCCTTTCCCCTGTAACTCCCCTGGTGTCCCTCCCCTAGCCTCTGCCTGGTAGCCGCTTGCCTCTGCCGACCGTGGCCCATGTGGCTGAGCCCCACTGCAGACGCCAGCCCTCGCACTTCAGCGGGACCTTGGTTCTCCCACTCCTGTGCGACTCTCAGGTGGCTTTTCTGAGGGTTTGAAGCTCCCGTGTGACGAGTAAACAGTCCGCAGTCATGCTCTGACCCCAGGTGCGACTTCCTTAGAAGGCTGCCCTAGAGGACATGCAGCAAGCCTGATCCCTCTGCTTCCTGCCCCCAGCTCTCTGTGGGAGGACAGCCCTCCAGCCTTTGGGGTTCTGGTTGAAATGGTGCCAAGGTCCCTTCCCTTCTCTGACACAAGCCAGGATGTGGCAGGTCAAGCTGGCTCAAGGAGGCCACACTGGCATGACAGGTGCATTGCCAAGTTCCCACTCATGAACTAGCTGTCCTTCCGCCTGGAACCCCCCAGAGCCCCTGGAAGGACCAAGTAATAGCCCACCCCCGACTAGGAGCAGGGGGAATGTAGGGCCCATGCGTGGACCTTGGGCTGTCCTCAGTGTCCCAGTTACAGTCATGTTACTGTCTCCCTGAAGAGAATTCATTAACCATATGAATGTGACACACATGCCCTCTTTCTTTTTTGTCCTTTTAATTATATGCATAAAAAAGAAAGTGTGTATACCATGAGGCCAGGGCCAGGCCTCATATGAGTGGATACAGAGGTCTAAGGTTCCAGCTGGTGGGCCTATGAGAGGACAGGAGAGGGAAATGGGAGGCCAGCCTCACTGTAGCAGAGGGGACAGAGCCCAAACAAATTGGCCCATGAAATATGAACAGGCTGACTTACAGGCAGCTGAGCCCTGGGCTCACCTAAAACTTCAGCCCATCCAGCCTGTGACCTCCTCTCCTCTTTGTCCCCAAGAAACTACTTCCATAGCAACAGTATGCACTTCCATGGGCATCATAGGGAGCTGCAGTCAGAAGAGACAACTGGAACTGAGGTGCCTACAGGAGGCCACCCTGCACTTCCTGGCCAGGAAGCTGTTTTTCTTTACACATGTGTTGAAAAGGTGCTGAGACTTCTGTCCATGCGCTGGGTGGGGTGCTGGGCAAAGCCCAGCGGGAATCCCAGTGGCCTGCAAAAGCAACACCACCCCCCATCCCCCCCGCCGCCATAGAGGAGAGCTTGATTGGGTAGCACAGCCAGAGGGTCAGGGTTGCAAAAGTTACCCAGGCAGAAGTCCACAACCCACTTGTGGCTCTGTGCATTCCTGTCCAGGCCTCTCTGCTGGCTTCTGGGTGACCTCAGGCTGACCTGTTGATCGTGCTTTCTGAGCCCGGCAGACTGGCATGATAATGAGGCAGGCCTAAGTATTCACTGTGGTGGACTGATCAGGCCATTGGGCACAGAGGTTGTGGCTCCCCTCTGAGTATACTAGGGTCTCCAGGGAATGCACCCTTTGGGGCTCCTTGTCCCTTCTAGTCTGAGGACTTGGCTGTTTCTGTAGCCTCTCTTTCTGGACCCTCAGCTGTGGTCTGGTGTCTTCTGCTGGACAACAGCTGATTGTTGGAGCCCTGGGTGAGGGGAAAGCTGGAGCTCCTTCCCACAGGGCCTGCTAGCTCCAGTTACTGCAGGAAGGTGCCCCCACCTACCCTCCAGCCTCAGTGGGTTCCCCGTGGCCTTCCCCTTGGCATCCCTCCTCCTGAGCTACTGTAAAGCTCTTGAAAAAGAAAACCCAGGAAAGTCTAACTCCGGGGACTGTAGGGACTGGCAGGGTGGTGTCAATGGCGAGAGCAGAGCCCTCCAGCCGGCCGAAGCAACCCTTCCAACTGCTCCCTCGTGGGCCTCAATCTGTGTTAATGCCTGCCCAGGGTGGGTGGCTTTCTGCTCACTCTAGTTTCTTCTGAATTTCTAACTGCAGCCCCTCCAGCATGCCAACCTCTCCAAAAGGCACTGTTGGGCAGCCTTGAGGCATCTGGCTGGTGCACTCCATAGCACCAAGTCTGCCAGGTGAGAAGTCCCTGATCAAAGATGGGCACAGGCAGGCCTGGCGGAAAACAGCCTGCAGAACACCAAGTCCACTGCATAGCACCACCTGCAGCACCTGTGCTGACCAGCGAGTCCACATGCTGGCTGGTCTGGAAGGTCCGGGGCCCTGGCAACGTGAGTACGTGGTTGATCACTGCCACCAGACCTGGCTGATGGAATGGGACAGAGATAGGGACCCTTGAACAGTAGTTGCCATCCCCAGCTAGGGCTTCTTGCCCAGACAGCTGGGGCTGGCTACTGAGCAAAGTCCTTAAAACAAGGTACCACCAGCCCAAAACTTGGTGGCAGACACTGGCTGGTCCTTGCTCATCCCATGCTCTGTGAGGGAGCATGAAACAGGGACTCTAACAGACGGTGCTGGTTGAGTGAAAGCTTTTGCCCTGCAGTGTGCAGAGAGTCACTGGGTCCCCCCTGAGACCCAGCAAGGGACCCCTGTTGCCTACAAGAACAGATATACTTAATCCTAACATTATCATGGGGATTTCCCTAAATGGGAAACTGAGGCACAAAGTTAAAGGGAGCGTACCTTCATTCTTTAAACATCTCGAGGGTGTGCGTGCCTCTGAGTGGGCCGCAGAGGGTCCATATGGGGCCTCTCTACCCAGCACTCTTATCTCTGCTGAGGCCATTAGACAGCTCTGCAGTGACCTGCTTGCTCTTAATAGGCACAGTAGTTAAGGGGAACTGCACCCACATTGCTCAGGACCCCAGACCCACCAGCAGCCAGCATATGGACCCACTAATCAGCACAGTTGCTGCAGGGTGGGACTGTGCGGAGAGACTCAAGTTAGAGACAGCATGAACTGGCACAGAGGATTTTAAGGGAAACTCCACCCCCCCAAGTGTCCCTGTGAAGGAAGTACTTGGGATTTCAGGCTGGGGGATGGAGCTGTCGGGATTTGCATACCAGTCTTTCTGCTTATAAGCTGTGAAACTTTGGCTACCTCTATGCCTCATTTTTCTCACATTTAGAAAAAATCCTCATGAGTTTGTAAGAGAATTAAATACACCCATTCTTAAAGCACAGAAGGGTGTCCTGCATCTGCTGACCCTAGGCTGGACCTGGTGGTACTGTGACCTTTCACTTAGAATCTTTGATAACTGACACATGGAAATAGGAAACCATAGCGAAGGTAGAAATGACAACAACATGAGCCCAAGTGACAACCATGTGTAAGCACCATGAGGGGGTGGGTGGAGCCACCAGGGTGAATGCAAGAGGAAAGAATCCAGAACTCACACTGTGGGGACCTGACTCACCACAGCCGCGCACACTGTCACATGGCAGAGGCTTTGCAAACATGGGAGTCTCTGTGCTCTGAGTTTGGGCTTTGGTAATGACAAAAAATGGTGTGCTTCCTGATGTTGCTCTGGTATTAAACTCCTGTGTAAATATTCGTTTCTCTGGTGGTATTTACCTGCTTTCCAAGGAACGGGGATCTGGGGAGAAGAGCAGGATTCAAGGGTCTCAGTTCTTTTCTGCTCATAGCTTAAAACATCTTAAAGCCCTACATGTCTTTGGTGAGCTGCAGAGGTCCACGTGGGGCCACTCCAAACAGTAGACATTCCTAGCTCCCCTGAGGCTACAGGGAGGCACTGCAGTGACTCCACTTGCATTCACAGGTGACAAGGATGAGGCCACATTCAGGCTAGCTGTGAGAAGCACTGTAAGGTGAGATGTTGACATCTTTCTTCCTGTGCTTGTTTAAAAAGAGCCCCTATGGTATAAACCAGCTTAATAGTGAATGTACTGGAGCAACAGAATGACCAGGACTGAGTAAATAGTGATCCCCACTGGCAATGAATGGCCAGGAGTGGCTCTGAGGCAAGAGCCCCTGGAGGGGACCAACTGTGGGTGACATCAAGTTAGCAGAACAAAACCCCACAGGGGAACCTCCCTGCTTCTAGGTAGCTGAACTAGTGTCCCTAATACCCTGTCATTTCATTTCTTTTAATCAGGAAATTCTGTTCTCTGTTTGTTAAGGACTCATTAAAACCACAGCCTGCCACTCCCACACTGATGAAGTCCCACTAAATCTCAGGACATCCTTTTTCATTGTTTGAGGTCCATGCCAGGGTGCCCTCCTTGCTTCCCCTGTTCACCCCACCCTAATTCTGGATCCCAGCACCTCCTTGGCCACTATCTCCCCTTGTCCTCAGTCATTCATGCTGAATTAAGACTGTCTGCATAACCATCTCTCTTTGCTACCAATGCAGAGCCTTTGCAGGTAGGGGAAGTGTCTCTGTATTGCCCCAGCAGCCTGGCCCAAGGTCCAGATTAGAAAGGATAGCAACCAGGTGGGGTTGCAGTGCCCCTGTTACAGGACAGTGGTCTTGTCTGTTTTGACTCCTCAGAGAGTTAGATTTCCCTGCAAATAGATTTACAAGGCCTGGGAATTGCATGCTGAGAGGGTTAGCGGGAATCAGTAGGCACCCAGCTCTGGTTGTGTCTGTTGGGAAAGAGACTTGTTGTGCACAAGACTCTCAACTTTGAGTGAATGTTCTGGAGCAATCAGTGTGCTCTGAAAATGACTCCTAGATGTTGATTTCCTTTTGTGATAATAGGCAGGGGCCCTGGCAACAATGAACACGCAGCTCTAGAGGCCAGACGCTCAGGGAAGGCTGATGTTGTCCTAGGTTTTTTTCCAATGTGGAGAGCTGTACTCACTGATTCTTGTCACACTGTGTCTTCCTGGGGTGTGACAAGAAAGCTTCATTATATAGATGGGTGTTCTATTTTTGTAGCCTTTTGCTCTTTATAGTTCTGACTGTGGAGTAGTGAGAGTGAACCAAGCAACCTGGCTTAGAGGCATAAACAAAAGGGCTTGCTCTCCTTCTCCATGGGAAACAATGAGCACGCTGCTGGCTCCAGGAGGCTCTGGGGGGACTGAGACCAAGCATCCTTGGCCAGGGAGCAAGCTGGGTGCAAGCTGGGTGCCTATGCAAGGGACCTGGGGCTTTGTTCCCTGGAAGATGGGATACACGTTCTTTGTCATTGGAGTACTAGTTCTTTGGACTTTCCTGTTCCCAAACTAACTTGGTTTGAGGCCCATGCCCTCTCCAGCTACACCAGACCAGGGGAAAACCAACCAAACATAAAAGGCTTTCTCAGAAATTTGAGAACAGATAAAGTCTCCCCTTTCAGACTCTGGGCAGGTGTGGCACCCCTTCTGGCTCCCTGATCACCCCAGCTTTTAGCAAGGTGTGGTTCTACCTGCAGGGAAGGACTGGGAGCCAGAGATCTTATCCAGCCTTGGTGGTTATTTTTACTTGTCACATTTGGTCTAAAAGTAACAGCTGCTTGCTTAGTTTGCTCTGGTTCTAATTAAGTTGGGGGAAACTCTTGGCCATGCTCTTGTATGGAAGAGACCCAGGCTGGACCTTTGGTGTGTCACTCTGTCTCTGCTTTGTTTGCATGTGGAAGCTCCTGGACTTGCTCCTGAGTGACTAAATTCTGCTCCTCGGCAGCATCTATTTTAGCATCTCATGTTAAAGAAAAAACTTAGTTTCCCTAAGCAACTCCTTAAGACCCTGTCTCTAAATAAAATACAAAAAAGGGCTGGAGATGGGGCTCAGTGGGTAAGCTCCTGGTTTCAATCCCTGGTACCAAAAAAGAAAAAACCATTTTACCCTCTAAACTGAGCCCTCTCATTCTTTGATAGTGGGCAGTGTTTTGGGATGATGGGCCCTTTGAGAACCCATAGACAGGTACAGTTTCAGGCTGCCCAGCCAGACCAGTGGGTTATGAAAACTCAGCTTTCATCTTAGGGAGTTGAGAAGGCAGCAGGAAATAACTGGGAAACACTTTTCTCTAAACACTATTTAGAGAAAGCAGTATCCTTTGATTGTCATGTGCACTTACACAGTGGACCTGAGGCTCTGGGTGGTAACACCCCAATTCAAAAGCACGGCCTTGATATACATGATTCAACAGTGTGGTTGGGTCATTAAAGGCCAGGTGAGGTTACAGTTTCAAGATTCCAGAGATATCTTCTCCAAAGATTTCCTCCCCCTGCCTGGTGACCAGCATGTCCCTCTTCCTACCTGTAAATTACACAAGCATATTCCTCAGATAAATTTTGCAAGCATGTCATTTGTTCGCTGTTAAATAGATATGTCTGTCTTGACATCCTAACCTAAACCTAAATTCACAGTAGGTGAAATGTTTATTACCTTTTCCCATCAACCTGCTAGTGGTCATGAGTTACAGGGACACCAGGTTACCTTTGACATTTATATTCTGCCCTGAATCTGTGGTCCTATCTCCTTGGGATGTTCCTATAGTTATGAGGGCAGCAGGACTATAGTTGGATGCATATGTGGCCCAGGCAGTGGGCTTCCTGTGAAAAGGTGCATACGAACTACTCCTAAGTCCACTTGTCTTTAGAGGCCATCTTCATTCAGGAAGACACTGGAGGTAGGATCTGGACCTTACAGTAGTAAGTAGCCACACAGCAGGCCCTGAACAATGAAACTGTTTACTGGGTGTAAATTTTTTTTTTTTTTTTTAAAGAGAGATGAGAGAATTTTTTTTTTTTTTTTTTTTTTTTTTTTTTTTTTTTTTTTTTTAGTTTTCGGCCTACACAACATCTTTGTTTTTTGTTTTTTGTTTTTGTATGTGGTGCTGAGGATCGAACCCGGGCCGCATACATGCCAGGTGAGCGCACTACCGCTTGAGCCACATCCCCAGCCCCTGAGTAGCCTAGTGACATAGTCAGAACCATTTTATTCACACAAATTTGCAGGGGCCTTTGAACATACTGAAGATATGAAGGGAAGTGGGAAGTACATGTCAAGCTGCTCAGGATAGAAGCTGGTTATTTAAAGTGGGATGGAGATCTTGAATAAGTATGTTTCCATAGAAAAAAAGGCCAAAGGTGATAAATGTTGGTGCAGACAGCAAATTTAAAATTATCCTCAGGTTAGCATGCATAGTAAAGACGACTGCACACATTAGGAAATTCAGGGGAATGACTGGGTTAAAGAACTGATTTACCATGTTTATAAAAGTAACTTAATGTTCGTTTCTGATCGCTAGTATTAAGGCGGCTGGAGAGCACTGCCTTCCATTGAGGCTCTGAAGAACCCTTCTATGCCCTATCAACTATCGGGGACAACTGACACTTCATCTCCTATCACCAAGCAGACATGGTTCCAAAGTGTACTAAAAAGTTTAAACATTAGAGGGGACGAAAGCGATAACCACAGTGCCCCATGAGAACAGATAAGTACCCTGCCGGACATGTGAAGGTCCAGTGGCGGTACTAGGCGCCTACGTGGGCAGCAGTTCTGGCCGCCGGTCAGCAGGTTAATGACCTCGTGCCCGGCCCCTGGCTGTCCGTCCCCAGTGCTCAGCGCGGCTCAGTGGCAGTCCCCTCCCAGCAAGCGGACAGGGTCCCCTCTGGAACGGCGCGCGGACCCGGCAGCGGGACGCAGAAGCCGTGAGTCCAAGCTGGGCACCAGCCCGCGGAGCCGGCGCAGTTCAGGGTTCGCTCCCAGCGACTGAGACCCGGAGCCTGCCTGACCGATCCGAACCGAGGCCCCGCTCCCGCGCCCCACTCACCCGCTTGCTGGGCGATGGCCCGCGCACTGGCCGCAGGCAGGCTGGCAGCTCCGACCCGAAGAGCAGCGCGGCTCGCGGCGCGCACGCCGTCCCGGCCCTGTGTACACACGTGACCGTCAGCCCCGCCCCGAGCCCGGCCCTGCCTCCTGGCCCCTAGCAGCGCAGCAGCGAACCCGCCTCCCGGCCCCCAGTAGCTGCGCCGGGGGCCCCTCTCCTGCCCTCCCCCGCGTCCCCGGCACTGCCGAGGCCCCGCCCCCAGCAGAGCTGCCCTGGCCGTGTCCGGTTCTCCCATTAGTGAAGTAGGGGGTGATCCGCGCGTGTTGGCGGTGCACGCGAGACTCGCCCAGAGACGCAAACTGACGGCCTGTTCTGAAAGATTCCTGGAGACTTCTCTTGGTGCCCACTCAGTTCCTTTTAAAAGGTATTTTTGCCCAGATTTGCTGAGTCATAAGATGCGCTAATCAGCAGGGAACAGACCCCGCCACCCTCTGAAGGAAATGAGTCAGTTGCAATCTGTCCCTTCCAGGTACACACGCCCCTCTTTCCCAGAGTTTGCTAGTTCCAAATTCATCCATTACTTCCAGGGTTTAGGAGTTTCTTGATACACTGAGCTGGTCACTGGAAAGCCTTTTAAAGAGACAGCACCTCCTTTGAAGCCTGAGCTACTGTTAAATGTTGGAAAAGTTGAAAAAATACATTATGATGAAATGGAGAAAAATTTTAAGTGCATTTACGAATATGTGAAACTGAACACCACTGTTATGCATAACTATAATGCACTAGAAATAACTGTGTATGAATTTTTAAAAGTAAAATAGATGAAAACAATCTCCAAGCCTTAAAAAAAAATACACATTCATTTACTTGGCTGTAATTTTTGTAATGAATTGTACCATAGCAGCATGTTCTGGTCTAGGATGTAAAAGGATTTCTTTTAAAAAAATTGAAGCCTACAAGTTGAAGATTTTGAGGTAGACTTGCTATGTCGCCAGGGGTTGAATGGAACACATAATGGGAACAGCCACAAGGCTGGCCCAGTATTTAAACCTGAGCACCTTACTTGGCCAAGGTCAGCAAGGCAGGCTGAGGTCTGCTTGAGGTTTAGGAGCAGAAAGGCATTTCCCAAACATAAGCCCCATACCGGGCTCTATAGCAGGAACCACATTTGCCCCAGAGCACTAGGTGCTGCTCTTGCCAAGATCAGTTAAAATTACCTATCAGTGACACCTGAGGCTCGTTTTGAGTCAGCTTTTGTTCTTGGCCTCAGACAACCTTTTGAGGTACATAGTTCTACATTTTATCAAATCTAAGATACCACTAATGTTATATGCACCGTTATTTTATGGATTACTTTTTTTAAAAATCCCGATCCTGCCAGTTAAATTCTGACACACTGTCAATTTTAAGAAGCATCATGGTTTTTGAGATGCTGAGAGAGAAAATGTGCCTTAGCATTGATGGAATACAGTATTATTGTCATCCTCATTTTACATTTAATTGAGGACACTCAAACAACTTGCCCAAGTTCATGCAACAGGTAATGGAGGGGCTGGGGATGTGGCTCAAGGGGTAGCGCGCTCGCCTGGCATGCGTGCGGCCCAGGTTCGATCCTCAGCACCACATACCAACAAAGATGTTGTGTCCGCCAAGAACTGAAAAATAAATATTAAAAAAAAAAAAAAAAAAAAAACAGGTAATGGAGCCAGGCTTGAGCCCAGGTGGTCTTTGGCTTTCAAGATTAGGTTTGAGACCTGGGGTCCTTCTAGCAATCTGCCCAAGAGTAGCCTTGTTATTTCCAGTGTATAAACAGCCTGAGGCCTTTGGAGTCCTGGTCAGAAACCGGGCTGTATTGCCCATCCCTGGAATGCCATAGGATGTGGCTGGGTAAGTGTGCAGCTGGTGGGTGCCGCAGGTTACTTGGGCCAAGCCTCCCACAGGCTGCCTTGTCTGTGACACCGGCAAACCAGCCAGGGATGGGAGCAGAAAGTCAGCAGTGGACTAGGGAAATCTTCAAAGTATGCCCCTTCCAGCTGAGCCCAGGAAAGCACCTTCCAACCAGGACAGAAATATTCCAGAGGCCAGCAGCCTTCACTGTGCTGCTGGCAGTGCCCCCCACTGCAGGCCAGTTTCCACAGGAGACTTGTCCTGAGGGACTAGGACAGAGATGGGTATAGGAAGTGTGTCTGGACCTTTCTCTTGGTTCCTGCTGCATCCTACCCTGCCTATGGCCTCCTCTCTCCAGCATCTCCTTGGTCTGTGAGCCAGAGAGGACCTCTGCTTCCCAGCAGGCCAGGACCCCAAGGAATACTCTCATTGATGGCCAGGCTTGGTGGCAAAGGGAAGTGAAGCTGTCTCCAGCCCAGGGCATCTGGGGTTCTCTAGGTCCCACCTGCTAGCTGCTCCCTGTGCACTAGTTCCAACAGATCCACAAGGGTCACCTTCACCTACATGAGCTCACCCTGTCCCTCATAGCCACTCTACTTCCGCAAGTAGTAGGAATCAGTTTAGCCGAAAGTCATGCTAAGAAGGGAAAAGGCACAGGTTAGTGGACACTGCATGTGCTAATGAGAAACACCAGGGCTGGGGCTGCCCATTGTGCAGCCTGAATCTTGTACTAGGAGAAGGCTGGGGCCTTGGATGCCATCGTCAGTGCTGGGGAAAACAGCTGCTTGGAAAACTGCTCCTGTCTGCAGTGTCAGTTGGGGTGAGAGGTATGTGGCATGGGGGCGTTGTACAGATTTGTATCTCTTGGTGGGGATGATCTCACTGAATCGTGGGTTAGCCCCAGGATGTTACTGAACTTCCTTGTGACGCCAGCTGTTAAAGCCCGTTGCCTTTTGCATCTAAGAGATAGAATTGATGACAGCACCAACAGTTCCCTAGCCCCTTGCCCTTTGCTGTTCTCCAAGGTTGGAGGGTGAGTCAGGCTTCCCAGAGAACACATTGCTCAGGGTTCAGGCTTCCCTGCTTTCCCTAAAACAACCTGGGCACCCTCCACTGCACTTCCTCTCACACATGCAGATGGTAGTGTGATTCTGTACACTGAGGTAGAATTCCCAGTAGCTACAGGAATCACTCAGAGAGGTCAGGCTCACCAGAGATGCACAAGTTCCTGGACCAAGGCAGAGGGAGACAGTGCATGCCCTTCAGGGCCGAGTCAGGGTGCTTTGGTATGACCCATCACCAGGGTATCTTGCACCCACCAGGGGAGGCTCTATCGGCTCTATTTGGCAGGAAGGGAAACCCTGACTTTGGAGGGTCCCCTTGCTCCTGCTAGGACCTGCTTGGAAAGAAGCCCACACACTCTACTTCTGTGCATGAAGATCAAAGAAGGAGCAAGAGAGCATGTGCTTCCTGGTGCCACAGGACACCATGCAGATCCCAGCATAGCCCTGGGATGCCCAAGTTCTTGGTTCTGTAACCTGAAAACTAGCCACTGGGTAGGAGCTGAGGGTGGGCTGCCATGCCTGACCTGGCAGCAGGGAGCTTGCTTCCCCTTCCAGATATGTGGGTAAACCCCAAGCCCAGCCAACGGATGGACAGGTGGCCAGAGCCATCCTGTGGGCTGTCCTGGCACTTAATGTCCTTATGTGCTTCCAAAGCCGGTGCCTCGGTGGCTAGTTTACACCACCACCACCACCACCCCCAACCCCGTGATTCAGCGGACACAGCACAGCCAGTCCTGAAGAGGAAGATAGAAGATTACTGGGAAACTAGAGTTTTTATTCTAGGGGTATCTTTTCTCCTTCCAGACCTTTAGTCAAAATTAAAAACAGAATGCCTGAAGTGCTTCCTTCCTGGGGGTCCACGAGGGGAGAGCTACAAGCACCCCTGGTTCCTGGTACTGCACCTGCTCATCTTCAAGCCTGCCCTCCCTGCCCATTAAGACGTGGGCTGCTGGCCCTGGCCCAGGAGCCCAGACCTCTGATACTAGAAGGGCAGCTGTCTCCACTGGTGGCCTAGACCAGCAGGTGCAGAAGAGGGCTTCTGCCATGTGCTTTGTCCAGAGAGGCCTTCAGATGGCATTGCAACTGGGACTTAAATAGAATGGTGAGGTTTTTGTCCTCCCACTCCCTCTTCTTTTTGTACTGGGGGTTGAACTCAGGGCACTCTACCACTGAGCCACATCCCTAGCCCTTTTAATTTTAGACAGAATCTCACTAAGTTGCCCAGGCTGGTATCAAACATGGGATCCTCTTGCCTCAGCCTCCCAAGTTGCTGGGATTACGGTCATGTGCCACTGTACTCAGCTCTTTTATCATTTTTGAAAGTTATAGATTCTCAGGAGGTTAGAAAAATAGCAGAGTCGTCCCTGTTCCCTTCACCCACCTTCCCAGTGGCTCAGTCTTAACACAGCTCTAGCTCATTTTCTACACCAGGATCTTGTCACTGCACTGTGTGCACTCTGGGCCCTTCATCCTTGTGCAGGCTCCCACTGGCTCCATGAGTGCCGGTGCAGGGCCACCTAGCACCACAGATCTTCTCGACCACACTGTTCAGCTGTGGCCACCTGCCTCCTGGCAGCCCTCATCTGTTCCCCATCTCTGTATTGTGTCGCCTCGAGAATGTCTTACGCCTTAGGAATGGAATCAGAGTGTGGCCTTTGAGACTGACTTTCTTATGACTTTACATATAATGCCCTGAGGTCGCCCAGCTGCTGTGGTCTCAGCAGTTGTTCCTTCCTGTTGCCAAGTAAAACCCCTGGTGTGGAGGTGCCATGTTTTAACCACTCATCAACTAAAGGTCATTTTTTTGTTGTATCCTTTTTGGTTGCTACAAATAAAGCTGCCATAAGCAATTATGTCCTGGATTTTGTGTGGACATTAAGTTTTCGTTTCCTCATTGCTGCATGATCTGGTATTTCATGTTAGATTTTAATAATTGCTGAGCTGTTTTGCTGGTCGCTGTGTCCCTTTATATTTCTACCAGCAGTGGATGTGAGGTCTGGTCTCCCACATCTTCGTGTTGTCAGTGTTGTAGTTGTTCTGAAAGTTTACGGCAGTATCTCTGTGGGGTCAGTCTTTGCTTGTCCCTCGTGGCTGTGATGTTGAATTCCGTTCTGTCTGCTTATGTGCCATCTGAATGTCCTCTTCAGAGAAATGTCTTTTTCTTATTTTCTACTTGTTTACATATTCTAGACAGGAGACTCCTGCTACGATACAGTTTCTAAAAATTCTGTCCCCCTACATAGCTTGTCTTTGACATCCTTTTGAGTTCTTTTGCAGAGCAAAAGATTCTTCAATTTTGGTGAGGTCTGATGTTTTGACTTTTAAATTTTATGGATCTGTTTTCGGTGTCCTTTGAAGACCTCTTGGCTAAATCTCCAGTCCTGAAGATTTCCCCCTATGTTCTCTTAGAAAAGTCTTAGTTTAATATTTGAGTTTAATTTATAACCCATTCAAGGTCATTTTGTGAAGCTTAGGATTTATTCAAAATATCTTTTTTTCAGAACACTTGTAGGTTTGCACAAAACTCAGTGGAAAGGACCATGTTTCCCATATCCTCCTGTCCCTGCACACGCATGGCTTTCCCATTATCAGTGCCCCTACAGCAGCAGCGGTATATCTCTTCTGGACAGCAAGACATCCCTGACACATCTTGTCACTCAGAATCTGTCATTTGCATTGGGGTTCACTTGGTTTCATGCCTTCTGTGGATGTAAAACATGTATCTGCCATGGTAGTGTCACACAGAATGGTTTCACAGCCCTGAGAATACTCAGTCCTCTACCTGTCTATTCATCCCTCCCTCCCTCAACCCCTGATCCTTTTATTGTTGATAACTTACCTTTTCCCGAATGTCATATTGTTGAAGTCATACAGTCGTTTCAGATTGGCTTCTTTGACTTGGCAACATGCATGTAAGATCTTGCCTGGCTTTCCATGGCTTGATAGCCCATTTCTTTTTAGTGCTGAATAATGGTACACTGTATGGTTATACCGCTGTTTATTTATTCACCTATTAAGAGAGACTTTGTTTGCTTCTGAGTTTGGGTAATTATGAGTAAGGCTGTTATAAACATGCATATGCAGGATTTTGTGTGGACAAAAGTTTTCATCTCCTTTGGGTAAATACCAAGGAACACAATTGTGGGATTGCACAGTAAGAAAATGTTTAGTTTGTAAGGAACTGCCAAACTCTCCTCTGCACCATTTTGCATTCCACCAGCAATGAATGAGAGTTCCTGTTATTCTACATCCTCACCACCATTTGGAGTATCAGAGTTTTTAAGTTGTGAAGCAGCATCTCGTTGTTTCAGTTTGTAATTCCATAATGACATACGGCATTGAGCATCTTTTCATGTGCTCATTTGCCATTTGTTCCTCTTCTTTGGCTCAAGGTTTCTTTCTTTGCCCTGGGATGTCCTGTTGTTCTAGCATCATTTGTTGAAAACACTCCCTTCTTCCACTAGTTGCTTTTACAACCTTTATCAAAAAATCAAATTTCTGCTAGACACTATGGAGCAGGCAACTTCAGAGGCTGAGGCAGGAGGAGTAAGGCAAGTTCAAAGCCAACCTGGGCAATTTAGTGAGACCCTGTCTCTAAACATAAAATACAAAATATGGCTAGAGATGTGGCTCAGTGGTCAAGTGCCCCTGAGTTCAATCCCTGGTACCAAAAATATAAATAAATAAAATAACAATAATTAAATGAGGGAGAATCGGCATCTTTACTCTGTTATCTGGTATTCCATAAACACAGTATGGTCTCTCCATTTATTAGATATTTAAAAATCTCCGTCAATGTCTTGTGATTTTCCATCCAACATTCTTAAGTGTTTGTTAATCCACAACTACGCGTTTCATTTGTGTGGAGCGGTACCAAGTAGTGTTGTGATTAACCTCCAGGTGCTTGATGCTGCTATGTGGAAATACAGACTTCCGTCCATCGTTCTTGTTCCAGTACAAGATAGCTTGCGATGCTTTTCCTTCACTTTTTCTAGAAAAGATTTGTAGACTTGATATTAATTCTCCTTTTAAGTGTTCAATAGAATGGCGAAGACGTTTCTAGCCTGTGAGAAGGACAAGGTCACCAGCTCCTGGGGGCCCACCAGTTTCTCTGAGGGGTATCACCCAGAGTCTTAAGAGTGTACAGACTGAGGTGACACTGAAGGGGCCTTTGAAGAGGTGCTGCACATGTGTCAGGATCCTTGCCTTGTCTGGTTAATGACTCACTCTTGGATTTCTTAAAAGTGTTTCTTGCCACTCTCCACCTCCACAAGTGCCTTGTCACGGACCATCTTACTGTGTGACTTTCTCGCCCACTCTGAGGAGGAGGGGGCTGCTGGGCCAGGGGCACAAGGCTCTAGGGCCTGAGGTCCTCAGTTTTTGTGAGGTGGAGGATACCCCATGCTGCCAAATGGGGTGCCGTTGATGACAGGAGCCTGGCGAGGCTGCGCTTTTCTGCTTCCTCCTGCTGGGGTGACAGCAGACCACCCACTGGGGGTTTCCCACCACACCCCCAGGCTTCATCCTAGGGACACCGTTTCCAAGCATGCAGAGTGGTTGGGAAGTGAAGTGACACAGCCTTGCGTGCATGAGCAGGTCGACAGGTCCAGCTGTGGCGCACCACCAAACCCTGCTTGTTCCCGGGGTTTTACAAGCTCCTCTGGGAGGTGACAGGCAGGGAAATGGGGCATGCTGCCCAGACAGGCAGTTTGGTTAATCAAAAGAATGTGTCAGAGTTGGTCTTCCTGAATAGCTGGATAATCTGCATAGTCTTGGTAGGGGTGCCTGGGCCCTGGTTTTAAAGGCTCATTTTTTTGCATTTATGTGCTTTAATATATCATACGTATATGGGATATGATTTCTCATTTTTCTGAGTGTACATGTTGCAGCATCATATTGGTCATTTAGTCACATACATATACATACAGTAATAATGTCTGTTTCATTCTACGATCTTTCCTATCCCCACATCCCCTCCCCTTTCCTCCCATCAATTCCCTCTACCTAATCTAAGGTAATGCTATTCTTCCCTAGTGTCCCCTGCCTTATTGTGAATTAGCATCTGCATATTAGAGAAAACATCTGGCCTTTGGTTTTGTGGGATTGGCTTATTTCGCTTAGCATAATATTCTCCAACTCCAACCATTTACGGGCAAATGCCATATAGTTTCACTCTTCTTTAATGCTGAGTAATAGTCCATTGAGTATGTATATCACATTTTCTTTATCCATTCATCTATTGAGGGACACCTAGGTTGGTTCCATAGTCTAGCTATTGTGAATTGAGCTGCTATAAACATTGATGTGGCTGTGTCACTATAGTAGGTATAAACCAAGGAGTGAGATAGCTGGGTCAAATGGTTCATTTGGGTCCATTCCCGGTTTTTGGAGGAATCTCCATACTGCTTTCCATAGTAGTTGCACCAATTTGCAGTCCCACCAGCAGTATAGGAATGTGCCTTTTTCACCGCATTCTCGCCAACACTTATTGTTGTAAAGGCTCATTCTTACTTCCTGGTGGCCAAGCTGCTACGACCACCCTTGGCACACCCTCCCGCACCACCACACCCCACCCCTGGTGCTCTGTGTTCCTCTTCAGCATTTTGGTGCTTGCCGTCTCCAGATGTCCACATGGCTGTGCTGCTGGGGTCTCTTTCAGTGCAACCTGCAGTGCTAATTCAGATTTACATCCTCCCAGCCTTTTGAACTGCAGAACAGAAGCCTATGCTTCCTTCTATTCCTTTCCCACTTCATTTTTCTAGGTATCATAGCCTCAATCTTCTATCTAGGTGGGCAGGTATTTTCATCTGTTTCCCACAGTAGTTAGCACATAGGACAGTATCCCAATGTGTAGGGTGTACTGTCCTACGGTACCTGGCATACAGCACTTCGGAGAATACTGGTATATACAGCTTGCCTCACAGATATGTGGAGAGCATGTGCATGCCCATCTCGTGTGCCCTAGTCAGTGCCCCTGCCCCAGGCTGCTGAGGCTAAACCCTACTGCTAAGCCAGCTTCCCCCCTCCTGCTCTCTTTGTTGAGTCCCCAAAGCAGCCTGTCGAGTAGGAAGGGCACACGGGGAAGAGGAAACCTGGCCAGAAGCTCCTGTGCTGGCAGGTGGCTGCCTTGGTCAGAGGGCTTACATTGGAAATGCACCAGCAGGTCAGCACTAGGTCTTTTAGGACCCAGAAGACCCAGAATTGAATCCATTCCCTGAAACTAATGTTTTAAAACATCAGTTTCCTTATCTGTAAAATAATACTGATGTCAACAGCAAGGTTTTAGTCCTCACCCTCCCTCTACCTTTGTCCATCCAGATCTGGCTGGGCCTTTGTAGTCCAGCAGGTATGCCTGACTGAGCAAGCCTCAAGCCTTTGTGTGTGGACCGGCCCTCAGGTATTGGTGAAATGGCCAAGGGGGGAAAAAAAAACTAGAAAGTGCAGTATTGGCTCAGGCACCATGGAGATCCTTATCAAGTATGGGGGCTGGGACACTTATACCCCTGGCTTTGCACAACGAGTGCAGGAAAGAACCTTCTAGAACAGGTATCAGCAGCCAAAGCACAACATGTACTAGAACACCTGGCTTCTGCTTTTTGCCGCAGGGGTTGGGTGACAGGCCACCCCTCCATCTGGAGAGGGGTCTGGGCCCCCTTCTCCCCTCTCCTCCTCAAGTACTTATCATTAAGTCCTCCCAGGGTGGATCTGGCAGGCACTTGGTCCTCCAAGTGTGGCTGCGATTTCCTGGGACCATAAAATTGACCTGCTGTCTTGATATTAGGGGTTGTTGTTTGCCTGGTGAAGAAAATGCAGCGTGCCTCCCAGTGCCAGGAGTGTTTATTGAACGCCACGTTGCCAGACATGTCAGCAGTGCGAGCTTCTGTGCAAGACCCTCTGAAAGGCTCTTTGGTATTGTGAGGGCGGGCCCTCATAAGGAAGCCCAGCCCCACCTGGGGGCCAAGGTGCAGAAGAGCAGTGGTGGGGCTGTGGGCCCCGCTGGCAGTGCTCCAGGAAGGGGAGCGTAGGCGCAGGAGAGCCTGGGAGGTGAGAGGTCTTGCAAAATGATGGTCAATCAGTGCTGGGGGGTGGGAGGACCACGATGGGTGGCTTCCTGCCCTGTAGTGGGAGCCATGGGACCCTGAGCCCCAGTGCTCCGGTGAGCAGAGCTGGAAATGTAGTTTGAGTGTGTGGGAGGAGCACGCCATTCGCCCGCCGCCCCGTTTCCCACACAGAACAGCGCCTGATGGCCATGGCAGTGACCGCAGCCATGACAGTACCTGCTCCCCTACCTCTTTGGTGCCTGACCCGCCCCAGCCTCGCCTGCAGCCGCGCTCCACGTGCAGCAGCCACGGCCCCGCCCACGGGGGGCCCACCCTCACGCCGAGGGAGCGCGCTCTTGCGTCACTGCCCAGCCGGCTGGATCTGGTTCCAGCCGAGCCCGGCGGCCTGACATGCGCAGTGTGCTGGCGCTGCGGCGGGCTGCGGGACGGGCCGCAGGCGCGGCGGGCGCGGTCCTGGCCGTCCTGGCGGTCCGTGCTGACGACGCCCGCCGGCCTGGGACCCGGAGGTCAGTGCGCCGGGCCGGGGAGGGAGCGGGCGGGTCCTGTCCTGGTTTCCCGCCCCGCCCCGCGGCGACAGGTGCCCAGCGACCCCGGGGCGGGGCAGCGGCGCGGGCCCAGCCGCGCGCAAGATCCAGCTCCTCGGAGGGGCAGGTCCGCGGGGCAGGGCGAGGATGGTGCAGCCGTGCCCTGGGCGCCCAGCCCTGCCGACCCTCGCTGGGCCCTGCCTCGGGCAAATCGAGTTTTCACCGACCCCGCGGTATATTCGTTGGTTTGCTTTTGAAATTATTTGGCCATGAAAAACTTATTTAATTGGCAGTGTGCTTTTTCTAATTCACCGTGTACACCTAGAATTTCTTGCGGAGTAAACTAACCCAAAAAGAACTTTTAAATGAAAATTGCAGTTGACAGTGAAATTGTTGTAGGGTGAACTTTACAGACATTTAACGAAGAACTTAGTTATTTGATTCTGCTGTGACTCACTTTGGAGCCAGTAGCATGTTTTGTTTTATTTTACCGGAGCTCAAGCATTTTTGCAGGCCCTCGAACAGCTTGGGGTGCAGTGTCTGCAGAGCCCACAGGGCAAGAGGCCCCCTCCCCAGCTTCCCCCTTTTAAAGTTTGGGCTGAAGGTGGAAAGTGCCCCCCCTCGTGAGAACATAGTTCTGGTGTTTTCAGTTAGTACTCAAAAGTCAGTCACTCTTTTTAACATCACGGGAAGAATAGAGCCAGAGACTGTGAGGTTTAAACAGGAAGACCGTATTGAAAATCTTGTGCAAAGTTGATCCCCCCCCCCCTTTTCAGTCACTTCTCTCCCTCAGATAAGATGGAGACCTCGTGTTCTCTGCAACTGCACCCTGGAGCCAGAGCTGCAGCTGTGAGTTGGGTGACTCTGCACTTTTGCAGTAGGTTTTTTAGATATTAAGAATCTGGGTTGCACTGAAATGGCAAGATCTGCACCAACAAATTAGAAACAACTGTCAGCTAATTTCTTGCAAGTTGTTGAGAAACATGTTTTCTGTGTGTTAAATGTTACTTGAAACTCACTCCCATGCTTAGCATTTTGCCCAGCTTTGCCTTTGCTAGCTATCATCCTGCCAGAATTGCAATCCAGTTTAAAAACAAAATGCAGCCTTGGATTCCTAGTCAGTCATATTTTTCCACAGATAAAATGAAGGAAGATCAGGATTTTAATAGCTAGGATGGAAATAAGCTTGGCCAGGGAGTTGCAGAGTAAAACAACCTTCTAGTAACAAACACTCAGAAGCATTTCTGTGTGTGTTATCTTTGCCTTAATTCCCAGTGATCATTTGCCCTAAAAGCCATACCTGTGACATTCCACATGGGCTGTCTGTATGCTGGGTTCATCTGAGTTCCAAGCTGCATGGGCTCAGTAGTAACAAATGTCCAGTCTTATGCACCATTAGATGGCATCCTTATGCCTAGAATCTAATTAGAGCCCCCAGGCAGCCCTGCATGTGGGTAAACACAGCTGTTATACCAAAGGGGAGCCTGAGCCAAGGGGCATGTTCATCTTCCTGAAGGCTTCACTGAGGACTGTCAGCAGAGATGAAGGGCCTAGGCCTTTGGGATCTGGAGAAACAGGAAGGTATTTCTGGCATCAAGTGACTCAGTTCAGGTTCCTGCTTCAGAACTGTTAGCCACCTCCCTGAGTGGTGGTCATGATGCCTCTATTGCAAGTTGTGGAGTGCTGTGGACCGAAGGGGCTGTGGGTTCCCCCAGCCAAGGTCAGGAAGGAGCCCCTGGTCCCAACGGTGTTTTGTGCCGGTCGATGGGCAGTGGGAGGCTGTGGGGGAGAGGCCCCAGCAGCTCTTTCAGGGCTCTTCCTGGTCTAAAAAGTCTTTCTTCGGACCTGGAGTCAGAGAGCCAGGTACTAGCTAAAACCCAACAAATGAGAAGTCCCGCCCTTAGCTCCCCCGGGGGCCAGTGTAGTCTCTGCAGAGATGGAAGTTCTGCCAGATGTAGGCAGTCATGTGGACTTGTCACCAACTTGGTTCCTCCTGTACTGGAAATGTTTCCAATTAAATACGTGGTGGCGAGGTCAGGCTGCATCTTCCCGTCCTGCTCTCTGCCTTGCATTGTGTTCTGTGACCTCGGTGTAGGCAGAAAGCTGTGTCCCTAGGCCTCTTGGCAGCTGTCGACACTTCCTGGGGCGTGTGGCCCCTCAGCAGAGGCCTCCCTTCACCTCCTCTGACCTGTGCTGTCTCCTCCCCTAGGCTTATGTCAGCTGGGGCTCCACACCCTTCCCCTCGGCCTCCCACTCCCACACCTACTGCATCCTCCTGGTCTCAGGAGTAGCCTCATGTTTGTCTCTCCTTCCCTGTCAGGGGTTTTAGGCAGCAGGGGTTGGTTCTCATTTGTTCCTGAAGCACCCAACATGGGCCCTCCTGAGCCGCCCTCCCTCCCCCGGTGGCTGCAGCCTGTGGTGCTCAGATAGGGAGCCCCAGGCTTCTCTGGCTTCAGGCCAGGGCACTGGTATCAGCTGCAGCAGAAGGCCAACTGGGACTGATCCTTTGGCTTGTGAGGCAAAGGAACAAAGGCCCTTTGCCTTCTTGGACTGACCCCATGTGCCTGCCAGCAGTACCTCCACCCCTTCCCCCACCACTCCCTACACATCAGGGTCTCCCTGTCCTTTGTGCTTATGTCTGTCTGTCCTCCACTGAGGAGTGAGCTCCTAGGCACAGCTGAGTATGCCGTGACATTGGACAGATGGATGAAAGCCTGTGAAATGGTAGAGCATGGACTAAATAAGAACAGCGATTTGCAAACTCTGAGGACCTTGTGTCTATAAGCCTGATCTGTGTGGACCCAGGACTGTCAGCCTTGGTTTCCTTCTTGAGCAGGAACAATGTCTCGTGTTGGAGGTTCCTCTATCTTCAGACTGGGAAACTGAAAGACCTGGGTGCAGAGCCGATGGCATCAGATGGCCGGTACCTCTTGCCCCTTTTCCTAACATCTAGCAAACTTTGCCTCACACCACAGATTTCTAATTCTGGGTTAAAAGAAGAGCAAGAATAAAGATTTAAGTGTTCTCTCAGCACCAACCAGCGAAAGCCCTTGCAGCTGCCATGTCTCACCCCAGGGTTGTTTTCTGGTGCATTCTGGGGTTGCCAACCAACGTGGGCTGCTGATGTGTGCAGCTGAACATGGATTAAGACGCCGTGGGAGAGCTCTGCGTGACTGAGCCCACTCCCGTGTGTGGGGCCTTTGTTCTGAGGCTGCCGCCTCTGCAGGACACAATCAAAGAGTTGGTTTTCAGTTCTGGCTGGGACACAGGTCCCACAATCCACCAAGGCCACAGAATTCTAAAAGAAAGTCTGCCGGGGCCCTGTCCTCGCCCTGCCTCTGGCTTGCACTGTGATGGTAGGTGAGGCCTCACCCCTTGAAACCTTGTTTCCTTCTCTAGAACCAGGAGTGGGGCCCTGCCAGGGTTCTGGAATCTGAAACCATGACATTGAATTTCTGGGAAAATGGTATGAAGTCTTTCATCATATTCTCTGAGGTCCAGTTGGGGTGAGGCTGAAGACTGGTAAATTAGGATGGGTGAAGTATAGTGTGCACAAGAGGCCATCCTAGGAAGAGGTCCCGCGGAAGTCCCTGTCTGGAGGGACTTCCCAAGACCATTGTATGGAGAGCTGGGACTCTGTCCTAACCTTTAGTGAGAGTGTCAGGTCAGGAGGTTTTAGCCTGGATAGAATAAATGTGTGTCTCTACTAACCTCCAGGTGACACGATGTCTCCTGCCGTGGCTGAAGTAGATAGCCGTGACCTGGGCAAGACTGACCTGGAAAGTGGCAATACAGGAGCTTTCATTTCTTGTCGCAACCAGGGACATCTCACTGTCCTCAGCTCCACTTTCCTCTGCTTGGTCTTGTCACTTGATGCATTAGTGAAGATATGTATCACTGGGGCTCTGATCTGTTTTCACATCCTGCTGCTGAGTTCAGTTTGTATTTTGTATCCCTGTGCGTCTGCAGATTCCACTCTATGCATTTAGAAACATCATTCTGAGAAGGGGTCACTAGGTCAGTGTCACCCTGTGATCACAGCTGAGCTCTGGCAAGAGAGCCATCTCAGCCCAAAAGCTTCCCTGGCCCCCTCAGCACTGAGCTGGACCGGGTGGCCACCTTCCCTGTCCTCCAGGAGCTCACGTATGCCTGCCTGTGAGCGCCTCGACGACAGAGCCGGCGTCCGCCTCAGCACCTGCATGGCCAGTGCCTGCGAGACTCGAGGCTGCTTGTCCTGAACCCTGCGCCGCCTGTCAGATGGCAGCTTCCTGGATGGTTGACGCTCAGGTCTTCTCGTGTTATTCCAGTTTTAAACAAGATGTCTCAGAAGAGAGGAAGTTTATTGTCCCATTTGTGCCACAGCAAGGAAGGAACCAAATGCTAATCACGTCCTGGGCTAGTCAAGTATTGTGTTGGGGAGAAAAAGAGTTAGCCTCAAAGAATTTAGTGATTTTTGTATTCATGTAATAACTGCAGCTGTACCACCTGTGTGCGTCACTACAAAGACCTGCTGCCCGCTCTGTCTCTGGTGGGACCCTGGGTGTGGCCTTGTACTTATCTGTGGATGTTACCCTGGCAGGGGCACTCACAATGTCCCTGGATTACCTCTCACATCCGCCTTGGCTTTTTATAATTGTCTCAATAAAGACAAATCTTAAATGCTCCTTCTTTTGTTCTCCTTGTTTTTCAGGAAAGGAGAAAAATGCTGCTGTGAATTACCCTCTTACATTTTAACATTTGCAGTAAAAAAAAAATCTGATTGAGGGGGCTGGGGTTGTGGCTCAGAGGTAGCTTGCCTACCATGCATGAGGCACTGGGTTTGATCCTCACCACCCCATGAAAATAAAGATACTGTGTCCACCGATACTAAAAAATATTTTTTTAAAAATCTGATTAAGGTCTACAGACTGGGCACATTCTCAAAGTGTTAAGGGTGCGGACAGTTAAATGAGAACGTCTTGAGTGTGGACTTGGGCTGGGACTGAGGAGGTGGGAGGAAGAGGCTTCATGGTCTGGAAGCACGCAGGCGGGCAGGAGACAAGCTTCTTTCTTGTAGACCTGAGTCCGTTGCCAGATGACAGCTTATCAAGAGGATATCCAGCAGCCTCAGCCTGTGCAGGGCTCACGTTCTTCCCTCCCAAAGTTGCTGTCACTTGGTCACTCCTCACAATGCTGAGTGTTCTCAGTGGCTGTTAAGCAGGTACAATGACTAGGGGCCTAAGTCCTAGATGAGAGGCGAGAGCAAGGCCTGTGTACCTGGCCTCTGTCCTATGTGGCCGAAGCTCTGTATCTCTGGGACTTTGTCCTCATTGTCTCTCTGCTCCTCACAGGTGCAGGGAAGGGGAGGGTCACATGGCCAGAATCCATATGCACACCCAGCCTCGTCCCAGGGAAAGGTGCACCCTTGGGTGCATGAGCTTGGTGGTGAGGTGGGGCTGGAGAGATGGGTCATACCCTACAGGGCTTAGTCAAAGCCACACAAGGGCAGCTAGACGGCTGTCCACGCCACACCCGGTCTACTTTCTGACTCTTGGTTTAGTGTTCCTTAAGCCAGCACTGCTGAGGCTCGGTCACACCACATGGTGAACAGGCTTCTGGAGAAGAACGGCTCTTATGGCACTGTGTGGTCTTCTCGCCACTGAGCTCTTCCTTAGCCTAGTCTGTTCAAGAGCGGGCGTCACCTGCCTCTTGGTCCCCAGCTCTGCGTATCAGGGTCTTACAGAAAGTTTGACTTTCCCTGAGAGGTTCTAGAGCCCTGACTTCTCTCCCTTCCTCACAGGTGTGGGGACCTCATGGAGTGGGACACCCAAGGGCCATGCATGCCTGCCCCCAGGTCTCTCCCCATATAATCTCCAGGAGGTGGTCGGCAGGCAGCAGTGAGGTGACCAGTGGGGAGGGAGCAGTGGTGTCCTGCATGGAGCATGGGGCTGCACAGAAGTGGTTGCAGTAAAAGTCTTTGGTTTAATGTGCCTCTGGGCTTTTCCCAAGTCCACTGTCTGCCCAGCTGAGACCTGCAGACCTGACAGCCCTGCAGACTGGGCAGGAGGAGATGCCTGCCCCTTTGCAACTTCCTCTTCTGTGTGTCAGCCAGATCCCAGTTGTTCAGGACTCCAGTGGATCGGGAGGGACGCTCGTGGTGGAGTGGCAGGCAGGCGAGGGTCTGTTGGACTCCAGGTCAGGGCCCAGGGAGGTCCTGAGGGAGGTGCCCCTGTCCCAGAATGCCTCCTAGCAGGGCTGCATTTTGTCCTGCACTCAGCTCTTCTTTTTCCTTACTTGTGAAGCCCAAGGAAATCTGGCAAAGGCAGAAGGTACAGACCACAACTGGAGAGAGATGGTCCTAGATGCAAGGCATGGCTCAGCTCTGCTACATCCTGGCACAGCTCTCTGGCTTGGCTGCTGGGCCCTGTGCTCCCATGAGCAGTGGACATGACCACTCAGCAGCTGGAGGAAGCAGGCTGGGGTGGGCTCATGCCAGCAGCCTCCCTGGATCCCTGGATTGCTGAGTCAGTCTTCCTGATCTGCTCTGATCCATTCAGTCCCTTGGTTTCCACACTGGGAGTGTTCCCTGGCAGTAGAAATGCTGTAAGCCCTGCTTCCAGTGAATTGAGAATCATACAAGGTTAGGGCACTTGTCCCAGACCCCCTCTGCAGCTGGCATGTGGTTGGCACATTCTCCACTGCCCTCCGTAATTCCAAGAATGCTTCACTCAGTGGACGCTCAGAAACCCTAGGCCTTGACGCCCAGGGCAGCAGCCATCTCCCTGCACACCTGCTTGGTGGCGCTGGGCTGGACAGCTCCTGCATTTGCAGACAGGCAGCATCACAGGCTGGGGCTGGTGGTTCCCAGCCTCCAACTGTGCAGGCAAGACTTCTTCTTCACTCTTGGGAGCTCCAGGAAACAATGGGCCCTTTTTCTGCCTGCCAGGTTACTCTGCCTCCAGACACAGGAAGCTTCTGTTGATCACATGAAGCCCAAGTGTGGGGCCAGAGGCCCTGGCAGGACACCTAAGGCCAAGGCATGCTGGCCTACAGGCTGGACCTGGAGCACCCGGCTCTGTGTGTGACCCCCTACCCCACCCCAACCTTAAGGCTTCAGAGTGGTCAGTAAAAAAATTTCATCCAGGGCTCCTGACACCCTCGATTGATTAAGTGTGCAAACAAATAACAAGGCCACGCCTTTGTGGTGGACAATACCCATGTCACAGCTGTGAGTCATGCTGGTGCTTGCTGCCACATTCCACACCATAACTCCAGAGGGAGAAAGTGCTGCCTGGTGTCTTTCATGTGGCTGAAAGCCCAAACCCTGGGGCATCCACCTCAAAGACAGCCCCCAGGGCACCCTCACCTAGGAGCCGGGCTGGGCGGGTGAAGTCCTGTCACAGCAACAATCCTTGTAGTTGCTGCTCCCAGAGAGCGAGGTTTCCAGAGAAGGGAGTTAAGATGTTTGTGGAACAGGCAGACAACACAGTGTCCTACTTGAGTGGGTATGAACTGAACTTTGGAGACCAGGTTTCTATGGCCATGGTGGTCTGGAGTGGTAGTCGTGATTCTTTATCACCCTTAGAGCCAATCCTGCCTGCTGTTCCCATCACCCCACATTTCTAGCCCGCAGTTCAGAAGGGGGAGGAATGGAGTTCCTCCTATAGAGGTAGGTTCTATGGGATCCTTGGAGCCTGTCCTCAAATCCACGGCCCAAAGGGGGCCCGGGAAAGGGAAGTGGCATATCTGTTGGGTGCTCACCTGTCTTCCTTTGGGCTACCTGTTGCACGCTTTGACAAAATAAGCTGAGGCAGAAGCACCCTGACCCCTGCAGGCTTGCTGCAGCTCAGTGCTGAGCCTTTACAGAGACCAGGGAGCTGCCCTCGCCTCCTTAGCAGATAGCAAAGCCACTGGGGCCACAATCTGCAAGGCCCAGGGCCTGTTCCAGCCCCACCCAGCCTGGGCCCTTGCATTTCCGGGGCTCCTGGAATAGGCCACAACAGACACAAGTCTTGGTTCCCCCAAGAACATGCAGGAGGTGAGGTTGGCCAGAGGACCTGGGCAGCCAGATCAGAGTTGGGCTCCCTGTTTGAGACAGGAGTGTGGATCTTCCGGTCCTCTGTCAGCCGACAGGTGGACATGGCAACCTCACCTATGAGGTCTTAAACTGCATGTGGATCATGACTCAGCACAGAGCAGCAAATTCTCAGAACACTGATGTCTCTGGCCCCAACCCTGCCAACTTCATCTCTAGGAAGATCAACTTCCACACGCCTGTGTGTGACTCTCACTCTCTCTGGAACCTACAGGTATCATCACAGCAGAGGGACCAGAGGGAACCAGCCCTTTAGTACATCTGACCTGAGAACACTCACCTGGCTGTGACTAAAAGAGGCCCAGGAGCCCCAGGAGGAAGAGAATTCCCCTGAGTACACCTGGTGGCATAGTGCTGTGGGGTGACCCCAGTGTGCCACATGTAAAGTGGACAGTGAACAGTGGGCTGGGACCACAGGCATGCTCAGAGCAATAGCCCTGGTTCACCTGGCAGTCTGCCTACCTGGGGAGGGCCTCCTGCCACACCACATGCCCCGCTAGGCAACATCAGGGTGAGACAGGCCAGGAGCACAACCTGGTACCCCCAAATCCCAAAGGGCAGAGCCCTGGGCTGGCAGTGTCATGCAGCTGGGGTGGTGCAGCCTGTGTGCACACTCGGCACCTGTCTGACCACGGCATTGGGGGGGTTCACTCCTCCCCAACAGATCCCCTCACAGAACGCCTGCTCCAGACATCCTGAATTTGCTAGACCTGTAGGAGACTGTTGCTGAGATTTTGATTTTTACTTCATTTCTGTGTTTCATCATATCTAGGATACCTGTGTAATAGTATCAAGGTAGGTGGTCCCGACAAAGGGGTGTTACAGGCCCAGGTGCAGATTCAGGCAGTGGGTGCCTACTTTCATTAAGGACACTATTGTGCACTTGTGGCTTCAACCCAGAACTGCCCACCCCATGGAGAAGATCCTGGCCTATGGGGTGGACTCAGGCAGCATTGAGCCCACTCCTGGGGGTAGGCAGGACGCCTAAAGAAGTCTCTAGTGAGTCACAGGATCAGGTTTGGCCTTCTTAGGTCCTTTCTTTACTCCAGGAGGCCAGTCCCCAGAAGGGACCCTCGAGGACCTCATTGGATACTTGCCTTCCCTTTACTGACTGGCATTAACCTAAGCCAATTAAAACCTTAGAACTGCCTTAAGTGAAGTCGATGCATGTGGTAGTGGTAGGTTAACACTGCTATTTCTTTTTTTTTTTTTTTTTTTAAAGAGAGAGAGAGGGGAGAGAGAGAGAGAGAGAATTTTAATATTTATTTTTTAGTTCTCGGCGGACACAACATCTTTGTTGGTATGTGGTGCTGAGGATCGATCGAACCCGGGCCGCACGCATGCCAGGCGAGCGCGCTACCGCTTGAGCCACATCCCCAGCCCAACGCTGCTATTTCTAATGAGGACCTCCTTTAGAAAGTTGTCAGACCACGGCAGCTGGAGAAAACTCGTTCCAGATTGGGGAGGTGTGTAAGTGCCTGTCCCTGGGCACAGTGGCCCCCAAGTCTGGTGGGTGTGTCTGCTGCCTCCAGCTGCTGAGAATGGCAGACCTTTGGTGGAGGAGCACAGCTGAAGCCAGGCCCGTCTCTGCCTCCACCCTGGGAACGTTGCATGACAGCAGGTAGAGTGTGCCGTCTCTCTGGCCCAGGGGTCGGGGTCTCAGATCTGTGCTGGCCTCCTCAGACAGTTGACATGCAGATGGGTCTTTGGCGTCATAATATGCCCTATTTAATTGGAATTGGCAATTGGCGGCCTTCACAGTTTAGGAGATTATAAATATAAATCTCAAGTTTCCGGCTTCTCAGAAGTCCATGAGCTGGGCCTGCATCCAAGCGTGGGCACCCGGCTCACTCCTTGGCACTCCCAGTGGCTGCATTCAGTGAGGCTCTCCAAGGAATAGCTTCTCTCCATGAGGCACCTAGCTTTCTCAGGACAGGACCTGGGTACTGGGCACTGTGCGCATTGGGTTGCTGGCAGCCAAAAGTACAATGGGTTTTAAAGAAGCTGTTATTGGAGCTTCCAGAATTGTGGGCTTCAGACACAACATGGTCTGAGTGCTGAACATTCAGGAAACTGAGGGATAAACGGCTAGAACCCTGCAGGCCCTCACGCCGTCCTGTGGAACGGCCCCTGGCCTTGGTCTCCGCTCAGCCTTTGCAGTAGGGAAACTGCCCACATGCAGAGCCCTGGAAGTCCTCAGGGAGCAGACAGACATCCCCTTGTAGGACTGACCCCTCTGACCCTCTTGTCTGCATTCTGCACCAACCAGGGTCAGAGGCCAAGGCGCTGGGCTTGGGATGAAGCTGTCATGTGCAGCGGCAATTGCTTCCACCTCTCCCCACCCTTCACAGTCCTCCCCAGCCTGCCAGCCTCCCTCAGGGTCAATGCTAATAGACCCCAGGCCTGCTGTCCACCCCCTCCCCCACAACAGCCCTGTGGTTCAACTGGATGGACTTTTGCCCTAGTGGTGCGGTGTGGCCTGCTTGGCCATGGGGGCAAAGGCCGGGCCTGCACTGGGTACCAACTGTTTGCTGCTTTTTGGTGCCAGATTTTCTGTGGCATCTGCCCAGTCAGCCCTCCTGGCCTGAGAAATCGTTTCTGATCTCAGAGTTGGTCAGAGGCTGTCCTGTGAGAGCCAAAAGGCCAGGTTCTGAGGGGCCCAGCTTACCCCGTAGGCTCCTTTTCTTGCCCCTCAGCTCACGGAAACCTGTCCTCAGGTGCCCTGCCCTCAGACCCCATGTCCACTGACCAGCCCATGCAGGACAGAGAAGCCTCGGCCACAGGCCCCTCCTCTCAGCTGGGCCTGCTGTGTGTGGGAGTTGCCAGAACAGCCTCTGGAGTCCTGGCTTTCAAATCCCAGCCCCTCTTTGAACAGAGAGGGAGCTACAGAGAGACCTGTTCTTGTTTTAGCAGATTCAGGGTGTCCTGGTCTGTGAGGGGACCTGGCAAGGAGGAGGAAGCCCCTATTCTGTTCTGGGTCCTGTTCTTTTTGTCTTGGAGGCAGGGGCTCTGAGAACCTGTGTGCATGGGGGGTTCGCCCTTCTGGAAGGCATCCTGGTGGGCACCCTGTGCCCTTTCTGGTCTCCTGGTCTAGGTCAGTAAACACCAGTGTCCTGGATTTTCATGAAGGACAAAGTGAGTCACAGCTGCTGGCTTTATTAGCCCCTCTGCCCTGGCCAGAGTTGCTCAGCTGCCACTTGGTGCTTCACTTCCCGTTGTTTTCTGTTCGCTGCTTCTTGGCCCAAGATGGCCGGGAATCGTTGCTGCAGAATGCCCGAGCCTGGTCAGAGACTCCCTGTGGGATCTTCACTGGGAGGACCTGGCTGGTGCCAGGCAGCTGCAGGTGTCATCAGGGCTGCTGCCCTCTAGTGGTTGCCTGTGGTGACAACATGTAAGCCTTCTCCCCAAGAAGCCCAGCTCTGCCATGGAGTGAGAGGGCCAGGTCCTGCCCTGCGGGGGCCTGGGCAGACAAGACTCTGCAACAGGTCAATCAGGGAGGTGCTGTAGTCACTTCATTCTGACACACCAGCTCTGACAGGCCTGTCTTTGACTTTCAGGGAGAGGCAGCAAGTAGGGTACAGGACCCAGGCCCCGAGCTGTCACCAGAGGAAAGGAGGGTCCTGGAAAGGAAGCTGAAGAAAGAACGGAAAAAGGAAGAAAAGAAGCGACTGAGGGAGGCGGGCGCTGCCGCAGCCCAGACCCCACCAGCCAGGCGCTCAGGTGCAGAGCTGGCCCTGGACTACCTCCACGGGTAAGAGCTGCACACACTCCCACACAAGGGTCTGCTGGCACCGCGGTCACAGATCTCTGTGTCCCCCTTCGTTTACACAATACCCTCAACCTCTGCAACCCCAGACTGGACCTCGGGATGGGAGGTCTCCCTGAGGCCTACGGTGGCCTCCTTCAAAAGCCCTGTCTCCAGGGGGTCTGGCCTTGCTCAGAGACAGCACGTTGGTGAGAGTGCTGGGCTGGAGAGAAGTGGCCCTCTGCTGAATGCTAGTCAGGTGCCTCCCCCGTGCCCTTCCCTGCCTGCTTCACATAAGCCTGGGGCAGCCACATACCCAAGAGTCAGGGCCCTGGGAACCTCCCTGTCATGGTGCTCTCCCAGCCCCACCCTTGGCCAGGGGCACAGCACAGGGCTGACCTTGGCTCAGGTCCTCATGGTTTCTCCTGTGGACTTTCCAACTATCCCCACCCCGGCCACAGTTTTGGTTCCTTAAATGAACCCTCCTTTACCCATGCCAGAGGGGGCTTTCCCATATGCAGCCTGATCACATAACCCCATCTGAGCATCCCTGCATGTCCACATTGGGGGTGCTGCCCATGGCCATGGTCCCTCCATCTCATCCCCAGTAACTGGGCTCCTCCTGACCCTACTGCAACCACCTGTGCACGTGTGCCCCTACTTCCTGCTCTGGGCGGTAGGGGAAGAAGCACTGACATGTGATATGATGTGGGTGATGCTGCGTCACAGTGCAGACACAGGTTGCCGTTCTTCCCCAGTGGAGCATTCGGGGCAGACCCAGGCACAGACAGGAGTGTGACGGTGGCAGCAGGGACAGAGAGCAAGGATGCTACCATTTGGTGGGTGCAGGTGCCAGCTGGGAAGATGAAAGCCGGTAGGTGGTGGACAGTGGTGGCCGCACAACAGTATAAAGGTACTTAGTGCCTCTGAACTATGCCCTGCGTCACCCCACAGCTGGTTTGACATGGGGGAAACCCAGGTGACAGGTAGCCGGGTGCCAGCCTGACAGAAGTCAGAGTGGGTATCTAAGCACGTACTTCTGGGGTGGACGTGCCCAGTCCTGATGCCTGCGCTGCTCACCATCCTGTGAAGAGCAACTGCTTCCCCACGGTCACTAGCAGGGTCCTTTTTCATTTTTCAAGCTTCCCCTATTGCTAGTGCTATATAGAGTGACAGGGTTGGGTGCCAGTGGCATCCATGCAAGCATATCCTCTCAGATCAGACCTGGATTCCTACAACATCACCCAGAGTGGGTGGGGGCACCTTGTGGGGTGGACCTGTCCCTGAATGGGTGGGAAGACAGTCCCTGACTGCACTGTCTCGGTGGTAGAAAGGAGACAGGGTAAGATGGCAGTCACTGTGGCACCTGTGGAGTGCTGGTAACCAGGGGCCCCTCTCAGACCCCATCTCCCTGTGAGCATGGATGCAGTCACACTAACATTGGCAGGGCCACAGAGGCAGTGTTCCCTCCCCTGTGGTCTCCTCTTGTGGGATCCGGCTGCCCTGTTGGGGTGGGACCTCAGGAATGCAGGATCTGCAACTCTGGGGCGTGGGTGTGGGGCCCACTGTGCCCTCCAGCTGCTTGGTCTTTTTGCTCCCAATGTCCCCATACCTGCCAGCAGTCAGCAGCCACTCAAAAGGCCATCATGGGGTGGGGGGCAGGCCTAGGGCCACTGGTTAGGTTCCTGGTCTAGAGGACACAAGGAGCTTTGGCTGCATTTGGATCCAGGCCTTCACCACAGGGAAGTCCCAGGCTAGAACAAACCGGGGGAGGTGGTAACGTGTTCTGGGAATCTGCTCAATGACTGAGTATGTGTGAGGGGCTTACGTGGGAACCAACCCCTGGTCTGCGGGCAGTCGAGGGACTGAAAGCACCACACAGTGGCTTGAATCAGGAAGGGGTTATTGTATGGGAAGACACCTGCAATGGGCCTCGGCTGGTGAGACGAGCAAGGACTCCAGAGAACTCAGAACAGCCGGTACCAGACCCAGGGCTGAGGCCCAGACCTCGTGGGATGGGGTTCATGGGTGCTGTTCCAGGGAGGTCTCCCTGGGGACATGGTGCTGAGAACCCTGAGCTCCCCCTCAGAGGACCCAGAGAGAAATGCACCCTGATGTCTCTCCCCCTCCTACTTCCTACTGTGTCTGACAAAGGAGATGTTTCCAAAGGGCCCACCCCGTTTCCACAGAGCAGGTGGTAGAGGGAGGGGCTTGGGGCTGATAGACAGCAAAGGCGCCTGGCACAGAGCCTGAGGGGTCCGTCTCCAACCCTCACTCTTAAATGTCCCCTTTCCAAGAGGGCAAGTCAGCTTCCTATGGGGACATGCGAGCTGGGGCCTTCACCACGCAGGTAGCATCCGAGACCCAGCCTTCTCTTGACTCTGCACGGAGTCCCTAGGTTCCAAGAAGGTAAGCTGATGTGGCAAGCTTTGCCCCAGGGACCATGTGTGAAGCAGGACAGAGCTGTGGTGTTCCCACCCAGAGCCCCAGCAGCCGGCAGGATCTGCCAGCCTTCAGGCCAGTGAGGCTCGAGGCCCAAGCCCTCCCCACTGTGCCCTCCAGCTGGAGTACTGCAGTCCTGTCGTCTTCTTCCCCTCCATCTTTCTGTCACAGCCACCTGTATTCCTGTGTCTTGGCCTCAGGCCTGAAGACTGCTGTCCATGGCAGTGGCTTTGCCTTGCCTTACCCAGGATTCACTCTGCAGTCCCTTCCCAGCGTGCGGGTCTCACTTCTGAGAGCCTGGCCTGCCGTCCTGGCCCAAGTGCTCTTTGTCCTCTTCTGCCCCCACAGCCCTGACAGCACTTAGGGGCCAGGTCAGTTCAGGCACCACCAAGCTGCTGTCACAAAGACCAAGCACTGCGAAGCCCTGGGATAGGACATCTCTGTGCCTGTCCTGACAACTGAGCATGCCAGACTGGCATGGCAGCCCTCCTTCTCCCTCGCTGTCTGCACATTGTGAGGCCCACAGGCTGTCCCTGCCCCCATGAGCAGGAGGCAGAGTGGCACACTTTCTCATGGACTCTCCCAGCCCCACCTGTCCTGGCCCAGCCTCCACTGACCTGCCTAGACACAGGGAAACCTAGCTGTCCCACTCATCAGAGGAGGAAGGGCCGCCAGGGCTTGGCAATCCCGTGCAAGAGAAGCTTTTTTCCTAAATATTTTTTTAGTTGTCAATGGACCTTTATTTTATTTATTGATACACGGTGTTGAGACTCGAACCCAGTGCCTCACACATGCTAGGCAAGTGCTCTGCCACTGAGCCCCAGCCACAGCCTGCAAGAGGAGCTTTTTGAAGAAGCCTGAGCTCAGGAAGTTCAGAATGCTCACTTTATGGTTGAGAGGTCACAGATGAGTGGGACTGAAAGAAATGGCTGCAAGCCATCAGCCTTTATATCCTGTTACAGTGTGGGAACCCCAGGTTTTCCAAGGGGCCCCACAGCCTGCTGAGCTGGCACATCTTCCTGACCAGGACTCTCGCCACCATGCTGCCCCCCTCACCTCAGAGAGGGGCTGTACAAGGCCCCGGGACACCACAGCTTCAGCCCTTAGCACAGGAGGGGCTTGGCCAGTCCGTACTCCGAGATGCTTGTCTCAATTTCCTCAGGTGGGCCCAAAAGCATAAGAATTGGAAATTCCAGAAGACGAGGCAGACGTGGCTCCTGCTGCACATGTACGACAGCGACAAGGTCTGTGCACACCCCAGGGGAAGGGTCTCCCAGGTGGCAGGCCTGTGCAGAGGTCACAAGCTGCAAGACTGTCCTGATGGTCCCATGGGGAGCCCAGCCTTCCCCCCACCTACATTTAAAGCAGAGTGACTCGTGCCCCTGCCAGAACCCTGGCTCCAGCTTTGAGGGCCCAGGCAAACCTGCACCCTGTGGAGGCCCCTGCCGTGTGTGCAGGGCATAAGTGCACACTTCTTTTCAGAGCCGATTTGATTTCCTGGGGGGAGATGGGATCTAGACACACAACCCCGAGCCGTGAAGGGGTCTGAGCCCGGCCCAGCCCCTACAGGCCACAGTCATGTAGCCTCCACACTCCCGCAGGCACCCAGAGGCGTACCTTCTACACCAGCACCCTTGAGTTTCCTGTACACCGTTCCAGGCATCTCAGGAGCGCTGTATGTGTTAGGGTGCAGGGGACACCTGTGTCTGCAGACAGACCAGGTGAGGGCCATGCCTGTTTCACCTATGTCCCCGTCCCAGCCAGGACATCCAGGCACAGATCTGTGGCTGCCATGGTGGGTGTGCATTGGTTTCACTGATCTTGAAATGGAACAAATTCAGAAGACATTCATTTCCCCCACAAAGTGGCAGGTCACAGAGATAAATATCCACGCTCTCTCCCAAGAGTGTTATAGTTCCAGCTATAGCACCAGTTGCTTAGATTGCATCTGTCTGTCATAAAGAAGGTCTCCAACTTCGTGCCTTTGCTTGTGGGTGGGTGCCTAGCATCCTCTGCCACCACTGGAAGACTATTTCCCCTCCATGAATTGGCACCTGTTGAAAATAAATTGGTGGGAGGTTGGTTTCTGTGCTCTGTTCTATTCTGTTGATCTATGTGCCTGTACTTATGCTAGTACCTTGCTGTCTGGAAGATCGGAAATCCACGCATATTGGTGACAGCTGCTCCTTTAGAGATGACAACACAGTACCCTGGAGCCAGGGCCCAGCCAGGCCTGCAGTGCACCCTGCCTTCTGTGTCCTCAGACCCCAGACTGTTTGAGCTTTTCTTCTTGAGTCTGCTGAGCTCTGTCAGGCCTGTCTTCCATCCCCCAGACTACTGTGAATGTCACTGCCTCACCCATTCTTTATCCTAGCAAATCTATTTCTTTAAAACTTGCTGATTTGGTGGCATTCAAGAGGGCATGGTGGTGCTAGCCTCTAAATCTAGGAGCACCTGAGGCTGGTGAAGGAAATGGCTGAGGCAGGGAAGGTGACCCTCTCTTCCTGTGTGCCTGGACTCTTGTCCCCGGCAGGGCAGGAACACCATAGCTTGAGGGCCCTTCACATGGCCCTGTGGGGGCCCAGGTAGAAAAACACTGTGTGCCCATCTTCTGCTGCTCAGGTCTCTGTGTCGCCTTGCTCTGGCCCTGACCCTCTCCTCTTCTCCCCCCGCCAGGTTCCCGAGGAGCACTTCTCCACCCTCCTGGCCTACCTGGAGGGGCTGAAGGGCAGGGCCCGGGAGCTGACGGTCCAGAAGGCGGAAGCCCTGATTCAGGAGCTGGAGGAGGCGGGCTCGGAGGCCGCCCTGCTGGAGAAGGCCCAGCGCCTCCGACAGGTGCTGCAGCTGCTGTCCTAGTGCAGGGATGGAGTGGCATTCGGCTGCCCTGGGCTCTTCAAGACACATTGAGGGTCTTCATTGGTCCAAAAGGAGAAAAGAGGGTCATGAGTAGGTCAAGCCACTTAGAGCTGGGCTTCTGGGCACCAGACCCTTGGAAGGACCCCGGGACCCTCCTTCTGAACTCCTGACCTGCCTTGACCAAGGACTGGTTTCATGGGTGACCAGGTCTATGTACCTTCAGAACAGCATGATCTCCCTGAAAAAACCCTGGGACACCAGCTCCAGCCCCAAGTGGCCCCAAAACCCCAGATATCTATTTTTCTACCAGGGGTATCTTAAGAACTGGCCCTCCCCACCAGCTGTGCTTCCTCAGTGTTTGGGGTATGGGTCCCCAAGTCGGTCCCTGCACCTTCCATCTGACAGCCCTTCCAGCGTGGGCCTCGCCTCCTTGTGTGGCCTCCAGTCTGGCTTCAGGGAAACCCTTGGGGGCAGCTGTCCGGAGCCTATGCCTGTGCTGCCCCATTTTCAATAAAAATCAGCCTGTCCTCACTCTCTGGTGGAGGTTGTGGAGGGCTGTCTGGGTAGGCATGCTTCAGCCGCCACTCCCGTCTTCAGCAGGAGCCTCCCAGGACAGCATCCCTGCTCTCAGGTTGCCTTTTCCAAGTATCGTAGTGACCATCCTGGCCAGGACATACCCCTGCACAGCAGAACAGGGGTTCCCACCCCTGACTGTCTAGTCACATGGGATGTGCAGGAGCTGGGCAGCCAGGGAGAAGCTGCTGTTGGGGAGGAGAGCCGCCAGGTCCAGGAGGGCTGGGGCTGAATCCAGGCTACCTGCAGAAGACCTCAGGGCCCAAGAGTGGCCCCAGTGGTTCCCAGCCTCCTCAGCCAATGGGAGTGGCACAGCCCTTGCCTCAGTCACCTTTACAAAGCAAGATTCTCAGGCCTTAGCTGCCACCCAAGAGGGTGTTCTTAAACACCTGTCACCACAGATCCCCTAGACTCTTGGATTAGAAGAGACCCCAGGGTCTCACCTGCTTGCAGTCTGGGGCTCCTTGCTGCTCCCCAGGCAGTGTGTGGCCCTGGCTCTGCTCCTCCACAGTGGAGATGCTCATCATACAGCATGCCCACAGATCCTGACCCACGGTGGCCCTTGGGAGCATGTGAGGAGTCCTGGGCCTTATGCCATTGGATGGAGTCACAAACGGACCGTTCTCCCTCCCCCACCCCCACCCCCCATGGATCTATGATCCGCCTGCTGGCACCTCAGCCCTGCAGAGCAGCTGCCTGCAGCCCAGGGTAACGACACATGTGCCGTTGGGTGCAGCTCTACTGTTGCCGAACTTTGAGGCGTCTTAGGTTAGTACACCAAGAAGTAGGTAGGCAGCAATAAAGACCCACAAGGTACAAAGAAGGACAGGTGGTTTTAAAAATCAGGGTTGATAGATCAAGAACAGCTCTTGGTTTTCTGGCAAGCCAAGTTAGAAAGGGAAATGTGAAGAAGACTCACTGTCTGTGGAAACCGGTGTTGGAGACCTGGGCCCACTTGACTTCAACACCAGCATTCCCCTGTCACCTGCTGGAGAAGGGCTCTGTGCCTGTCTCCACAGCATCTCTGGCAGAATATGCAGAGGAGATGATCAAGAGATCACCTAGGACCAAGCAGCTCCTTGGGGGGTCCCTTGATGCCACTCAGAGGTGCCACTCTCTGATGAGACCCCAGGGGGGGACCAGAATGTCAAGATTGAGCTGCGATGGGCTGGGGCTGTAGCTCAGTGGTAGAGCACATGTGAGGCACTGGGTTCAATCCTCAGCACCACATAAAAATATTTTTTTATATTAAAAAAAAATAGATGGGCTGTGAGTCCTTGCCTTGCCTACAGCTCACGGGGATAAGTTGCATCTGGAAACCTCAAGTGATAGCTATCTCCCCCTCTGCCCCTGCAAACTGGAAGTATTCCCAGTGTCCATTGCACAGGAACTGGACAAAGTGACACTTAACATCACAAAGGAAGAACTGTGGACACAAACAAGGAAGTGCCACCAGAGTCCACTCATGAGGTCCCAGGAGCTGCTCACTAACAGAGCAAAATGTACTGATGGAGCTGATCCAGCGGGCCGATGGGGCTCCAGGTGGAGCACTGTGTCCTGACGGAGATGGCCTCACATGCCTGTGGGCAGACCTTACGCCTTACATGCATAATTCCTCACTAAAGTTGATTTTAATAAACTAGTGTTCCCCAGAACACCTCTAGGACAGACACGCCTTGAGGAGAAAGGTCACAAAGACACATCTGCAGGACAAAGCCTGCTGGCAGCATGAGGTGACAGTGTTTGTTTCCTCCTAAGGTTCCTCTTTATCCTTTAGCCGTGTGTGCATGGCTTGACCAACCAGAAACCACTGTTCAAAAGTCAGAATGGTGTTGGGAGCCATGGCGCGCAGGTGGGCTGGCACAGGAACTCTGGGTGAGGGGCAGGCGCTGACTGGGGTGGTGGGACCTTCATGGATCCACTGGGGCACCTGGAGACCAGCCCCTGAGGAGGTAGCTTCTGTCCGCTGTTTCTTGAAGGATCTGTGTTTAGGCACGGTTCTGAGGCCGTGTTGGGTCTGTCTTGCGCTCTTCTTCCTGGAGCAGTTGCCTGCTGTGTCTTTCTCTTTTCCTGATTGTCCCTCTCTGACTTGTCTGATGTGGCAGGCTGGGCTTCTGCTGTCCTCCTGCTCTGCGCTGGTGCTGGCCCCCACACCCTCCTCCTGGTGGCACAAGTTTTCTGGCAGCTCCTGGGCACAGGCATTGCCTGGTCACCATCCCCTGCCTCCCAGCTGAGCGCAAGTCACACCCCAACCTCGGTTTCCGTATCTGTCTGCAGGGACCTCATAACCTCTCATACCCTCCTCATTTTTGTGGGGGGGGGGGTCACAGATGATAAAGTAAAGAACCTTCACACTGAGTAGTAATTAAGGTTAGATTCCTCTGGAATGCTCCCACATGGCGTCTTGCCCAGCAGAGCAGGGATTCACCCACCTGCTTCCAAGCCACTTGCCCAGTTCCCGGCCTCCTGGGGCAGGTGTGAGCAGCATCACCCCAGGGTGCAGCAATGGGCAATAGTGGACAGCACTCCTGCCCAGAATCCAGCACATGCTGTAATTTTGCCTCACGCTGGAGATGGGCTTCTCCAGGCTGCAACTGGCCCTCGGACTCTGGGTGATGATCTCACGACCCCATCACCTGTGTCTTGAGTGTGGGCTGAATCTCCCCAATGCTGGGAAGAAGGGGCCAGCATTACCCCAGATAGTCCTTGCGCCAGCTGAAGTTGAGGCCAGGTGAGATTAGTTTGCTCTGTGGAAAAGCTCCCCCTTGGTGCTGGGACAGGTGGGGTGCCCACCCCGATGGCCATTCTTTCTGCCCTCAACCTTTAAATGACAGGTTCCAAACGTGAGAACAGAGGAGCAGATACTCATATGCCTATCGCCTAGCTCTTCCCCAGAAACACGTGACTGGATGCAGCCAAGCTCCCCTCACCTCCTTGACCCATTCCTTCATGTGACCACAGTGTCCGCACCTTGTCCCTGCAAGCCTCTGTTGCAGTGACCTTCCCACAGTTATTGGGAACTTGCTGCGCCCACTCTGGGGACTGGAGATGTGTCATGCTGCTCGTGTGGGCCAGCCGCTCTCCCAATCTCGGGGCGCTGCTCCACGGCAGGAAGGCTACAGTTCCTTTTCTTTCTCCAGGAGGGGCCACCTCTCGTGCATGTGAAGTCCCTGGACCAGGGACCCTATCCCACTCAACTGACTGGCCCGCATTGTCACAACCCTGAGTAAGCAGTGCTCCCCCAATCCTTGTGGCTGGGTGCCTCCCTTGCTCAGAAGGTACCCCTTTGCTATTTGTGTGTCATCCACATCCCCAACTGGGCCTCCACTCACTCAGCAGCTGGTTCCTCTGTCCTCTACCAAGGTCATGGTCAAGGCGTGGGGCAGAGAGATTTGGCAGATGAGTGGGGATCAGAAGGACCCTAAGAAAGGTTCCTGGAGGTAGCAATTAGCTTGGGAGCTGCCCCCCTTCCCTTGCTAGCCCTCTGACTCTGGAACCACCATGCTGACAGGAAGACTAACCCCCTTCCTCTTGTCACAGCGAGCCTTGAGTGTCCCCACCTGCAGCCCACCAGGCTCCCAGGACAATGGCCTGAACCGAGGTGGGTTTGAAGAAGGCTTGCCAGGTACAAAGCAGGACCCAGCTAAGGCTGGACTCCAGGACGGTGCACCACATGCGAGTGTCCATAGTGGCCTCTGTGGAGAAGCCCCACCTCTGGAAGGCCTGGGAGCCATCGAGGCCAGGTGGGGGGCAATCTCGGCTTTCCTGCACCCCAGTTGTGTACCCCCGAGCCGGCCGCTTCAATGGTGAAGGGAGGCTCCCCCAACGATCCCACAAATGAGCTGAGAATCAGGCAGAAGCACCGGAGCCTCCAGTCCAGCCCATGTAGCCTGGAGACCTGAGAGACAGGTAGCCCCGTGGGCAGTGTGGTAACACCCAACCTGAGGCCCTGCCCCGTGACCTGGGTGCATCATGAGAGAAGGGAAGCTTCTTGTGCTTCGGGCATGTCAGGGTGTGGGTCTCCCTTTCTGCACCAGGATCCCGTGAGGTTGGCAGACAGCAGGTCAGGGTCAGCAGCCTCCTGAAACGGCCTTGAACCACACCTGCCAACACAGCCTGACCTGGATGGTGGCTGCCCTGAGTGGCCCACCTCCCCTGAGGCGTCTCAGGGCTGCCCCTCCCTGTCCAGAGCATGGCTGTGGGAGTGCTCAAGGGCTTGCCTGGGACCTCCATTCCTCCACGTGCTGCCTATGCCCAGCCCTGGGGGAGATCAGCAGAGTGACCCTCTTGGGGTTAGGGGCCTCCCCTCCTCAGCAGCCTCTCCATTCCCTGTGGACACCCTGGTTTGGGGTTGGCCCCTGGACTCTCAGCATCTCCACCCACCTCCCTCAAAGCTCAATGGTCCTGCAGTTGTGGTGACCCATTTCACCAGTGAGTAAACAGGCACAGGGTGGGAGGAATTTGTTCCAGAACCCCAGGCGTTGGGACAGACATGAAGCCTTGGCCCCAGTGCCCATCTCAGGCTAAGTGTGAGCTGGCCTCTAAGGAGTATGCACTTGGCTTGGGCTGGGGGCTAGAGGCAGCAACTAGTGACATTCAGAGGACTCTGGGCATGGGTCTCAGGTGCACCAAGAATGAGGTAGGTCATGGGACTCCTGGACTAAGACCAATCTCTGGGTAGACGTCACCCCTGAGCCTAGGCATCACCCTGTATTGCCCTGTACTCCAAAACTGTACATGCCTGGTGGACACTGGTCCCGGTAGAGAACTGGATAGGTAGGGAATAGATCAGAGGGACACGCTGGGGGTGACTGCAGAAAAGGCACCAGAGGACATGAGCCCCCTACGGGTAGTGGAGGTAAGGAATGAGGAAGAAAGGCAGGGAGGGGTGTCCTGCTGCCCTGGGAGCAAGAGTGGAGGAGGGATCCATGTTTGTGTGCAATCCTGGGAGGGAGCCCAGGGCCTCAGAGGCACAGACTCGGGCGGGGTCAGGCTGTTTGGCTATGGAGGGGTGCTTCTGTCCCCGTGGTATTCAGATGAGGTTGTTACCAGCCCATACTGGACAGGACAGCCCCACCCACCATGGACAGGTCTGTGGCATGGAAGCCATGTGGTGGCTGCGGTCAAGGTGGGGCCCAGAGAGATGCCTGGCACTGTGTGCTGGACATTGTCATGGCTGGCACAGAGACCACCATGGAGTGGGAGTGGGGCTTGGCACTGTGCCTGCCACTCACCCTCAGAAACGCTGCCCCCTACCCCTGCCATCCACATTAGAGGCCCGGGAGGGGCAGCCCCTGGGAGTTTCCCAGTGGAAGCTCCTAGGGCCAGGGCACTGCCCGCAGGGTGTGGGCACGGGGCCGCATGGTGAAGGCTGGGGCAGGAGTGGCGTCCAGGGCAGTGGGGCTGATGCCAGGTGGAGGCAGCAGGCGGTAGCGTTGGAGGAGGCCAGCGAACAACAGGAAGAGCTCCATCCTAGCCAGGCTCTCCCCCACGCAGACTCGGCGGCCTGTGAGGGTAAGGGAGACACCAAGTGGGTGCCAGGCCTGCTCCCAGAGGGGGCGTCCCTGTGGGGGTGCTGGGGAGCGTGCCCTGTGGGCCAGAGACCAGGCATCTCAGAGGGGCTTGTCGCCTGTTGGCCTCTGGCCCCAGCCCTGGTACCTGTAGAGAAGGGCAGGAAGGCGGCCCGCTTCACGAAGTGCCCATCCGCATCCAGGAAGTGGCCCGGGTTGAACTGGTCCGGGGTCTCCCACTGTGTCTTGTCCAGGAGCACTGAAGTCAGCAAGGGAATCACAGGTGTGCCCTGTGGGGGCCAAGAGGAGGACCCCAGAAGCAGGAAGATGGGATGAGGGGCCTCTGAGGAGGTTTCCCTGAGGAATGAGGCTCCTACTGACCCCACCTAGCCTGACCCTCGGGACACAGAGGAGGACCCTGATCCCCAGGCTCTGGTGTCTTAGGCAGGAGGTGCTGTGTGGTTGGGGTGACCCTTTCCTTGTTTCAATGGGGGAATCCCTGTGCTGTCAGGCACCAGCCCCAAGACTTGGCATCTCAGAGTCCAGCGATCCTGAGCAAGAGGGAAGGAGAGAATGAGGCCCAGCTGGGCCCCCACCTTGGGGAGCAGGTAGCCACCCAGCTGAGTGTCAGCTGCTGTGCAGCGAGGCACGTGGGGCAGGAGCGTGATGTACCGCTGGACCTCATGAAGCACTGCATTGGTGTAGGGCAGTACCCTCTGGTCCTCAGGCCGGGGCAGCCTCCCAGGGCCCAGTACATGGCCCAGCTCCTCCTGCACACGGCCTGTACCGGAAAGTGGTACCATGTCTGAGGAAGACCCCATCACCTTGCCCTGGGGGTACCCAGCCACATGCGAGGCCTCACCTTGCACGCCTGGGTATTTGGCCATCAGCAGGATGGCCCACTGCAGTGTGGCGGAGGTGGTCTCTGTGCCAGCCATGACCATGTCCAGCACACAGGCCACAGCGTTGTCCTCTGCAAAGAGCCCCTCTTGGTCATCCCCCTGTGAGGCAGTATGGGCAGAGCTTGAGGTCTTGAGGTCTGTCCACCCCAGCCCCAAGCCCACTCACCACCTCCAGTGCCCCAAACCAGGCACTAGGAATGTCCCATTTCATACCTCCCCAGCCCCAGTCCTGGGGTCCACTGGGACTCCCCACAGGCCTCCTGGTTTTCCCCTACCTGGCCCTGCTGGATCAGAGCATCCATGTAGCTCTGCACAGGGCCACCCTGGGGCGTGGGGGAGGCCCGTGCCTGCAGGAGAGTCCTCAGGATGACACGCACTTCCTCGATCTTGCGCAGGACAGGCCGGTGCAGCTGGAGCAGGGTCCCCAACCAGGGGTAGATGTTGAACAACTGGGACAGAGGGCAGGGTGGTGGGGTGGGGCCAGGCACAGCCACCTGGTCCCCACGGAGGGAGCCCGTCCATCCAGCAGCAAGGGTGTCCCCATCCAGGGCTTCAAAGGTGCTGGGGTATGTGCCGCCCATGGCCACAAGAGGGCGTCTGGCTGGAGGCCCGCCGCCCTACTGGGGGTCCGGGGACTCAGGAAACCTCAGTCGCAAGCATGGAGCCATCTGATAGTAACACACCTGGTGGCTTTATGCAAACAGGCTGCCTGTGACCATGCCCCCTTCCACCTGCTAAAGTGAGGAGAAAGGAAGAGGGGGCATTTGCTGCTGCAGATTATCACCCACTCTGGGAGTTGCACAGAGGTGGAATCTGAGGAGCCAGGGTGTCCCCCACCAGCAGGTGGATGCCAGCTGCCGTCCAGCTTACCCTCGGACACTTGCTTTCCCAGGACACCAGCAATCGTGGGCAGAAACTCCTCAAGGCGCTCCAAGGTGAGAATCAGGCACGGGTAGGAAGGGCCATGGGACTGCCCCACAGAGCCCCATTGGGAGGGACTCCAGGGGAGGGCTGTGGAGTTGGGTGGGTTGGCCTGGTGCCCCTAAGAGCAGGACAGCCTCACTCTGACTACAGTGGGTCACAGGCTGCAAAGTTTGAGGACCAGCCCTGGGCATTGCCGTGCTGTCCCACCTCACCTCCTGGGACCTCATGCCAGGGACAGCAGAGTGACAAAGCACACCTGCTGCCAAGTCCTGCTGTCAATCCCACAAGCAGCACACCTGGTGTCTAGGCTTCAGCTAACTCACAGTTAGAGACGCCAAAGAAGGACGTGTGGAATCTGTAGACTTTGGAAAAGAATGACGCGTATCCCCATGATGTCAGAGAACGGATTTTGTGGTTTCTGTAATGTGGTGAAGGACCTGGGCTGCACCCACGTCTCTGGGTCCTACCCACCTGAGGGAGGAGTGTCTGGCCCCACTCCTCACCTTGGAGCAGGTGTGACTGTGACTGATGGGGCACTGGGAGAAAATGAGGATCCCCTGCTCCAGACCTACTATTTCCCACAGAGCACAGAGGCTGGTCGGCAGGCGTGCAGCCAGGGGGGGTCACCAAGGGGGTGTAGACTCAAGCTCTCGACCCAAGTCCAGGCTCCTTTCGCTGACGGTTGGGGTGAAGGATGATGCTGGACACCCCCAGTCCTACTCTCCCCAGGGTCTACCCTTCCTCCAAGGGCTCAGCTCCCATAAGGCAGCGACCTCTCACCTGCAGGCTGGGGGACCCCAGGAGAACCATGACCTCATCAATGAGACCCAGCAGGGACACAAACATGGTGTCCTGGTAGTCAAACCGCTGGCCGAAGAGGAATGCGAAGGTGATGTTGGAGGGAGCCCAGCCCAGCAGGGCCAGAGGGAAAGGCCGGCCTGCAGGGGAGACGGGCCTCAGACAGGCAGGGGACCCCAGGGAGAGGTGTCCCAGCCCCTGCTCACCTCCATAGCTATCCAGCTGTCCCATGAGACACGCCAGCTCCTGCAGCACCTTGTCGGCCATGGGCGCCTGCCCCACGCCCAGGCTATGCAGCACACGCACTGTGAATTGGCGGGCAGCCCTCCAGCGCGCCCCAGAGGAGAAGAAGATGCCTGTGGGCGGACGCGGAGATGCTGTGTGGCCATCACCCTGCCCTACATGGCAGGCAGGAGCAGGTGGGGCCACCTGGGTCAGCAGGGTCTGGCAGAGGGGTCTCGGTTCCACCCTCCTGTTCTCTGGGGGTTGGCCAGGGTTAGCAGGCCCCCTCTTGGCTTGTGATGGGAAGACCCTAAGGGCTCCTGTTCCCCTGGCCCAGCACCAGCCCAAAGGTCAGTCCCCACCTTCTACGACAGAGGACCACACACCTACCCCCGCCTTGCTGGATGAGCTGAAAGATGGGGATGGGGGGCCGATCCGCCAGCTCCTGCCCTGTGCCCACCAGGGCCTCCCTCACAGCCTCATAGCCGGACAGCACCACAGTCTTCTGGCAGCCCAGGTGGACGGTGAACATTGGCCCATAGCGCTTGGAGAGCTGGTGGGGGCAGCAGGGGTCAGGTGGGCAGCCCCTACCTACCAGGCCCTCTGGGGTCCACTTGGGCAGAGCACTGCTGGGTGGAGGAACTGGGGAAGACTCTGCAGGGCGTAGCGGGCATGCAGGGCCATTTCAGGGGACCCATAGAACCATCCCCAGTCTACTGGGGTGCTGCCTTTTGGTGCTGGGAATGACTTTCATGGGTTTTCTTTTCAGCAGGAATCCCAGAGGCCCTCAAGACCCACGACCAGGCTGCAGGTGGCCTGGGACTGCACAGGCAGCAGGCTGGACAGTCCCTCCAGGCTGTGGCCCTCTTTGGACTTTAGCTTGGTCAGTGGCATCCCCCAACCTGCACCAAAGGAGGGACAGAAGCAGCATCCAGGCCACGGCTGGTCAGTTCTGACTCTGACCTTCACTAGGCTGAACAAGGACAGAGAACAGCTCACATCCGGGCTGCCCCCGAGCCTTTTCCGTCATGCTCCTCCCCTCTGTCCTTATGGCATATCTGCCCAGGAAGGTGTCATCTCCCCTTTTTAAGCACAAAACACTGAGGTTCAGGAGCAGGAGGTGATCTGCCTTTGGCCACTCATGTCTGAGGATGGAGCTGAGCCTGCTGTCCTGCCCAGCACCAATCTAGGGCCTGAGCCCCTGAGCCTGGTGTCCTGCCCTAGGGAAGGTGTGACAAGGCCAGTTCAGCCCAGGGCTGCAGCCCTCTGCTGCCTGCCCACCTGCAGTCCTGGAGAGGCTATCTGGGGGACTCTGGAGACAGAAGCCCCTTGTAAGGAGAACTCTTAGGAACTGCAATGGGGCAGGGGATGGGGGCTGGTCTCTGGTGAGGGCTTTGGGAACTAAATGGAAGGGGCTGCTTTGGGGTTGTGGGGACAAGGTGCCAGCCCATGCAGGGGACAGGGCTGGTCAGCCCTCACAGGGCAGATCCAGGCTCTGTGTCTCCCTGAGTCAGCCTGCCCACAGCTGCAAGGCAGGACAGCCAGCCTTCAACTTGGCTGAGAAACTTCCATCGCTAGCTCTTCAAGGAGGAGCCACACCTAGTGGGCATCCCACCCGCACCAACCTTGACCTTCCTGAAAGTGCTTCCCAAAGGCTGCCTCCTGCAGGAGCTCTCCCTGCCCGCTAACCCTGGGCAGCGTCCCTGTGGGGTGGGTGGCTCTCTCTTCCCAAGATCAGGGTAGGGGCACTCCGTTTGCCTCCCAGTGGGCCCAGCACCATGCTGAATGGATGGTGTAAACTGGGTTTGGCTTCCTCAGGGACAGGCCTGGGACACGGCCACCATCTGGCCGAGGGAGTTGAGCAGGGCTACCCAGGCCTACCTCCATCAGTGACCGGTCCTGTTGCGAAACACTCAGCAAGTGCAGGTTCCCCAGGAGCGGCAGCGGGCGAGGCCCGGGGGGCCATCGCAGGGCTGGGGAGGGGCTGCGGGCAGAGGCACGGAGCAGCCCCCAGAGGCCCAGGAGGACCAGGAGCCCCAAGAGCAGCAGGGCCATGCGGACAGCGGGAGGCAGGGCCCCAGTTCCCCTCTGGGCCCCATCTGCCCGTGCCTTATAGCCTCCCTCCCAGAGGGCGTGCCAGCACCCCACCCGCCCCACCACCCCGAGAATGTGGAACAAGCAGTTTGCAGGGGACAGCCCCAGCAGGAGGCTTAAAGCTACAGCTGCGTGGAATGCGAGTTGAGTGTGTGACAGGGGCCCAGGGGTGGCTGGGAGCCCAGGAGGCCATGGGACTGTCTGGGATCAGGCATCCAAGATCTCTACACCCCAAGAACTTGCCCCAGGGTCCAGGCACTCGGGCTGTTGTATCCCTGCCTCTGGGGCTGCCAGCCTGCCTTGGTCTCCCCATCAGAATGGGGCTCTCAGGGCTCCAGGGCCTGGGCCCTGCCTCTGAGGAGAGGATCCACCCCCAACTGCCCCCAGCTCTGAGTTTCCCTCAGCAGGACCCTGGGGAGAGGCAGGTTCCTGGGTGTCTTCTGACACCATCTGTCTCCTATCAATGTCCAGGGAGGGCTGACAGTGTGCAGCCCCTGGGGACCACCCACGAGGGGCCTCAAATGCCAGTGCCTTCGGAGCTTCAGATTCATGCCGGGGGCTGCTCCTCCCACCGCAGCCTGTTCCTGTGGGGATTCTGCAGGGGTGACACTGAGGGATGGGGCAGGGGATGCAGTTCACCCAGAGGGCCACCCTGCAGGCAGCACTGTGATAGGTGCCCCAATGTTTTCCGCTAAACCCTGATGGCAGAGCCTGGAGAGGAGGCGCTGCTTTGGGAATGAGCTGTGAGGGGCGGGTGGCTCTTGGCACCAGAAGTGGCTGGGCCTGCTTCACACCGCCTGCCCTGACACGAGGCAGGGGCCCCTCCATGAGGCCCATCTCCCAGAGTGTCATCCACGCCCTGCACAAACCACAGAGCCATGGCAGCCAAGGCCCTTACCCTCTCAGGTATTGTCCCCCTTTGATAGGCTGTGAAAGGAAAGTCCCAGCCTTGGTGGCACACCTCCTGAGACGGGGCACTCACCACCTCCATCCCCTGCACAGTGAGAGATACGGAGGGAAGCATGTTTGTCCCACCCTCTGGAGCTCTGGGGCATTCTGCTGAGCCCCTGGTACCAAGGTCACTACAGGGTGTCCAGACTGGGGAGTCCTATCTGCCCAGGGAAGTCCATTTAATTCAAGAAGCACTTTTTTTTTGGTACCAGGAATGGAACCCAGAGCCCTCAAACACTGAGCCACATCCCCAGCACTTTTTATTTTTTATTTTGAGACAGGGTCTTGCTAAGTTGCTGAGGCTGAATTTGAACTTGCAATCCTCCTGCCTCAGCCTCCCAAGCTGCTGGGATTACAGGCATGCACCACCAAGCCAAGCTAAGAAATACTTATTGAGTGCCTGTTATGTGCCAGTTTCTACCAGGAGCTAGGGCTACAGAAATTGGCATAGGGACCCAAAAGTTCCACTAGGCTCTCACAGCCCTGTGGACTATGGTCATGTAAGAGTTTGCCGCCAAAAATGCCTCTAGGGCTGGTGGGGACACCGTGAAGGCAAGAAGGCCAGGGGATGCTTTGGAGAGGATGTGGCGTCTGGGCTGCAGCTGCCGAACTGGGATGGCCCAACTTGCAGACACCTCGGACCTGAGCTTGAGGTGGGGTGAAGAGAGCTGGGAAGGTCCAGAGCAGGTCAGGAAAAGACTTTCAGGGAGCTCAGTGCCAGGGACCCCCAGGAAAGCACAAGCCCCACACTCACGGCTGGGAAACCTCCTGTAGCCACCGCAGCAAAGAATCAGAGCAGTTTACTCTGAAGTTCCAGGGCCAGGAACTGCAGGGTGGCTCCTTGTGGAGGTTCTAAGGGACAACCTGTTTTTTTTTTTGTTGTTGTTGTTGTTGTTGTTGTTGTTTTGGTACTTGGGATTGAACTCAGGGGCACTCGACCACTGAGCCTCATCCCCAGCCCTATTTTATATTTTATTTAGAGACAGAGTCTCACTGAATTGCTAAGTACCTCACTTTTGCTGAGGCTGGTTTTGAACTTGCAATCCTCCTATCTCAGCCTCCCAAGCCACTGGGATTTCAGGCTTGTGCCACTGTGCCTGGCGACAATCTGTTCTTTGTCCCCAGCTTCTGGTGTGGTTGACGGGCTCACGCATGCCTCCCTCAGCTCCGCCTCCTCTCCCATGCCTCCTCCCTGTGACTTCTCTTTTTCTGTCTGACACTTTGGGTTTAGGGTCCACCCTAATACCAAGGGATCCTCACCTCAGTTACCTCTGCAAAGACCCTGTTTCCAGATAAGGGAAACATGTTTCGTAGGGAGAGGCCACAATTCAACCTGCTGGAACATGGCTCCCCTAGGTATGCACATATCCGTGTATCTCTTGTCCATTTAATCTGCAGTACGCACACCCCAGGCAGTCAGGATCATAGGAGGGACTTCGTGAAAGAAAGCCCCTCCCCCTGGGCCACTTGCTTCTGCCCCACTTGCACCTCGTCTCCCATGTACCCTTCCAGAGACACAGTGGCACCTGGTCTCATTTGTGCCTCTTTTAAAAATTAGCTTTATTGGGGGCTGAGGATGTGGCTCAAGCGGTAGCGCGCTCTCCTGGCGTGCGTGCGGCCCGGGTTCGATCCTCAGCACCACATACCAACAAAGATGTTGTGTCCGCCGAGAACTAAAAAAAATAAATAAATATTAAAAATTCTCTCTCTCCCTCCTCTCTCACTCTCTCTTTTAAAAAAAAATTAGCTTTATTAACAAACAAGGACCGTGTGTTTAAAGCATACAGTCTGAGTGACACATGTCCACACCCATGAAGCCATCACCACTGCCAAGACAGTGAACATCCCATCATCCCCCAAACCCTTCAAGCCGTGTGTGTCCCCTGCCTCCCTCCATTTCTTGCTTGCCATTTTGTATTTTTAGCATGACTGTGTACCCTGACAAGACAGGGCTTCCTCTCACAGTTGCCTGGTCCAGGGCACGGCAGGTGCCAGCATTCTAAGTTCAGCCTTGGGCCATCAGAGAACGTCCTGGTAGAACATGGGTGCAGCTCCTCTGTGTACACCTGCTAGGATGCTGCAGTGTCAGCTTGCAGTGGCATCACTGGGCCAGAGGGATTTTCCTTTTTGATTCCAGTGGACATTCCCCACACTGACTGCGGATTGTTCTGATCAGACTTGATCAGGACCATCAGATCCCAATCTTGAGTTGTGCCGTGGCCTGGTTGAATGAAGGCTCAGGCCACACCTGGCCCTGCCACCAGAGGTGGGGCTGGTGGGTTTACCACAGGGGTCAGGAGTCAGACAGAATGGGTTCCAAGCTCATTCCCTCCACTTGCTAGCCATGGCGACGGCAGCGTCCAAAGAGCCACACAGGTGCTCCCAACCACACAGCCTCCATATAATACAAGTTTTCCTTCCTCCCATTAAGAGAAGGGGCCTGGGTTTCCCTTCCCTTGAATCTGGAGGGCACTCCTGACCATGATGGAAGCAGACCTGCAGGGCTGCCAAAGCTAGATCACAAAAGAGATGCAGTTTCCACCTGTTTCTCTGGACTGCTTGCTCTCAGGCCCAGCCGCCATGCTGTGAGGGGGCCCAAGCAGAGTAGCTCAGGTGGAGGCAGCCGACTGGTGTGATTTAGTCAAGTGGAAAGGGCTATTTGCTGGGTAATAAAAGCTTCTATTGTTCAAAGCCCTGGAACCTTATTAATGAATAACCCAGTATGCAGTCCCTGCATGGTCACACTCCCACCCAATGACCTGTGCCCACTCATCAGCAGCCAGAATGCACCTTCTGCAGTAGCCCATTCCAGCTGATACCATGTGGTGCTGTCTCCACCAAGACCTGTCCAGACTGCAAGTTCCTGAGCAAAGCAAATCGTTGCTATTTCCTATCATTAAATTTGGGGCCACGTGTTACAAAGAAGTAAGTAACCCACATGCTGGCTCCATAATCTTTTTGTTTGTTTTGCAGGGATGGGGGTCGAACCCAGGAGCACTGTACCACCAAGCTACACCCCCAGACCTTTTCCAAATTTAAGTTTGGGATAGAGTCTCCCTAAGTTCCCAGTCTGGCCTCAAACTTGCAATCCTCCTGCCTCAGCCTCCCTCGACTCTATAATGTTAAAGGAGGGATTTGACCCCTTTGAGTTCATTCTCTCTCTGTGTATGAGGTGACAAGGGTAACATCATCCTAACTATATTCACTCAAAACGATCGATTGAGCACCTATCTGTGCCAGGTATTGGTCTAGTTACTGGGGATCTCGTGTGAAAAGTGCCTTGTGTGAAAATAACACAATAGAGTTCAGAAAGGTTAGCTCTTTCCCCACTTTTCCTCTCAGTGAACTGCAAATAAAAATCTCTACCAGTTAAAGATCTCATATAAAGCAATAATCATTTGCGAGGAGACAGTCAATTAAAAGCTGGCCTCTGCTACGTCCCTAGTTCCTCAGTGCTGCCAGACAGAGGCTGTGGCAACCTCAGGGGAGGGGGCTGTCCTTTACTGCTAAGTGGTGTGATCTAGTCAAGTGGAAAGGGCTATTTGCTGGGTAATAAAAGCTTCTATTGTTCGCAGCCCTGGAACCTTATTAATGAATAACCCAGTGTGCAGTCCCTGGTTTCAGCCATGTAAAATGGTTGTTTATGTGACAAGAACAAGGTGCAATTTTTCCTTTTGTAGTTTTAAGTGGGCCCAGAGCCCCAGAGCCTCTGGCAACTGAAATGGGCTTCCTAAAGCGTGGGACTTCCCTGGGTCCTTGCAATGAGGTTTCCTCTGCTGGGTGTTCACGAACATTCAGGGTTGTCTCTGGGCAAAGAGGTGAATCCAGACTGGAACACAGGAGTCCAGTGGTGTGTTGTGTTGGGGGCAGGTGTGCAGGGAACAGCAAGCGGAATGCTGGAAGGCTCCAGAGAGGTGCCCCAGTCAAGCTAAAAGAGGGGCAAGCTCAGGGTTTGCTGGCCGGGCACCTCTCTGAAACCCCTCTGGGAAGCTGCTGAAGTCAGCTTCTCCATCCAACAGTAGAAGCAGCTGTGATGTTGTGTCCCTTCAGAGCACTGGGGTAAGAAAGCTCATCCAGAGGGTCCAGCTGTGAGCTCTGTGTTGCTTCCTGCCAGGCCTGGCATGTGGTTGGTGTGCAGTCATTGTTAATGGGTGGATGGGAGAAGAGATGGAAATCGAAGTTCAGGCAGAATCTGGAATGGCCAGTAATCTATCTCCTTCATCATGCAGCTGAGGAACGTTGACATGCAGAGGATAGGTGGTCCCCAGGTTCAGAGCTGGGCAAAGGCTCTGCAGTTGAGCACCAAGGCCTCAAAAGCCCTTTTTCCTCTTGTTATTGTTTCTATAACAACAGTTCTATGCAAATGCCAGAGGCTTCACTTTTGTTCCAACAGAATATTCCCCCAATATTTCTAGCCCCCAATACCTAAGAATGTCAATTTTCTTTTTTTTTTAAATTGGGTTGTTGCAGATATATTCAGTTAAGATGAAGTCATTAGGATGATCCCTAACTCAACATTAGCAGGTATCCTTATAAAGAGGCAATCTGGACACAGAGACACCCAGGGAGAAGGCCAAATGAAGTGGGGGCAGGGGAGGGTGCTACTTCTACCAGCCAAGGAACACCAAAAGTTGGCAGCACATCCCAGTGCCTGGGTCTGAGTCTCCCTGGAGCCAGCAGAAAGGACAGCCCAGCCCACATTTGATCTCAGACTTCTGGCCTCCTGAACCACAGAAGACTTCTCTGACTTTTAAGCCTCTGTGTGTGGTACCGTGTTATGGCAGGAAGCTAGTGCACACTCCCTCATGTGATGCATTTCTTGCCATGATTAGGCCCTCTGCTCAGATGGGAAAAAGGACTGGAACGCGACAGGCAGCCGCCCAGGGTTGGCTGGAGCTTCCGGAGTTGAGGGAAGGAGGCTGGAACGAGAAGCTGGACCTGGGGCCTTGTCCCTGGGGCGTGGCCAGGCCCTTGCCGCGGGGCGGGCCCTTGCCCCGGGGCGTGGTGGGGGCGGGGCCTTGCCGCGGGGCGGGGCAGACCCGGGGCTCGATGCGCTCGGCGCTCCCAGAGGCTTGCTCGGTCCTCGGCTGGCAGCCCTGCGCACGCCGCCCATCCCGCTCGCTGAAACCCGGCACAGCCGTCATGTCGACCGCCATGAACTTCGGGGCCAAGAGCTTCCAGCCGCGGCCACCGGACAAGGGAAGCTTCCCTCTGGATCACTTTGGTGAGGGTGGGAGTCGGCGGGCGGCATCACCCTGGCTCGAGAGTGTAGGGGCGGAGCCTAGGGGAGGGGAGGGTCCGAGGAAGGGGAGGTCCTAGGAGCGGGGTGGGTCCGAGGGGAGGACCCTGGGAGGATCCTATCTGGGACCGGTGTCCCAGGGGGAGGGTCTGAGGAGGGGGCGGGTACTAGAAGGGGAGGGTCTTGGGGCGGGTCCTGAGGGAGGGGCGGGTCCTAGGGGCAGGTCGAGGGGAGAGGCTGGGCCAGAGGGTGGTCCGGAGTCCTGGTCAGCTAGTGCTGGTCAGCTCAGGGCTGTGTTCCGGGCTTCAGTGTCTGGGATCCTGGGTATGATTCCCATAGCCAGCAGTGCTCCAGGCCCGTCCCAGGCTGCTGGACTGGACCTGCCCTGATCCTCTTTGGGGGCTGACAGAGAAACAGGCTGAGGGACCCCGTGAACTGAAGGTCCCCGTGGGGGCCTGGACTCTCCTGGTGAGAGCTTACTGGGACTATGGCTCTAATGTGACAGGGATAGTACACCGACTCCGCGAAACAGGATTCAGTTCTTTCATATATATATATATATATATATATATATATTTAGCTTTTTTAAATATTTTTTTTTGGTGTAAATGGACACAACACAATGCCTTTATTTTTATGTGGTGCTGAGGATCGAACCCAGTGCCTCACACTTGCAAGGCAAGTGCTCTGCCACTGAGCTACAGCCCCAGCCCCCAAACAGGATTCAGTTTTGATCTTCCTCTTGCTTTTACTCAAAAGTGTGGTGCCAGAACATGAGCAATTGTTATTAGTGGTAAAAGTGCCAGTTATTTTTTTGGGGGGGGGTTACTGGGGCTTGAACTGAGGGGCACCCAACCACTGAGCTACATCCCCAGCCCTATTTTGTATTTTATTTAGAGACAAGGTCTCACTGAGTTGCTTAGTGCCTCACTTTTGCTGAGTTGGCTTTGAAGTTGTGATCCTTTTGTCTTAGCCTCCAGAGCTACTGGAACTATAGGCGTGTGCCACCAAGCCCAGCCTAGATTCTTGTTTCTTTCTTTTTAAAAAAAAAAAAAAAATATATATATATATATATATATATATATATATATATATATATATGCTGTTGATAGACCTTTATTTTATTTATTTGTATGTAGTACTGCGAATCGAACCCAGTGCCTCCCACAAGCCAGGCAAGTGCGCTACCACTGAGCCGTAGCCTCAGCCCTAGATTATTGTTTCTTCCCAAATATTTTGTTGTGAATTTTTCCAAAACACAGTGAAGTTAAAAGAACTCTTACCATAAACTCCCCTGTCCTACTATCTTGATTCTGCCCTTAACATTTTACTGCACTTGGTTTTGTCTTTTGAGTGTCATTTTCCATGTTTCTGAAGAAATCAAGGTTTGTTTTTGTTTTCCCTGTGCTGGGGATGTAGCCTGGGGCCTCACATCCGCTGGTCCCTATGAGGGAAACAAGTTTTGAAAAGGACAGTGATGCCACTCTAAGGCTGCTGTGTTGGCAACTCATGTTTTCACTGTGAAAAGAAGACATTTTCCTTATCCTTCTAGGTGAATGTAAAAGCTTTAAAGAGAAATTCATGAAGTGTCTCCGTGACAATCATTTTGAAAATGCTTTGTGCAGAAATGAATCAAAAGAATATTTAGAGTGCAGGATGGAAAGGCAAGTACAAGCTCACTATTATGACTTCTACTCCCACTTCTCCAGCCAAAGCTGTTTTCCTCCCTAAAAAGCCATTATTCAGCCCGGGAGTTCAACTTGTGTATTTCAGAACTGTAGGGCGTTTGCTAGTGTAATTGAAGCTTATCAGATGAGATTGTACTAGAAGCTGTTTGGCAATCCTGGGAACCGTTTCTTGAGTGACAGCATTACCCATGATTGCATTCCTCAGAGCATTTTCTTTCCAAACTTGGGTGCTACTGACCTGTCATTAAGGTTTTAGAGTCGTACATCATAAAATGCTGAGTCAAAAGATTTGAAGATTGTGCGGGTACACAGTTTATTTCTTTCACATTCTCAGACTATAAAAATATGCACTGTGTCATTTTGTTCCACTTAAAGCTGTTTGGAATGTGACAGGAAGACAATAGACTATTGAAAAAACGATGAAAGATGGATGATTCTTCTATCTTAACCAGAATTCACCAGCGTTCACTTTTAAACAAAAACAAAACATTTCTAACTGTGACCTGTGAAGCTTTTACTTAAAATAAGAGCTATTTTAATCCTTAATGTGACAAAACATGTAACATATAATTATATGATCATGGTGGGAGTTTTCATTTTTGCTTTTTTGAGGCCACAGTAAGCTCCCTAAGGAATTCAATGTTCAGACAGGTGATACCACCAGTTATGGGTGACGAGTTCTGCTCCCTCACATGTTGAAGTTTGAACATTAGAGAAGCACACTGAGGCAAGCATATAAAGCAAAGTTTATTTAAAAAGGGGTAACATAGACTTCTCCCAGGACAGAGAAGGGGGCCACAGCTGGCATCCTGGTATCCCCAGAAGTGAGGGTGTTCTGCCTTTTTAAGGTCTTAGGCTCCCTTTGTTCTCCTGCTCTTTCCTTTATCTCTCCTTCCTGCATGTGTGACTAGCCCCTGGAATGCTGGGTGGGATGGCCCAAAGGTGGGAAACAGGTGGACTGAAGGGGGAAGGACAGGATGGAGCAGCCCTGGACACATTAATTAATAACCTTATAGTTCTCTGTAGGGAGGGGCAATTCCTGGGACAGGTTACCTTGGTTAGAGCAGGGGCAGGTTCTTGATAAGGGTGGAGAAAGGGCTGTCAAGAAATTAACATTTCAATCCCTTAGGGGACAGTCTCCTACTTCCCAGTTTCACTTAAAATTGTCTTCCTTGATCTGACTTGATTTACCTGTCTATACTGACTGCTGTCTAATTCTGGCTTCACAGTTTGACATCAGTGGTCTACTTAAGCCCTCTTTTCAGTTTGAGCAACAAACTTTGAACACTTCCTCAAGGTTCAGATGTGTGCCTTCAGTGTGGACCTTTGGGACTGTAAGGGTGATGGGCTTTGGCAGTGTGGACCTCCTGTGAGGCCCTTGTCCTGCCTTCATAGGTGTTTCTTGGGCTCACAGGGACTTGAATGTCCAAGGGCCACACTAAATCCAGCTCCTGTCACCTCTAAATTGCACATGGGTTGGAACCACATCTTTGAATATCTTAAGCTGATAGATCTTTAGGAGGCTAGAACTGAGAATTTCTTCTTGGTGCTGCCAAGCTTTCGAGAAGAGTGATCTCTGCCTGTGCCTGGGGTATAAGTAGGTCTAGATATGCTGGAGAAAGTTAGCAAATAAGATGAGCATTCCATGGGCTGTCCACAGAGCTGGGCCCAGGCCACAGCTGCTCCTACCTGGAGTTTCTTCAGAGGATATGGTGGATGTGGGAGCCGGAAAGGTGTCTGGCCTCCCTGATGAAGGCTACCAGGCAGGTCTGGGAAGAGGAAGTCTCACTTTCCCTGTGTGTCCTGGGCTGAGCTGCAGGCAGCTGCCCGCATCTGCACCTGTGCTGCACTCAGTGCTGCTTGGATGCAGCCAGTGAGGATAGCAGGAGAAAGGACATGGTGCCACATCGTTCAGTGGTTTCACTGACTGGCCAGGTGACATTGAGGCAAGTGTGCAGCTGTGTATGTTTTGTTTTGCTGAGTTATTTCGACTGGATAATTGTGGCTGGTTGGTTGTTCATGAAAATCATCAAACATCATAAAAGATAGTCAAGGTTGGCCTACCCAGACTCAGGTCAGGATATCACACACCTGCTGCTGGCTCATGTAAAACATGAGCATGCCTGTGTGCACGTACATACACACCCACACTTTTAACCATTTATTTTCTTCCTTCCTTTTTTCTGTGCTAAAATCCCAAACCCTCTTTTATCTCTACTTACTTTCACATGCATCTTTTCAGAAAATGGTCCTCAGTAGAGTTTTTAAAGTTCTCATGCTTGGGCTGTTTCAGCACGAGGGAAAAGTAGGTATCTGTCTTGGAGGACCATATTTTCTCCTAGAAAAAAAGTCAAAATTGGGGTTACATTGGCGAAGACTAATACATAATAATCTAAGATCTCAAACCTCTGTAGTAATTTAAAAGTTCAGGTCCTGTCTTAGGGACATCAGGGTCATATACATGACCTGATGGAGCATCTTCGCTCTTACCATCCACCCTGTGATGGGACCATGGGGCCTCTGGCCTGGAAAGTGAAGGAGCACTTGGTATGACTTGGGGACCATCAGCGTTGCTGCCATTATTACCCTCAAGAACAAGAAGTATGGGGCTGTAGTTGTGGCTCAGTGGTGGAGTGCTTGCCTTGCACATGTGAGGCACTGGTTTTGATCCTCAGCATTACATAAAATTAAATAAATAAAGTTATGTGTCCATCTACAACTAAAACAGCTTTAAAAATAACAAGAAATCTATAAATATCCCACTGCACTGAAGCATGAAGTTAAATACCTGTGAAATGATGGCACTGTTATAAACAGGACTAATTTTGCTTTTTATGAAGATTCCAGAGTGATTCTTGGCGGGTATCTGAGTGGCTCAGTCCTTAAACAATGACTAGGAAATGGGAAAAATTTGTGGCTGATTCACTTAGGCTAAAGAGAGCTCTGAAACCGTTCTTCTAGCCATAGGACTTGCTGAAAGCCATGGGGCTGGCTTCCACGAGGACTGTGGGCATCTCTTGAACTGCGTCCCATCTGGCTCGTGGTCTTTCCTTCTTGCTCCTTCTTCCTCTTGAACATCAGTGGCAGCAACAGGGCAAGCACCGCTACACTTGCTTTGGGTGGTCCCTGTAACAGACACCATGGGCAGGCGGCCGGAACCACCTGTGGTCCCGAGTAGTATAGGTTGAAGTCTGGCGTGAGTCTCTGGTTCTGGAGTCAAGGTGCCAGCAGGCCTGGTTCCTGCTGGAGGCTCCTGCCCTGTCCAGCTGCTAGAATCACCTGTATTCCTGGGCTTGGAGCCCCTTCCTCCATCCTCATAGCCAGCTGTGGTGCATCTCTGATCCTTTTGCCATTTCCTTTCTGGGCAAAGCCAGGAATGGTTCTCCAGTTCTAAGGATTCAGGTGATTCGATGCATCCACCTACATAACACAAGATACTCTCATCTCAAAACCTGATGATTAGCAGCCGGATTCCCCTTCCCCAGGTGAGATAGCATTCTCCAGGCTCCAATAATTGACATGTGCACATCTTTGGGGGTCATTATTCTATTGGCCAGGCAAAGTCTAATAGGTGGGTGTGAAGAGCTGTTGGCCAGATGTGTTCTTTACCAAGATGTAGTGAAACTTTGTTATTGTTTGCCTAACATGGAGTCTAGAAATAGCTTGTGGATTCCATGTTATAGAATTGTACTAAATGGGAACATGCAGTTCTGAGGACATCTTGAATGAAAGGGGTGGGCCCAGGTTTTGTTGGCCTGGCGCCATTGCTGGTTCATGGGGCGAGGCTCTGATGGGAACAGACACCTGGCTTTACTTCTTGCTGTCCTGCTCAATGGGCAAGTTTCAACACTTTAATCCTTTGAGGGGCAAAAACACCTTTGATTTTTCAAACATGAAAAGCACAGGTGGGGCACCAGGAGAGACTTACACAGTCCTTGAGGTGTTTTCTCCCCCTGTGCTCTGAGCCCCTCCCTTCTCCCTGCTCTCTGAGCCCTCCCTCCACCCGATTCTGAGCCCTTCTCCCCTGCCCTCTGAACCTGCCCAAGGCAGGGGAGGTGGGAGGCCCAGCAAGGGCTGCACAGTGCTCAGTGTTGGGCGTTGACTTTAATGGTTTGGGCTTCTACCAGCACAGGAGGAGGCTGACACCCAGTGGTTATAGGGGGGATGCTGGCTGCCTGGGGTCTGACAGATGGGTCTAGTAGCTGGCCTTGGTCTCTTGCTGGTGGGGCCAGGCCCTGACTGTGTAGGACTGAGAGGAGCAAAATAGAGCCCACACTTCACATATTAAATATTTTAAAGCTAATAAATTATTAAGTAGTGTGTTCCATCCTCCTGCCTCATCAGATACGCCTTCATGGTGACCTGGAGGCCAGGTGTGAAGAGGTCCTGCACCTGCACATGTCTGTCCCAGAGTGCCGTGGCTCTGGAGCTGGGCTCCTCAGCCCTGGTTCACCCCCTCCCTCGGGGGCTTCACACACCTGTGTGGACACCTGTTGATGGCCAACCTCTGTCCACACCCTCAACAGCTTCCTCCTCTGAATTGTGAGGTGGTGCATGCTTCCCCCAGGAAGGCAGGCCACAGAGGCCCTCAAAGTGTCTGAAAGGAGACATGGAGGCTTTGGGTGGGCACCACCCTCTGGGGAGAGCACAGGCAGGGGGGCCCATCAAACAATACTGCTCTGTCTCTAAGACATAGAATGAGGTCCCAGGAACCCCCCAGGAATGGCTGTTGTGACAGAGAAGTGTGTGGTGGGCCTGGGTGGACCTTGCTCTTGCACCTGACTGCTTCCCGTTTTTTCTTTTAGGCAGCTGATGGCACAGGAACCATTGGAAAAACTGGGATTTGGTGACTTGATAGATGGAAAATCAGAGGCAAAAAATAAATCTTAATGAGAAGATGACCAGTGGGCTGCGTCCAAGAGGTGCTCTGAGGTGAGCACAGGCCCTTCTGCTCGCGGCCCTCACCTGCCCGCGTGGTCCTCAGCAGCAGGCCTTCAGGATGCTTTGCAGCGTACCACCTGCAGCCAGGTGGAGGTGCCTTGCTTGTGGGGATGACTTGTGGAGGACTCACCTATCTCCTGGAGCACCCCAAATCATGTTCAAAAATTTCTGTTTCTTTTAGAGCTTCATTTACCTTTTATAAGATGCTTTTATCTTTAAATCTTGTGCATCACAGCGTCCCAGGAGGCTCCTGGTAGAGACGACCTGCGGAATGCCACCCTCACGCTGCAGTGCTCTGGGTAGCGCTCCTTACTGATGCGCCAAGTGTGCAGATTCCAGTCCCTGACACACACATTCTGTCCGGAAATGACTTCCTTGGCAAGGCATTGCCCTGTTTTGTGCTCCTGCACAGGCATGCCAGTGCATCTCCTTTTTTTCCCCCAATAAAACTAGAATATAAAATAGGAAGTGAGAAATAATTTGGCTTTTTGACATATTTGGCTTCTTGATTTTTTTGTTTATGCCTTGCACCAAGTACCTTCATAACCAAAGTTTTGTTTTCTAGTTAGTATTAGGGTATATTACAAACTAGACATTTAATTTCAGTAACTTATTGTACTGCTGAAGGATAAAATATCAATTCATTTGTAGTGAGACTATAAATAATAAAATATCTCATTTCATTTGTAGTTAGACTGGGTTGTTTTCTATTTTTTTATCCTATTATTACACCCCACTTCTTTCACTGCCAATGCTTGCTCAGAATCCCTGGGTGCATCCCAGTAGTGGTGCCCTGGTGTCAACTGAGTTCTTTAAGTAGTGCTTACAATGGTGGCTCTCGGCCCAGGTGTCTTTCTTTTTCTTTTTTTAGTACTGAGTATTGAACTTGTTGGTGCTTAACCACTGAGCCACATCCCCAGCCCTTTTTATATTTTATTTATTTATTTAATTTTTTTTTAAAGAGAGAGTGAGAGAGGAGAGAGAGTGAGAGAGAGAGAGAGAGAATTTTTAATATTTATTTTTTAGTTCTCGGCGGACACAACATCTTTGTTGGTATGTGGTGCTGAGGATCAAACCCGGGCCGCACGCATTCCAGGCGAGCGCGCTACCGCTTGAGCCACATCCCCAGCCCCCTTTTTATATTTTATTTAGAGATGGGGTCTTACTGAGTTCCTTAGGGCCTTGCTGAGTTGCTGAAGCTGGCTTTGAACTCATGATTGTCCTGCCTCAGCCTCCTGAGTCCTGAAATTACAGGTGTGTGCCACCACGCCCTGAGCTTGGGTCTTTTTCAGAATTGCCTGTGGGTTGCTTAACATCACAGGTATTCTGCTGTATGCCAGGGTTCAAGGCCACCAACAAATGCTCATGTGCATCTGGGCCTGTTTGCGCTCAGACCTGCCCCTCTTCGCAGCACGGTTGGGAAGGGCTGGCCCTGCAGACTACCTTCCTTGGCTCCTGGGAAGTGTGTGGAGGACAGTGAGAGGAGGTTTGGGGGGAAGAGAACCAGGGCATGACCCTCTGGTGGCAAACCTTCCCCAGGCCTGCCAGGAAGGGCAGACAAGCCTGCCAGTTGTAAGCCCTGAGAATGGGCCCCTCTGCACCGTGGGTCTGTGAGGGGTGGAGGCTTTCAGCTCATCCCCAGTTCTCTGCGTTTAAGGCCTTGAGTTTTCTGTGCCATGGTGAGCCCTTTCTCTGTTAGACATCCCAAACAACCCTGCGGGAGGAGATGTTTCTTGGGCTGAGTTCATTTCCACATGCCCACTGAGCATGGTTATCACGTGCAACTGCTCCTGTCTGCAGCCTGTTTAGCATTTGATCTCTGTCATATTCAGTGTGCTGCAGAGTTGGGGCTTATTATTTTATTTTAAAAGTCTTAAGCCAAATTGAGCCATTCCTAAGTATTTTATTTTATTATTATTATTATTATTAATTTTTGGGGTAGTGAGGATTGAACCCAGGGGTGCTTAACCACTGAGCCACATCTCCAGCCCTTTTTATTTTTTATTCGGAGAGAGGGTCTCATTAAGTTGCTTAGGGCCTTATCAAGTACTTAAACTGGCCTCGAACTTGCAAGCCTCCTGCCTCATCCTCTGGGATTACAGGAGTGCACCACCATGCCCAGCTCTAAGTCTATGTGTACAGTGTGCACATCGCAGCACATTTTGCAATTGCAAAGCATTAAACAACCCAAACTCCCTCCTGTGCCAGATACTGTATGAACTGCGACCTCCATGCGGCAGAGCACTGCACCAGCAACGGAGGACAGGCTGAGCTGATGTGATGAGTGGCGCCACATCCTAATAAACAGGGAAACGCAGAGCCACAAGAGCACCTGTTGAACATTACAGAGAAGGGACACGGGAAGCCATAGGATTATTCACTTATTTGTACAAAAAAAAAAAAAAAATCAAGAAGGATAAACCAGAAACTAAATGGCACCCACTAGGCAGAGAAGCCTTGGGAATGAGGCCTCTCAGCACCTATGTTCTGCCTGAACTGTGCTCAAAACACACGAACCAGGATGTGGGGAGCCACTGATGGCAGAGATGGCTCTAGGCTGGGTTACTTTGGAAGACATTTTAACCAAAGCTAACTAACGAAAGATCTTTAGGTAGTGAGCTCATTTTCCACATGGACCATGATTCTGGCCCCATTTATTCTTTTTTTTTTTTAAAAGAGAGAGAGAGTCTTGATATTTATTTTTTAGTTTTCGGCAGACACAACATCTTTGTTTTGTATGTGGTGCTGAGGATTGAACCCGGGCCGCACGCATGCCAGGCGAATGCGCTACCGCTTGAGCCACATCCCCAGCCCCCCATTTATTCTAAGATGGAAAATTAGAACAGCACTGTAGATTATGAGAGCCCGCTCTGTTGAACTCCTAGCTTTCTAATGTAAGGACAGCTAGATGTAGAAATCGAGGGGGGGTGGTGCACAGGCGGCGTGAGCAAGCGAGTGTCCTAGCCCTTGTATATGGAAGGCCTAGGGCCATGACACCCAGCCCCAGGTCTGGGTTCTACCATTCTCTCACAAGAGGAACCAGGATCTTGGTGGAGGCTAAGGCCAGGGCGGGGGAAGTCAAGATGAGCCCAGTGTATCTGCCAGGAAGTAAGGAATTACTGAACAAGTGCCCAGCTTGCTGAGAGGAGGCAGGAGGCAGTAATGGAGCTCCCACTGGCCAAACCTGAGATGAACTGAGGAAGAAAATAAATAATGATGGTGCTGGGCTACAGCCACAACGGAGGAAATAATTGAATAAATATGTCAGTGGTAGGAGGGACAGCTCTTCCTTGTGAATTCTGACTAGTATGGAAGAATTGATGGGGACAAGGTATCATGTGTGACAAACACTACAGTGATAATGGCTGCAGACAGGAACCGTCAGTAGACAGTGAAGTTAGTAGCAAAATGTGAGGCAAAACACGTCTTGAGACGCTTCCACTCCAGATGCTTAGTGATTACAAAGGGAATGACAGTGACATTACAGGGGTGATCCCCTTGGCCATGTGGTCATTGCCAGGAATGAGACTGACTTCAGCTCATGCCCCGTATCATGCACAGAGGACACAGCTTTGCTTCTGAGGCTTGCCCCCAATACACAGTCTGAACCTAATCATGAGAAACAGGCAGACCCACCCTGGGACCTTGCACCAGACAGTTGCCCATCAACACTGTCAAGGTCATGGAGCCAGGCACCGTGGCATGTGCTTGTAATCCTAGTGGCCCAGGAGGGTGTGGCAGGAAGATTGTGAGTTCTAAGCTAGCGTCAGGAATTTAGCAAAGCTGTGTCTCAAAAAGGGCTGGGGATGTAGCTCAGTAACTATCATACGCTGAGCACACAAGAGATGTGGGGATAGTAATATTAGATTGCATCTTCTGCATCCCATGTGGAAATTATCTTGCCTATATCCAACTGTATTCTAATTAATCTGTAATACCTGTATCATATGGTTTTATGAAAAATAAATAGGACAATAAATAATAATGCTCATAGAAAAAAAAAAAAAAAAGAGATGTGGGGACTCGGTGCCATGTGGATCCTGGCTTCTGGGAAGGGACATTGGGACATTCTTAAGTGCTGAGAACTTGCAGGTTGCCGCAGTCTTGGCTGGGCACAGAATCACGAGCCACTCAAGCAGGAACAAAACTTTATTTTGAAAAAGCCGCCAACACTCTCAGCGCCAGCAAGCAAAAAAACCGGTCCTCCCACGCGGGCGTCTAACCGGAACCGCCGTCTCCCGGGACCCGGGGTCCCCCGGACCTCCCCCGGAATTTCCTCCTACTATCCTTCCCCAACCAATGGGAACTCTCCATGAGTCCCCGTAACATGAGTCCAGTAGTAGGCCAAGGTGAACAGCAGGAGCCCAATTTGCATATGAATGTAAATCTTAGCATAATAATACCTCAGTGGCTAGCTGGCTTTACAACCAAAGGTGCCATACATCATATATTTTGCTTGTGGCTCCTAGCAGCAGGTAAGCCAGTGGAGTGGTACCAGCATGGATTTCCTGCTTTGATTCTGGACTGAGGCTGTTCAGTGTTTTGGGGGAGCTGGGTGTATGGCCTTCTTATTGGTACCACCTTAGGAAGTCTGAAATTAATTTGAAATATAAAGTTTAAGTTTTTTTGTATGAAAGTCTTTGTAGTTGAGCTTTCTGTATATACGATTCAATTCTCATTTTGAAATAAATTTCAGTCACAGATAATGCAGCAACAGGGGATCATAGGAAAAAAAACAGAGCACCCTGACATAGCCACCATTGCACGGTGACTCGCATTCCTTACATAGAAGCAGGAGCTGCCTGACCCTGAATTTCTAGGTCTGGTTTGCAAACATGGGGTGCTCAGGGGGAACCCAGCCAGTCTCCCACCAAAGGTTCCCAGAAAATATTTTTGGTAGTCATATGACAAGAGTCTTTTGCCATATAGAGAATGTGTTTTTTATTTATCCTGTGCACCTGTACCATCATTAAAAGATGCCCAGATAGCCAGAGGTGCAGCTTGGTGGCATGGTACCTGACGAGCATGTGAGAAGCCCTGGGTGCCATCCCCAGCACTGCAGAACAAACAATTGCTTGGAAAATCTTTCAAGAGCTCTCCTTCGATGTGACATAATGGGTGAATTTGAGGCAGCCCTGGTCTCAGATGTGGGCCCATGATCTCCTTCCCAGAAGGATGAGGACTGACCAGAGGCCAGCAGGGCCCCTCCTTCGTCTGGCTCATGACCCCCAGGAGGGGGTGCTGCACATACCTCAGGGCTCCGCAGCCTGGGTTGTTGGCACCCCCTCTGCTGGCCCCACCCACCCTGCCTAAAGAGCAAGTCAGATTCTTCCTGGGGCAGTGGGGGGTGGGGGGTCTCCCATGTTCATTTTTAATTGCTGCACTAATTCCTCAGACCCACTGGCTTAAAGCAAAACAAAAGTACTGCGTTGTGAAGTCAGGCTCTAAAGCAGTCTAAGGCCTGTGCTCCTGCAGGTAGCTCTGGGAAAGTCTGTTTCCCAGCCTGTGCCAGATGCTGGAGCCACACACTCCCCAGTGGTGGCCCTTCCTGAATCGTCAATCTCACCCTGCCTCTGTGCTCACATTTCTAACTCTGACCCTCGTGCCTGTGTGCCCCACAGGTAGCCCCAGTAATCTCCCCGTCACAATACCCTTAATTAAATCGCTTTGGTAAGTCCCTTCCACCATGAGAAGTACCAAGTTCACAGGTTCCAAGGATTGGAACCTTGCTGTCTTGGGGACATTATTCTGCCCATCACACTTCCCCAAATGTGAAAAACATCAGCAGTGATTCTCACCTGAGTCCCAAAGGCAGCCCTGTGTAAGGGGCCCTAGCCCTGTCCTATCCTGCTGTTTCTAGGAACAACCTGGATCTCTTGAGTAACTGTGACTAGTTTCTCTTTCTCTCCCTCTCTCTTTTTTAGTACCAGGAATTGAACCCAGGGATGCTTAATCACTGAGCCACATCCCAGGGTTTTTTTTTTGTTGTTGTTGTTGTTTGTTTTTTGGTGGTGCTGGGGTTTGAACCCAGAGCCTTGTGCATTCGAGGCAAGCACTCTACCAACTGAGCTACATCCTCAACCCCTTCCTCAGTCCTTTTTATTTTTTGTTTTGAGACAGGGTCTTGCCAAGTTGCTCAGGGCCTCACTAAGTTGATTAGGTTGGCCTTGAACTTGCGATCCTCCTGTTTCAGCCTCCCGAGCTGGGGTTAGAGACATGTGCATCACTGTGCCCAGCAAGCAGTTGGTTTCTCTTATTTGTTGGCAGCAGTCACATCATAATGGAGTTTTCTCAGGACTAAGTTTAAATCCTATGTTTTTCTGAGACCTTTGGCACTCCTTCCTGGCAAGTGACACAAAGATCAGTTATATACTTAACAGACAGGAATGGGAAGTGGAAGCAGCCCCCATGCATGTGGCATGGGCCCCGCTGGGGAAGCATTTGTCTGTTAGACTAGTTCTAATCTGTGCAGCAGGGAGGGGCCTGGACACCACACAGGGAACATTGGCAATATCGGGATGCAGTTGTTGGCTTTTTCTTCCTTGTATTTTTATGACTATGTTTTATAACAAGCATGTATCATTTTTATAGAAACAATAAAATCATTAGTTTAAAGAAACCCCTTGTGTTGAGTTATCATTCTACATCCTCTATAAATTATATGCCTGTGTTAATTTCCCATCGCCTGTGAGTATGCCAGTCGGCTGGTTCTCCTGGCAGACATTGTGCTGGCTTAGGAGTCGGGATGCAGTTGGTACCTGCTGCTCTTCCACGAGGCACATGGAGCCGGCCGGAGGCTCTTTGCTGCGTGGGGACAGGAGGGGCCCAGCTTGTCTCCCTGATGGCATCATGGGTGCTGTGGGGTGGGATCCTGTCTGTCAGCTCGTTTCCCCTGGGGGAGACACAGAGGAGCCCAGGTGTGCGTGGCCTTCACACTAACGCAGGAGCCTGCAGACGACAACCCGCACACGGACCCCTTTGTGCGCATGGCCTCCTCATGCGGTCTGCTTGGGGAGCCCATGCTCCCACCTTTGGTGTATGATCGCACCCAATTTTTGCTCAAATTAAACTGTTCAGTAATTTAATATCTTTGTGGGTGAGAAAGCAGGGATTTTATTACTGCCAGAAACACTGAAGAACTTCCCATCGAGCCACAAGACAAGTGACTTTGTCATAATACTGTGAACAAGATCACGAGTCTCCAGCCTTCTGGAGGAGTGAAATCACATCTCGGGTCCATGCTCACTGCACACTGTAAAGTGAAGAGAGCGCTGGAGTGCGGAGAGGTGCCTCCCGGAGCGGAAGGGCTGGGCTCTGGTGCAGGCGTCAGGAAGGCTCCTGTTCTGCTGGCAGCCAGAGCAAATATCAGCCCCACTTTAATATCATTAGGGAAAACATATATCCCACAACTGCACCCAGGATGCCCTGTGAGATGGGCCCAGGGGCTCAGAAACCCAAGTGGGCACCTCTGTGAGGGAGTTCTGGGTACCGATGGATGCCGGGGGCCTGGGAAGCTTGCTTGCTGGAGCTGATGGGAGGTGAGGGCTGGAGGCCAGGGCAGTGTGTGCTCCTGCATCTTGATCTGGCTTTCGACTGCCCCCTGCTGGCCCGTGTGGATGGAGAAGATCCTATGCTATTCAGGTGCAAGGCAGCATGGTGGCAGTCATCACGGCTGCCCTCCAAGGGCTCAGCCCCTGAGACTGGACCTGCAGAGTTTGGAATGGAAAGTAGCACCGTGCGGAGGACATGCTTCACCCCTGGCTCCCGCAGGTGAGTTCAGCATGTGTCTCAAACTGCCAGAAAGTCCTAAGGATTTCTGAGTCAGAGCAGCAGGTTTCCTTGGGCTGATTCAGCAGCTGAGGGAGGCCTGGCATCTGTTCATTCAGACCCCAAACACACGAAGAGCCAAGGCAAAATTCAGACCCCCTAGGAGAAAACCTGTGAACTCAGGGAAGGGAGACAGGGACACCAAAATGAGAAAAAATCACTGTCTCTGGGCAGGAGGTTCCCACTGTGCCCTGGGCACCGTGCACCTGTTCTTTGTGAGGCCATCCCTGAGCTGGGAGGCATGTGCTCCTCTCCCAGATGGGTGGCAGGGAGGAGGCTGTCTGGGCTCTTTCTTTATACCCCACCAGGGTCAACTTTATAGAATAGGTTCCTCTTTCCAAGTCCCTGAATGGTGACCCTTCCTGTTGTTGGGCGGCCGACAGGCCTCGTGTGCCTCTCCCTCTATGTGCTGCACCACACCCTCTTCTGGGGCAGAGGGGAGCCTACCTCCTGGTACAAAGGACGAAAGAGCAGGGGCCCATCTGGCAGACCAGAGTGGTGTGGCGAAGGTGGCTCTGAGATAAGAGTGAAACTGGAAAGTAGCAATACCCCAGGAGCGACTGCAGAGGCCAGGCTCAGGCAGGAAGTGTCCACACTCTGCCCTCGACCACCCACCAGGCAGGCACAGGGCATCAGCCAAGGCTGAGCTGGAGCACTCCATGCCTGCAAACCATCAGGCCTGGCCTGGGCACAGTGGCTGCTCTGGCCAGGAGGAACTGAGCACACATCTGGAGCCTGTAGTCACAGTGACACCCACCTGCCTGCACTCACAGTGCTAAGTCAGGAGCACCAGCCTCTCAGCTCAGGTCAATCAAGAGCCACTCCAGAATAGTTACCAGGGATCTCCAGCACCTGCACAGAGTGGAGGCTGGGGACAGAGAGCAGAGAAATGCGCCGGCTGGTGCTCTCACTGGCCATCTGTGTGGGTGAGAGACAGGGCAGGCCCTGTGTTTCTGGGGCAAGAGGTGTTCATTCCAGATCCTCGGAGAGGAAACGCCAATTTTGAGACAAGGATAACACAGCCCTGTTGTCGTTTCCCACAGCCCCTCTTCAGGGCTCAGCAAGAGAACCTTGACTTCCAATAGCACCCAATCTTGGGTGTACCCAAGTTAGCAAATGAAAACATGCCTGCTCAGGAGGGGCTCTTTCTTTCTTTTTTTTTTTTTTTTTAGAATTTTTAATATTTATTTTCTAGTTCTTGGCGGACACAACATCTTTGTTGGTATGTGGTGCTGAGGATCGAACCCGGGCCGCACGCATGCGAGGCGAGCGCGCCACCGCTTGAGCCATATCCCCAGCCCAGGAGGGGCTCTTTCTGATGGCTTGTCTCCATCACAACCGGGCCAGGGGTGGAGGTGGAGCCAACCAGGTGTGTGGCAGCAAGAGTCCCCTAGACTGTGGACAACGGTTCCCTAGGTGGGAGCAGGGGGGCAGGTGCTGGGGAGGAGACATTCCCGGCAGAGGAGGGACAAGAACCAGGCATCATCTCTTCTCCAGGCTTCATTGCATGGCTGGCAGGGAATCGATTCTCTCTGAAAGGTGCTGGGGAGCGGTTGATGACTTTGGGGGCACAGAGTCTGCAGGGTGCCTGCCTGAGGACTTCACAGAAGCCTGGCCATTTTTGGCAGGAAGGGAGGGAGCTCCACTCAGGACAGCCTCCCATTCACCTGCAGGAAAGTCCTCGCCTGGAGCATCGGAAACACTGTGGTCTGTCGCCCCCTGCTGGATGATGTTGGTACTGCAGTCCCTGGAAGGGTTACCTGATTCTTTATATTATGGAGTTGTAAGAGTCCTTTGTAAGTAAATATTTCTTGTGTCCTTAAAATCTACTGCTCAATTGGGGCCACTAAAAAGGAGCTGGGTTGGGGCTGAGGTTGTGGCTCAGCAGTAGAGCGCTCGCCTAGCATGTGCGAGGCCCTGGGTTCCATCCTCAGCACCACATATAAATAAAAAAATAAAGTTATCTTGTCCAACTACAACTAAAACATAAATATTAAAGAAAAAAAAGGAGCCGGGTCCAGGAAAAGGAGGGGAGCTTCCAGCACTGTGTTTTGAGCCAGAAGTTCCAAGTTCAGCTTATGGATGCAGCCCCAGATGACCTTTCCCTGTGGGGGGGCCTGGGCTGTGTCCAGAGAGGCAGCTTGTCATTAGAGGCAGGTTGGAGAAGGAAGGACAGTGTGTCCAAGAACACCTATCCGGCCCAGGTGCAATGCTAGCTTCACCACCTTCTGGTGGGTCCTAGGGCTGATCTCCATGATACACCCCTCCCCCAACACCATTTGCCTCTGCCCATTGGAAAACTAAGCAGAATTTTTTTTTCCCAGTACTAAGGATTGAATCCAGGGTGCTTCACCACTGTGCCACACCCCCCCAGTCCTTTTTATTTTTTATTTAGAGACAAGGTCTCACTGAGTTGCCCGGGCTGGCCTCGAATTGCAATCCCCTGCCTCAGTCTCCTGAGTTGCTGGGATTACAGGAGTGCACCACCACACTGCTGCCACCTCCAGAAAATATTTTTAAATGCCCTGAGTGCACCCAGTAGACCCTAGCAGCCACAGCCCCCCAGAGGCCTGAGACCTAGCTGTCATCTTTGAGAAGATGCCAGAGGATTCCCTGCTTCCAGGGGGCTTTGGGGCCCAGTACCACACCCAGAAAGGTGTGCCGAAGCCATCTTGGTCCTGGGAGAGGTGTTGCCCTCCTGCTCCCTACACTGTAGTGTGGGGTATGCTGGCTCCGGTCTTGGGACTGTGCTGGGGTGGCTCCCTGGTCACTGTTCCAGTCTATCCGCTTGCTGAATGTACTTGCCTGTCTCCACGAAGCCTCTCTTGAGCAAAGCTCCTTGGAAACACTCCTGTGCTGCCGAGCATCTTCCCTTTTGATTTTTCTGTTTTTCTTGGTAGAAAAAAAAATTTCTTTTTTTTTTGTGGGGGTTGGCAGAGGAGTTGGCTGGGTGAGAGCCAGTGGCAGGCAGGGACTCTTCCTGATGCCCCCAGCCCCACCCTGAAGCTGTTGCTCATTGCATGTCCCTGTCTTGCATTTCTGTGCTTTTTTCATTTGGGTTTGACCCTTCTGAGCAGCTGGTCCCTTGGGAGTGGAGCCTTGCTCTGCTTGTTCCTCCGGGGGAGCCTTGCCAACAGGAACTCTGGGGTACCTATGGAAGGCTAGCTCCAAAACCCCTGCTCCCTCCCTTTGGGAAGACCTGTGGGAACCCCCTCTCTGGGGTGTGTCTAGAAGCAGACCAGGCAGAGGGTTGTGGCCACAGCCACCCCGCCCTGCAAGGAAGGGGGACAAAGGTAAATCTAGTTTTAGGAGGTGGACCTTGTTCTCTTCCCTTCCCGGTATGGGGTTGAGGCTAATTTAAATCATTTGCCCTGAGACATGGAGTCAGTGGTGAGGATTATGACCTTAGATGGCTACCCTGCAGCGCTCAGGAGAGGCCAGGGAGGCCTCACCTGATGGGGCGGCCAGCTCCTGGCTCTGTGCACCCCAGGCCATGGGACCTCCCTGCAACAGCCTGGGCCTGCCCAGCCCTCTCCTGGGGACCCACATGGCTCCTGCTGGCCAGCTGACTCCAGTTATCTCTGTCCCATACCCTCAACCCCCGAAAGGACTCCTTCCTGGACCTCCTCTATGCTGGTGGCTCCACACCTCCTTGGATCCCTGAGCAGAAACACTGGGGCTTACTCTGGTCTCTATCTCTCCCCTGCAGATGCCACAAAGCCAGGGTCACTTCCACCTCGAGATATATCTTTTTTTTTTTTTTTGTACCGAGGATTGAACTCAGGGCCTCTTAACCACAGAGCTACATCCCCAGCCCTTTTTTTGTATTTTATTTAGAGACAGGGTCTTGCTGAGTTGCCGAGGGCCTCCCTAAATTGCTGAGGCTGGCTTTGAACTAGCAATCCTCTTGCCTCAGCCTCTAGAGCCACGGGGATTACAAGTATGCGTCACCGCACTGGGTGAGATGTGTCTTATATCTGCTCTCTCTCCATGATGGTCCGTTCCCTGCACCCAGATATCTCCCCTAGGCTCTGCCCCTGCTTGCAGCCACTTGGGCCCCAGCCCAAGAGGTGAGACCCCTGGAGTGGGTAGCAATGGCTGTGCTCTGAGCTGGAATAGTGGCAGGAAAGTTAGGGACAGCTTTTCAAAGTTAGTCCAGCTTTTCAAGGTGCATGTCCAGGGCTCCTCTGGCTTCAAGAGAAGGACACCTGACCTGGGTTGTGAGTTTTCCAGAGTGGCTGGACCCCCTCTGCCTTCTTTTCCCCCATATTACATTGATTTAGACCACCTGGACCCCATGTCTCCAGCAGAATTTGTGGAAAATCCAGACCTGGGGGGCCAGAAGGGGGTGAGGCCAGGCCCAGGTGACTATGAGAAAACATGGGTACAATAGATGCCCAACGGCCCCACTGCTCGGTCCCCATCTGGCTGCAGGTTTCTGGATCTATTTTGTGCAACTGCAAAAAAGTCAAGGTCAAATTGTGGCTGCTCAGCTGCTGCAGCAAGCATCAAGGTGGGCTCCAGTGGCAGACACGGATCTCAGTTCAGGGGCTGGAGATGGGGTCAAAGCTTCCGTAGGGAGCCACCTCTGGGGCCTGTGTGAAAGTCTGTTCCAAGCCTTGCTGGGTTTCTGATGGTTGCTGGCAATCTTGGGTGGCCTCAGCTCACACACCCATCACTGGTATCTGTCTCACATAGTACTTTCCTGTTTCTGTCTCCAAATTTCCCCTTGTTTATGAGGACATCATCATACTGGATTAGGGCCACCCCAATCTACTTTGTCTTCATCTTAGCTTGATGTCACCGGCAAAGACCCACAGGTCAGAATTCCAGCACATCTCTGGGGGACACAGTTCAGCCTGTGGCATGAGTTGGCATGTGCTGGAAACCTCTGTGGATTGCACCAGCAGTGCCAGGGCCACTCTGTTCATGCACACGTGGATTCTGGACCACCTCCAGTACTAGGCACATCAGCGGGTCCTTCCTTGCTCTCTGCTTCTGGCACCCAGCCTGGCTCTCCTGCCCCAGGGCAAACCTCACTTTCCTGAAAGGAAGACGTCCATGGCATTCCCTGCCCCCTAGTTCCATCTTCTCCTCCCTCAACAGCCTTGGTTTCTCCACCTGGCCGGAGCCGTGGGTCAGCCCAGCTATCTTCCTCCCTGGTAAGGTGGGTGTCCCTCCAGCAGCTGCTGTTCAGAGAGGGACTCTGATGATAAGGCCTGCATCCTGCCAACTCCCAGCCCATCTCACGGGAGGTACATAGGAAGGGGGGGGGGTGTTGCAGACTGAGCTGCCTGTGCTTCCGGAAGCATCTGAGCCACTGAAGATAAATCAAGCCTCATTATCATGCTGCAAAGCTGCTGGTATCAAATAGCTTGCAGAATGGGGATTCCAGGGACCAGAGAGAAGTTTCTTGGTGGCTGATAACAATTTTTGCTTTGAGGACCTTGGAAATCTAGTCGGCAAGATATCAATTTGTGATAACAAAAAAGGGAACTGGTGAGAGAGAGTTTCTTTCATACTCCCCCAGAGGGGTGCCACTACCAGCACCCTGGACCTAGTCATCTCAGGCTCTCGGCGGGGTGCCAGAAGCTCTGGGATCCTCCTGTTTCAGATGGGGCCTCTTCCCCTCATCTGGGGACCTCTGTTGGGCAGCTGGGGGCTTCAAGGAGGAGTGTGCCAGTGGGGAGTGTCCTGGGTACCCCTGTGAAAGTGTCTGCTCTGCTGGGAGTGGCCAGGCTGAAGGCAGGGCCATCTCCCCCAAGGGGCCTATGCTGTCCCTGGAAGCCTTGGTCCATTTCACACCTTTCCTGGGAAGAGCCACCCCTGCCCACACTGATATGCAGCTCCATAGGCTGGGGACAAGGCCCTGGCTTCACCCTGCAGCTGCACAGCTGTGAGACTGTGTCCCCATCAAAGCTGCCTACAGACCTACTACGTGCAGTATGCAGACTAACCTCAGGGGATGCTGCAAGAACAAACTACTGCAAGGAGCTCACAGCCTAGGGGCTGCTCAGTGTGACCACATAGCCATGGGATGTAGAGGCCAGTCTTGTCCAGGCCCCCACCAGGCTAGGAAGTGCTTGAGGAATTGGGATTGGGGGCCTTCAGTGTAGCCTTGCGTGCCTGGGCTGGCAGGCAAGGGGGATCCAGTGGGCAGAGGGAGCAGGAAGCTCAGATCAGAAGGGCTTCCTGTGGGTGGACCCTGCACAGGAGCAGGCAGCAGGCCTTTCTGGCATCCACACCAGCACCATGGATCCTGAGCTGCCCATGGCCAGCATTTGCCCTAGGCCAGGCTGTTACCTTTGGGATTGTTCATGAGCACCCAGTCTGGCCACAGCCAGGGGGACCAAAGGAACCCTGCTTTAGCAATCCTGAATGTACAGGGAGCTGCTGCGGGGCTTGGTCAGAGGAGCCCTCTTTATTTATTTATTTTTGGGGTACTGGGGATTGAACCCAGGGATGCTTAATCACTGAGCCACACCCACAGCCCTTTTATATTTTAATTTAATTTAATTTTTTTTGGCACTGGATTGAACCTAGGGGCACTCTTGACCACTGAGCCACATCCCCAGCCCTATTTTGTGTTTTATTTATTTATTTTTTTAATCTTTATTTTATTTTTATGTGGTGCTGAGAATCGAACCCAGTGCCTCACACATGCCTGGCGAATGTGCTATCACTTGAGCCACATCCCCAGCCCCTTGTGTTTTATTTAGAGACAGGGTCTCACTGAGTTGCTTAGCACCTCGCTTTTGCTGAGGCTGGCTTTGATCTTAAAATCCTCCTGCCTCAGCCTCCTGAGCTGCTGCGATTACAGGCGTGTGCCATCATGCTGGGCTAGCCCTCTTTTTAAAAATTTTTTTAGTTGTAGATACCTTTATTTCATTAATTTATTTTTGTGTGGTGCTGAGGATTGAACCCAGTGCCTCACATGTGCTAAGCGAGCGCTCTACCACTGAGCCACAACCTCAGCCCTAGCCCTCTTTTTTTGGAGAAATTTTTACATCCCAACATCTCTGATCTGTGCACACACACACCTTTGTCTTCATTCTTCTGTCCTTCCCACCTCCCTGGACATTGTCATTACTTCCTGTCAATGGAAGGACAGAGAAGCCAAACAGCCCCCAGAGCCACCCAGTGCTGGACTGCTGCTCATGCTGCTCCCTCAGGCTGAGCTCTTGTCTTGCTTCATACCTGCTTGTCCTCTGAGGCCTCCTTGGGGCCTTTTCTGACCCTCCATAGAATAATCTCTTTCCTGTAGGCTTGGATAACTGTGCTGTGTAGTGTGCAGGTCTTGGTGGGTTTGTTTACTTCAGTCCTGCTGTGGACACATGAGCTGTGCGTGGCCTTGGGCGAGTGTTCGAACCTTTGCACACCCCAGATCCAACCTCTTTACACAACTCAGTAGAACGAGTTCCTGGGCATTTCCCCTGATGCTTGGTTCAGAGTTGTCATTAGCATTAGTCTGTCTCCATCCAGTGACATCCTCTAAGCTTGCACTATGGGGCTGATCCTGAGCCTGGCACAGGGCCCAGAGATGGAAATACCACCTGTTTTTACCAAAAAAGGCTCCGGGCTCATGAAGGAAACAGACTTGTGACCAGGTGAAGGGAAAGAGCACACAAGGAGACACTCAGGACCTCAGCAATGCACACCAACATGGGTTGCTACATTCTGCCTGCAGATCTGCAGAGTTTAAAAAGGGACAGGAGGGAGAGGGTGCCAATGGTGTACTTGTGGTACACCAATGGAGGGCCATTTGCAGGGTCTGCCAATGTTTTAAATGCTTGTGCCTGTTGTATGCTCACCAATGACACCACCAGATGGGAATCCACCCAAAGTGCTTGCAGACATGTTGGTATGAAGGTACATTGTACAGCCTGTCTGTGATTCCAACAGACTGAAGACGCCTTACATGCCCCTGCACTGGTGACAGGGTGAGCAAATCATTTTCCAGTGGCATATTTGAATAGATGCAACCATTAAAGAAAGGTAGATCTGTGCATATCAACTTGGAGGCACAGAAGGTTTTGTTAAGTGAAAAACAATATCAGCCTTTCTGCCATGATCACAAAGACCTGAGACAATCAACTTATATAGATAAAAAGTTCATTTGGGCTCATAGTTTTGCAGGTTCCAGTCTATGATTGATTGGTCCTGTTGCTTTGGGCCTGCCATGGGGCAGCACACCATGACCCTGGCATGTGGGGCTGCAAAACCCACCTTCTGGTCAGGGAGCAAAAGAGAAAAAGAGGAAGGGGCAGGGGTCCCACAGTCCCTTAGAGGGCACATCCCGCAGTGGTCAAAGATTTCCCACTAGGCCCCATCTCTTTGAGGACAAAGCTTTAACACAGGCCTTTGGGGGCACATTCAGGATCCAACCACAGCACAGCCAACACCCCATAGTGGTAGACCTGCAGTACTGGGTGTTTTCGTGGTTGAAGGACCAGATTACTCCGCTGTGCTCTAAGAATCTGGGCGGCCTCAGAATCACAGCAGGGCAGGTGGGGAAAGCCTTTAATTTTTCAGTTGGGTATGTTTTATTTCTAACAGATTGCATTTATAATTTAAGAAAAATTGAAGGAATTTGAAAAGATGCTGGGATGCATAGAGGGAGAGACACCCACCCTACTCAGGCAGGTCTGTCACACACACATCCGCACCACCCTCCTCCTCCCCGGCCTGCGTTACCCCTGATCAGGAAGGATGTGTCTAGGTCCTCTGGCTACCCCTGTATTTTTTGTAGGTGGTGGTGGGTGGGGAACTGGGTACAGTCTGAGAGTGGAAGGCTCGCCGCAGACTGAGTCCCCTCCCACACTGGAGTTTGTCACCCTGGAGTTTGTCACCAGTTGGCTGTCTCTTCCTTGAGGAGGGAGGGTGTGAGCCGCCCTTGTCCCTAGTGCTGGGCACACACCTCCCTTTAAGGAACATTGGCAGGGTGTCCTAGGATACAGTCAGGGCGGTGCACGCGCCGGGTGGGGGTGCTCATCTGGAGCCCTGTGAGCCCGGGTCCCCTGCGCCGGACCACGGTGGGTGCAGAACACTTCCAGCACGGGCGACTGCAGCCGGTGCCACCCAGACCAGCCAGTTCTCTCCTCGGGTGCTAGGTGGGGCGGGGTGGGTCCCGCGTGCTTGCGGGGCGCGGCTGGACGCGGGAGGAGGCCGCTCTACGCAGCTGTGCGCCCGCGCCGCTGGGGGCCGCCCGCGGGCCGAGCCGGCCAGAGCGCGCCGTGCGCCTGGGCCCCGCCGCACAGCTCCGCGCCCGGCGGCCGGCGGCGACACACGGGCGGCTGTGGAGCCGGGCGGGCAGCAGGAATGCGGAACCCGCGCGCGGGCTGAGCCGCGGGGATGGCGCAGGGGCGTCGGCGGGCGGCCTGCGCGCGGCCCTAGCGAACACAACGCTCCTGGCCCCGGCCCGGCATCGGCATCGCGGGCGGCATCGCGGCCATGGCCAAGGAGCGGCGGAGGGCCGTGCTGGAGCTGCTGCAGAGGCCGGGGAACACGCGCTGCGCTGACTGCGGCGCCCCGGGTAGGTGCGGGCCGGTCGCCTGGGTGCGGGTGGGTGCAGATCCAGGTGGATGGAGCCGGGCGGATGCGACTAGGGCAGGTGCCCGCCCGCCCCAGGGACGGGGAGGGGTACCCAGGGCGCCTCTGGAGGTGGGGGCGTCGCCACCTGGCTCGGACCGCGCTAGGGTGGGGCACGGCCCCGAGTGCACCTGCGGGCGGCGGGCTGGGGCGCCTCCCCGCTCGCGCCCTCCCTGTGCCGCCTCCTCCCCTCCCCCGCCAGGCTGCGTGTCTCGCTGTCACCCGCGGACCGCCAGCCGCCTTGCGAAACCTCGGGCTTCTCAAAGAAAGAGGAAATTGCTGGGGGCGGATGTCTGCAGGAAAGGGACCGCCAGCAGCCCCAGGGGTTCTGCCGGGATGTGGGGTCCACCTGGCTTCCAGCTACCTGGAGGTGACGTCATGGCACAGGAGGCACCTTTGATTACTGGCCCAGGGCGGAGGGTGAGGCGGGGAGGGCGGGGGAGAGGAAACCCCGTCCAGCCGCGGGGACCCTGTGGGGAAGGACTCCAGACTCCAATCCAGCTCCCTGCACCTAGCTGCTCTAGGGCAGGCGGCCAGGCCAGATGGGGCACCAGGACAGGTGAGGCCGTGGAGATAGGCCTTTGGTGCACCTGACACTCCATCCTCCCTGCCAGACTTCTCCAGACTTTGTCCCTTAGTGACCCGTGGTCTGGGTGATTTCCAAGACGCCAGGGTCCAGTGGGCCCAGAGGTTTGGTTGTGCTTTCATACCAGCCTGAGCCTGCTCCTGAGCAGCTGCCCAGGCAGGCCCTGGGCTTTGGAGTGAGGGTGGCCCCTAGAGGTTTTCCTGCTTATGCCACCTGCCCCAGTGGGAGGTGACCACTCAGGGCACCCAGGTACACCAGGAGCCTGGGGGCTACCAGCTGAAGCCCCTTGGAACAGACCTCTCACCAAGGGCCCCCAAGGCACCTGCACCATCCCTGGGATATTGGCTGGAGACATAGCCTGCTGACACCCTGGGAACAGGAGCTCTGTGGCTGTATCTACCTCCCTACCTTCTGGGCTGGGAAGGATCTCTGACACCCCAAGGTCCTGGGGATCTGTTGGTTGGCTTGGAGAGGCCACACCAGGAGCCCATTGTCCCTCAAGGGACACAATGACTGGATTTCCTGGGAAGCTGGGCAGAGTGTGGGGCTGAAGTGGCCTTTTCCCTGGCCTCCTGGGCCCTGCTGATGGCGCAGTGGGGCGGAGGCTCCTCGTGCGTGCAGCGCCCCTGCCAGCCAGGCTGGCTCAACCGACTTCCCACCTCCCTCCTCCAGACCTGCGTTCCACATGTTCAGGAGAGCTGTGCCAGGGAGAGCCTGCGAGGGGAGGGCAGTCAGCTCTCAGGCCTGCCTTGGGGGGCCATGCCCAGGGGAAGGGGAGTGAGCCTTTTCCCTGGCCTCCCTGGTCACATATCCACTCTCTCACCACCTGGTCCTCCCAGCCTGGCAGGAGGAAGAGGGGCTTCCTTGGCCTGCCATGCCTGCCCACTCAGTGTCCCAGGCCCCTCAGTCCCATGGCCATGGCCCTGCAACAGCCTTGCTTGATGCTGCAGCACAGCCTTGGCCCTTTTAAGGCCCAGCACTTCCTGACATTGGGCCAAGCCACCAGTTTTTCAGAATTGGTCCATGACATCAGCAGCTTGCCTTATCTGACCAGCAGCCCCGTGGAGCAGGCAAGACCTGAGGTTGTTTCTACTTTACAACCAGGGGAACCAAGGCCCTGAAAACTTGGGGCCCCCCAAGCATACCAGGCTTCCTGATTCCTGGCCTTGCCTGCTCATGCTGTCTGTGCCAACTCCCCATCATTCTGCTTTGTCCCAGGCTGTGGCCACCACACTGCTCCTGCCTGGGACCCCCGTGGCTCTCTGCTCTTCAGCTGAAGCTGAGGTGTGGGTCCCTGTTCTGTGTCACTGTGGGATATAGCAACAGGGGCCATGCTGGTGTTGATGAAATTGCAGGGGGCAGAGAGCATGGGCTTCGTGCGGGCTCATGGCTGTGCTTCCTGACCATGGCAGCAGGAGCAAGGCACCCTCCCCACAACACTGTCTCTGGAAAGCAGGACAGCAGGGCAGTCCTAGCCACCTTTGACCACCAGCTGGGGACCCTGGGGTGTACTTGGGCAGACCCTACCAGCTGGCTGTGCCTGAGGGTCTCTGCATCCCCAGAGAAACTCCTCCTGCACCCTTCCCCTTCTCTCCCCAGTAGCAGGCTCCTTGACCTTGAACCTGGACCCACCCACCACTGTCAGAGTCACTTTTCTTATCACAGGCTGGGATGGGTGGGTAACTGTGCTTGGGCCCCTTCTCCTGGGGAGATGCCCTGGAGTCCCTCTGCGGGTAGGGGTTTCAGGAGAGAGGAGGTGCCCTAGTGCCTGCTCTAATTGCAACAGTTTCCTGCTTCACATGCCAGGAGGGCTTGGGAGTCTGAGCTCTTTGGGTGGGTTGGGGTGTGGGCAATAATTCCAGGTGATGCTGGTCACCTGGACACTCCCAGGAGCCCCTGGCCTTCCAGTTTTGGAGGTCTGGCTCACAGAGGAAGTCTTTGCTTCTAGCTAGTCCAGGTGGTCTGAGACCATCAAGGGAGGTAAAGTGCATGCCATCCTGAGCCTGAGGACCCTGGCAGGTCCAGGCTCTGGGGGGCCAGGATGCATGCAGGGACTGGGTGAAAGGCACCCTGAGACCCAGTCCTTGAAGTTCCTCAGGGTCTGAGACAGGAGCTGTGGGTTCAGAGTGTGAAGTCCTCATTCAGCCCCAGGGCTTCAGGGCAGAGGCCTCGATTTCGATTCAGACTCAGACGTTGCTGGCAGCCCAGCAGAGGCACTGGGTGGGAGGAGTTTCAGGAACTTGGCCTGGTTTGGGAGGGGGTCTGTGTGGTGGCAGCGGGCTGCCAAGAGGTACTCCAGGCAGGCCCATCCCTCCCCTGGGCAGCAGCTCACCTGTTTGTTTTTTTGTAAATATAATACTTTTCGTCTTAACCGTGCCTGAGTCTGTGGCCCAGTGGCATTATCACATTCCCAGGGCTGTGCAGCCGTCCCCACCTCCACCTGTAGGTCCCCCTCATCCCCCCACACTGAAGCTCTGTCCCCACTAAACACTGACTCCCCTCCCTCCCCTGCCCCTGGCACCCACCATGCTCCTTCCTTTCTCTCTGGACTTCACCACTCAGGGGGTCTCCTGTGAGTGGAACTGCAGTGTCTGTTTTTGTGACTGGTGGTTTCATGGGGCATCATGTCCTCAGGGATCAACCATTTTGAGCAGATGTCAGAATGTCCTTCCTTTTTCAGGCTGAATTATATTCCACGGTGTGAATGGCCCGCTTGTGCGTACCTACCCATAGGTGTGTGGTTGCTGGGTGGCTACTCCATCCACCTTTAGGCAACAGTGTCAGTATTATTGTGAAACACAGGGATACAGTATTTCTTCGAACCACAGAAGCTCTAGGTCTCCTCGTCTGGCTTTTGCTCAAGCCACAGGACCTACGACATGCCTGCCCACCGCGGCTGGGCTGGCAACCGTTCTGTGCTGGAGGGGCTGGAGGCCTGTGCCTCTGCTCAGGCACTGGGGACCCCAGCCTCTCCCTTCCTCCTGGACGGCACCTCTCTCTTTTCACCCCTGGGCGCATGGGCACCCTGGTCTGTGCTGCTGGCTGAGGTCACTCCACAATGGATTTCTTAGGCTGCTGGGCCAACCATGGTGACCACTGGTTTCTCTCTGAATGTGGGCACTGTGACTGGGCTCCCACACTGCTCAGATGCAGGCGACTTTCCCCAGACCTCAGGCCCTGCCGGCTGCTGCAGCTCATTTACACCTGGGTCGGCCTCAGGTGCCCGTCGGGCAGGTATGTCACCTGCCTGTCACCTCTTCCCTATGAGACCACTGAATAATCCCTCTTCAAAACCAGAGGACCTGTGCTTGGAGACAGGAAGGGGCTTTGGCAGTGCCAGGGGTGGTGGAGGTGGCCTGTGCGGTGTGGCTGGGGACTGTGCGCTCCCGTGCTGTGGCGGAGCCTCAGCCAGCGCCTTCCTCCATGCCGTGCCTGGGCCTGGGGAGACTGAGGCAGAGAAGTGACCGCACAGTCAGGGTGGCACCACCTGCCCCGCTGCCTCAGGTGACGGACAGCTGCCCTCTCAGGAGCGGTCAGGCCAGAGGACAGACAGGAGCTGGGCCGTTGGTGTCTCCAGGAAGGATGTTGGCTGTTGGGACATCTGGTCCAGAGGCCCTTCTCTGCCCTGGTCTGTTTGAGGAACAGGAAGAAGTGACGTTGAAGGCTGGGGACGGCTCTGGAACCACAGGGCAGAGGTGTCACCTCCTGCAGGGTGGTTTAAGTTCAGTGATGTCTGAGGGTCCTGGTTCCCTGATCTCAGGCTGCAGCAGATGACTCAAGGCAGGAGGGGCTTCCGGGGAAGGCAGGTAAGGAGGTGGCCTGGAGCAGCAGGAGATGGCAGCAGGGAGACACAGGGGGTTGGAAGCTTGGCCAAGTGAGCTGGGCTCTCAGGAAGGGGGTGCTGCCTGCCCGAGAGACGAGGGAGCAGCAAGCCACCCAGGGCTCCGTGGGGTGCAGCCTGGGAGCTGGTGGCAGCACTTGGAGGCGTCCTGATTCTGCTCTGGAAGGGAGGGGTCCCCTGGGGGGGAGCTGGGGACCCGGGCTGGGGAGGCTCAGCCTGCCTGGAGGGATGCTGTGGTTTCCTCCTGAATAAGAGGCCGTGTTCGTGGCCAAGAGGGGGGCTGGGGGGCAGGAAGGCCCACTTCGGGGAGTCAGAAGGAACTGGGAGAGCGAGGCTGAGTGGCAGCTCCCGGCAGCACCCACAGGGTCTGTGGTCCTGAATCCTGCAGAGTACCTTCTACAGGGACGTGTCTTTCTCTAGAATGTTCTGCATCTTGGGCACAGGCCTCAGTGGGGAGAGAGGAGGGCTCTGCATGGAGTGACAGAGGGAGGGGCTGAGGATCCACTGCCACCTGGGAACCTCAGTGGGATAAGGGGGAAGCAAAGACATGGGGGGAGGGGAGGGGAGGATGGGGTCTCTGGAGGCTGGGGGCAGGGTTCGAGTGGGCCCGTGGGAAGGCAGGTGTGGGACCCTGTAAGACAGAGTGGTGCGACTAGGGAGCGCTGGATGCAGGCGGTGGGCCGCCAGGTGCCTGGGTTTAGGGTGGAGAACCTCCAGAGGTGTCATTGTCACAGACTTGAAACCTGGGAGCAGTGTGAGGGGATGGGAGGAGGGTCCTGGGCAGCCTCTGAGTGAGAGTGAGGGGCTGCCGTGGCAGGGCCTGGCGGGTGGCTTGCTTTACAACCTGAAGAGGTGAGACCAGCATGTCCCAGCCTGTGGCAGGTGAGGTCAGAGGACCCACCAGGGCCACTGTAGGTCTTGCCTTTACTCCCGGCCACATGAGAGCCACGGGGCAGAGACGTGAGAAGAGAAGTGAGATTTGTGGCAGGACCCTGGGCTGGTGGGACAGATGGATGGACTCATCAATCCAGACGGGTGACTGCGGGCTGCCTGTGGGTCAGCCAGCATGTCCTTGACCTGAGAGGCAACAGGGTATGCTGGCACCCGGGATATAGGGTGTGATGGGCAGGGAGGAGCCAGGAGCCCCACGGTCAGGAGGACGGAGGTGCCCACAGCCCTGGGGAGGGCGGTGGAGGTACGGGAGTTCCTGGGGGTGGGTGATGGGCAGCCTGGAGACTGGAGCCTGCGGCACAGCGAAGCCCTGCAAGAGAGAGACTGTGGTGGAACTGGGGCGCCATCCACATTTAAATGTTTCTTTCTCCTTTTTAAAAATTCTTGAGGCAAAATCCACATATGATAAAATTAACCGTTTAAAAGTGAAAACTCAGTGGCATTTAGAACATTCACAGTGTTGTGCAACCACCACCTCTAGCTGGTTCCAAAAATATGGCTTTCACAGATGATTTGCAGAGGAGGGAGCCCAGGCCTTGCCCTGGGTGGGAGTCGCAGTGGGGCAGGCAGAGGCCGTGGGAGGCAGAGGCTGTGGGAGGCAGAGGCCATGGGAGCCCATCGGAGCAGCTGCGGGGGTGGGATGGAGAGAGGGACTGTGGCAAACGGTGGGGGGGGTCTCATGGGAGTGACCCAGGAGGCCAGGTGGGTGCTGCCTTTGTGGGAGAAGGGCTGAGGGCTGAGCCAGGTGGGGAGGGGTGCAAACACCTCGCCCACCCAGGACCCAGATGTTCACTGGTGCCCACTGTGTCCAAGGTGTCCCCTTGCCACTGGAATCTGCCAGGGCCCTGAAGCAACATGGCTGTCTTGTGGATTCCAGCAGGGAGTGGAGGATGGGCAAAATGACAGACACCTGGTGACATGGAGTGTTGGAGCAGGTGCCACCACACAGGCCGGAAGGTGGAGCCTCGAGGAGCCTGTGTCTCAGTGCGGGGTGGGGTGCTGTGGATTGGGGGACAGCTATGCACACCCCCCATATGGGCCCTACTGTCTAAGACCCATAGAGACCACTGTAAAGGGTGGTCGGCGCCAGAACCCCTCCCCTGAGGCTGGCCCTGAGGAGCTTGGCTCTCACCTGAGCTGCCCATCTGCCCCGCCCAGAGCCAGGTGGACTCACTGTCACACAGTGCTAACCTGTGAGTTAGCAGTGGAAAGGACAAAGTTCTCCAGACCAAGGCTAGGCCACACCAGTTTCCAGCAACAGGGTCCTCTGCACCCCCTTTCCACACGGCCTGGGCCCCAGCCAAGGACACACCTGCTCCACCCAGCTCAGCCCCAAGATGTGCCTCACCTGCCGGGTGCCTCAGACCAGTTCCCGGAAATGGTGAGGGGCTGAGTCACCTCAGGGAGAGGCAGGGCCAGGAGGTCAGAAGGAGGGTGGATGGAGCTGGGAGGAGGGGAGCTGGGGGGAGCCGGCAGTGGGGTCACAGCACGGCTTCCCCCACCAAGGCCAGGAGCACAGGGTGACCAGGGTTTCTCACAGCACCTGGAGACCCTGGCCACCCTGGGTCTGGGAGGCCTGAGGTCTGAAGACCGTGAATGCATGGTAGGGGGCCCATCTTCTGGGATAGGTGGGCTCAGAGATGCACCAGTTCTGTTTGAAGTTCATCTCTGCTAGGATGGAGCTGACACCCACCACACACCCACCTTAGACACAGAGTTGGAAAAAGTGACCACAGTCACACTTCAGGTACGGGACATTTTCTCATTCCCAGAATGTCCTCAGGACCCTTCGCAGCCAGCCCTGCCCCTGGTGACTGAGGGTGCTGGGCATCTTTCTTGCGTCTTGGTAGAGTGTGTTGAAGTCTTTTGCCCACTTTTTGATTGGGTTGTTTTCCTATCACTGAGCTTGAATAGTTCTTTATCGGCTTTGCATACAAATTGTTTTATCAGATAAATGATCTGCAAATATTTTTTTTTTTCTGGTGTGGCCTTTCACTTCTTCAACAGTGGCTTTCAAAGAGCAGATTAAAAAAAAAAAAGTTCTGGGCTGGGTTTGGTGGTGCACACCTGTAATCTTAGTGGCTTTGGGGGCTGTGGCAGGAATATCAAAAGTTCAAGGCCAACCTCAGCAACTTAGTGAGGCCCTAAGGAACTTATCAAGAACCTGTATCAAAATAAAAAAAAATTTTAAAAGGCCTGGGGATGTAGCTTAGTGGTTAAGTACCCCTAAGTTTAATCTCTGGTGCCAAATAAATAAATAATCAAAAATTAAAAAAAAATTCTTATCAAGCCATTTTATCTCCTCCCACCCCTCAATTCTGATTTTGGTGCTGTATCTAAGAAAATCTTTGCCTAACCCAAGATCACAGAAAAATTTCTTCTGTGTTGTATTTTAGAAGTTAATTGGAGTTATATCTTGTATGTGGTGTGCTGGAGATTGAAGTTTATTGTTTTGCAGATGATATCTAGCTGGTGGGAAAGTATTCTTTTTCTACTGATTTGCATTGATATCTTTGTCAGTAATTAAATTTCTGCCTAGGGGTGGGTCTGTTTTTTGGATTCACTGTTCTGAACCATTGATCTACTTATCCATTTTCATGTCAATGCCACACTGTCCTGATAATTGTCATTTTTCAGGTTTTTCTTAATATTTATTTTTTAGTTGTAGTTGGACACAATATCTTTATTTTATTTATTTATTTTTATGTGGTGCTGAGGATCGAACCCAGGGCCTCACACGTGCTAGGCGAGCGCTCTATCGCTGAGCCACAATCCCAGCCCTGATAATTGTCATTTGATCACAGGTTCTGAAAACATGTGGTGTTCTCCATCTTCGTCCTTTTTCTAAGCCATTTTCACTATTCTGTCTTGCATTTTAGAACCAGCTTAAGTTCTGCTTTTAAAGTACTGTTAGAAATCGGATAGGTCTGCATTCAACTTATAGATTAATTAATTAATTAATTTTGGGGGGGTACCAGGTATTAAACCCAGGGGTGCTTTACCACTGAGCTACATCCCTTGCCCTTTTTATGTTTTATCTTGGGACAGGGTCTCACAAAGTTCCTTAGGGCCTCTCTGAATTGCTGAGGCTCGCCTAGAACTTGAGATCCTCCTGCTTCAGCCTCCTGAGTTGCTGGGATCACAGGTGTGTGCCACCAGGCCCAGCTGAACCAATAGATTAATTTGGAGAAAGTTTGTGTGTCATGAAAGCAGGCTCTCCCTTCATATCTATAGATCCTCTTTAATTTCTCTGAGCAGTATTTTTCAGTTTTCTGTGTACTATGTTTCGTTATCTTTTGTCCTCTATCCCTAGGCATTTCATGTATTTTGTGATTATAAGTGGTGTTTCAAAAATTTCAATTTTGGTGTCCCCCTTTCACTTTGCCAAATGGGCTGATGTCTTTATTGGTCATTCAAGTGGGGCAAAGGAAATGTCCTCTTAAAACTCAGGCAGATGAAGTGTTTGCCACGTAACCTGTCAGAGGAAGCAGATTGAAATAGATTTCCTGGAAGGTCTTACACAATTTGATATTAAAGCAGTTCTAGTTTTATAGCATAAAAAGTGAATGAAGTTTTAAATTATACTAGCGATTTGATTTGGTTTGTCTAGTGGTTCAGAGGTTGTCACCTCATCAGAAGAATAGCTGTAAAGTAGGGGTGCAGAGAGGGAAAAGAGGACAGGTGGAGGAAGGAGACTAGGTGAGAGAGGTGGCGGGGCACCCAGGACTGATTGGAGTAAATCAAATCCCATACAAGTATGATTTTGTCAAAAGAACCCAACTGTTATAACTATAATGCACTAATAAAAGAAAGCAACAAAGAGTTGTTTACTTCAAGGCCTCTTCCAATTAGATTAATAATTGAAAAACGAATCAAGCCATCATAGCCTTGTTGGGTTATTCTGAGTAAATGATTCATGATTTATATAATAAATGGAGCTGTCAAAACCGTTTTCTGCATTGCTGTTATGTTTTTGATGGGACACTTATGAGAATTTAAAAAAAAAATTCAATTTTGAGGGTTGGAGTTGTGGCTCAGTGGTAGAGCACTTGCCTAGCATGGGTGAGGCACTGGGTTCAATTCTCAGCACCACATGTAAATACATAAAATAAAGGTCCATAAACAACTAGAAAAAAAGATAGTTAAAATATTTCATTTTCGGATTGCTTATTGTTAGTATATGGAACTACAGTGATTTTTGTATGTTTTTCTTGTATTCTGAAACCTTCCTAGAACACTTATTAGTTCTAAGGGTTTTTAAAATAGAGTCCACTGGATTCTCTACATAGATGATTATGTTGTCTGTGAATAAAGACCATTTTATATCTCTCCCTTCTCAGCCTAGATGCTTGTTATTTATTTTTCTTTTTTGTATTATTATTATTATTATTATTATTATTATTATTATTTGATGGTGCAGGTGATGAACGCAGAGCCTAGTACATGTGAGGCAAGCACTCTACCAACTGAGCTATATCCCTAGTCCTCTTTTTTGCCTCATTGCACTGATTAGAACCTTCAGTTCAATGTTGAATAGTGTGGTCTTGTTTGTTTTTTTAAAAATATATTTAGTTGTCAATGAGCATTTATTTATTTATATTTATTTTTATGTGGTGCTGAGAATTGAACGCAATGCCTCACACATGCCAGGCAAGTGCTCTGCCACTGAGCCACAACCCCAGCCCAGTCTTGTTTTATTATTGATCTTAGAATGAAAACATTCAGTCTTTATCTTTTCTCTTTTTTCTTTTTGTAATACAGGGGATTGAATCTAGGGGCACTCTACCACTGACTATGTCCCAAGCCCTTTTTCTTTTCTTTTTTTTTTTTTATTTTGAGACAAGATCTTACTAAATTTCCCACACCTACCTTGAACTTGTGAGCCTCCTGGCTTAGCCTCCTGAGTATCTGGGATTATAGAGGTGGCCACTGCACCTGACTGAAAATAGTCTCTCTCAAGGAAGTGAAAAGTTCACTGTAGATGTTTTGTGAGGTATTCTGTGGGCATGTTTCCTTCTATACTTAGGTTTCTGAGAGTTTTTATCAGGATGTTGCATTTTGTCCAATGCTATTTCTGCTCTTATTGAGATGATCATGTCGCTTTTCTCTTTTAAATCTGTAAATATGATGACACTGATTTTACTATCAAATATCAAACCAGCCTTGCATTCCTGGTACAAACTCTGTTGATCATGATATTTTCTTCCTTCCTTCCTTCCTTCCTTCCTTCCTTCCTTCCTTCCTTCCTTCCTTCCTTCCTTCCTTTCTTTCTTTTTCTTCTCCTTTTCTCTCTTGTTCTCTCCTCCTCCTCCTCCTCCTCCTCCTCCTCCTCCTCTTCCTCCTCCTCCTCCTCCTCTTCCTCCTCCTCCTCCTCCTCTTTTTCTTCTCCTTCTCCTTCACAGTTCTAGGGATTGAACTAAGGGATACCCTGTCACTGAGATATATCCCCATCCATTTTTAGACAGGGTCTGACTAAGTTGCCTAGGATGACCTTGAACTTGCAATCCTCCTGCCTCAACCTCCTGAGTAGCTGGGATTATAGGCATGCACCACCATACTGGGCTATTCTTTTTAAGTATTATTGGATATGTACAAATTTATATGGACATGTTTTGAATTCCTTGGAGAAATACCTAACAGTAGAATGGCTGGATTATATGGGATATGTATATAGAGAGATATCCGTCTCCTCATCCAGCCCTGCCTGCTAACTTGTTAGAGGTGGTAGCACTAGAGGTGGCTGTAGCCTCTTGTGTCCACTTGTCCGGGCCTGCTTATCTCTCCCTCTAAGCAGGGGTTGGCAGACTTTTTCTTAAAAGCCAGATGACCTGAGGGCTTCAGTCATGTCACAGAGCTCGCCCTGTAGGAGGACAGGCATGGCATGTTCATGGGAAACTCTGGTGCAGAAGGAGGCAGTGGGCCCAGGGGCCTAGTGTGGCGGCGGCTGCTGGAGGACCTGGACAGCCTTGCCCCATAGCTTCTGTGAAGCTGGACGGTGGGTAGGCACAGGCACCCCAGCCCTTGGCTGGGCAGGAACTTTTGGCACCTTAGTTCAGTCATGGAGCAATTTCCAGATGGGTAGATGAGGCCACAAGAAGCAAAGCCCTGGTCATGGAGACACACTGGTCAGAGCAGAATCCTGCAGTATCACCATGCAGTGAGAAGTGGTGTCCCCGGGAGCCCAGAGATTGTCCTAGTTGGCTTCTTGTACCCACTGCCCCTTGCAGTTGGATGCTACTGTCCCATCTTACAAATGGGGAAGCCAAGGCCACAGATGGGCTGGAGATTGTCTAAGGCTGTGCACCAGCTGGGGACCTCATGTGCAGCCGTTGGCCAAGTGACTGTGAGCCGCTTGGTGAGGGTTTCTGGGGGAGATGGAGCTCAGGAAGGGAACTGGGTCTCTCCTTTCTGGGACATCAGTCCTTCCCCATGTGCTCTCCAGGAAAGCATGTGACGTCAGCTCTGTTCTGCTGCATGAACAAAGCTCCTGGCACTAGCCTGGGTGCCGCTCTAGTGAGTGAGGGTGAGAGCAACCCAGGGGCTCTGTCGAAGAGGGACTCTCAGGTGGTCATTCACTTGCAGATGCTCACCCAGACCTGGCCTGGGCCAGAGACTTAGTGGTGGGAAGCCACCCCTGGCTCAGTCAGGGGGCCTGGCTGCTGTGACAAGAAGCTCCCACCCCTCAGACACGGAGCATGTGATCTTTTACTCTTGGCACAGTCCTGCCACGATGCCCACTTGGGCTCTCCTGGGCGGGTCTCCTCTGGGCACTGACTCAGGGCCCAGGACCCTCCTAACCCTGAGCCCCACCCCTCCTTTATTAGAGCACCCCCCATCAGTCAGGGACCAGGGGATGTTCTCAGTCAGATCTGGAGGAACTGAAGTCGGCTCTGCTCGTATTTCACTGGCCAGAATTTGGTTGATGGCTGTACCCAACTGCTGGCAAATATCTTGATCTCAATGGACCTCACCCAGGAGAGCCTTTGCAAAAAAAAAAAAAAAAAAAAGCAGTTCCCCTTTTTAGGGAGATTGCTCTTTTGAGGACTCCTTTCAGCCCCCAAAGCCCCCTTTGCTCAGTTATTATGATGGGGTGTACAAGATGGGAAGGAAAATAACCAAGTCTCCCAACAAGCACTCTCACCCAATTTAACAAGCCTCTCGTCCCCATGTTCAACATGAAAATTTTCAAACGTGGTTATTCCACCACACTTGCCCACACTCCATTTAGATCCGACCATCATTAGCATTTTATCATATTTGAATCATTCGTTATGTACAGTAGATTTTTTTAATATTTATTTTTTAGTTGTAGGTGGACACACAATATCGTTATTTCATTTTTATGTGGTGCTGAGGATCAAACCCAGTGCCTCACGTGTGCTAGGTAAGCGCTCTACCCCTGAGCCACAACCCCAGCCCCTAATTGACCTTGTTTTTTATTTTTTTGGTACTGGGGGTTGAACTCAGGGGTGTTCCACCACCGAGCTACATTGCCAGACCTTTTTATTTTATTTGGAGACAGGGTCTTGCTAAGTCACCCAAGCTGGCCTTGAATTTATCATCATCCTTCCCCAACCTCCCAGGTCGCTAGGATCACAGGTGTGTGCCATTGCAGCTTTGTTGAATTTTATAAAATAAACTAGATACCAAGACGCGTAATCTCTAAGTATGTCAGTGCCAAGTCGGGCCACAAGGCCGTCATCGCCCCTGACAACCCCCGATTGCCGCCCCCCATGCACTGTCCATCTGCTGCGTCCCTCATGACTGTGGTGGGACCCGTGGCCATGTCCTGCGTTGGTGTGAGGTCTCTCTTAGACTCAAAACCCTCTCGGGGTTTTCTCTTCCAACCTCAGCCCCTTTGCTCTGGGATGACTTCTGCAGGCAAATGTCCCCAGGGCAGCCACCCTGTGTGTGTGTGTGTGTGTGTGTCCAGCCCTGCTGGGATCTCTGGAATGCTGGGTGCTGGTCCAGCCCTGGGGCCCAGCACTCGCCATGGCCCCTGGGTGGATGGACTCTCAGCAGATCTCTGGAGTTTCTGAGGGGAGCACCGTCCACATTAGGGGGCATCCAGGACAGCCTCCTCTGGGGGAGGCAGGGAGCCCCGCTTGGGCCCAGAGTCGGGTGGCCCCAGGGGTCATTCCCGCAGCCTCCCCTTGAACAGAGGGGGGTCGAGGCTTCCATCCAGGGGCCCTTGAGACCCTGATCTGATGTTCTGTCCACCTTCCAGTGTCCCCGTCCGAGCCTCCCTGACATCCACCTTTCCATTCCAGACCCTGACTGGGCTTCCTACACCCTGGGCGTGTTCATCTGTCTGAGCTGCTCTGGAATCCACCGGAACATTCCCCAGATCAGCAAGGTGAAGTCGGTCCGCCTGGATGCCTGGGATGAGGCCCAAGTGGAGGTATGGGGCTGAAGAGGGACAAGGGACGTGGGCGGAGGGCAGAGGGATCACATGCTGGGGGACCCCAGACCCCATCTCTCTGGGCTTCAGACACCTCTGAGGTCCCTCCAATCTGGGGCTCCAGGCAGCTTGGCCATGACTGGTGAGAGGCTCTTCCTGCCCCCAGGGGGCTCGGGCTGGCCCAGGATTGAGGCTTTTATTGCTGACCCTTGTGGGGGCCACAGAGGGACACCCCACACAGAGTAGAGGGGACGTGACTGGGGGATAGCTGTCCGTCACAGGGTGAGGGGTTTGCTCTAACCCTTGATGGGAGCTATGGAGACAGGGTCTTTGAACCTTGATGACAGATCTGAAAGCCCAGCCCCACCCTGCCTCGGCTGCCCATGACTAGGGTATAGGAGGCTACCCAGGTGAGAGCAGGTGGGGCCAGGAGGCCTCTGGGGGGATGGGGTGGGTCTGGTGGCACTCCCCCCCCACACACCTGGGAACAGCGATTTATAATCCTGGAGCTTGTTGGAAATGCAGTCCAGGCCTGTGTGGCCTGCAGACTGCAGGCACCAAGGCTGTCCTGCGTGCTGTGCAGCAAAAGGTGTCCCTTGCCCTGTGAATACCTGTAGGACCCTAGCAGGGTGAGGCCTTGGGCCTCCTGGGGCTCCTTGCTGTGGACCCCTGGATAGACATTTGGTTTGTGGTATCTTTTGGTTGGCAGCCTCAGTTTCCCTCTCTGAAAAATAAGTAGAATGGTCCTTAGATTGTCCCCGTCTCTAGTGAGAATCAAGATCAATGTCAAGGGGGTGCAGTGGCACACATCTATAATCCCAGCAACCTGGGAGGCTGAGGCAGGAGGATCACAAGTTTGAGGCCACTTTGGCAACTTAGGGAGGCCCTGTCTGAAAAAATAAAAAGGGCTAGGGTGTAGTTTGGTGATAAAGCACCCCTGCATTCAATCCCCAGTCCTCTAATATTATTATTATTATTATTATTTGAGTTTTTTAATATTTATTTTTTAGCTTTTGGCAGACACAACATCTTTGTTTGTATGTGGTGCTGAGGATCAAACCCGGGCCGCACGCATGCCAGGCGAGCGCGCTACTGCTTGAGCCACATCCCCAACCCCCCTCTAATATTATGATGATGATGATGATGATGATGATGATGCAGGATCTCATAAGTTGCACAGTGTCTCACTAAGCATCCGAGGCTGGCCTTGAACTTCTGATCCTCCTGCCTCAGCCTCCTCAGCTGCCAGGATCATAGGTGTGCGCCTCTCCTCTTTTCTTCACATTTCGTGCATGGTTCTCTTTTTAACTTTATATTCTTCTATAACATGTTTCCACTTCATATTTCTTTCTTTCTTTTTTTTTCAATACTGGGGATGGAACCTGGTGCCTCCTGCATGCTAGGCAGGCACTCCACTGCTGAGCCACACCCCAGCCCTAGAACGTCTTTTTAAACAAACATCTCACTGACTAAATTCACGTACCAGACAATTCGTCCACTTGGAGCGCACGGCTCAGTGGTTTTAACGTATTCTGAGTTGTGCCGCCAACATCCCAGCCGATTTTAGACATCTTCATCACCTCAGAAACATACCCCTTTTCTTTTGGGTGTGACGACCTCCCGAGCCCTAAGCAGCCTCTCTATAGATCTGCCTATTTTGGATATTTGACAAAAATAGAATCGCATGCCAGGAGGCCTTCAATGCCAGGCCCTCCGTGTTCCGCTGTGTTGGTGCCACGCTCCCTCCTGTGGCTGATGTTCCATTGTATGGATGCCCACAGCATGTTGGTCCAACCCCCGAGGGACCCTGGCTGGCTCCACCTGTTTAGTGTTTTATTTATTGTTTTGGTTTTTTTTTTTTTTGTACCAGGGATTGAAGTCAGGGGCGCTTTACCCCTGAGCCACATCCCAGACATTTAACAAAAAAAAAAAAAATATATATATATATATATTTTGAGACAGGGTCTCACCAAGTTGCTTAGAGTCTCACTAAGTAGCTGGGGCTGACCTTGAACTTGAGATCTTCCTGCCTCAGCCTCTCAAGCTGCTGGGATCACAGGCGTGCACCATCGTGCCTGGCTTGTTCAGTATATTTTAACAACTTGGTAGCATTTGCACATGTCACACATCCAACAGCTTCAGCAGGGCATGAGTGGGACACAAGCCCCTCCTGCCCTTGACTCCAGCCTCCCCCAACCCCTGGAGACAACCAGGGCCAGGGTTTTGTGCATCTTTCTGGGACACCATCCTTTATGGGTACAAGTGTGTGTGCATCTTATAATCAGTACTGGGGACCTTCTTATCCAGTCCATGGTTGTGACATTGTCCCTCAAGTGGGTGAACCACAAGTTCCTCACCCATCGCCGCTCCGCCCCCGGCCGCCCCCACAGACATTCAGGTTGTTTCCAATCTTTCTCTGCCGTGACGTTTGGGTAGATGAACTGCCTCATTGTGTGCATTGTGTGGGTGACTCTGCGTGTGTGGGAATGGAGAGGGGGGAGGGAGGGCCTAAATTCCTAGTGGTGGAAGTTCAAGGTCAAAGGTCACATAGCTTGGTATTTGGGAGGGGTTTTGCCCCACCGCACCTTGGCTAGGTACACGCCCCACCCAGCGTGAGTGTGGCCACCCCTGCCCACAGGTGGCCCCTGGTGGCTTTTGTGCTAATGGGATAGTGCAGAGGCTCTCGGGGCGGGTCTGAACTTGGGATTTCTTATCTTGCGAGGAAGGGACCCTCAGAGATGCTTCCCCTCAGGACCGTTCTTCCCACCCGTCTCATCTTGGCTGTGTCCCTCATCTTGGTTTCTTTTCACCCTCTGAGAAATGTGTGGAAAACCGTGTTTTCGGGGTTTTCTTTCAGCGTTGCTCATGGTGGTTTTAGTGTGGAAATTTTTCTCCGTTGACCTTAGTCAAACCGATCCTTTTCTTTTGTGGTTTGAGGGTTTATCGCACACTTCGCGAGGCACACCCAGTCCCAGCGTTATTGTTTAATAGCACCTCTGCTGAGATCTCATCCACACACTTCCAATTCATCATGGTGAGGTGGACAGGTCAAGAGTGGCCTCTGCGCTGGGCAGCCCTGACCACCATCTAATTCCAGAGCACTTCCCTACCCCACAGCAGAGCCCCATGTCCCACCCCTCCCCAGCGGGACAGACCCGCCCAGGCTCCAGGTCTGCCTGTCCTGGCCACTGCCTGTGCCTGCCCGGCTCACATGCAGCGAGGGCCTTTGAGTCTGGCGGGGGTCCCTGAGCTCACCACGTTGGCCCTTATCAGGACTCACAATGGCACCACCATGAGCGTTTGGGCCACAGTCTGTCCAGTGGCCAGTTGATGGGACCTGGGTTGTTTCCATATTCTGCTATTTTGAGTATATTGCCAGGAGCACATCTCCTCTCCCCGGAGTGAGATGAGTCAGCTGGTCCTCTGGGGGACACTGTCCAGCTCACATGCTCACCTGCAGCCCAGGAGGCTGGAGAGTCTCACATTGCCAGGTCCTGCTGGGGTCACAGCCATCTTTGTGGTGAGGGTGTGGCTCACCGCGGCTTTGACTGGCATCTCCTTGGTGAGTGGTGCTGGCCCCGCGCCTTCCCATGTGCTGACCGGCCAGCTGTGGGTCTTCTTTGGATCAACGTCCATTCACATTCTTTACCAGGGAAAGATTTAATATTTATTTTTTAGTTTCTCGGCAGACACAACATCTTTATTTGTATGTGGTGCTGAGGATCGAACCCAGGCTGCATGCACGCCAGACAAGCACGCTACTGCTTGAGCCACATCCCCAGCCCTATTTTTTATTTTTGAGGAGACATTTACATCATAAAATTAACTATATTATTATTATCATTAATATAGAGAGTACTGGGAATGGAACTGGGATGCTCAGCCCATGTGAACCACACCCCCAGCCCTTTCTTTTCTATTTTTATTTAATTTATATTTATTTAATTTGGACCTGGGGATTGAACCCAGGGGTGCTTTACCACTAAGCCACAGTCCCAGCCCCTTTATTTTGTATTTTGAGATAGGGTTTCATTACGTTGCATAAGGCCTCGATAAATTACTGAGTCTGGCTTTGAATTTGCGATCCTCTTGCCTCAGCCTCCCAAGCCGCTGGGATTACAGGCGTGCACCACTGCCACCGTGCCCAGCTCACTTTTTATTTTGAGACAGGATCTCGCTAAGTTGCTGAGGCTGGCCTGGAAGTTGTAGTCCTCCTGCTTCGCTTCCTGAGTGGCCGGGATTCCAGGCCAGGCTGCTTGTTAATTTTTAAAATAAACTTTAGAATCATTGCTAGCTTGGAAATTTTCAATTCCTACTTTTTGGGTGAATTGTATAAAATAATACATAGACTAACAGAGGAGAGGAGGGCTTTCCATCTTCCCAGGTCTTTGTTCAAAGTTTCTCCTTCATCCTTTAAGAACGGGGTGCTTGGAGCCCACCTGTAATCCCAGTGATGTGGGAGGCTGAGGCAGGAGCGTTGCAAGTTCAGGGCCCCCCCGGGACGACTTAGCAAGACCCTGTTTCTAAATGAAAATAAAAGGTCTGGAGGTGTTGCTTAGTGGTTAACACTTGCCTAGCATGTGTGAGACCCTGGGTTCTATTCCCAGCATTGCAACAATAACAAAAGAGAAGAAGAAGGGAGAGGGAGGGGGTGGGAGAGGGGATGGGGGAGGGGGAGGAAGGGGAGGAGGAGAAAAGAAAAAAGAAGAAAAAAAGAGCATGTGATTTTTTTTTCCAGAAACTTTGCACCTATTTTCTTTTTTTTCTTTCTTTCTTTTTTTTTTTTAAAGAGAGAGTGAGAGAGGAGAGAGAGAGAGAGAGAATTTTTAATATTTATTTTTTAGTTCTCGGCGGACACAACATCTTCGTTGGTATGTGGTGCTGAGGATCGAACCCGGGTTGCACGCATGCCAGGCGAGCGCGCTACCGCTTGAGCCACATCCCCAGCCCCATTTTTGCACCTATTTTCCTGAGCTGCACCTTGGGCATTTTCTCAATGGTTAGCTGAGTGGACAGCTCTGATATCCATATAGCTCCCTAAAGAACTGACATTTCATTAAAAAAAAAAAAGCCTTGGACTTCAGAATTTTCATGTGGTACTGGCCTGTCGTGGGCTGGTCTCATTGTCTGTGATTTCCTTTAGTTGATCCCTCTGATCCTTCATGTTCATGACCACATGGTCCTGAGACCACAGTGACCCCTTGAGGACAGGACTTTTGTCTATGTGTACCTGGAGGCCATATCCATATCCCAGGAGGGTCCTCCATCAGCCTCAGCTCTGAAGGCCACAGAAGCTTCCCTGTGACTTGGAGCAGACCCACCCTTGTCCTCCAGACCACTGTGGACTGTGGTCTGGACCTTGCCTTTGGTTTCTGGTCTGGACCTTGGCTAGTAGAGATGGGGCATCTCTGCACCCGGCCTGCAGGAGGCTGTGGGCTTCAAACTGAGTGACGTGTCTGTGGAGTCAGGGCCATCAGGAGGGGGCTCTGCTCTCGGCTACCCTGGCTGGGCCGTTCTTCAGGAAGCTCCTCCATGGGCCATGGAAAGTAGTCTCTTCCCTCCACACTCAGACAGTGCCTGGGACAGGAGGGCCATGGAGTTCCCGTCCCCTTGCCGGCCAAGCCCTCGGTGCCTGGGGTCAGCCTGCCCCTGACCTGGGACTCCAGGGCGCTGACCCTGGCCCCCTCTCTTGCAGTTCATGGCGTCCCATGGGAATGAAGCCGCCAGAGTCACCTTCGAGTCCAAAGTCCCGTCTTTCTACTACCGGCCCACGTTCTCCGACTGCCAGTGAGTACTGGGCCTGGTCAGGGCCTCTGGTCAACAGCCTGGGCCCCGCGGGCGGGGGGGGGCGCGCAGGGAGGATCCAGAGTCTGGGGGAAGGTCAGCCATGCCCGGGTCCCATTGCCCAGCAGAGAGGCCCTCGGCCCACGAGAGCATGTCCCCGTCCCTGTGCTGCTTGGTCCCTGGGCCTCATCTCCTTTCTGGGCTGGGACTGGGTCCTGAGCAGGTTGGAGGGAGCCAACCAGCCAAGGTCCAGACCCCTTTTTCTGGCTTGGGTTCCTGGTATGGTGGATGGATGGTGGAGGGCGGGCAGGGCTCAGTCAATCTGGGTGGGCCACGGCAGGGCCTTCTCCTCGGGGGTCTCAGGGGGTCTCTCGATGCCACTGGCATGGGTGTGGCTCTCAGGGGCCCCCTGCGACCACTCACCTACCTCCCTGAGCCTCAGGCTCCACATCTGTCCAGCCAGCGGGAGCCGTGAGGAGGTGACAGCTTCAACTGTACCAGTGCCCTCCTCTTGCCCCACCCAGGGAGGGACAGTGTGGCCCGCTAGCCTCATCCAGGTCCCCAGGCCTGCTTGTCCAGCTGGGTCTTCCCTTTCCCACACCCACCTTGCGCCTTCTGCCTCACCCTGACCTTTGGCCTGCTGTTCCCTACCTGGAGTGTCCTCCTGGCTCTGCCTGGCCCTGACCAGCGCCTCGAACTGGCTCTGATTGGCTGCCACTGCATCCTGGGGTCCCCGCCCTCCCTTGAGCTGGGTGGGGCCGAGCACCTCCCTGGTTCTCCTGTGGCCTTGCCCAGTTGGTCAGGGGCAGGGCCTCAGGGGTCTGGGGCTGAGGAAACTGGGCCCAGCACCACGAGCTGCTGTATCTGTGAGGCACAGGAGGCCCTCCCTACTCCAGGCATCTCCTGAGGCTGGATGTCCCCTGCTGAGAGCTCCTGGCCCACCTCCCTTCCTGTCCCTGCCCTGGTGGGGAAGTGTCGGTGTCCAGTAGGACACCCATGTCCCCTTGTCTTCCCAAGGCAGGAAGGGTCCCTGGGTCAGCTGGAGCCCCTCCCCTGCTGGCCACAGGTTGGGGCAAAGGACCCCCTCCTAACTCAGTACTTCCCCTCGCCCCACCCCCACCCCCGTACCAGGGATGGAACTCAGGGGCGTTAACCACTGAGCCACATCCCAGCCGTTTGTCATATTTTATTTAGAGACGGGGTCTCACTGAGTTGCTGAGGCTGGCTCTGAACTCACCATCTTCCTGCCTCAGCCTCCTGGGATGACAAGGGGGCCTGGGCCTAACTGGGTACTTCTGAGGCCCAGGGTCCTGAGTACACTTCCCAGAGGACACAGAACTGGGGATCCCAGCCCAGATATCTTCATTACAGTCAGGGGGTCACCCGACAGGGATGACAGGGGGCAGGCTGGCAGGTGGGAGGGCCGGTTGGTGCTCAGAAGTGCACACTGGCCGAGTTGCCTCACTTCCTGGAACTTGCCCTTTGTTGGAAAAGGAGTCAGTACCGGGCCCTGCGCCCCCCACCCCCAGGCTGCCGTGAGACCCCGCTCTCCAGGTCCCGTTGTTGGATTCAGTTCTGCACAGCTGAGCCCCACCCAGCCTCCTGTTTGCTCAGCGTTTTTCTCTGGTTGACTTCTCCATGACCCCAAACTCTTGGACCCACCCACAGGGACACCTGCGGAATCGCAGGCGGGGTGCAGGCTCATGTGTTCCCTGACACCCCTTAGAGGGATGTCCCCAAACGTCTGGGCCCCAGGTTCCCCAGTGGGGTTCCCAGGGTGCTGCTGCCCCAGTGGGTTGGGGTTAGGGGTCAGCAGGCCAGGGCCTCCCCTGCTGCCCTGGTCTGTCCCTCAGGAGTTATCCCTGGGGTGCCATGGACCCGTATCAGGGTCCTGTTGGGGTGGATCCCAGCACAGCGAGTTGGGAGGGGACTCTCATGGGATCTGCCGGGAATGTAGGGGTGCGGGTGGGAGGGGGTGGGTTTCCTGGCTGTAATCCCAGCCCACCCTTGTTTGTGGTCAGGGCCTGTTTGGGGCCTTGTTAGGGCAGGAGGAGCTGGGGGCGTGTCCTGGCGGCAGGTGACTTGGTGTCTGGTGTTGTGTTTGTGATTGATACCGGGTCACCATGTGCCAGGCCCCGCCAGGCTCTTGGCAGGTATTTGTGAGTTTCACTGGGGCCTGGGAGGCAGGTCCTGTTGGGACCCCGTCAGAGAGAAGGCAAGCCGGCAGCTCAGCCTGATTCTTCAGGGGACACCTGCAGGAGCCACCTCTCCCCAGCCCTCACGCTCACAGGGAAATCTGCCACCTAGGTCCTGCTGGGTCCTCAGTGTGAGCCAGGAGCCCAGACTGTGAGCAGCTATTTTGAGCATGATTTTGTCACCCGGAGGCTGCTTGGTGGCTAGGTTATTTGCATGTGTGCCTCAGGCGCCCCCTGGCGACAGGGGAAGCCCCTCCACTTCCTCCTCCTTGGGCTGTGTTTAGCTCTGGGGCCTTTTCAGGGACCCAGGGTCCTAGGCAGGGTCTCTGGGGCTGACACTTCCCCAAGAGGCTGTGTGAAACCCTGTGTAAACTGTGGAGTGCTGTAACGTGGACGGAACGGAGTGGAACGTGCTGTGTGAACCGTGGAGGGGCAGGAGGTGGGGATGTTTGCAGCGTGCTGGAGGAAGTGGTGGGAGGAGCTCTGTCAACTGTAAGGTGACACGGAGCCCTGGAAAGCCGGAGGGGGAATTCCTGTGTCAACTGTAGGTGCCGAGGAACTGGAAGCGGCCCTGTGTCCTCTGGTGTCACCAGGCGGGTATAGGAAGGCCCCAGCCTGCTAGGGTTCTTGGCCCCTGAGTCCCCAGACCTTGTCAGAGCCCGTGTCCAGGACAGCCTCACAGGTAGGGCCCCGCCAGGATAGTGAGCCTGAGGTGGTCCCTGCCCACTGCCATGGCTGCAGGTTTGGCTTCTGTACCTTGTGGCTCTGGGGGGCCCAGCCAGTGCCTCCCATTCTGGGGGTTTGTGGGTGCTGTTCCTCCGGCCTGCCCCAGGCTGTGGCACTCAGGCCACCCTCAGCTTCATGGAAACGGTGCTGTACCAAATGGTAGGCCCAGGTGACCCAGCATAGTGAGGACCCCGGGAGGCTTGGTGTTTCCCTCTGTCCCCTGGAGCCCATAGCCCCCGACAGGTCAGGGTGGAGGTTTGTGCCCGGCTAAGCACTGTTCAGGTGCCTCGGTGGCATCTTTGCAGACATACAGAGCATCAGCAGGGACACTGGGAAGGACAAACAATTCTGGGAATCCCAGGATTCAAACCCTGCCGCCATGGCTTCCCAGTGTCTGTTGACCGTCACCTCCAGGCAGGACAGGCGCCGCATGGCTTCCAGAGGCCCGTGTTCCCCAGCACAGGACGGGCTGTTGGCCCCTGCCCAGGGCTGTCAGGAGGAGGTGTCTCAGGTCAGCGGCTTCCCTCCCTCCTTTCTGAAGTGTGGAGCCACAGGAGATCTGAGGGTCCCAGGTGTGTCGTCCTTGGTGGCGGGAAGGCCATGACTTAGCCGAGACCAGCAGGACGCCCTGTAGGGCCCCCAGGCTCTCCTGACAGGGAGTCTGCTGAGCTGCTTCCCTATGGGCGGGAGGCCTGCGCAGCTCTGGGGCTGAGCACCAGTGCTGGCCTCTCCTCTCTGCGGAGGCTCCAGGGCACCACAGATGGGCAGGTGTCCCCTCCAACTTGCCTGCTCTGTCCTGGCTCCCCAGGGCCACTCACAGAGCACCAAAGACCAGTCCCCAGAACCTGGTACGGCTCTGGAGGCTGCAGGTACAGGCGGAGGCTGGCTCCTCCTGAGGCCAAGGTGGCCCCCTTTTTGTGATGTCCCCATGTGGTTGCCCCTCTTGTGTGTCTGGGTCCAAATTTCCCCTTTTAGGACTCTAGTTCTATTGGATGAGGGATCAACAGCGGCAGCATGACCTCATCTTAATTTGACAAATCTGCACTCACCTTTTTCCAAATAAGGCTGCCTCTGAGGTTCGGGGGTTAGGACTCCAGCTTCAGAACTTGAGGGGAGGAAGGCGGTTCAGCCCAGAGCGGCCTCAGAGTTTACCCGGTGTCTGGGGTCTGTGAGTGGCAGGGGTCCATGGGCTTGGGTCACTGTCTTTGTCCCCAAAATACAAAGGAAGAACAGAAGCCACCTGGGGGGGTGCCGAGAGTCGAGGGTGAGCTGGGGGGAGGAGGAGACTTTTAGAAGAGGCACAGCCTGGCCTTTCCCACCTCGGGCAGGGTTTTATGATGTCCTAAATCCACAGCACTGAGGGAGAAGGATCCTCACCCACGTAAGCAGTGGGGAGGGGGATGCTGGAGCAGCAGGGGACCCAGAGCCTGGCAGCAGGGGACCAAGGGTGTGCACAGCCAGCAGCCAACCCTGATGCACAGGAGGATTGTGGGGGTGGGGGTCCTAGGGAAGGAGTCACCCCAAGCACCTGCCCAACCCTCAGTCCCCCTTGCTCTGGCCCAGCCGTGACCCAGCCCAGAGTCTGCTGCAGGTTGAGGTGACCCATCCCCACCCCAGGGACTGAGTCGTGGGGGGCTGTGCAGCCTGGGTTCCGATTTCCCTAACACAGGATTGACCCCAAGGAATGGGTGGGCAGGGACCTTTGGAGCCTTAGGCTGGGGCTCCGTTCTGGCCCCCCAGGTGCCGTCTGCCTACTGCCTCATCACCGGCCCTGGGCTGTGAGGGTGAAGGATCTGTCCATACCAGTTCTCCCAATGCAGAGAGCCTCAGGGGCCAAGGCCAGAACCCCAGGGGAGGCAGGCCCAGCTGGGCACCTGGCTCTCCTGGACTGGGGCCCATGGTGATGGGCACAAGACCCTGAGATCCTGCAACGGCTGTTTGTGATGTTTCAAAGCGCCCCCCCCATAGCTGCCCCTCGCACAGCATGGGGTCTCCTGTCGCACACCCCCAGGTTAAGTGCTGGGGTCAGCAGGGGAGCTGGCTCCCTGGCTAGGCCCCCTCAGGGCTGAATGTGACCTGCCATGCTGCCTCCAGTCCTGACCCAGGGCACCTGTGCAGGCTGGCGTGTAGAGAGGGCCTCTGCAGATGTCTTCAGGCTGAGTGAGGTCATCCTGCCATCGGTGGGCCTGGCTGGTGTCCCCGTGAGAGGAAGGAGAGGGCCACTGAGAGACACAGGGGAGGAGGCCTCGTGACAACAGAGACAGAGCACAAGGCAAGGAAGGTCTAGGAGCACAAGTGTCCTAGGCACTTCCACACCCTGACCTTGGACTTCAGGCCCCTGACCATAGGGAGTGTATTCCTGCTATTTTAAGCCCCCCAGTTTGGGGTAGTTTGTTATGGCAACTGAGGACCTCCTCCACCCCCAGAGACACCGTAGAAGTGGGCTGCAGCCAGAGACACCAGGGGTCCCCATGGACAGGGATGTGACTCCCCGCTTCAAGGCTGACTCCGGGACCCCCCATGTGAACCCAGGTTTCCTAGTCTGTTCCATGTAGTTGACCGGAAATGGAAAAACCCCAAACCTGAGGCCCCTGGCCCCGCCTGGCCTGGAATGTAATGGTTTGACCTCACGTGTGTCAGGAGAGGCAGAGACACCGTGGTGGCCACACAGGGACAGGAAGGCCCTGGCTCACCTGCCGTGGTGGCCACCTCCACCCCGCTCCGCCCTTGGCAGCCTTTCTTCAGTCTCGGCCCTGATTGGTCCCTAGGGACTCCCAGCTGGCCAGGGGGCATCTGTGTCTCCAGTGAGCTGCTGTCAGGGACCGAGAGCCACCTGCAAGCTCTGGGCAGGGAGGCCACATCCCCAGTCTGAGCAGCGAGGCCGGGGAGAGGCAGGGAGGGCCCAGGCCTCTGGCTGCGGGCTCTGTTGTCCTGAACACAACCCTGATGGGTGGAGGCTGGACCAAGGCAGGAAGGAGACGGGACCTGGTTGGCCTCCCACCAGGAAGTGCCACCACTCGGGGACTCAGAGGTGGACACACAGAGAAATCACATAATGAGTGAGCCTCCTGCCAGTGTGGCTGCTGCAGAGTGTCATGGGGCAGGGAGGGCTGTGGCCTGAAGACTGAGGAGGGGCTCAGGGGGTGGGACAGCCCCACAGGTGGGAGTTGAGGCCCTGGAGGGGCGGAGCTGGGGGAGCTGAGGCCAAGCCCTGGGGGCTTGCAGAAGAGCATGCTGTCCCTGAAGGACCCTGGAGGGGGCTGAGCACAGGGCTCAGGTCCCTCACCTGATGACCTGGCTGCACAGGGAGACCAGGACCTGGGGCAGCAGGGGACCAAGAAGAGTCACCTCCAGGGCAGGGCAGGGTGAGGCCGGGCCATCAGGATCCACTAATGTGGTGGAGGGAAGAGGAACAAGGGACCAACCTCCACCTAAGCACCTCTCCTCAGGTGGGGCCACCAGCACATGCCCACCTCTGGAGCTTCTGACCCACTGGTTACTTCCGGGGCCTTGGCCCAGGCTGGCCCCGAGTCTGGAGCCTCTCAGGAAGGGCTCTCTCCACCGCAGGGTGGGATCAGGGCCCCGGCTGAGTCCCCTCCTGTCTCCCAGGCTCCTGCGAGAGCAGTGGATCCGAGCCAAGTACGAGCGGCAGGAATTCATCATCCCCGAGAAGCAGGAGCCGTACTCTGCAGGTGAGCTGCCCGGCCTCTGGGTCTGGGCCTCCGTCTCTGCCCCCCTCCCCAGAGCACCATGAGGATCTTGTTCTGGTAACCGGCTCATTGGCTGGAGCCTGCGGCGTCCTGACGTGCTTTGCTTTACAGCATGGAGCTGAATCCCCTCTGTGTGTGGTGCCCGTGAGGGCCACAGGCTGGTTGCCCATTCCTCTGAAGGGGCCACAGGAGGGCTGTGGGCCGGGGCCCCCAATCCTGGCCTCAGTCTCATCACATAGTAGGTGGCCCTGGCTTCAGGCCACACCCTCCGCAGGTGGCCCTGCAGCTGTGAACATCATGCATCTCATTTAAAACCCCAAGTGCTGCTAGCTGTGGTGGCGCACACCTGTAATCCCAGAGGCTCGGGAGGCTGAGACAGAGGATCGCGAGTTCAAAGCCAGCCTCAGCCAAGTGAGGCCCTAAGCAACTCAGGGAGACCCTGTCTCTAAATAAAATACAAAATAGGGCTGGGGATGGGGCTCAGTGGTCAGGTGCCCTTGAGTTCAATCCCTGGTACCCAAATAAATAAATAAGTAAAACACCGGGTGCCCCAGTAGGTCCCCAGCCTGGATGTGCAGGGCTTCCTCCTGCTCACTATTCTATGTGTGGTGGGTGGGCTGACAGCTGTTTCCCCAGGGCAGGGGAGGTAGTTCCACGCCACTCCAGGGGAGGACCCTTCAGAAGCCCAGTCTCCAGGGCTTCTGGAGAAGCTGGGCCTCTGCTGGACAGCTGGCCCCTGGGCCGGGCTGGCAGGCGGGTACCACCCAACTGAGACCTGCACATCCCAAGCCCTGGCTTTGTAAGCCTCCCCCGTCTCCTGTGCCTGCAGTTGACAGAGGGGCAGCCAAGGCAAGAAAGGGCAGCTGTGGGCCTGGTTTTGACATAGCCAACATCCGGTGGGTTCTAGAAGGCTGAACCGAGAGCAGCAAGAGCTGTCTGGAGATGCCAGGTCCCTTCTGTGCGGAGACAGAGCCCTGGGCAGGCCTCACCTTTGACACCTTTGACACAGCACTGCCCTGCTGCCAGCGCCATGTCCACCTCGCATCCAAGACAGGCAGCCCCCAGCTGCGGGGCACAGGCTGCTGTGAGACCCAGAGGCTCTGCTTCTCGGCATCTGCCCCAGAGATGGGGACTGAGCAAGTTCTTGGGCACAAATGTCCACAGCAGCCTCCTCCAGAAGTTGGGGGGGCAGCCCAGATGCCATCAGCCAACAAAGGGATGGGCAGTGTGGCCTTCTGCCCAGAGGGACATTGCTCAGCCACAATGGGGCGGGGGTGGGGTGGGGGGGACGGACATGGACCTTGTGATGCTGAGCCAGAGAAGCCAGACCTGAAAGCACGTGTCGTGTTCTGTTTTCGTGGTGCGTCCAGGGCAGGCCCCACAGGACGCGTCCAGGGCAGGCTCATCTCAAGGGGGAAGCAGGTCAGTAGTGGTGGTGCGTGTGAGTTCCTGCTCATGGGTGCCAGGCTCTCTTGCAGGGTGCTGGGGATGTTCTGGAACCAGCAGAGGTGGGGGGTGTTCAATGTCGTGAGTGGGCTAAAGGACTCTGTCCTCTGCTTCAAGACGATGTCTGAGGCGCTCAGTGAAAGAAGGATGGCTTCCATCTCTGCTTGGAGAGAGGACAGTGGCCTCGTGCCCAGGGCAGAGCCTGGAGCTGAGACGGCCGTGTGGCAGGTTCTGGAGGAGGACCCCACCCCATCACCAGACCCTCTGATTCAGTTACCGTCGGCCCCAGGTATCCAGTCCTGCCTCTTCTAGGGTCCCAGACTTCAGAGCAGATGCGATGAAGAGCAGTGGTCCCCTGTCCCACCTCAGCCCTGGGCGCTCCAGCCCACTGATGACGGAGCCCAGGAGGATCACCCAGAGCTCCTTGTCTTTGGCATAAGAACCTTAGCAATTTATCACAAAGTGGTGTATGACCTTGTGTCAGAGGCAGGTGCAGGCCGGGCTGATGTAACCATATCCCTGAATGTGATGTCTCTTCCTAGAACTCCCTTGTTGTAAGTGACAGAAAATCAACTGGGGAGGAGCAAATCTAGAAATGGATTGGCTCACATAATTGGGTCTAGCTTCAGGCTTAGCTTGATCTAGGGGTTTAAGTGGTGTTCTGTCAGGACTTGGTTTTAGGGTCACCACCTTCCAGTTGTGCTTCTCTGGCCTAGCACCAAACTGCTGAGGGCACCTTGACTCTAGCAGAGTTGGATTTCACATCCCTCTTGTTGGGGCTTCAAGGTAGAGGTGAGTGGAATGCACAGAGGGGCCAGGAACATCTTGGCTGGTCTGACTAGTCCAGGTTGTGTGATCCTGTCACTATAACCAGGGTGACAGAGGGCCCTGGGTTGTATGCTTGCCTCTGGAACCACAGTGGTCTTCCTGAGAAGAAGTGGGGTCCAGGTTCCAGAAGTGGGGTGCATGCTGGCAACAAAATCAAGAGGTAGCACCCCAGCAGGTTGGAGGGTGAAGCATCCTGTGGGTGCATTTGGGGTGTCAGTTCCTGGTGCTTAGGTCACCAGGGACCTGGTCTCTCCCAGCTCATAAGCAGGGCTCAAGAAGTGGGGACACCACTGTAAGTCAGGAGGCCTCCCCAGGCCCAAGGATCCCCCGGAATCCCATTACTGACTTGAGACCGATGCCAGCTGTGGAGTGTTTGAGATGCAGCTAAAGGCACTCGCTGGGCCATTGGGCAGCAGAGGCCTCCCAGAGGACAGACTCCAGAGGCTCAGATATTCCAGGGTGCACACTGGCAGGGCGGAGCCTGGGCCTGGCATGGGCCTTGGTGGGCCACGGCTAAGCAGGAGATGTCCTGCCCGATCTAGTGAAGGCATCATGGTCTTCAGACCCGGGCTGGGATTTGCTCACGTAGGGCTGGCCATCTGAATGCATCTGTGTCCTGGCTGCACGGCCATTGCGGTGTTCATAGGGTGGGAGGGCAGGGGCCCTCTGGGCTAGGTGAGGGCTTGGGTGAGCACGTCATCTTTCTAAATGCAATTGTGAGGGGCAGAGTTCAGCTGAGCCCACGAGATTCCAGACACACCTGGAGCTTGGCTGGGGGGCACAGAGCAGGAGCGGGGGTAGGGCCGTCCACCCAGGGGAAGGATCCCACTGGCCAGGAGGAGCGAGCTGGAGGGAGACCTCATGGTCCCTTATTCCAGCCACTTCCTCCTCTGCCTCTGGGGCCATTGGCCCAGGAGGGATTGGGTGCGGCCCTCCCCAGATGAGAAATAGCTCTGACCCTGGAGGACTGTCGGGGGGCCTTCCTGTCCTTTCTGCAGCTGGTCTTCTCCCTCCCACCTTTGGCATCTCTGCCCGGGAGCTGCTCCCAGCATCGGCCCCCAAAGGGGCTCAGATCAGGCTCCCCTCGAGGAGGAAATAAGACCCTAGGACCCTCGGGTGCTGCCTGCACAGAGGGATGGATTACAGACCACCACAGGGACCCACCACATTTATATTCTCTCCCCTTAAAGCGTTGCCACCACAATGACGACACCGGGCCTGAACACTCCACCCTTGGGTGGCCCTTCCTGGCTGAACCCTGGGTGTGGGCAGGACCTGGGGTCATCAGTCCACCCTTCCTCCACTAAGCCACCCCCCACACAGCACCCCAGGGCCACATGGGAGGGACCAGGCCACGGGCCAGAGCTTGGACCTATGAAGCCCCAGTGGTGGGGAGCCGCTGGGGTCCCCTGGGATCCTGTGCTCAGGTCCCCCGAAGCCACCTCTGCCCCCCACCTGCTCTGGCAGAGTGTCTGCCTCTCCTGGCCATCTCTGCCAGCTGGGCTCAGAGTACGGAAGCCCCCGGCCACTGTCTCTGCTTGTGGGGTGCCATGCCCTGTGAGAGTCTCCCCACCTGTCTCTGGGGGCAGAGCAAGTGTCCGGGGACCACAGGCTGGTCCCGAGTCCTGCCCCCCAAACCCCAACCTGGAGCTCTGCTGGGTGGACGATAGGTCCCAAGTGCTCAGGTGGAGCCAGGGTCCCCCTCCAGATCCCCCTCTTCCTGCAGTGCCCAGGTGGGTGGAGTGGACGGGAGCCTCCCTGGGTGGGCAGGGAGCCCCTTCAGGCTGCCCCAGGAGATTCCCAGGCCCCTCTGGCTCCGCCCCTCATTTGCCACAGAGGACTTTCTCATGAGGGCAGGTGGGCCCCTCCCTGAGGCCATGGTGAAATGCAGAAGTCCCTCCCGGTGGAGAAAGGGGAAATGGGGTGAGGCCTGGGACTCTGCACCAAGAAGTGACCTCAGACCTGCCCTGGAATGAGCCAGAACTGTGGCTCCCAGGGCTGCTGCGGAGAGGACAGTTTCCACCAAGGGCCGGTGCAGGACTCAGTGGGCCAGAGCAGAGGAGCCACAGGCTCAGAGTGTCTTCCCCAAGGCTGGTCAGCAAGCAAAGGCCAGGTGGTGGGGGACATCCAGGAAGGGGGGGACCTGGATGCCCCTCACCGCAGGTTGACACTTAGTGGGGTCACGGGTGATGTGGGCACCTGGCCCAGTGCACTGAGAAGCCAGGTCCTGCAACATTCTTGTTGGAAAGGTGGAATCTCACTCTCACCTACTCAAAGAAACTGAAGGAAATGACGGACCCGCCCTCTGCCCTCGGGCAAGGTCATCCACTCCAGTCAAGCCCGAGAGTGGGGCGGGGAGAAACGCAGGAGGGACGCTGTGCGCCTGGCCAGTGGGTGCTGCAGCAGGAAGGCCCAGCGTCCAACTCGTGGTCCTGCGCTCAGAGTCCGGCAGCCAGCGCTTCAAAACAGTTTCCCCCTGGGGGAGACTTGTCCCCGGGCAGCCGCTGCCACCCCCTCCAGCCCTGGCGTCCAGCAGCTGCTCTGTCCCCGTGGGTTTTCCTGCTCGGGATGTTGCACATAAGCGGAATCGTGAGCCATGTGGCCGTCTGGGTTGGCTTGTCACAGGGCGCCGCTCGTCCTCGCTGTTGCATGGACTATTTTTTGCAACTTTCCTTGAAGTCTAAAATTAGTTCAAAAGAAGAAGTCAGCCGGGACTGGCTGTGCTGGGAGCCGGAGGTGCCCAACAGCGGGGTCTCCAGGTACCCTGGCGCCCACCAGCCCTGCGTCTTGTCCCCCACCCTGCGGGTCCCCATCTGGACCCTTCCCCCGGGGGGAACTCTGTGGAGGCAGAGACCAAGTGTCCCTTCCAGCTCGGATGTCCCCAGGGCCTGCTGGCCACCAGCACTCTTGGGTGTCTGGCTCTGCCCCCCACAGGAGTAGGGGGCAGGGCAGGCCTGGGGGCCCCCAGGCATATCCTCTCCTGGAGTGGGGTTTGGGAGTGGTCTCACTGTCCAGGGAGAGTGAGGGAAGGCAGGTCCCAGACCCAGGGTCAGGCAGGTGCTTGTGGCCCCCAACTTTGCCCGCTCATGAGGGAGCAGCTGGGAATGAGACCCCCGTCCCCAGGACACCTGGGGGGCTGAGAGTGCTCAGGAACAAGGGCCACTCCTGGCTCAGGGTGCTGAGGGAGCAGATGGGGCTCCTCGGGTGGGTGCAGGGGTGGGGAGCCTGCAAGCTCTCTTTGGTGACAGGCTTGTCCCCAGGTGTCAGCTGACTTGGCAGGCCCTCGCTTGTGTCTCAATGTCCTGGAGCCAGGGGCTTGGGACACTGGGGTACAGATCCCCTCACAGCAGCAGAGCCCTGTCCCCCCACCCTCTGAGTGGCCCTGCTTGTCCAGGGCCACTGGTGTGTGGGAAATGCCCAAGCCTTCCCAGTATGTGGAGATGTGGGGCATTATGGGTGTGTCCTCATGCCTGCCCCTCCCAGGCCCCTGCTCTTGGATTGACCCCGTGATAGCTGTCCCTGCCTCCAGCCGAGCCTCAATGGTGGCCTTTGATGGGCCCACACAATGCCCCATGTTGTCCAGGGGCCAGGCCACTGCTCGCCAGCAGACCCGCTTCCTTCCCTTAAGACTGGGTCCCTCCGGGAATGGCCCCGCCTCCTCCGCCTCCCTTCCTGGGGCTGAGTGGTGGCCCTCCTAGGATGCCTGGTTGTACCAGGCAGGGATGTCCCAGGGCTGCCACCACCCTCAACCTTTGTCCTGTCTTAGGGAGATGGAGAGGTACAGTGGGCTGGGACTTCCTGAGTGACAGGCCTCGCCCAGCCTTGGCTTACCTGGTGTGTGGTGGGGTCAGCCTGGTGCCCAGCACAGAGAGTTACTGGGCACTTGCTCAGTGTGGGTATCCCTGGGGGAGGATGCCAAATACCTTGAGGTGACATGTTTGTGGGGTTTGGTGGGAGGCGGGTGGGGCTGCCTGTCCCTCCCTGGGGCAGGATACTTGTGGGTCTTAGGACTGTTGGCCTTACCTCCTGGCAGCATTTCCCCCCAGGGGTGCCTCAGGGTTTGGGTGCTGTGCAGTGGGGAGGGGCTCTCAGATACCCCCGAGGGGTGGCCCCAGCAGCTCTGTGCAGGCGGCCTGGGCCTGGGGTTATTGTTCACGCGACCCCTCTAGGGACTGTGGCTGCTGGCCAGCCATTTAGGAGTGCCCGGGCCTCTTCCGGGCTAGTGTGTGCCCTTTGCTGTGGGGTACACCCAGGACAAGAGGTGCACAATGGCTCAGGAGCTACCAGCCCCACCCTTTGGCCTCACCTTAGTATCTGTGGCCACTGTTCCTGCCTGTGATGGCTGAAGTCACATCAGGGGCCCTGTGTCCAGCTGTGCCGAATGTTCTGGATAAGTCCAGTGGTCTCACTGGCTCTCAGGGACCATGGTGGTCTAGCAGACCTCGCCTCAGCCCTGTCCCTTTGATAGAGCCAGAAGGGGGTGGTAGAGGTCTCACGGGCAGCTGGTGAGGCCCTGACTCAGTGCCAGCTACCCTGCTGGTCACTGTGCAGCCCTGCAGCACCAGGCAGTGTCTCTGGGCCCTATGTAGCTTGGGAGCAGGGGCCAGTGGGGGCCACACGCACCGGGTAGGCCTCTGCACCTTGAGCCCACTCAGGATGGATGGACCCGAAGCCTCGCTCCACCTGCCTCCACGTGGCCCCCTCTCCCCTCTGGAGTTAATTCCCAGTGTGAGACCCCAGCAGGCAGCTGTGAGGCCCCCAGAGTGTGGGTGCTGGTTCCTGCCTCCTCTATCAACTTAGAAGGTGCCCAGAGGTCCTGCCCAGGTGACAGGCCAGCAAGGACCCAGGGAGTTTGGGGACAGAGCCCAGGTGCCTCGGGCAGTGGGCAGGGAGAGGCAGAGTCCTGAGAAGTTTCACAGATGTGGCCTTTGGCTCTGGGTTGAGCTCTCCAAGGTGTGGCTGGCCCACATGGACTCGAAAGTCCAGAGACCTGGTCCTGGGCCTGGGTTGGGCAGGGTTGGGTGAAGGGGCCTCAGTTTCTCTGATGCCGTCCCCCCCCACCACAGTCCCAGCTCTAGGCTCACCTTTCATTGAGGCAACACCCTAGCAGGAGACCCCTGACAGTGGGAGAGGGCCCCACCTAGAGGCCCAGGCACAGAATGCCCAGCCACCCACCCACCACTCAGCAATCCTGGCTGTCACCCTCAGAGCAAGGCCATACAGTTCCCTGCCCCAATTAAAAAAAAAAAAATACCCACACACAATTTATATTTACGTGGCATGATTGACGTACACTTTGCATATCCGTTTTGGAGCACAGTTCTCAGAGCTGCGGCAGACGTGATGTACAGAACCCCGACTTCACCTGAGAACCCCGCAGACCTCTTGCCTGTCCCTGCAGCCCCTGTGGCCACTGCCCTGCCTTCTGCCTGTAGCTCTGCCCTCCTGTGTCGCTGGGTGGAGACGGGCAGAGTGTGCCTGGCTCCCTCCCTGGGCACACAGGAGGCTCCTCGCATTGCTGCAGGTCCAGGGTGGCTCTGTGGCAAGGTGCACCACGGTGGGTGTGCTCTGTTCCTGCTGACGGATTCGGGTTGTGTCCGGTTTGTGACTCTTGAGAGAGTAAAGCCATCACCCGTGCACATCCTTGTCATTTCTCCTGGACTTTCACGGCTCTCTGGTCACATGCACGTGTGTTTCCCATAGAAGAAGCCTCCAACCTGCTTTGCAGGTGGTCTGCCGTTCATGTCCCCAGGGCACTGTAGCAGGCCTGCCGCTCTGTGTCTAGCTGGGTTTGCTGTCCTTGAGTGCATGCAGTCCCCTCATGACGGAAGCGCAGCATGCTCCAGTGCGCCTACTGCGGTCGGCCCCAGAAGCTTCTTTACTCTGGAGCAGAGGCCGCTTCCTGGGGTGCTGGGTTCAGCATGCAGTAGGTACTCAATTAGTGCTGAGCAAGTTGACAGCCTGTGCCTTGGGACCGCAACTTCCAGAGAAGTTGGTTGCTGGGTCCACCAGCTTTGAGTGTGGGCAGGAGGACAGTTGTGTCGGTGCCTGTGAGTACATCCTGGAGTGGGGGGGCCGGGAGCATGGAACAAGGGCCCGAGCAGCAGAGGTGCAGGCCCTGCTGGCTGTATCGCTGGCCAAGGGCCCAGTCTAGGGTGGGCAGGTCCTCTAGCCAGGTTGTTCGGGGTCAGGACAGAGCCTGGACACTTTTCATCCCTGGGATGACCCTGTTCCTGAGAAGGAAGCAGAGGCTCTGGAGGTTTGGACTTGGGTGCAGGGACCCTGGCCAGCACCCATCTGAAAACACCCTCATGTCTAGATGAGGCCTCCTGCTGTCTCGCCACATGGACTCTAAGTGCATCCCTCGCCCTGTGGCCTCGAATGTGTGCTGGACCACGAGCATCCACAGAGCCGCCTCTGTGCTCAGCCCTTGGCAGCAGCAGCAGCTGTGGGGGGCAGCTGGTCAGCAGGAGCCCAGAGCCTGCCCTGCCCCGTGGCCTGCCGGCTCCTGAGGCACTGCTGCCACCTGCTGGGCACTGCCGGTATGGCAAGCAGAAAGGCGGCTGGTGGGCTGGGGCCAGCACATGTACCTGGGAAGTTCTGGGCATAAGTGAGGTGGGGGTGTGAAGTGCCTGCCAGGGGCTGGGCCACTCTGAGGCTGGGGGACACTTTGCTGCCAACATCCTTACTCTGGCCTGCTTGGGAAGGCACTATCCAGCACTCTTTGGAGTCCTGCTCAGCAGCTGGGGTGGACCTGCCGCTGAAGAGGACCAAGTGGCCCTACACCCTGCCTGGCCTGGTGCCCACTCAGTTGGTCAGCGCATGTTCTGAGCATGTCCTGCTTGGGCACTGGGGATATGGTGGGGGGGGGCAAGGGCAGGTCAGCATCTCCACAGGCTTCAGAGATTCTCACGGGGCCCCTGAAGTTGTAGGGGTGGCAGTGGGCCATGCCCGGCTCTGTCCGGAGACAGAGCTGACCACCCCCTCCTGACACAGGCTTCTGCCTTTTATGGCCCTGTGTCTCAGGGAGCAGAGAAACAGCCCTTTGTCTCTGTTGTTGGGGATGAGGCTGCCCAGCAGCTGAGGGGACGTGATGGGGGACTTGGTGGTCGGGTTGAGCGGTGTCTGAACCGTGAGGCATCCCAGCCGTCAGGGTCTGGCTCCGCGGCTGCTGGATGGTGATGAGCACGCGCAGGGGCTGCCCTCCCACAGTGGTGCCGCCAGCCCTTCCCTGCATCCAGGTGACGTTCCCCTCGAGCCCCTCCGGTGACACCTCATGGAGCTTCCAGACCCTGGGGGCAGCAGGACCCTGTTCTCAAAAGAGAGCTGCTCTGAAACCCAGCAAGCCCACCGTGTCTGCCCAAGAAAGACCCTGAGAAGCACAGGGCTGTGTCCACTGGGTGGGAGGACATGTCCCTACTGTGCAGTAGAGCCCAGGACAGCCCCAAAGTGGAAGCAACCCAGATGTCCATCAGCACATGGGACATGTGGGGCCATGGGCAACTCACAAAGGAATCTATTGCATATGGCAGCTCAGGGGCAGCTCCAGAGAACATCCCGGGGAGGGGAAGTGGCAGGCTACCTGATTCCATGAAGTTCCAGAGGGACGGATGGAAGGATGGGAAAATGGATAGGGGGATGAATGGATGGGTAGACAGACAGATGAGTGGGCTGGGCTGGGTGGGTAGGTGGATGGTGGATAGATGGGATGGGTGGGTGGATGGGATGGGTGGATAGGGGGATGGGTGAGGGGGATGGGTGTGTGGATGGGTTGGAGGGTGGGGTGGAAAGATGGATGAGTGGGTAGGTGAGTGGGATGGATAGGTGAGACGGGTGGATGGATGAGTGGGTGGGTGGGTAGGTAGATTGGCACATGGATGGGTGGGATGGGTGGATGGATGGGTTGGAGGGTGGGGTGGGAAGATGAATGAGTGGGTGGGTGAGTGGGATGGATAGATGAGATGGGTGGATGGGTGGATGGATGGGTAGGTGGGTTGTTGCATGGATGGGTGGGACAGGATGGGTGGGTAGGTGGATGGGTGGGTGGATAGGTTGGAGGGTGGTGGGAAGATGGATGAGTGGGTAAATGAATGGGATGGATAGGTGAGATGGGTGGTGAGTGGGTGGGTTGGTGCGTGGGTGGGTGGGACGGGATGGGTGGGTAGGTGGGGGGGTGGGAATGATGGTAAAGTGAAGCCTAGTGGTGTAGGGAGGGGAACAGATGCTTTGGAGTTGGGTGGTATGGGAGTCATTTACCACGGCTCAGTGACCAAAAACCACCCACACTTATTCTTGTAAGTGACACCTGGTGTCAGAACTGCAAGGTGACTCTCCAGGGCTTGAGCAAGTGTGCGGCGTGCTGTCGGGGACTCTGTGTGGCCCAGGCCTTGCTTGGCATCTCTCCACCTCTTCCCTCTCGTCTCCCTGCCTTGCCTCCGTGTGGTGACCACGTCCCCCCTGGCCCCCCAGGACACCTCCCATCCCATGGTCCTCAGCCACCTCTGCAGATCCTTCTGTCACCTAGGTGTGGGGAGACCAGTGGACACTGGGGCCACCACTGTGGGCACGGGTGGCCCGTGGGTGTGCACCCATGCGACGGGGTGGGACTGGGTGCTGGTTCTCCTTCCCCTATGCAAGCTGGGCCTCCCAAAGGGCAGCAGGTGGCAGCCTACGTCCTGGTGGGGACGGGGAGGGGGCCTGAGCCCCAGCACCTGTGGCGTCTTGGCAGTCAGCCAAGGTCAGGGAGGTGGAGGGACCCTGGGGACAGGTACCTACAAGGACAGCTGGCTAAAGGCCCAGTTACTCGTCCCCTCCTCAGGCTGGGGTCCGTCTGCTCAGGGCCTGGTTCACTGTGACCCTCTGTCTCCTCTCCACCCAGGGTACCGCGAGGGCTTTCTCTGGAAGCGTGGCCGGGACAACGGGCAGTTTCTAAGTCGGAAGTTCGTGCTGACGGAGCGCGAGGGGGCCCTGAAGTACTTCAACAGGAATGACGTGAGTGGGGTGCGGGCCAGGGTGGGGCGCCTGTCTCCCGTGAAGGGGCCACCCCCATGGCCATGGCCTGTCTCCCGTGAAGGGGCCACCCCCATGGCCACGAGGCCAGTTCCAAGGGACAGACCTTGAGGATACAGCCCAAGGACTCACCCCTGTGGGACACCCCCCAATGGCCTCTGAGGATGCTGCCTGGGAGAGGACAGGGCTTGGGGCCCAGGTGTGGGGAGGGCACAGCTCCCTGCCCACTGCCTGGCCACCCCTACCATGGGCACCGTCATGGCTGCAGGCCCCCAGTACAAAGGGGGGAAGGAACTGGGGTTCAAGCCAGTAGCTCTCAGGGGACAATCCAGATGACAGGGGAAGGTAAAGGGAAGGGGTGTGACACTGAGTGCCCCCTACAGAGTGACATTTAGTCTTTATGTCCAGGGAGGGAGATACTATTACCTTTGATTTACAGACCAGGAGGCAAGGCTCAGAGAGGTTAAGTAACTTGCCCAAGGTCACACAGCACAGAGATATGCCATCTGCATCCATATACAGCCTACCCTCTCCTTCCTTCTAGCTGAGCTTAGACAATGGCCCTTGCCTGATGCTCAGATCAGTCTCATTCTGCAGGCCAAGGAGCCCAAGGCTGTCATGAAGATTGAGCACCTGAATGCCACCTTCCAGCCGGCCAAGATTGGCCACCCCCATGGCCTGCAAGTCACCTACCTGAAGGACAACAGCACCCGCAACATCTTTATCTATCATGAGGATGGGAAGGTGGGGCATGTGGGCTGGGTGGTGGGGGTTGGGCATGGGTCACCATGTGGGCTGGGTTATGGGGGCTGGGCATGGGCCACTGAGGGGGCCCTTACTGTCTCAGCAGGGATGCTCCTGTCCCCTGCAGGGGTCTGCAGCTCACCCAGCAGCATCCGTCACCCACCCTCGTGCATAGGGGGGAGCCTGGCCTGGGCCCCTGTGGGACAGCAGGGGTGGCTCTGGCTCAGTCAGGTCTCCTGAGCTCCCACTGGCCCTGCAGGGGGAGGGCAGTGCCACTCCCCCCCCATGGCTGTCCCACCCGCATCTCTGGAGGGGTGTGGCAGGGCCCCACCAGCAGAGCTCCCCAGAGTCTGTCCTTTGGTCCCTGGGCCAGACGGCAGGACCTCAGAGGTGAACCCAGACTCTCTCTTATTCTGCTTTTCACTTCCATTTTCACCCGTGTGCACATCGTGAGTGTTCCGCAGGCCGGAGGCGCCCTCTCCCCAGGTGGCCACCTTCCCAGGTCTCTGGCAGATCCTTTGGCCTGATCTGTCACTTTCTGTACCTTCTGGGGACTCCTGCTGAGGAGGGCTCCCCTGGGGCCTGCAAATCCCCCTCCTGACTCTCCTGCAGTCTGCCCACACCATCCTGACAACTTGAAAATGACATCGAACCTGCGCCCCGGGCCGGCCTCCACGGCTCTTCCCTCCTGCGCGCTGTCTTGTCTCCCTGGGTAAACAGCCGGGCTTCCCGAGGTGGCCTGGGACTGTTGAGGCACCAGGCATCCTAACGATTGCAGACTCACCTCATGGTTCTGCAGCCTGGGCCCCAGTTCACTGTGGCTTACACCCTCGTTTTGGTGGAGCACACCCTTATGTAGCTTCCTGAGAAAAGTGCCACATCCCGCACACGGGGAGCCCTGCCTTCCCCTGCCTGCAGCCTGGCTGGCTGGACGGTTCTAGGCTGGAGGATTTCTCCCTCATTCTGAAGGCCCGCGTGCTGAGTTTTCTGCCCAGCATCACCCCGAGGTTTTCATGGTTTCTGGTGACACGCCTCCTCCTGGGCCTGTCCCCTCGGTTGTGCTGGCCCTTTCAGTCCAGCGACTCCTGTCCAGGAGGCTAGGGAGCATTTCCTTGAATAATTTTCTCCATCTGTTCTTTTCCCAGGACCCTGTTATCCCAAGGTCTGTGCTCTGAGACTCGCTCTCTCCCTCATTTTTCTTCTTTTTTTAATTGGGGAATTTCTCCAACTTGTCTTCCAGCTCTTTGTCAGGGGCTCACTTGCTCTCAAATTGCTCACCCCTTGGGTTCTTGGAATGTCCGTCTCCAACACTTGTGTCAACCAGCAGGTGGTGGGAGGGAGCCTGGCTCAGGGGGTGAGTGGATGTCCACTTTACCCAGGGGTCTCTGACTTCACTGTCCTCTGGGGCTGTGGCCCAGGGACAAGAGAGACTTTTTTTTTTCCTCAGTGAGTCTCTTCTGGGACCCTAGTGTCCCACCCTCCAGGGACAGCTGTGGTGTCTGCTCTGTGCTGGGTCCTGTGGGGGGGGGCAGAGAGGACTCATTGGCCTGCCCTGCCCTCGGGCACCGTCCGTGGGGCCGAGAGGGCCAGAATCCCAGCTGCGCCAGGCTGAGAGCCAAGGTGGAGGGCAGAGCTTCGGGAGAGAGTGGCATGTGAAGGCCCCGGGGCAGGAGGAGGGGGACGCGCTTGAGCTGCAAGGCCAGGGGAGGTACGGAGAGGAGGGCACTTGGCCTTGCAGAGGTACCGTCCCGGGCCCTTCCAAGGCCTGCAGTGGGAGAACTGTGGGAAGGTGGCAGGACCTGGTTTGCCATCAACCAGGAAGTGCTGCGGCCGGGGAGCGGAGGCTTCGGGGCAGGCCAGGCCTGTGACCCTGGAGGGGTCCTGAAGGGCAGTGCCTTGAGAACTGAGGTGGCCAGGACTTGGGAATGGGCAGGACTGATCTGATGTCAGGGTCAGTGTGAGCCATTGCAACCCTGGGGTGAGGGTCACGGGCAGTATGTGGCCCGTCAAGTGGGTCTGCAGCACGGGTTCCACAGACGGGGTTGGGTGATGGGCAGGGCCTGAGGGTTGAGGAGGGGCAGGTGGGGGAGCCTTAAGGGGCGGGGCTGAGGTAGTGCAGGTGGCCCCCACACTGGCTTGGTGGTGGCCTTGCAGGACCGAGGGACACAGGAGGTGGAGGGCTTGGGAGAGGAGAGGTGGGGGTGTTGGGGTGGGAGCCCTGCACCTGGGGAGCAGCCGACAGGTGGGCACGAGACCCGTGGGGGGATGGTGGCCCAAGTGGGGACACAGCCCATCCCCCAGTGAGGCTGCCAGGAGCCTGTGTCAGCCCCAGAAGAGGGCAGGGTGTGTCTGGTGGCCTTGGGAGGCCCCTGGGCTACAGCTCACACAGCCTTTGGCCCCTAGGAGATCGTGGACTGGTTCAACGCACTGCGAGCTGCCCGCTTCCACTACCTGCAGGTGGCCTTTCCAGGGGCCAGCGATGCAGACGTGAGTGCTGTCCCATGGCCACCTCCCAGGGTTGGGGGACACCTAGTGGTGGACATCTCAGCCCTCATGCCCCCTAGTCTGGGATGGCTTTGGGCCCCAGGGTGGGTCACAGGACTGACCAAAGGCTTGCACGGGCCCCCAGAAAGGTCCTCCTGCAGACTGGTTTAAGGCCAGCCCCAAAGTGACCACAGCTCCCTGGGGAATTTTAGCTCAGAGTGGACCGAACGTGTAGGGGAGGAGGAGAGGAAGGAGAGACAGGGGAGTAGGGGCGACCTCACCCCAGGTGTGTGGTGGGGTCCCTGGCCTGGAGGCTGGGCCAGGCTTCTGTGGGGCCAGCCTGGGTGCCTGACCCACCCGTTTCTGCCCCAGCTGGTGCCGAAGCTCTCCAGAAACTACCTGAAGGAAGGCTACATGGAGAAGACGGGGCCCAAGGTGGGTCTGCAGGCGGGTGGGGTGTTGCCGGGCACACTCCAAGGTCAGCTGCTTCTCCCTGTTGCCTGGGTGGGCAGGGACCCGGCACAGGGCACAGTGGGGCAGGACCTGCCAGGTGCCTCCCGAGTGCTATTAGGCACAGGTCGGTCCTCTTGGCCCTTTGCTGGGTGGGAGTTCCAGCCAACCCAGGACCACCCTGGGCTTTGGGTGCTGGAGCTCTGGGTCAACCTCAGCCTTCTGGCCCCAGGTCCCTTCATGCCATTTCCTGCTGCCTGGGGATGGAGGACTCTGGTGGCCCCCGAGGTGGGACAAATTCTCAGTGGGGACATGTAGGTAGGAGGGCCAGGGAAAGAGGAGCAATGGTGAGGACTTCATGCCTCTGGTCGGTGGGCAGAGCAGGGCCCCGCTGGACACATGTATAAGTGGACAGTGAATGGCCCCAGCCCCCTGTGTGAACTGTGGCCAGCCAGGGCAGGGGCCTGGTGGGGCTGGCCAGCTGGTCACCAGTCCTCCCTGACAGCAAACAGAGGGCTTCCGGAAGCGCTGGTTCACCATGGATGACCGGAGGCTCATGTACTTCAAAGATCCCCTGGTAAGGAGGGTCCAGCTGGCAGCCACCCACAGAACCGGCTGACCGGCTGCTTCCCAGTTCGGCCATGGCAGTGTTGATGGGGGTGGCTCCCAGGGTCCTGGCCTCAACCTTGCCCAGTTCTGGGTAAGGTGGGGCTCGGGGCAGGGAGGGTGGCCAGCTCCAGCTTGGTCCCCGCTGTAGGACGCCTTTGCCCGAGGAGAGGTCTTCATTGGCAGCAAGGAGAGTGGCTACACAGTGCTGGAGGGACTCCCACCGTCCACCCAGGGCCACCACTGGCCACATGGCATCACCATTGTCACACCTGACCGCAAGTTCTTGTTCACCTGCGAGACGGAGTTGGACCGGAGGGAGTGGGTGGAGGCCTTCCAGAAGGTGGTGGACAGGCCCATGCTACCCCAGGAGTACGCAGGTGAGGGCTGGCCACTGAGGTGAGGCCCCAGGCCCTGTGTCCACACTGTGGGATGGCCTCTGGCTGGACGGAACCCCCCAGGTGGGTCGTGCGGGGAAGGCTTGGGCTGAGCTGACCAGCTTGACCAGGCTGTCTGTCCCATCTCCAGTGGAAGCCCACTTCAAGCATAAACCCTAGCGAGAGACGGTCCATCCAGAGGCCTGAGGACACTGGACTCGGGACGTGTTGGCCAAGGATGCAGCTGGACGGGGAGGCCTTCTCTGGGGCAGCCCTGGGCTCAGCTGGGTGGAGCCTGAGCTTTAACCACTAGGAGGCACTTGAACCTCATCAAAGGCCCATCTGCCTGTCCCAGCCCAGCCATGCTGCTGCTGCTGACCACACCGGCTGACCTGTTCCTCTCCCTGCCCCTGGACGCCTCTCCTGATGGCCCTGCAGGGTCTCCCAGCTCAGGAGCAGCCCCTATGAACTCCTGGATACCTGCCCAACCTGAAGGGACTTCTGGGCCTCTGAAGTGGACCCTGTGTGCTGGGTGGCTGTGGGCAGCAGTGGTAGCAGTGGGCTGGCTGGGTCACTGGGGACTCTCGGACCTGCCGCATGCCCCCCTCCCTTCCCCCGTTGTGACAAGTATTTATTGGGTATCTGCTGTGTGTCAGCCATGGGTCTGGGGCCAGCAGAGGCATGTGGCCCTTGTCCTCAGGGGCAGTTTCCCAGGAGAATGGTGTGTGCGGATCCTGGCCCTGCCAGCTGGGGCCCTGGCTTCGGGCAGGAGGCCGGAGGGGTTCACCAGGGGCTGCCACGTGCCATGAGGGGACCTAGCCACACCATCTGCTCATGGGCATCTGTGCCCAGCTTGGTGCTCAGCCTTGACCAGTGATCCATGCCCACCGGCCCTGACCTTTGAGGACGATGGCTGGCGCCACCAAGAGGCCCCCAGAGGCAGGGGTGACCCTGTACCCCTCTGCCCCTGGGGCCCTGCTTGCTGCTGGCTGGCCAGCAGTTAAAGCCACCTCATATTTATTTCTCACCTCGTCTCCTTCCGTGCTGCACTCTGGCCGTGCAGGACAGCTGGGCTCCCTTTCCATGGGACCCCTACAGGGCAGGTCCTGGCCAGCTGGACGGGCTTGGTGGAGCTCTTTGGTGGTAGATGCATCCAGGGGTGACCTGGGTGACTCCAGCCCTTTCTAGCAGAGTCATGCCCCGGAGGAGATGGGGGAGGGTTCCTAAGGCCGGGCACCCTGCTGCCCTGTGTCACATCCTGGAATAAAGTGTGGCTCTGGTGTGGTCCCATCTATGTGTTGAAGGCTGGGGTGAGAGGGGGCTGAGCTGGGAACACCTGCCCTCCATCGGCGCAGATGGACGACTCCCTGTAACAGGCCCATGGGCGTCAGCCCGTTTGACCCCAGCCCCCAGGCCAGGTTCAGATGGTCTGAGCTGGCACATCCAGAAAAGGCTGGTGGCCCACCCTGGGCTCACTGAGGCCCAGTCTCTGTGTCTTCCCAGGGGCCCCTTCCTCAACACCTCTGCTCCCACACCTGCCCCAGGCTAGGTCTCGGCCTGCAGCGGAGGCCCCGAGGTGCCCCTTCCCAGCAGGTCCTCCAGGGCCCAGCCCCCCTCCAACTTGTCTGCGGGTACCTCTGGTAAGGTCCACCCTGGCCTGGGCCACCCTGCACCCAGCCTGGGCTCCCCCCACCCCCTCCCACTTCTAAATGAGGAAACTGAGGCCTTGGGGAGGCAGGAGCCACTCTGCCTGGAGTCCCCTCCCTCCCTCATCCCACCACAAGAGTCACTGCTCACTGCCCTGCGGAGCTGCAGACACCTGGGTTCCCAGAGGTGGAGACTGGGCCCTGACACCACAGCACTGGTCCTGGGCTCCAGTGGAACAGCACAGTCCACTGTAGGGCCAGCCCTGGCCAGCCCTCCTGGGGGATCTGGACCTACTTCCACTATGGACACGTGCACATGCTGTGTTTGCCGTGTGTCCAGGTTCACGGGAGCTCATGAGAGTGCTCCTGTGGGTGTCTGTGCTGCGTGCACGTGTGGCGTGTGTTCTACCAAGAAAACCTGCACGTTTTTATGAGAAATCACAGAACAACTTTACAGTTGGTGAGGAAAGTTTTCCAAACATGGAAGGAAATCTACAGCAATGGAAGGACAGTCACTGGCTCCACAGGCTGTCCCTTGGTGGGGACAGAGCTGCCCAGCACAGCTAAGTCTAACCAAGGGCTGTAGAAATGGTGCCATATCCCCGGCCAGAGTGTCATGGGCATACAGCAAATGCCACAGTAAGCACAGCACACTACTTTGGTCGGTCCTGAGGTCTGTGTGAAGGAGGCCCACGGGAGGTGGGTGGCATAGCAAAGGTGTGTACAGGTGCACACCTTGGGCATTCTCCGGATTCACCTAAAACAAAATCTGAATTGTGCTCAAACTGTTTCCAAATCGTCAATCACATGCCAATCTTGTGACTTCCTTCCCGACCTCTGGGACTCCCTCAGGATTGCCCCCACTGACAACCCCTGGTGTTTCCCTCCTGGTACCTGTAGCAATGGGCTCCAGTGGAACAGCACAGTCCACTTCCCTGCCACCAAGGGGCCTGCTCACTGAAGCTGTGGGGCCCACACCTGGTGCGCGTGACTTCATAAAACCACACGTTTACATCTACAGTCAGAGCCTGTGGATTCTGACACTTTCCTGATACTGGCCACTTCTGCACACAGGCCCTGGACTAACCCAGGCAGGTGCTCGGACGGCACACGCCACCACCCCGCCCCCTGGGGGGGGGGGGGCTCACAGGCCTGGCTCAGACATCAAGAGCCACAAAGGCTCTGGACAACCCAAGGCAGGGGAGGGCCAGGAGCAGCAAAGGGCCACAGTGGACCCACCCCACCCCACCCAAGGCCCTACACCAGCAGGTGGGGGGCTGGACTCCGAGACCCCACAGCAAGCCCCATGACCGGCCCCCAGAGCTCATTCAGAAAGGACCAGCGCTGCAAAGCCCAGTATAAAGGATTTATTTATACTCAACAATTGACAAGCCTTCCTTTAAATTCCATTTTTACAGTAAATAACGTACATCTCCCTTCTTCCCATGCAGGATCACTGTGTATTAATCTACAACTCTTAATCGTGAAAAAATAAAGTGTTTCCCTTTATAATTATACTGGTAACATGTGAAATATTATAAGTGATAAAGGACAGACTTGCTCATTCCTGGACTGCTTATTTGGTTAAAACCTGAAACGTTAGGTCAAAGAAATCCATCATCCAATAAAAATAAATACTGCATCACAAAGGACGTGGAAAGTTCTCAGCGCCCCTCTTTAAAAGGGCGTTTCTGGAGAGGCAGCACGGTGCCTGCGAGAACAGCAGGGCTGTGGCTCGGGACTTGCACAGAGGAGCTTTGCTGGCCATGTCAGGGCACCACCAGGGCCACAGCCACGGCCAAGGACCATGCAAGCATCGGTATGGCCAGCTGCTACCCAAGCTGCAAGGAGCCCACAGCTCACCCGTCCCATCTGTGAGGGGCAAGTACACCATGATTGCAAAACTACCCCGTGTTCAAAACAATAAAAGATATACGAGAAACCCGCGCACGTTTACAGGCCCTCAGGAGGCTGACTCAGTCCCCGTCTTGGTGGCCACTGCCTCCTCTGCATGCCACAGGCTGTGCTGGGCGCCCGGAGAGGGGATGCTGGGCGCAATCGGTCTAGTCACTGACGATAGGCTGCCTGTCATCCCGCAGCCCTCCCCAAGGAACCACAGACAAGGATGGCAGAGGGACGCCGCAGCAAGGCCTGCGCTTTATTGTGATTGAGCTGAAGGGACACGGCCGCCCGCAGAAGCCTGGGCCTCAGTCTCAAGTCCTGGCCACGCAGCATCAGGCGGACTGTGCAGCCCTCAGCCACCTTACATAAATAGGGACAGACGCCACACAGGCAGCCCCGCCAACCACAGAACAGGAGCCTGCTGGGTGTGAGGAGCCACGTTCTGGGCCTGGCTCCTGAAACTGTCCGGTGGTGCTGACCGTGGGCGTCTCCATGCAGGCCGGCAGCTCAGTCCAGCTCGATGGGGCTGCTGTCATCCTGGCTTTCCTCCCCCTCCTCCTGCTCCGAGGAGCCCATGAGGCTGCTCAGCAAGTTCCCTGGAAGGAGAGACAGTGTGGCAACAGTGGCACGGGTTCACGCGGCTGCTGGCCCTGCCCCCAGAAGCCTTTGGCTGTGCCAGGCCTCCAGCATGCTGTGGGGGACAAGCAGAGCCTGGTGAGCCTGTGCCCAGGAACCCCATGAAGGTTCCCCAAGGACGCAGTGCTGATGTGCAGTGACAGTGCTCAGGCCTGCGTGTGAACTGTGATGGGAAACCCGAAGCATCCACCAACGGGGAACAGCAGTCCGCCAGCGACGTCATGGGCTGACTGTTCAGCCAGGAGAAAGCTGCGCAGTGGCCACACACTGCACCCCAGAAACAAAGCAGAGCCTCAAAGGCTACTCTCAGTCACCTGCACATGCCATCACTACCAACAGGTGCCACATCTAACTGCAAACTCAGTCTGAGAAGTCCCCTCAACCCCATGAGGGGCAAAGTGCAAACCAGAGGTTCTGCAGTCCTCAGTGAACCACAGCCTAAGGCAGGCTCCTCGCACCTCCAGCTCCGCCTCGGCAGGACTGCACACTGACTGCGTGGCTGGGGACAGTGTGGAGCCAGGAGTGCAGCAGAAACAGCCTGAGGGACAGGGAACCACACTGTGCTCCCAAGCTGAGACACGTGCATGTGACATGCTACCTCCTGGCCCAGGCCACGATGGGCAACGTGGTGCCATGCCACAGGGGCCCAGCATGGACAGCAGGGCTCTGCCTCCCACGCGCCATGGTCAACACACACGGCTGAAGGCCAGAGGGAAAGGCAGAACTCCACTCCAGACAGACGAGAGCCAAGGGGAAGGAGAAAAGCGCGCCCGTCATGGAGGGAAAACGAACATGAAGCGGCGTCTCCCAAGAAGCCCTGGCCCTGGAGCAGTTAGGCAGTCTCCATCCGAGCCACACGTGTGCTGGCCAGCGCATGTGGCATGATGGTCACACAGTCACATAGGAATGCTGCCCGACACAGTTATGTGCACATGGGGCCTAACCATCATGTGGTGCGCGCTTTGGCAAGTAGAACATGTGAGGTGCGGCCTGCGGCCACCTGCGAGGTGAGTGACAGCAGGTGTGTGTCCCGGCACCTGCACAGCTGCCTCTGCCGGGAGTGAAATGGCCGGGCTGCCTGCCGGCAGGAGACCAAACACGGAGCCGAAGGGACGCGGGCACTCTGTACTTCTGAACCCTGTGAAATGTGATTCACTCTTCAAGTAAAATTAAAACACTTCCAGTATCAGGATTATAAGCCACGCTCTGACAGAGCACTGAACGGCCTCGCCCCACAGGCGCACTCACAAGTCCAGCCTGCCTGGGTGCAGACTGCCCGACTTTCAGTGGCAAGTCAGGAGGTGGCCTCCACTGCAGCCCTTGGAGAGGGTGCCCTGCAGATAGCCATTCACAGCTCAATTGTGAAATTATGCCAAGGACTCAGAAGCAGGCCAGCAGGGGGCCGGCGAGGAGCCCACTGCAGGCCGCAGAGCTTACCTAGCAAGCCTCCGTAGGAGGATGTCTGCTTGGGCGGCACGCCAAAGAAGAGTTGGCCTATCCTGTCGAGGTACTGCAAGAGGCAGAGCAGTAGTGGGTCACTGAGCCTGTAGGCCTGGCAGAGCCACCCCAGCCCTCGAGGTCCCCAGGGGCCACCCACGCACTAAGGCTCCCTCCTCTCGGCAGCTGCCTCAAGCCTGACAGTGAAGAGTCCTTACCTCGTTGTACATTGGGTCCCTCCGGAGGGACGGCTGATACTGCTCACACAGCACCGTGAACACGGCCAGCTTGCCGCTACAACGACACCAGACAACCAGATGTGTGTCCCAGTGAGCAGCACGTGCAGCCCTGCCCAGGCCCCACCCGTGCACACGGCAGCCAGACTCACCCTTCCAGGGCCAACAGCAGGAACCAGATGAAATTGAGCAGGGGCTGAACGAATGGCGGTCCATCCTCGATCGACGGGTGCTTCTGCGTGTACGTTGTGAAGACCACCAGTGCACTAGTCTTGTTTTTCAAACAGAGAAACCTGGAAATGAGAACATGCTGGTGGGTGGGAATACTGCAGGAAGACTGGTTTCTATGGATGCTTAGGAGGGCGTGCATCCCGTGCGCTGCTACCTCGGTCCTCACCAGCAAGGGTACAGCTTGGCAGGATCTAGAGGGCACCACAGCTGTGGCCAAGGGGTCAGGCAGGACTGCATCCTGGTGCTGTTCCTCAAGTTCACCAACGCCATGGGTTTTTACACTTATGCGGGAAGCATATTAAGCCTGGGAAGGAGACTCAGCTGCTGAAGGTCAAAAGGCTAAGAAATGGGGCCAGAACCTGAGCCCACATCTGCTGAACCCAGTGGAGCGTGGCCTCTTTACACCTGTGCATCAGAGCATGTGTAAGCACCCAGGTCCCAAGTGGCCCACAGTCTGATGCTTCGTGGGGTGTCGGACACACCTGGATTCCACTCAAGAAGGACACCCCTCAGGCAGCTCCCGAGAGGTCAGGGAGAAAGAACTCAGAGGCAGTGAACCAGGGTCAAGCCCAGCCCCGAGAGGATACTGCGCCATGCCCGGCCAAGCTGGGTCAGGGAATCTTAGATTCTAAACGACTCATTTTAAAGTCATAGATGTCAACAATGACAAGTGCATGGCAGGGCTCTGCAGCTGTGGATGACGTTAAAGCACCTGTGGGCCTCTGAGCCACCTGTGCGGAGATGCAGTTGAACTTGATCACAGGGAGAGTCTGGAAGGGACAGTTCCTGGCTGACGTGTCCTGTGTCAGTGAGCAGCTGGAAGGCTCTGTCAGCTCTAGTACAAGTTTCAATACTTTCAAGATCAGCGATGGGACAGGCAGGCCTGGCAGAGCAGATGACAGGCCCTCCTGGCAGAGGAGGGTGCAGCCTGTCCACACGCTAAAGGGATTGAGACTCAAGGAAACAGCCGTGAAGACAGCCCCTGAAAGCGTGCTCCTGCTTCTCCAAGTTTATGACACCTCAACAACTCCTATACACAGTGGTCACAGGTGACAAGTGAGCTCAGTGGTCAGCTCCTGCAAACCCTACACTCCCTCTAGGCATGTTACAGTCAGAGGATGTTGTGGCCCACTTGAGGCCACCTCTGGAAGCAGGGTACCGACACCACAAAGCCATACTGAATACCTACTGAAGCACCGCCTGGGCCACGAACATGTCCACCTCACTGCGGAAGCCCCGGGCAGTGGAGTACTCCACTAACATGTTAGCGCAGCCCTCGCCGTCAGTAGAGTGCAGGAAGTGATACCGAGACTCGCAGTAGTTTTGTTCTGCAAAGCGGAAAGAAAAAAAGGGAGACAGACATGTCACAGAGACTGCTGAAGGCTCCACTTTCCCTGCTCCCCAAATGTGCTCCACGTGCACACCCCAACGCACAGCGACCCAGGTGAACACCAGTGATAAGGCTCATCGGACCACAACAGGGCTACTCACACCAACACCCCAACTTCCTTGTGCTCAAAGAACAAATGCAGAAAGCTGAAGAGCAGAAGGCTGCCCCAGCAAGACCTCATTTCTCCAAGCTGTGTGAAGCTGCTCCCATCAACATAGATGCACATGAGGTGGGACAATAAAAATGACTAATATTTGATCCATCTGATTACTTGAAGGTGCCTGATTGACGGATGCTTCTGGGTAGGCACTGTGAAGATTGCCAACGCACTGCTTTTCTTTTATAAACAAGCACCTTAAGACGGGCGCAGTGGTGCACACCTGTAATTCCAGTGACTCAGGAGGCTGAGGCAGGAGTATCCCAAGTTCGAGGCCAGCCTCAGCAACTTAGTGAGACCCTGTCTCAAAATAAATAAAAAGGTCTGGGGATATGGATCAGTGGTTAAGTGCCCCATGGGTTCAATCCCCAGTACAAAACAAAACCAAACTAGCAACTTAAAAAAACCTTTTAAAAAAAAAAAAAACACCCTGAAAGTTGAGCCCTTACAAAATAGAACATTGAAGCCCTTCTCTCCCATAGATCCCTGATACCACAAAAGACCCTGTGGGTCACCTGATTCTTTTTTTCTTTTTTTGTACCAGGGATTGAACCCAAGAGTGCCTAACCACTGAGCCACATCCCCAGCCCTTTTTATTTGTTTGAGACAGGATCTCACTAAATTGCTTAGGGCCTCACTAAATTGCTGAGTCTGGCTTTGAATTTGTGATTCTCCTGCTTCAGCCTCCCAAGCTGCTGGGATTACAGGCATGCCCCACCACACCGGTTGGGTTACCCAATTCTAACACCTGCTCACACTCCCTTCCACTCCACTCTGGGCTTACTAACCTCGACTCATAAGAGCCCCCTTCCCACCTCTGACCTGGTACCATCCTAAGAGCCACTCTCCCACCCACCTCAAAGGGACTGACTCTGGATCCCTATCCCCCCAAGCTGCCTTCACGGAAGTCAGAACTAGGAGGAGTCAGGTTTCTACTGTCCCTTGTTGGACCCCCGAGCAATCTTCCAAGGTGACCTTTTGGATTTGGACATCCACATGAGAAGATTACTGCATACCGAAGCCCAAGCACTGAAGTCAATTCTTGTTAACATAGTGACGCTGCTTACTGTGGGGACAGCAGCCCCACTGAGCTGGTCCTGTTCCCAGCAAGTGCTGAGTATACTGCAGAGCCACCATGACCTAGGGACAAGCACCTCACCCCACCACCAGAGGAAGTCACCAACACTGGCTTGTTCTCAGGCGGGTCTCTAGACTCTGCTTCCCCCTGCCACACAGGGGACACTGGTGCCTCCTCCAGCCAGGGCTACCAGTGCCTGGCAGGCAGGGGCTGCCAATTCCCTTTCCCAATAGGACCTGGCCCATGGTGAACACTCAGATTTGTCTGCTTGGTAGATGAAAGGGCAGAATGCAGCCCAGGTGGTTGACACCCACCTATCCAATGATTGTGCCACTCACTAGACTGCAGCTGTTCCCAAGAGGCCCTGAATCCCCAGGGCTTCAGAAGAGCTGCTCTGTACCCTGCCATCTCCACTGCCGGCCAGTGTAGCCTTCCCATATGTCGACAGTCACAGGCCAAGGCCTAGAGAGCCAAAGCACCAGGGCCCTAGATACCAGTTGTCCCCAGGAACACCACCGAGGAGGAAGCCTGTCATAACCTGGCAAATTTGTCATTCAGATCACAGAAAACCTTTACTGAGGGCTTCTTCCAGTACCTGAGCAGAGACTTGGAGCACAGACACTGACCGCCCGAAAGAAAACACCCAAGATCCCACCCTACGGGCCAAATAATGCCACAAACACTTCATCAGAAAAAGAACTGTTGAGAAAAGAACCAAAGAATGAGGCCATGGAGGGCTGCTGCAGGAGAAAGAGTGGGAGGGACAGGCGGTCTAAGCAAGGATCTGAGTGTTTGTAGGGGCTGGAGATTAGAGCGTGAAAAGATGGCAGAGCAGGCCTAGTGTCCTGCTGCTGCCCGGAGCAGTGCAGCTCCACTGGGCAGCTCAGTACAGGGCAGAAACGACTGGCCTAGCCAGGGGAGGCAAGTGGCCAGCCTTGCTGCAGAGCTGCCTACCCCTTGATGGTGGAGGACCCCAGGCCTACCTTTCCACAGCGTGAGGGCCAGCAGCTGGTGGAGCCGGGGATGGCCCAGTTTCCCGGACCCTCCACTGGACCACTTCAGGGCTCTGGACACAAAAGCCACTCGCTCCGGAGAATTTGGATCCATCAGACTAAATACTTTAGCCAGATTTTCTGAAAACAACACAAACAGATCCTCATCCCAAGGAACATGAGGGAACTGGGCAGCGGCCACAACCGTAATTCAGTGATATGGGAGGCTGAGGCAAAAGGATTCCAAGTTTGAGGCCAGTATGGGCAATTTAGCCAGACCCTGTCTCAAAATAAAAAATACAAAGGACTGGGGGTATGGCACAGTGGCAGAATGCTCCTGGGTTTAATCCCCAGGACAAAAATAAAACAAAATAAAAAAACCAAAACCCTCAAAAAACAGAGGGAACATAATGCTGTTCTTTGTATTATGCATCTTGGAAAAACAAATTTAAAAAAACTATTTAACTCCAGCTGGATGCAGAGGCTCATGCCTATAATGGCAGCAACTCAAGAGTCTGAGGAAGGAGGATTTCAAGTTTGAGGCCAGCCTTATCAATTTAGCAAGGCACTAATAAGCAACTTAATGAGACTGTCTTAAGATTAAAAAAAAGGGGGCAGGGTGCTGGGGATGTGGCTCAGTGGTTAATGTCCCTGGGTTTAATCCCTGGTACCAAAAAAATAACATAACTTATTTATAACTTCAAAAGAAAGCAAAGAAGGGCAGGGGTTGTGGTCAGTGGTAGAGTGCTTGCCTCACATGTGTGAGGCATGGGGTTTGATTCTCAGCACCACAAATGAATAAAAGAAAGGTCCATCAACAACTAAAAAAAAAAAAAAAAAAAAACCTGAAAGAAAGCAAAGAGGCCACTGATGAGTTGATGATGTCCACCATGTGTGTCCTGTGGGTTCTAGGGCTACCCAGAGCCACTCCAACTGACCCCTGTCTGCTAATGCTGCATGCCCCAGAATGCCACAAGGAAGGACAAGTACCTTTCATCTTCGTGACCTACCTGGGTCATGCTAGGAAGGGTGGGCTGCATCTTCGTGATCTACTTGGGTCATGCTAGGAAGGGTGGGCTGTGGTGAAGAGCTAGCCCTGAAACAAGCTAGGGAGGGGCTTTTGCAGCAGACAGGGGTCCAGTGTCCCCTCCTCCAGCCATGTGAGCAGGAGAGGCAGTGGGGTCTCTCTCATCTTCCATAAGGTCCCAGAAGGGCTTTACCAACTGCACGCTCACCCATAGGGCAGACCAACAAGCCTGGTCTCTGGTCACAGGGCACCCACCTCTCTGACTGCCACAGCAGGGTCAGGACCTCATCATGCTCTACATGTCCTGCTATGTGCCCATGCATGTGGAGCAGGCCAGCTGGGTGGGCATGGCCACTGCAACTGGGCAGGAGCTACCTCCACAACAAGATAAGCCCCAGAACACCAGAGACCCACACGTGGGCACTGAAGGGGATGAAGTGCCTAGGGAGGGGCTACATCAGAACAATGGGGCAGCCTGAAAGAGGGGTCCTCACCCAGCAGTTCATCAGCCACTTCCACTTCTGCCTTCTCCAGGGACTCCAAGACTAACATAGATAAGTCTGCAGCACTGTTTTGCTACAAAACAAATGAGCAAGACTCACAAAGTTAGAAACAGACCTGAGTCATTCAGAACAGTACAGACAAGGCTGATTGGTTGGTGGTGCTCCTCCTACAGACATGAACGCACTACAGTCGTGAACACACCAGCACCAACAGGAACAGACCACTCAGCCATGCAGCCCAGTCATAGAGCTCTCAGCCCAGAAGCACATAAAAAAATGGAGAGAGCTGTTTAGATCAAAATCACATGTGCAGGGCTAGGGTTGTAGCTCAGTGGTAGACTGCTTGCCTAGCACACATGAAAGCACTGGGTTCAATCCTCAGCACCACATAAAGAATAAACACATAAATAAATAAAATAAAGATATTGTGTCCATCTACTACTAATTTTTTTTTAAAAAAATTACATGTACAGCGTAGCACCCCAACACCCACAAATCCAGAGGTTTGCACCCAGCCACGAGTGGCCCATAGTAACAGGCCCGAGTGTAAAGCATCTGCAGTCAGGGGCAGAGGACCCTCTTCTACTTGCAGCCAGAGCCAAGGATGTCCCGAGGCCTTTTTTTGGCCATTCCCCCCTCAACTCTCCCACGAAGAGCAGAGCACATAGGAAGGGGCGAAACCCCTTACCTGGCCGTGACTGAAGAAGAGCAGTGCTCCTGAGTACATGAGCTCTCGGGCCTCTGCGTGTTTGCTCTGGGACATGTACCTGCAAAGAGAAGGAAAGCGTGAGCAGGGAGCCTAGGATGTGAACCCTACAGATGCGTGCTCACTGGTGGGCTGTGGACGTTTATGCTGAGGTTTGCCCAATCATCCATGGAGAAGGGAAACCAGGCAGGCCCTCCCCAGAGGGAGCTGTGCCCTGGCCCAGCTGCTTCTCCTCCAACAGCACAGGCTGCCAGTAGAGGGGCACAGCAGGCCCCCTGGCAAGAGGCAAAAAGCAGCCCCTCCTTCAAGCAGCTAGGAGTTTTGGCAGAGGGACCCAGTGAGGGTGGAGGCAGGGCCTGACTCCATCTTCTAGTGCAGGCCTGCCTGTGCAGGGGCTCCACAAAGTAGGGGAGACAGATGCCATTCATCTGAAAGCTGAGGGACAGTGGGGCTCCAGGACAGGGTCCTATTGGGGAAAATAACAACTGTGACTGCACCAACATCTGCCCCCACTCAGATCCAGTCACGGGCCAGCCCAGCGTCCTCAAAAGCCTGCTTGGTGGCATCCCACCGCCCATGTGTCACATGGTGTGGGTGTCCTCAACCTGCTGTGAGCACATGCCCTCTCACAGTGCAGGAGGTTGGGAAGAGCTGGTTTCTTCACTGTACAGGGACAGGGGACAGAGGACAGAGTGGCCAGAATGATGCTGTCAACAGAGAGGGTGAAGGGGTCTGTACACTGGATGGTGTGGAGGGACACAGATAGCCTGAGCCAGGTGATGCTGGGACATCTCACTTCCTTGCCATCAGTGTCTTATCATCAGAAAACAACAGGACGAGTCAACACACTGCCTCTCAGCCCAAGCCCCCTGGGATAAAGCTGTGTTCAAAACCAATCCAAATTATACAAGATCCTCAAGCAGTAGTGAAGGGCCTCAGACAGGAGAGACAAGCAGTGCTCCTGTCTGGGAGTGTGACTTCACCATCCCCAGTACAGAGGAGTCGGAGTGCATAGTCTGCTATCCATCAGCCACAGGAAAAAAGGCCCATAGCCAAACCCTAGCTAGCACACCACAGTTCTTAGGGGACAGGTCCCAGCAGGAGACCCCACCTTGCAGGGCTGGGGTGGGGCCAGCAGGCAAAGCCTACTCCCCACAAGGAAGCCTTCAGTCAGCCCACCGGCCACACATATCTGTCTTATCAGTGCTACTCCCAAGTGTGGTCACCCTTCCAGGTGTTCCCTGAGCAGAGAAGTCATGAGCCTTCCAGCACCCAGACCTTCCTTGATTAGGAAAGCTACAGAGCATTTCAGAAAACATGTTCTGTGGTCAAAAGCAGCAGCCTTGCACGGCCATCTGCAGGGACATGAAACCCCATCAACCACATGGCAGACACTGGTCTACAGCCTTCTAGACTCTTCTGAGGCCCAACAAGAGATGACCTCTTGGAAATGCAGATGAAGAGTTCCCTGAGAGGCAAACGAGCCAAGTTCCTGAGATAAAGGAGTCTGTCTGCCTCTCGGGGCTGCTGGTGACCATAGCAGCATTCCTTGGCTGGCCTGGCCTGGCCTGCAGCAGCCTGGGCTCTTGCAGCCACCTGCCTTCCAGGAACTCATGGAGGGCAGAGGTGACCAGGTAACAGGGATCTGTGTGCACAGGATCAGAACCATCCACCATCACCCCCATCCCGCAGAAATCACCTGTTGCCACGTCAAGGAAACCTGGTAAAAAAAAAAAAAAACAAAGTCTCAGTCAACCTTAAGAATGAGGGTCTTGGGCTGGGGTTGTGGCTCAGAGGTAGAGCGCTCGCCTACCATGCGTGAGGCGCCAGGTTCAATCCTCAGCACCACATAAAAATAAAATAAAATATTGTGTCCACCTATAGCTAAAAAATAAAAAATTAAAAAAAAAAAAAAAAAAAAGAATGAAGGTCTTTCTCCACTGCAGAATGCTGGGAACTGAGAGGGATTTTTGTGTCTGCGTGACTGAGTAGGGTGGGGGCCCCCTAGGCCACGGATTGCTGAGAGCAGCTGGCCTTCCCAGGATGCATGCCACACAGCCCTGCCCTCTACACGCTGAGCAATGTTGACATCACACAAATGCCAAGAACACCACCCCACGCTAGAGGTGGACTTGGCATTGTTGGTGAACACTCCAAGCTGGTCCATCTTGGTGTGTTCTGTCAGTCAAAAATGAACAGCAGCATCTTATCCAAAGACCAACAGAGCTGTGCAAGAACTGTTTCATTTTGCTCTTATTATTTAAAAAAGCAGTACACAGAAATTCAAGCATTAACACTAGGGATAAACACCTGTGGGTATCAGTAAATACAGGTGGAACTCATGGTTTGCCCAGCCCCCAAAATGCTCACCGGAGAGCAGAAGGAAGCACCGCCAGCGCCTGCTGGCAGCCCAGAAGCCCCAAAGCCCAACACCTGAACTGCCAGGGTGCAGCTGCCTCCCGCATGAGGTTGTGTGTGCAGACGTTCACTCTGGATTTCCATTTTCAACATTTATGTGATTTAAGAGGCAACACAGGAGGGCTACAGGCCACAATTAGCAATCCAAACAACTCTCAGGAAAAATGGCAGAAGGACGGCCCACTTTCCTTGAGGCCAAGGGGAGACAGGAACCACACAGGTGGGATGCAACTGAAGGTCATGGCCTCCGGTCAGCCTCTCAACCACAACCTGAAAGCAAATCTACAAGCACTGAGGCCGCAGTGAAGATCCTAGACACAGGAAGGCCGCACTCTGGGAAAGCTGTCCTCAAAGACACAATTTCCTGACTTTGCAGGTGCTAATAATCCAAGAGGCCTGCAAAATTTACTCCCCCTCTCACCAGGCAGAGAGGTCTGAAGAGACACAGGGAGCTGCCCCCAACAGCCCCACATGAAACTGAGTTAGAAAGAAACTGCTTCAAGGTGCCCAGGTGAACCACCCAATATCTGCTGGACAGACACCATCTGCTGGGCTGCCTATTCTTCCCGATCCTCGCACCTGATGTAGGCTCTAACTGAATCAAAACAGTGTGTTGACATCCACAGAGGAATATCATAAAGCAATACCAAAGACCTACAACCCAGGTCAGTCTCAAAGCAATTATGCTGAGTAAATTTAAAAAATTGTGTGCATATATATACAAACACCAGAAAAAAAAAAAAAAAAAAAAAGAAAAAAGAGTGTGTACTATGAATCCACTTCCATAGAATTCAGAAAATGCAATTTCACCTGCAGAGACTAGAGGGGAGCTGCCCCAGGGGATGGGAGTGGGGGTGGGGAGAAAGGCCTCACAAAGGCAGAGGAGAAACTACTGACAGCTTGCTCCTGGAAGCATCCTGGGTTGGTTCAAATGTCAAAGTTCATCCAATTGTAATGTAAATACTTAAATGTAAATATGCAGACATTTACTAGACACTGAAAAACTAGTATAATTTTGTGATTCTTTTTTCTCCAGTTGTAGAGGGACAAGCACTCTACCACTGAGCCACAACCCCAACCCATGATTTGGGGATTCTGACTTCTCCCACAGCCAAATACCCATAGTCTTCCCAGCTTGGGCCTCCTGGGTGGGGTTAATGGAGTGACCCAGGGAGGCCAAGGCTCAGGGAGGCTCTGTAACACTCCCTGGGCCCCAGAGGAAGGGTGGCCCTGGGCTTGGCACTCACTCACTGCACTGCCTCACCATTCCTAGCAGGTTGGTCCCAGAAGGAGCATCCCAGAGGCAGCAAGGTTGCAGAGCTCACCTGTCACCATCTTGTCACCGAGACACACCCTGGACCAAGAGGTTCATGGAATAAACACTAAGTTAAACAAATCTCTAGTCACAGGCAGGGCTGGTTCAGAACAAAGGAATGCAGTGCCTATTTTTGAAAAGACCCATTTTTACTTATTAGTCACTGGGCAAATATTCATACACAAATTCCCCCCAAAACCAAAGGTCAGGGTGAATTCTAAGTGCTATGAGTGTGCACAGATGTGTGGCTGGAACTGACCATCAGCGTAGAAGGCCCCAGTCAATGCTAGCACCTGCTGCTTTTGGCTGATCCTTCAACAGTCAGATTAAAGGGGCTGTGACAACTCAGAGCTTTTGGAAATGCAGTTAGTGACAGCTCAACTTTGTTAAACTTGCCCCTGTGACTACCAAGCGTGCAGGTCTCATTTTGGTAGAATTTACCATGGTAAAACTAAAGGGAAGAACAAGTCTCTTCCTAAAGCAAACAACAGATTTCAAAAAGCAAGGCATTCATAGCACAATTACAAAACTAGATGCAACCTGACTGGTCTGTATTTATAGTGTGTCAGGGTTTAATACCCAGAAAATTCCAGAACAAGACTGTCTTTCAGGCCATTTGAGATCATAGAGGAGAGGCCAATATTTCTCCCTAAGCCTAGAGAAATCAATTAAACTCAAGGCCTCTGATCCTGGCAACACAGGATAGAAACAAATGAAAAAATCTTTGAAAACAAGGTGCCAGGGCCTCACCCAGACTGCAAGCTGGTGGGCAGACAGAGAGGCAGGGCTCTATCCTGGGGCACAGGGCAAGGCCCAGGGCGGAGGACTCCCACACTTGGCCTGGATCTTGTCTTCTCCCACTGTGTCCACCCACTTGCTGGGTGGTGCAAAACTGAGTGCACCCAAATGTAAGAGAAAGGTCCCAGAGAGCCCTTAAGATGATCCCAGGACCAAAAGAAGGCACTAGGCTGAGGAACCACTGTCCCAGCACCTTTGTTCAACCCACAGAACAGGAGGGGTAACTGGAAAACACCCCACTGTGGCAGCTCTGGCCTGAGGGGTGGGCAGTAGAAACCACTTTCTGCTCAATTTCGCTATGAATCTAAAACTGCTCTAAGATGCAAAGTCTATTAAAAGAAAATTGCAGGCCTAAGAAGTGTCAAGGCTAGACCCACAGCCTTCACTACTGGACAGGGCAGTCCTGCCCTGAAGTTAGTAATAAAGCCACAGCACATGGCAGGCTCAGGCCAAGGCTATCAACAAACATGCCCAGGCCTAATGACCAGTCCAATAGCAGAGGAATGTACAACTGGGAGTCCCCCAAACAGGAAGTGGTTACTGTCTCAACAGCACCGGCCTAACCACACGTCGGGTCACCAGGGCCTCTGTTCTCTGTGAGGCAATCCTGGCCGTGATTGCCCGCAGAGAAGGCTGCCTGAGAGGCCCGCTCTAGAGAAACAGCTCTAGGACACAACCTATCTATGAAAAGGAACAGGGTGACAAGGACAGGGTGCAGGGCCAGGCTAGAGGCTGGGGGAAGGGGAGGAGAAAGCTGGGAAGGGAAGGAGACTGGGGAAAATGAGGACGGAAAGGGTATGGGAAGGAGGGAAAAGGAGGCTCTGAAGGGGAGGCCAGGAAAGAGAGGCTGGGCCCAGGAAAGAGAGACCGAGAAAGGGGAAGGGGGAGGTTGGGGAAGAGGGCAGGGAAAGGGAATGAGGAGGCTGGGGAAGAGAAGACCCGAGAAGGAGGCCAGAGAAGGGAAAGAGACCGGGAAGGAGAAAGCCAGGGAAGGCGGAGACCGAAGTGGGTAAACCACACGGGGGAAGCGGACAGGGAAACCCAGGAAGGAAGACGTAGGGCTCTGAAGGGGAAGAAGAGAAGCGAAGGCCAGGGAAGGGAAAAGGAGGCGGCACAGGGCAGGCCGCGCCGCGCAGCCCGGAGCCCGGAGCCCGCCGCCCCCTCTCCAGCCGTCGCGACAGGCAGCTGAGCCGGCCAATCGAGGAGCGGGGCGCCGCGGGACGGCCAATGGGTGGCGGGGGCGGGGCCTCGGCGGCAAGCCGCCGCCCGCGCCCACCTGAAGAAGAGGGTCCGGTACATCTGGTGCGCCTCGTAGTAGTCGCCCTTCTCGACGCTGGCGCGCAGCTTGCCCTCCACGCGCTGGACGCCGCCGCGGTTTCGGGCGCCGTTGCGGGCCCCCTCCTGCTCCGCCATTGCCGCCGCCGCCGCCATGGGCCGGCGTTCCGCGCAGGGCTGACGCTGTCGCAGGCGCGGTCGGCGGCGCCTCTCGGCTTCCGTCCCTGAGCCCGCCCGACGCCCTCTACGGTGGCCGCGAGGAGCCGCGCGGGTCGACGGCTGCGGGCGACACGTGACTGAGGAGGGGCCGCGGAGCCTACGGGCGGCCGCGTGAGCAGGGCGGGGCTACGTGTCCTGGGTGGAGCTGTAGGCAACCACGTGATCGCGAGGCGGGGGCCTAGGTTCGTGCTATGTGCCCTGGGCGGGGCTGCAGGTGGCCACGTGACCGCTGGCGGTGCTACGCAAGCGGGGTGGGGCCAGAACCTCTGCCATGTGCCCAGGGTGGCCACGTGTCCGGGCGGGGCGCTGCTCACTACACAATGCGCGCGAACCGCGGCATGGTCACTGGCCGGGTGGTGGCCTCTGCAGCGCGATAGGTCCAACCCCAGCTTCCCGTGGTGGAGCCAAGCAGTCGCCCTTCATCGGTCCTGGGCAGGGGGCGTTTCAAACATGTTGACAGTGATTTAAAACCTTTTTGGAATATTTGAGAGGTTGTCTTGGGCTTTCCTGCTAGGAAATCTATTATTCGGGGACCAAGATGAACAGCCTTCACACCTGCTCCAGAGGGGATGCAAGGGTCTGTCTGAGGTGCACTGGCGATTCCTGGTGATACAGCCAGACACGGTGCCCTGGCCAGGCATTACAGTGGTTGACAGCTGAGACAGGATGACCTAGGTATGGATTAGAGCAGAGGCAGATGGGATAGGGTGGCTTGGCCATGGGTTAAGCTGTGTGGTGAAGGGTCCAGCGGGACCTTTAGCTGTACATGAGCCTTTTACTGTGGGGCTGGCTCAAGACTTGGGGGTGCTGGAATGCAGGCAGAACCCTATACAAGAACTGTGCTTTCTTTTGAGGGGGTAGGTGGGTACAGGAGATTGAACTCAGGGGCACTTGACAACTGACCCACATCCCCAAACCCTATTTTGTGCTTTCTTTAGAGACAGGGTCTCACTGAGTTGCTTAGTACCTCACTTTTGCTGAGGCTAGCTTTGAACTCACAATCCTGCAATCAGCCTCCCCAGCCACTGGGATTACAGGCATGTGCTACTGCGCCCAGCATAATAACTGTTTTTACACACACACACACACACACACACACTCTCTCTCTCTCTCTCTCTCTCTCTCTCTCTCTCTCTCTTTCTCCTATGGGTGGGGCTGTAGCTCAGTGGTAGAGCACTTGCCTCACATTTGTGAGGCACTGGGTTCGATCCTCAGCACCACATTAAAAAATACATGAAAATACATTGTGTCCATTTACAACTAATTTTTTTAAAATTACGCACAGTAAAAGATTACTAACAAAAGAGCTCAATTACAGTAATGCACTGGGAGTTAGGTACATGAATGTGGGCTCACTCTCATGTGTCTGCTTGTGCTGTCCTCACCCTTCTTGTGGGGATATGGGATGATGCAGTGCCAGCAAGGTGAAAGCAAGGAGCCGTGATACAGGCTTGTTGTGATGTGGCACCACTACCTAAAGATCACCTGAACACAAGCACTGTGATGTGACAACACTCCTGATAATCACTCCATAACCAATCAGCCAGAAGCAGTCACAGTGTGGGGAAATGGAACAAGGGACAACTGGGTCTGGATGGGACTAAATGGAATGGGTCCTTACCTCAGGACAGTGTGTACAATGTGAGAACTACTTTCTATAGATCCTTAAAAGAACCAGAATTGCTTAACCCCAGTTACTCATTCAATTAGCCATGGGTAATTGGAAGTGAAAATCAAAGCTACTGTATTATTGTTTATAATAGCAAGGAAATGGAAACTGATATCCATAAGTTGAATAGTAGAATCAACACAATATATACAATGAAACCAAAAGGTTTCAAAGAACTTGTTAAAACAAATTCTTCACTGGTACATGATCTCCAAAGTATATTTGATAACTGGAAGAAAGCAAGGTGCAAACAGTGTGGTGAGTATGCTGCCACTTGTGTAAAAGCAAGAGATGAGTCCCCAGGGTCACTTGCAGCACGCACCTTGAGTGGCAGGTCGCTTCTCGGGGAGAGCAAGCCCTCTTTTCCCAATGATCTCACTTGAGTATCTCTTTGTGGTGCTAAGTATGGAACCCAGGGTCTCAGACAGCCTAGGCATTTGTGCCACCAGAGCCATACCCCAGTGCCTAAGCACCTTCTTATCTACCCTGTATCTGCTTTCCAGCTGGACTCCCCTAAGCAGGAAGAGGTGCCCTGAGAACCTGTAGACTAAAGGCCTTGAAGGACACAGCCAGTGCTTGCAGCACCCGAGCTCTCACTCTCAGCACACAGACCCTTCCCACACCTCATGGGTAGAGAGAAAGCAAACTGAGAAAGGAAATATACTGTTTATTACTCATTTGAAATATCACATGCACTTTAAAAAATTTAAACTCTTTAAACATCTCAATAGCATCTTATCAATTTGGTGGCAGCAAAAGAAACACTACCAAAAACAAATATTTTGAAAAGCATTTACAAAAATACATTGCACAAAGTCCTATCTTGCATCTTTAAAAATAAATATTCAAAATATCTCCACCCCAACTTCCAAATTTAGCTTTATATAGGAAATTTGACTTATATATGTACCTATAATATAGGAAACATCTGTACACATTTCACCCAACCTAGCTGCATGGGCATTGGTTCAACTCTCGGAGAAGCACAGATCTATGTGGCTGAAGTACTTGAGGACTGTACAGCCCTCACATAACTCCAGAGACCAGTGAGCACCGCCATGCTTTTTCTGAAAGTACAGCATTTATGGTGTGCCAAGGCTGTCTTGACCAACAAAATGTAAATAATTCTTAAAGTAAAACATCTAACACTTGAAGTGCCTTGTACATATCTCCATTATAAAGTCTGCTCATAAAATAGTCTGTAGTATTAAATATTAATTATAACCAAAAGAAGTCTCACAAGAATCAAGTGAGAATAGCTGACAGTTGGATAAAAGGCAAACCCCACTGAGAGCCAGTAAACAGTGCTGCCATAGGAAAGACTGGACTCCACAGCAATGGTGACATGCCCTGGAGGGTCAGGGGCCTTAGTGTTGCCCCTTCAGCAGAACTCAAAACACAGCCCAAGGACAATAGAAGGTGAGATCTTTTAGTTGCTGTCCATGCTGTGAATTTCAACTGCAACATCCTCCTGAGCTCTTCCATTTATGATGTTGGTTGGGACCCAAATTGCCCCCCTTCTGGTCACGCTCCCACCCTCAGCAGAAAAACACTCTGTCTTGCTCAGCACCAAGGAGGCACAGGACACGTCTCGGCCCCTATGCAACTGGGGAACCCAAGTGCTGAAACAAGGAACCCACCTGGTGGAAGTTTCAGAATCCAAAAACTAGGAGATGGTTTTCCCTGAAAGAACATGTGTGGGTTTGACAGATGGACTGTGTCTGCACTCCTAAAGGTCCAACAAACCTGTCAACTCCACCTGCTTTGCTCCTGATATCAAGAATTTAAAGGGCTTATATTAAAAAACAAATCCCCCAAATAAAATGAGTGTCTTTGAGAACCATACATTCAAATGAGTTTCCAGAGAACCCACCACGGAGTCTTCGTGGACCACGCACATGGCATGCAGTGCTTTCGAGGACTCACCATGCAGGTCCTTTGCCACTGCATATGCTGATTGTAGGGCTGACATGTTACTGTTCTATGCATGCCCTCACCCCAAGGATCCAGTGTTTCTGGCAGTTCTGGTATATACAAGCATATACAAAACTAGGGAATCCTTTATTTTGTGGGTTCTCCGTGAACTCTGAACCGATACAGGCAGGTATACTCAGGGTGGCCCCAGTTTGAGAGGATGCGGAGTTCCAGTATTTGGAAGGCTTTGTCAGGTCTTTCCTGAAATGGGAAAAAACACATTTACTTCAGATTAAGAGCCCTGACACCAACACTTCTCCTAGTATGCTATCTGACAGGAAACAGCCTTTGGAAATTAGAATTCTCAGTATGAACTTTCTAAATCATAAATTCAGGGAGATTCTCAGAACCAACCAGCCACAGACTGTCTTGCTGTCACCACCAATACCTGCACCTGCACACAGCTCACTACAGCTGGGAGGTACAGGTTGATTTCCTGCCAAAGCTGATCCTTATGTGCCCCTGAACAAGACTGTTCCCAGTGACAGAGACGGTGAGGGGACATGGCACCAGTCCTTACCGGAGCATGGAACATCTGCAGTGACTCCCCTTCTTGGTCATATGTGAACTGTCCCAAAGGCTGCCCTTCTTCTTGATACTCATTTTCTAAACCCTGAAAACAAGACCAGGTAGTCATCAACAGAAACAGCAGTCATCAACAGAAGTGACTGTGTCACTTCACCTCCATAAGCAGTACTGAAGCCCTATCTAGAAGCTTTTGTCATGGGCTTTCAACCAGAGCCACCCTCCGAGCCAGGTGTGACTGCTCCCATAATACAGATGGGGAAGATTGAGGCCAGCAGGAGGCGTTTGCAGGTAGCAGAGATGTGACTGTCCAATGACACAGACCACACTCACAGCTGCCCTCACCAGTGGGAACTCTAGGCTCCCATGAGCCCAAGGAGACACCAATTTAAGGATAAGTTTATATACATTCTATCACAATAAAAAATAAAAAAATATAAATGACTATTTGATGTCTGTTTCATAATGAGGAAGGATTTTGTAGGTATAAAAAAATGCCATGAAAGAAATTACAGGCCATGAGCAACTACATAAAAACTGAGAGTGATAATAGGAGTCTTACCTGTGACATAGTGACTAAGGAGAGGGTGTGATCTCCAGAATGGAGTTACCAGAAGAACACACCTCTGCTCAGGGCTGGCAGAGACAGGAGACGGGCTGGTGCAGTTTCCCCATACCTTGACTGCACTCTTACTAAGCCCTGAGCATCTAATGTGAGGACAAGTGCAGACAGAAGCCACTGCACTCATGCCACCAAAGGGTTAGTCCATGGGCTCAGCTGGGGCAGCATTCTCCTGTACTTATAGATGCCTGGAGACTCTTAATTGTCATAGAGAGATGCTTGTGACAAAATTTTGATTTTTTTTTTATGGCAGAAAACAAAAGTTTATGAATAGTAATGTCTAAAATATATATATATATATATTTTTAAGGGGAGGAAGTCACAATGGTAATGGTGGCTTTCTCTAGGTGCTGGAGTTGTGGGTACCCTTTTTGAATTTTTTTTTTTTTTTTTTTTGTACTGGGGATTGAACCCAGAGGTGCTCTACCACTGAACTATATCCCAGCCTATTTATGTTGAGAGGGTCTCACTAAGTTTCTGAGGCTGGCCTTGAACTTGCAAGCCTCCTGACTCACTGTGATTACAGTGTGGGCCAATACATCAGGCTTTTTTCCAAATTCTATATCATTTATTTCTATAAATTTTAAAAGTAAAGAAAGAAAATTTGCTTTATTGTTCATCATTCACTTGCTTCAACACCACATCATGGTCCGAACTGTTAGGAAAAGTATAACGGCAGCGGCACCCCAGAAAAAAACCCTAACATGGCGCCTAAGGACCTTCTCTTCCTACTTTCCCCTTTTTCCATTCCTGCGGGTGTGAACTCTCCCGCTGGTGCCAATATTTCAAATCTCGCTGGCAGGGAACCTTAGCCCCAATAAGAACTAATTCCTGGGCTCTGGAACTGATATCTGGAAGAACTTGCCAATAAACGGGTGGCCTGCCATTTATCTAAGCCCTGCCATCTCTCCTTAGATCTATAAAAGCACACAGCCTTTTTTTTTTTTTTTAAAGAGAGAGTGAGAGAGGAGAGAGAGAGAGAATTTTTAATATTTATTTTTTAGTTCTCGGCGGACACAACATCTTCGTTGGTATGTGGTGCTGAGGATCGAACCCGGGCCGCACGCATGCCAGGCGAACGCGCTCCCGCTTGAGCCACATCCCCAGCCCAGCACACAGCCTTTTGCAATAAAGTGGAACTCTCCCTGGCAAATTGTCTTGCATGGAGGCTTCTTTCACGAACTTCCTTCTTAGGTGAACAGACACTTGGAGAACCCCACTCTCAAAGGCAGGCACATCTAACCCAGTCAGATGAACCCGGCATGTGAACTGGACATTGACTGCTGTGCTACTCATGAGTGCCCCTCCCTGGAAAAGTGTCAGAATGTTCCCAAAACACTGAATGTACTAATTCTTCTGAAGGGCAGAGGGAGAAGGCAGAGGAGAGCTGCCATCAGTCTTTGGGTCATTCATCTTTGGGAAATTTCCAGAGAGGGAAATGCCCCAGCAGCGGGGTGCACTTACGTAGACTGCGAAGTCCTTGGGGGCACTGGAGATGTTGCCAGTTGGTGACAGTGTCTTTGGTATGTGCTCCACTGTGAATGTGGTGGGATGGATCTTCATTGACAGCCGAACTACCAGATACCCCTGGGAGCCTTTAAATGCCCAGCAATTACCTGGATATATGTCAGGCTAGGGAAAGGCAAAACACGAGAACTCAGAGTCTGAATCAGCCTTTAACCTCTTAAAAAACAGAAGCATTAAGAAAAAACAATGCTAATACTAAAATAAAAATAATAAGGACTTTTGCATGGTAAAAAATGTCATGAACAAATCAGAAGAGAAACAGGGAAAGAAAGGTGGCTCAGTGTGTGCCTATAAAGGGTCCCTTCCTTTTCCCCTGGAAAGGGGAAGTGCTGATGATTGAGTTGGTCGATAATCACCAAAGATGTAATCAATTATGCCTGTGTGATGAAGCAGCCAAAAATTCCCCAATGGCCAAAAGTTCAGAGGAGCCTCAGGACAGCTGAACACAGGGAGGTGCCTAGGTGGTGGCACAAAGGAATCAATGTGTTAAGGTTTGGATGTGTGGTGTCCCCCAAAAGCTCAAGTGTGGGACAATGCAAGAAAGTTCAAAGGAAAAACGATTGGGTTGTGAAAGTCTAATCCAATCAGTGATTAATCCCCTGACAGGATTAACTGGGTGGTGTCTGAAGGGTAGGGTGTGGCTGGAGGGAAGTGGTTCATTGGGAGTGTGGCGATGGGGTGTATTTTTTATCTAGAGAATGGAGTCTTTCTCTGCCGGATCATCATGGAGCTGCTTCTGTCTGCTACACTCTTCCACCATGATGTTCAGCCTCACCTTGAGCCCTGAAGAATGGAGCTGGCCTTCTATAGACGAAGACCTCTAAAACCGTGAGCCCATAAATAAACTTTTCCTCCTCTACAGTTGTTCTGGTTGGGTCCTTTTAGTCACAGCAGTGAAAAAGCTGACAAAAACAGTAAGGAAGTGCTGGGGCCAGTCCCTCAGGCATGAACTCCCTCATGAGCTCCCACTGAGCTGCCTACCCATGATCCCTGCACTTCTCCAGCCGCTGCACAGGGCCCAGGCTGGGTGGAGGACCTCAGCCACCATAGAGACAGACAGCATCTACTCACCTGAATCACCACACGGGGTGACTGTGAGAAGTACCACAGGGGGATTCCAAACAGGCTTAGCAAGGCTGTCTTGGTTTCATATGTTTCAGAGCATCGAGTGCTCAGAATGCTGCCACCTGGAACAAAGTAAAGTTCATTTCATCATCTGACTCTACTACTGCCCCCAGCAAAGACTGCTGCCTGTTAAGCACTACCCAGAGTGCTTTGATCTTCTCAAGTTTCCACTCGCACAAAGAGCCTTTAGCTTTAAGATCAGCCCTATTCCTTTCCTTTTAAATTTTTCTAGATAAAGAATCAAGAATTCTAGCAAGCACCAGTCCTAGTGGTAGGTGAGTTTTCAAAGGACTACTTAAGGGGCGAGGTAATGCTATGCCAATCCTCAATTAAAACCAAAGCCCTGGGGGCCAGTAGTGACCAAAGAGGTATAAGTTTTTGTTTGGGGTAACAGGAAAATTCCAGAATTGGTGGTGATGACTACATAGCACTGGGTTATACTCACAACCACTGAGCTGCATACTTTTTTTTTTTTTTAAGTTATAGGTACACACCATGTCTTTACTTTACTTTTACATGGTCTTCAGGATCAAACCCAGTGCTTCATGCATGCTACGCTCTACCTCTGAGCCATGACTCCAGCCCTAGCTGCATACTTTTAATTAAGATGCTTATGTCACATGACCTCTAATCTCAGAGTAGCAAAAGAAGTTCCAGTCTGCTCTTCCTATGGAAGAGCGCAGACAAGACACTGGAATCAGCAACAAACAAGCAGATAAGAACTCAAGATTCGGATTCCAACATGGCGGCGGGCGCGGAGAGATCAAGTCTCTGACCTCTTCAGCTGTGCAGGCATAGGGAGTCGTAAACAACCTAAATCTGTTTGCTCAGGATCACTAGGCAATGCTGAGCTGACGTGGATCTGGGGCCAACAGTCTGGGCCTCTCAGAACACACTCTGAGCCCAGATCGGCTGAATTCAAGCTCCCGTTCGCCTGCTTCCCGCAAACAGCTGTGACTCAGCACTAATCCATCCGGCTGAAACAACTGGTCAGCCCTTCTCATCCTACGGAGGTAAATGCCTACCGAGCCTTCATAGGTAGTGGCCACAGGTTTGAAACGGGGCTTGGGAGAGACAGTAAGGACCCACCCGTTGCATTGGTCGCCCGGCAAAGGGAAACGAACTGTCGCCATTTGCAAGAGACACCACCATGGCAGAGAACTGACGTCATCAGACTGCGGCGGAGGAGATAACTTCATTGAAACCTGCGACTACAGGTGTGTAATTCCCTAGCCTTCCCTCTCCACACATCGGGGAAACCTTAAGGGCCCCTCCCAGCTCTCCCATGAGCGCGATAGCCAGCCCGAGGGAATCAGAGGTGGCGTGGGACCCGCGGCGCGGAACTACCGCTCCCACCAGGGCTGACAGCTGAGGTCTCTTGCACCAGCTACCGGGGGCGTGGCTACCGGAGGGCAAGTAAAATTCGCTGAGGATTCTCAGCCCCAAGCTCTACAAACTTAGGGTCTGAGGGAATGGCAAACTGGAAGAGTGTGCCCAGTCGTTCATGAAAACAGGGCTCCCAGGAGCAGCAGACCTGGCGTGTAGCCAGTATTGTGATGAGCGACACCTGTGAGAGGGGCCTGGCTAGAGGAAAAGTGGGAAGTGACTAGACACGAGAGGAGGCCCTAGGCACTCAGGATTGGAGACTCGCCCAGTCTGGGAGGAGCTGCTGCACAGTGATTGGTTCCCGCGTATTGACAGGAGAAACTTGGCCTGGTGGGCACAGCGCCACCTACTGGAAGAGAAGTTAATCAAACTCTAAGACTGCATTTATTAGTTTTTTTTTCTTTTTTTCTTTTCCCTTTTTTTTTGATTTGGGTTTTTCTTTCATTTTCATTTTTCTTTCTTGTTTTTTAAATTTTTTTTACAACTTTTTAAAATTTTTTTTCTTCTAATTTTAATTTTTTTATTATTATTTTTAAAAATTTTTTTTTATTTCCTATTTTTTTCTTCTTTTGTCTTTTCATTTCTCTTATCCCCCCTTCCTTGAATTCTACCTGCTTACTCTCATTCTCTTTAGTGACTTCTTCCCTTCCCTTCTAATACCTTTCCTCCCAAGCATCAAATAAATTTATAGGAGTAAACAGTAACTCAGCAGTCAAACACAACAAGAAGTAACATGAGCAGCTTCAAAAAGCAAGGAAGAAAAGGAGTACAAACAATGCAGGACAGCCTAAATATTCAGGAGGACCTAGAGTCATCAGAAAAATGGTCATATAAAGAACTCAAGGAACACCTTAGACAGATGGAATGGAACCTTAAAGAGGATACAAGACAGCAAATTCAAGCAGCGAAAGAACACATTGAGAATGAATTACATAAACAGATAAAAGAAGAAGTTAAGCATCTTTATCAGGAGATAGAGATTATAAAAAATAATCAAACAATAATTCTAGAAATGAAGGAAACGATAAACCAAATTAAAAACTCAATTGAGAGTATCACTAACAGAGTGGAGCAAGTAGAAGCCAGAACGTCAGATAATGAAGACAAAATATATCATCTTGAAAAGAGTCTAGCCAACTCAGAAAGGCTGGTAAAAAATCACGAGAAAAACATCCAAGAGTTATGGGATAACATAAAAAAAACAAACTTATGAGTCATCGGGATAGAAGAAGGTACAGAGATTCAAACCAAGGGAATGAGTAACCTGCTGAATGAAATAATTACAGAAAACTTTCCAGAAATAAAAAAGGAAACAGATATACATATTGAAGATGCATACAGGACACCGAGCACACAAAATCACAGTAGACCAATGCCAAGACACATTGTTATGAAGATATCCAATATACAGAACAAAGAGAAAATATTAAGAGCTACAAGAGAAAGGAGACAGATTACATTCAGGGGTAAACCAATAAGGTTAACAACGGATTTTTCATCACAGACACTGAAAGCAAGAAGGTCATGGAACAATGTATTTCAAACACTGAAAGACAATGGATGCCAACCAAGAATTCTGTATCCAGCAAAATTAAGCTTCAGGTATGACAACAAAATAAAAATCTTTCATGATAAACAAAAGTTAAAAGAATTTGCAGCCAGAAAACCAGCATTGCAAAGCATTTTGAGCAAAACACTACACGAGGAAGAAATGAAAACAATAACCAAAACCATCAGTGGGAAGTGCCTCAGTAAAGACAGAGGGCGAGGGGAAAGATAATCATGGAGAAACAAACTAAATTTTTTAAAAAAAGGATAAACAATCAAACATGGATGGAAGTACAAACCATATATCAATAGTAACTCTGAATGTTAATGGCTTAAACTCTCCAATAAAGTGACACAGGCTGGTATCATGGATTAAAAAAACAAATCCAACAATATGCTGCCTCCAGGAGACACATCTGATTGGAAAAGACATACACAGGCTGAAGGTGAAAGGATGGGAAAAAATATACCACGCACACGGTCCTTGTAAGCAAGCAGGGGTGGCCATCCTCATAGCGAATAAAATCGACTTCAAGACTAAGTTAATCAAAAGGGATAAAGAAGGTCATTATATACTGTTAAAAGGAACCATTCACCAACAAGACATAACAATTATCAATATTTATGCACCAAATAATGGTGCTGCGACATTCATAAAACAAATTCTCCTCAAGTTCAAGAATCAAATAGACCACAACAAAATAATTATGGGTGACTTCAACACACCTCTCTCACCATTGGACAGATCCTCCAAACAAAAGTTGAATAAAGAAACTATAGAACTCAATATCACAATCAATAACCTAGACTTAACTGACATATATAGAATATATCAACCATCATCAAATGGATATACTTTTTTCTCAGCAGCACATGGATCCTTCTCAAAAATAGACCATATATTATGCCATAGGGCAACCCTCAGTAAATATAAAGGGGTGGAGATAATACCACGCATTTTATCTGATCATAATGGAATGAAACTGGAAATCAATGATAAAAGAAGGAAGGAAAAATCCTACATCACATGGAAAATGTACAATATGTTACTGAATGATCAATGGGTTACAGAAGACATAAAGGAGGAAATCAAAAAATTCTTAGAGATAAATGAAAATACAGACACAACATATCGGAATCTATGGGACACAATGAAAGCAGTTTTAAGAGGAAAATTCATCGCCTGGTTGTCATTCCTCAAAAAAAGAAAAAACCAACAAATAAATGAGCTCACACTTCATCTCAAAGCCCTAGAAAAGGAAGAGCAAAACAACATCAAATGTAGCAGAAGGCAAGAAATAATTAAAATCAGAGCGGAAATCAATGAAATTGAAACAAAAGAAACTATTGAAAAAATTAGCAAAACTAAAAGTTGGTTCTTCGAAAAAATAAATAAGATTGACAGACCTTTAGCCATGCTAACGAAGAGAAGAAGAGAGAGAACTCAAATTACTAACATACGGGATGAAAAAGGCAATATCACAACAGATGCTACAGAAATACAGAAGACAATTAGAAATTATTTTGAAAACCTATATTCCAATAAAATAGAAGATAGTGAAGACATCGATAAATTTCTTAAGTCATATGATTTGCCCAGACTGAGTCAGGAGGATACACACAATTTGAACAGACCAATATCAATGGATGAAATTGAAGAAGCGATCAAAAGACTACCAACCAAGAAAAGCCCAGGACCGGATGGGTATACAGCGGAGTTTTACAAAACCTTTAAAGAAGAATTAATACCAATACTTTTCAAGTTATTTCAGGAAATAGAAAAAGAGGGAGCTCTTCCAAATTCATTCTATGAGGCCAACATCACCCTGATTCCGAAATTAGGCAAAGACACCTCAAAGAAAGAAAACTACAGACCAATATCTCTAATGAACCTAGATGCAAAAATCCTCAATAAAATTCTGGCAAATAGAACACAAAAACACATCAAAAAAATTGTGCACCATGATCAAGTAGGATTCATCCCTGGGATGCAAGGATGGTTCAATATACGGAAATCAATAAATGTTATTCACCACATCAATAGACTTAAAGATAAGAACCATATGATCATCTCGATAGATGCAGAGAAAGCATTCGACAAAGTACAGCATCCTTTATGTTCAAAACATTAGAAAAACTAGGGATAACAGGAACTTACCTTGACATTGTAAAAGCTATCTATGCTAAGCCTCAGGCTAGCATCATTCTGAATGGACAAAAGTTGAAGGCATTCCCTCTAAAATCCGGAACAAGACAGGGATGCCCTCTATCACCACTTCTATTCAATATAGTTCTCGAAACACTGGCCAGAGCAATTAGACAGACGAAAGAAATTAAAGGCATAAAAATAGGAAAAGAAGAACTTAAATTATCACTATTTGCAGATGACATGATTCTATACCTAGAAGACCCAAAAGGGTCTACAAAGAAACTACTAGAACTAATAAATGAATTCAGCAAAGTGGCAGGATATAAAATCAACACGCATAAATCAAAGGCATTTCTGTATATCAGCGACAAAACTTCTGAAACGGAAATGAGGAAAAACACTCCATTCACAATATCCTCAAAAAAAATAAAATACTTGGGAATCAACCTAACAAAAGAGGTGAAAGATTTATACAATGAAAACTACAGAACCCTAAAGAGAGAAGTAGAAGAAGATCTTAGAAGATGGAAAAATATACCCTGTTCATGGATAGGCAGAACTAACATTATCAAAATGGCAATATTACCAAAAGTTCTCTATAGGTTTAATGCAATGCCAATCAATATCCCAACGGCATTTCTTGCAGAAATAGATAAAGCAATCATGAAATTCATATGGAAAAATAAAAGACCCAGAATAGCAAAAGCAATTCTAAGCAGGAAGTGTGAATCAGGCGGTATAGCGATACAGATTTCACACTGTATTACAGAGCAATAGTGACAAAAACAGCATGGTACTGGTACCAAAACAGGCGGGTGGACCTATGGTATAGAATAGAGGACACAGAGACTAATCCACAAAGTTACAACTATCTTATATTTGATAAAGGGGCTAAAAGCATGCAATGGAGGAAGGATATCAACAAATGGTGTTGGGAAAACTGGAAATCCATATGCAACAAAATGAAACTGAATCCCTTTCTCTGGCCATGCACAAAAGTTAACTCAAAATGGATCAAAGAGCTTGATATCAAATCAGAGACTCTGCGTCTGACAGAAGAAAAAGTTGGCTCCGATCTACATATTGTGGGGTTGGGCTCCAAATTCCTTAATAGGACACCCATAGCACAAGAGTTAATAACAAGTATCAACAAATGAGACTTACTTAAACTAAAAAGTTTTTTCTCAGCAAGAGAAACAATAAGAGAGGTAAATAGGGAGCCTACATCCTGGGAACAAATTTTTACTCCTCACACTTCAGATAGAGCCCTAATATCCAGAGTATACAAAGAACTCAAAAAATTAGACAATAAGATAACAAATAACCCAATCAACAAATGGGCCAAGGACCTGAACAGACACTTCTCAGAGGAGGATATACAATCAATCAACAAGTACATGAAAAAATGCTCACCATCTCTAGCAGTCAGAGAAATGCAAATCAAAACCACCCTAAGATACCATCTCACTCCAGTAAGATTGGCAGGCACTATGAAGTCAAACAACAACAAGTGCTGGCGAGGATGTGGAGAAAAGGGTACACTTGTACATTGCTGGTGGGACTGCAAATTGGTGCGGCCAATTTGGAAAGCAGTTTGGAGATTCCTGGGAAAGCTGGGAATGGAACCACCATTTGACCCTGCTATTGCCCTTCTCGGACTATTCCCTGAAGACCTTAAAAGAGCATGCTACAGGGATACTGCCACATCGATGTTCATAGCAGCACAATTCACAATAGCTAGACTGTGGAACCAACCCAGATGCCCTTCAATAGATGAATGGATAAAAAAAATGTGGCATCTATACACAATGGAGTACTATGCAGCAATAAAAATGACAAAATCATAGAATTTGCAGGGAAATGGATGGCACTAGAGCAGATTATGCTTAGTGAAGCTAGCCAATCCCTAAAAAACAAATACCAAATGTCTTCTTTGATATAATGAGAGCAACTATGAACAGAGCAGGGAGGAAGAGTAGGAAGAAAAGAGTAACATTAAACAGAGACATGAGATGGGAGGGAAAGGGAGAGAAAAGGGAAATTGCATGGAAATGAAGGGAGACCCTCATTGCTATACAAAATTACATATAAGAGGTTGTGAGGGGAATGGGAAAATAAACAAGGAGAGAAATGAATTACAGTAGATGGGGTAGAGAGAGAAGATGGGAGGGGAGGGGAGGGGGGATAGTAGGGGATAGGAAAGGTAGCAGAATACAACAATTACTAATAGGGCATTATGTAAAATTGTGGATGTGTAACCGAAGTGATTCTGCAATCTGCATTTGGGGTAAAATTGGGGGTTCATAACCCACTTCAATCTAATGTATGAAATATGATATGTCAAGAGCTTTGTAATGTTGTGAACAACCAATAAAAATAAATAAATAAATAAAAATAAAACTTAAAAAAAAAAAAAAAAGAACTCAAGATTCCCACAGAGCTGCATCAGCCCTGGCCCTCTGCCCTTATGAGACTACACAGCAGGACCTCAACTCAGTGATTCTCCTCTAGGAAGAGATGGGAGGGGTATGATTTTACATTTAAACAAGGTGTTCAAAGTTCTGATGGCTATCTGATTTTCAGAACCACTGAAATGCCTTTTAAAAATGTCCCACTATGGGGCTGGGGATGTGGCTCAAGTGGTATAGCGCTCCCCTGGCATGCGTGAGGCCCTCAGCACCAGTCCGCTGAGAACTAAAAAATAAATAGTAAAATTCTCTCTCTCTCTCTTTAAAAAAAAAAAAAAAGTCCCACTATCAATAAAAACAAGAGTCTTCATAAAAACAGTGCTGAGAGCTGACAGATGGAACCCGGCCAGGCATTGCAGGTCACCAGGGTTCTGAATTAATTATACACAAATCTGCGAGGACCATAAGAATGAAGGATGACTACTGGCCCAACCATTTGGTTAAAATGTCACTTGATGCCACTGAACTCAAAGTAACTTCTAAATTGTTGAATTTCAGAGGTGTAACTAAAATTTATGCCCTAAAGAAAGACATTTTAGAAAATACAGAGAATGTGAACATTAGTGCTGGCTTCTAGCTAGCACATGAAGGACCTACTGTCCTTGGCAGCCCTGGGGCTCACCCACCACCACATCCAGAGCCCAGGAGAGGGTAACATCCAGACTCAAAACCCAGCTGTTCCAGCAACAATGGGGTTACGTGCATGACCTCCATTGCCAGGTTTCCTAACCTGAGATAAGCCAAAGCAAACAGATTGTGGGTTGTAAAAATCCCCATTCCCTCTGCAGGCTCAACAACCCTTCTGTACACTAGTGAATATTCAAAATCTCCTTATCTCCCAAGAAATGTTAGTCCACCAGCCCCATCTGCAATTCCTAAAATTTAAAAATTTAAGGTAAGTTTCGTGGTACACACCAATAGTCCTAGCTACTCGGGAGTCTAAAGCAGCAGGATCACAAGTTTGAAGCTAATCTGGGCAATTCAGCATGACCCTGTCCAAAAATAAAACAAAGAGGGCTGGGGACACAGCTCAGTAGTACAGGGCTTATATAGTATGTGTGAGGCCCTGGGTTCAATCCCCTGTATTGCAAAAAAAGAAAAAAAGTATCAGAAGACCAAGATTTTCTTTACTACCTACCCATGGAGGCGAAACCATACCTGAACTCACCAATGCTGTCCAAGTGGTATCTGTAGAGTGCTGGTGTGCTGACCTGGTATGCAATCCCAAACTCACTGCCAGGGTATATGGAACCACAGTTCTGATTTCCCAGATATAATGGATCATGACTTTGGGGGACCAAAATAACACCCATGTCCTTCTACTCTCAGCTGCTTTCCTACTGTCTGCCCTATTCATCATCTTTCCTGAGGGCAGAGTCACCACACTCATGATCAGCAACACTGACCAACCTCAGGTGTGTTCTGCGAATGCATAGGCATGGTGTTCCAGCCCTTCTGGGGTGCGCCCTGCAAGCATGTGGGCCCAGCACATTACTGCCCTTCTAGGATGTGCCCTGTGAGCATGTAGGCCCAGTGTTCCAGTCCTTCTGTCCAAAAGGTAATTGTCTAGAGACAAAAAAGCACAAGGGACTCGCCTAGAATTGCACTCAGACTGGTCAATGTTCCACCAAGTCCCTTAATACTTCGAGCTCCCAGCCTGCTAGCAGGTGAACATCGTATTTAATGATTCAAATATCTGTGTACTCACCACCAGATTCCAGGGCAAAGTCCACCATCCCAGTCTTATCTTGAGAATACAGCTTTAAAGCCTTGTTCACAAGGACACGCACTTGCTGGACAAACACATGTGCAAGGGAAGCCCAAACACGAGTGCAAGAGAAAAAAGTCACATTAGTGATGTGAACGAAGACCAGAGGTGCAATACACTTGGGTGACAGGCAGGGGATGCTCCTGTCCTATACCTGAGGGCCATGTCAGAAGGGCAGAAGAGCTAGACCCTCTTTACTAGGGCTCAGATATATCGTTCCCAGGATGCCATCAAGGAGAGTGAAACAGGGATTAGATTTTGGAGCTATTAACATGGGAATCTGGGAAATTTGTGTATGACTGAAAACTCTAATAAATCTCAGAAAGTATACCACAGCACAGGTGGATGGGATCTTTGGAATGAAAAGTTTCAGCGTATAAAGTGCTTCAGGGAGCAGCTGGATGTGACACTGCCTACAGCATGCTTTCATAGGCTCTGGTATTGCACCTGCACCTCTGCCTCCCCTCACTGAACCTGGCCCAACCCTGGAAACCATTCTCAGGATGAGGCTTCACAGCCTGCCTGCATGACACCCAGATATCCAGTCTCACAACAAATGCAGGCTGAACCTTGTCTCACCACTGCTCACCTCCTCTGTGATTCCAGAGACACCAGCGTCGCTCATGGCAGACACGACAGCCTCTGACGTTGGGGCCTGTCCTGTCACTGTAATGTGGTGGGTGATGTTCTTCAGCACCTGCAGCTCCAGGTCTTGCAACAAAACCTGCAGGTCATCCTTGCTCACAAACTGAGAGGAAAATTTCTGCAGCAGCCACTCGAGGGAGCCACCTTGCTGGTCCTCAGAAAATAGGAGTTTGATGGTTTCTCTGACCTGGGTATCCACCTGGTGGCAGTCATTAGTAAATATACAGTGAATTTACTGTTTTAACTAAACCATATCAACACAATATAGATGCCTCAGAAGTATCACATAACTTTCTAAAGTATGTAATATAAAAGTGACACATTTTTTCCCTTCATATTAAATTTAAGACCCCTTCCAAAAATGCTGAAATATTTTCTTTTTGGGGGTCCAGGAGATTGAACCCAGGGGTATTGTGGCACTGAGCTATACCCAAACCCTTTCTTCATTTTTATTTTAAAACAGAGTCTTGCTAAATTGCTCAGGCTGGCCTCAAAATTGGCATCCTCCTGCCTCAGCCTCCCAAGTCACTGGGATTACAGGCATGTGCCACCAAGTCCAGCTAACACTTTAATGAGAACAGGAATCCAGTATTACATAAACATGAACTAAAAAAAGCGGGTGGAGTCCTCATTCAGCCATTGTTTGCGCTCAATAAGCCTCTGCCAGCAGCCCCATAGGTGAGGCACCAACGTGAATGACAGAACTCATCCTCTTCAACAAACTGGGCCTGAATGAAAAAAACAGGTCAAGCCTGGAATAGTGGCGCACACTTGTAATCCCAGTGGTTTGGAAGGCTGAGGCGGAAAGAAAACAAGTTCAAAGCCAGCCTCAGCAATTTAGCAAGGCCCTAGCAACTTAGGGAGACCCCATCTCCAAATAAAGAATAAAATGGTCTGGGGATGTGGCTCAGTGCTCTGTATCAAAAACAAACAAACAAACAACAACAACAAAATGTCAATATAAAGCTTTGAATGTAATATCACGAATGCTGACTTGTCCATGTATATCATTTCTACACACACCTGTGCATGTGAATTTTTTACTTTCTAAGGAACAGAATATGGCAGCTAGCTGCACAAGACATACCACTCTTCCTTATTATTTTATTTTTTATTTTTTGTACCAGGGATTGAACCCAGAGGCATTTAAACACTGAGATGGTCTCACTAAGTTGCTGAGGCTGGATTTGAACTTGCAATCCTCCCGCCTCAGCTGGAATTACACATGTACCAAGGCTGTCTTCATCAACAAAATGTACCCACTGCACCCAGCGACATACCTTCCTTTACATACCTACAGGCCTGCCTCATCCCTCTGCTTCTCTCTGGCACCCCATGAGTGACTGTACCATGTACTGTACTCCCCTGCCCTTACCCTCTCCAGTGCTACCCTGAGCCCTGCCCACTCCTCTCTCAGACTCTGCTCTGCCTCTCTTTCTGAAGAGTGTGGGTGCAAGTTTCAAACAGTATGCATATTTATAATTGGCTAACAACATAAAATTCACCCCCAAAGCTGTACACACGCAAGAATGCTCACGGCATGGCTAGACTAGTGGTGGCCACTGTCCACACGTGGCTGGAGGCAGCCACGTACTTTTATTTGCTCATCAGCCACGAGTCTGCACCCTGCCTACATGCTCTGTCCTCTTCACTATTTCTTCTACCAGTTCTGAGAGCTTTCTGCAGAGACAACTTAACCACTCTTGTCACAAGTAACTCTGATCATCTGGGACTTCTGAGGACTTCTGTCAGTCTAATGTCTGTTTTCATTCCCAGCAACCATAAGCATCTGGATATTTTCTGCCCAAGGACAAGGCAAGTGGGCCTGAAGCCACATCCGCAGCACCACCTGTGTGCACAGGCAGCCCAGTGCTGTGGTAAGATAATACACAAATGCACCATACATCAGCATGTGGTTGTGTGCACAGAAGTATGCATGGAAAGTTACATGCTCCTTCTTATGTTACATCACTAGAATAGGGGAAATTCAAGGAGCCTTGAATTTGTTACTTTGAAATGTTTAAAAATGTCAAATAGAGGGCTCAGTGATAGAGTACATTCCATCCCCAGCACCACAAGAGAAACAAAAGAACTTCAAATATAGTGAAAGAAGTTTTTAAAGGCAGTCGAAATTAAACACCTTGATAAACATAGGTCATAACTTTCTTCTACTTTGTTACAAAGCAAAAGGCTGGAACCAGTACAACTGCCTGTTCTTGGAGTTGGCCTGGCCATTCCTGGAACTACCCTTACCTCCTCACAGCTGGCCTTCTGATGCTGCCAGTCTGACAGCTGTGTTCTCAGCAGGCCCAGTTCCAGCTCCAGGCGCTGAATTCGGGGCAGGAGGGGCTGCTCCTCAGCTACACTGTAAACCAGCAACCAGGGAGGAGAAGCAAGTCAGGAACCCAGACACACTCAGGAGGAACCTGCCCGACCATGGCCCAGACAGCGCGGTCAACAAATAAGCAGCACTTATCAGAATCACACAGGATTTCTTTTCTGCTCAATTCATGTATGCATCACACCTACCAGAATGCTATTAGCAATGGTTATATGCTCATGAGGAAAAAATTCTTTCTGAAAACCAGTATTCAAAAACTAATTCCTTAAAATTATAAATAAAACTTCAGAAATGAGACAAAATTTATCAACAGTTATTATAAATTGAATCTACATTTTCAAGCTAATGGAATGAACAACTGCACTAAAAACAAATGGCTTGAGAATTTGACAATTTTACTTTAGGGAGGTAATGTAATTACAACATAAATATTTAACGTCATATTTGCTGAGATACTAACAATTCCTATCTTACAACCATACTCCTTTCAGAAAAACAATGAAATCTGCATCCTGGCATATCAAAACCATTTCCCATTGAAACCAAAGCTGTAGGGATAAAGTGTGCCTAGCACTTGCATCCCCCACACAGGGCCCAGCACTGTAGGAGCACAGAGGAGCAGACGTGGGGGATGCATGTGAGCTGCCCTTTCATCAGCTAAAGCCCTCCAAATGGTTTCAGGACAACAGGATTGCAAAGGCTGTCACATGCAGACCCAGGAGGGCAGACAGCTGGCTGGAGGCATGTATGGGAAGATGCAACTCTGGGAACATCAAAGAAAGGAACATTCACTCTAAGGGCCTCAGGCAAACTGAAACCTGCAGGAGAAAGCAAGCTGGTGGTGGGAATAAGCACCAGACCCCCAAGAACAGCAGGGGGCCAGGGCTGTGGAGATAACTGGGAATGGTTCAGAGCCACCAACTTTAAGTGTAAAAGCTGCAGCTGTGAAAAGGCTTGGACCACATGAGCAGATCCCAGTGTGTGAAGTGTTGCCCAGCAGGCAGGTGTCCCACCCACCTGAGGACTGTGAGCAGCAGGGACAGTGGCTACTCACTGAGACACTAATGGTGCCAGTGGAGGCTTTGTCATGCATCCCTCTCACAGGAGCTCCAACCCAGGTCCCTTGGTCTACTCCCTAAGGGTGGCCCTCTGAGAGGCCCTATTCATGCTATGTCCAAGATCCTCAGGGCCCTCTGCCCTCCCATGGCCCCAAAGGGACACCCAGAAAGACACACAAGCCAGTGACTTCAGGTGACATGCAAGTGGGTACATCAGGAACACTGCTGTCATCTAGCAACCAGAAAGAAAAACACAAGGGTCAAGCTATAGAATCGTTTGCAATCATCCTACCTAATTGTTCTCTGCTTGATGTGTTCTAATTCCTTCTGGATGGCCTGAAAAGTATGAGAAACAATCTGTTTCAACACATGTCATAAACAAACTTCATAAAATGATTATATGAAGAACTTAAACTATGTCTATTTGGAATTTCCCCAACCCCAGCCTTAATTCAAAGCCCAGATCTACCTAATGGAGAGGAATATTTATTTTATTTTTCAATGTAAATTTTAAAAGACATTGAACTCAGAGAGGTGTGAAATCACCTGAAAATAGCCTGGTAAACCTTCCAAACATAAAGCTCCTTTAACTGGCACCCAGGTCGAGAGAAGAAAGCTGCCAAAGTGGAAGGCTAAGGAAAGGGCGGTCACACCTGAGGATGCAACTTCACATGGGCTGTACAGAGGCATCCAGATTTCAGCACATGCCAGGAAGACAGCAGCCTGCATTCCAGGTTGATCAGAGATGGTGTTCAGGCTACCCCAAGGGACACATGCTTGCAGCTCCCTGGGAAGGTGAGTCCCCTATCCTGCTGAACTTGCCTGGCTCTCTCAGTGACAGGAGCTGGCCCCAAGACCTCCACAGGGCTGTACTCCACTGACCCCAAGATAAAATGAGTTTCAATTTAGTTAACACATGAGTATCTACAACGCCAGGCTCCAGGCTTCGTGCTAGGCCCTAGCGATGCCAAGAACCTGACTCTCAGTGCCCAAAATCTCCACGTCTCAGACTGGTGCAAAAATCCCTGGCCTTCCCTACATCACACAGTGACATATATCCCACCCAAAATTAATCGTGCCCCGCTCCAGACAAGCAGATCTTGCAAAAGCTGCATGGTACCAGGAAGAGCAAGGATGGCTGGATGTGCCCCCAGAACCAACTGCCTCCTCTTACTTGCAGGCTGGCTCCATTCCCAAGAGTCACCAGGAACCAGGAATCCTGGTCAAGCACTCCAGCAATAAAGTAGACCGCCACAGGAAAAGGACAGGTCAGAAACAAATGTTCACATTTTATAAAAGACCATGGCAAATACCCTCCAGGAAGCACATTCATGGCTGGGGGACTTTTGAAAACATTAGTGGTAGTTGATTTTTTTTTTAGTAAGAAAGCCAGTTTGTTAGAAGTCACAATTATAAGGTCAAGAATAAATACCTCAGATGTTTCTCTCAGTTTTCCCAGAATATCTTCTAAGTTTGAGAGACGCACTTCATGATCATGGTTGAAAGTCACGATGTTGGTCTGAGAAAGAAAAATGAATGAACAATTTTAAAGTTAAGCAATAAACAAAAGCTAGCCAGTTAGGCCAAGTCACTTCAGCCAGATTTTAAGGCTCTGGGGTTGCTGCATGGCTTGACACCTGGGAAAGGCATCACCTGATGGCATCCTCTATCTGACTCAAGATATCCAGCCCAAGCCCAACAGCATAGATGCTCTTCTGGTGACATGAGAGTGTTAATGAAGACCAGAAGACACTCGATGCAGAAAACAAATCAACAGTCCTCATTCAGCAAAGCTCACTAGGCACCACCATGTTTAATGATTCAAAGAAAGGAACCCTAGACAGAGATCTGTGATACACTTGTTTTCCCTTGAGCGTCTCACTTTCAAATAAAACTTGTAATATATTCACACTTACTAGGAACAACCTATTAGAGTGTCCCCCACAGAACCTACCAGGCGACTAAAGGAACCCAAGAAGGTGACCAGGCAGGTGGCTTTTCAGGCTCAGTGAGTCATTTAATAAATCAGAGCACCAAAAGGCAAAGAACAAAGTTTTCTAAATATTAGCTAACTGCTAAAAATAGTGGTTGGTTTCCACCAGCATCTGTGGAAACTTTTAGGAAAGTAAAATATTTGAGACCATCAGGGACACTCCCTGAGAAGGTATAGACACAGCATTGAGCCACAGGAAAAAGGGCAGTGACAACAGAGAGCAGCAATAACAGAAGCATCATGCATTCAGAATGACCATGGCCTCGGACACAAGACAAAAATGGAGGAAGGAAAACAACCAAAGTGACTGAAATCTAAGAAGAAATGGGACAAACCAGAGCAAAGGGATGAAGGCCAGCTAAAGAGATGACTCCAGGTGCAGACACACATGAAGCCTGGCCCCAGCTTGGTTCTCAGAATCTCCTGAGATTCTGTCCATAGATCTGTGAGCCAGGATGAACCATCCTGTGGCTGAGCTGTACAAGGCAGCAGCCACCTGCAATGTATGGCCATTGAGCACAGTAGCCAGTGCACCTGAGAAACTACACTTGTGCCTAGCACATGTGAGGCACTGGGTTGGATTCTCAGCACCACATAAAATAATAAAATAAAATAAAATAAAGGCATTGTCCATCTACAATTAAAAATATTTTTTAAAAAGTTGGTTCTTTGAAAAAAATTGATAAACCCTCAGCCATGCTAACGAAGAGAAAAACAGAAAATTCAAATTACTAACATCTGTGATGAAAAAGGAAATATCACAACAGACACTGCAGAAATACAGAAAATAATTAGAAAGTATTTTGAAAATTTGTACTTCCAATAAAATAGAAAATGTCAAAGGCATCGATAAATTTCTACAGTCATATGATTTGCACAAACTGAATCAGGATGATATACACAAGATCAATTTCAAGTAATGAAATAGAAGACACCATCAGAAGCCTACCACCAAGAAAAGCCCAGGACCGGATGGGTACACAGCTGAGTTCTATAAGACCTTCAAAGAAGAATTAATACTAATACTCCTCAAACTATTTCATGAAATAGAAAAAGAGGGAACACTTCCAAACTCATTCTATAGGCCAATATCACCCTGATTCCAAAACCAGACAAAGACACACCAAAGAAAGTAACTTTCAGACCAATATCTCTAATGAATATAGATGCAAAATTCTCAATAAAATTCTGGCAAATTGAATATAAAAACATATCAAAAAATTTACACAGCCACATGCAGCTAGTGGCATACCTATCAGATAAACCAAACATGAGGTAAATGTGTGCAGAGGTCCACGGGAAAGCTTGCAGGGCACCAATTATCAGATAATTAGAAAACTGTACACACATAAGCTGGCTGCATGAGGATTGCTATCACAATTGCACCCATGGACAGGGGACAACATGAATAGAATGGGCTAATTCTGTATGGAAATTCAGTATGAAAATAAGCCCCAAATCTATATAATTTATTTTCTGAAACACCAGATAAATTGATTTTCTTCTTCTTTTTTTTTTTTTTTTTTTTCCCAAACTGGGGATTGAACCCAGGGGCATTTAAACATTGAGTTACCCGGCCAGCCCTTATTATTTTTTATTTTGAGAAAGGGTCTTGCTAGTTGCTTAGGGCCTCACTGAGTTGCTGAGGCTGGCCCTGAACTTGTGATCCTCCTACCTCCACCTCTCAGGTTGCTGGGATTAAAGGCATGCACCACAGTGACTGGCTGCCTTGGGTTTTCTTTCTTTTTTTTTTTTAATTTTAATATTTATTTTTTTTTAGTTTTCGGCAGACACAACATCTTTGTTTGTATGTAATGCTGAGGATCGAACCCGGGCCGCACGCATGCCAGGCGAGTGCGCTACGGCTTGAGCCACATCCCCAGCCCTGCCTTGGGTTTTCTGAACAACTGTTTCTTCACAGGAAAGGGCTACCCTGTAACCAAAGGTCACCAGACCACTTTGAGCCATTCTGAGGGCCTAGTGCCTCGGGCTGCCCCACCAACACTCTCTCTGGGAAGTCACTGCCAAGCCACTGCATGCCTTCAGGGACTGCACTCAGCCACCTGTACCAAGAGGATCCCACTGCTGGCTCTTCACCAGCACCTGTTTCTAAGCTGAGCTAGTCTCAACCCTTTCTATACTTTTACCACATCTGCAAAGCAGCAGCAAAATTCAGATTTGTGGTTTTCTTTCTCCCTTCTGTCTACAAGGCTTGAAAATGGCCAACAGGAACAGAACAATACTATGCCAATTGGATCTTACTGAAATCTTTTCAAATTTATGGTTGAGAAACTAAAAATAAGTAAATAGGGAGGAACCAAGTATGACACCCAGTTATTCTTTGAGTTGATACAAAAACTCCAGGAAAGACATTCTGGGACTACTCAAAGTAGGTGGGAACACTCTGGGGGACTCAGGGCCCCTTGGAGTCAGCACATCAATAATTCAAACACCTCATGCCAAGCCAAAGTTGAGAAATTTAAGGAAATGGACTGACAAATGTTTTTGTGAAAGTGGCAACCCATTCTCATCTGCCACAGGCCTATGGTTCCACATGGAACAGCAGCGACTCTTAACTATCAACCTCATAGTCTTGAGAAGCTTTCATTCAGCTCACCAACCTGAACTTTTAAACTAGTGGTGACAGGGAAATAAATGCAAATCAAACCAGTGCTAGCAGAATAAGTAAAAGTGTGAACAAGATTTCTTTGTTTGTAAAAGCTGACAAGGGCGGTGGTAATTCCTAGGACAGGAAGCCAAGTTTCTCCCAGGAACTTCTGAGTCTTACCTCAGTGCTTGGCAGCCCAGCAAGGCCCATCTCTCGCAGGTGCTGTCTGACTGTGTCCTTAACCCAGGATGACAGCCCTTCCCTGCCGTCGTCCATCTGGTTCACTTGCACCTGCAGCTTCTGGAGCAAGACTGTCAGCTCTTTGAGTTTCTGGTCATGGTTGTGGCACTGTGCAGTCAGAGAGGCCACCTGATGCCCCATGTCACTCTCTTGATGCCACTGGGAAGCCCTGTCATCAGCCTAAGACAAAACCAGGTATTCTCAGTCAACACTGATAGCCATTCTAGCAAGATGCCAACAACAGGGCATCCACACAGGAGGGAAACATGCCAAGCCTTGATTGCTGGGAACTACCCTCACATGATGACTACAAGTGATCATCATTTCATTCTTCATACGGTTCTGCAGAAATAGATATTCTGAATAGAAATAGATATTCTGATAGAAAACAGTAGATATTCTTTAAAACTAATTGATTATGAGATTATTTAAATACACATTATCTGAGCTACTTCAGAACATTTTAGGAACTATACAATTTGCTTATTTGACATTTAACAATACTTTCTATACGGGCCCCCAACTAAGCCACTCTGTTCACAGGCCATTATGCAACTTACACTGAACAGCATATACTTAGCGATGTCAGCAAGAATATCCACACTGTTACCTGCAGAGGCTGGTTCAGGTAAGAAGCCCCAGGTCTGAACATGTCCTTAGGGTCATTGGTCCTGTGTGCTGAATGCACATTTGTCCAGTTTAATATAGGCAGGAGTGAAAGGAAGTCACCCTGGCCCCACAGGGAGATGCCTGCACCTTGAAAGAGAAAACAGTTATGAACACATATGCACATAGCTTCCCATGCACTGAAATGAGCGATTCCCACACCAAGTCACCTGTGTGCCCATGAGGATCATCTAAGGCAGTGAAGCAAATTTTACTTACCTAGTAAAAGTAATAGTGGAATGAGCAGAATTAAAAACTTGCAAATATTTCGAAGGCACCTGGGAATAGAAATAAAAACATTTAACTTGGGAAAAGAAAAAGGCAGGGTTCACTATTCTATTTCTGTCTCTCAATAATTTTATGCAACCTACCCCCAAACAACATTAGAAACGCATGATAGTTTTATCTCCAAGGCTTGGATATACCTACAGGAGACTATTCCTACAAAACACTCAGATCATCTGCAGTGGAGGTCCCAGGCTAGAGTCCAAGTGCCCACATCGCTAAGCCTAGTCACTGCAAGCTGAGGTGAGCAGGTGTGCTGGTTCGGGCTCCAGACTGACTAGACCTCTAGCTGGGTGCCACTCACACTGTTCCTCTCCTTTACAATAATACCCACCCTTCCCTCTCACAAGTGGGTTGGAAAAATCAAGTATGAACATGAAAACACTGTAAAATACAAAATGAGCTGGGAATCTAGCTCAGAGGCTGAGCATTTGCCTAGCATGTGAAAGGCAATCCCCAGGACAAATACACATATAATTTGTAATTATTCATAAATAAATTTAAGAAATAAACATACCAAATAACAAAACAATGTAAATATAAGCTAAATCACTATAAAAATAACAACTCAAACAACAGCCTGCAACTGGCATAGAACTACTTCCTTTTTTTGGTACTGCGGAGTGAATCCAGGGGCACTTAACTACTGAGCCACATCCTCAGCCCTTTTTGGTATTTTATTTAGAGATAGGGTCTCACTGAGTTGCTTAGGGCCTTGCTAGGTTGCTGAGGCTGGCTTTGAACTCGCAATCCTCCTGCTTCAGCCTCCTGAGCCACTGGCATTACAAGTGTGTGCCATCATGCCTGGACAGAATTGGTTCTTAGAACACGATGCTGGTGTGGTATTAGTTTCCTTACCTTGTAAGAAGAAACACATTCAGCCAGGAAATCAAAGTAACAAACTGGTACCATCCAATCCCTAGCCACCAAAGCATTCCGGAGGCTGCCTTCCCTGAGAGAGAGAAAAGATTAAACATTCTGAGGAAATGTGTATAAGGAGCTGAGCTCCCAGGTAGGCTGTGAAGACAGAACGAGAAGCAGAGGAAACTTGCTCATAGGTTTTCTGGGAGTGTGTTAAGATGAGTCAGTGAGGGAGGGAGTGCACAGAACGATGCTGGGGCCACAATAGGAGAGCAAGGTTCAATGTTGACAAGCACACAGATGAGAGTCCCAAGGAGGCATCACGTCCATGCACCTTGTGTACATGAAAGCTGAGCAGCAGACTTACACACAACCCAACATGTCAGAGCAAAAAGAATGCCCATGCAACCCCAAGTATAAGATGTTAACATCTCTAAGTAAGAAGAATGGAATATGTTACATTGAGGATCAAAGCATGGGAATCTACAATGAAATTTTTATTTGGTTAGGTGAATTACTTATTGCAGGTTCTTAGCTGCCAAAAACTTTGGCGAGAATGCTAACATGGAAACCCAAAATAACCACCTGGAGCAACAACAGCCAACCAAAGGACCGACCGCACTGCCTCGGACACAAGCCATCCAGCAGCTCCAACCCTTCGCAGCATCTGCACCAGGAAGTGACCTGCGATAGATGAGACAGGAGCAGGAGGCACCTGAGATAGGAAGCAGAGCGCCTGCCTACACGTTGACAGCTCAACAAGAAATACACTGCAATATATGCTCTCGTTGAAGTAAGTCAGAGGTCTCTCCTCAAGGGTAAAGCAACCTTTCAAGTCTAAGCAAGATATTCAATGAAATTAACTAATGAAACCCCTGCTATTTTTAAATAATTTGTCATTTACTCCTGACTGCAGATACTGAAAAGGTAAGATGTATACATCCCCTTTTTAAGACCCAGGACAGAACTAGAAGCTGTCCTATAAATGCTGGCAGTTAGTGAAAGCAGAATTTTATGTTGGAAAGATAATGCAATCTTGGAGAGATATTGAAATTCCAGACACCAGCAGTCACGTGTGCTGGTTGAGCAAATGATTACTCAAAGACCACAATGAAAATTATCTAAGAGGCAAATATTTTCCAGTAAAAAAAAAAAAAAGTATTTTGGAATGATGGACTGGGCCCAGTAAATTTAGCCATGAACAACACATGCTATATAAGGCAGAAAACTCATAAAATCAATTTTGTTCCATTTTTTCAAGAGCAATTGTTGGAGGTCTTACCCTCATAATAACTTAATATCTGCATGTTGACTCCTGAAACTACTAAGCCATTTCAGTGTGCTGATACACAAAGAAATATAGCTTCACTGTTTCATGTTTATTAACTGCTATGAGACAATTATAATTTTTTAATTTTTATTATTATTTTTTGGTACCAGAGATTGAACCCAGAGGTCTTAACCACTAAGCCATATCCCCAGCCCTTTTGATATTTTATTTTGACTCTAAATTCCTTACGGGTGAAGTTGTGAGGTTGGCTTTGACCTTGCAATCCTCCTGCCTCAGCTTCCCAAGCTTCTGGGATTATAGGTGCGTGTCACCACTCTAGGTTGAGGTACCCTTCTTTGTGTACACTTCCTGGACACAGTGAGATGGCCATGCAGTGAGGGGCAGCCAGCAGCTACAAGCACAGACTCCAACACAGGAGGCAGCAGGCCTTTTCTGAACTTGTGTTGTCACTTTTAATAAACTGCTTTCCATACGTCTAACTCATCCTAAATAAACTTACAAAGAAGCTTTTCAACAAAGAGTCTCCATTTTTTTTAAAAAACACAGTTGATGTTACTTCTGCCACTTTTTAAAATGCTTTAGAACTTTTGAATTGCAAACAAATTAAACAAAAACAGTGGCCCTGTCACAGCATGAGACAAACAACACAAACAAGGTACGAAACACAACCTGCATGGGTGAAGAGGCGCCCCACGGCCCCTGCCACCCTGCGTGGCCTGGACAGCTGCAAGTGGGCGGCTGTGTGGGTCTCAAGGTGCTTCTTTCCCTTACAGTCGTCGCCTGTGGGTGTGGGGACAAGCAGTGGAGTGACAGATTAATATGCAAACCCTGTCAATTACAATAGCTGGAAAAGCCAGGAGACTTGATTTCCCAAAAAAATGATAGCAAATGCAGCCTGTGGTGATTTAGCAATAACTGGGGTTTAGCAATAACTTTAACAGCATGTCCTAATTTTGAAGCCACCAAGCTCCTGCAGGCTGCTCATTCTCCATGGTTAATGGCTCCATATTACAATGGGGGAGGAGGCACTTCCAAGACCAACTGCTTGTGTGGGAGGGGAGTCGTACTCACACTGGGACTCCCCATGCACACTGGTGTGGCCATCCTCTCTGGAAAGCTCTCTGACAGCCATCCTCCCGAGGTAACTGCGATGAGCTGCAACACATGTGCAAGAGGCTTAGGAAGCTCACTGCACAAGCTCAAATGCTTCCTATGCCCCACAAAGCCATAGCAACAGAGAGGCTTCCCAGGGATTCAGAGTCACAATGTGGATGAACACAGGCGACAAGGCTTTGGATATGACAAGAGACTGTAAAGCCTCCAGCTTAATAATAAGCATGGACAATACCAAACAAAGACTGGCTTGCCTAAAAATTTCTTGAAACATGATTCTAAATGACATTCAAAGAAACTGGTTTTGCTTTCAAAAGGTAATCATCAAAATCAAAGGCTGAGTATATTAACTCTTTATTTAAAGAAAAGGAACTTTTAAAATATTTAAATAGTGGCCACCTTTCAGGAAGGTGAGCTACACATAGCACATTAACACTCCCACAAGCTCCCACGATAAAAGATCACTAAAAGCAGCTGTGAGGGGGCAGTGCAGAGACAGAACCAGAAAGAGCTTGCAGAGGAGCAGCGTCTTCTCCACCTTGAAAGCGAATTTGGTGGAGAAGGGAGGAATAAATATTTAAATACCTCTTGATTCATGGCTTTTTGACTTACAGCTTTCTGATTCATAATCTTTTGATTCATAACTTTTCAATTTGTAATTTTCTGATGCATAATTGAGCTTCATTAAAACCACTTGAAAAAGTTGAACTAAGAATGATGAAAAAGATGATGAAGTGTATTTGGCCAGCCACAAAATACTATCCACGTAGAGAGAAGCACCGCCTATTAAAAAACCGTGAACACACGTTATTTCTTCCCACAAAGCCAGCATTTTCTCCCCTGACTGGCCAAAGAGCTAAATCACTAATTTCAGGAAAAACATAAACAAAACACTTTTTAAATGGACACCAGAGAGGACCACCTATGAGGAGTATCCTGATCAGAGACAGAGCTGAAAAAGGAGTCGTTGGTTGGTCCAGTCTCTTCCATAAGGTATCCACTGTGGGACCATCCCATTCAGCACTGTCTACACACACAACACGACATTTACATGTTGCCACACAACTGCCTCTGCCATGACCTCTGCCCTACCAGTCTCTAGAGTGATTTTAAAGCAAAATTTAAAATAGGGTTTTATGGGGCTGGGGATGTGGCTCAAGCGGTAGCGCGCTCGCCTGGGATGCGTGCGGCCCGGGTTCGATCCTCAGCACCACATACCAACAAAGATGTTGTGTCTGCCGAGAACTAAAAAAAATAAATATTAAAAAAAAAAATTCTCCCTCTCTCTCTCTCTCTCTCTCTCTCTCTCTCCTCTCACTCTTTCTTTAAAAAAAAAAAAAATAAATAAATAAATAAAATATGGTTTTATAATTTTCAAAAGAATTATATTTGTGAGCTGGAATCTTGTGAGAAAACATAAACCTGGGTCAACTAGCCCCAGGCCAATATTGTTTTACATAGACGTACAAACTTAAAAAAAAAGTAGGCAGGGCTGGGGATATGGCTCAAGCGGTAGCGCGCTCGCCTGGCATGCGTGCGGCCCAGGTTCGATCCTCAGCACCACATACAACAAAGATGTTGTGTCCACCGAGAACTAAAAAATAAATATTAAAAAATTCTCTCTCTCTTAAAAAAAAAAGTTTTGAAAAAAAAAGGAGTGGGCAAAAATAACAACAAAAAAACTTATTTTCTTTTTCACTAACAGAAATTGAGTCCAGGGTGCTCTATCACCAAGCGCTCCTCAGCCTTTTATTTTTCATGTTGAGACAGGGTCTTGCCAAGGCTGGCCTTGACGTAGTAAATCTCTTGCCTCAGCTAGAGTTGCTGGAATTATAGGCATACCCCACTGGCAAAAATGACAAAAATTTAATTAGAGGTAATGCATGTCACTCTTATTGATAATCAAAAACATTAAACTTCATTTTTCTTCCATCAATTGTCAAGATTCAAACAGGACAAAAATATGAAAATTGGCATAAGTACAGCGGGTGCAGCTCACTGCAGGGTACATGCTCAGCATGTGCAAGGCCTGGCTTCTAACCCCAGCACCAAAAGCAAAAGAAGTGCAGTGGGACCCTTATTCCATAGTAGGAACCTGGGCTGGCCTTCAATGAAAGTAAATATAAAAATGTCTATTTAGTGTCACTGGGGGGTTGAACTTAGCGGCATTCTGCCACTAAGTTACATCCTCCTTTTTATTTTTTATTTTCAGACAGGGTCTTGTCAAAGCTGGCTTCAAACCTGTGCTCCTCCTGGCTCAGCCTCCTGAGTCATAGGGATTACAGGCGTGTGGCACCACGCCTCGCTTGGAAAACTGTATTTAAATTAAAATTGCACATAATCAATAACATATTCTTGCTACTTCCAGCTTGTCTACAGGAGAGGCTTACACACAAATACACATGTACAAACAAACACACTGAAGAAACAATGTTTTTAATGGTATAGAAAAGTAAACCTGGGGCTGGGGTTGTGGCTCAGCGGTAGATCGCTCGCCTTGTATGTGCGAGACCCTGAGTTTGATCCTTAGCACCACATATAAATAAAAAAAAAGCTTAAAAAAATTCTCAGGAACTGAATAAATTTAGACACAACCACAAACATTGTGATAAGTACCCCCCCAAAATGAAGCTAATCTCAACTAACATATGTAAGATGAAAATGGTTATGAAATGACATACATACTATGACAGCATTTAAGTGAAGACACAGGGTATCTCTCTTCATAGTACATAAAAGCAGAACTGAGGTGTTGGCTGCACAACTCTCTGAATACACTAAATTCCATTTGATTGTACCTTTAGGATGGTTAATGGTTAATTTTATGTTATATGAATGTTAAGTCATTTTAAAAAAGCAAAAGAATCCGCTTAGAAAAGGAGACAACCTAAGTTAGCTCATGTGCTTGATACCCCAGGCACTCCTAGAGACACTGGAGGCTCAGGGCCAAGCTCCTTCACCTACAGCAGGCTTCCTAAGCTGACCGCACCTGTCGGCCCACCTGTTGTGATTACCTGTGCAGAGTGCGGGCCCAGCACAAGCACTCAAGTAACGTGTGCTGACGTATTTGAGCCTACGTGGTCCTCAAATTATTATTAGGAAACTCACATATCATTTTGATTCTGCCATCTACTCCTTGCCCTTTCATGCTTTCTTATTTTGTTCTATTAATGCTGACAGTGTCCACAATGCCACAGCAGAATAAGACCTGAAAAATAACTTAAAAGACACTAGAAATAAATGAGGACTATATTCTTCGTCCTACTACCATCCTTCATTATGTCTAGTCACTGGAAAGTACAAACTGAGCATTGGGGCGGTGCACAGGCAGACATGCCCACCTCTGGGCCATCCTGCTTCTCCAGGCTGCCAGGCTGGGGCTCCACAGACAGGCACAAGAATTCAGAAGGAGACAGCTCCCACCAATCAGGGCTTGTCTCTTCCTGCCATAGGTGTGACCTCAGGACAGGGTCATGAAAGGTATAGAGTCCCCAAGCTTCCTGCGACACCACAGTTACACCTGTAACCTGGAAAGGGGGTCTATGGCTGTCTCCCTACGAGCCCAGAAAGCCCCACTGTCCCGACACCACAACCCCAACCACTGTCATGACCACCAGACCAGTGACCATAGAAAGCACCTCCTCTGTCAACAGTGGCACAGACACTCTGGCAGCAGAGGTGAAAGTGCTATTACTCAAGCACATCTGAACATCTGCACACTTCCTAAAAAAGAAGGAATACATCTGGAAGTGGCTTGTTAGAGTTCACTGAAGTAGGAATTTCCCTTTGCTTACCTAAAGTCCCAACTTACAGAATTTTAAATCCTTCTAGGTATAAATACAAACCACATGAAGTGCAGGCTAAAAGAGGATAAGTACGACAAAGCTAACTTTGGGTGTATTTCTTTACATTTACAGAGGATAATTTCAGGTCAAGTCTACAACAGAAATAGTGCAGATACCGAGATTTCATGAAGTCAATTTTAGAACAAGGAAACTTGTGGTCACTGAACCTTTTTCTAACTTTAAGAGTGAGACTTACGTTTTGGGTTCCTATCCCTAGAATAAACTCTTGACGAGAGTCCTTGGGAGGCGGGGTGTGCTGTGAGAGCTTCTGTGCGCTGGGAGAGCATGCTGCAGTCCCTGCAGATGTACCCGTTGTGGGTGGTTGCGTCTGTTGCCAGGTCGCCATTTCCCTGAGTGGCAGCTTTAGTTCCACCTAAAGTTTTCAAAAAGTAGATGGAACCTGTTTATCACAATTGAGAAATTACTAACTACAACTTCTATTCTGAAAAGTATACAGAGAGAAGATCTAAAATAATTACCTTTAAGATCACCATCATCATCAAGACCTGAAAAAAACACATTTTTTCACTGTTGAATAGAACAAAACCCATAGGGGTGGGGGTGGGGGTGTTAAACTTAAGTAAAGCCTAAGATGGGTGCTAAGCCAGCATCATGGCCCAGGTCAAGATTCATCTCCTACAGTGACAGAGATTTCTCTGGATGCAAGCAGGTGGAGGCTTGCCTCAAGGCCCACACATACCAACACATACTCTGACCCAAAGAGGGGGCAGGAAGTGCAGAACAGACTGGTAAGGTCACTCTCAGTGACCCACCCAGGAAGCACAGCCTCCTAACTAACCATCAACACTGTATCTCTCTTGCCTGGCCTCAGTAGCTGAGCAAAGGAGTGAACATCAACCCCATGCTCTCTACATCAGCACACAGCACTCCTGGGACTGATCTGGTCCTCCACTGCCTCAAAAGGGTCAAGCAGAACACAAGCTGCACTTGACAAGCAGCTCCTCATTCCTCACCAAAAGGTCCACCCCCTGCTCAGCCCCAGAGGCACTGTAGCCCCCCATGGGGTGAGCATCGTCAGAGCATCCAGCTCCTTCTCAGTGCCATTTTCTCCACACCAGAACTCTTATGACTCAGAAAATAACCCGGCTGATTTGTTGCTTAGAGCTTTCTAGAAATATGCTGGTCACGATTTTTATACTGCCTTTGCTTAAACATCCTACAAAAGCATGCATTTAGAAAAAGTTATCGGATTACTCTGACTGATCACGTAATCTTCCACATCATAATAAGCAATTACACCCTCACTAAGCATCTGGCAACAGATGGGACAGTGCCCAGTGCATTCCTACTTGAGTCTGGAGCAAGTCTGACCTCACCAATGCTCCCCTGGAGCACAGCAAACTAACCACCTGGCCATACTTTGCCTTCTTCCCCAAACAATCACAGCCCATAATGCCTCGCAGTGACTCACCCCAGAAGTGGTCCACTTTGGTCTGTTCACGAATCAGAGACTCGTCCAGCACGGGTGGCCGCGGGGCTGTAGTGCTTCGCAGATTGCGAGAGCTGCCCTGGATGGCGCCTGAGGATGTGGCCTTCCCTGACAGGTGGTTGATACTAAATGCTGGCTTGCTTGCACTTCTGCGCTGCTTGGCTGTTCTAAACAGAAAGGAATAAAAAACAAGTTTATAGACCTTTTCTAATAAACACAAAATGATTAGTTTACCAACACAAAATCTGTGGCCAAGAATAAAGACAGCATTTAAGGTTAAACCATTTTCTTATGCCTTTCCTGCTGCATGAAATATCTATTCACCTAAAAAAAGATTTGTAAGCAGAGCCCAAGAAGTGCCTCTAAAGTCATAAACACAAAACAATTCAGATGGTTTTAGACCCAGTGATCCAAAGTAATTTAAACATAAAATAACCTAAAAATAAAAATGACCTAAAAATATATGATTTATAAGTTCAAACCCTTTCCTTTTCTAAAAAAGCAACTGTATACAAATATCCCCTCCTGTTTTTTTGTCATTAGTAAAGATTGAACTAAGTACAGCAAAAATAAGTTGTAACCTAAGATAATTTCTGCATTCATATTAACCACAAATGACAAAAAGAGTAAGCCCTTAAAATAAAATAGCGTACAAACCCTTGGGGCACTGAGTTAGCAGTGGGGACATACAGGCCAATGGAACAAGATTCTTCCCTCCTGAGACTTAGTGGTGGACAAAAAACCAGCACTGACAGCAGCGTCCAAGAATTACGGCCTGAGCACAGTAAAGCCACAGCTTGGTCTCCTGTCACAGAAACCCCAATGGCTTCTGAAGGCTGTAGTGCAGCTGGAAGAGCCTGGCACTGAGGGTTACACTGTAGTCAACTGGCTCTCAGCTGCTGCCAAGCACCTGCTGACTGGGCTCTACAGAGGCCTCTGACTCCTCAAGAGAACAGCCTCAGACAAGCCATGGGGAGCACTAACAGGTCCCTGGGCAGCATGGTGAGGTGCCAGTAGTCCCATCACCCTCCTGTGATCAACATAAAGGTTCACTGTCTCTAAGTGGCACAGATTCTGCAAACTTTGCTCCTTCTTGGAACAGGAGCTGTGATGGGACAGAAAGTTCAGAGGCAAATGCACTTGACAATCAAACACAGGAAAGTACCCAAACTGTACCTCTCACCATCAACTCACACGTCTTAATAAACACATCTTAACAACAGAAACCAGCTGTGGAGCCCATGATGCTCTGCAAGCCTCCTTCCCTTCAACATTTGGCGTGCAGATGAAGTGCAGCTCATTCAAAGGACAAAGTGGCCTTCCCTGGAGGACATGGAGCACATCTGTGCCACAGGGGGTGAGCTGCCTCTCCAGAGCTCTACCACACCAGCTTTATTCTGCAAAATATCCATCCCAGACACACTCACATATTCCAGAATTAGTTTCAGTCTTTATTCATAGCAAAGATATGACTTTGTAGGATGCACTTGAGCTTGTATATGTGACACACACATACTGTTAAATTCAAGAGGGACTGCATGATTTCACAGACCAAAAGAACTTATAAGCTTGGTTTTATTTAACTGGTGTTGGAAGTCATATGAAGACAAGACAAGCAGTGCTCACCTGGCAGCTCCACCCTGGAGGGAGGCAGCCCTGCTGGTGCAGGAGTGCAGGTCCACAGCCTGGCCATCCCCGCTGCTGTAGGTTGTGGTGACTAGGCGCAAACTACGACGGGACATCCTTGGAGAATCAAATACAGGGTCCAATTTGTGCTCAATCTCAAAATCCAGAGCATCAGAAGAATAACTTGAACTGGAAGGAACAAAATGTGCCAGAGATAAATAAGTTTATAGCCCCAGGGCTGAAACAAACTGAACAAATAATACATGATCTATCATGTATTTTATCATATAACAACTTCATTAGAGAGTAAAAGGCGGGTGGCACAAAACCAGCAAACAGGGGCCTGATACGTACATCCTCACCACTCCTCCTTCAGGTGCAGATGTCTAGGTTTCATGGCCAGAAGCTCCCTGAGGACGAGCTATCCATAAGAATCCCCATCTGTGGGGAATTATGTTGACAGTATGGAAATCAGTGGACACATGCTAGTAGACACCAGGCCTGACAGAGCAATAATAGGAGTGACCATGGCATGAAATTTAACCCAGTAGGCCAGGATGTCACTGAATGAGTCAACATGAGAAGAAAAGGGAAGGCCTGCCCCAGAGCCATCCACAGTACACTGGGTCTAACACTAAAGCTAGAGATGAAAGCAAAACTGTGAGTCCACGACAAAGTAACTTCCAGTACCTGCCATGTGGCCATTAGGCCAATGCAGTTAAATAGAGAGATACGTTGTCCTGTGTGGCTAGCAAGTTTCCCAAGTCAAAACAGTGACCGAGTAATCTGTGTCCCTGGGGAAGACAGGTGTTACACATGCCAAGGTGCCCAATAGTGGAGACCACCCCTGCACAATCAAAAGAGGAGCTACAATTGTCTAAGGAGGAAGCTGCACACACAGAGCCCTGGCAGGGGAGACCCCTATATTCTGAATTGTGTCTCAAAAGTTCCCCACCAGGCAGGCACCCCATCCCCATGTCCACTCTGTAGAGCTTCTTAGCACCTAGCTATCTGTTGGCTACCTGTTCTCCACCACTCTCCGATGTCACCATCTCCTCCCTTCCATCTGGAAGACCCGCTTCTTCCTTCCCAGAAATGCCAAACACTGGAAGAATGCTATCTCACCCCCACCAGATCCACACAACAGCCAGTCTCAGGGTGCTTCCAAATCTTTGTGGTAGTTAGTTTTGTGTGCTGTCTTGACTGGCAATGAGGTACCCAAATATTTGGTCGTAAAATTTCTGTGTGACTAGGAGGGGGCTTCTGGATGAGATTAACATCTGAATCAGAACACCCAGAAAGCAGCAGGACCTCTCAACATGGTGGGTTCATCCAATCAGGTGAAGGCCTGAGCAGAACACAAGGCAGACACTCCCAAAGCAGAAGGGAGTCCTCTCAGCCCTAAGCCTTCAACCTGGAACATGAGTTTTTCTGGGGCTGCTAGTCTGTTTGCCTTCAAACTGCAGCTGCACCTTTGGCTCTCCATCATAGCTGCTGACTCACCTGTATATCTCAGGATTGCCAGTTCCTTGTCCTCAGTCTATCTCCACACACCCGCACGCACACGTTACCCTGGTTTGGTTCCTCTAGGGAACCTGACTCACATACTCTTCCTTCCTTCTGCAATGGAAGGAGAATCCTACAACCAAGCCTGTGTGCTCTGAACCAAGTTTTCCACTCTCGAAGAACCTTCCCTCCTTCTGTCATTTATTGCCCTCTCTCCAGAATCTCCAACTCTCCTTACCATCAGTATCTACACAGACTCTCAGCCAATCCTGTGGATAAAACAATTTCCACTCAGTGCCACACCCCTCCCCTTCACCAATTGGGCTGGCCACACCTGGCCAGCCCCTGCCTACCTTTCCTCCATTTCTCACTCCACCTGGCCACAAGTTTACCCGAAGGTCTAACTGAAGAAAGGCTGTAAATTTAACGGAAAGTAAGGGTAGCTTTCCCAATGTAGAGACCCTACACATAGCACCTTCTAAAACTGTCTTTAGAATAGGTCCTAAGAGCTAAAAATAAATTACCAAGAATAACTTTCTATGCTCCACTACAGGAATAGAGAACAGTTTAACTTGAGCTGGCACACGACAGGCTTCATGTGAACACACTGAGACCTGGAATTGTGAACAAAAGCTCGATTGTCAAATGTGAGCTTTAACCAACACTGTTAAGAAGTATTTTTCTTACAACACTTGCTAATTTTCTTAAGGTTTCCTTCACATTTTCACCCTTTTTCATATATTCTTAACAAGCCACTGAATAATGATATAAAAGCACTTTCCCCATGAGCCTGATGCATCTTGCCAGGTGCCCAGATTTCCTTCCTGCTAGTCAGATCCTCACCAAACTAGCCAGGGCGGATGGGCAACTTTGAAGACTCAACTGTCAAACTTTAGAATATCAGACATGAATTAAAAAGAAATAGCACCCAACAAAAGTCACACTCTTCAAACTGTGGGCTCTCTAAAGGCAAACCCTATTCCAGGTTATCACATACACCACCCCATCTGTATAAATCCCCAAACACTGGTCACAGCCACAGACTTATTCCTGAGATCGCAGCCCTCAGGTAGGGCCTAAATCTGCTGGTCACTTGTAATGACTGGGTGCTCATGCACAGGCAAAGCTAACTCAGCCTCTGTGTCAACACGTCAGTTCTGTAATCTAATGAGACGTGAAGGCTGCAGGTTTCTTCAGTTTCACCTTCTAACCCATAGCTGGCGGTGCTCTCCAGTCTCTATATCTCCACCAACTTAAGCAACATGTGGCCTCATAGCCAGGCCCCAGTGGGCGATGCACCTCACCTGAGTGCGTAGGTGTAGCCGGTGTTCTCCGGCACACACTGGGGTGGGGTATATGTGTGCAGCCGAGAGAAGTCCATGTTCGCCGTCTCAGATCATGCTGCAGAGGCAGAGAAAGGGTGGTAAGAACTCTGATGACATGAGCCATGAGTGGTTTTTGATTTCTAACAAAGGAGACAAGTTTTCTCCGTTACAAGCCCAGAGCTTCTGCCATATCTATTCCCCACTACACCCACAGAAAAGTCATGGGAGAAATACTGGGCAGGACTTAGAAAACTTGGCACTTTCAAAGAAATATTCAAAGTACTCAGAACCCTTTTTTGAAATAGATTTTTAAATTCCTGAAGGTGTCAAAATGTTCTTAGTCTTCTGGAATAAAGTTTTATTGTTATTATCTAAGATAGAACTAATTATTCCACGGTCAGAAAGCAGCATTATAATACTTTATTTACTAGATAGCTGAAGTTTTCACAAGCACCTCAGAATCAGAAAACAAACTATGGGATGAATTAAAAAAAAAAATTTAGGACATTGATTATACTCCCCTCATAAAACAGATTATTTTTAATTAAAGGGTAGTGAGATGGGCACAGTGACACATTCCTGTAATCCCAGTGACTCAGGAGGCCAAGGCAGGCGGATCACAAGTTTAAAGTCAGCACCAGCAACTTAGTAAGACCCCAATTTCAAAATAAAAATAAAAAGGGCTGGGGAGTAGCTCACAGGGCCTTGGGACTAATCCCTTAAAAAGAAAAGGCAGGGTGTGTGTGTGTGAGCACATTGTTCTTCAGGTTGCCATTTTAATTTCTTTGGAATGACTCAAACTTTCCACTGGCTAAAAATATTCACTCAAGAGAACACACATGCAAAACACAAACACACACACACACACACACACTCTCTTTCTCTCTCTCTCTCTTTCTCCCTCCCTCTCTCTGAATTTAAGAGCCCTCATAGTAGTAATGTAAATCAAAAACCTGTTGTTGAAAAATCTAAGGAAGAAGAAAAAAAACAAATCTAAATAATATCTTAGGCAAGAAAGTATTTATATATAAATGACTGAACTCTATAAACTAAGACAAAACTTCTTTAATGTGTATAATTTTTAAAAAAATATTACCCAAACTCCCCACCACCACCCGCCTTCCTTTCTTTTACAGTCGTGGGGATCAAACCCAGGGCCTCCTGTACACAAGGCAAGCACTCTACCACTGAGCTACACCTCTAGCCCAACAAATATACTTTTGAAAATTAAACACTCATATACAAATAAAGAACACCGTGTGTGTATGCGAATGTGTGTATAAATGTTACTGCATCTCCTAATTTCTTTTTCGAAACAGGGTCTCACAATGCTGCCCAGGCTGGCCTCCAACTCCTGGTTCAAGAGAACCAGGTTCAAGAGGCCAAAGTCTCTCGAGGACCTGAGACTATAGGTGCCAACATTGTGCCCAGCACATCTACTAATTTCAACAAATATCACAAAACTCCTGCACATGAAGAACACCTGGTAACTCTTGGGTTCTTCTTGGGGCACCTGGCCCACCAATGCTACCAGAACACACTAGACGAGCACAGTGCACCACTCTTAGTTGGCTTTCTATTCATTTACACAATAATTTTTTTTGCAAGTAAAATTAACTATCCTTACTTAATTCATGTAAGGTTTAATACCTGTTTAACTGCCTCAATCTCCCCTTTCCTACTTTAATCAACACCTAGAGAATGTCAAGGTACAGAGTGTTCTGCCTCTACACTTGCTCTGAGCTGTTAAGAGAGCCCCACTCCCGCTGCCCTTCGGAACAGAGCCACACCCCAGTAGCAATGTAATAATGGCTTCTGGCTGCCCTTGTGTTTGGTAATGATTCACTAGGCAACCATAACACTGGGATGAGTAATGATATCATATCCCATTACCACTTCATCCTTTAGGGTAGGTGGCCAACTGATTTGTTTTCATCCCTTCTTATTCACCATCAAAACCAAACTTCCTGCTTCATTTCCCAAAGTGATTTTCACTTTCATATTTCACTGTGCCCGCACTGTTTCCCACCATTAACCTAAGGATAAAAGTTTACTGATTCCGACCAAGTGTCTTCTAATCAAGAGTCCACTGGTACTAGTGAACGGGACTGGCTTCACATGCCTGAAATCTGAGAACAATGTCATAAGCAAATGAATGCAGATGCCTGTAAGCCCTAAGACCATGAGATGGAGGCACTGGAGGTGTCCCAACATTTGGGTGATGCAGACACATGTGTGCAGGCATGGACTTGGACTCCTCCTCTGCCCTGTTGCTGACAACCCTGCCTGTAGGCTCCCTGGGTGAGGCAAGTGGGGTGGGCGTGGCTCAGGCTAAGACATGCACAGGAGAGTGTGTAGCTCTTAGAAGATGGGTGCCAGGGACAAAAGTACCCACATACATCACATGTTCTCACATGTGTGGCCATATGAGAGACCCAGGGTAACAAAGGAACCTGAGCATCTGGCGACACACAGGATCAGCAACCACCAAGGTTCCTGCAGTCAGTGGGATGTGTGATCAACCTGGGCCACATACAGCAGAGCCCCATCCCACAATCTAAGGAGAAATGTAACTGCCAACTCTGAATCAAATCTGTTGAAGAACCAAAGCAGCCACGTGTCATGAGTTCTACTTCCTATTTGGGACACAATAGCCTACAGAAGAGGGAGGCAGAAAAGGACCCACAGTTGGGCAAGATGCAGTTGGTAGAAGTTTGGAAAAAGTTTGATTAATGGAACTACAAATATGACAAAGCCCACATCACCACAGAGAACCAGCGTGGACATGTGGTGACTCAGGCAGCCAGGCCTAGGGCAGGACAGCGAGAATAAGAAGGTAACTGTGGAGAAGAGACCTCACACTCACGGCTCAGCAGTTGTTGCATGTGATCACGACTTACTCTTTCTTCATTATTCCAACTCCACCTGGATCACATGGATCTTGGGTTTACATTCTCCCATGAAACACATCAAAGCATAACACTATGTACAGAGTCCATCACTTTATTTCCTAACACTTGTAAATGAGAACATAGAGCCTGGCCCACCTGACCTGGCCTAGCCCGACCAGACCTGAGGCGTAAGGAGATGTTCTGGCTACCCTTCATATCCCAGAACACGTACATGTGCGCACACACACACACACCCCTCCAGGACAAAAAGAACAAACTCATACAAAGGAGGAGGTGTGGGCTCAGAATCCAGGAGGGAGGGTGACCAGCACATCATCTCTCAAGTGCCAGACAGAACTAAACTCTCCCCACATCCTTGGTCCTTCCTTCTTACCGTTCTCTCCCCAGCTTCTTTCCTTTCCTGTCTTCTTTCCCTCTAAACACATCATGATAAGGACTCAGAATATTTTCATTTTCAGTGTTGTATAAGACTGAACATTAAACTGTAGGATAAAATAAAATGAAATAAAATTTTAAAGGACTAAATGACATAATGCATGTAAGGCAGTACTTGATAGAGGCCAAATACTCAAATGCTAACCATAATCATACAATGGAATAACGTTAAATAATCTATGCTTTAAATTAAAAAACAACAACAACAACGATGACATTTCCCTCCTAGTTCAGCAATCCTCAAAGTGGAAGATTAACTCGCTGCTGCTCTAAATAAGCACATCAGTTAGTGCACACAGCTCAGGCAGACGCACAGCACTGGCTCCTCACAGACACATCTGAACGCTTGGGGGTGAGATTCAGTGACATTAGTTCTTCCCTGATCAGATCTAACCCTGAGGCTCAAGTCTAGAGCTTCTCCAAGATAATAGCATTCTTAGTCCTCACTGTAATCCAAGGCACAAAACCCAGGCCCTACTCCCAGCTCCCCAGGCAGTGGTATCTGCCATAGGCCCCATCCCTCAGGGGGGGATGAGCTCCTGATCCCCACCACAGCCTACAGTGGATGCTCACTTGACCCTGCTAGGCAGATACTTAATCTTCTGAAGAAACACCGACATACACACAAGTACAACACACACACATCCGTGAGTACACGCTTGTAACTCCATCCTCATAAATCCTTAACCTCTGCAGGGCTTGGTTTTCTATAGCAGCTAGACTGCTATCAGGCAATTCATTAATTATGTCCTTTACAAAGATACACTAAAATTCTGAGCAGCCCTTTAAGTAAAATCAGTATTAAGTCAGGATCAGTGGTGCACAATTCTGGAGTTTGATCCTCAGCGCCACATAAAAATAAACAAAATAAAGGCATGCTGTCCATCTATAATTACAAAAAAAAAAAAAAAAAAAAAAAAAGGCTGGGACTGCAGCTAAGTGGTACAGTGCCCCAGGGTTCTCCAGCACCAAAAATAAAAAACAAAACCTTTAGAAATGTATCATATCGAATTTGTGATAAATCCATCTTCCCATGTTAAGGGATGTGGGGCAGCCAGACCCCTTGGTTCTTTTACTCTCCCCAAGGCAAGGCCAGGGCTCTAGTTATGAGCCAGACAGCAACAGTGCCTTCACCTCTAATGCCACTGCAAACACAAATTGCAGCTCAACTCAGGGTGCAGCCAAAGGAGCCCTTTAACACTCAACCTGCTTAGCACTGCCCACCTCAGTACATGGAACAAGAACAAAAAATGAGTCATCATCAGTGGCAGATAACCTCTCACCATGCTGTACCGTTTCTACACACTTTTGGAAATGATGAACCAACAGGAAGAGGCTAAGCTATATGGGCTGTTGGCATCAAGAAAACAGCTCTAGGTATAAGAAGAGAGCTTTAGTATGAAGAGGCATTATCACATGTGTGCATCTCCTAATGATAAGGGCTCCAAACTTTCTAATAAAACCCCACTTCCTCTTACAATGACAAAGGGCCCAAGATCAAATTATTCCAGATTTGTACATGTTAAGTTCAAGGGCCTTTTGGAATACAGAAATATTTCATAGTTTAGACAGAAACCTAGAGTGTAATGAATTCCCTCAGGAACAGTGCAATTAGAAGGACTACCCACAAAATTTCTACTGCAAGGACCCCATCTAGGGGAGTAGCCTTGCATATGGGACTGCCATGAGGCCACTAAATCCATGAGCCTATGCCACCAGTCTGATAGCGTGTGTTAATTATCAATGACTTGAATCTTCCTTTTGTGTTTCTGGGCCTACTGCATTTCTTATGCTCTTAGGGGTTTCTAATTCCCATTTCCTTAGAGGACCACGATACATGTAAGGTATTAGCCCTTTCCACATGACACATGCCAGGGATGCCCCTTGTCACTGTCTTGGCCTGGTCTTCCCTGGCTCATGTACTGCTTCTAGAAAGGTGCTCTAAGCCAAGAGCAAAGGGATGATCTATAACACAGTTTCCTACTCAGTGCTCTGACTTGTCCATGTTAAGCCATTTATAATTTATTTGATTCATCTGTAATTCAAGTTTGTACAGGGAGGATTGCATCTGGTTTTATTTCCTGTTGGACCTTTCCACCAGGCTTGCCAACAAGCCACTCATCCCCTGTCTCATCACCCTAAAAGCCTGCTTCTTCCTCTTCATCCTGCCCCTCAACCTGCCATCTCTGGCCAGCCCCTTATATGCACTCAGACTGACTTCCTAGCTCCAGTATTTCCCCCTTAAGCCAATCCTTTATAAACTTACCTGAATAGTTGACCTACAAAGAGCTGCTTTATTTTCTAATAAAGAAATATTTTCTAGCCGCTTTATTTCCCATCCCTGGGTCTAGCTATGCCCAAGTGATGGCTTACCTCTTCACCCTAAAGGCTCAGTAGTGACATCACCTTCAGGAAGCCCCTTGGACCCCAGCCTCCAGCCCAGTGAAGTGCCTAGCTAATGCTTCCCAGCATTTCTGTTCATTAACACAAACCCTAACCACTATTGAGTAATGAGTATCTCCAACTAGACTCTGAACTCCAAGGGCAGGAATTGTGCACTGTTTTCCTGCAGGTCTAACACCAAGTGGTGGGAAACAGTGTAAGTGCCTACAAAGCAGGAGTACTCATCATTATGCACTTGACTTGCTTTGCCATTAAGCTGAGGAGACTCACCTCCCCCACCACTCTCTGCTTCTTATCTGATTACACTCTGGGAAAATCTTGTTCAAAGTGCTATAAGAACTTATGAAAGCAGAACGGTCATGTGCACAGGGGCCTCTTTATTCCTCCTCCTAATGGATTCATGCAGCCCAAACTGGTGGGTCAGCCATTTCATTTCCAACCATAACTGGGAATGGTAACAAGAACAGCAACCACAGGATTTTATTTGTCTCATGAACACAGCTCATCCATTCATACCTTTTTTAGATCACCCTTCCCTTTTGCTGTTCTGTCTTTCCAAACAGGAAGCACCAGGCTAAAGGTGAGTACTCTCTAGTACTGAAGAGGTTTGCAGCATGAATATAAATGGCAAATAAAGCAATCAGAAATTGATGTTTTTCATATTCCAGATATAGCTCCCATATTCCAATCATGAAAATCAGAGTAAACAGAATGACTAAGAAAAAAGCAGCCAGACAATGGGCTGCTTTCCTTTTAAACCCCACACGGCGCCCCAAGGGAACCCTCTCACTTCCACTGGCAGCCACTGGTCTAGAATGAGCACCTTTACCAACTTATAACCTGAAATTTAATTTTGCACAAAGGTCAAAGAGCACCATTCACAGAGATCTTATCTCCTACACTGAAATTTGCAATCTATAGTCATTCACTGGTGCCTCTAGCAACCAAATGAAAACCATGGACCACGTGAAGTGTGCTTACTTACAGCTAAAGTTGAGCAGCAAAACTGGTTATTGTGTTATACAAGCTGCTTAATGAAATAGAGCAAATTATAACCTATAACATAATAAACAGCCTTATAGGCAGCAGTACCATGTTCCGTATTTTTCATCTGTCACCTCCTCATTTATTTTGGCCAATGAAGTAAACTGTTCACATGCAGAGCTAGCATTCCCAGATTCTCTACCTGAATTTGAGTGTGCAAGTAGTCCCCAAAAGCAGTGAGTTCCAAATTTAGGGAGCAAGGGGGGAAAAAAAGATAAGAGCCGATTTCAAAAAACTAAATATCAAAAACCCTCTTACAGGGAACAAAGGGCCACAACCTCCTGCTCTGAAACTTCACAGAATTCTGGAGGGCTCAGGACCACATGCCCATGACCTTAGGAAATCCCTATAGTTCCCTGGATTTGCCTCCTGTGAGAAGACCAGGGAAGAGTGAGCCGAGCCACAAGGTTGAATGGAGGCCTCCTCAGGCACCACTAACCCCAACCCCAACTTCTCCTAACAATGTGCCTGCATTTATTGTGAGCAAATTCAGGTTGGCTTGTTTCCAGGATCTGGAAAGGCTATAGGCAGATTATTTAGGAGGCCATTCGACTGTCATAAACTCAGAACCAAGAGACAATGGTTATGAGCTGACAACATACGCCATTAAATACCAGCATTCTTTGAAAATAGGTCACCAGGAATTTCCAGTTAAAAATGTGATGAACACAGATGTCAGATTCTACTCTCTTCCACCACCCTTTCAAAAGAGGGCTGTTTTTTAAAAGACATATATCCATGGAAACAAAAAGCAAAGAGCCACAACAAAGAAACTTTTGGAAATTAGATGAATAAAAATTAACTTAGGGGCTGGGGTTGTGGCTCAGTGGTAAAGCGATCACCTAGCACTTGTGAGGCCCTCAGCACCACATAAAAAAAAATAAAGATATTGTGTCCAACTACAACTAAAAAATGAACATTAAAAAAAACCAAAAAACTTAAGCCAGAGAATAAGCTGTATAATAAACTTGCAATGGGGAATGCTGAAAAATATCTGATTTTCACCACAGGACCCATTCCCACCCCCCCAAGATTCAAGAACTGTTGCACTTATTTACATTTGGAAGCCAGGGTGGAGGATGGAACCAAAATACAGGAAGAATTAAATCCTCAAAGACTATTTAAGACGTAATTAGGCAAAACCACATGATCATCTTAACAGGTGCAGAAAATACACTTAAGAATCCCACACTCCTTCATGATAAAACCCCTCAACAAACCAGGAATGGAAGGGAACTTTCTCAACGATATAGGGGCATCCCTGAAAAGCCCACAGTTAATATTACACTCAAAAGTGAAAGGTCAAAAGATCCCCCCTAAGATAAGGATTTAGACAGGGATGCCCACTGTCACGTCACCACTGCAGTCCAATACTGTCCTAGAAGTTATAGACAGAGTAATTATTAGTCAAGAAAAAGGGGGTTGGGAGAAAGCAAACAAACTGAAAAAAATAAATAAAACCACCTTCATTCTCAGATGATATGATCTCATATATAGAAAACCCTTTAAAAAATTACTAGAGCTAATAACCAAAAGCAGCAAAGGTATAAGATACACAATCCACACACAAAAACAGTTGTACTTTTAAACTCTATCACTGAAAAATCAGAAAGTGAATTTAAGACAATTCCTTTTACAAGAGCATCAAAAAGAATAAAAACCTTAGAAGCTGGTATGGTGGTACACACCTATAATTCCAGAGATACAGGAAGATCAAAAACTGCAAGGCCAGCCTGGGCAACTTAGCAAGATCCTGTCTCAAAATAAAATAATAGTAATAAGAAAAGCGCAGGTGGGGCTGGGGAAGTAGGCTCCGAGGTAGAGCTCCCCGGTACTGCAAATAATAAACAAAACTCTCAGAAATGAATTTAACCAAGCAAGTATAATACTTGTACACTGAATACCACAAAACACTGTTCAAAGAAATTTTAAAAGTCCCACCTTCCAAACTGAAGGATGGAAGACTTAATATTATGATGATGGCAATATTCCCAAAGTAATCTTCAGATTCACTATGATCCTTATCAAAATCCCAATGGCCTTTTCTGCAGATATGGAAAATCTAATCCTTAAATTCACATGGAACAGTGATGGGTCCTAAACAGTAAAAAACAATCTTGGAAAAAGAATAAAGTTGGAGGAAGCACACTTTCCGATTTCAAAACTCACTACACAATAACATGGCCCTAGCAAAAGGACAGACATATAGACCAACAGAGCAGGAGAATTCAGAACCCAGAAACAACCATCCTACATCTATGGCTAACTGATTTTGACAAGAGTGCCAAGACCACTCAGTAGGGGGTCAACAAATGGTGCTTTCCACAAGCACAAGGATGAAGTTAGGACCCTATCACACACACATCATGCCCCAAGTCATTTAAAAATGGACCAAAGTCCCATATGTCAGAATCAAAACTATAAAACACAAAAGAAAACAGCTAAGTCTTTGTGACCTAGGATTTAGCAAAGGTTTCTCAGATGTGATACCAAAATTATAAGCAACAAAGGAAACATAGATATTTGAACTCCATCAATTTGAGCACTAAGAGACAGCCTCATATATCTGGTAAGAGTTTGGTGTCCAGAATACGAAATAATTCCTACAATTTAACAAGAAGATAAATAATCCAATTAAAACACAGGAAAAAGAAACAAACATTCTCCAAAGATATACAAAAACACATGAAATAATATTCAACAGCACAGTGTCATTTGGGAAATGCTGATCAAAACAAAATGAGATGCCATTTCACACCCACTAGAATGTCCACAATTTTAAAAAAGGAAAATAACAAATGCTGGCAAGAATGTAGAGAAAGTGGAACTCTCATATGTGTTATTGGTGAGAATGTAAAATAGTGCAGCCACTTTGAAAAACTTTCTGTGGGCTCCAAGGTAGAGCTGTTTCTCAAAAAGTTAAACAGAGAATTACCATATGACCTAAAAACTCTACTCCTAGGAATATACTCCAAAAAGTGGAAACAGGTGCTCAAATAAAATCTTGCACACAAATGTTCACAGCAGCACTAATTCTTAAGAGCCACCACGTAGAAACAACCCAAATGTCCATCAACAGAGGTTAGGTAAATAAAATTGGGTATATATATACAGTGTAAAATTATTTAGCCATAGAAAGGAAGGAAATATTGATAAGTGCTACAGCATGATGAACCTCAAAGACATTATGTTAATTCAAAAAAAGGCAGACACAAAGGGCCACATGCTGCATTATTCCAATGATAAGAAATGTCCAGAACAGGCAAATCCAAAGGCAATAAACAGATTAGTGGCTGCCAAGGGGTGGGAAGAAAGAAAAATGGGGCCTGACTGCTTAATGGCTACAGGGTTTCCATTTAGGGTGATGCAAAGTTTTGGAACTAAATAGATAGTGGTGTTGATTGCACAACACCATGAATGTACTTAATACCAACTAATTGCACAATTCAAAATGTTTAAGATGGTAAATTTTATGTGCATTTTACCAAAATACAGAAAAAAAACTGCGAGCTACCATGCCTATCCCCTTTCTGCTCTCACCCCCCCAAAATGAAGGGTAAACTGAGGTTCCTCTAGACTCAATGCTTCTCTGCATTGACAACTCTTCCCCTCAACTCTCAAGTGAGGCAGATTCGAGTGCCCTTCCCTGAGAATATAAAACCCGGTGAAAAGACCAAAAAGGATGACAGGGAAGGTTCCTAGGGACTCACTGACCAGCCATCACCCCCAGTTGATAAGATCGGGCAGGGAGTCTATGAATAGACCACAAGGTCACCGTTCAAAAGGGAAAAACGCTCAAGAGAATTTAAAATAGAGTAGCCAAACTAAAATACAAGCAGGTGCACACCTGTTCGAAAAGACCGAGGTAATCTAGCCGGGAAAACAGAACATAAATTAGGGCTCTTGCACCAAGAAGCCTAGCTCGGTGGCGCACGCCTAAAATCCCAGCGCCCTGAAAGGCCGGAGGATCGCGAGTTCAAGGCAAATCTAGGCAATTTTGCAAAACCCTGTCCAAAAAAAAAAAAAAAAGGAAAGGAAAAAAATCTTTTCAAGAGGGCGGAAGTGTAGCTCAGTGGTAAAGCACACCTGGGTTCAATACCCAGTACCCCGCCCCCAAAAAAATAAAGGAAAAGAAATCCCACAGTAGACAGGCCAGAAGACACTCCCCAAAACTAACGGCCACGAGTGTTCAGACTCACCGCCACTTGGAAGCATCCAACGACGGACAGCGACCATGGACAACGCGGGCCAAGGCCCGCGAGCTAGGGCGCGCGCGAAGGCAGGCAGCCGGGACAGGCGACCCAGCCCGCTCAGCGCCCCGCCAAGCACCTGCGACCGTGGGTCTGTGCCACAGCGCCGGGCTCCGGCGGGGGGTCACACCGGGCTTGGGAGCTCGGGGAACCGGGGTCCGGGTTCTGGAGCGGGGCTTGGGCACCAGGGCTCCCGGGGAAACCCGGGTCGGGTTCGGGTGCTCTAGGACACTGGGAGCTTGGGGGCCAGGCTTGGTCACCAGCGCGCTCAAGGGGAACCAGGGACCAGGCTCCAGAACCAGGACGCTCAGAAAACCGAGGACCCGGGTCAGGCACCAGCGCGCTTGGGGGCCGGGCTTGGGCACCAGGGGCCGGACTCCGGCACCAGCACGCCTCGGGCACCGGGGGGAAGGGGGGTACAAGGGCGCCGCGGCCTGGCCGCGAGCAGGGGCGAAGGGCGGGCCGGGACAGAGACCGTTGGCGGCTCTGCAGTTCGGTCCTGCAGCCACCGTCTCCGCCCACTGTGAGGGTCGCCCCGGGCACAGGTGCAACCCCGAGGGGGGGGACCCTGCCCCCGCCCCCGCCCCCGCCCCGGCCAACCCAGCGGAGCTCACCTGCCTCGCGCCGCCGCCTCAGGCCTGGTCCGCGCCGCCCAGGCCAGTCCCGAAGGATCCCGCCGTGCCAGCCAATCGCGCGCTGCGCCGGGGCCAGGGACGGGAGCAATGCGAACGTTAGCCAATCCTGAGCCCTCCACCTAAAGCTCCCAGCCAATGAAGAGACAGCTGCGGGCAGCGGACGCAAGGGCCGGGCCGGCGCTAGGGAAGGGCAGGAGGGAAGGGCGGGACCCGGATTGCGTTGCGGGGCGGGGTAGGCGCGCCTCGAAAGTGGGCGGGGGAGGGCGGTGTTCGCGTTTCGGGTGTTGAGATGTCTTGTAGGAGGGTCACATTTCCCCGGGGGGTCGCATCGGAGGAGGGGTTTTACCTCCGGGTCTTTCATTCTAGTCACGGGTCTTTTGGGGAAGGGTCTTATCTTCGGCCAGGGTCTCAGGTCCCGAACGAGGTCTCTCCCCAGAAGGGGCGCCCCTCCTCTGCGGTGCTCCCTAGGAGCCCTACTCCCCTCCTGGCCCTGCCGGCGTCACTCCTCGGTCCCCCTGCCCCGCTGCAGCCAAGCCCTTTCAGATCCACCCAGCCAGAGGGTTCTTGCTGCACCCCGCGCTGTGACTCTCCCTGTGCAGCTTCCCTGAGCTCCATCCCCGTGCCTCTGCCGGGGTCAGGGGCTCCCTGAACTGTGCCGCTTTGGGACAGTGTATCTGGTGTCTGCCTTCGGCGGGACAAGCACCCCAAGAGGCTGGTACCTACTGGAGACAACGTGAACCTCCTTTTGGTTTCTCTCTTGGCTGCGTGAGGGACATGGATGGTGGCGGGTGGGGGCGGCTGACGGCTAAGAATTGTAGGTCTGCCCTTGGATTTTCACTAGTGCCCTTTCCTACGCGCATGGGCAGATATGGGTTGGTTGTCTGCATTTTTTAATTGAAATATAATTTATAGACACCATACGTTAACCTTTTTACAGTGCTTTCCTTGATTTCTTTTGACAAATACATGTAGTTGTATTTGTCTGATGCCATAATAGAAATATGGGACATTTTCCTCACTCCAAAAAGTTCCCTCCTCCCCTTGGGGTCACTGCCCTCTGCCCAACCCACCCACTGTCTTCTGTCCTCTGTCCCTGCCTTTCAGAAGGTGTTGCCAATGGAATACCTTAAACATGGTTTCTTTTACTTAACCTGAACCTTTTTTTTTTCCCCCTTCTTCTTTTGAAGTGGGCTGTCTCCAGGCTGGCCTCCAACTCCTGGGCTCAAGCAGCTAGCTCCTCTCACCCTCCTAAGCAGCTGGGACAACAAGCAGTTGCTCTTGTGGGCAACTTTTGAACCTCATCCATGTTGCACGTATCTGTCCCCCTTATGCACTAGTATTCTACAGTTTGTTGATCTGTCCCATTTAGTAGTTGACAGGTTTGCAAAGGGCCAGTTGGTAGACATTTGAGGCATTATGGGCCATGTGGTCTCCATAGCAAATGTTCAAGTCCACATTAGGGAAAGTAGGTGCACACAGTTATGTGCCAGGGAAACTTCACCACAGGCGGCTGGCTGGCTCCACAAGGCCCTGTGGCTATAGTCTGTTGGTGGACATCTGGGTTTTTTCCAGCTTGGGACTATTATGATAGAAGCCTCCATAAATCCCTTCACAGATAGACATTTCTCATATGGACATTTCTCTTGGTTCTCTAGGTTTATTATCTGTTCCCTACTTTTCTCTTGATAATAGTTTGGATATACAAAATTTGACTTTTTTTAGTAGTGCATTTGTTTCAGCTGCATGTACGTTACTGTTCCAACCCTAGATTATATCTCTTGTTCAATCTAATCCATAGGGGAGAGATTTTGACACACGGTTGTATCCTGCAACCAGAGTCCACTACGGAGTCTCTTACTAGAGATGACAGACATTCAAATCCTAGGCTTCACCCCTGAGAGTGCTGGCCAGCATGCACCCAGACTGAACAAGGAAGAAACAGGAGGTTTGGGGGGGCACTGTGTCCACGAACCTTGGTCTGGGTTTCTGTGCCTGGACAGCCTCACTTCAGAGGAAGACACTGGCTGCACACTGTGCTCCCATCTGCCCTACGATGTCTAGCAGGACAAGTGGTATGGCCATTCCTGTTTCTCAGCAAGGGAAACTGAAGCAGGCTCAGATAGCAGCCTGTCTGGAGTGAGACTGGCACAGGGACTTTGTGGCCAGGCAGGGCTCTCTGTCATCAAGGCCACTGTCTGCTGCAGGGCCCGGGGCAGCCAGGCTTGTTTTGCTAAGCTCCCAGGAGGCAGGAATGTTTATTTCTCGGTGATCTCACACCTCAGACTTGGCAGCATTTCTGCCTTTCAGTTGTAAACAGAACCCGATTCCTGAGAGAGGGGTAAGGTCAGGATGGGAAACCTGAGCCCGGAGGCTTCGTGCCATCTGGCTTAGGGTGCTGCACAAGGATCAGGGGGCAGGGCCAGCAGAGAATTGGGTGAAGGAAAATAAAGCAGCTGACCCTCGACCCTCAGGCTCCTGAAATCCCTTCCTCTTAAGGAAACAATTGGGCTTCTCCACGTGCTGGTCCTCAGCCTTCTGGCTTCTGGTTCCTGCTTTAACACCACAGAGGAAATGGTCTCTGTCCCTGGTGGTTGTGCCCTGCGGCTAGCGGGGGAGGCTCCTAGTCCTGCTGTGGTTTGGGGCGTGGAAGTCCTTAGAGAGTGGTAAAAGAACTAGGCCGGGAGGTGAGATGACCTCCCTTAGCCAGCTTTTCCAAAATCCAGAATTCTTACACCAAAGGTCACTACCAACAAGGGTTCCTCTCTGTTTTGGCTTGCCCTGCATCCCTACAACTACTGCCAAAAGCGTTGCTCAAGATGAGAACAGTCCTCGTTCCCACAGGTGGGGTATGTCCCTTCGGTGCAGAGCTTTGTGAGAGGGACTCACCTTAGGTGGCAGGACCTGGAGAGACTCCAGGAAGGGTTTTCCCTCTCAGTTTCTGGAGGCTCCAGGCGTTCCTAGGTCTGCGGCCATAGCACACAGAGGTCAGTCTTTGCCGGGCTCTCACTGGGTCTCAGTGTCTCCTCTTTCTTCATTTCTCCTTTTACTAAAGGACACTTGTCATTAGATTTAAGGCCCACCCTACACCAGGATGAGCTCATTCTGAGATCTCTACCTTAATTACATCTGCAAAAACCCTCATCCCAAGTGAGTTCACATTCAGATGCTCTGTCTTTTGGGGGCCACTGTTCAACTTACTACAGGTGTTTAACAAAGAGACATCCTGCCCCTGAGTTCTGCACTAAGTAAACCCGCTTGCTCTTTTTTCTTCAGCAACTGAGAAGGTTTTCTCAGCTTTCTGCACTCCCTCCCTCCACCCAGTCTCTTCTGCCTGAGCCCATCCTCGCCACACTGCAGAAATCACTCACTTGGGGAGGCAGCTCCCACTAACGAAGTTGGGGGCTAGTTCTCAGGCCCCGGCGTCCCTTAACTTTTGGCATTTGACCCTGGCCGTATCTGAATCTCCACCTGTCCCTGGCTTCTTTGTGACTTCTTTTTTGTTTTGTTTTTTGTTTTGTTGTTTTTTTTTTTTTTCTTGGAATCTTTGTGACTTCTTCTCAGGATCCTTCTGTCCCTCCCACCACCAGAGGTGGATGTCCCTGAACCCCAGATACAAATGTCTCCTACCTGCTCTTGGGGTATCTCGTGGCATCTCCAGCTTGACATGTCCAAATTGGAATTCCTGGCCTCACTCAAGTGAGGCCTTCCCAAGTCTTCCTTCCTCACATCAGTCAAGGACAACCTGTTCCTTCTTTTCCTGAGCCCAAAGCCCTGAGGTCCCCTTGGTCCCTCCCTTTGTCACATACACCCTTGGGTGATGTGCTGACTCTACCTTGAAAACAGATCCAGGATCTTGTCTGCCCTCGGCTGCTAACCCAACCCAAGCCACTCTCAGCCCTGGCTGGATTACAGTGGCCCCACACAGCTGGCCTGGCCTCCCTGCAAATTAGCCTTCGGATTCCCCCAGGTAGTACGGCAGCTGGGCAGGTCCAATCATTCCGCACCCAACCTATGGGGGCTCCCAGGAGAAGCCCAAGGCCTGACTGTGACCTTCAATGACCTCTGCCCTCTTTTTACTTCATTGTTTTTCAATTTAGGTAAAATCCATGTGACATATAATTAACCATTTTATGAGAATGTTCAAAGATACAGTCACTATGGAAACCAGTATGGCATTTCCTCAGACAATTAAAAACATGCCAAATTCGATGGTGTACACCTGTAATCAGAGCTACCTGGGAGGATCCCAAGGTTGAGCCTGGCTTAGGCAACTAAGTGAGACCCTGTCTCAAAATAAAAAGGGCTGGGAATGTTCCCAGTGGTAGAGAATCCCTGGGTTCAGTCCCCAGTACCCCCCCCACATACTATCAATTAAAAATACAATAAGCATAATTACCATAGGACCATAGCATCCAGCAATCCCAACTTCTGGGTCTACACCCAAAATAATTAAAAGGAGGGTCTCAAAGAGATAATTAATTAGTCACCTATGATCACTGCCTGAAGGCAGAAACCACTCAAGGGTCGACCTATGATGAGTGAATAAAGAAACTGTGGTGCACACCTGTAATCCCAGCAGCTTGGGAGGCTGAGGCAGGAGGATCACAAGTTTGAGGCCAGCCTCAGCAACTTCAAAATATAAAAAGGGCTGAGGATGTGACTCAGTCATAAAGTGCCCCTGGGTTCAGTCCCCCGTACTGAAAGAGAGGGGAAAAAAGCTAACTGTGGTGTACACACGGAGTAGAATTTATCCACCCCCACCCCAAAAAAGCAGAGGCTGACAAATGCTAATACATGGTCAAATCTTAAGGACTTGATACTCAGTCAAATAGCCAGACACAGAGGGATCAATCGTGTGATTCCATTTCTGTGAGTTCCTGGAGTTGTCAGATCTAGAAACATGAAAGCACGAGGAAATGGAGTGTTGTTTAATGGGCACAGAGTTTCAGTTTTGCCAGATGAAAAAGTTCTAGAGACCAAGGGTGATGACAGCTGCACAGCAAGGAGAATGTGTTTCCCACTACTGAACAGTCCACTTAAAAATGGGAGCGAAGGGAGGCATGGTGGTGCATGCTTGTGATCCTCAGTGACTTGGGAGGCTGAGGCAGGAGGACTGCAAGTTGGAGGTCAGCCTCAGCAACTCAGTGAGGCCCTAAACAACTCAGCAAGACTCTGTATCAAATATAAAATAAAAAGTGCTGGGATGTGGCTCAATGGCTAAGTACCCCTGGGTTCAATCCCCAGTATCCAAAATAAATAAATAAAAACAGTAGTGACTGTAACTTTTCTTTTTTTCCCCTCTCTCTCTTTCTTAAGTCCTGGGGATTAAATACAGGGGCTCTACCACCAATTTATACCCCAGGTCCTTTTTCTTTTTTTCTTTTTTTTTTGGGGGGGTGGGTACCAGGGGTTGAACTCAGGGGCACTTGGCCACTGAGCCACATCCCCAGCCCTATTTTGTATTTTAGTTAAAGACAGGGTCTCACTGAGTTCCTTAGTGCCTCAATGTTGCTGAGGCTGGCTTTGAACTTGCGATCCTCCTGCCTCAGCCTCCCAATCCGCTGGGATTACAGGCGTGCGCCACTATACCTGGCATGATGGTCACTTTCTGTAATGTGTATTTTACCACAGTTTTTAAAAACTAACCATTTTAAGTATGCACTTCAGTAGAAAGTAGTCCATTTATAATGTGGTGCAGCCATACCTACATGGAGTTCCAGAATCTTCCATCAACCCAAAAGGAAACCCAGTGTTCCCTAAGGCAGTTACTTAGTCAGTCCCATTGTCCCCTCTGGCTTATTTTAACTCATCACTGCTACACTAATTTATCTCACTTGATGACTGTCTCCCACTGTGAAAACACAGCCACCCCATGGGATGGCCTCTCTCTGTCCTGCCTGCTGCTGGGCACACTCAGGCCTTCATGGGCAGCTTGGTACTGAGCTTCCATAATGAAGACTGAGAGTCTCTGTATCTGAGTGTGCAGCTGGGCAGGGTGGGCTTGATGCAGATGAGCTGGTGACCCTGCATGGTGTTTGTAGAAAACACGAGTTAGTAGCCGATATTGAAAGATTAAAGGGCTTTAATATTTTTTTCCCATGACTATGTCTTTTTAAATGGGCTTAAGAAAAAAAGAGAAATTAGTAAAAAAAAAATCTACTTTATGAGAAAGAAAAAACAGGATACAGTTTATGCCAACTTGTGAAGCAGAATCACAACACATTCCTGGAAGGGGCCACCCCCACTAAATTGGGGGCCAAATCCCTTAAATAAGGAGTGAGGCCTTTTTTTTCCCCCCAAGCTCACCTTCAGGCAGTGGAGAAGTCCAGGGGACATGACTTGGTTGCTACTGGCTGCAGCCATGGTGTTCAGCTGATCTTCAGAGATAAATTGCCACAGAGATGATTGCAGCTGTGTTTTTACAACTTCCCATGGACATGTCAGAATAGCTCCCTCTGTGCAGCCATGTCCCCGGGCAAACAGATGCTCCAGCCTGTCCCTCTGGCTCATTGTCTCTCCTGCATGTCCTCCGGGCACTGAGACCAGACATGGATCCAGCTGCCCACTATGGCCCGTGGCTTCTATCCTGGGAGGAACTGCAGGACATCCCAGGGACAGCTTGGGGAGCTGGTGGAGACCTGGAGGCAGAAGGTCCCAGTGTGCCTTCCCTGCTGTGCTGCAGCCGAGCCACTAGGCACTTTCAGCTTGGCACTCTCAGGCAGAGAGCCAGGACTCTAATATTAAAAATCTGTTCTTCCAGCCAGGCACAGTGGCACATGCCTATAATCCGAGTGGCTCGGGAGGCTGAGGCAGGAGGATTGAGAGTTCAAAAAGCCAGCCTCAGCAAAAGCAAGGTGCTAAGCAACTCAAAGAGACCCTGTTTCTAAGTAAAATAGGGCTGGGGATGTGGCTCAGTGGTGCCCCTGAGTTCAACCTCCAGTACCAAAAAAAAAAAAAAAAAAAAAAAAAATCTGGGTCTTCTAACTTCTCTTGAGAAATCAGAGTGGCTGCCAGTACCAGCCTGTCCCATGGTCCCACCCAGTGGGCAGATGGGTGGGGCTTGCTCCTCTCCAGGGGTCCAGCTGCAGACATATTCAGCCCTCAGACATTTGAGGATTTGTAGGGCTCAGAAACTAGTCAGCCAGGCGGCCCAGGCCACCCGGAAGGCAGGGTCTCGTGTGGATGGAACCCTCCATCCGACTGTGAGCCCACCTGTCCAGGGCTTTACCTGTTGAGAGAAAGGGGTGAGATGAAAACAGAGGCAACAAGGGACCAGCCAGACTGGGCTTCTGTTCTGGTGGCAAAGCATGGTCCTGGGCCCTTGGGCTCAAGGCCACCTGCCCGAACTTGCCTAGGAAAGTTAGAGGGCTGGGGACCCAGACACAGCTCTGACAGACCCCGAAAACACAGATCATTCCACACACATACCAGCACTATTTTGTATTTTATTTATAAACACAGAAAACACGAAAGAAAGGTATTTCTTTGAAAACAGGTACCGTTTGGTATCATTTACCTCTCTGGCACATAAATGATGTTTTTAAATCAAACAACCATAGAGCTAATTAACAACGGCAATCAGTAGGAATCCTTAGTGGGAATAGTGAGAAAAAATAATATATCTTCTTATAATCCTTAGTGCATAGTAATTCTACAAAATAAAAATTACATATGTACATATATATTTTTTTGTTATTAGGGATTGAAACCAGGGATGTGTTACCATTGAGCTACATCCCCCACCCTTATTATTTTTAATTTCGAGATAGGGTTTTACTAAATTGCTGAGGCTGCTCTCGAACTCGCGATCCTCCTGCCTCTGCCTCCCGAGCCGCTGGGATTATAGACGTGTGCCACTGCACCCAGCTAAAAAATAATATTTTCTGATTCATAAATTTAAAGCTTTTAAAAATTCTTTATTAGATATTCAAATCTCATGGGTACGTGAAATATGTAAAAATACAGTTATTGAGGAAACTACAGATTCACCTAAGCGATGAGATGTTTTGCGGGACACAGTACAATATCATGACCAGGACAAAGACAGGGAACATCTATCTGCCAGTCCTACTCAGGTGCCCCCCAGCTCACTTCTAGTCATTTATGCACCAGGGAGTCATCACTGTGGTGGTCCTTTAAACCCCAACCACTTGTCTGCCCTGAGTTTCTAAAATTCTGATTTCCACGACATCATATAAATGAACCGGGTGGTATGTGCCATTTCAAGGTGAACTTTTTTCATTTAGCATTAAACTCTCTGGAGTTTCCTTCAGGTTGTATGGATCAATCTTTTGTTCCTTTCTAATGCAAGATTCAAAGAGGAGAAAACAAATCACAGTGGGGTTAATGAAACAATATTGCCTGTGTTTCATAAAAAAATGGCTCATTTCTGTCTGTCCCCTGAGGTGGCAGGATTTTCACCTGGTTCCCTGTCCTGACCATCTGTCTCTGAACTGCCCAAGGCAGCAGTGTCTTCTTCCTTTGCACAGGAGAACAGAGCACAGCAACATGTGTGACCCCACGCACAGCTCTACCATGTGAAGTGCTGACCCACTCATGGCTGGCAGTGCGCATTGTGGTGCCACCTCCCCAGAGCCCAGGCTGGACTTGTGGGGATTAACTTTTGCCTCTAAGAAAATGTTCATCCAAGGCTGGGTGCTGTGGTGCACACTTGTAATCCTAGCGACTTGGGAGGCTGAGGCAGGAGGATCGCAAACTCAAGGCCAGTCTCAGCAACCCATGAGACTCTGTCTCCAAATAAAAAAAATAAGGGGCTGGGGTTGTGGCTCAGTGTTAGAGTACATGGCATGTATGAGGCACTGGGTTGGATCCTCAGCAGCACATAAAAATAAAGTTTTTTTTTTAAAATAATGTTTCCAAATATTTAAAAAAATAAAAAAACAAAAAGGGCTACAGATATGGCTAACTAGTCCAGCCACTTGTGTCAACAGGCTTATTTTAGTGACTGGCTGTTTGTACACTGGGCTCCTTGCCTCTATAAATTTATTTTGTGGGCTGTCCTTGTCTAGGATGTCATTTTTGAACGCTGGAGCATTCTGGGAGCCACTGAGGCTGAATGTCAGGAAAGATGCTTTTAGAGCAAATGATATGCAAACCTGAAACCAAAGAAAGATTGTCTCGTAAGTTAAAGCTTGGCTCAGGGAAGGAGAAAGTTGTGTCCCACTGCGCTGCCTTTTCTGGTGACATTGAGTTCCGAAGTATCTTATTTCCAAAAAGCAAGTTGTTGCAGGTGTCATCACAACCCACAGAGAGCAAGGAGCAGCTTGGAGGCAGCATCCCTCACCTGGCCTCTTTGAAAAAGCACAAGCCTCTGCTGTCCTGGGACCCCTCTCCCTGTTTTAACAGCCCTCAGTGTATTTCCAAACTAGGAAAGAAGATTCTTCTTGTCCCATACTTAGAAAACTAAGATTTATGACAGGCCAGCATTGTCAATCTTTCTTTGACAAAGTCACAGCTGACACTAAAAGACCCCTCAGGTGGGGCTGGGATTGTGGCTCAGTGGTAGAGCGCTTGCCTAGCAGGTGTGAAACACTGGGTTCCATCCTCAGCACCAAATAAATAAATACATAAATAAAATGAGCTGGGCGCGGTGGCACACGCCTGTAATCCCAGCGGCTCAGGAGGCTGAGGCAGGAGGCTCATAAGTTCAAAGCCAGCCTCAGCCACAGTGAGGTGCTAAGCAACTCAGTGAGACCCTGTCTCTAAATAAAACACAAAATAGGGATGGGGATGAGGTTTCTGTAGCCAAGTACTGCTGAGTTCAATCCCCTGTAACGCCCCACCAAATAAAATAAAATAAAAAAGGTATTGTGTTCATTTACAACTAAAAATATTAAAAAATAAACAAACAAACCCTCAGGCAGTTTTCATTTTCCCTTCCTGGGAAGGACAGTCTCACTGCAGATTGACCAACATTTGCATTAGAAACCTCAGGTCTCAGTGAGCAACTCTTACCTCACTCTTGGTGCTGTGGACGAGGGGAGCCAGGCAGGAGAAAGGGGCCCTATTTTCATATTTGTTGGTGATAAGATGGCAGACAGATGGAATCTGCCAGAATCTACGTGTGCACTGCAGCCAAACCTACAGATGGACAGAGTGTGGTCTCATTTGGACAAGATGTCTACACTGTTTTTTCTTCTTATTTGTGGTGCTGGGAATGGAACCCAGGGTCTGTGCATGCTAAGCTCTGTACCACGGAGCCATCCCAGACCACGTGTTTTCTTTAGTTTCATTGAAATCTTCACAGAAATAAGACAATTTGAAACTTCTTCTTCTTCTTTTTTTTTTCAAATCCAAGTAACCAACAGCTGGATGAAAATTTCCCCTAGAATTAACCCCAGGAGTTGATCAGCCCAGTTCTCTGGCAGTATTGACGTGCACAGCCAACTCAGCTTGGAAGGTGTCCAGGAAAGGCATTTGTTCAAAGCTCAATGATCTGCAATGTTTACCACTTTTTTTTTTTTATCTTAAATAAGATAGCAATAGCCCTCGTGTGCTGGGCATTTTCTATTATAGGTCTTGCACTCTTTGGAGTCTTTGTTCAGAACAGCTCTGTGAAGGCAAGGACGCATCTCTTAGAGAGATGGACTGCCCCTTTCACTCTGGGAAGATCTCCAGATCTAGCACACACCCAATGCCAGGGACTACCTGGCCTGAGGCCTTAGTCACCATGCAAACCACATCACACCAAGCTCTTAAAACAGAAATCACTTGAATCCCATCACCCAGAGGCCCTTCTGCAAACATTCCTCTGGTCATCCTGTCATTCTTCTATGAACACAGGCTCTTTATCCAAGGCTGGTTTCCAGGTGTCCATTCTTGTGAGCTGTGGAAAGTTGGGGTGCTGGGAGTCCCCCCCAGGGCAGGAGCAATGAAGGAATTGCTTGGGAAGCCCCAACCTGCTCAGAAACCCTCCCATGCCAGTTGCCCTGCCTTTCTGGAGAAGTGGATTCTGGCTGTGGCCAGGGAGCCAGCCAGCGTATATTTTCATGCAAGTGGGTCCTAGAGACTGGTGTTAGAATCTCCTCTCCTGCCTAACAGAACCTGGATGTTCTGCCCTGTGCACAGAGGTCAGCACTCAGTGCAAGGGGAAGAATGAGTCCAGAGAAGTGTCCCATTTCCATCTGTAACCCTTCAATGACTCATGGAGAAGCACAGAAAGAATGTAGGTGGAGAGAGGGGTGAGGTGCCACAAATTTGGGGAAGGCGGAAAGCTATAGAATGCACGAGTGGGTGGCATGGAGGAAGTGCATCCCAGAATAGGCACCCTGCGGGCTGAGCAGAGTCCTAGTCTTCCCAGGGGTCTGGGCTCAGGGGGCAGGTCCAGCACCTGGCTGGAGCAGCTGTTCCCTCCCCTCCCCTGGCCCTGAGCAAGTGGCAGCTGGCTGGCTCCCTGGCCACAGCCAGAATCCACTTCTCCAGAAAGGCAGGGCAACTGGCATGGGAGGGTTTCTGAGCAGGTTGGGGCTTCCCAAGCAATTCCTTCATTGCTCCTGCCCTGGGGGGGACTCCCAGCACCCCAACTTTCCACAGCTCACAAGAATGGACACCTGGAAACCAGCCTTGGATAAAGAGCACTAGTCAACCTTTCTACTGAGGAGAGAGGCCCGTGGAGGAAACCCAGTCACCTGGAATAGTTAAGCGAGTGTTTGTCCCTAAGTGGAAGATCCAAGGGAACTGGCATTAGGAAAGAGAAGGATCAAGAGATGTGACCAGGAGACAAAGGAGAGCTCTGGAAATATCCTAATTGAACTCTTCAGGGAGATTTGAAGTAACATCTTAGAAGTAATATCTTAGTATATACTTGCCAAAATATGCCAAAATATTCTTGTTCCAAGATTTTTTTTTTTTTGTACTGGGGATTGAACCCAGGGATGTTTAACCACTGAGCTACATCCCCTTGTTATTTTTTAATTTAATTTTTTTTTTTTGAGACAGGGTTTCACTAATTTGATGAGGCTGGCCTCAAATTTGTGATCCTCCTGACTCAGCCTCCTGAGCTGTTGAGATTAAGATCTTGTTTTAAGGGACTGGGATTGTGGCTTAGTGGTAGAGCGCTTGCCTTGCATGTGTGAGGCACAGGCACTGGGTTCAATCCTTAGCACCACATAAAAAGTAAATAAATCAAATAAAGGTATTGTCTACAAAGAAAAAAAATTAAAAAAAAGATCTTGTTTTAAGATGTTAAAACAAGAATCAGATGCTATGAAGAAGGAAAAATTATGCGAGAAAGAGTTTTTGAAAAATCAATGTTTAGTGGACACGGGCCATAAAAATTTGACAGAAGTCTTCATTGAAATTTTTTAAATGATTTTTTTTTTCCAAAAAGCATCTGTAACAAAATTAATAAGCAAGTTCAAGCCTGGGAGAATATATTCTTAATACATGTATCTCAAATAACTTGTACTGAGGATACAGAGAGTCCCCAGCGTGGGATGGTTCCATGTGGGACAGCTTAACTTTACAACACTCTACAAGAGCACTTCCAGTGGAAACCAGATGTTCAGTTCGGATCTCCTGGGCTGGCAGGGTGTGGTAAGATCCTCTCTCCTGATTCGGGTTCCCACTTGGCACCAACCTGACACCACAGTGAGCAGTGTTAAGCATTTGGTAGTTGAGGTCGTGACTGTATTCCCAAGTGACAATGAGTCTGTTGGAAAAAAATCCCATTGTAAGTTGAAGAGCATCTGTGCAAAGAACTCTTAATCTAATAGGAAGACAACACAGCTCAGAAACGGGTTAAAAATGGACACTGCACCAAAGATACAGCAAAAACTAATGAGCACATAGAGATGCTCATCAGCATCCATCTCAACGGAAGCACAGAGCATGTGGGGGCCCACTGCACCCCACTAGAAGGGCTAACGTTTAACCAACTGGCCATTCATTGCCAAGTGAAGGGAAAGATCTGGAGCAGTTGGAACCCTCAGACATCCCTGGAGGGAATGTTGGATGGTGAACAGAACAACACGTTGTCACCATATTAAACATATACTTACTGCCAGGTGTGGTGGCACACACCTGTAATCCCAGCAGCTCAGGAGGCTGAGACAGGAGGATCGTGAGTTCAAAGCCAGCCTCAGCAAAAGTGAGGCACTAAGCAACTCCGTGAGACCCTGTCTCTAAATAAAATACAAAATAGGGCTGGGGATGGGGCTCAGTGGTTGAGTGCTCCTGAGTTCAATCCCCTGTACCAAAAAAAAAAAAAAAAAAAAAAAAACAACCAACAACAACAACAACAACAAAACTCCAAAAACATACGTCATCCAGCAGTCCTACTCCTAGCTACCTGTTTTAGTCAGCTTTGCATCACTGAGACCAAAAGACCTGACAAGAACAACATAGAGGAGGAAAAGTTTATTCTGGCTCACAGTTTCAGAGGTTCAGTCCATGATGGATGGACTCCATAGTTGGGGCCTGAGGTGAGATAGAAATGGTGTGACAGAGGAAAGCAGCTCAGGCCATGGTAATAAGAAGCAGAGAGCTAGCTCTGCTTATAATCCCCCAAGTCACGGTCCCAGTGAACCACTTCCCTGAGCCACATCCCTCCTGCCTACAGTTACTGCCCAGTTAATTCCTATCAGGGGCTTAATTCACTGATTGGGTTACACCTCTTGTAATCTAATCATTTCACCTCTGAAAATTCTGCATTGTCTTACACGTACCTCATATCTAAACCATGACACTGCCCAAGTTTAATGAAAATGCCTGCCCACACTAATACATAGGAATGCTTAAAACAGCACTGCTCAAAGTGGAACTGGAAAACTCAACTCTCCCTTGGCTGGTAAGCAGACGGAAACTGTGGTAAATCCATGCAGCGCACACCACTCAAGCAATAAAAATGGAACAAACTATTATGTAGGCAACGTGGGTGTCTCAAAACTCAGATACAAGAGTTCATGCTGCATGATCCCACTGATGTGACAGTTAGAGAGCTGAGTCTGATTTACAGTGAGAGAAGGCAGATCTGGGGTTTGCCCAGGGCTGAGGCTGAGGGTGGGGAAGCCTAGAAAACCTCTCGGGTAACGGAAACGTCCTCTGTCTTGCTGTGGTTGTGATTATACAACTGTATATACTTGCCAAAATATGTACCTTAAATTGGAACCATCTCGTTTCATGTACATTAAATTTCAATTAAGTCGATTTAAAGGAGAAGAGACTTTAAAAAAAAATGATGGTAATAAAAGGGCCAATCAAAGGGGCTATAAAATAAAGACAAACACACCTGCTGTGGTGTCTGGAGTCCTTGCCACTTGGGAGGCGAAAGCAGTTGTAGGCTGAGGCAGGAGGGTCACTTGAGCCCAGGAGTTCAAGGCGAGCCTGGGCAATAGAGCCAGACGTTGACTCAAAAAGAAAAAAAAAAAAAAAAAACCAAACAAATAACTCTTTTAGGACCTAGAAAAAGATCATGAAAAGGAAAGAAGGAAGTGAAGAAAAAGAGAAATCAGATGAGAGTTGATAAGAGACGTCAGGGACCCGTCCAGAATGTTCCACATCAGATATAAAGAGTCTGCAGAAAGAGAGCTGAGTCAACAGGGAGGAAGTCCCTCGAGGGGACAAAACCCAAACTCATCTGTAGAAGTGAAAGGATCCCTTGAGCACAGGTGCCTGTCTCCACTCCTCCAGTGAGACTTCAGAATATCAAGCATAAAGCAAGGAGCCCAGAAGCACAGACTCCTGGAAGGGGTGATGGTCAAAGTATCCTCGGCAAGGCCACGGAGTCCTGCCTTGGGATTCTGCGGGAAAACCTTGGATCTGGAAATGTGTGTCCAGTTAACGAAGGCACGTCAAAGGCACTTTTTGGATCTAAGACATTCCTTCTCAAGATGTGTTTGACCTCACCCAGCCAACCCAGAGGGAAGTCGTGAATGGAGAAAGTGGCTGGCCAGCCAAGCACTGGGCCCACCTGGAGGCCTATGCTGGCCCCCCGATGACAGGTCAGTGGGCTTTGAGGGCAGCAGGTCCAGAGGGCTTTAAGTGGGACACTTTCCAGAGAAGGGCAGGTGTGCTGGGCATCATTTAGCACAGGAAACTGGACAAATGTGAGGAGATGACAGAGCACACTGTTCTCTTATCTAAGAAAAAAAGAAAATAGGGCCAGGGTGATGCTCTATGGAAGAGCACTTGCCTGGCATGTGTGAGGTCCTGGGTTCAATCCCAGCACCACACACACACACACACACACACACACACACACACGGCAATCATAAATTCAGTAAGTCATAAAAAGTTACAGATGAAAACTTTGGTCCAAATACAAAACAAGCCACACTTTGGCATTTTCTTGAATGATTTGTGGAATATAATCTTTGTCTTTAAGGTTACCAGGCTTAGGGCTGGAGTTGTAGCTTAGTGGTAGAGCGCTTGCCTTGCAAGGCACTGAGTTCGATTCTCAGCACCACATATAAAATCAATGAATAAAATAAAGATCCATCAACATCTAACAAAAAATATTTAAAGAAAAAGTTTACCAGGCTTAGTGGGAGAGAGAGATTGGTCACTGGGTTGTTTAATAAATAAAAGTTACAGGAAGGCATAATCAGAAAACACTGCTGGTCCCTCTTGTGGCCTTTGGAATCAACAGACATGCACACCATGAAATGGTACACTTTCAGTCTGTTCTGTTACAGTGACCCTGAAAATGCAAATCAGGCACCAGCCACCATGAACTTCGAGAGGCTGAGGAAAGGACGGGGGGTCAGAGGACATGGGTGGGATTTAAGTGCAGTATATTAGTTAATGCTGCACAGGTTCTCAAGGGAAACCTAAAAAAAAAAAAAAAAAAGATGGTAATGAGAGCATCTGGGAGGTGAGTGCATCTCCTGCAACCTGACCCAATGAGGCCTCATAGTCATACTCTGCCACCTGCCCAAACCTGCCATCTTCCTCTTGCCTAGGGAGAGGTTCCCTGACTCAGGCCTCCTTACTGACCCTCCAGCTTGCCAAATGTGTTCCTTCTCAGGGCATTTGTTCTTGTACAGTTGGTGGAGTTGGGCTCAGAGCTGGGACTCTACTAAAGGAACTCTATTCTGCCTGGCACCAGCCTGACCTTCCTGAGACATGAGGTCAGCCCAGTGCTGAATGCTCACCCTGCCCAGGAGAGTGACAAGTTTTCTGTTTAATCAAACCCACCTGTATGTACATGTATGTATGTATGTGTGTGTGTGTCTGTGTGTGTGTGAATATATACATATATATTCTATATTGAAACAATTTTAGATTTTTTTTTAACATAAACATTGTAAAAGTAAGTGCCAGGCGTGGTGACACAAGCCTGTAATCCTAGCAGCTTGGAACCGGAGGCAGGAGGATTGCAAATTGAAAGGCCGCCTCAGCAAATTAGCGAGGCTCTAAGCAACTTAGCAAGGCCCTGTTTCAAAATAAAAAATAAGGGCTGGGGTTGTGGCTCAGTGATAGAGCTCTTGCCTAGCACATGTGAGGCACTGGGTTTGATCCTCAGCACCACATATTTTTAAAGTTATTAAACAAATAAATAAACAATAAAAAGGGTGTGGAGGTGGCTCAGTGGTTAAGTATCCTTGGGTTCAATCCCTGGTGCAAAAACAAAGCAGAAGTAACAGCATGTTCTCATCTACTCTTCGCTCACCTTCTCCTAATACTAACATCTTATGTAACCAAGGCACAACATCAAGACCAGGAATTCAATTCTGGCACAGTCCTGTCAACTAAACCATAGACTGCCAGTTCTCCTCCCCGTCCTTTTCCTGTTCTGGGCTACTCCGGGGTCCCATGCTGCCTCTACTTGCTGGGTCTCCGTGTGGACCGTTTCTCACAATTCCCTTGTCTTCTGGGAGTGGGGCACTTTAGGGGCACTGCTCAGCCATCTTGCAGTGCTCTGCAACAGGGCACGTCTGATGTTTCCCATGCTTAGAATGAGGTTACACATTGTGGGCAAGAATAGCACAGATGTCACCTGTGTCCTTGGTGTGTGGTTTCTGGGAACACAAAATTGATGTTTTAAACTTGGATCAAGTTTGACACTGAAAGTTACTATTTTTCCTTTTTATCCACACACACAAAAAAACCCAAAAAAACAAAACAAAACAAAAAACACAAGTATCTGGAGAAATATTTGAAACTGAAAATAATGAGTCTCAGGAGTGTTTCCCACTATTTTTTGGCATCCCTTAGGAGACCTTGCTTGCTGCAATTACTACTGTTTTGTCTGCCTAATGTTGACTTTCTGCTCCCCTCGTATCTAGCTCATCTAAAGGAACATTTTTGTAAGGAAGAACCACCTCTCCTAGGCTCTTAGGGCACCGCAGGCCTTCTGTTTTGAAGGTACCCTGGCTTTATTGCTCATGTGGTTCCAGGCTTGGCCACTAGGGGCGCCTCTGGCTGGCTCGACTCTCCCACAGCCTCTCTCGCTGTAACTCTCCTGGCTTCTACCCTGTGCAGTGCCAGGCTCATGTTTGCTCCGTCCTGGTGTGGGAAGCAGACAGGTTTTGTTGTTTGTTTTGTGCTACTGCGGACTGAACCCACGGGACTCGACCACTACATCCTCATCCCTTTTTATTTTGACACAGGGTCTCACAAATTTGCTGACTGGTTTGAATTTGCGATCCTCCTGCCTCAGCCTCCCAAGTTGCTGGGATTTCAGGAGTGGGCCACCACGCCCAGCCTGGAACCAGTTTTTTAAGATGGACTTTCATATGCGGTTAACTCTGAGCACTCTTTACAACTGTCCCAGAAAAAGGAAAGGAGGGAGTCACATGGAGAAGGCAGGTAGGGGCTGCTGCCCTTGGCAGGGAAAGTTTCTCTCCAGGGTTGGATTTCTCCTCTGCAGGAAGGATGCAGCTGATAAGGGGGGGGAGGCTCTTCATGCACCACACCAACCATGTTGGACCCCAGTCAGGGCCCTGGGGTGGCATTTGGGGTGCAGAGCTGTATTCAAGAGTATGGTGGGTAGGTTTCCAGCAGGGAGGGTAGACTGTCAGTAGAACTCCCCACCTGCTTATGCTCAGTTGTCCCTCCAGATCTTAGAGAGCTGTAGATGGTGACAAGTAAGCTGCTGTCAGGTAAATGAGAGTCCAATTCCTAGTGACCCAGCCACTCACTCATCTAAACATGAACTTAGGATGTGCAAAGTTGATTTTATCCAGGTCATTCTAGTAAATATTTACCTCTGGTTCTGTTTCAATTCTAATGTTTTGTTTTGTAAGTAATAATATAACTGGCTTAATAAATACAGGTTTTAAAGACACAAGGAAGTAGAAGACTTGAGTTGAAGATTCTTCTTCTTCTTTTTTTTTTTTTTTTAGTATTGGGGATTGAACCCAGGGCCTCATGTACATAAGACAAGCACTCTACCACTGAGCACATCCCAAGCCTACTTTTTTTTTTGGGGGGGGGGGCGTACTAGGGATTGAACCCAGGGGCAAGCTACCATTGAGTTATATCCCCAACTGTTTTTATTTTTATTTATTTTGCAGGGGTTGGGGGGTACCAGGGATTGAACTCAGGAGCACTCGAACATTGAGTCACATTCTCAGCTCATTTTTTTTTTTATTATTATTTTATTTAGAGACAGCGTCTCACTGAATTGGTTAGTTCCTTGCCATTGCTGAGGCTGGCTTTGAACTCACAATCCTCCTGTCTCAGCCTCCCGAGCCACTGGGATTACAGGCGTGTGCCACTGCTGTTTTTCTTTTTTCTTTTTTTTTTTCACTTATTGAGACAGGATCTTGCTACATTGTCCATGCTGACCTTGAACTTGCTATCCTCCTGCCTCAGCCACTTGAGTAGCTGGGATTATAAGTATATGACACTGAATTGCAGATAGAATTTGATCAGAAGAGATAAATTTCTTGGAGAGACAAAATAAAAAGAGAATAACCTTTCTTTTATGCACTCACCCCAAATCCCAACAACAGGAGCTGTAGTTATAGCTCAGTGGTAGAGAACTTGCCTAGCATGTGTGAGGCACTGGGGTTAATCCTCAGCACTACCTAAAAATAAATAAATAGAATAAAGGTACTATGTCCATCTACAACTAAAAAAGATTTTTTAAAGAAAAAAGAAACTAAGCAAAGATTAAAAAAAAAAAGCCAATAACACGTGAACAAATAAACAGTGTTCTCCTCTGACTGGGCCACCCTGGACAACTAATCTGCAGGACAGGGCAAGGCTCTGTATACATTGGCTTAACCTAGGGATCTCACAGTGTGGTTCCTGGGATCACCATCACACAATTTGTCAGAAAATTCCACCCCGTTCCTACTAGATCAGAAGCCTTGGATCAATGCTCTGGGTCTGAGAACCGATGCCTCGCACTATCAGGGAGATAAGAGGTTGAATTTAAGAATCCACCGCTAGCCTTGGGTTGGAGGGGATCTCATCCAAACTACATCATGGAGCCCCTGAACCTCATCCAACAGTCATTAAAATGTCCCATCCTACCCTATTGTCCTCTAGTTGCTGGGGGAAGAAGGCCATAACAATGCTCCTCCAGAAACCCTTCAACGCCAAGAGTTGGTTTGAAGGACAGGCCACCAACTCGGCTGCCAGAGTGACTGGCGTCTTCTAAACCCCCTTTGGCTCCACCTCCTTCCGGTGCCCAATCCCCTGCGGGCCTGGGCTGTGCAGAGCTGCTTTCCTGTCCTGGCTCTGGCTTTATCTGTTTCAGAGTCCGTCTTCTGGTTGGAAACATCTTGCTCTCCATGCAATGAAATGAGCTATTAATTATGACTTAATAAACGTCCAGGCTGAGAGCCTGGAGTACTGTCTCCATGAGGGGCAGTTCTCCCTCTGGATAAGCACAAGGTGGACAGTGTGGGTACCTCCCCCGAGGGAAGGGACCAAGATGGTGCACACTCCAGAGGGAGCCTGGAACTCTTCTGGGACAGGCCCCAGATGGAGGCTCCGTCCACCATGTGTAGCTCATGTTCACCTGTCTTTAGTTGGGCTCCTGGGGGAGGGGCGGGGGGGGCACTATAAAAGGCCCAGGTTTTTAGTCACAAATCTAGTTTCTTTTCACTTATGCCTAGAGTAGTTGTTGAAAATACTTCCTTCCTTTATGTAACATATATTTTACAGATAATCATGTAATAATAAATATTTTATCATTTTCTCAGTTCATTATTTAATTTTTAAGTCACTCCACCCACTGGGGGGGACTGAAGTACCCTGCCACTGAGCTGTACCCCCCACTCTAATTGTCATTTTTAAAAAAATCATTTTATCATTATTTCACTCCAAACAAAAGACAAAGCTTGAGTGTCCTCAAGTAGAGGTCAGCTGACCACTTCTGTAAAGAGCCAGGTAATAAATATTTTCAGTGGCTGTCACAGCTATTCAACTCTGTCACTGCAGCACAAATATCTCTGTCATCAGCAATATATAAACAAGTGGGCGTGACCATATGCCAGTAAAACTTTAAAAAAAAGTATCATTTTATTGTCAGACATTATTCAAATCTAGCAAAATAGCTCATGATGGAACTAAAATTTTCACTTAGCAAACAAAAATATCACAGCCTAAGGCTCTAGTCACTGTTTCAAAGTTTTACTGCAAATGAGCACCGTAAGTGGTCACATTAAGAGTGTAATTACAGGGCTGGGGATGTGGCTCAAGCGGTAGCACGCCGCCTGGCATGCGTGCGGCCGGGGTTCAATCCTCAGCACCACATACCAACAAAGATGTTGTGTCCGCCGAGAACTAAAAAATAAATATTAAAAATTCTCTCTCTCTCCTCTCTCACTCTCTCTTTAAAAAAAAAAAAAAGAGTGTAATTACAATCTCTTCATGCCTGAATGTCAGTAATTTATAAGGGATCTCTGTGTTTAAAATGTATATAAATGACTTCAATATACTTTAGTTTTACTTTTCTGTTCGTCCCAAAGAAGTACCAATGGGTCTCGAGTCTTCTTATGGATTTTTTGTTTAATATTTATTTTTTAGATGGACACAATATCTTTATTTATTTATTTTTATGTGGTGTTGAGGATCGAACCCAGAGCCTTGCACGTGCTAGGCGAGCGCCCTACTGTTAAGCCACAACCCCAGTCCCTTCCTGTGGATTTTAGAAGCCTGAAATCTATGAAATAAAACTCAGGGGCTGGAAGAGATGTAAAGGGAATATTGGGTAGTTTGATTAGAGTGTAATAATTAGGATAGATAATTACATTTTCTGGTTTTCAAAAATCTGAATTGCAATAAAAGGAATTTTGATGTGCTATTTTAAATTTCAATAGCAAATAAAAATGTACATAGAGGAACTTAAAAAAAAAGAATGGAATAGAAGCATGTCACTGGGTGTTAACATGGGTTTTTTTTGGGGGGTGGTGGTGGAGTATCAGGGATTGAACTCAGGGGCCCTCAACCACTGAGCCACATCCCCAGCCCTATTTTGCATTTTATTTAGAGACAGGGTCTCACTGAGTTGTTTAGCACCTCGTTTTTGCTGAGGCTGGCTTTGAACTCCCAATCCTCCTGCCTCAGCCTCCAGAGCCTCTGGGGTTACAGGCATGTGCTACCATGACTTATCTCAGATTTAATGTTAAACACAGTTAATTTGTGTCCCTGGAGAGGCTGGAGAGGTGAACTGTACCCAAATTGGAAAAAATGGAAGTTGAAAACCAGGAGGAAGCAGCGCTGGGGCATTTGGGGAGAAGAGTCTGTGAAATCCTGAGTCACTGGGCTCTAGGACACCCTCTGTGCCACCCAGTTCTGTACTCAGACTCAGCATCTGGTCTTGGTTTTATCATTGCATGTCACACAAAGTTTTAAGTTGTTGTGAGTCTTTCATAGTAGTTTCCAGAACAATTTCATTAATTATAGAAAGAGGGCTGGGCTGAAGCACTCGGGGTGTGCGTGGGGGGTGCGCCCTCCCTCTGTGACTCCCGCTGCCCTGAACTTACAGCTGTCCTCCAACTCCTCGCCCATCCGGATGCTCGGCCTCCCCTCAGGCCCAGAGCCAAAGGAGCCACCCACCACCAACTGAACCTCTGAAACCAAGAGCCAAAATAAACCTTTCTTCCTCACCATTGTTCTCCTTGGGTATTTTGGTCAAAGCAATGACAAAGCTAACAGACACGCCTGCCATTGTCACTACCTCTTCCCTCTCCACCTCTGCCAAAACCAACTTGCCTTTTTTTTTTTTTTTTTGGCTGAGGCTGGCTTTGAACTCGTGATCCTCCTGTTGCAGCCTCCAGAGCTGCTGGGATTACAGGCAAAACCAACTTGCTTTCTAAAGAAACATAAGTAAATGAACAAAGTTGTAGGGAATAAATGTGCCACCTGTTAGGCCAGGGAAAGGATGCCTGGACTTCTGAGCAGATGCTGTATACTGTTGCCTTTTGCCGGGTTTATTGGTGGCAAGAGCGCTGTCTCGTCCCTTCAAGTTACACTTTCCCCCTCATCGAGGAACTCTGGAGTGGATGCATGAGCACTGGAGAGCCAGGGCTTCTGCCCCAGCAGGCTCCAGGCTTCAATGTGTGCCCAGAGACACCTGCTCGTAGGGTGAGTCCCAGGCAGAGGTTCTGACGCTGGGGAGAGGCCCAGGCCATGCCCAGACCAGAGGAGGGAGGGTGCCAGCACTAAATGCCATCACCGAAGATGCTTTCCAAGTTAAAAGTGACTCAAAATCCTGGAAGGAAAAAAAAGGCACTCATGGCCCCCATCCTTAGGGGTTGGGCTGGCTTTACATGGGCAAGGCCTCTGTGTCTGTTTGGCGCTGGCCACTCAGAGAGCCCTGGGAAATAGGAGAAGGACCTGTCTTCAGAGAAAACCAAGTCTCCAGGCTGCTCAGGAGGCAGCTGTAGGAAAAGGCCAGCCAGAGCCTGCCCTAAAGGGGGCCATGGCTCCCTGCCTCGAGGAGGCAGCCCTCACCCTTGAGGCTAGCCAGGTGGTTGTTTTCAATGTTCTAAGACTTTCATTGTGAAAAGCCTCACACAATATTCACACACACAGAAGCATGGACCCACATATACACACCGATTCAGGGATTTTAAAGGTACTGAGGAATAGCTTCAACAGTTCTAGAATCTCACCTTGAAAGAAAGCCCCGATTGCTGTTATGCCTGGCTTCATTCAGCCTGGAGCCCGTGACAGCCATGCTTTCACACGGTGCCAGTCGTTGGCTCCTTCTTGTGGCAGAGTAGCATTCCGTTACTCTGTGTGCTTCAGATTGTTTACAGATTCACTCCTGTCGGTGGGCATTTCGCTTATTTTCAGTTTGGGGCTGGAATAAGGCCACTTTGAACACTTGGGTACAAGTCTCCCACCCTGGTACTGGGGATTGAACCCAGGGGTGCTCTGTCACTGAGCTACACCCTCAGCCCTTTTTATTTTTTATTTGGAAACAGGGTCTTGATAACTTGCCCAGGTTGACCTTGAACTTGGGATCCTGCCTCAGCTTCCTGAGTTGCTGAGATGATGGGTCTGCCCCACCATGCTTGGCTATCGGATAACTTTCTTTCTTTCTTTCTTTTTTTTTTTTTTGTAGTTGTAGGTGGACAGCATGCCTTTATTTTATTTATTTATTTTTATGTGGTGCTGAGGATCAAACCCAGTGCCTCACACATGCTAGGCCAGTGCTCCACCACTGAGCCCCAGCCCCCAGATAACTTTCTGATAAAGCTTTCGCTTTGATGACCTGACATCCTTCTGGAACTGGAAGAAACAGGAGGGCTGGCTGGAGAGGGGCAGAGTCACCACTGTCAGGCTTCTAATCATAAATCACAGTCTCAGTGAAGCTATTTTGACTGAGTGATAGAGGCACCAATAATCAAATCAAAGGCACCAAAAGGCGTAGACAGCTCCCACTCATTAGCTTTATGACGGCAACTTTTTGAGCTTCTTAAAATTCAGGAACTGAGATCTCTCTGACCCATCAAACAACAAATCCATAAGTTAGACTTCATTCAATATTAAAAACTTTTTCAAAGATGCTGTAGAAAGAATGAAAGACAAGTGGCAGGGACAAGCTATTTGCAAGTCATCTATATGACAAAACACTTGTACCAGAATAGACAAAAATTCTCAATGTTCTACAAGAAAACAACCCTTGGGCTGCGGTTGCGGCTCAGTGGTAGAGCACTTGCCTAGCATGTGGGAGGCACTGGGTTCGATCCTCAGCACCACATACAAATAAATAAATAAAAACAAAAGGTCTAGCAACAAATAAAAAAAATTAAAAAAAAACCCCTGTTTTAAAATATTGGGCAAAATGTTTTTAAAAACAACAGAAAAGATACACTGATAGCAAATAAGCACATGAAAAGATTCTCATTGAATTAAACACTAGGGAAATGCAAATTAAAGCTATCCTGAGATATGACTTCACATCTATGAGAATGGCTAAAATTCAACACTGACCTATCAAGTATGGCAAAGATGGGGGTAGGGTTGGGGAGGAGACCAATTCTCAGAGGCTGCTGGTGGAAATATAAAATGGTACAATACTTTTGAAAAGCAGTTTGTTAGTTTCTTAAATAAAACATAAGTGTATAGCTACAATTACTGCCATTTTACTCCTAGTTGTGTATACAATAAAAATGAAAGCACCTATCATACAAAAAAATTATACATGGGCTGGGGTTATGGCTCAGTGGTAGAGCACTCACCTGGCATGTGTGAGGCACTGGGTTTGATCCTCAGCAACACATAAAAATAAATAAATGAAAATAAAGCTATTGTGTCCACCTACAACTAAAAATTATTTTTAAATTTTTTTTTAAATTTAAAAAATTCATACGTAAGTATTCTAAGCAGCTTTTTTTTGCTAAGAACCAAAAGCTAGAAGCAGTTCAAGCCCAAACCTATCAGCAGGTGATGGGCTGTGGTCCAGCCACAGTGACACTACTCAGGAATACAAAGGGATAGAGCGATGATGCACGCCCCAGCATGGGTGAGTCTCAAAATAATTACATTGTTCCCAGTGTTGTGGCGCATGCCTTGTAATTCCAGTGACTCAAGAGGCTGAGTCAGGAGGATCACAAGTTCAAAGCCTGCCTCAGCAATTTAGTAAGGCCCTAAGTAATTTGGTGAGATCCTATCTCAAAATAAATACATAAATAAAAAGGGCTAAGGATGTGACCCAGTAATTAAGCATCCCTGGGTTCAATTCCAGGTACAAAAGAAAAAAATAATAATTACATTGTGGGGCTGGGGTTACAGCTCAGCGGTAGAGCACACGCCTAGTATTTGCGAGGTGCTGGGTTCGATCCTCAGCACCACATAACAATAAATAAAATAAAGGCATTGTGTCCAACTACAACTAAAAAAAAATTAAAAAAGGAATAATTACATTGCATGAAATTAGCAGGACAAATAAAACATTTATAAATCCAGTTACACATAACTCTAAAAATGCAAATAAATGACTGTGTAGTGACTAAAAGCAGGTGACCTCGAGTAGAGGGAGGGTGGGGCTGTAAAGGCCTACTGTCCAGGAAAGGCCCCCTGTGCCAGCCACGATGGTGATGTCATGATGCATACACATGTCTAATTCACCAAATTGCCTGCTTTAAATATGAGCGGTTAATTGCAGATCGATATGGTTAAAAATAGCAATCAATCCACTTGGGGTCCACACTTACCAGATGTGAACTCATGATTCTGTTCCGAGGTACCCACAGAGACAGACATGAGCTCAGGGCAGTTTCATTCACAAAAGCCACACATACACTCAGCCCAAAGTTCATGACAGGAGAATGGTAATGTCACAGGAATATGGGAAACTGAAGCTCTGACCCTTGGTTCTAGTGTTATGATGAAAGAAAATTTAAAGTTAGTCACCCAAAGCCCTGCAAAAGAACTTTGTAAGTGAAATCAAAGTAAGGCTCAAGCAGAGAGCATGAGAGAGTGAGAGAGCGAGAGAAGGGGGGGGGGAGGAAGAGTAGGTCGTCTCTGAGCAGAGAACGGCAAAGGTAACGTGCCTTTCTAAATTTTATTGCAATTTTATAGTTGCTATGAAAACTGGGGTCCACCTTTTGCACTCTGCCAATCAGGTGTCAAACTCCTCCTTTATGATGGGGGTGGTGGAATTTTTGACCCTAACTGGTCCTCTTTGGAACAGTCATGGTGGCCACCCTATTCAGGGGGCTTCATCTACAAGTCAACCCTATGTTAATGTGGGTATGGGGGTCAGTGGGCACTCAGAAGTTGCCTTATGCAGTGATACAGACCTGTAGTCCCAGGGCAGGCAGGAGGCTGAGGCAGGAGGATTGCAAGTTCCAAGCCAGCCTCAGCAGCTTAGTGAGGCTCTAAGCAACTTAGTGAGACCCTGTCTCACAATAAAAAAATAAAAAAGTGATGGAGATGTGGCTCAGTGGTTAAGTGCCCCTGGGCTCAATCCTTGGTGAGAGAGAGAGAGAAAGAAAGACAGAGAGAGAGAGAGAGAGAGAGAGAGAGAGAGAGAGAGAGAGAGAGAGAGAGAGAGATATGCCTTAGTATACCTGGGCTACTAAAGAAACCTCCCTTCCAAGCTATACGGAGGTACTGATGGCCCTAACTCTTAGCTTCACACTGACCTCAGTGGACCCTGTCTAGAGTTAGTCCCATTAATCCTTCTTGATGTATTTTTCCAACTAATTCCTTTTGCTTCCATCTGTTCCTTCTTAAAATCTGGGCACTTTTCTACAAGTTATCTGTTGCCAGTTGTTTTCTCATCTGCCTTGAAAGTGGTTTAAAGACCCTAAAAGTAATTTATAGAATAACTGTGACCTTGCCCTGCATTTCACTACTCATTACTAGCTACTACCTAACGTTCCCCCCTGAAGGACTAGAGACCCTAAATCATATAGGGAACAAGGGTGATAAAATAAAATCATTGGCTGATGAGGGGCAAGGCCTTTTGGGTAGGTATGCCCAGTCTTTGCAGTCAGTGAAATGTTCTAAATTACAAGTAAGGTCATCCTGGGGACCATGGCAAATCTCTGATTTAGTAGAAACAGATAATAAAGCCATCTGGGAGGCAGATGCTCTATGAGAAAAACAAAAAGATTCACATATGGGAATAAGATGGATACAATAGGTACAGCGACATCCGAATATATCAATGAGCATAATAATGACTACAGACACCAGCAATTTCCTCTATTAGCAAGTGCCAGAAAACCATAAACTAAAAAGTTGTCCCCATGATAAGGCTGGTGAGGGCACAGCATCTATCTGGAAGTGCAAGTCTTTGAGGGATTTAGTCACGTGGTCAGAGTTGTCAGGGATGTATGTAAACACAACATCCAGTCTGAATTTGGTTTTGTAAAACAGCTTTTCTCTAAGTTAAGGAGACAAACACCTCTCTCAGGGTCATGGAGAGTTTCTGGGGTATAATTGGTCCAGAGCTTCCACAGGCCAGATTATATCCTTTAGAGCAATTTTTGGAATAAACAGGGAAGCTAAATGGTCATACCAATGAAAAATGGCTTATCCCCATCCATGCTTGAGGCTGGGGAGGTTTTCAGGTGTCCTGTTTTGTGTCCATCTCTCAATAGTAGATCTTCTCATCTAGCCTGGAGACAGCAGGGGCCATAAGTTGTTCCTAGATATCCACTGGGTCCCATTGGGTGCTGTGCACCCAATTCCAGGTCTTGATGAACCAATTAGTCCCAAATCAGTCATCAGTCTATTAAATCAAAATATGTTGATATTGAGATTCTGGGGTCCATTTTAACTCCTGAATGGAATTAGGCTACCTACCATAAGTGTAATTACATTATTCCCAACAAATTGGGGCCTTCTGATTTAGATGTCCTGTAGTAAGTGTAAGCCATATATATTCATCCCCCCAATTTTTTTAAAATTGGGAATTGAATTGAACCCAGGGGCACTTAATCACTGAGCCACACCCCCAGCTCTTTTTATTTTTTATTTTGAGACAGGGTCTCACTAAGTTGCTTAGGGCCTCACTAAGTTGCTGAGGTTGGCTTAAACTTTTGATCCTCCTGCCTTAGCCTCCTGAGTTGCTGGGTTTATAGGCATGTGCCACCACGCCTGGCTATATTCATCCCAAATTTTACAGTAACCATCCTTACATATTTGACATTCTGGTATTAATAGTGGAAGATGAGGAGTAGATGGGCTCAAAAGCTTGGAAATTGGCTTGCTCTAAAGTGGAGTTTTTTCCCATGACCTGGCTGTGACAAAGTCTTTTTTATAGGACACAATTTAACATTTGCACAAGTAGTAGTTCGTGATGGTACATCTCTTCCTTTTGTTGTAGCATTAGAGATTGTAATTTTATATAGTAGTCCCTTTTTAGGGAGATACCCAACAAGGTAATGTCAATTAATTGTTCTGATTGTTCAACTATTGACAACGTTAAGGAAGGAAGGAAGGAAGGAAGGAAGGAAGGAAGGAAGGAAGGAAGGAAGGAAGGAAGGAGGAACTTGCTGGGCACAGTGGCACATGCCTATAATTCCAGACACTTGCCAGGCTAAGGTAGGAGGATCACAAGTTCAAGGCCAGCCTCAGCAACTTAGCAAGACTCTGCCTCAAAATAAAATATAAAAAGGGATGAGAATGGGGTCCGGGGTTGTGGCTCAGTGGTAGAGCGCTTGCTTAGCATGCGTGAGGCACTAGGTGTGATCCCCGTACCACATTAAAATAAAAACAAATAAAATAAAGATATAAAAAAAGGGGTGAGGATGTGACTCAGTGTTTAATTGTCCCTGGGTTCAATTCCCATACCAAAAACAAACAAACAAACAAACAAAACTAAAAGCCCAAACAAATAAAACAAACTTGGAGTTCCTTGAATGGAAAACTTAAAACTTAAGACAAGCTCCTAACTTTATTAAGATATCATGACCCAATAATGGAGTTGGACATTTAGCATTACCAAAAAAAAAAAAAAAAAAAAAAAAGTGAGCATTACATCTTCCCAGCTGCGACACACAGGAGTAGTAAAACGTCTCACCCTGGGTTCTCCATTGGCCTTCACTAACTACGGACCTGGAATCAGCAGAAAGGTGTCCAGGAAATGAGGTCGAAGCACTCTGGGTGGCGCCAGTATCCAAAAGGAATTGAATGGCCTAGTTCTTACCTCCAGAATTACCCTCGGTGCAGCCCTACTGATGGTGACGGTGACTGGGCTGCCGACCAGTTCTGAAGGCCTCCTCATTCTTGGGCCATCACTTGGAGAGTGTCTGATCTAAGCCCCTTCGGCCCTGAGGGCAGTCAGCTTGCCAGCGGCCTCTCCTGCCTCACTCAGGGCAAGGAGTCTTTGGAAGCTTTGCCCTTAATTGGGCAATCTTTCTTCCAGTGTCCTGGTTTTCTGCAATGACGACAGATGTCTTCAGGGCTAGAGGTCCTGTGGAGAAAGGAAGAGGTGGACTCTAAGAGCTGCAGCCTTTCTCTCACCCCCCCTTTTTCTCTTTTCACCCGTTTCCTCTCAGTCTCCACTACAAAAGACCTGGGAGGCTACCTGGGGGAGGCCATCAAGGGAAGTCCCAGGACCCGCTACCATTTTTTGTGATTTCTTTCTAATATCTGGAGTGGACTGAGTGATGAGTTTATCTTTTAAAATAAGTTGCCCTTTAAGAGATGTAGGAGGGAAGAGTGTATATTTTACTAAAGCTTCCTTCAATCTTTCTAGAAAAGCTGTGAGATTTTTCTCTAACCTCTGATCAATAGTTGCCAATTTCATGTAATTAATAGGTTCTATCCTACTGTTTTAAAGTCCTGCCATGAGACAAGTGATCATGGGATCCCTAAGCCACCTGCCAATTGATTCATCGTAATTCCATTGAGGGTCCTCAGTTGGGACAGCTGAAGGACCCACAGGGTATAAAGTGTAGGTAATCATTTCCCAGAACCCTAGCCGCTTCTGTTATCCGATGTCTCTCTGTGTCTGTTAGAGTTTGACTCAAAATTTCTGTTTTTGTCTCCCTAGGTTAGATCAAAAGTTTGGGTTAAATGTTGGAATCCCTCTATATATTTATCAGGGTCATTAGAAAACTTCCCCAAATCCTGCTTAATTTGTTTTAGATCTCGCATAGAAAAAGGCACCTGTATTCTGACTGTCCCAAATTCTCCACTTGTTTCTTGTAATGGGCATCATCCGGTCGTAGGCTCAGTGGGGACAGGCTTGTGACAAAACAAACAGGAGCAGTAGGTAATGGTGGACAGAGAAGAGTGGAAGAATTAGACTTTGATGGATCTGAGTGTGAAGCACACGGTTGAGAGGGAGGAAGGTGGAGTTTTAGGGGATCCTGTAGGCCAGCAGTGTCATGACTCATCATTGCTACAAGAGCATCATCAAAGAAAGCCTCTATATAGAAGACTTCTGACCATTTCCCTTCTTTTCTGCAAAAAAGAATCTAATTGGGAAAGAGTATTATAGTTTGGACTCTCATTGATGAGCCATTTCTCTTTATCCCCTAATTCATATTAAGGCCATGCAACATTATAAAAGAAAATTAATCTCTTCTTGAAGGTCTGTGGGTCAAAACGGTCCCAGTTTTTCAGGATACACTGCAAGGGGATGGTAGACGATATTGATGATTGATTTCCATCAGTGAAACAAATAAGGCCAGAGTCTGTCATACCCCAGGTGTCCCTCAGCAGTACTGACATCCGAGAGATGACCGTATGAAAGCCTCCCTCCCATACAGTCCACTTTAACCCAGAAACAGGATGCATCCCTGTGTGGTTCCCAAGAGCTTGGTGTAGCATGCCTGTCCAAGCTTCCGCAACTTGTGGCTTGTTTGCTGAACCCTCTGTCACTCAAGCTTGTAATTTAAGAAACATTTTTAATAACTTTATGCCAGCCAGTGATATAACTTGGGGACGTGACCCTTAATCCTTTTGCATCGAACTTTAAGAGTAGCATAGACCTGGTATTGGAGAGTAGAAGGGAATGGAGTTTTTGTGTCACTGTGTTGGAAACATCGAAAGTCCCAAAACAATAACAACAATAAATAAGTGACATAGAAAAGAGCAAGGATCACAGTGTTGTTCCGCTTTCTCTTTGAATATAAATATGAGGGGACATAGTGTCCAGGAAGAGTCACTATACATTCCCACTTCATTATATTTTTTTTACATTTTAAAATTTTTATTTTGTGGAGATGGGAATTGAACCAGGGCCTCATGTATGCTAAGCAAATGCTTCATCACTGAGCCATACCCCCAACCCACAGAGTCACTATATGCTAAGGACAAAAACTACCGTTTTGGTAAAGAAAAGAAAACCAGTTGAGAAAAGGTTTAATAGTTGCGAGGTATCTTAAACTAACTAGTACCCAGTAAGGTGATTTGTAAGTAGGTAAAGATGGTGAGCTCATTACCCTCCAGATTCTGGATATGGCCTCTAATAGAAGGTGATGGTGTCCTTCCTGAAGAGAGTCAGGTATACACCATCAGATGACAGCCTCAACAGTGGAGGAGTCCCAGTGCCGCCGTAGTGGCCCTGCTCAAAAAGCCACAAAAAGCAAGAGATCGTGCAAGTCTTCATGCCAGCCAGAGAAAACAAGGTGTCACGGAGGTTACTGATTGCAGAAAAGATGAACAAATACAACACGATGATATAAGACAAAGAGCATAGGTGTGTCACACGGAAGGGCTTTTGGCAGAAGGAAGTGTACACGGCCAAGTCCAAGGCAAAAGGCAAGGTATCAGAGGCTAGGTTAGACATCATCTCAACCAAGGCTGGGAGACGAGCAAGGTGAAATTTAAATACCTGTTCTGTCAATGGCTGTCGATCCAAGTCGAGGCACCAGGTTAGATGTCACTGGAGAGTGGGGAGCTGAAGCTGCAAACCTCAGTTCTGGTGTTCCGATGAAAGAAAATTGGAAGTCTGTCACCCAACGTCATGCAAGAGATTATAAGAGAAAGTAAAGTAAAAGCAGAGTAAGGTTCAAGCAGACAGCACTCTCAAGAGAGTGGGTCATCTCAGAGCAGAGAAAGAGTAACAATGCCTCCCCAAATTTATTGCTGTTTTACGGCTGCTCTGAGAAGTGGGGTCCACCTTCTTCACTCTGCCAATCAGGTGTCAAACTCCTCCTTCGTGTGGGTCAGAGGAGTTTTTGACCCTAATTGGTCCTCTCTGGAGCTGTCATGGTGGCCACCCTATTCAGGGGGCTTCATCTACAAGTCAATCCTATGTTAATGTGGGTATTGGGGTCAGTGGCCGGTCACAAGTTGTCTTAGTGTGCCTGCGCTACTAAAGAAACTTCCTTTCCAAGATATATGGAGGCACTGAGGCCCTAACTCCTGGCTTCACGCTGACCTTAGTGGACCCTGTCAACAGTTAGTCCCTTTCTTGACGTATTTCTCCAAAGAGCTCCGTTCCCTTCTGTTTGTTTATTCTCAAGATCTGGGTACTCGGTGTTTTTCTATAGGTTATCCATTAGCTGTTGTTTTCTCATCTGCTTTGAAAGTTGTTTAAAGACTCTAAAAGTAACTGAAAGAACACCTGTGACCTTGCTGTGCGTGTCATTACCAGTTACTACCTAAGAGTCGCAGTGGGGCTGAGCATTTGTGACAGAGACTGTGGAGTCCACAAAACCTTCCCAGAAGGAGCTAGCTGACCCGGGTCTAGTCGAGGATAACCAACCTCAAGTCAACTTTTTTACCACACCAAGGAAAAAGTCAGATGCAGAAAGCTATACAGTACATGATTCCATTTTTACAGAAATACTTTAAAAAGATACAACTCTGGAGATGGAAAGCAGAGTAGTGGTGCTGGGGCGAGGGGACAAAGGGTGGCAGACTGAAGAGTCACAGGGGGCAGGAGACCTCTGAGGCTGGGCTATGGGATGACCACACAGCTCTGTAAATTAACTAAAACTCACCAAGCAGCACACTTAGAACCGGCAGGCTTTATGATCTTTAAGTGATAACTCAGTAATGCTGTTCCAACTGACTGCAGCGGCTGCACAGCTCGGTCCTTCTCCACCACCTGGTGCCTGGCACAGGGGACTCCATAAACATTTGCTGACTAAATCGAGAAAATTTATGAGAATTTCAAAGAATTAATACTGCTTCCTAGGTGTTCAGACATTGACCCTTTGCAGAGTGATATGGGTCTTTCTCCACAAACACCCCTGCTGATGAGGAACAGGTCCTGTGGATTCCTCCTTGATGGCCTCCTTCGAAGCACCTCTGTGACCAACAGCCCTGGAAGGCACAGCAGGCTTTGGCTGCTTTCCACCAGGCCACCCCTGCACCTCAGTGTCACTGTCTTCTCAATCAAGACCTCTGTTTATTTTTGGATGGAAGCTGATTGCCGGGGGGTGGGGGGCAGGGCCACCCCAACAGCCTCAGATTTGGACCCCTGGATCTCATCAGGCTGCCTTGGTTATGCCATGGGGGAGGGACTCAGGGCCTCTTGAAGGAAATGGCAGAAGACCCAGAGAACAAGGGGCTCTTGGGTGCTGGGAAAGGTCCCACCAGAGGGCACCTTAGCTCCCTGCTTTATCAGTGACAGGAGCTGGGCTGCAGGGCGGTTAGGATGCAGACTTGGACAGGGTGAGTGTGGTGTCCACACCCAGAGCAGGGTCCACACACACATCTCCAGGGCTGTAGTAACCTGACTGTGGTGCAGGGAGAGACCCCTTCAAGTGCCCCCTCTCCACTCTCTCCCCAGTCTCTCCAAGGCCATCCCACTCTCCCAAGTAACCTCCAAGGCCACTTCCTTCCCAGCCTCCTCCAAGGCTCCCCTCCCCCACAGCCCCTCCAAGGCCATCCCTCCCCCTTTCCCTACCTTCCAAGACTCCTGCCTCCCCTGTCCCACCAAGTTCCCCCCTCCATCCCTCCTCCAGGGATATGCCTTCTCCACCCGGAGACTCCAGCTGCCTGATACCAGAGGGGACACCACAGCCTGTGGTGGCCAGCACTCTCAGGAACCCAGGCTGGAATTAAAGGAACCCCAGCTGTCATTACCCAAATTCATAAAGACAGGCAGAGAAAACTACAATAAATAATTTAATTAAAATTCCAAACACAAAAGCATTAATGTTAATATTTGATTGTTGGAAAATATACACAGCCTTTCCCCATGTTAACATAAACACTGGCAACACTGGTAACAACACCCACTGAAACAAAATCATTTAGGCACTTGGGTGTAGAAATTGGGGAAGAATAAAATACAATCTTTACTGCTGCTCCCCATGAGGTCTGAGGAGCTGTTCTTAACACGGCCAGCGTTACTGATGAAAACCTGTGGCCATGCACCTCCCGGGGCAAGGTCCAGTACATTTAAAATGGGAAAACTTCCACTGATAACATATAAGATTTCCAATTCCTTTCAGTCTTAGAACCCAAAGAAAGATGACATTTCCTTTTAACTACTTTGGCTTTTTTTCTTCATTCTTGAATAGTTAAGAACGTGACTGGTGGGCACTTAAACAGGACAGGACCCAGGGATGCATGTGAGGTTCAGGAAAGTTAAGTGTCTGACAACTTGCTTTCTTGTGAGGTCACTGGCCTTCAATTTTAACCTTAACTCAGGTGGGATTTTGGGGGGGCCTCTGAATAAAACCCAAAATACAGAACCACCAGCATGTCACTCAGTGTGGGCCCAGAGCACCTTCCTGGAGGATGAACAGCAGGGTTGTCCTGGTGTGCTCTTCTTGCTGTGGTCCTCTTGGGCTGCAGACAAGGTGTCAAGGCTGTGGATGTGGCCGGGGAGGCTGAGCTGGGTGCTGGCCCCGAAGCCGGTGGTCACTGAGCGGTCGCAGCAGCCTGCATGTGCTGTAGGAGCTGCTCACAGTAGGTAGCTGAGCGGTGCTTGTGGATAACGGCCTCGGTCTCCCGTACTAGGAGGTCTGGAAACAGCACGCTGCCCTTTTTGAGGACCTCTGCAAAATAGCAAAACCCCTTGAAGATGCCAGAAGCCAACGGCAAGCAGCCTTGTGCTCTGCACCCAAGCCCCCAGGTCAGAATGTGTGAGCATTTCGCAGGCTGATGAGGTCACAGTGTGGGCAGAAGGAACTTACAACAGTCCCCTTGGAGCTGCTGGGGAACACAGAGCGGGCATCGTTTATGTGTCGGCAGGGCCTTGGTAGCATCTGAACCCAGGGGCTCTACCACTGATCTACACCCCAGCCCTCCTTTTCTTATTTGAAAAATAACATTTTTATTTAAGAATCAAAATGTAATTAGTCATTTGTGATATGCTTCTTGCTCAACAGTGGGTCTAACTGGTAGAGGTATTTAGAGGGTTGCTAGGATGTGAGGACAGGGAGTAGAAGGTAAAGATATTACAACAATGTTGTTCAACTTTGATGTTTTCTTAAGGCCTTTCTTTACCTTCTGAGTCATGAAATTATTTCACTTAGAAGTCTTTCTTCCATTTACTTCCTACCCAAATTTCTCCTTCTTTTATATTTTCTAGTTCATATTTTTTAAAAATTTTTGCTCTTTTTAGTTATATATGACAATAAAACGTATTTTGACATATTATACAAACCTGGAGTGTAACTTCCCATTCCTGTGGTTGTACATGATGTGGAGTTACACTGGTCATGCATTCAGATATGAACATAGAAAAGTGATGTCCAATTCATTCTACTGTCTTTCCTATTCTGATCCCCCTCCCTTCCCTTCATCCCCCTTTGTCTAATCCAGTGAACTTCTATTCTTCCCTCCCTCCCCTTATTGTGTGTTAGCATCTGCATATCAGAGAGAACCTCTGATCCCAGCTCTTTTTATTTTGAGACAGGGTCAGTAAGTTGGTGAGGTTGGTCTTAAACTCAAGGTCCTCCTGCCTCAGTCTTCCAAGTCACTAGGATTGCTTAAGAAATTGTAGGACGGGCTGGGGATGTGGCTCAAGGGTAGCGCGCTCGCCTTGCATGCGTGCGGCCCGGGTTTGATCCTCAGCACCACATACCAACAAAGATGTTGTGTCCGCCGAGAACTAAAAAAAATAAATAAATATTAAAAATTCTCTCTCTCTCTCTCTCTCTCTCTCTCTTTAAAAAAAAAAAGAAATTGTAGGACAATGCCTATGTAAATTTAAATGTCACAGTAACAATGAATTCTTGCTAGTTTATATAAATATATCCCATTGGCTGCAGTGGCCATGCCTGTAATCCCTGATTCAGGAGGCTGAGATAGGAGGATTGTAAGTTGGAGGCCAGCCTCAGCAATTTAGAAAGGGCGTAAGCAATTTAGTTAGAACCTATTGCAAAGTGAAAAATTAAAAGAGCTGGGGATGAGCACTCTTAAGTCAATTCCAAGTACCAATTACCAAAAAAGCCACATGCTTCCCCAGCAGGTGTTTGAGCCAAAGCAGCGAATGAGCTGATATTTGACAGGTGATTCCTGCTCCTGACACTCCCATTTACTCCCAGTGGTTCTTTCCCTCCAGTGGAGGCCTCTGTGCATGACTGTTGCTGGCATCACAAAAGCAATGTTGCTATCGTTAAGTGCAAGATGGACTGATGGACTGTATGGGGGGGAGTACGAGGTTCCTGAGGTGTCGTCCATTTGCTGGGTAAGGAATCTCAGGAACCAGTGTCTCTCCATTGGTACCACTGGTACTATATGGTACCAGAGGGGAGGACCCACAATTATCTGAAGAGGCTTTAAAAATGCCCTTTGTGGGCTGGGGTTGTGGCTCAGTGGTAGAGCGCTTGCCTCGCATGTGTGAGGCCCTGGGTTTGATCCTCAGCACCACATACAAATAAATAAATAAAAGAAAAAAAATGCCCTTTGCTACTCCAATTGAATGTGAGGTGGAGGTGGGGACACATCTTTTTCCGGTTTCAACCAAAGAACTACAGGCCCCACAGGACTGGATGCAGTGGCAGATGTGAGAATCTAGTCACCTCTCATCAAGCTGGATGTTAGAGAGAATTACAAAATGTAAGAGCTCCACCACTCTTCTGCTGTTTTGTTTTAGAAAATATGTTTCCCAAAACACAAGTTATTTGTGTTGTTACATAATGGGTCTATTGTTATGTTAGCTTTTATTTTATTTTTTTTAGTATCAGGGATTGACCCTGGGAGTGTCCTACCAATGAGCTAATCCCCAGCCCTTTTTTAAATTTTTTTTTTTTTTTTAAATTTTGAGACAGGGTCTGGCTAAGTTGCCCAGAGGGCCTTGAACTTATAATCCTTCTGCCTTAGCCTTCAGAGTTACTGGGATCATAGGCATGCGTCACCACTCTCAGTTACTGTTATTTTAAACGAATTAACAATTACTAAAAAATTTCTCAACTTTTACTTCCTCATTATTGAAGGCCTTTGATATAATTCAGTACCCATTCATGATTAAAAAACTGAAGAAACTGGCGTCAGACAGAACCTACCTCAATATCATAAAGCAATCTAGGAAAAACCCAAAGCAAATGTCACAGAAAAACAGGAAGCATTTCTTTTAAAATCTGGTACAAGACAAGAATGTCCACTGTCACCACTCCTGTTTAACACTGTGCCAGAAACTCTAGCCAGAACAATTAGGCAACCAAAGAAAATAAAAGCGATAGGAATAGAAAAGGAAAAAGTCACATCATTACTGTTTGAAGATGGTATGATTCTGTACCTAGAAGATCTAAAGAACTTCACCAAAAGACGTTGGAGCTAATAAACAAATTTACAAAGTAACAGGTTACAAAATCAACATACGAAAATCAACTGCTTTCCTATATACCAACAACAAATCTTCTGAGAAAGAAATCAGGAAAACAATTCCATTCACAATAGCCTCAAAAAAATAAAACACCTAGGAATAAATCTAACCAAGGAGGTGAAAGACTTCTCTATTACTACAGACTTCTCTATAACTGAAAACTAAAGAACACTGAAGAGAGAAATTGAGGAAGACCTCAGAAGATGGAAAGGCCTCTCATGTTCACGGACAGGCAGAATTCATATTATTAAAATGACCATACTACTAAAAGCAATAGTCCCCATCAAAATATCAATGACATGCTTCACAGAACTAGAAGAAACAGTCCTAAAATTCATTTGGAAGAATAAAATCCAGATAGCCAAAGCGATTAAGCCAAAAAAAAGCAGTGCTGGAGGCATCACGATGCCCGACTTCAAGTTACACTGCAGAGTTAGAGTGACAAAAATGGCACTGTACCAACAGAGAAACAGACATGTTCTACCCTGTACAGTGGGACAGAATCCAAGACAGAGACACACCCACACAATCCTTGACAAAGGTGCCAAAAACATACACTGGAGAAAAGACAGCCTTTTAAAAACAAATGGTGCTGGGACAACTGGTTATCCAAATGTAGAAGAAAGAAACTAGACCCTTACCTCTCACTCTGCACAAAAATCAACTCAAAACAAATCAGAGATCTTGGAATTAGATTAGAAACTAGAAGAAAACATAGGGTCAACACTCCAGCATATAGGCACAGGAACGACTTTCTCGATACAACCCACAAAGCTCAGGATATAGTGCCAAGAGTTAACAAATGGGATGACATTAAAGGACAAAGCTTTTGCACAGCAAAGGAAACAATTAGGAATGTAAAAGGAGAACTCACAGAATGGGGGAAAATCTTTGCCAGCTATTCTTCTCACAGAGAATCGTATCTAAAATATATAAAGAACTCCAAAAAACCCCAACCCCTCCAAAACCCTTTACACCAAAAATCAAATAACCAAATTAATAAAATAGGCAAACAAATTAAACAGACACTTTTTAAGAGAAGAAATACAAGGGCCAACAAATATATGAAAAAAAGTTCAACATCATTAGCAATTAGTGAAATGCAAATCAAAACTATGCTGAAATTTCATCTCACACGCCAGAATGGCAGTTATCAAGAATATAAACAATAATAAATGGGGCTGGGGATGTGGCTCAAGTGGTAGCGCGCTCGCCTGGCATGCGTGCGGCCCGGGTTCGATCCTCAGCACCACATATCAACAAAGATATTGTGTCCGCCGAGAACTAAAAAAAAAAAAAAATATTAAAAATTCTCTCACTCTCTCTTTAAAAAAAAAAAACAATAATAAATGTTGGAAAGAATGTGGAGAAAAAGGAACACTTTTTAAATTTCTCAATTTTTATTTTTTAACTGTAAATGGACACAATACCTTTATTTATTCATTTTTATGTGGTGTTGAGGATTGAACCTAGTGCTTCATATGTGCTAGGTAATTGAGCCACAACCCCAGCCCCAAAGAATACTTTTATATTGCTGGTGGGATTATAAATTAGTACAACCACTATGGAAATCAGTATGAAGGCTCCTCAAAGGACAGGTATGGAACCATCATATGACCCAGCTAAACCCATGTCTTGGTATTTATCCTAAAGAATTAAAGATCATCACACTACAGTGATACATGCATACTCATGTTTATAGCAGCAATAATTCATAGTAGCCAAACTAAGGAACCAGCCTAGAAGTCCATCAACAGATGAATGGATGAAAAAAATGTGGTATATACACACAACAGAGTTTTATTCAGGCATAAAGAAAAATGAAATTATATAATTTGCAAGAAAATAGATGTAACTAGAGACCATTATGTTATGTGAAGTAAGTCAAACTTAGGTCAAGGGTCATATGTTTTCTCTCATATGTGAAAACTAGACAAGAAAAAGGAAAAGAAAGGTGGGGGCAGAGTTCATGAAAATCAAAGGGAGACCAGCAGAGGAGAGGGACCAAGGGGTAAGAGGTGGGGAGGGCAGAAGGAATGCTGGGGACGATGTTGGCTAGATTACGTGGTCATCTTGTGTACTGTGCGAGTGTACAAATTTGTAACAACAAATCCCATCCGTATGCACTATTACAATGCATCAACGAAAAAAGGGGGAAACCATTTTCTCAACTTTAATTCCTACAATGGTATCAGCACTAAAATCACAGAGACAAAGCTGGGCGGGACGGCCACAGTCTCCTGAGTGCAGCTGCTGCCCCTGGTGTGTGCAGGCACAGGGCCATTAGCTTACCTAAGACTGCGTCCTGGATGGTGCGCTCGGGGTCATCCAGGTGCACGAGGAGCTCCCGGTACAGGTACTGAATGCTGCTCTGATAGTAGGCTCTCCCCTCGGAGCTCTGGACGCACTGCAGCCAGGTGAGCAAGGTGGAGGCCGCTGTCAGCCTCACTTCAGTAGACACGTCATCCAGGCGCTTCAAGAGCTCTAGAAGGAGCGGCCCGGACAGGAGTGAGAGGGTACAGGCCGATACTTTGGGTGCAAAGATCCATTAATAATATTTAACCCACAAACTGGAGGCACTTGTCCCACGAACCCATACCTAGAGGGAGACACCAAGCATTCAAGCTCTGAAGCCGAGGCACTCTGTGCTGGCCTGGGCCTAGGTTGTACTGTCTTCTAACAGCCTGCCTGCAGGCTTGGCAGCTCCATCCCGCCCAGCCGCGGTGCCCAGAGGCTCCAAGATGTCGATCACATACAGGCCTCCCAGGCTGGCTGCCCATCTTTCCCAGCCAGCAGCCGGCAGGGGGTTGGGTTGCTGACTCTTCCTCTCACCACTGTCGCCTCTGGATAGGGTCGGGGCAGTGATAGTGATGGCTCTGAGTTTGTTTCTACTGGCCACTGTGACCAGGCCACTCTGCCCCCACAAACAGAACAATCTTTCCTGATGGGTGAAACTTTCAAAGTAAGAGAGTAAGATTTTTAACCACATCTATACTTTTCCCCATAATCTTAAGAAAACCTTTGGCATCTGGAAGATTGGTATGGGTAGGAAGAGAAGGTGCTGGTGGGAGAGGCACACGGGTTGAATGTGTCCTCTCTCCTGCATGGAAGGCATGGAAAATATCCAAAGTTCAGGGTGTCCCACAAAGAGGGGCCTCTGACTTCCTCATGAGAGACACCTATGTGCTCCCACAGGTGCTGGGCATCTGCTGTAAACTGTGCAGAAGACGCACATCTCCACATCTAGGACTAGCACAGGGGAGGAAACTGCCCCAGGCACGCAGCATGATGTCCACACATCCTGCGAGGCAAGCACATCACCCTGGCTTCTCAGGATGAGGAATCAAGTGAGAGTCAGGATGTGTGCTGGCAGCCAGGGCACAGAGTCAAGTGCAAAGGCACACTCCTCCAGGTCTATGAGCGCCCGGGCCAAGTCCAGATCCCATGGGGCTGGTGCTTCCTCATGTAAACTCTGTAGCTGCGGAGAGAAGAGGCTGCCTGCAAGTTCACTTCTGTCACAGCTGCAATGTAACTGATGGAATTGATGCCTCCTGTCAGGGCTGGTCCTGCTATTCCCTTTCATCACAGTGGGTCAAGGTGTCCCTCTGACTCTGGGCAAGTAGGCAACAGTTCTTTCAACACATCACCTTAAGAGCACAGAAGGGCACTGAGAGGTACAGGAACCTTCTGAATTCTTTTGTCATGAAAATAACCACACCTCTGCTGTAAACTGCAGGACAAACTCCAACATGTGCAGTCTCCTCCTGGCTTTTCTTTTTAAAAGCAAACAGCAACCAGACTGACCTGGGCAGTCAGCAAGTCACACTGGACAAGCCTGCCCCAAAATAGAATCCTAAAGACTGTCGGTGGGAACAAAACGTCTGTTCCAACAAAAATAAAACAAAAACTTATAAAAAGCAAAGCTGAGAGAAGAGGTGAGAAGGCTCTGGACTTCAGGTTTCTTCAGGAGGCACAAGTGTCTGTCCTGCAGCGGGACTGAGAGTCTGCAGAGGGCTGCGCACTCCTGTCTCTCCCAGGTGCCTCCCAACTCCTCTCAGGCCACACCTCACCTTCTCTTCCATGCCTTCAACACACCGAGCTTTAAATTCCAGGACTTATTTTCATTTACAGAAGTCTTTGAAGACCATCTTTTGGAAATTAAGTGTGTGGGTGCTCCCATTTTAAGAAATAAGCAACAACAGATATGCAGTGCTCTTCCACTGAGCCCCACCCCAGCCCCTACTGGTTCTTTTCACATCACCTGGCTGCTCTTTATTCCTGCTTGCCTTCTGTTTTCTCTGGTGTTTTTAATGGATGGTACTCTCTTAGCTTCTGAAGAGAGAATGTGAGGCAGGCCCACATTCTGGCTGAGTTGGATCTACAACTGCCCATTGCTCTGGGACTGGCCTTCCCTGTTCTTCTGCCACTGTATTTACAAGCTCCCCCAGAGCCACTGAATTTCCTTCTGAGTTCCTGGTTTGGTTCAGCACATCCTTTTCTTGGTGGCTCCTAACTGACCACCTGGCTCCCACCCCTCCTGCATTCATCTCAGTCTGGGATGTCTGTTCTGTCCCTGTCTGCTGCACAGATCTGGCTTCAGCATAGGGGCACGCTCTCCAGTGTATTATGAAGGAAGCTGTCCTGGATTTTATTTTCACAGTGAGGGCCTGGCCACAGCACCCGCCGGAGCAGGGGTCCCTGCTACCCTTATGGTCATGCACCCTGGCTGCGGTGGACATGGAGTTTTGTCCTCCCCGCCCTCACTCTGGTCTAGAAATGTCCACCTTCTCCATGTTCTACTCACTGGGTGTTTTATGTCTGTCATTGCTGGTCTGACTTGTAGAACCAACTCAGCCAGAAGTCAAAGAGTGCTTGACAGCATTTTGCCGACAAATGGAAAAACAACATGCTTTGGGCTGGGGATGTGGCTCATGCGGTAGCGCGCTCGCCTGGCATGCGTGCGGCCCGGGATCGATCCTCAGCACCACATACAAACAAAGATGTTGTGTCCGCCGAGAACTAAAAAATAAATATTAAAATTCTCTCTCTCTCTCTTTAAAAAAAAAAAAAAACAAAAAACAACATGCTTTGATGAACAGTGTCCTACCTGGATAAATCTTGATGAGTTTATCTGGATCCATTGTGTCACCAGCTGTCTTTAAAAATGTGTTCAGGACACGGCAGGAAATAAGCCGGGTGGTCTGGGTGTCCTCCTCCAGGGTGGCCAGCACCTGTGGCATCAGTGCTTCCCGCACTTCCTGCATCTGCAACCAGCCAGGGTGTGAGGGGATGCCTGGAAGGTGTCCTGCCCATCAGAACACTACTTGGTGCCCCTGCCCGTAGAGCAGTTCCCAAATCACAGGCATTGTGCAGTCTGAAGGGCTGTTTTGAAAGTTCTACTTGGAAGTAAACTTATTTTAAAACTTGCACAACTTGAAAATTTTTTATTTTTTATTTTATTTTTTTAACTATTTATTTTTTTAGTTTTACGTGGATGCAATATCTTTATTTTTTTTTATTTTTATAATTTACGTGGTGCTGAGGATTGAACCCAGTGTCTCATGCATGTTAGGTGAGCACTCTACCACTAAGCTACAACCCCAGGCCAACATTTTTTATTTTAATGTGGTCAGCTGACTTTTAGCAAGGCCCAAATCCTACTACCCAGTTCTGTGCAGGTCCAGCAGCATTTAGAGCATTAGCTTGAGTGACAGTCCTCCCATGTGCCAGGAGGGGGCGCTCGCATACTATGGGTGCCCAGCACAAAGGCCTTGAGGAGGATAAGACATTCACAAGGCCTGGCAGGAAGCCAAGGTTTTCTAGCTTGCTGATTCCTGCACAAGTTGGACATGCTAACAAGCAGAGCAGAAAGCCTGAGGCCTGTCCCCAATCAGGGACCCTGCTGTTAAATTCTTAGTCTTGTAAAGGATATTCAATAAATAAACCAAGAGGAGGAGACCAAATCCTTGCCAGGCCCCCAGGTTACTCGAGGGCACAAAGCCTGTGGCCCCAACCCGCCAGCCCCCAGGTACAGCCCTCTGTGCATTCTCTCACTCCTTGTAAGAAAAGCACTGTGCTGGCCCCATGCATCCCCAAGTGAGGCCCCAGGTTTCCTGCTGCAGGTTTCCTTCTCATACCCAGACACGTCAGGCTGTCCCTACCTGTGTGGCTGACAGGATGTCGCTGCTGGTGAGTGCCCACAGACAGGACACGGCAGCTGTGCGAATGGCTGCAGCTGTTCTCCCTGCTCTCCACTGCAGATTGGGAGCCAGGATGTCCTTCAGCACCATCTCCAGGTAGCCGTGGAACTGCCTGGAGCCAAAGCACGAAGGTGGGTGAGGGAGGCAGATGGATCCACGCCAAAGAAAGCACTTTAATTTGGGAAATGCACTGGGCTCAAAGAGCCAAACAGGAAGCACTGGAAGTGACACCCACAGGAGAACTTCCATTCCTGGGGAGGAGGTGGCCGAGGGCTAGGCTGCTTCTCCAGTGGAAGAGGGAGCTGCTGCCCAGCCACCAGGGAGAATCACAGTGGGCATGGCAGGGCTGCTCTTCCAAGGACTCTGGTGGCCTCTTCTTGGACCAGTGGTAGGTCCTGGTTTTCGGGGGAACTCTACAGCCTGAGGATGTGTTTTAGTCTCTTTAAAACCAGGGGCTGCAGCTCCAGTGGCTTCATGGAAAAGGCCTGAACTACCTTGACCCCTGCCATAGCGGCTCCCCGGCCCAGCAGACTCACATCCATCTGTGTTCACTTTTCGGAAACTAGCCAGTGGGTTCCTTCGACCACGCAACACTCCACTGCAGCAAGGGCAGCAGCTGTGGGGCCGCCAGGCTTCAGGGAGGGAAGAAGCTCCTGCCAAGAGCCAGGGTGGCTTCATTCTACTGGTGGCCAACTAGCTCCCTGAGCTGTCAGGACAAACAATACAGAACCCAGCCTGTGCACTTTCACCTCAGCTCTGTAGCTCTGCATTTGCATGCCTGAGTGCCCTGATAAAATGGCAGAAGCCTCACATATCCTGCTGGTTCCTGCACCTGCAGGCCCCTCCTGACAGGTCCTGTCTCCAGTACCAGCTGTGCCAGTGAGAGACCACCCCACATGCGTGGCCCTCTCTTTTGAAGGCTCCAGGTGCTTGCCCCCAGCAGGGCTTTAGGGCCGCCGGGAGGGAGGTGGACAAGCAAACCTGGAGGGGGATGCAGCTGCATGTCTGTATCCATGCGTTTTAATTTTTAAGCACAGAGCCATCATGTCCTGCAGTGATTCATAAGAGGACTTCTTGGAATGACCAAGCGCCCTGCACCTGTTTCCGAGATGGTTCAGGTAAAAGTGCCCTCAAAAAGTTGTGGGCTTGGGGCTGGGGATGTGGCTCAAGCGGTAGTGCGCTTGCCTGGCATGTGTGCGGCCCGGGTTCGATCCTCGGCACCACATACAAACAAAGATGTTGTGTCCGCCGATGACTAAAAAATAAATATTAAAAAATTCTCTCTCTCTTTAAAAAAAAAAAAGTTGTGGGCTTAAAGGTGAGGGTGAGTACTGAGTGCTGGCTGGACCCCGGCCCTCAGGATGGCTGTAGTCACATGGTTTCAGGAGACCCTGCCATAGGCACCATTAAAACAAAGGGAGTAAGAAAACGACAAATTTCTTTGAAATAGGAGTACTGTAAAGATGCACACCAGGCCCTGCTATCATTAAGACATGTCCGAGTGACACATCCGAAAGGTCCCTTCAAAACAGAGGACCCTGCTCTGCCAAGAGGCCTAATGGAATGGGACAAGACCCAAAAGATCACACACATAACCTTCCCTGGCAGCAATTTTTTTTTAATATTTATTTTTTAGTTTTCAGTGGACACAACATCTTTATTTTATTTGTATGTGGTGCTGAGGATCGAACCCAGTGCCCCGCGCATGCCAGGCGAGCACACTACCGCTTGAGCCACATCCCCAGCCCCCTGGCAGCAATTTTTAAGTAAATCTTTTACTCTCAGGTTGGCAAAATGTTCCCAGTTCACAACCCAGAGGACCGGAGTGAATGGTGGCAGCCCGGGACATGTTCCTGCACCAGCTCCTCCCCACATCTCCTATCAGATGCTCTGGCGAGAGTAGGAAGCTGTGAGGAGGAGGCAAACAGGAGTAAAAACAAGCATCCCTTGGCAGGTCACTCCACAGGCCACTCTAGGAGGGAAGGCCCTGTCACAACCAGGCCTGCAGGAAGCCTGCCAGCCACAGGAGCCAGGGGCCCGCATAGGACGAGTATGCTGGGCTGGCGGCTGGTATGCATCCTACTCTGGAAAGGGACCTGCTCTCTAGATACACCCAAAGATAGCATACCTGGACACGAGGCAGTCCTGCCCAGACGTCCCTCACTGTCGCTTTGGGATTTCTGGTAGATATAAGAAGGCCCTAGGAGCCCTTTAATAGTCCATGCGTGTCCTGAACCTGAACCTCCCAGTCACCTTCAGGTGCTGCTATCTGTTCTCCGAGGTGCTCGGAAGTTGCTGACAGCGACCCCACTCTGCATGGGCCACAGCCAGCAGTGGCTCCTCCCCACAGTCCAGTCATGTCAACTAGACATGTTCTATCACGTTATGATCCCCAGGTAAAAAGCAAACGACATCATGTTTTAAATCTTTCCTTCACCAGAACAACTGTACTTTGAATAATTTGTTCTCCTGATGCCAATCTCCTTCCATGAGGAGCCCTTAGTGCATGTCTGGAATGCTGGGCTCATGGGCTTAGCTGTGCTCATGGAAGACTGTTTGCTGTTCTTCTAGATAAACGGTGGAGTGCGGAGAGGCCACGGCCTGGCCAGTCCTCATGGCTGTGCTGCCTCCCGGTCAACCACGTGTGTGTCTGCCTGCTTGTGGCTGGCTGCCAAGGAGCTCATTAATGCCATTTTATGGACGCTTCTAACCCTGAGGTTTTTGCAGACAAGCAGGAAACAAAATTTCCTGACGGCTGGCTAGAGGCCCAATAGCAGAGAGGAGATTAGGGTTGCAATCAAGGAGAAGTGTGAATGACTAAACTATTTCCATAGGAAACTTTACAGTTGTGGCTACACTCTGCATAGACTGGCTTGTTCCCTGGCAGGGGAGAAGTCAGGTATCAATAGCCAAAACACTCAGGTCTCCATCTGTGAGACCCAGGCGCACAGGCCCCACCGCCTCTCCTACCTGCTCCTGGTCAACTGGGGTGGTGCCCAGTGTGACTGTGGACACTCTCTGACTTACAAAGGAGGACAAGCAGCAGGGAGTGGCTGGCCTCATCCCCAGGTCTCCCCCCTTCAGAGTGACCTTGGGATCTGAAGTGCTCCTCCTCCAGATACTGGTTCTCCTTCTCCATGGTCTTTGTCTGCCCTTTTCTTACTTCAAAGCCGTAAGAGTGGAGGCCCTTTCTGTTTTAATGCTTACCTAAAAGTTCTTTAGATAACGGGAGACTATGTCTAACTCTAACCATCGACGGTGATTCAATCAGTTCTTTGTTAGGTTTGAAAGGTACCAAAAAGCTTTTAAAATGGAGAACAGCTAATATATAAACCATTAATAGTTAATGTTCCCTAAAACTTTTTCATTGAATGGAATTTTAATGACCACACTAAAACCACTTTGATTTAGTGTCTCAGTGTTTCTCTGCTGTGCACTACTGTCCCGATCTTGTTGTTTACCCAGTGAGGAGAAACCCAGGGCCTCAGGTCACCAAGAAGCTCAGGGGTGGCTTCAAGCTCCCACCTTAGATCTCAGGGGGAGCGCTGCCCTGTAGTGTGGAGATGGGTCCTAGCTGGGCTCTGCACCGACTTGGAACCAACCTACCCCTGTGAGTCAATGGTGTCCCTGGGTCTTAGCAGCACTGAGGAGAGGACAGAGAAGAGCTTCAGGCGCATGTGTGGGTCTTTGGCAGGTTGCAGACAGGCCCGTAGGGTGGGGACCACGTGTTGCAGCGCTTCTCCAACAGCAGGGCCTGTAAGACAGACAGACAGGGTGGTGGCAAGCTATAGCCATCCCTGTGATGGGGGGCCTGGCTGAGAAGGAATGAGACCCAGGAGCACGTGAGCTTGGGAAAGGCCTGCTGTGGCTCACATCACAAGAAAAAGAAAGATAGACCAGAATCATTAAATACATGTACACCCATATTTGCATTCTTCCCATACCACGAGGAGACTTCACATATAGGTTGGCATTTGATCTGAAAGCTCACTGAATTATGGCCCCAAAGAAACAATCTCTGCTGTCATACTGACTGATGTAAACATGGGCCTCCCAGAAAATTCTTCACTGTCCTGTGCCAACAAATAGGACTTCATAGTTTAGAACGAATACAAGTTTCTTGAGCCTATATTCTCTTCAACATGTTTTTTGCTAAATCTGTGATAAATTAGAGAACAAGCCAAGTGACTTAAACCTTTGCTCTTTTAAGATTCAGCATCTCAAATCCCAGCACTGTATAAGCCTGCGAGATGGAAACAGGGAAGCCGGGTGCAGAGGGCTCATTCATCCCTGGAAGCCATGTACAAATGCTACCAAGATGTTGGAAAAAGGAATCGCTGTATTAAGGAGTGGGATCCCCAAAGTACATATAGGCACCAGGGGTTTGCTCAGCACAGCATGGGTGAGGGCCAGAGGATTGCTCAGACTCTGTCAACTCTGAACAAGTGACAAATGTATCAAAATGTTCGGATGAGAGAAGGAGAGAGAATATTCAGGGTAAATACCAATCTCCCAAGACTGAAGTTCTATTCACAAAAAGTAGAGAGACAAGATGCATAAAGGAAAGTGTAAGGTTCAATGGATGCCTCTGGCCTCCCTCTTGCAAACAGTTTTAACTTGAGCATTTTACCAGCTATTCTTTACAAATTGAGACCCAATAAATTCTTATTTATATCTAAAGTCTGGGTCAAACACATACTAACAAAAATAAAGAGGGAAAAAAAATCCTAAAAAATGCAGGTATCTGTCCTTACTTAGGTATAAAGATGGGTGAATTTAAGCACCCAGTGAAGAGCCCTTGATACTCACACAACACTATGCTAGACTTGACCTTGGGAAGAGAATGTCAACTTTTGCAATGGCAGGTGTAGACCTGCAGAGCCAGCATCCACAGGGGCTGGGCATCCACGTAGCAGTGGAGCTTCTGGGGTGCCACTCCGGAACATGGCTGGCATTGTGTGAATCAGAAAGTGTTTGGATAAAGGGTATTAAACGCACAACTTACACAAAAACGCTTCTGCCATCTGTGGGTCTGCCTTCCGGGTCAGTCAGTGTGCAGGGGAGCAGAGGCTAGACTGTTTCCAGCACAGCCTCACTCTCTCCTTAGGACACGGAAACTGCACGAGAGCCACTGATAGACAGTTGCCACACCCAGGGAAGCAGCCCTGGCCATGGCCTTTTAAGTCATGGGAGCTGACACTGCTGTTTGGGAACTGCCTTTTCAGATGGAAGGCCCAGCGACAAGCGTTCAACAGACAGTAAGTCCAGGATTCTTGGCGACCGGGGTGAGGGGTGTGAAGCTGAGCCTGACCCTATACCTCTGGCTGTTGATCCTTGGACACATCCCTGGACTCCTGGGTCTGTTCTGCTGTCTGTATGATGTATGAAAACATTTGTGCAGTGCTATCTGATATCATCACAGCCCCTGATGGTGTGACAGAGAGGACAGGGCCTTAGCACGGACCCTAAGAGTCCCCCTTGATCGTTCATGTCTAAGTCTCAAAAAATCACAATGGGACAGATCCCAGTGGCTGCACTGTGTCTCAAGCACACACACCTCTTGCCAGTACAGGGCAGTCCAAAAGCTTGAAGCTCAGTGGGTGGTGGGGGTGTGGCGGGAAGGCTCCGGACCGAGGCCAGTCTGAAAGAATAGTCTACCCACCGACCCTCTATGTGTGACTAGACCTGGCAGAGCTGGAGGCCACTAGGGGATCATGAAGTTTACCTGGGTCCTCTTCTTCCCACCCTGGGGGGCTGATGCGGGGTTGGGACAGGTATCGTCTCCTGTTTGAGCATTTACTCAGGCAGACTCTCTAGGGACCTAGGTGAAGGGCCTTCCTGCCATAAGATGACACCATTTCTGCCTTTCTGATCTTAACTGGAAACAAACTACCTTTGCTGGCCTAAATACAAAGTGAGCATAATGTCCCTGGGTCCTGGCATGGTGGCTGGAGTATGAGGAGAAGGGCCACATGGCCCCCCACGATGATACCCCAGGGCTGCGGCTCAGGTGGTACTTGTGAGGCAGTTCCTTGGGTATTAAGAATGTTAAAAGGGACAAAACCCAAAGGCAGAAAGGGCCTTAGGACCCTTGCCTTGCTGGTGCTCGCTCCCCTTGCCAGGGATGCACTGCTGCCCTTGTCCTCCCTCCCCTCTCCTCCTGTCACACTGCCCTGCTCCATGGGGCTCTGATGGTGGCCAGGCTCTTCTCCTGGGGGAATGACCTTATACTTTCAACTTCATGCTAGGTATTTGGATCACTTCCAATTCCTACTAGCACTTCATGCCCTGTTGAATATTTTGGGTACAAAGCTCTTTCCACAGTTCGGATCAATTCTCCCAATGTGCCTGCTGAGCCAGCAGGCACATTGCCCCAGCTGCCCTTCATAAGGACTGCCTGCTCCACTGCCTGCCACATCCCAGGCACTGAGCTGATGACACGGGGACAGCCTTGTTATTTTTGGTCAAATTTGATAGATGGATTTGCAACTTGTATTTCTTTATTACCAGGAACACTGACAACTCTCTGCTCTGGCCACACACCAACGCTCTCCCACGGCTGCAAAGTCCTGCCTGCAGCATGGGTCTGTGCTGTCCTGAACTCCTGTGAATCCCACACCACATAGGCCTGATGCCGGAGTTCACTGTGACACCTCCCCTTTTATTTGGCTTCATATAAAGGCACAGTTGTACCTATTTCTTTTCTTTATAGCCTCACTTTCTGGAAGTTTTAAATGTTTTATAACTAAAAAGCTGTCCTCTCATAGGACTTTTTAAAAAAAAAATGATTCTTTTTCTTTAAAAAAATTGTAGTTGTGGGCTGGGGATGTGGTTCAAGCGGTAAAGCGCTCGCCTGGCATGCGTGGGGCTCTGGGTTCGATCCTCAGCACCACACAAAAATAAAATAATGATGTTGTGTCCACCAAAAACTAAAAAATAAATATTAAAAAATTCTCTCTCTTAAAAAAAATTGTAGTTGTAGATGGACAGCATGCCTTTATTTTTATTTATTTTTTTATGCAGTGGTAAGGATCGAAGCTAGTGCCTCACACATGTTAGGCAAGTGCTCTACCACCGAGCTACAGCCCCAGCCCCTCTCACAGGACTTTTATAACTAAGAAAAAATTTTACATCTCTCTTATTGATTGATTGATAGATAGATACTAGGGATTGAATCTAGTGGTGCTTTACCATTTAACAGCCCCCTTTTCTTTTTAGAGAGAGTCTCACTAAGTTGCTTAGGGCTTCTCTAATTTTCTGAGGCTGGCCTTGAACTTGCAATCCTCCTGCCTCAGCCTCCAGAGTAACTGGAATTATAGGCATGTACCACCACACCCAGACTACAAAAAAATCTCTCATATTTAAAAAATTATTCTAATCCTTTTGCTTTCTCCATTCATTACAGTAGTATATGCTCATCATAGAAAACTTGGAAAAAAAAAACAGAGAAGAATGCAAAAATAATCCATACTGCCTAGATACTGTGTTGGAAATATATCCTATTTTGAGATTTTTTTTTGGTTCTTTTTGTTATTGATTTTTTTATTTTTAAAAATCAATTAATTTGGGCTGGGGATGTGGCTCAAGCGGTAGCGCGCTCGCCAGGCATGTGTGGGATGCTGGGTTTGATCCTCAACACTACATAAAAATAAAATAAAGATAGTGTGTCCACCTTAAAAAAAAAAAAAACACCTAAAAAATAAATACTTAAAAAATCAAATTAATTTATTTTACAGTAGAATGCATTTTGACATATAGTATACAAATGAAACACAACTTTTCATTCCTCTGGCTGTACATGGTTCAGAGTCACTCTACCAGTATAATAATATACTGGTATATAATATAATAATATATTATACAAATATAATATAAATATAATATAATAATGTGCTCTACCAGCACATAACTGACACAGAATAACTCTGGACAAATGCACACACAAATGCACAGCAGAGACTCAGAAAAATACAGCTGGGATCACTGAATCAGTTTCAATGGTGATTTGGGGCTTAACATATTGCTAATGTCCTGTCTTTTGGTGTTATGATATGAGATGTACACTCAAATTTATTTTGCAAGTTGTCAATTAGTTATGCCAACACCATAAGAAATATTTTCAAATGGAAACAGAACCAAGGGAAATAGCCTCAGGTCCTGGCTTTCCTGCTAACTGCTGGTAAGGCCTGTCTCTGAGGGTGTGCTCACCTAGCATTCCGATCTCTGCATCCTGGAGTAATCTGATATGTGAGATCCTTTTGGGTGATAGTCAGCAAAACGTGAAATTACATAGACAAGGCCTCTGGGGTCCCAGCCTGTGGGGAGGGGCTGGATGCTGCCTAGGCTTATACCTCAGTCTGTCAGCTAGGACTCTGGGTCAGTCACCGGTGTTCCCTGTGCCTCTCCAGAGACAAGAACACAACAGGCTGATGTTTGAAGCAACTGGAGCAGTGACTGGCATGAGTGTCAATGCTGTCACAACCCTACTCTTTCTACTTTCTTTTCTACTTAGAGATAATTTTGCACATAACTGACAAAGAATAATTCTGGACTTCTTTCTAGGCCTTGGAGCACTGGCCACCAAGACCAACCATGGTGACTGACTGCTATGCTGCACAGAAGTCATAGGCTGACTTAGGCACCCTAGACCCAGAGTGTGATTGCAACATGCACACTTCAAAGTGGCACCACTTGGGGCTGGGGATGTGGCTCAAGCGGTAGCGCGCTCGCCTAGCATGCGTGCGGCCCGGGTTCGATCCTCAGCACCACATACCAACAAAGATGTTGTGTCCGCTGAGAACTAAAAAAAATAAATATTAAAAATTCTCTCTCTCTCTCTCCTCTCTCACTCTCTCTTTAAAAAAAAAACAAAACAAAGTGACACCACTTGGGGGAGCCACAGGAGTGGCAAGGAAAGGGACAGTGGGGGCCTATAGACCAGAAAAGGCTGACTTGCTGGACAAGTCTGACAACTTGGGAAATTGCAGGATATATGCAATGAACCACTGCAGCTTCTGTTAATGGAGGCCTCATGAACACTCAGAGGTGCGTGTTCCACACTTGTAAGGAAGGGTCAGGCAGCATTGCTGTTCCTCTCAGAAAAAGCCCACGTTTGGGGGCCCTGGGAGAATACAGAAAAGCTGAGGCCTCAAGTGCCAAAGCCACCTTACTACATTCTTAGCACCAACATGGCTGGAGGTGCTGAGCACCACAAAAAAACCCATATGTATCTGAAATATACAGGCTATATAAAAGGCCATCAAATATTCCATTTCCAAAGTATTTTATGAAAAATGTGTGCCTGAAAAGAACTAAACAGAAACTTCTCAAAAGAAGAAACAAATGGCCAACAAACATGTGACAAAATGTTCAACATCTCTAACAATCAGGGAAATTCAAATCAAAACTACACGAAAACTTCATCTCACTCCAGTCAGAATGGCAATGTTTAAGAATACGAACCACAATAAGTGCTGGTAAGGTGGCTGGGAGAAAGGAACACTTGTACATTGTTGGTGGGCCTGCAGATTAGTACAACCACTCTGGAAAGCAGTATGGAGATTCCTCAAAAAACTAGGGATGGAACCACCACATGACGTAGCCATTGCACTCCTTGGTATTTTCCCAAACATCTAAAATTGGCATACTACGCGATACAGCCATCTCAGTGTTTATAGCAGCTCAATTCACAATAGCTAAATTATGGAATCAACCCAGATGTCTGTCAATAGATAAATGGATTAATAAATTGTCATGTATATACATAAAATGGAGTTCTACTGAGTCATAAAAAATAACAAAAATATGGCAATTGATGGTAAAAGGATGGAAATGGGGGATAATACCATGCTAAGTGAAATAAGCCAAACTCAGAAACTCAGAGGTTGATGTTTTCTCTTGTATGTGGAAGCTAGATTAAAATAAAGGAAAGGGGAGCTAAAGATGATATAAAGTACCAATCAAAAAGAGATAATATAAAGTACTGATCAAAAAGACTTAAGACAGGGTCTTTCTAAGTTGCTTAGGGCCTTGCTAAATTGCTGAGGCTGGCTTTGAAATTGTGATACTCTGTCTAAGCCTCCTGAGCTGCTGGGATTACAGGCGTGTGCCCCTGTGCTCCACTCTAATATAAATTACTAGATGAGCAAAAGGAAGTCAAGTAGAGGAAGGGAATGGGAGAGGGGAGGGAGGACAGAAGGGAAAAGAGTTGGGGGGATCCAGAACTGAAATCGATTGCCATGTATGTATGAGTTTGTCTGGGTGAACCCAACCACTATGCATAACTATAAATAAAGAGAGAGAGAGAGAGAAAAAAAAAAAAAAACAGACTATGTGCTGGGACAGACTCTGAAGAGTTACCACACTTCAAAACAGGCCTTTTGGGTTGGGTCTGAGGCTCAGTGAGAGCATTTGTAGCAAGTACAAGGCCTGAGTTCAACCTCCAGCACCACAAATAAAACCCCAAACAGGTCCTTGGCATCTCTGAGAGGTCTTGTCACAAGGCTCCTCTTCACAGGTAAGGTGACTGATAGTCACTCTCTAAGATGCCCCAGTCAGATCAGATCAGTGATCTGCATCCTTGTTTGTGGAGAAGAGAGGTGGCTGTGGACTGAGCTGGGAGTTGGGCCAGCACCGTGCGGGGCTCACCTGACTGGGTGACGATCACACTGAACTGCAGCAGCTCTACAGAATGCACTGTCCAGTCGCTGTGTGAAGCAGTCAGCCGCTCCAGGAGGGGGCCCATGTGTTTGCGATAGAGGTCCTGGCTGCTGGGGACATTCTCCACTGAGGCCAATGCATTCATAGTCTCCTGGGCCTAGAGGATACAAGTCACAGGTTAGTACGATTCTCATTTTTAAGACACATGCATTTATGACAGTTCAGTGCTAGTGGCACCCAGGTTACAGAGCTCCAGGGCACAACTGCTCAAGAACCTTCTGATGTCGGGTGCGAGCAGGGACTGGCCATGAACGGACATGGGGCCAAGTAGTTTTACGGCACTAGGGATTGAACCCAGGGTGCTCCACCACTGAGCTACACTCCCAGTCCTTTTCATTTTTTCAGTTTGAGACAGGGACTTGCATGTACCACTATGCCCGGTTCAAGTGGTTTAGAGACTATTTTCACCAAAGACTGTCCTTTCACCCTCCTTCACTTAGCTCTCCCATGCCCTCAGACCTCAAAGCAAAATCAGGTATGCAAATGGCTCTGGAGGGGGCAAGGGCAAGAGTGGTTAAATGTCAGGCTGGCCAGCCACCCCATTCATTCTCCTGAGCCTTCCTCCCCAGGTTCAAACACATGAGGAAGTCCTCCAGATCTTAGTGGCAGCTGCCCAGCAGCCTCTCCTGCCAGCCCATGGTGCTCAACTTCCTTCCTGTGGCTCCAAGGCACCACCTTGCTAGTGTTTATGGCCTCATTAGTGACAAGCTGACTGCAAAGACATGTGCCCTTTGCAAAGGCTATTTTCAAAGGTATAAAAAAAAAGTTTAAAGAGGCCTCAAGAAAAGAAAAGGAGGGCAGCAATCCCCTTCAATGTGAGCCTCCCTCTGGAAGAAGCCCCATAGGCTACCTAAGTCTCCCAGAGAGAACCAGCCCCAGGGTTGCTGAGAAATGGTGCTGGAGAGGAACCACATTCAACACCAGCCAGGGAGCAACACCCTGGGTCCCAAATGGTCCTTGAGCCCAGGGGCACTGGTGGATGAGAGACTTTTAGGTATAAATACAGTGCCAGTGGGACAGAAATAATCTTGCAGAGTGGAACTGCCATTAGCACTGTGCCGTCGCACTTCCCTCTGGATTTGCAGCCACACAGGCATGTGTGCACTCCTGAGACCCCACTGATACCTGCAAATCTGAGGTTACTTCTTTGCCATAGGCTCTGTGATTAACGGGCTTCCCTTCTAGATGCTAAAATACTTCTGCAGGTAGAGGGGACACCCCCATGGCCACCTCATGCATGACTCATCCCAACTGTCCCACATTCCTTCGTCTTGCTCACAGGGCACACCCCAAACCTGACATCCAGATGTAGAGGAGGCCTAGAGAAGATGATCACACTTCCTTTACAGCATATGTTGGGGTCTCTATCAGTCTCACCTTATCTCCAAGTCCAGTGGCACCTGAGACAGCTATTATGGTCAGCAGCACCTCCATGAGCTGTAGGCTGGCTGCACTGCAGTCCTCCTGACATGTAGACACCAGGGCCTGCACACACAGCAGCAGGTGCTCCAGGTAGAGGCTCTGGAAGAGACCAGAGGACAGCACTCAGTGCCCCGCGTGTGCCATCCCCAGAGCACACGACCCATGTGCACAGCAAAACCAGAGGACTCACCTGCCACATCAGCCACAAAAGGGCCCAGTTTAGACAGCACAGAGAGAGAACAGAGGCTGAGAGCTAAGGGCTCAGCTCACTCTGTGAAATGCTTAGTGGTATTTTAAGTTACATTTTAGAAGTTCATGAACGTCAGTGACATGTATTCTATGTTTACAAGAGAAATGACATGTATTTTGCATTCACTTTAAAATAACTCAGAGCTCTCCCAGCTCTCCCCAAGGGCTTTTTTTTTTTTTTTTTTTTAAAGAGATGTAGAGGGAGGTAAAAGACACAAAAGAGCTGGTGACCAAAGTGGTAGGTGGCACACGGAGTTGTATTTCTCTACTTTTCCTGCTTTTGTGCATTTTTGAATATTTCCATAAGACTAGGTTTTAACAGAAACAAAATTGTCTATTTTAAAAAGTGCTTCCTGATGCAGAGGGGCACTAAAGGCTGGATGGTTTATACCATTTCCTTCTCAGCTTCAGCCACATCCACTACATAGTGTGGGTGGAGTGACAGAAGGGGCTGCAGCGTGTGAAGACACCAGGTGCTGCAGGGGCCAAGAATCCTAGGCTTCTGTTCACATGTACTTCTATGACTTCCCTGTAGCATGACTATCTTATGCATGCTTCACAGAGTATAGAATGAACTGGGTTAGTAGTCACATACATTAATTTATACATATGCTTTAGAAGAAAATGTATGTGTATTTGAGGCAAATGCTTAAATATTTTTGTTTTTACTAATGGGGTATGAGCTCAAAAAAGTATGAAAATTATTTGGCTAGACAACAGAAGGGGTTCTAAAATTTCATGACCCACTCACTAGTGCCACAGTGCACGCAGAAATTCCCCTGCACCCAACTCTGCTCTGACCCACAGACATCCTGATCTGCAGGGCACCTGTCTGCCTACTCCAAAGAGCAGCTGCAGATTTCTGCTTTTATTCCACTTCTGATTTTCCCCATAGCCCTATTTCTTTTGGCCTGGATTTATTGATTGATTTCTAAGACTGCAATGTGATATGGGCCAATGTCTAGGTGACCTGACACATAAATCCAAGGAGCCATCATTTTCCAACTAAATCAAAGGGAATGCACTTTTAAAAGGTGTGCAATCCTCTCAGCTTTAGTGGAGAGGTCTCACCACAAACCCAAATGAGAGGTGGGTAGAGGGCCGCGGGCATCATCTGAGGAAACAGCAAGACCTTAGCATCCCTTGCTTTCCCAACCAATCAAAGGATGTTCCATGTCAGTCACACAGAGGAGAAAAGACACAGCAGGGGACAGTGCTGTCTCTTGCTTCTGGAATGCTATCTGCAAACAGTAATTCACTAGCTAAAGCACCAGAGGCTTCCCACTGAGGTAAAGGTTATGTCCCTGTTCATTAAAGAGGATGAGTGAGCTGTGCTCACATTACAGCTTCATTTTGGTGACCTGTTGCTGATACATCCCAAAGACAAGAATCCAGTCTCCTTCAGTTGGGCCTAGGTACAGTGCCTGGGCTAGACATCAGAGAAGTACCTTTCACTACAGAGCCAGTCTCCCAGTGACCATGCCCAATCTAACTCACCGTGCACAAAATGGCTGCACAAATTCCTGTTTTAACATGGAATTTAGAAAATCTGGTGGTTTTTTTTTTTTTTTTTGGGGGGGGGGGCGAGTAGAGTATACTAGGGATTGAATCCAGGGTGCTTAACCACTGAACCACATACTCAGCTCTTTTTCTTTTTAAAAATATTTTTAGTTATAGATGAGCAGACATAATACCTTTATTTTATTTATTTATTTTTATGTGGTGCTGAGGATTGAACCCAATGCCTCACACATGCTAGGCAAGTGCCACTGAGGCACAACCCCAGCCCTGCTCAGCCCTTATTAGTTTTTATTTTGAGACAGGGTCTCACTAAGTTGCTGAGGTTGCCTTTGAACTTGCGATCCTCCTGCTCAGCCTCCCAAATTACTGAGATTACAGGAGTGCACCACTGTGCCCAGCTGTTTGCTCTTGAAAGACATTCTTAACCTGTTCCTATGGTCACTAAATAGTTCCAGGAAACACAAACTACTTCCCAAAGGATAGGACTCAGACACAGTGGGTGAGCTGTCCATGAATAGGAACTTAGCTGTGTCAATTCAGAAGCAACAATGACCCTTGACCTGGAGGTTTGTCCTTTCTTGCCAAAAACTTGAATCTGTTGGGAAAGGAGTAAAGTGACCTGAGTTCTTATTATGACCAAGTTTTGGCCTCAGGGTTGGAACACTTGGCCTATGCACTATCAAACTGGGTCAGAAAGGGGCCTCTCTGCATGAAAGGTCATTGAGTAAGTTTGTCCTGGATTGAACCAGAGATGAGGAGCCAAAAATACATCATGGCCCATAAGGTTCAAGTTCTCTGCTACTAGCACTGAGAAATGAAAAGATTATTTTCTTTGCTATTAAGTTTGTACACATTTATGTACCTATATACATTTATTCATGCGCACGCATGGGCGCGCGCGCGCACACACACACACACCCCTATATGTATTTTCTTTTTCTTTTTAAAATATTTATTTATTTATTTTAGTTCTCAGCGGACACAACATCTTTGTTGGTATGTGGTGCTGAGGATCGAACCCGGGCCGCACGCATGCTAGGCGAGCGCGCTACCGCTTGAGCCACATCCCCAGCCCCCCTATATGTATTTTCTTCTAGAAAAAGAATGCTCCTGGGCTGGGGATCCTCAGCACCACATACCAACAAAGATGTTGTGTCCGCCGAGAACTAAAAATAAATATTAAAAATTCTCTCTCTCTCTCTCTCTCTCCTCTCTCACTCTCTCTTAAAAAAAAAAAAAAAAAAGAAAAAAAAGAAAAAGAATGCTCCTGGCCTATAAATCTATATAAGAAACCAAAATCTTCTCAGAACTACTCAGAAGTAAAATTGCAGAACTTACATAGATTATGTGTTGTGTTAAGAATGGGTTTTGGGGAGAGCTGAAATACAGACAAAACCCCACCAATAGCAGCTGGTCCCCATTCCCTCCCGACCTCTGCTCTGCTTTCCTCTCTTGCTCATCTCAGATATGGCTTACAGGTTTCTTAAAGTGGATTATAAAGTGACTTAACTGTACGCCTCTCGCTTGAGAACAGAGAAAGGGCCTGGACAGAGGACCAGGGGCTAACTGATCCCAGCCAGTGCTCCCTTTGGCCCAGCTGCTAAAAAACTTCAAGCCAGAGCATATGCTGCCTCTGGGGCATGCCCAGGCCTATGGAGGACAGTAGGGCCCAGTCTCTTGATAGGAGTGTCTAAGGTGCATGAAAGATGCATGGTCAAGTCTAACATATCCAAATAAAATAGCCATTATTTTGTTTTCAGCAGAAACAATGACAAATTAATGTAAGTGATTGAGCCAACCCACCTAGTTTGTCTCAGCCTCAGATGAGAGGCATCACTGCTCAACTTAAGACAAGCTGTCTGCCTGCATGTCCTTGGCCAGCTACACCAAGGCTTTATCCAAATGCCAAGTGGCATGGGTAAGAAACAAGTGCTTGTCAATCACTAAGGATGCACTGCTCGTTCCAAGTACAATATGACAGGTGTGACTCCTTCTCTTGGAGGTAGTCCAGGTTCTCAGAGCTGAGCCACCAACCTTTGACCCTCTTTGGCCTGTGACCACCCACAGCAGCATGTTCTGGCAGACTGTCATGTCATGTCAATGGACATGTCTATCCTATGCTGTCCAACAAGGTGGCTACTGGACACTTGACACATGGCCAGAGCAACCAAGAAAAGGAAATCTTAGTTTAATTTTAACTTATTTAAATAGCTGTCTGTGGCTGGTGTCAATGGTACTGGACAGAGCAGTGAGGTCCCTAAACCAGAGGACCCTGGACATGTCTGCCAGGCCTGGTACAGACATGCTACAGCCTGCTAACAAGCACCATCAGTAGTTATACTGGAACAGCCAGGTGGGACACCTCCCAACCCCCGTGCCAGGACGCGCTCTCCTTGCCTGCCCCTCCACTACACCACCTTACGTTTTCAGATGCCTGGCAAATATGGGCCTGGGCTAGCTCCATGGCGATGACCTTGAGGTGTGGCTGGAGGGCATCCCGTGGGCAGCCTCGAATGACTGAAGCAAGGACCAAAAGACTAGAGGAAGAGGGTGCCTTCTTCAGCATCGACAGGATCAGCTTCAGAAACACTTCCGGGCTGACAAATGTCCCAATCAGTTCTGCGGACTTCATGCACTGTGTGGGGACATGGAAGACAGTAAGGGGGTTTGGAACACCTGGCCACACTGGGGGTTAAAACACTGGGCTACACCTGGAGTTTGCAACACCTGGCCACATCTGGGGTTTGGAACACCTGGCTACACCTAGAGTTTGGAACATAGGACCTCTCCTGGGGGTATGGAACACCTGGCCACACCTGGGGTTTGGAACACTGGGCCAGACTGGGGTTTGGAACACCTGGCCACACCTAGGGGTATGGAATTACTGCCTACACCTCAAGCCCCTCATCAGATATTGGTGACTTGAACTTCTTATTAATAATTGGCACAACACACACAGCACCTCCACAGCCCAGATTCTACTTGGCAAGAGAAAGAACAACTGCTGAGATCCATAGCAACTGGGTTAATCTCAAGGCATTATATGTAAAGAAAGTTAATCCCAAAGGCCACATGCTGATTCCATTCATAAGACACTCCCAGGGTGATATAATACAGAGAGAGGGAGCAGGTGAGGGCTGCCAGGAGGCAGTGGCAGTAGTTGGAGGAGGCCTGTGGTACTGGGTGGCCCTGTACCTACTCCCATGGTGGTGCCCAGAGCCTATACAGGGATGAAGGGCGTGCAGCACATGTGGTTTAGCGATGCTCAAGAGGTGCCCATCACCCTCACTTCTCATCCATCGTAAGATTAGACAGAGATACAAAATAGTGGGGAAAGTAAAAGCTTACAAGCTGTATAGAGACACAAATTGCATACAGCCTGGCTCTGTGAAGTGATAAACCTTTAAGTGACGCCAAAAAACTGAAGCTATATTTTGTAAAAAAAATACTAAAAACAATTTAAAACTGATGGTAGTTTTTAAAAAAATTTTTGCTTATATTCTTTTTTAAATATTTATTTTTTAGTTATAGGTAGACACGATATCTTTATTTTATTTTTATGTGGTGCTGAGGATCGAACCCGGTGCCTCATATATGGTAGGCAAGCGCTCTACCTCTGAGTTACAACCCCAGCCCCCTGATGGTAGGTTTTGAAAAGTAAAAATACGTGACATGAGCTGGGCACCGTGGCACACACCACACCTGCGATCCCAGTGGCTCAGGAGGCTAAGGCAGGAGGATCACAAGTACAAGTCAGCCTTAGCAACTTAATGAGGCCTTAAAAGGAAACTTAATTAGACCCTGTCTAGAAAAATAAAAAAGGGCTGGGGATATGGTTCAGTGACATATACATATATGTGCATGTATATAAATATATAAAGAGGGAGAGTTGTGTGAAGGGTATGTATGTGAGAGAGAGAGGGGAAGAGAGAGAAAGGGAGAGGGAGAGAGAGACAGACTGATGACATGAAAGTAGGCTTTAAATGGCTCTTTTTTTTTTTTTTTTTGGTAATGAGGATTGAACCCAGGGGCACTTAACTACTGAGTCATATCCCTGCTCTTTTATTTTTTATTTATTTTTTCTAGTTGTAGATGGATACATTTATTTTATTTGTTTATTTTTATGTGGTTCAGGGGATCAAACCCAGTGCCTCACACATGCCAGGCAAATACTCCACTACTGAGCCACAACCCCAGCCCTCCCTGCTCTTTTAAAAAAAGAAAAAATTTACTTAGAGACAGGGTCTTGCTAAGTTGCTCAGGTCCTCGCTAAGTTGCTGAGGCTGGCTTTGAACTTGTGATCCTCCTGCCTCAGCTTCCAGAGCAGTTGGGATTACAGGTGTGTGCCACCATGCCCAGCAGGAATGTTCTGTATCCTAACTGTGCCAGCCATAACACAATTACCTGCTTGTAACCCAGCCCTGCACACCCCAACAGGCTGAGACTCACCACCCATATACACAAATGGAAACAGGCCACTCACACTGCTAACCACGGCCTTCTCCTCGTCAGCACAGGCCTGCTGCAGGGTTCTGAGGATGATTTCCAAGTGCTGAGTGGTGTGGTCCTCTGCATGCAGCAGCAGTACTGGCAGGAGCTGTGCAGACTTCACCCTGGTCCCCACTACCCAGTCGGTGATGTCCCGACAGATGGCAGGAAGGACCTTGGAGAGGTTCCTGAAGACCAGCTCCCGACAACCTAGCCCAGGGCGGCTCTCTGGGGATCAAAAAGATGAGACCCATGAGTAGAACCCAGCAACTTGTGTGGAGAGCAACTTATGACACCTTATTCTAGGCACCTGAAGTCCTGAAATCTTACAAATTCAGAATCCTTTGAGATAGAATGAGGCCAGAGTCAGAATTCATCTTGGAGTATTGTTTATGGCTCTGCTGAAGCCTAAGTGATGCATGACAAGCTTCACACACTTAAAGTGTGCATGTGATGAGCTCAGACACAGGGACATGCCTGCAGAACCATCACCAACCCCTAGTCTCCAACACTGCTCTGCAGTGGCCGACCCTCCCCCAACAGCACTGACCGGCTCCCCACACTACAGACCAGACTGCATTTTCTGACATTTTTATATAACTGGAACTGGACAGAGTATATCTTTTTTTGGTCTGGCTTCTTTCACGCTGCATAATCAAGGGACAATGTGTCTGTTCCCTTTTACTGCTGAGAAGTACTCATGATTCGGATGTGCCAGTTTATCCACTGGCCACCTGCTCAAGAGCACAGTCGTTTCTGGTTTGAATGCTATTAACTTGAGTGTGCAGGTCCTTGTGTGGACACGTGCTATTACTTTTTTTTTTTTTAAGTTGTAGTTAGACACAATACCTTTATTTTATTTATTTTTATGTGGTGCTGAGGATCGAACCCAGTGCCTCACACATCCCAGGCAAGCGTTCTTCCACTGAGCCACAACCCCAGCCCACATGCTGTTCCTTTTCCCTGGTAAATATCCAGCTGTGAAATGGCTGGCTCATGTGGCAGGTATGGTCAATGTCTTAAGAAACTACCTGACTGTTCTTTTTTTTTTGTGTGTGTGGCACCAGAAATTGAACCCATGGAGCTTAACCACTGAGTCACATCCCCAGCCCTTCTTTATTTAGAATTAGAGTCAGGGTCTTTCTAAATTTCTTAGGGCCTTGTTAAGTTGCAGAGGCTGGCTTTGAACTCGTGATCCTCCTGCCACAGCCTCCCAAGCTGCTGAAATTACAAGCGTGTGCCACTGTGCCTGGTTCCACCTATTTTCTAAGGTGGCTGCTCCACTTTACATTCTGTCATCAGTGGGTGAGGGCTCGGCTGCTCCCCAGCCTCTGACTTTAGTAGGCTCAGAACGCTGGGTGGTCCTTCCTGCAGTCTGACCTGCAGCTCTCTGATGACAAATAGCTGTGAGCAGCACTTTTCAGCTTGTTTCCTGTTATCTTTCTTGGTGATGCGTCTTTTCAAATCTTTTTTGCCCATTTAAACAAGTTAGATCATTTTCTTTGAGTTTTGAGATTCAAAATTTGGCATATGAGTCCTTATGCATATAATTTGCAACAGTTTTTTGTTGTTGTTTAATATTTTTTAGTTTTAGGTGGACACAATATATTAATTCACATTTATGTGGTGTGGAGGATCGAACCCAGTGCCTCATCATGCATGTGAGGCCAGCACTCTACCACTGAGCCACAATCCCAGCCCCTTGCAACAGTTTTCTCAGTCTTTGGCTTGTCTTTTCATTCTCTTAACAAAGTCTTTAAAAAAAGCAAAGGTTTATATTCTGATGAGGTTCAATTTATTACCTATTCTTTTATGGACTGTGCTTTTGATGATGTGTCTAAGAAAGCTTGCCTGACCCAAAGTCACACCAAGGCTTTATCCTAGAAGTTCTTAGGTTTGAGTTTTACATCTAGGCACATAATGTATGTAATGACCAATCTGAATTGTCAACTTGATTGGATTAAGAGATGCCAATGATTAAGAGGTTTATGGTGTGTCAATGAGGGCGTGTATGGGAATGATTGGCACGTGGGATAGCCAATTGAAATAGAGACCCTCCCTAAGTGTGGGCAGCACTGTTCAGTAGGATGATGGCTTGGATGGAATAAAAATTGGAAGAACAAGGAAACAGCAGCAGTTGCAAGCTCAATTCTTCTTGAACGGGTTCTTGATTGCTGCTGCAATCATCTTAGGATATTAGACTTCTGCTTCTTCAGTCTTCCAAAGTAGACTCTGCCAGTGATTCTCCAGAGGCTTTCAGTCTTGGACTAGGGTAGCACCATTGATTCCTCTTGTTCTGGGGCTTTAGGCTCTTGGACTGTGCTGATTCTTCCCAGCTGTCCAGCCTGCAGGTAGCCATTATGGACTATCCAGCTTGAGCCAACCTAATAAGTCTCCCTTTTATAATTATACTTCCTGTTGATTCTGTTCCTCTAGAGAACCCTAATGCAATGTATCTTGGATTGCGTATTTATTTATTTATTTTAGTGCTGGGAATTGAACCCAGGGTGCTTTTCCACTGAGTCATATCCCTCGCCCTTTATTTTGAGACAGGGTCTTGCTAAGTTGCTTAGGGCCTAAGTTGCTGAGGCTGGCTTTGAACTTGCAATCCTCCTGCCTCAGCCTCCCAAGCCACTGGGATTACAGGTGAGTGTCACTGCACCTGGCTTGGGTTGCTTTTTGTGTATCACACAATGCGTAGACTCAAGTTTACTCTTTGGCCTGTAGACAGTCCAATCACAACAGCATCATTGTTGAGAGACTTTTTTTTTTTCTTTCTCTGCAAAATCGCTTTGACTTTTGTCAAGATCCAGTTGTCTACATGTGTCTGTTTCTGGATGCTCTACTCTGTTCCACTGACCTACCTTTTGCCAAAACCACACTGTCTGGTTTTCTGTAGTTTCATAACAAGTCTTAGAGCCAGGTAGTCTTAATCTTCCAGCTTTGTTATTCACTTACAAAGTTTTCCTGGTTTTGGTCCTTTATATCTCCATGTGAATTTTAGAAAAAAAAATTGTTGATTTTTACCAAAACAGCCTTTGAGGACTATGATTAACAGACTTTGACCTTAAAAATTCAAAACAAGACTAAAGATAGTAATGAAACCATGACCTGTCAGAATTTAAAGTGTATTTTAAAAAAGAACAGCTTGTACCATAAAAGCCCACTTTTAACTTTTATTCTCATTATTTTTCTATTTTTATACTATATTAGAGAATTAGTTCCAAATGATTAAAATTCTTTTTGGCTATTTAAATGAGCTTGTCATATATATATTTTTTAAAACAAAGGGCCAAAGCACAAATAACTATTCTCCTACTGACAACGGAGAAGACTGTGGAAACAAGGGAAATGCCCAACTGGGGCAGTTGGGAAGGGTCTGTTGGCCACTGGAAGTTGAGTCTGCACAGTATTTTTAAATTGCCGGGTTTGTGCTATGTAGGTTCTGAAGCCTCATTTTCTGCATTTATTACAGCCAACATAATATTCTTTTTTAAAAAATATCTATCTTTTAGTTTTAGGTGGACACAATATCTTTATTTTATTTTTATGTGGTGCTGAGAATCGAACTCAGTGACTTACGCATGCTAAGCGAGTGCGCTACCACTTGAGCCACATCCCCAGCCCCAGACATAATATTCTTTTGGACCAGGTATCAGCAAACTATGTGGCTCATGAGCCATACCTGGCTGCTGTCTGTTTATAAAGTTTTATTGGGACACAGCCTTGTCCACTCAATCACTACCATCTGAGCTGCTCCGACATCACAAAGGTAGCTGCTCCAGGCCTGGGAAACAGGCTGCCTTTCATAGAAAAGAGCAGACAACTCTGGTCTCCAGCACAGAGACTTCCTACACAGCAGCTGCTGCCACACGTGGCTGTTTAAACTTCAGCTCATAATATGTATATGCATAAACAACTTTGGTTTTCAGTCGCATGTCCCTGTCCCAAGTGCTTGACAATCATGTGGCCAGTGACTGCTGCATAGGACAGCACAGAAGCAGACCACTCTGGCAATGCAGAGGGCTCAGCTGGTCAGTACCACTCCAGGTGACGGCAGTTTGCAGATCGATTTTAACAGCGACAGAGAGGATATTAGGACAAGGCCCCGGTAATTCCTTTCTTCTCATTAAGACTATGATGAACATCTGTATGTAAATATTTTTATATATCTGATTGCTTAAATTAGATTGCTTTAAATGCTAAAAATGGAATGGTTGGGTCAATGAGGATGTATATTAGGATCCCCAAATAGAGCCTGTACCAATCTATTTTTCCATAAGGAGCACCATTCTTTAAAAATGGGACTTTGGGGCTCTGGTTGTAGCTCAGTGGTAGAGCTCTTGCTTAAGCATGTGTGTGGAACTGGGTTTGATCCTCAGCACCACATAAAATATACATACATATAAAATAAAGTTATTTGAAAAATGGAGGGGGCTTTTGCTTTTCTTTCCTAAAGAAGTAATACAAACCAGATATATTCAAGCAGCTCCAAGACAATGAAGAAGCTATATCTTACCCCTGTCCTGCCCAATTCCTTGTCCCCTCCCTGGAGACTACACCCCACCCCTTCCTGTGCAGCCCTGAGAATGGTCTGAGTGCAGAACCACAAATGAACACCCTGCCCTCCCTACAGAAGTGACAGCACAGGGCTGTTCTCATTACCCAAGGTACTGAAATTTCCCCACCAGCATAAGGTATCCGAAGCTCCATCTACCAGCCCTCAAGCCCTGCTACCATAAGCTGTTTGCACACACTTTTGCACATGTGGGTGGGCACAGTTACAGGACTGATTCCTAATCTCAGCAGAACTTCTGGGTCAAGATATATGTGTGTTTTCTTTATTTATCTAGTATGTTCATCTGCTATCTGCCCAACATGTCCAAGACTGTGCTCAGAATCAAAAAGGGGCAGATGACTCTGGGCTAAATTCAACTGCTCATTTGATATGGTGAATTCAAACAACTGATACCTAAGTTTCCAAAGTAGTAATTTCCAAAATTATCAGGCTGGCAGAATGAAACCTTCTTTCTCCAAATCTCAAAGTGATTTCCATGGGAATATATAAACAAAATGAACAGGATTTAAGGTATAAACAATCTTAGTTCTGTGAAATCAGCGAGAATCAAACAATAAAAACAAATGTCAAGTGATCAAGCACAGACACATGCAGAGCTGCAGCTTCGGGGACAGGCAGGCAGAGCCAGGCAGTGGCTCTGGCCTCCCTTCAAGAGCTCCATCATCTCTGCACTCCACTCAGATTCCTGTCCTCTGGCACCCTGCTGTCAAGCTGGTCATCCCCCAGGGGTGGCCTCACCTGCACCTCTACCTGCACCCTCAGGCAGCAGTGGCTCCCATGAGGTTCCAGTGAGCTGGCCACAAGGCCAGCCCCAAGGCTCCACCCACACTGCCCACAGCCCTCACAGCCCACGTGGTGCTGCTCTGGTTCAGGATGCAACTGGGAGTTCAACTCTGCTTCCTGCAGCGTGGTGGACAGATGGACTCAGCTCCCTCCAGTGGGGGGTCCTCAATAAGCACTTGCTGAATACATAAGCAGATGGTTAAACTGATGCTTTAGGGGAGCTTCCTAAAGCAGCTTCCCTGGACATAACTTTCGTCCTAGAATTCTCCCCTTTAGTGTGACGGCTGAGCCAAGGTAAATGTCCACAGCTGTGCAATCACTACCCCAGTCCTGTTTAGTGCCACCTGCCATCCTAAGAAGTCCCATCTTTAGTTAATACCAGTCCCTGGGCCAGCCCTGGGACCAGGGATCTGCATCCTGTGTCTGTTGGTTTTGTCTTTTCTACGAAATTTTCATAAATGGCTTCTTTCACTTAGCATGATGTGGGGGATTCACCCATGCTGCTGAGTGTGTCATGCACCTTTCCTCTGTTTTGCTGACATCCACTGTCTGGACACAGCTCCTGTTTATCCAGTCACGTGCTGGCTGGCACAAGGGTACTTCCACTTTGTGGGTCTCCTGAGGAATGCTGCATGAATGCTCACCAACAAGGCTCAGAGGGACATAAGTGTTCATGCCTGTTGAGTGTTACCTAGGGTGGAAGGGTGGATCGTGTGTGTGTGTGTGTGTGTGTGTGTGTGTGTGTGGTGTGTATATCTGACAGGCTAAGAAGTGGCAGTTGGGCTCCAAAGTGGCTCCACCCCTTGCCCTCTACTAGTGATGCATGAAGTCTCCAATTTTTCTTTTCTTTTTTTGGGGGGGAGGTACCAGGATTGAACTCAGGGACCACTGAGCCGCATCCCCAGCCCTATTTTTTGTATTTTACTTAGAGAGAAGATCTACATGAGTTGTTTAGCGCCTTGCTTTTTGCTGAGGTTGGCTATAAACTCATGATCCTCCTGTCTCAGCCTCCCAAGCCGCTGAATTACAGGCGTGTGCCACTGCGCCATGCAAGGCTCCAATTTTTCTACATCCAAATTCCTTTCCAGATTTGGCTATTTATTTGTTGATTTCTAAAACATAATTTGAGATCAGTTTCTGTCTATCATGCAGCCCTGGTAGCAAAGGCAAACACAGAGAAAGTGCCCTGAGGCCTGAACAATCATTAACTTAAGTCCAGAGTCCAGAACTGCCAGGTCAGGTGCCCAGAAAGCTCAGCAATTATCTATTAATCTTTTCTTAAAAACATAATTGCAGCACTTTAGTGAGCAAAAAAGTGTGAAAAAACAATGTAAGTGGACAGCACCTACGCCAGAGAAGACACGGGTGCCTTGGCTGCGCTCTCTCAGAGCACAACTGACAACTCAATTAACAAGCTTATTCAACCTTTAGCAAATCAGACGTGATGCAAATATTTGCAAAGCTGACTCATTTTCATAATTGAAACAATGGGACCTGATGGCAATGGGCAACTGGCAAACTTTGCCAAAATACAGTGGAAAAGGTGAGAAAGTGCCAAGGAGCCCAGAGCTGCGGAGAGAAGGAAATGCCACCTGGGGGAGGGGGCTCAGGACTCAGAAGCCAGAAGTTGGGTCAGAGTTCATAGTTGGGGGAAGGCAGGAGGTGTCGAGGGTCTGGGAATCAGTTCTTCTGCATGGGTATGGGCTGGCAGGACAGTATGGCAAGACCAGAGCGTACTTAGTGACAGCACAACTTTTGAACATCAGAATCAGCTCCAAATGAGCATTTCTAGCTGGTTGTGGGGCCACGTGGTGCTGCCCGCTGCTCTGGATCCGATGACAGCAACCTTCTTTCATCCCTACCACTGCTCCTCTTTCCAAGAAGAAAGACTAGAATGCTTTCAAAAAAATAATTAAAAATGGCATGCTAGGCATGTGGTGCACACCTGTGATCCCAGCAGCTTAGGAGGCCAAGGCAGGAGGATCACAAGTTTAAAGTCAGACTCAGCGACTTAGCAAGGCCTTATGCAATTTAGCAAGACCCAGTCTCAAAAGTAAAAAAATAAAAAAGGATGGGAGGGAATCAAACTAAAAGTTTTTTCTCAGCAAAAGAAACAATCTGTGAGGTGAACAGAGAGCCTACATCCTGGGAGTATATCTTTACCCCTCACACATCAAATAGAGCACTAATCTCTAGGGTATATAAAGAATTCAACAAGCTAAGCACCGAAAAAACAAATAACCCAATCAACCAATGGGCCAAGGACCTGAACAGACACTTCTCAGATGAGGATATACAATCAATCAACATATATATGAAAAAATGCTCATCATCTCTAGCAATCAGAGAAATGCAAATCAAAACTACTTTAAGATATCATCTCACTCCAGTCAGAATGGCAGCTATTATGAAGACAAACACCAATAAGTGTTGGAGAGGATGTGGGGAAAAAGATACACTCATACATTGCTGATGGGACTGCAAATAGGTGCACTCATTATGGAAAGCAGTATGGAGATTTCTTGGAAATCTGGGAATGGAACCACCATTTGACCCGACCCAGGTATCCCTCTCCTCAGTCTACACCCAAAGGATTTAAAAATGGCATTACTACAGGGACACAGCCACATCAATGTTTATAGCAGCACAATTCACAGTGGCTAAATCTAGGAGCCAACCTAGATGCCCTTCAGTGGATGAATGGGTAAAAAAAATATGGCATATATGCACAATGGAATTTTACTCAGCAATAAAAGAGAATAAAATCATGGCATTTGCAGGCAAATGGATGGTGTTGGAGAAACTAATGCTAATTAGACAATCCCCAAAAAAACAAATGCCAAATGTTTTCTCTGATATAAGGAGGCTGACTCATAGTGGGGAAGGGAGGGTGAACATGGGAGGAATAGATGAATTCTAGATAGGGAAGAGGGGAGGGAGGGGAAGGGAGGAGGCAGGGGATTAGCAAGGATGGTGGAATGTGATGGACATCATTATCCACAGTTCACGTATGAAGACATGAATTGGGTGTCAACCTACTTTATATACAGAGATGAAAAATTGTGGTATATATGTGTAATAAGAATTGTAATGCAAAAAAATAAAATACAAAGTACATGCATACTTTATATAAAAAGACATGAAAAATTATGCTCTATGTGTGTAATAAGGATTGTAATGCATTCCGCTGTCATGTATTTAAAAAAAATAAAATCAATAAAGAAAGATTTAAAAATAAGTAAATAAAAAGGGATGTGGCTCAGTGGTTAATCACCCCTGGGTTAAATCCCCGGCACCAACCAACCAACAAAAAAAAAAAAAAAAAAAAAAAACACCGTTCAGTCACTGAGAAGCAACAGCTGATTCTGATGAATGTTTTTCTGGTGTGTTCTACAGGGCAATGGTAGAACATGTCACTGAACTGTAGAACTGTCCCATGGGTGAAATATTTCACATGTATTTACCACAGAGAGAGCACAATGACCTCAGGGTGACGACAAAGAGGGCTCTGAGGGCAAGGGGTCTTAAGGGTTGTCCGAGGCCTTCTCAGAGCTGGCTTCCTCTGCTGGGGGGAGGTGCAGTAACGCACCCTACACTGACCTGTAACTCTTCTCCCTTATGCCACTAACACGGCCACCTGTACTTTCACTGCTACCACTAACTAGGTCATTGTTCTGACAAGCTGGCTTGCAGTTTTGCTATGGAGCTGTGTGGGTGCCCCATGAGCTGGTACAGAGCACCCCAATACCTTTTGCACAGACCCAGCCGTACCCAGGAGTTGGGAACTTGCCTGGAACTGCATGGGGCAGGGTAAAGGGAACCTTGAGAAAACCCTGAGCAAACCTGATCTTGGGACAAGGCTTAGGTCCTTCCAGCTGCTTGTGTTTTAAACACAACCCTGCCCACCTCTCAAATCAGGGGACAGTTGGTGCAAAGTCCTAATGGAGCTGTGTTGGGAATACTGGAACATCAACTCCTTCAACTTACTTTTGGCACAACTGGATCAAGTGTAATTCAACTGCAGGCAGAAAAACAGTTTACCAATTTTATAACTTCTTCATTCATGTCTGATAGTGGGCCACCCCTCCATCATTATGTAAAAACTATCACAAACACACAGGAAGCTCATTGGGGCTCTGGGACAAAGTGCTGGATGTTCGTAAAAGCAGAGCTGGGCATAGTCATGCACACCTATAATCCCAGCCGCGTGGAAGGCTGAGGCACCCAACACAAACCAGTCCTCCAGTCTCTCTCCTGTTCTCCACACAGTGTGATGCTTCGGACAACTTCTGTTCAAGTCCCTCATCTTTCCAAACACTTGGATGAAATACACTTGGAGGCACAGCAGGTAAGAGCGCACAGGCAGAACACTAGAGCACGGGAGGGCACTGCACAGAGCACTCTGCGTCACCACTGCATTTATTCAAAGACAGCTTCACTTATTTCTAAAACAAGTTCCAAAAAAAAGCAACTCCATTCTTCTGTGTTAAAAGGCCTGGCTGTCATCCACCCCTCTGAAGATGCTCCCTTAGCACTCAAGCCTGGGAAGGAAGACAATCCCAACAGGAAGATAATTCCAGAAAACAAAAGCCTCCAGAACCTGCCGTTGCCATGCCCCCACTGCAGGTTGAGTGCGATGGGCAGACAAGTTCAAGCATGGGCTACACTTCTGTGGGATGCTCACTCAGGTGGACAGCAGACCCGAAGACAGGGAAGGATGCCCTTCCTATGCCCAGGTGTTGGGAAAGCTGGCAGTAAACTCTGGTGGAGGCTACATTTCTTCCTTTTTAGGAAAGGGGGAAGACAAGCTAATCAAACCCCTCCAGGTCCCAGGCTCCCTGACCTGCCAGTTATCATATCTTTCAGGAGGAACTCATCCGAGCCACTCTACAAGGCTCATCTGTCCCAGGTCCTGGGCTGCAACAGGGGTCAAGAGCGCTGCTCAGGTGGGAGGTGATGCAAACACATCAGCTAAGCAGCTGTGTGAGGTCAGCTCGAGGTGCAGGGTACAGGGAGGAAGTGAGGCTGTAAAGGAGGGAGGCGTGGAGCTGAGACAGGGTCCTGGGTGGGGGCAGGGAGTTCAAAGGCAGTCTACCCAGAAGGCACTGCCACACACAGACCCAGCAAAGAACTTGTATCCAGAATACAAGAATTCTCAAAGCCTGTAAGAAAACAAACCCCAATTCAATACCTGAGCAAAAGATCTGAACAAACAAATAGAAGACACATGGAGGAGCTTAGGAAATAAGCACGGAAAGATCTGACACCACTTGTCAGGGAAAGGTAAGTCACAGCTGCTATGTACCAACAGGCACGGCAATGACAAAACCACCATACTTCAAGGTCACAAAGCACTAGCAGGGCCCAGAGCCACTGAAGATTGCGGAGCTTCTGGGAAGGTAAAACCGGCACAGACGATGTGACAAAGCGGTGTGGCCAGTTTCCTATGCAGTTAAACACAGTTACCAAATGGCCACCAACCCACTCCTCAGTGTTTATCCAGGGGGAAGAAAACATCCACATGGAACTCCATTGCAAATGTCTACGTCTTTATTTGTAATCATCCAGCACCAGAAATGACTCAAATGTCCCTCAGCTAGCAACACAGTGGCCCACTCACAGACAGAACACTGCTCCCATGGAGAAGCACCCTGTGGAGTGGAGTGAGCTGGCTGTGGGCTATAGACTGGCAACTGATTTCATGCCCACACCACTGGGAAACTTCTGAGACAGAGACTGTTGGCTGTTGCCTGGGCACCAGGGACATGTGGATGATGACGTCATCCCCCTTGGTGGCAGACGTAGTGTTTGTCAAAGCTCTCAGACCTGCAGTGCTGAAGGGTGTGTTTTAGGGATGCAAACTAAGTTGCAATTGAAAGACATCTGGAACACGGCACCAGGGGAAGGGATGTCACAGAACCTGGAGTGGCAGGTGGTGGGCTGGGCACGGGGTTCTGACGGACAGCAGGGAAGGAGTGTGGGCACAAGACAAAGGGTGGTGTGTGTGACAGTTCAAGCAAGAGGCTGACATGACCTGACATTTGATATACTAAAAAAAATTCTAAAAAATTATATTTAGAATTCAAATCTATATACTGAAGAAAAGTAATTGTAGGAGAAAAAAATGCCAAAATCTAATGAAATCTAGTACTTATGTGGAAGTACCAGAAAGCCCCAGGATGCGGCAGGAGAGAGATTTCCCCAAGGACTTGCATGCAGGATGCAGTGAGGGCAGAACCTGTGTGCGCACAGGTACGGTGTGTCGTACTCGTGTGTTTGCACACACACCTCCCTGTCTCCTTATTCATCACATTCCAAGGATAGTATCTTTTAAAACAGCCGCTGTCTCCTATGCCTTCTCCCCTCTCTGCAATGTGATCTTTAAGGATGTCCAGATGCCAGCTACACAGACAGAAGCCTCCACATCCCATGAGGCCAGACCTGTGGCCTAATGACACCTGCTGGGCTTTGTGTGCACTGTGTGGGTGGACCCTGGGTGCCAGTAGAGGACAACCTGACACGTCTCAGTCTCTATATGAAATCAAGCTGAGATCTGTCCAGAACACCCCGAGGTGTTGGGCTTCCGAGCCCAACAGTGCACAAGAAACAGGTAGCTGAAGGCAAACAGTACCAAAAAAAGGAGTGAAACAAACCTTTCAGAATCCTACTGCCACCCTGGTGCAGAGGCTCATTTAAAAGTAAACTCATAAGCTTTTTTTTGTACTTAGGGATTGAACCCAGGGGTGCTTTACCACAGAGCATATCCCCAGCCCATTTTATTTTTTGAGACAGGGTCTAAGTTGCCTAGGACCTTGCTAAGTTGCTGAGGCTGGCCTTGAATTTGTGATCCTCCTGTCTCAGCCTCCTTTGCCGCTGGAATTATAGGTATGCCCCACCTTGCCTGGCTTCATAAGCAATCCTTACATCAAGGTTCTATATTTTAAGAAAGATGGTCTGTTCTCAAACTGACTTCAAACTGCCAACTAATACTTGTAATTTAGTCCAAAATATGAGTGCCTCCTCTTCACCAGCTTCACAGTGTGGGTGAAGTACTAGAGTAGAGAGATGCTCATCAGAGGGAAATGATGCTGCTGGACTCACAGGCTGGAGGAGAGCAGGACCTCTGTGGTCCCAAACTCAGCAGCACACCCAGCAGGAGTGCACGAAGCTGCCTCACCACTGTGCTCACACCTGTGGTGCTCCTTCTGCACCCTGATCAGGCAAGAGGGTGGTCTGGGAGAGACAGAACCTCTTGCTGAGATCTGCTTAATTTCAGTTGAATTTTTACCTGCTGTTTGTGTTTGTCAGTGTAAATTTTACTCCATTTTAATACACCCTGCATGAGAGTAAAGGGGATACGAAGCAGGAAAAGCCTGAGGTGGACAGGCCAAGAGGTAGGAAGAGCAGTGGAGCCTGATGACAGTAAATAGCACAGGCACCGACATGTGCTTGGGGGAAAGGGGTCATCATGGGACGAGATGGGGAGGCTCCAGTGGAGGCCGGCTCCAGGTGTGGAAGTTGCGTGGGAAGATAAAGATCTCATCCAAATGTTTCTGGTTTTGCTCTTGTTTTTAATGGTATTGGCGACTAAACCCAGGGGCACTTTACCATTGAGCTATGACCCTAGCCCTTTTAATTTTGAGACAAGGTCTCACCAAGATGTCTGGGCTGGCGCCCAACTTGTGGTCCTCCTGCTCAAGGCCCCAATCCCTGAGTAGCTAGAATTGTAGGCATGCACCACAGAGACCGGCTCCTCATACCGTCTGTGATTGATGTAGTCAGTTCTTTTCTTGGTAAAAGGACAAAGCTCCCCCCATCCTACCTAGTTCCAAAACTTCCACTGGGACTAGTAGAGATGTTGAGAACCCAGCTTAATGCGACCCTCATGTGCACATCTCCTGGGCTCTGTCTGGCCTGGCCCAAGAGGTGTGAGGTGAATATACTAGTGGCACATCTGGACACTTACAGAAGTCAGGACCCTCTTTAAAATAAACTGATTCAGAAGAGGGAGAAGCCAAAACAGAGGCATGTGAGGGACTGCAGGGCACAGAGACCTCCTGCCTGCCCAGGATATGTGAGTGACACTGGCTTACGTTTCAGTGGCAGCTGACACCCAATAAGAGGAAGCACCCCACCTGGAGCCTGGGGCGGGGCACCTGCTGCCTCAGCTGAGCTCCAAGAACTCAGCACTCCTTCCTCTCGGCTGAAGATTCTCCCACAGCCTTCTCTGCACCCTGCCCATCTCTGTGGCTATACTCACCTTGCTGGGGGTAGTGGGGTGGTGGGGCCAAGGCGAAGTCTAGCTTGTCCTTCAGATCCGCCTCATTCTCCTCCTGCCACTGCAGACCAATTTTTTCCCAGAGGCTGGCGGCCAACTGCCTGTGGCACGGGAAAAGAGCACGAGTCAGTGTGCGTTCCTGGGGAGTTGCCTGCTGAATGGGGTCAGATCAGTGTTCACGAGTGGACAAGAGCAGGAAGGTCCCCCTCCCCAAGGTCCTGACGGGCTTCTGACTGTGTATTAATGGTACCAAGAGGTGACAGATTTCTATCCGTGGCTCAATCAAAACATTAAAAAGATGCAATAATGTCTGTGCAAAAACCACAGAGCCCATCTGTACACCTCAGGAGCTCATGACACCAAACAAAGGGACAGAGCAGGTCTCTAAAAACAGGGAATTCTGAAGTGAAGAGAAACAGGCATCGCTGTACATGACAATTCTGGAAAAGCAAGTCCTGATGAACCAGAAAGCAAAGGAGACCCCCGCTGCCTCAGGAAGATACACCACCCGAGCGGCAGGTTCCACCCGAGCGGCAGGTTCGTCTTGTCAGCACACACTCTCACCTGATCTCAGGTATCTCGTCATTGAAGCTACTCAGCAACAAAGGGATGAGCTTGTGGAAAAAGGAGTAGCGATCCCGCAGACTCAGGAGCCAGCCCCCCACCACAGAGGTCACCGCCTGCCGCACCTACAAACAAAGACAAGAGAGGCTTCACTCTGGGTGAAGAAAATGCCCAGAGTGGCTGCTGTGACGGCCAAGTCCTGCCTCCCAGATGTCCCCGCTACCCCCGAAACAAAGGCATGCTCCATGGCCTGGGCTGGGGGCCTCCTCTGGCAGCTCTGAGAGGAGGCGCTGCTGGGCCCTGCTGCCGTGCGCACCCTCTGGGCTGTCTGGCCCGGTCCTCCGCAGCACCCTCGCCTCAGCCGCAGCACCCTCGCCTCAGCCGCAGCACCCTCGCCTCAGCCGTGGCTGCAGAGCCTCCTGCATGGGGCTCCTGGGGCTGGCTGGGTGCCATCTTGCCCTGGGCGTTTACACAGGCTATGGCCAACTGCTGAGAGCCATAGCTAAGTAAGAATGACGCATGGCAATTTCCTTGTCAGCCTACCCCATGTTGCTTAGAGGGAGGACTCTCCATTGTGGAAATGGGCTTGCCTTGGACCCAGGTCATTTGCAGTGACATTGCATGTATGTTTGAGAAAGGTGACCCTGCTCAAGGACCAGGGTGGATCTGGGTTTAGGGAGGATCCTGCTGGATTAGGGTGGGTCCAGGTTTAGGGTATATCCTGCTGGGAATAGGGAGTATCCTGCTCCTTGGGTTTAGGGTGATTCCAGGTTTAAGGTGGACCCTGCTGGGAATAGAGCGTATCCTGTTGCCTCAGGCGCCAGCCGGCTCCTTGAGTTCCTGTTGAGTTCTCGCGGGATTCAGAGAGTATTTTGGGATGCAGAGCCCAGTGGAAGTGTGGAGTTGCCCAGAACGTGCTTGTAGAGTGCCGGTGGATTTTCCCAGAAACGTGCGTGTAGAGTGCCGGTGTGAGTTCGGGAATAAAGAATTGCTGTTTGAATCTACAAGGCTATGAGTGGCTCGTGATTTTGTGCCCAGCCAGACTGCGGCAGCCAACTATCACACACAGAAATCTCTGGTCCCCAAGTGCTAGAGACTGCTGGGGAAGCCACTTGTGCCCCTCAGTGGTGATGCTGGCTGTCTGAGGTCACCGCAGGCCTCCCCTGATTCACCTACCACAGAGGAAGAAGACAGGCCACAGTTACCAGATGCCCCATCCCAGCTCCCTAAGAGCAGACACCAGGACATGGCACCATAATTTACTGGGAGAGGGAAGTAGGCTGAGACTGGGAAGGGCCAGGCACAGAGGTGGCTCATCTCAGGCACCTGGGCAGCTCTGGACCTGGATGGTTTCACAGCCATCCCACCCCAAGCAAGAGGCCAACTGTGGTGTTGGTCAGTCACTGGCTGGGGCTGTGCGGGCAGCAGGAGGGGATGGATGCTCTCCTAGACGTTCAGGCTGGTGTGGCTCCACCTGGATATGAGCCGTCAGCAGCGACACTCAGGAGTGCGCAGGGAAAGTGGACGTGGGCCTCAACCGTGTCCACTGGATGCTTGTGCATTTGTACTAGGGGTGCTGCTCAGCCCTTGGCTCTAGCAAGGCACACAGATGGGTCATTCCCAGGCCCTGAGGCTGCTACCTGGGACTGGGGCAGTGCCCTGAGCTCTCTGAACCTCATTTTAACTTGGGGAGAAATGAGAAAGAACAAGTTGTCACTTGGTCCCAGCAAGAACTAAACACATTAGGAGAGGACAGCACCAGGCACAGTGTGTGACATCCAAGAGGGGCTTAGCAGTCCTCACTCACTCTCTCACTGTGAGGCACAGAGCAGGTGGCCAGGTTGGCACAGTCTTGGGAAGTCAGGAAGGGCACAAGTTGTCCAGAGTTCCCATGGACAACTTCTGCAGCTTTTTGTGAGCCTTAACCATTTAAAAACTAATTTTATCGTTAATGCTTTACTCTTAACTAATATGACACCATTATTAAACAAAAACAACACATAAAGACCTGAGAAAAAAATAATCTCCTAACCATGATAGCAACTAGCAAGTGCTCCACCATGGAGTCCTCCTCCCTCACCACCTCACACTCCAGGCCATGTGGGTTGCTGCTGATGAATAAGGTGCCTCGGGGCTTACCAGAGCTGAAAGGTACTAATTTATGGTCATAGAGATAAGGGACAAAATCAAGGTTCAGCCAATTCCACATGCTGCCAACATGAAATAAAACCTGCCAGTCACAGGGTTTTCACTGAGAAACCAGCTGCAGCCCACCCTGTGCCCACACAAAAGAGCAGGAGGTGCCGTAGAGGGAAAGGCGCTCATGCTCAGCCGACACACCAGCCGGGTCTGAGCACTGGCAGGAGCCCCGTAACAGTCACCTGCCAGGATGCACAAGCAGCAGTGTGAGCCTGGGGCAGGTGAGCTGCCCCTCTCCTGGAGCTGTGACAGGGTCTGGTGTCTGGGTCACCACAGATATGGCCTCTTCTGTAGAAATGAGAATTCACACATCATCCCTCATGAACCAGGACTGTGGGAAGAGTGGGGTTGGGGCCTCTCTTTCCCATCAGCCTCTAGTTAGCCTAAAAAGCCTACACAGTCCAGCCAGCACAAGACAACGCCACCCTGTCAGTCCCCAGCACAGCAGGGAGTTGCCACCTGACTATGCCAATTTTCTTATATAAGCAAAATGAACTCTTGAGAGTTACTTGGTCACAGGTCAGGTTTGTGGGTCACAGGGTCACTGGGATGGAGAATGTCACACTTGGTACCATCAATATAATCAAACGGGTGTAGGGTATACCCAACCCCCACAGCCTAAGGGCAGGAATGGCCATGCAGGGAGGGTGGCCATCAGTGTGGTTCCCTTGTGGACACTGAACACAACTGCTACCACCCAACCCTGCTTCTTTCTGCTACCCTGTCATCTGTGCTGCCCCTGCTGGTGGCAGGAGGGACAGACACATGGCCATGTTCCCTGGCTACAACCACCAGCGCTTTCACAGCCACTTACATAGGAAATACCCAACAAAGGCCTCACAAGATAACAACACTCACTGGTCTTCGAAAATTGACCACAATGCCCCAGCCTGTAACAGTCACAGTTCCCTGAAGGCCATCTTGCCAGCTAAGACACCTGAGGCAGGACAAGAGCAATGCCTGATAACCCTTGGTAACAAAAAGAACCTCCCTACAGGGAGCAGCCCTGCCCAGTCACCAGCCCAAGGACAACTCAAAACCACAGGTCCCAGGCACCTCATAGGGTTCAGATGCTACCCAGTGACCTAAGCCGAGAGCTACAGTTAATGAATACCCTATTCTCACTTTCTCACTGTCCTTGGGATCCCCAGGGAACAGAACTCCAGAGCAAAGACTTAGAGCCAGACACCCACATTCTGGGCCTGCTCTGCCACTTCACAAGCATGTTACCTGAGCTGCTTCCTCAGGGGTGAGACGGAGACTCTTCACTGAAGCTACAGACTAAAGTGATTTCCAGACCCTCACAATGTGGTCCAGTGACCTCAAGTTCATCGATCAGGCTGCAGGACAGCAGTTGCTGCAAAGTTTTCTGGAAGGCAGATGGAGTCAGGACCTTCTGCACAGAGGATGTGGGGTCCCAATGCAGCCCTGGTTGTTGGGGTTTTGAGGAGTCAACAAGTTGCTCAAAGTGGACTCAAGGACAAGGGCCACACAGCTGATCGAAGAGTGAGAAGGCAGCACTGGAAAGGACTCCGCAGGCATCCCCACCAACAAACCCACACTGGTGTGCAAGCTGTCAAGTGACCAGAAAACGGCATTCAGAATCCCACAGCAACCAGCCTGGACTCCTGTAAGGAGCAAATCAAATCCTACCAAGTCAAATACTACTCCTGGGTATTATGTAGTCCCCGCTTGCCCTCCGCTCTGGGCTTCATTCTAGGCTGCCCCCTCCAGGTGCTGCATGGCCACCAGTGGGAGTGGTGCTCAGAGACGGACTCCTCCTCCTCCAGGAACCTTAGCCTGTCTCTTTAGTCTAGTTGGGCCAGCTGAGGCTGGAGAAATAAGAAAATAAAATAGCCTAATATCGGGGAACACATTTTGGGGGATATTAAATCCAAAAAAGAATCATGGACTGAAGTTTTGGAAGAGCCCATCACCAAAGAAAACAGAATGCTGCCTTGAAGACCCCAGCAGGACAGTAATCAACGGGTGACATCTTCATTATCTGGCCCAGATGTCACCCAGAAGCCTGCAGTTATGCAGGGTGGGCCACATTAACTGTGCCACAGGGGGATGCTCTATTCCCACCTGTATTAAAGGCAAGTCCTCCAGGATGCCAAGGTTAGGGGGTGTCTTTTTTTTTTTTGTGATTCTTTTTTTTTTTCCATTTACATTTTTTTTAAAAAAATTTTTTTAATTGGTTGTTCACAACATTACAAAGCTCTTGACATATCATATTTCATACATTAGATTGAAGTGGGTTAGGGGGTGTCTTACACCCATGTCCTAGATGAAAAGACAGCGATGGCAGCCATTTTAAAGACAGTGTTTACAAAGTAAGTTACATATATAACTACTGATACATGGTTACTGATTTGTAGATAGCTGTCAATGGCCTTTCCTATTTATAGAAAGCTAATGATACAGTTGTACTATTTACAGAGAGCCCCTGACATATCTAAAATTTGCAGATAGCCATGGATATACATAGTAACACTGTTTACAAATAGCTATAGAGGCAGAGTGTTAACAGCTGGCTGTTGACACAGATGTCTTACTTACAGAGAGCTCCCAATACATAATTAGTCCACTATTCTGAGGAATGACTTGGCCTGTGACACACAGAAACCAGATTCTCTGCTGGCTAGGCTCTACTCCAGTCTTTAGGAGGTGAAGGCCCATCCTGTGTGGCCATGCTGTTTTCACTGGGATGGGTTCTGTCTTCTGCAGCCAGGTCCTGGATTAGTGGTGGTGCTGACCAAGCACCCTACCCTGTCTTCTTCCTCCGTAGAACCCACCCAGTTGGTGTGCACCATTAGATTCAGTCTCAGCTGGCCCAACAAGACTAAAGGGACAGGCTAAGGTCCCAGGAGGAGGAGTCCGTCTCTGTGCACGGCTCCCCTTGGTGGCCATGCTACACCTGGAGGGGGCAGTCTAGAATGAAGCCCAGAGTGGAGGCCAAGCAGGTGCTGCATAATACCCAAAGTCTGCCCCACATACGGACCCCAGTGACACCCTCACCTTGCCACCTCCATGTCGTTTCCCTCCAGAAAACCTGCATCCTGCTAAAACTCGCGTTACAGCAGTGGCCCTAAAGTGGAGCCAACACAATCGCTTCCTCTAGTTCTCTTGCTCAAGATGGAAGAGGAAAGGAAATAGCACTCCTGGCTTCCACAGCTTCTTTCCTTTCCATCTTTCCACAAAATTGGACCAAGCCCTTGGCTTGTCCACACTACTTATGCACACAGGTTAACAGAGCAAAAACTGCACCTTAAATCATGCGAGGTAAAGGTTATAATGTGCAAATTCTTAGGAATATTTTTTGGGAAAAGGTAAATTCATATACGGTAAGGAACCCGGAGATAAGCACATGAAAAGATGCTTATGTCACTAATCATTAGGGAAATGTAAACCACAAACCCCCTAGGATGGCAATAATAATAATAAAATGAAAATAAGCATCCGTGAGAATGTTGAGAAACACTGAGGAACACCTGTGCACTGTGGAAATGTACAACAGCACAGCTCCTGTGAGAAACACTTTGGAGAGCCTGAGGAACCTAACCATGGGGTGATCATGTGACCCAGCAATTCCACTCCCAGGTACTATCCAAAAGAAGTGAAAACAAGGACTCAAATACTTGTACACATTTCATAGCAGCATTGCTCAAAATAGCTCGAAGGTGGAAACAACCCAATTGTTATTAACAAACAGATAAACACAATGTGGTCCATCCTCACAATGCAATGCCACTTAGCCTTGAAAAAGAATGGAGTCCCAACACACGCTCCAAATATCAAAGGAATGGAGACTTGACCCACTCTACCATGTGGATGAACAGAGCAAACAGGAGACACATGGAAGATCACATATTGTAGGATTCCATTTGTAAAAAAAATTCAGATTCATAAAAGTCAGAAAGATTAGATGGTTGGCCAAATTATATTGTTATATTATGTGCATATGTATGGATATGTAATAAATCCCATCATTAGGTATAACTATAATGCATCGGTAAAAAATATGGTCTCAGTGGAGGTGGGCATGGGGAATTACTGCTTAGTTGTTAGAGAGTTTCTGTTTGGGAAGATGAAAAACTTAGATAGTGGTGACTGACCCATACATTGTGAATACAATTTAAAGTAACAAACTTACTACTACATGTTTTATAAAATTATAATGTAACATACCAAAATTCACTGACCACTTCAAATAGGTGAATTGTTTGGTATGTGAATTATAACTCAATAAAGCTGTTTAAAAACCAAAACTGGACATGGTGGAACACGCCTGTAATCCCAGTAGCTTGGGAGGCTGAGGCAGGAGGATCACAAGTTCAAGGCCAGCTTGGGCAACTTAGCGAGACCCTGTCTCAAAAAATAACAAATAAAATAAACAAACAGAATCACTTGGTGCTTTGATGGGGGCAAGATGGCACCTGGGGGGACTCCCTATTGCATATGACAATATCTGACATGCAGGATTCCTGTGAGGATTAGCTGGGGTGGTGTGTGGAGAACACATTGGCAAACACTTTTGTCTCAAGAGTAGGGGCTTGCACCTGGATACAGCGTCTCATTGAGTAGCTCAAGGTGACCAATGTGAATGGGCTCAGGTGGCCAAGGATGTTTTCTAGCTGCTCTGGACAACCATGATTACTGCTCCTTCTATCCCACTGACCACAGCATGTGCCCCTTTGCCATTTTTTCTTTGTGGGACAGAGACACCCTTAGCCAGCCTTTGCAGCTTGTGAAATTTCCACAAACCACAGTGGCCTCAGGTTAAAGACACTGTGAACTAGATTTGCCAATCCAGTGCTCTGATCACCACCTATCAGGCTTCTGCCTGCCTGTCTCCAAGTAGGTCCCAATCCCCAATAGCATGAATTGTCCCTACACTTCTGACTACACCCTCTCCTTCCAAAACAGGTCCTCCAACCACAGTGGATTTTCAGTGAAGTTTGCCTTGGTGAACTAGCACATAAAAGATGTTTCTGCTAACTGAGCACACATGGTTTAGATTTTTTTTTCAAAGAGACAATAATTTAAAAATAATTCTTTCCCATGTCTTTTAGAATGAAGAATAGCACTAACATGTTAAAACAACTTGGCTCCCTCCAGTTCCTCAGGATATGAAACAGCAGCATCCTACGAACAAATGATGAACATATGAAATCTTGAAATGTAAAAATCAAGTGAGTTAGTCAAAACTAGCAAGTCAGAGCCAGGCACAGTGGCACATACCTGTAATCCCAGCAGCTCGGGAGGTTGAAACAGGAGGATTGAAGCCAGATTTACAGATAGGTAGTTAGTGTAGTTAGGTAAATTGGGTCTAATATAGAGTAAGATAAAGAAAATGGAGACCATTATTGAGAATAGAGTCTGGGAAATCAGAGCAGCACTTGGGGAAATTGAAATGTTCATGTCCCCAAGGTCTGGAATGCATCCTAAGGAACTGTTTAATGAAACAGCTCCCAGCAAGCAGGGAAGTATTAATCAAACCACCCCAGGCCTTTCCTGCCCAGATTACTCCTCCAGCCCACCTATCTCCCACATTTTGGGTCTTCCCACCTGCATTCTATCACTGCAGGAGAAAGGGAAACAAAGGACAGGAGTGTGGGAAAGCTGAAAGAAGACCTTAAAAGAGGGAAGACCTCACCCTTTCGATAAGGGTGAGAAGCCCTTTCTGCTGTCCTTTAATAAAACCTTCTACTTTCCACTCTACACTTGCCTTGGCATGTGGGGAAGCAAGGACTCGTTACCAGTAAACAGTGGGAACAGGATCATGAGTTCAAAGCCAGCCTTAGCAAAAGTGAGGTGCTAAGCAACTCAGTGTGACCCTGTCTCTAAACAAAATACAAAATAGGGCTGGGGATGTGGCTCAGTGGTTGAGTGCCCCTGAGTTCAATCCCTAGTATCATAAAACAAACAAACAAAAACCCAAACCAAAAACAAACAAACAAACAACAACAACAACAACAACAAAAAACTAGCAGGTCAGCATGCTTCTAGAGGACACAGACTGTCCAGCAGAGAAATCCCTTACCTGAGGGACATCATCAAAGAGCCGCTGAGCAAAGTGGGAAAGCACGTCATCCACAGACTTCCCGTTGCCAAACTGGATCACTGTGCCTGTAGCTTCAGTGACAGCCACCCGGACCTTCCAGTGCTGATGGGAGATGGTCTGCATCAGGGGGCCAATCAGAGACTCCGACTGCATGTGAAAGTGTTCTGTAGGGTGGGAGGCATCTGTCACCACAGCTTGCCCAGCATGCCCCACTTAGCCACTGTGGGCCACCAAAATATCAGATACCAAACATGTTCCTCTTTCCACTCCTGGCCTCACCCCTCACTCCATCCTTCCAGGTCCTGGAAGCCTTCTCTGTCTCTTAATCTGGCTGATCCCTCCTGTTCACATATTTCCAGCTTAAAAGGTCTTCTTTCTCTTTCCAAACCCAACCTGCTACAAGGGAATGCCCTGATTTGATGAGAGCTGGCGGAAAGGTGGAAAATGGACTAAAGGTAATCAGGAGAGAAGCAACCACCTACATTCAGGACTGCAGGCCAAACCAGAGACAAGCAGACTGGCAGTACAGAAATAGGGGCAAAGTGGATGGGCTGAGCAGTGTTTCTCCAGGTATGACTGGTAATCTCCGCCATGAAGATAATGTGAGAGAGGCTGCCATCAATACCAACCAACTCAATCCAGGCTTGGTATATGGGCACCAGTGGCAGATGTGGGGATCTGAGATGAGAACCATGCTATTAGGCCTGGACAGGAGGCCACAAGGAACACACCAGGTGTTGAAGGGCTCACCCAGAAATGAGTATGGGGCTGGTGTGGTGATGAGGTCACCAGTTCATCTGGCTTGAGTTAGGAGTTTGGGTAATAGGGAGGGGGCAGGGATCATGATGGGGGCTCATGTAGTCTGGAGCCAAGAGGGACTGGGGTCACGGCCTGGGTCTGAGTCAAAAGGATTCATCACCCCACGTGGGTCAGTGGGTGTGAGACTTCAGCAGTAAGGGACAGGGCTTATGGAGCGCATTGGGAGGAGGGGGGTCTCTGGGATCTTAAGACGCAGGGGATAAGGGTCATAGAGCGTGGGTCTGGGTCAGAGGTCCGAAGGGCAGAGGTTGCGGGGGGCTCATCTGGCATCCCTCCGGGGTCGCGAAGAGGGATCAGGGGTCACGGAACGTCGCCCAATGGGAAGAGCGTGCGTCTGCAGCGGTAGGGGGAACAAGTCAATGAACGTAGGTCAGAGGGGCTGAGGATGCGGCAACTCACCTGGCGTGGCGCGCGCCAGGGCGGAGGCGCACTCGCAGCTCTCTCGGCGCACCGCGGGGAAAGGGTCAAGTAGTGCGCCCCGCAGCGCGCGCACAGCGTCGTCTAGGTGCGGAGCGAGCGCGGCGCCGCCTAGGCCCACAGCCAAGTTGAGTAGCTGCACAAGCGCCAGACGCAGTTCCTCGCAGGGCTCTGGCGGTGGCCGCGCGGGCTCGGGCCGGGCCAGTCGCGCGGCCAGCGCAGGCAGCAGGCGCGGCAGGGCGTCGCAGGGCCGCGCGGCGCGGCGCAGGCCCAAGTCCAGCAGGTGCGCGGCCAGCGCGCGGCAGCCCTCGGCGGGGTCGGCCAGGAGGCGCAACAAGCGCGGAAGCAGCAGGCGCGCCCAGGGGCCCTGGAAGGCGGTAGGGTCGGCGCCGGGCGGCACCACCTCCTCCAGAGTGCGCTGCAGGGCTTCCAGCGCACGCCGCCGCCCCATCTTGCTGTCCGCCTCCAGGCCCGGGAGCAGGCGTCCCAACACGCGGCTCAGTTCGGCCGCCTCCGTCTCCGCCGGCGCCGCCATCTTTCGCGCGTTGCCCGTCACCAAGGGAACCGGCCCTCTTACGACGGTCGCGGTGCGGATTACGGCACGACTTCCGGCCGGCACGGCCTGAGCGGCGGCAGGGGAGGGGCTGAGAGAAAGCTTCGAGGAGGCCGAGTCGCGGGGCGGGGCTGGAGCTGGGTGGCCGGAGTGAGCCGCGTCTGGATAGATTCTGAACCGCCCGCGTGGACCGTGGGGGACCCTGCGCTTCACCCGGCGCGGTCCGGGCCCCTGTTCATGCGATGAGCCGCCGAGGGTCCCCAGGTAGTTGCGTACCGGCAGCCAGGCAGATCCCGAGATGAAAGTGCTCTAAGGAGGACTGAACTTTGTTTCCACGTTGACTCTCTGGTTGTTGACGGTGTTAACAGGTAGCCCTTGTGTTTTGTAAATGTCTCTGGGAAGTCTTCCGAAATCGTCTTTCTTTATTTGGTTTATTTATTTTTATGTGGTGCTGAGGATCGAACCCAGTGCCTTACGTGAGCGAGGCAAGCGCTCGCTCTACCGCTGAGCCACAGCCCCGCCCCGAGTCGTCTTTCTTTCCTCCAACCGGCATCTGTTGGCCAGGCACCTTCGGAGACGCCTGTGAACTCTTGACAGTGCTGACATGGAATTCCCGCCTTCCCATCCTAGGGTACAGCAGGAGGAGAGGGACCGAAGTGGAAAAATTCCACGCATAAATGTGACTGTAGAGGTCCTAGGAGACCGAGTCTAAACATTGATTGGTCCAGATATGTCAGTGCCGGAGGAAGTGGTATCAGAAATGAGGTATGAAGAATAGTATTGGTAACCAGGGGAAATGGACTTGAGGTGGCCAAAGAGGGAGGGAATTGCCTGGTCAAAGGTAGGTGTGTAGGGACTGCCTGTGTCCCCCAGATTCATATGTCAAAGTCCTCACCCCAGTGCCTCAGAACATGATCTTGTTTGGAGACAAGGTCTTGGTAGATGTCATCAAGTTAAGATGAGGTCATTAGAGTGAGCCCTGGACCAGTAAGATTGCTCTCCTCATGAGAAAAGGAAATTGGGGATCAACTGGCACATAAGGAACAGCCTTTTTAACATGTGGACAGTAGCTAATAAGCCAAGAAAAGAGGCCAGGAGGAACCAGCCCTGCTACCACCCTGATCTGGGACTTTAGCCTCCAGAACCATCAGGTATCAGTTGTGACTTGGGAACTGTGCAAAGGAGACTTGACTCCTCCCAGGAGAGGAAGACAAGCTTCCTGTGGGTAGAAGGGAGGGGATGTCAGCAAGGCCTTGGTCAGGGCTGAGGGAGGGTCCTGGGTAGGGCATTGGGGATCAGTCATTTTAAGAACAACCATGGCCCTGCCCAGGAACAAGCTGGGACAGGCCAGAGGGTGGCAGTGAGGTCCTTGGAAGGCTATGGTCAAGGTAAGCAATAAGGAACATCACCTTCTCCTGGCCTCCCATTTGACTACAACTGTGTGCCCTGTTAGTGACTTGATAGCCAGTAAGGAAAGGACTTCAGTATTGGGAATAGGAAGATACACAGTCCAAGGGCCCAGGACTGGAGAGACAATTGTCCCACAGAGCTCTGGGTTTCCTTTTTCTCCTGTATATGTTCCTTCATTGGGTGCCATGCAGAAGGGCTAGTAGCCATAGCTTCAAGTAAAAGCCCCTGTATCTGGCCAATAGACTGGGGAAGGAGATGCCCAGCTGAGACCTAGAGGGGAGCAGCAGACTCACTCTACAATCTGCCCCCAGTACAGTTCCAAAGCCCCTTGTTCACACCAGGGTGCAGACCACACAGACAGCATCCATGAGGCTGAGACCTCCAGACCTTCTTGGCAGCACAAGGAGGCTCACTACAAGCATGTTTTGCCCCTTCCCACAGCAGAAGGAGGCTCAACAACACTGGGAGGCCTGATGAACTGCTCTCTCACCTTGTAGACAGCACCAGCAGGGCCAGAGGATAAACATAACAGGAAATCAATGCAAGGGCTCCGAAGGCACATCTGCAGTGGACAACAGGACACAAGCAGGCCTGAACCTACATGCTGCACCCAAACTGGCTGCCTGTGAAGGTAGAGTATTTTAAATAGAATCAGCAGTCTCCAGCCCTAATATCTGCCATACATTTGAAAGTCACTTATACCAATTACCTGCAAAACCAAGGGGAAAACATAGCCAGTGTGAATGCACAGATGAGTCAGATGTTGCAATTATCTGCCAAGGACCTTAAAGTTGTCATAAAAAGTGCCTTAACCAGGCACAGTGGTGTACCTGGTACCAAAAAACAAAGAAACAAACAAACAAAACAAAACAAAACAAAAAAAACATACCTTAACAAGCAGTTACAGGGCTGGGAATGTAGCTCAGTTCTTTTATTTACAAGTCTTTTGTTGCAAGTGAAAAAATAGGATATTTCAGCAAAGAAAAGTTATGGAAAGATCCAAATGGAATTTGAATAATATTGTCTATCACTGGAAGGATGCAGTGGTAGAGATGATAGAGCAATAGAATTTACTCAATTTGAATGACAGAAAATAGAGGAAAAAAGTGAGCAGAGTCTTAGGTCTGTAGGACAATAATTTGTATCACCAGCATCGTGGGATGAGAGAGAGCTCATGACTGAAACTCCCCAAATTTATTGAGATACAGATTCACAGACTCAAGAAACAGAGTGAGCTTCAGGATAAGCCCTTCAGAAACCCACACTGAGTTTGGCATGGTGGTGCACACCTGTAATCCCATCAGCTTGGGAGGCTGAGGCAGGAAGATCACAAATTCAAAGCCAGCCTCAGCATCTTAGTGAAACCCTGTCTCAAAAAGGGCTGAGAATGTTGGTCAGTGGTTAAGCACCCTGGGTTTAATCCCTGGTACCAGAAAACAAGACAAAACAAATAAACCCACACTGAGACACATCATGATGAACTTCTGAAAACTAAAGACAAAAAGTAATACCAGCCAGAGGGAGATTATCCATTGCCTGAACAGCAGTTTGATTAGCAGCTAGAAGGAAGGGGTATTACGAAAACTGCACTGTGAACTTTATCCAGCAAACATCCTTCAGGAATAAAGATGTTCTCAGAAAAGGGCAAATTAATGGCATGTTGCTAGCAGACCTACCTAGGAAATGCCTAAAGGAAGCACCCTAAATAGAAAATTATACTAAAAGGAGGCTGGGACCTTTAGACTGTCAAGAAGCACAATGGAATGTGTGAAAATGGAAGTCAATGTATTTGATCCTTTGTTGCAATCAGTGATAGGGTTTGAGTGGCCCCAAGCCTTCATGTGTTGAAATTTAAACTCTACCATGTGGTATTAAAAAGGTGGAAATTTGCCAGGCGCAGTGGCCCACACCTGTAACCCAGCTACTCAGGAGGCTGAGGGGGATCACTGGTTTCAGGCCAGTCTGTATAGCTTAGTGAGACTCTGTCTCAAAATAAGACAGGTTGGGGATGCAACTCAGTACTTGCCTCACATGTGAGACCCTGGGTTTGATTCCCTGTCTTGGGGAAGGGAGGAGTGGAAACATTCTATGGTGTTTAGTTGGAAATCTTTGGGAGGCAATTAGGGTTAGATAAGGTCATTAGGTAGAGCCCCATGATTGAATTCTGGTGGCTTTATGGGAAGAGGGAGAGGGATTAGAAGATACACACACATGTACGCAAACATTTGTGCTTCCTTTCTCACCATATGTTGCCCTGTATCACCTCAGCACTCTGCCCTCAGAAGGTGGTCACTGAAGGCCGCCCCTCTACCTTAAACCTCCAGAACTGGGACCAAAATAAACCTCTTCTTTATAACTCATTCAGTCTGTGGTGTTGGGCTACTGGAAACAGACTTAACCTCATGATTTTTAATCATATTCTGTAGTTCAAGCAAAATTCACACTGATAAAGTGCTTGGTGTACATGGAGGAAATATTTATGATTACATTTAAAAGCAAGGAGGGTACAGTAAGTTTTTCACACTGTCCTTGGAGTAATAAAACACTGGTACTGGTAGACTGATCCATTACTATGTACACATTAATATCAGAACAATACTGAAAACACTGAGCATGGTGATCTACTCAAAATCATCATAAAATAGAATTCTGAATATGTTCAAGCATTCCACAGTAAAGCATGAGAGAGGGAACAAACACAAAGAGTAACAAAATAATAGACCATATCCTTCCTATGCTAGTAATTGAAATGTGAATATCCTAAGCACACCAACTGGGAGACTGGCACAGTGGATAAAATCCATGACCAGAATATTTTGTCTACTCTGCTGAAACTCCCTGCAGACATGAAGACATGGTGGATTGAAGGATGGGAAAGTGGCCATGTAAACACTGAAACAGAAGATGCTGGCTATGCTAATACCAACCAGGGTGACTTCAGAGCAAAGGACATTTCTAAGGGAAGAAGGACACTGTCTTGGTGATTAGGAAGCCACAACTATCCTAAATATGTGTATCAAACAACAGGTTTTCCAAATAAAGCAGGCGCGGCAAGGCGTGCCTGGTGACAGGAAAATGAGAGAAATCTGCTGGAATGGTTGAAGACGTAAACTCTCCAGTCTCAGCGATTGCTAGGACTACTGGACAGACAGCACCAGCAATCGGGGGATCCATTGACCTTGGCAGAGCATTCCCTCCGCTGTGAATTGGATCTGGAGTGTCCCCCAGGGCCCCTGTGTTGGGGCATAGACCCCAAGGTGGCACTGCTGAAGGTGGTAGAGATAAGAGGTAAGGCCTGCTGGGAGATCTTCCAGTCCTGGGGGCCTGCCCTCCTGGGGGATTGTGGGGCCCAAGTTCCTTCCTCTTCCTCTCTTTTTCACTTCCACATCCTGGACCTCAAAACAAGCCTTAGCAAATTTAAAAGAGTTAAGTCATACAGTACATGCTTTCTGACAATAATGGAACCAAGTTGAGATCATGCCAGCCCTGCCCCTTTGCAGGCCTCTGTGAGGGAGAGGAGCCTGTGGGTGGCCTCTGAGGGAGTCCCCAGGTCTATAATTAAAAAACAACAACAACAAAATACAAAAGGAAACCTTCACACTGAGGAAATTAGAGAAGACAGTTCTACTTGTAGATTAAAAAGTGAAGTCGTGAAAATGGAGAAAAATAAATACACAGCAAAGAATAACAAAAATAACAAGAACAATAAAATTAACAAACCTCTGTCCAGATTATCAAGAGAAAAAAAAAATGAGCACAAATTAAACCTAAGGAGTTTAAAGGGTGGTCACTGTAGCCCCTAAATATTTTTAAAAGATGATAAAAAACTAATATAAACCAATCTATGCCCCCAAAAGTATATGAAATAGGGAAATCATAGGAAAACACAATTTACTAAAACACAAAAAGAAATAGAAAATGGAGGTGTTCAGCACTGTTGAAGAGATCAAGTTTATAGTTGAAAACCTTCTCACAGTGAAGGCCACAGGCTTAGATGATTGCTGACAAATCCTTCAAGCATAATTTTAATAAGGAAATAACTCTGATCTTAACATCTTTCCAAAAATAGAAACAAGAATATTTCCCAACTCATTTCATGAGGCCAGTTTCACAACCTTGATCCCAAAGGGTGACAAGGACATTATATAAAAGGAATATTATAGGGCTGGAGTTGTGGCTCAGTGGCAGAGCACTTGCCTTGCACATGTGAGGCATTGGTTTCAATCCTCAACACCACATAAAAATAAAGATATTGTATAGATTAAAAAAAAATTTAAAAGATGAAACAAAAGATGAAACTTTCTATCTTAAAGGAATACTATATAAGTCAAATTTTATTGAACACAGATGCAAAGATTCTAAACAAAACATTAAACATAGAAAGAATGGATTTTTAAAAGATAATAAAGTCAAATTTATTCCAGGAATGCAAATTAACTTACCTTAAATTAATGTAATTTACTCCATTTAAAAATGGAAAGAATAGGGGGCTGGGGATGTGGCTCAAGCGTAGCGTGCTCGCCTGGCATGCGTGCGGCCCGGGTTTGATCCTCAGCACCACATACCAACAAAGATGTTGTGTCCGCCAAGAACTAAAAAATAAATATTAAAAATTCTCTCTCTCTCTCTCTCTCTCTCTCTCTCTCTCTCTCTCTCTCTCTCTCCTCTCTCACTCTCTCTTTAAAAAAAAATGGAAAGAATAGGCCAAGTGAAGCACTGTGGCTGGCACATGCATGTATTTCAAGCTACTGGGGGCTGAGGGTGGAGGATTGCAAGTTTGAGGTCAGCCTCATAGCAACTTAACAAGACTGTATGAAATAAAAAGGACTAGGGATGTAGCTCAGTGGTTGAGCACTCTTGGTTTCAATCTGCAGTACAAAAAAAAAAAAGCATTTGGTAAAACGTGACCCTCATTTGATTAAGTAGTTATAGCATTGTAGTTATACATAATGGGTTCATTTTGACCTAATCACACATGCATGGAATATAATTTGCTTCACTTTGGTCCCTGGTGCTTTCTCTTTCCCTCTCCTCTTCCTTCCACCTGCTCCTGCTTCTCTTCCTCTACACTACTGATCTTTCTCCTCTTAATTATTTTTTATTTATTGTTTTTTAAAATAGCTCTTTATAGAAATAGGTGGAATTCCCTATGCTATAGTCATATATGTACATAGTATAATTTGGTCAAGTTCATTTCACATTTCCTCCCTTTTCCTGTCTCTCCTCCCTCCCTGTCAGTCCCCTTCCTCTACTCCACTGATCCCCCCTCCATTTTCGTGTGATCTGCCCCAGATTATTCCTCTTATTTTGCTGTAGCTTCCACAGAGAAGAGAAAACATTTGATCCTTGACTTTCTGAATTTGTCAAGGATTCAGAAAGCGGGGTGTTCTCCACTTTTATCCATTTACTGGCAAATGCCATAATTTCATTCTTCTTTATGGCTGATTATATATTCTCCATTGTGTGTGTACGACGTTTTCTTTATTCATTCTTCAGTTGATGGGCACCTGGTCTGGTTCCATAACTGAGATATTGTGAATTGCATTCCTATAAACATTGATGTGATTGTGGCTGAATCACCATAGCATGCTGATTTTAGGTTTTTTTTTTTAATAAATACCAAGAAATGGGCTAGCTGGGTCACATGTTGATTCCATTCCTAGTCTTGAGGAACCTCTGTATTGCTCTCCAAAGCATTTGTATCCATTTACAACCTATGTGTGTACCTTTTCTCACATATCCTCACCAGCATTTATTAGTTTGTATTCTTTTCTAAAATATATTTTTAGTTGTAGATGGACAAAATACGTTTATTTATTTTTATGTGGTGCTGAGGAGCAAACCCAGTGCCTCACACGTGCAAGTTGTGTGCTCTACCACTGAGTCACAACCCCAGCCCCTTGTTGGTATTCTTGATGGCTGCCATTCTAACTGGAGTGAGATGAAATCTCAAAGTAGTTCTGATTTGCATTTCCCTGATTGCTAGGGATGTCTAACATTTTTTTTTTCTTGTATTTGTTGACCATTTCTTCTTTTGAGAAATGTCTATTTAATTCTTTTGCTCATTTATCAATTGGGTTACTTGGTTGGTTGGTTGTTGTTTTTTGTTTGTTTGTTTGTTTGGTGTTGTTTTTTGAGTATATTCTGGATATCAATACCCTGTGAGAGAAGTATCTGGCAAAGGTTTTCTCCCATTCCGTAGGCTCTCTCTTCACACTCTTTGTTTCCTTTGCTGTTCAGAAAGAAACTTTTTCTTTAATACTTTTTTTTTAGTTGTAGATGGACACAGTATTTATTTTTATGTGACACTGAGGATCGAACTCAGTGCCTCACATGTACAAAGCATTTACTCTACCCACTGAGCTATAACCCCAGCCCAGAAAGAAACTTTTTACTATTTGATGCTGTTCCTCTTATTGACTCTTGGTTTTATTTCTTGAGTTTTACTGGTCTTGTTATGGACGTCAGCGCCTGCACCAATATGTTGGAGTGTTGACCCTGTTTTCTTCTATCAGTTGAGAAGTTTCTGTTTTAATTCCTAGTTTTTGATCCACTTGGATTGGACTTTTGTGCTGGGTGGAAGATAGGTATCCAGTTTCATTCTTCTACATATAGATATCCAGTTCTGCCTGCACCATTTGTTAAAAAGGCTATCTTTTCTCCAACATCTGTTTTTGGCATCTTTGTTGAGTATCAGATGACTGTATCTTCGTTGAGTGTGTCTCTGTGTGACCCTTATTTATATAAAACTCTTAGTATATTAGGAATATAAAGGAACTTCTTTAAGTCAATTTTATAAAATCCCACAATAAATATATTAAATCAAAAGATCTTCTTGTCACTGTGTACACCTTCATGGGTTGGGCTGGGCTCATGGTGCCCAGCTGCTTCCAGCCCTCACTTTTAAGAGAACTGGCATCCACTTCAGACCCATCAGAATGGCTCATACAAAAAAACAAGGGCAGCTGGCGCAGTGGTGCATATCTCTAATCCCAGTGACTTGGGAGACTGGGGCATGAGCATCGAAAGTTCAAGACCAGCCTTGGCAACTTAGCGAGGCCCTGTCTCAAAATAAAAAATAAAGAGGGCTGGGAATGCAACTCAGTGGTAGACACTGCTGGATGCAATCCCCAGTACCAGGAAGGAGAGCACCCATACACAACCAGGGGATAAGGGTGCAGAGAGGTCTCCCATGCTGCTGGTGGGAAGGTTGAATGCTGCAAGCACTGTGGGAGACAGCGTAGTGTGGCGCTCAGATAATGAAACAGAAGACCGGTCACCTCTCACCCAGAACTCCACTCCTGGGACTATGCAACTGGGAGTCAAGCCAAGAGCTGCAGGCCCATGTTTTCTGCAGCATCTTCACAGCAGTTAAGATGAAAGTCCCAACATCCATGTGCAGTGAAGGAAATATGGTCAATCCACACAGGGGACATCATGCAGCCCTAGTGGGGGGGAAATGATACAGCCTAGCAGGAGGATATTCTGATGCAGGCACCACCTGGTTAACTTTGAGGTCAAGTAAAATAAGCCAGGTGGAGGACAACCTCAGTGCACCCACTTACAACAGGTGGCTGGTGATAATGCAGAGTCCTGGGCTCAGATTTCTCCTGGGAATCCTTGTTGCCAAGTCTGTTCCAGCATGGCAGAAGTCAACCCACCAAGGAGGGACGTTGAGGGTGAGGAAGGAAAGAAGAAACAGCTTCCTCTCCTTTCCCAGGTGGCTCCTAGCAGTGGCCTTGCTGGAAAAGAGGAAATGTGTTTTAACTCTGAATCAAGTTTGGAGTTTTGATTATTTCATGGTAGTGGACACTTAAAATGGCTGAGTTGACACAGGGTTTATATCTTTTTTTGGGGGAGGGGTGGTACTGGGGATTGAACTCAGGGCACTTGACCATTGAGCTACATCCCCAGCCCTATTTTATTTAGAGACAGGGTCTCAATGACTTGTTTAGTGCCTCAATTTTGCTGAGGCTGGCTTTGAACTTGCGATCCTCCTGCCTCAGCCTCCTGAGGTGCTGGGATTACAGGCATGTGATACCGTGCTTGGCTGGATTTATATCTTAACATAACTATGGAATTTTAAATCATCTCCATTTGTACCAAAATGTTTAAATTCATATTTGTCTAACTCCCTTCAGAGAGTATATTCTAAAAAGCCACAAAAGGCAAGAAAAATGGGATTCCTAAGTCTCTTCCAAGAGTCTCATCTGCCCAAAGGTTTGGTTACACGTATTTTACAGTGAGCCACTTAAACCATATAATAAACCAAAGTTAGTAAATAATTCTTGGTTCATTCATTATTTCACTCAACAAATATTTACCTGGCACATGACATCTCCAGGCATTCTGTTAGGCACTGAAGAGAATGATGAGTCAAAGCAGATGTAGTTCCTCATCTTCATGGAGCCAAAGGTCCAGCTGGAAGATGGCCAGTGGGCTGATCAGATGATAACGCTCAGAGATGCAGCGGTCAGCCAATGGGCAGGTGCAGGATGCCCAAGGATGGAGTTCTGAGTGGAAACACTGGAAGTGGTACCTTGGAGTGGTAGGTCCTTAGCCAAGCAAAAAAGGCGAGGCCCCTTGTCCTAGTAGAGGCTGTGCCCTGCTGGGGAGCGAAGAAGCCAGCAGGAGGCAGACAAGTCATTTTGAGAAGATTGTGAGGAAAGGCATGAGGAGGCCTAGGACAGAGGAGCAAGGGAGACAAACCCAGAGGCTGGCTCCCCCCAAGGATGGGAGGTGATGCTGGTCCAGACCCCCACATGGTGTGGGAGTTGTGGATGGGTTCAAGAGTTGTTTCATGGATAACACTGGCAGAAGCTGGCTGCAGATTTGGAGTGGAGAGGCAGGAAGAGGTTTAGCAGGCTTCCAGGTTCCTGGCTTGGAAACCTGGGCATTTGGAGGTATCCTCCACAGAGGCAGAGAACACTGGCAGTCAACCAGGTTTGCAGGGGAGAGCACATGTCTGCTTTGGGGCATAATAATCTTGAAATAGGTTCCAGTTATGTAACACTACTTAACAAATCACCCCAAAACGATGGGCTTCAAACAGTGACTCCTGTTAGTTTACAGATTCTGTGGATCAGGATGTTGACAGGGTGCAGCAGAGGAAGCTTGTCTTCTCCTCGTGGTGGAGGGGCCAGAGATGCCTGCACAATGCACACTCAGGTGGAGGCTGTGGACTGTCACTGTGGACAGCCTCAGCTCCTTGACATGTGGCTGCTCTGGGCTTTCTCACAGCATGTGCTGGGTCTAAAGGCAAATGTCCCAATGGGAGAAAAAAGCTTGCAAAAGCAGGGCCACCCTTTGGCTCCAGTGTCGGAAGGCACACAGTGTATCCTCACAGCCTATGTGCAAGGGGGTCTCCAGCTGCCTTTCTGCTTTGGGCACATGGAAGACAGTTCCACCCTCAGCTTAGCTGGGGGGTGGCGATGCAGCTGGGCCATTGTGCAGATGCACCCTTGGATTAGTGTCTGTCACTCCCCTCTCCAGGGGAGTCTGCCTGACACATACAGTTCCTCACCCCAGAGGCCACTTCTGTTATTGGTTGCTGCAGTATTTTTCCAGGGATGTTCTACACCTGAATAAACATATACGATGTGTGATTTCACCTCTGTAATAGTAGCAAAGTGTGCACAGTTTTATGCCATGCTTTATTTTAACTTAAGAATACACCTTGGAGGTTTGGGGTGGTGCCTCAGTGGTAGAGCGCTTGCCTAGCACATGCCAGGCCCTAGGTTCAATCCTTGGCACCACATAAAAATAAATAAAATAACAAAATAAAGATATTGTATCTAACTACAACTTAAAAAAAAAAAAAAGAATACACTTCAGAAGCTGGGTGCTGTGGTTCACTCAATCCAGGCCTGTAATCCTATTGGCTCTGGAGGCTGAGGCAGGAGGATCACAAGTTCAGCAACTTAGCAAGGTCCTAAGCAACTTAGCAAGTCACTGTCTCAAAATAAAAAAGAACTGGGGAGGGGCTGAGGCTGTAGCTCAATGGCAGAGCACTTGTCTAGCATGTGTGAGGCACTGGGTTCGATTCTCAGCACCACTTTGTGTCCACCTATAACTAAAAAATATTTTAAAAACAAAAATGAAACAAAATAAAGGCATGCTGTCCATCTAAAACTACAAAAAAAAAAAAAAAAAATAAAAATTAAGAGGAGGATCCAGGCCTGGTGGCACACGCCTGTAATCCCAGCAACTCAGGAGGCTGAGGTAGGAGGATCTCAAGTTCAAAGCCAGCCTCAGCAACTGAGCAAGGGCTTAAGTAACTCAGTGAGACCCTGTCTCTAAATAAAAATACAACAAAGGGCTGGGGATGTGGCTCAGTGGTCAAGAGCCCCTGGGTTCAATCCCCAGTACCAAAAACAAAACAACAACAACAAAAAAACCAACAACAACAAAAAAAAAACAGGCTGGGGATTTGACTCAGTGTTTAGGCACTTATTGGTTCAACCCCTGATACAAATGATAAAAATAATACATCTTGGAGATGATTTTAAATTAATTGATGCAGGGCTGGGTTCGTGGCTCAGTGGTAAAGTGCTTGCCTAGCATGTGTGAGGCCCTGGATTTGATCCTCAGCACCACATATAAATAATAAAATAAAGGTATTGTGTCCAGCTACAACTAAAAAATAAATATTAAAAAATTAATTGATGCAGAGCTGTCATCCTTTTTAACAGCTGCATAATATTCTTGCCTTAGATCTCCATTCCTGTAATAAAACAGTGTGACATGTCAAACTGTTGAGTTACCTTCATGATCCTGTGGCTGATGGGAGCTGTGATTGCTGCCCAGCATTGTGAAAGAATATTGTACTGCACAACGTGGTAAAATGCAAAAAAACAAAAAGCAAAATACAAAAAAAATCAAATCCAAAGTAAAGTTTCTACTGAATTCATGTTACTTTCATATCATCAAGTTGAAAATTCATTAAATCAAACCATCATGAGTCAGAAATCAAACCATCATGAGTCAGGGACCAACTGTAATTATCGTCTCTTCACCACTATGAGTTGGGGGGTGACTCTGATTGTCTAGTCTCAGCCTCTCCTCCCCTCAGTCCCTCATATTATCTACTTTGATTTGAGCATTCAGTGGCCTCTTCCCAGTAAAATTCTCAGCCCAATAAGTGTCAGCCATTGTAGTTTGCAGCATCTCTGTCCTTTTGCTCAGTGAGCTTACGTGCATTGAGCTCAGGGGTGGAACAGGGATCTGCACCCTGGACATCTGCCTACAGAGCCTGTCTCAAAGCACCAACTCTGCAATGTCTCCAGAACCCAAAAGAATCCATTTTCTTTTGCACCCAGGAAAATATTTTTTTTCCCTTACCATGCAGAATGAATAAAGAATAAGACAAACATCTTCCACGTCTACTTTCAGCATAGCGAGGGAGATAGGAATTAGCCCAGCAGCCTTTCATGTAATGTAGTAGCTCCTGTGAGAGAGCTTGGTGTGTCCCTTGGGGTTCCCTGCCTCACCTGGAGGTGCCAGGTGCCTTGGGGGAATTTCCTTGCAGAAGGAACAGCTGAACCTTGGGGAATAAGCAGGAGCTGGCACAGAGTTTGGGGATGGTTGTGAAGCCAGATTTACAGATAGGTAGTTAGTGGTCTAATATGGAGTAAGATAAAGAAAATGGAGACCATTATCAAGAATGGAGTCCAGGAAACCAGAGCAGCACTGGGGGAAATTGAAATGTTAATGTCCCCAAGGCCCCTGTTAATGTCCCCAAGGCCCCTGTTAATGTCCCCAAGGCCCCAATGCATCCTAAGAAACTGTTAATGAAACAGCTCCCAGCAAGCAGGGAGGTGCTAATCAAACCACCCCAGGCCCTTCCTGCCCAGATTACTCCTCCAGCCCACCTATCTGCCACCTTTTGGCCTTCCCACCTGCATTCTATCACTGAAAGATAGAGGGAAACAAAAGACACGAATGTGGGAAAACTAAAAGAAGACCTTAGCTATAAAAAAGGGAAGATCTCGCCCTTCCACGGATTCTGCCTTTCAGGTCCCCTTCTTCCCCGGGGAAGTCTTTTCTGCTGTCCTTTAATAAAGCCTTCCACTTTCCACTCTACATTTGCCTCCGCTTGAAGGACTCCTCAGTGGTAAACATCAGTAACAGCTGGGCTTTGAGAATGTGGCTTTGAGGTAAGACTTTGCAGGGCTTGGTCACTATGAAGACATCTCATCACTTGATGAATCCTATAGTCAGGTCTAGGATTGAAGTAAGAGCCTACAGAGCTGGGAAATGTGATGATACTATGAAGCATATAGTGTAAGTACTCCCCTGTGTGTGTGTGTGGGGGGGACATTCTTGGATAAGCATAATTAAATTACTGGGATTTTTGAAGGGTCATGAAATCACCAGTTGCATGTTTTTAGTAAAAGGATGTAGCTATTTGGAGTCCTTAAAAAAGTCAGAATTTGTCACTGTTCAGCAGGGTGGCAACCTACTGTGAATGATCCACGTGGTTTGATGAGCCATGAAGATGTCCTGTGAGGGACATTCTTATTATCCTCAATTAAAGGCACTGGCCACCAGTCACCCAATTAGCTCCCCTACTTCATCTGGGCTCACCAAGCCCCCTCCCTTTGTATTGTCATGTGTTGTGTATGTGTGTGGATTGTGCACATCCGGTCTGGGGAAAGATCCACTTGGATGTTTTCACTTGCAACCAACAAAGTAAAAAGCCAACCAAATTTAGCAATAAAGGTTATCAATTCACGGGAGCCCAGAGAAGAGTTTTGGGGATGGTTTTTAGGGTGGTTCTGGTTTGAACTTCTGTCTCTGCTTGTGTGTATTGATTTCCTCCTTGGGGATCCACCAGTGAGTGGGACATTTTGAAACCATCTGGCCTTACTTCAGGCACAGCAGAGGGCAGTAAGAGCCTCAGGTTATGGGTTATGGAGAGGTCTGTAGGCTGGGGCACTGCTACAACAGAAGTCTGGCAAGGGAGTCTAGAAAGGGCTTGGAGGGGGGTCATGGCACTGAAATAGGTACTTGAGTTGCCTGGAAATGTCCCAAGTGAGAGACTGGAGGGAGCTGCCCTCATGGTGGTATGAGGAGATGGGCTCAGGAGAAGCCACAACCTAATGAGGTCAAGGGGCCAGGTTGTTAAAGGGCCAGGGACGACATGATCCAAGGGGGCTCTGCTGGGACAAAGCAGCCCCGCAGGACTAAGACTCATGTGGGGGTACCCCAAGATTGGAGGGCTGTCCTTTGAGGTCAGCCAGGGAGAGTCCTCCACACGCCCCTCCCAGGGAACAAAGCATGAGGATGTGCCTGTAGGGGGCAGTCCTATGAGAGAAAAAACTAGTCCTAGAGCACCAAAGCCAGTCCACCATCATTGCCAGGTGAAACCTGTTCTTTCTCATTCTTTTTGCCAGGCTGCTCTGGAGGAGTCAGAAGGACCTGGAGCAAGGGGGTGGGGGACTCCACTGCTAGTTCGAAGCAATTTGAGTTGGTTGTGGGATGCAAGTTTTAATTCAGGTGAGATGGGGACATGAATTCTGAGAAAGACCCATTCTTAACAGGCTTTGTCCATAGCAAGAGTGTCAGCCTGTGATGTGAACAGGGTGTGGGGGACACACTGGAGGGCAAGGGCTGGGGATGTGGAGCTTCCTGTTTGACCCCCTGCCTGTGGCCTGTTCAGTTTAACTTCACACTAGCAGAAAGAGGCTGGGCCAAGGCCAGTCCTGCTGGGGAGTATGAGCAAGGCTGGAGACTCTGCAGAGGGCCTGTGGCCGGGTGAATGGGGCAACAGGTGATATGAGACAACTCAGAGTTGCCAAGTGAGTGTGGTGAACAGGTGAGTGAAAAACAGATGAGGTGGGGGGGCTGGGGATGTGGCTCAAGCGGCAGCGGGCTCGCCTGGCATGAGTGCAGCCCAGGTTCCATCCTCAGCACCACATACAAACAAAATATTGTGTCCTGACCTGAGCGCCACACCCTTCCTCCTGGTGTTTAGACCACTCAGGAAAGACACAAGTTTCTTCCCCAACCTGGCAGAAGGGGCAAAACATGATGTTGGGCAATAGAAAATTAAGGTCAATTCTTTTTCTGCTCCCTGGGATTGTGGATTAGGAAGTCGCTGAGGCCGACCCCTCCCCCGCGGGGTGATAGCTGCTCACACAACAGGTGGGGGTGCCCGGGCCATCACCTGGATCCCCTGTGCTGCAGCCAACGGCAGGGTCTGAGTACAGGGGAACAGGGGACGCGGACAGCAGTGGGGGCGGGCTTGGCCGTGCTGCCCGCGGTCCTGTGGGTCTGTGTGTCCAGGCTTGTGGTGCATCCCTTGCCAGTCCCGGGAAGGGTCCCGGGATAGGGAGGGGGCGGGGCGGGGTCGGGAATGCCCAGCCCGCCAAGGGTAAGGGGGGATCGCGGGTCTGTGGGGAGACACGCACCCGCGATGTGCCAGGATGCAGCCGGCCGCGCGCGGCGGGGGCGGGCGGAGGGCGGTGCCGCTGCAGTGCGGGGACCCGCTCGCCGCGTCCCCGCGCCCCGCGTCCCCGCGCAGCCGCCTCCAGCCTCAGGCGTCGCGCATCCAGGTACGCAGGCTGGGGTGGGGTCTGCGTCTGGACCTGGACTGTCCCGACCTGGGCCTTCGCCGGGGCTGGGAGGCCCACCGGGAAACGCGGGCATTTGGGGACCCACCGGCCGCGGTGCCCCCGAGGAGTGAGTGAGGCGCCGGAGGTGGAACTAGGCCCGCGCCCCAGCTCCGGCCTGGACGCCACATCACAGTCGGGGGGAGGGGTATCCCTGCTTTCTTCCTCTTTTGGGGTTCAGCGCACCGTATTACGGTCTGGGGATCCCCGCCTTCTCTTGGGCTCCGGGGCGCCCCATCATGGTGTGGGGGTGTCTCTCCTTGCGTCCTCTCTTGGGGCCCGAAGCATCCCATCATGGTCTGGGGGTCCTCCACTACGTCCTGTCTTGGGGTGTGGGGTGCCCCATCACCGTCTGCGGGGGTGTTGCTGCCAGCGCAGGTGGAATCTGGGGGGCCTTCCTGGTGGCTGGAAAACCCTGGGGGTTTGGCTGGTGGCCTCAGTCCGGAGGCTGGTGGGTGGACCTGGCTATTGTGACTTAACCCTGCACAGGACGCACACAAGCCGTTCTGGCGCCTTTGGCCAGAAGCTGCTATTGTTCTCTAGTCCCTTCAGCGTGGCCCCCAGCAGGGGCTTCCGCTGCTTCTTTTCCCTTTCTTTTCCAGGCTTCCCCACCTTTTGATTCTCACTGACCTCCCCTCCCCCACCTCCTTTATCTCTTGGAGGATCCCTCCAACTGGGACCCCATGTGGTGACAACATTTACATTTCACACAGGTGTCCTTACAACTGGGAGGGTGAATGAAAGTGAGACCATATTAACCCCGGGCTTGGACACTGGGAGCACCAGGCACCCCCCTTCTCCCACCTCAGATTTCTCAGAGAGGCAAAAGGGGGCTTTGGGTCACCCATAAGTTCTATTTGAATCTTTTCCATCCCCACAAAATCTGTTCAGAGGTAAGGTCTTTGTGGCTGTTAATATATTAAACAATTCATCCAGCCCCCCAAAATGAAAGATCTTTGACAAATGCAAAATAAATGACATTTTCTGTGTTATACCGTTTATTGGATTTGCCCGCCAACAATAAAATCTTATATACTGTGTGCATGTTTGTGAAGCACAGCAGTGCAGCCCCTGTCTCCTCCAGCTCCTCTAAGGTTCATGTGGTTTTTTATTTTCCTCAGCGGGAAGAACAAGACGCTCTGACCATGGCCTCTCCATCCTCTTTCCACTTGGAGGAGGAGGACAGTCTGAAGGGGTGTGAGCTGTATGTTCAGAAACACAGCATCCAGCAGGTGCTCAAAGATTGCATCGTACACCTCTGCATCTCCAAGCCTGACCGCCCCATGAAGTTCCTCCGGGAGCACTTCGAGAAGCTAGAGAAGGTCAGTGACTTCCAACCTGGGAGTGTCCCTTTGCAGGTGTCTTGAGGTGGAGTAGTCATAAGCCCCTCCTTCCTCCTGAATGCCAGAAGGTCGTCCTGAGGATCTTTCTGCAAGATGGAAAGAGAAGCCCATTTGGTCTGATCCTAGCTTGTTTGGTCTCAGGTTCATCCTTGGGCATTGTCTTCCTGGCCACAGAATTCCCCCCTTCTACTTTCAGGGGATTCAGGACTCCCTTGGAAGATGATCCATGTTTTTAGGTAGTTCATGGAGTTCCCTGGCTGTTTTCAGCTTGGGGGGATGGAGGTTGGGACCAGGTCTAGTTGTAGATGCCACTGGCATTTTGGATTAAAAAAAGTAGTTCCAATTACCCCCATGAAGCGGGTCAAGTGGGGTGAGGTTCCACATCAGCCTGTACCACTGAGACTTGACAGTCATGGATAGAAACATACTTCAAACAAGGGAGAAGCACATATCTGCTCAGCTCTTTTTTAAATTTTTTTCTTTTTTTTTTGTGCCTCAAGGGAGTAAACTCAGAGCCTCATGCATGTTAGGCAAGTGCTCTACCACTGAGGCACATCCCCATCCTTTTTATTTTAAGATTGGGTCTCTTGCTAAGTTCCCCAGTCTAGCCTTGAACTTGGGGTCCTCCTGCCTCCTCCTTCAAAGTATCTGGGATTACAGATATCTGCTGACATACCTGGCTTCAGCTCTTCGGAGAGACCCCTGTCTTCCATGAATGACACTCCTACCACTTAGTGGCCCGCTTCTGAACTCTTCCTGAGCAGGGGAGATTGGATATGAGACCCTATGGCTTTGTCCTATGGTTTCTTCTTCCAGTCCTCATCTCCCATTTCTTACCCCAGACTGGCTCTAGGTGTCATGTGAGATTTCCTCTCCTTGATATTTGGTTGCAATTTAACTGTCCCTTGTCCCATTTACTCATGGGGATCAAGTGCAAATGTGGGCAGCCCTGTTCATCCAAAGATCTGCTTTTAAACAGCAATGAGCTGTTAGGTCCTCATCCAGGATATGATCACATTGCCCTAACTCAAAGGAATGAATTTGTTTATTCCCTTGAAAACAATCCATCCAAAATTTATGTATTTGGTGCTAGGGATCAAACCCAGGGCCTCCTACATGTTAGGCAAGTGCTGTACCATTGAGCTACCCCATCAAAAAATATTTATAAGCAATGCAGCCTATTAAAGAAAATTTGAGAAGTTCAGAAGTAGAAATAAAATCTTCTGCAGTTCCCTCGCTCCTTCCCCCTCAAGTTCTGTGCTTTTTAAAATCACAGTGTTTTCACTCCTGCATAGTCATGTTGCAAATGTGCTTTTATATTTTGCATTTCTCTATTTGTCATCTGCTCTTCACAGACCTCATTTTCAATGTCTGCGTGATGTTCTTTTGAGGAGATAAAGGTTTTTGACCTTGCCTTCATGATTGGTAATTGAATTGTTTCCAGTTTTTTTTTTAAGTACTAAAAGTTATGCCATATTGACATTTTCACCCATAGATTTTTCCCCCCTGTACATAGTGTTTGTTTAGGATGGCCTTCTAGGACAGGAATTCCTGGGTGAAGACAATCTTGCTGATTCTGTGAAAAGCTTTCCAACAGGGGCATCAGTTCACATTCCCACCATCAGAATAGGACTGAATTTATCCACACTCACCAACTTTGGCTGTTTTAATTTAAAAAGATATTTCTTGCTTGCTTTCTTGATTACATTCTTTCTTGTTTTCATTTTTTTTTCTTTCTTTCTTCAGTTGATAGGTGAACACGGTCATGTGGCCTTAGCTCATCTTTCTTTGGTTAGTCATGAAGTTATTGTTTTGTTGGGTTCCCAGGCACAAAACCAGAGAACTGGGGAGTGGGAAGGAGGTACTTCCATTTCTTGCACTTTGGAAGAAGGAGAACTGAGCAGGCGGCCCTCTTCCTTTCTCATCTCAAACCACACTTTGTCATGCTGGTGTCACTTGCTTGGTTTGCTCACACGTGATCCCCAGCCAGGTTGCCAGCCCCACAGGACATTAGTTTGAGGCATGATTGGATACAGGAGTCCACCAGGAGACCCAAGGCTGGGGCCAGAGTCCTGGCTCTGGCCTGCAGACATTTTTGGTTGCTACACTGGGGGTGGGCTTGGCCAGCCAGTTGTTATCCAGTAGGTAGAGGTCAGGAATGGGAGCAAGACAACCCTTATGACCCCAAATTATATGACCCCAAATTCCAGTGGTGCCAACATTGAGAAACTCTAGAATCAAGTGGGTGAGGAACTCAAGATCACCAGCATGTAGGGGGACAGGACCCAGTAGTGGCAAGATTTGGAGAGTTGAAGGTCAGGGGCGAAGCCAAGTTTCTGGCCTGACAAGGAGGACACAGAAGGGAACTAGGTGAGTATGAGTTTGGAGCTCAGTGGGTCACCTAACAGGGAACCCCAAGGGTAGCTGGAGCTCCTAGTGGGAAAGTGTCTGAGACAGAGGGCAGTAGAAGCCAGGGGGGGGCGCAGTTGGTGTGAGGCTGAGGTGATGGGGTCCAGGTAGGGTGGAGGGGTATGTCCGCTGGCAGATTGAACCTGGCAGTGAGAAAAGTAGCTTGGAGCTTCAGTCTTGGTTGGGCAGAGCCACTGGGTAGAGGGTGCACTGCTGGGTAGGAAGGGGCAGGACCGAGTGTGGAAGATCGAGGCTTCTTGTTCTGGATGTGATGTTTGAGCTATTAAGGGGCAGCTGACTATGAGATGGGCGCTTATGGGCAGGGCTGGGGACAGGGTAGAAGATTAATTGAGACACTTGCCCTGGATTTCCTGCCTGACAGGTGAGGACTGAGGTGCGAATGGGGTTGGGTACCTTTCCAGAGTGAGGTGGCCACGGGACCTTGTTTTGGTCCTGGTTCCACATTGATGATGTGCCCACCAGAAATTGAGTGTACCTTATTGGAAATGCCTGGAGCCAGAAATGTTTGAGATTTGGGATGTTTGGACCCAAATTGCTCTTATTTATTTATTATTTATTTCTTACATACATGACAATAGTGGAATGCATTACAATCATAATTCAAATTGCTCATATTTAACAATAAGGGAATTACATGAGTCCTTTTCTGACCATGGTTGCTGGTGGCTGCTGCAAAGTACAATAGTAAAAAAAAAATTACATTCCCTAAAATTACCCACAGACATATGCATCTGTGCATTTATACTGCAAAGCACAAAAAGGTCCCCAGAGAACTTACATTACTTAGTAATGTAATTTTTTGTAACTATTTAGTTTGCACTGGTTGACTTAGGAACGACCACAGAGGGGGCAGCTTAAAGAAATTTCCCCTTTCACAGTACAGAAGGGTAGAAGTGTAAGATCAAGAACAAGGCATTTGCAGAGCTGGCTCCTTTGGGGGGCTGTGTAGAGGTCTCTTCCAGACCTTTCTCCAGCTTTTTTTTTTTTTTTTTTTTCGTGGTTGCTGGCAGTCTTTGGTGATCCTTGGATTGAAGAGAATCTTCCGTGCCGCTGACTTTATCTTCACACAGCATTTTCCTGTTTCTGTGTCCAAAGTGTCCCTTTTTATGAGGCTACTGGATTAGAGCCATCCTAATGACTCATTTTAACTCAGTGACCTCTGGAATACAGTCTCCAGGGAAGGTCACATGCTAAGGCCTTGGGTTAAGGACTCCGACATGTCTGTTCGGGGGAACACAGTTCATCCATCATGGCTACCTCTCCAGGCATCTTTCCAGAGCTTACCAGCAATTCATTGGAAATATGTTGCAGGTTGTCACCTGTGGTACAATTTCCCTTTTGTCAAAGGTAATGCCAACAATAGCATATTTATGTGCAAAAGAGAAATCCAAGGGCATACATCCAAACTCCCACAAGGCAGGGCTTATTTTGGCTTTTTCTGCAATAGCTGGTAAGTTCAGGCTTTTGAGGTGTTTTGTGAATGTCTGAAATCATATGCCCATTTTTGTGTGTGGGTGCATTTTATGTAGGAGAATGTCCTTTTGCTGTCAGATCAAGCGGATCTGAGATGCCAAAGTGAACAGCACCCAAGAGAGCCGTAAAATCCCTCAGGAATCCCACTTCACAAGAAATGTCTCCAGCCAGTGAGAAGCAGTGGGAGAGAACCAGGAAACTCATCTACTCCTGGCTAGGGCTGCAGCCCCACAGGGACAGTCAACGCCCGAGCCACCCACCCCTGCTCTTCCCCTTAAGGTCAACCGGGCAGAGCTGTAGGCAGGAGCAGGAGGGATGGAGGTTTTTCTCAGCTTTTATCACAAGCAAGGTGCATATCTGTGAGATTGATGAAGCTGCCTCTCACAGCCCAGCAGGATGGCCAGGCCTCCGTGTCCTGCCCAAGTCAGTCCAGCCAGGCACCTGACGCTCAGGCTATGGCCAGTGAACTCTTCACCTCTGGCCATTTAAGAAAGTCCAGTTATTTTATGGTGGAGACTTAAGGAGTAAAATTTTTTTATTCAATGGCAAAACACAGCCCTGGAACTTTCCCACCATGATGGGGGCTTTCTGAAGATTGCATAAGATGATAAAGTCATCAGTCTTTTTAATATTGAATTTTAAACTCTATAGAAAAAAAGATCCCTCCATAAAACTCATGGGTTCCTCACCTCTTGTACACTGGCCTTAAGTTCTCTGGGGACCTGTTTTTGCTTTGCAGTATAAATGTACAGATGCATATGTCTGTGGGTAACTTTAGGGAATGTAATTTGTTACTATTGTTCTTTGCAGTAGTATTTATTTATTTATTTATTTTAGTTGTTGATGGACCTTTATTTTATTTATTTGTATGTGGTGCTAAGAATCGAACCCAGTGCCTCACACATGCTAGGCAAGTGCTCTACCACTGAGCCACAACCCCAGCCCCTGCAGAAGTATATTTTATTGTTGTAAAATATACAGTGCCATTGACCATTTTGGCTTCACAGATTGAATACATTGAGTACATTCATATAGTTATGCTTCCTTTTTAGTAGCCTGAACCACCATGTCAGATTGCTATGAAACATTCCATGTGGGATGCATCATGCTTTTCATCTTCTTTTTGTTGGTGTCTGATTAATGGCTTCCAAAGGTTCTTTCCTTCACCATCATGCTAAGGAACTGATTTAAAGGAAGCGTGTAGGTTCAGGTGGCTCAAAAACAGGCTCTGCAGCGCTCCATCCAGCCTGGAGTCCCTGCTTCCCCATGGAACATCTCCCAATGCTGGTTCAGCTGTGACTAAAAGATCTGACCAGAACAATTTTAGGGGAGGAAAAATTTGAGGACTCACAATTTCAGAGGTCTCAGTCCTTAGAAGTCCAACACTGTTTCTGGGGCTGAACATCATGGCAGAAGAGTGTGGCAGAGGGAAGCAGCTCATATGGTGATCAGAAAGCAGAGAAGGAGAGAGGGAGGGAGGGAGGGAGAGAGAGAGAGACAGAGAGAGAGAGTGCTCTCCACTTGCCAGATACAAATATATACCCCAAAGCAACACCCCCAATTTCCACCTCCTCCAGCCACACCCTACCACTTTAGTTACCACTCAGTTAATCCCTGCCAGAGGATTGATTCACTGATTAATTAACTGAATTAATTAATTCACTGGTTAAGTCTCTCACAGCCCAATCATTTCTCCTCTGAACCTTCTTGCATTGTCTCACACATGAGCTTTTGGGGGATACTTCACATCCAAACCATAACATGCCTCAGGGATGGTTCTTACCTGGGAAGTCCCCTGAATTTGGAAACCATATGAAGTTCACTGAGATTTCTGGTGACCAGTGCTACAGACGCCATTCTGGTGGCATAAGCTGAATACCTTGGCTTCCTGGAGTCCCATGGTCTTGGAAGACATACTTGTATGGAATCAAACAGTTGTCCACTAGCACTCAGAAGACCCATACTCTGGGTTCTGAGGAGGCCAGGGGTACGCCAAGATGGGAGAGCTGTAGTTCTAGCCTTGAGGATAGCATTTGATACATGGGCAGATACAGGTGGTTGTCCAAGGGTGGTGAAGATGATCTGGAAGCATGTGTGCCATACATTGAAGCTAGGGGGTTGGCTTTGCCTTGGAGAGGATGGGCAGGGACACTTCACAGAGGAGGGTTTGAATGGACATGGTGACTATGTAACATTGGCCAGGAACGGGTAGAATGGAAGGGCTCTTTGTGCAGCAGAATAGCCTGTGCAGATCCCAGAGCCTGTGGGGTGGGGAGGGGTGAGCCTTTTGGGGCAGGGCATGGAAGGCCTAGCCTGTGAGGCAGGGCTCTGTCCTAGTGGTGCTGGAGCCACAGAAGGATTTGACATGACCAGATGCCCTTTCTGTCTCTGTTGACAATAGTATGAATGACATTGGTTGCTTTTTTGTTTTTTAATATGTTGATTAAAAATAAAAATATTAAATAAAGCAAACATAAAATTTTAGCACTGGGTTTCAAGTTTACATAATCTCTCAGGTCTTTCATAGACCATAATATGGTCTCAAAGCCTGTAGCTACAATCTCGACATTTTCTCTCATGCCTCAGTTTTACTTTATTTTATATTTTACATAATTATATAACATCTACATAGATGGAAAGGAGTTTGGCATGCATTTCAAGTTTTTCACCCAAAGGAAAGTGTACTCTTAAAAATAAAACTACTGCAAGGGAGTTTCACTTTCTACAAAAATTCTGCCCATTTATTTATTTATTTTGATTTTTTAAATATTTTTATTTTTTAGTTGCAGTTGGACACAATACCTTTATTTTATTTATTTTTGTGTGGTGCTAAGGATCGAACCCAGGTCCTTGAACGTGCTAGGCAAGCACTCTACCGCTGAGCCACAACCTCAGCCCCTTATTTTGATTTTTATTAGTTCTTTTTACATGATAGTAAAATTCATTTTGATATATTTATACAAACACAGACTATAGTTTATTCTTATTAGGACCCCAATCTTTCAGATGTGTAAGATGGTGGAATTCACTGTGGTGTACTCATATATGTACATAAGAAAATTATTTTGGATTCTCCACTGTTTTTTCTTTTCCTACCCCCCATCTTCCCTTCATTCCCTTCTCTTCTATATCTCTTCTTCCAACCCCCCACCCCCATTGTGGGTTAGCTTCCACATATCAGTGGAAACATTTGACCTTTGGCTTTTTGGGACGGCTTATTTCACTTAGCGTGATAGTCTCCAGATCCTTCCATTTACTGGCAAGTGTCATAAAGTCATACCCCTTTATGGCTGAGTAATATTTCATTGTATACATACCACATTTTCTTTATTCCTTCATCTGTTGAAGCTCACTTAGGGTGGTTCTACAGCTTAGCTATTATGAATTGAGTTGCTTATTAATGTACTACAATGAGACACTGTAGTATGCTGATTTTAAATCTTTTGGATATATATTAAGGAGTTGGATAGCTGGATCAACTGGTGATTCCATTCCTAGTTTTCTGAGGAATCTCCATATTGCTTTCCAGAGTGGTTGCACCAATTTGCAGTACCACCAGCAATGTGTAAGTGTACCTTTCCTCCCACATCCTCACCAACATTTACTGTTACTGTAAAAATACAATTTGTTGTTGTAAAAATACAATTTTTGATAATTGCCATTCTGATTAGAGTGAGATGAAATCTCAGTGTAGTTTTAATTTGCATTTCTCTAATTGTTAGAGATGTTGAATATGTTTTCACATATTTGCTATTTGTATTTTTTTCTTCTGAGAAGTGTCTGTTCAGTTCCTTTGCCCATTTATTGATTAGGTTATTATCATTATTTTGATGTTAAGTTTTTAAGTTCTTTATATATCCTGGAAATTAATGCTCTGAGTTGCAGGTGGCAAAGATTTTCTCCCATTCTATGGGGTCTCTATGTTCTTGATTTTTTTCTTTGCTGTGAAGAAGCTTTTTAGTTTGATACCATCCCATTTATTGATTATTGATTGTATTTCTTGTGCTTTAGGAGTCTTGTTAAGGAAGTCAGTTCCTGAGCTGATACTTTTTGAATTTTGAGCTAGCTTTGCCTTTCTGGGCCATTAGCTTATGTTAGAAAATCCTCTGTGTTACATAATATAAGAACATGTACTGGGTTTTAGTTGCTAATGCATTCTTGAGGACTTTTGCACTGTGTTCATGGAGGATGTGGTCTGTCGTTTTTTTAAAAAAATATTTATGTTTTAGTTATAGGTGGACACAGTATCTTTTTTTTAATTTTTATATGGTGTTGAGGATCAAACCCAGTGCCTCACACATGCCAGGTGAGCGCTCTGCCTCTGAGCCAAAACCCCAGCCCGGTCTGTAGTTTTATTTATTTAATGATCTAATACCACATGGTGTCAGGATAATGCTGGTCTTACAAAGTGAGTTGGGGAGTCTTCTTCTGGCTGGAAGAACCAGGAGAACCCTGGGTAGAATGGCATAACCTCTTCTGAGCCCTGAGTTTTCTTTGAAGGTTTTATAAATTTAAATTTCTTTAATAGAAGAAAAATAGGATAATAGTATAACCTATTTAGGTTATCCATTTCTTCCTGAGTTTTGGTAGTATGTGTCTTTCATGGAATTGGTCCAAGTAATTTAAGCTATTAAATTTATGGGGATAGATTGTTTTTGATAACTTTAATTATCCTTTTAATGTCTATATTTGTATTCTTTCATTCCTGATGTTGGTAATTTGTGTCTTCTCTTGCTGATCAGTCTGGCTAGAAGCTTGTCAACTTTATGAACTTTTCCAAAGAAGTAGATTTTAGTTTCATTGGTTTTCTCTATTTTTGCTCTTATTACTTTTTGCTTTGGGCTAAAGTCTCTTAAGGTGAAAATTTTGATTATTGGTCTAAGACTTTAAAAAAAATTATTATTTTTTTATGGACCTTTATTTATTTGTTTATATGTGGTGCTAAGAATCAAACCCATGGGCTGAAGTTGTGGCTCAGCGGTAGAGCACTCGCCAAGCATGTGCGTGGCCCGAGTTCAATCCTCAGCACCACATAAAAATAAATAAATAAAATAAAGATATTGTGTTCAACTACAACTAAAAAATATTAAAAAAAAAAAAAGACTCAAACCCAGTGTCCCACACATGCCAGGCAAGTGCTCCACCAGTGAGCCACAATCCCAGCCTCTAAGACTTTTTTTTTTTGTACCAGGAATTGAATCCAGTGGCACTTAACCACTGAACTATATTCCCATTCCCCATCCCTGTTTATTTATTTATTTTTTAAAGAGAGAGTGAGAGAGGAGAGAGAGAGAGAGAGAATTTTTTTAATATTTATTTTTTAGTTCTTGGCGGACACAACATCTTTGTTTGTATGTGGTGCCGAGGATCGAACCTGGGCCGCACGCATGCCAGGCGAGCGCGCTACCGCTTGAGCCACATCCCCAGCCCCCCTGTTTATTTTTTTATTTGGAGAAACAGCGTCTTGCTAAGTTGCTTAGGGCTTTCCTAAGTTGCCGAGACTGGCTTTGAACTTGCAATCCTGCCTCTGCCTCCTGAGTCGCTGGGATCACAGGTGTGTGCAACTGTACCCGGCTCCTACTGTTCTTTTCTAATGTAATGCTGTAGACACCCCACAGCTGTGGAACATTAGCTGCATCCCACAAATTTTGATATGCTGCATTGTTTCATTTTTTATGTAGTGCAAACATTTTCCTGTTTCCACCAAGATTTTTGTTTCATTGATTATTTAGAAGATTTTTTTTTGTTTAATTTCTGAAAATGGGGGGGGGGGGCTTTTCAAATGCTTTTTTCACCCAGTTCTGGCTCAGTTCCATCCTGGTGAGTTGTGCACTTCTCCCTTCTGAATTTGTTAAGGTGTGTTTAATGACAAATAAGATGCTTGTCTTGGCGAGTACTCCAGGTAATCCTGCTGCAGTTGGGTGGGGCAGTGTCAATGTTGATGCTCCAATGGCAGGCATCTTCTGTCGCTGATGGCTTTCTGTCCCCTTGTTCTGTTACCACAGGAGCACTGAGATGAGTAGCTATAATTGCACACTTATCTAGTTCTCTCTTTAACTCAACCAGCTTTGCTCCATGGATTTTGAAGCTCCGTGATCAGTTCCTCTCTGCTGTTGTTAGGTTTCCTTTGTGTACTTTGTCTGACATGAGGACAGCTGCACATGCTTTCTTTTAATTAGGATTTTCATGGCTCATGTTTTCCCATCATTTTACTGTAGCTTTACCAGTAAAGAGTCTCTTATTGACAGCAAATGGTTGGTTTAAATTTTTTTTTTTAACCAATCTGACAATTCCTGTCTTGTAATTGGTATGTTTGGACAATTTATGTTTTTTTAAAAAAGAAATAATATTTCTTACTCTACATACACATACATATACATACATATTACCTCACTTATTGTATTTAACGGAATTACTGTTATGGTTGGATTTTTTAAAAAAATGAATTATTTTTCTATTTGTCTTGTGTTTTTTTCCCTCTTGTTCCTCTTTTTTCTGCCTTTATTCTTTGATTATTTTTAGTATTGAATTTTAATTTATTTACTGTCTTTTTAAAGTTGTTGCTTTAGAACTTACAATAATTGTAAGTAACTCCTTGACTGTCTTAATTATTTTTTTACCATTTCCAGTAAAGCATGCGAGCATTGTACCCTAGAGCCCCACTCTCCCTTATTATAATTGTCATATATATTACATCTACATACATTGAACCCTCATTATAATTTTTACTTTTAATGCATATTTTAAATCATTTGAGAGGGGAGAACCATCTTGTCTATGTGCCCAGGATCTACCATTTCCATCTCTCCTCCTTTATTCCCAAAGTTCCGTCTGAACTTGATCATATCTGCAAACCCTGTTTCCAAACAAGGTCCCCTGGAGTTTACAGATGGACTTGGATTTGGGGGGATTCTGTGTATAGATCAGCTTACTGTCACTGTGACAAAATACCTGAAACAATTTAAAAGGAGGAAAGGTTTATTTTGGCTGACGGGGGTCAGAGGTTTTACCTATGGTCTCCTGGCTGTGTTGTTTGCAGGCCCGTGGTAAGGGAGCATAGCATATGGTGGAGCTGAGCTGCTCACCTCAAGATGGCTGGGAAGGAGAGAGACAGAGAGAAGGGCCGGGAAGACAAGATGTCCCTTTCAAGTGACCCAATTCCTCAAGCTAGGCCCCACCTCCTACAGTTTTCGCCACCTTCCTAGCCTGTTAATTTATGAATCCATTGATGGCCTCATGCACTGATGAGGCCATGATCCAGTCACCTCCGGCAGACCCCACCTCTGAATACTTCAGTCTTGAGGACCAAGCCCTCAGCATATCAACTTCCAGATCCAAACTCCAACACTATTCCAGCCCTGACAGTATCCAACCTGAGAAGTCAGATGTAGAGCAATGGAGAAAGATGAAGGATGAATAAATAATTTATAAAAATAAAAGCAGAAAAGCTAAGGAATCAAAGAAATAGTAGCAGTGAAATCAAACCCTGACTCCTCAAGGAGATTAATGAAGCAGACAAAGGTCTGATGTGCCTTCCAGGTTAGGGAGAGGCGGCATAAACTTGTCTTGAGCTCAGATGAGGAAGGAGCAAGCACATTTCTGAGCAGGGCTGGCAGGGAGCGTCATCTGGGAGATCCTCCCTGCTTCCTCCTTTCCAAGGCTGGTCCAGGGTCCTCTTCTTTGCCTTTTCCTCTATTCTCCCTGTTAGGCCTGGTATACATTTGGTGTTCAATAAATGACTAGAGACTGTTTTTCTCTTATACATTTACCACTGAATGGCTGAGTACTCCCTGGGCCAGTCCTTTACCCTCTCTGGTCCTCAGTTGCCCACTTATTCTGGTTTCTTTAAAGGATGCTACACCCCTGAGCTCAGCTCATAATTCCTGCCTGGGGCTGGTGACCCTGGGACCCTTTCTTGGAGGCCTAGGTCTTCAGATGCCACAACCACCCTCTTAGGACTTGGGGCTTCAGGGTGCAGATGGGCAGTATTGGGATGGTACATAGAGCTTCTCCCTGGAGATGGGCCAGAAATGCTGCTCATGCTTGCCTGGTGGGGTGGGTGCCTGAGGAAGCCATGCTGCTGAAATCACTTTTCCTCCTTTGGGTGTGGGAGTCCAGTGCTGAGGAGGCGGTTGGCTTGATAAACTGCCTCTTTGAATCCCTATTGGTGGGAGAGGGCAGACTGCAGCCTTAGGGCCAGGGAAGTGGACAGTCAGGACTTTGGAAAGCCACCAGCCCCAGCCATGGGGGCTTCTCATGAGGACAAACTAGGTTCCAGAAAATCTCTTGAGATTCTAGTCCCCACCTGAATGGCTTCCTTTCGGCTGAAGTCTGCATTCTATCCCTTGTGTAGGAAAAATGTTGTCAGAAGAAAAGGAGGGACATCTTTACAGCCCATGACATTGACTGGCCTTAGGACAGGAAGGGGACAATCCCTGGGCTGTTGTTCCTCGATTCAGGGGCAAATTCTGGCCACCAAGTTTTCTGGAAACCCCTCTGGAAACTGGTTCCCATACTTTCGGTATAAAGATTCCTTTGGCTGGAAAAGCCTGTCCTGACCTGATGACCTTGACTGTCCCTCACTCCAGACAATTCATCAGCATGAAAACAGAGACAGGAAGGGGGAAATCTGAGAAAGGAGAGGTTTTCCTGGAATTCCACGGAGGGAAAGGAAAGGGATACCAGCAGAGATAATGGACAGGCATTTGTGGGAGGCAGAACAGGGAGAGGAGCCCTGTGGTGGCCGGGGAGGCGCCCTGGCTCCAACCCTGCCCGTTTCTTCCTGTGGCCTCCTGAAGTGGCCTCCGTGTTTCAGACCACCTGTATCCTGCCCAGTTTGACCCTGTGCCTGCTGAAGATGGAAAATCATTTCCATGCCAGGTCAGGTGATGCCCATCCTTCTCAGAAAACAGGCCCTGACTGCTGCTGACTGGAAGAAAACAGACTTGGTTCCCCCAGGGAGGGACCTGGGATCCCCACCCAATGAGAGAGCATGGGCCACATGCTTCTTTGTGACATGGGCCACTTGGGACACCAACAGCTGGAGCTCTTTTGTGTCCAGTGGGTGTGGGTCTGACAGCCTGGTAGATAATTGTGAGCTCAGACTCAGGTGCCTAATCTAGACTCTAGAAGGAAATTCCTTGAGATCCTGGCCTTCCCACTGGGATCCTTCCTGGCCTTATCACCAAGAAGGTCTTTGTGATTTATAAAGGCCCACATCACCCATGGCTGGCCTTTCAAGGCTTCCTCTGTCCTTGGATGTTGTTAGGGGCCATCCTGCTTCCTCGCTGCCACCTCTGCCCCTGCCCCTTCAATTCTGAGCCCACTCTACCTGCCTATTGCAGAGACTCTGGGGAAAACTGAGTGGTACCTTTGGTCATGACACCAGGCTCAAACCCCTGTATTGACCTGTCATTCATTTGTTCATTTTTTTTTTTCCAAGTGGTGCCCACAGTAAGTACATCTGGCATCGAGGCTCTGGGATGAAGTTGGGATCACAGTCCAGAGGGTAAAGCACTCAAGCCACAAATCATTTTGTCTCTGCCCCAGGGCCGCAGCTTCAGTTCCCTGTGGGACATTCGCATGTCTGGGCCTCATTGTTACCTCCAAGTCAGTGTGTCCAAAAACCCAACTCATGTTGACCATATTAAAAACAAAAACCAAGCAGAAAATATCCAAACTCCACAGAGTGGAAGATAGGTATTCAAAGCAGGAGGGTCCTCAGCACACAAAGATGGAAACAGCCTAGATGTGCATCAGTGGACAAATGATCCCTCTCAATAATAAGAGCATTATTTGGCCACAAAAGGGAATGAAGCTCTGACACATGCTCTGATGTAGATGGGCCTTTGGAACATGGTGCTGAGTGAAAGAAGCCAGATGGAGGGCTGAGGTTGTGGCTCAGGGGTAGAGCGCTTGCCTAGCATGTGTGAGGCCCTGGGTTCGATTCTCAGCACCGCATAGAAATAAAATAAAGGTCCATTGACAACTTAAAAAAAAATAAAGCCAGATGCAGAGACCACAGGCACCATTCATATGAAATTCCAGAACGGCAAATCCACAGCAACAGGAAGCAGATCAGCAGCTGCCTGGGGCCGGAGGTGGTGGTGGCTGATGGACTCCTTTGAGGGATGAGGGTGTCTTGGAGCTGGATAAAAATGATGGTCACAGTCTTGTGAATGTGCTTTTTTTTTTTTTTTTTTTTTTAGTACCAGGGGTGCTGGGCCACATAGCCAGCCCCTTTAATTTTTTTCTTTAGATAGGGTCTTGCTTAGTTGCTTAGAGTCTCATCAAATTGCTGAGGCTGACCTTGAACTTGATCCTCCTTCCTCAGGCTCTTGAGTCGCTGGAATTACAGATGTGCATCATGATGCCAGGCTTGTGAATGCACCTAATGCCATGATGTTGTATTCTTTAAAATGGTTGTTTTGTATCATGTGAATTTTGCTATAATAATAATAATAATAATAATAATAATAATACTCACTCACCTGCTCAGTGGAGGCATCTGCCAGGCTCCTGTTTCCTCCCCTGGGACATCTGAGCCAAGTGTGAGGCTGCTCTGGCAGATCAAGCTCTTCCCCCTCTGCCCTTGTCCTGGCCATGCCCTTGTCACCTCCAGCATCTGCCTTGGCTGCTGTCCCTTTCAGGATGAGCGTGAGCTGCCTAAAACTACTGTGGGCACAGGAGCAGACTTGTCTGTGCATTTTTTCCCCCCAGGCACTGCGGAGCCTTGTGAGAATGGAACAGTGTTCTGCATCGGACCTTTCTCAACTCTCCAGCCCAGGTTTCATGCTTCTGTGATGACTGTTGCCACCATTAGTATTTTTAATCACTTCCCAAAGTGAAGGCCCAGCGTCTCTTACTTGCAGTGTAACTTGTGTTTCTGGTTAGCATCCGGTTTGTGTAGGAATGGAGATGGTAGATGTGACAGTTTCTGTGAAAGATCGCTAATGAATGAAAGAACACAGACTTGCAATAACATCTCGCAAGTCGTCATTGACCTCTGCCTCCTGTTGACTGGAAATGGGGAGATCTATGAAAAAGTGATGTATGGTTCAAGGCAGGGCAGTGTTTATGCAAAGCCCAGAGATTATGATGTGGCTGGTTGTCATGGCAACAGAAGATGCAGTATGTGCTTGACTAGCTCTGGAGCCCTGCCCTCCTGAGGCAAGCTGGAGGTGGCCCCAACATGGCACCCTTGGTGCTCCTCCCCAGGCCGTATCCATGAGTGCCACCCTGAGAGTTAAGTGCAGAGACATCAGGCATGTAGTAGCTCCCAACTGGGAGAACTATGTGCATTTCAGCACATGAGGAAGCTTGAAGCTTCTGTCAGTAAAGATGGTGTAGGTCAAAGGCTTTGTAGAAATGAATCACCTGATAATGCTCAGTGGTCATCTTCATGACTTTCCTGGGCAGGCTGGAGGGTATGATCTGGAAGCCCAGGTGGAATCTTCACCCAAGGGGAAGGAATGTGGATGCTTTTCATCACAGCCACCATCCTCACCCCACTGGCAAAGAAGTGACTTGGAACCCCATTCTTTTCTTTCTTTTAAAAAAAAATTTAAATTGATTTTTAAAAAAATAAATGACAGCAGAATACATTATAAATTTTATTACACATATACAGCACATTTTTCATATCTCTGGTTGTATATAAAGTATGTTCACACCAATTCATGTCTTCATACATGTACTTTGGATAATGATGCCCATCACATTCCACCGTCATTGCTAATCCCCTGCCCACCTCTCTTCCCCTCCCACCCCTCTGCCCTATCTAGAGTTCGTCTATTCCTCCCATCCTCCCCCTCCCTACCCCACTATGTATGAGTCAGCCTCCTTATATCAGAGAAAACATTTGGCATTTGTATTTTTGGGATTGGCTTACTTCACTTAGCATTATCTTCTTCAGTGCCATCCATTTACTTGCAAATGCCATGATTTTTATTCTCTTTATTGCTGATTAATATTCCATTTTATATATATGCCACTTTTTTTAATCCATTCATCCACTGAAGGGCATCTAGGTTGGTTCCACAGTTTAGCTATTGTGAATTGTGCTGCTATAAACATTGATGTGGCTGTGTCCCTGTAGTATGCTGCTTTTAAGTCCTGTGAGTATAGACTGAGGAGAGGGATAGCTGGGTGAAATGGTGTGGAACCCCATTATTTTCTAGAGGAAGGTCAGCCATTGTTAGTCTTGGCAGTGCCTGGCTTGGTTTTGCCCTGATTTGCATATCTGTTTCACTGGGTTGAATCCATTGTCATCTTTCATTTTGGGATGGGCACCATGACCACTGGGTTGGATATGTGACGGACATGCAGAGAGGGGATTGCAATAAAGACAGTTCATCCAAAGTTGTGCTGTCAACATGGCCTGGACATGTGTCTTCTGGACATCCTGTAACACTCTTTGCAGAGTTTGATAGATGACAGTCTTGCCCAAGGAGACTGCCTTTCAGGGGTACAGCAAGTGGAGGACGTCATTTCTGGGATTTGTTATTTATTTTGGTGGTTTTAGTGGTATTTATGTCTGCCCAATGGCAAAAAAAAATGTTTTATTTTCATTTAGGCATGATTGTTCCTTTCCGTTTATTTGTGTTGTATTAGCATTATAACAGCAACGGAGTCGAAGGGACTTCACAACTTGGCTTTTGGTACTCAGCACTCTGCATTCTTTCATATATACAGGCTCCCTTCTCCCCGTGTGTGTGTGTGTGTGTGTGTGTGTGTGTGTGTGTGTGTGTGTCTGTGTGTTAAAGTCTAGATATATCAGCTGGGTGCAGTGGTCCATGTCCCAGCAGCTTGGGAGGCTGAGGCAGGACGATCAAGAGTTCAGAGCCAGCCTCAGCAACTTAATGAGGCCCTAAGCAACTCAGTGAGACTCTGTCTTTAAATAAAACACACACACACACACACACACACACACACACACAACCACCTGGGGATGTGGCCCAGTGGTTAAGCACCCCTGGGTTCAATCCCCCCCAAAAGTCTAGATGTCAGGCAAGAGAAGGAAAGCATTTGCAATTTTCTGGGCTGAGTTATTCTGTGACTTTCAAAATGATACTCTAAAAAATTTTTAAATGCATTCATTCATTTAAAAAAAATTTTTAGTTGTAGATGGACACAACATCTTTATTTTATTTATTTATTTTTATGTGATGCTGAGGATGAAACCCAGTGCCTTACACATGCTAGGTAAGCACTCTACCATTGAGCCACAACCCCAGCCCCCATTCATTCATTTTAAAAGCATCTTTCCAATGTAGGCACTGAATTAAGGGCTGGAGATTTTGCAGTGAGTGAAGCTTGTATCTAGGGAGGGAGAGAGTGGTCAAAATATGTTCTGTGGAGCAGGCCACAATTAGCTTGCTGCAGGTGCCACGAGAACAGGAACATAGGAGGTGAGGGGAAGCCATGTGGGGCAGGTGCTCTCCTGCACAAAGAAGGTGACATTTGGATGGAGACAGGAGATGGTGGCACCTGGGAATAACAATCCTGGCAGGGGGACAGCAAGTACCAGGACAAGTATGGGGCTGTGGTGGGCTTGTCTGTCCATGGAATACTTTTTATTCTAACTCAGGTTGGAGGCCCTGGGAGGAATTAGCAGAGGTGAGACAAGATGTGTTGGTGTTGGGGCCCATGTGCATTTAGATCTGGCCGAGACACGCAGGCATTTTACGTGGCTGGAAGGTGTTTGGGTCCACCACACACCTGCTCTTCTGTCTGACCTCTCCTTGCATCTCTGGGCTTCCCTGAGGGTTTTTTTTTTCCTGCCAACAAATCAGCTCTTAGTGTTTTCTGGAGCATGGGCCTGTCCGTCACGGATATCTGTTTGTCTGAACATGTCCTTTTTTGCTTTCATTTGAAGGCATTTCCCCTGGGTGTGGAATCCCAGGTTGTCCACTATAAGTAGCAGCAGCAGCAGCACTTTGTTGAGGTCCCTGTCCTCCCTCATGTCTGTGAGCTGCCCTTGATGGATGCACGGGACTCTTGAGGGTGTTACTTTAATCTCTGATGCCACTTTACGTTTTTCTCTTTTTGTTCCCTTTAGCTGGCCTGAAGTGTGGGAGTTTGTGCATGGGCTTGACCCTGTGGCCTGATGTTTATATATATGTTTCCAGAAGCACTAAGATGTCTTTGCTTTGTCTACATTTTTCCCCCTAAAAGTTGAAAAATCAATAATCAGGGATATTGCAAAAATGCCTTTATCACTCACAAAAGGCAGGTTTTCTGGGCACAGAGGCCAGGTGGAACTGTGGTCCCTGGGGTACTTACAGCCCTGACCTGTCCCTGGAACATCTGTGGCCTCACTCACATCCCCATCTGGGCCCCCTGTCAAGCAGTCTGAGCTGATCTGATACTCAGTTCCCAGTAGGCAGCCTGACGCTTCTCCTGGGAGGACTTTTGGAAATTCTTATACCTGGAAATTCTCAGGATAGAATATTATAGAATATCCTTATTGACCAATCTGAACATTCTGTGGTCCTCTCAGCCATGACCCTCAAATTCAGGTTTGAGGATTTTCTCTCATTCAGGATGGAACTTTAAGTGATCAGATGTTGAAACTCTTGGACTGTTTTTGTTAGATATTTTATTTTTTTTCTTACATGGTTTCTATTTGTCTTTTTGGCTCTTTCCTTGGATAAAATATTCCCTGATTCATTTTCCTACTATTATATATATATTTTACACATATATTTTATATGCAATATAAATTATATTAATTAAGAATGTAGCTGAGCTGTAGCTCAGTGGCAGAGCACTTGCCTAGCATGTGTGAGGGACTAGGTTCAATCCTTAGCACCACATAAATATAAACAAATAAAGGCATTCTGTCCATCTACAACTACAAAACATATTTTAAAAGAAAGAATAAATGAGATGTGTATGTGCTTATATTATTTCTTTTTAAAGGAAGTTTCCATTTTTTAAAAAAGATTTTTTTTAAGAGAGAGATTTTAAAAAAATATTTATTTTTTAGTTTTTGGCGGACACAACATCTTTGTTTGTATATGGTGCTGAGGATCGAACCCGGGCCGCATGCACGCCAGGTGAGCGTGCTACCGCTTGAGCCACATCCCCAGCCCAAGTTTCCATTTTTGTACTATTCTATTAATATCCAGTGGATAAAGTTATCTCTTCAAATCTCTCTGGGCAGTATATAAACAAGACTTTATTTTTTTTGAAATTGTCTTCTCTGTCCTAAATTTATTTTCTCCCAGGGCCATTTTTTTTCTTTTCACTTATCCTGGTCTTTATTCATATTGAATATTTTCCTCAATGTCAAGAAATCTTTGTTTACATTTAAGAATGAGTCAATACTCTTAGATTCTGATTAGATTAAAAACCCACCTTAAAAGTGGAGACAGTTGGGCTGGGGATGTGGCTCAAGCGGTAGCGCGCTCGCCTGGCATGCGTGCGGCCCGGGTTCGATCCTCAGCACCACATACCAACAAAGATGTTGTGTCTGCCGAAAACTAAAAAATAAATATTAAAAAATTCTCTCTTTCTCTCTCACTCTCTCTCCTCTCTCACTCTCTCTTTAAAAAAAAAAAAAAAGTGGAGACAGTTGGGGAAGTTTCAACACTGACTGGGTATTTGATGATATTAAGGAATAAATATTAATTTTGGAGGGTGGTAATGGGTATTGTGGTTTTGTGTGTGTGTGTGTGGTGCTGGGGATTGCACCCAAGTCCTCACATGTGTTAGGCAAGTAATCTCTTGCTGAGCCTCCTTCAGCCCCTGTGGTTAGGTTTTTTTCTCCCACATGTTTTATTGGTGCATTATAGTTATACGTAATGATGGGATTTGTTGTTACATATTTGTATGTGTGCACAATATAACAATATATTTTGCCTATATCACCCCCTAGCTCCCCTCCAACCTCCTACCCTTTTGCATCTTTCCTGTACTGATCTCCGTTTGATTTTCATGAGACCATTTCTCTTCCTTTTTCCTCTCTAGCTTCCACATATGCGAGACAACATACGACCCTAGACCTTCTGATTTCGCTTAATATCATGGTCTCTCGTCCCATCCATTTTCCTGCAAATTATATTATTTCATTTTTCTTTATGGCTCAATAAAACTCCATTGTGTATATAGACCACATGTTCTTTATCCATTCATCTGTTGATGGATAGGCTGGTTGCTTAATTTGGCTCAAATTGTGCTGCTCTATACATGAGTTTGCATGTACCAGTGTGGTAGGACGACTTTAATTCTTTAGGATAAATACTAAGGAGTGGGATAGCTACGTCATGTGGTGGTTCTGTGTCTAGCCTTTTGAGAAACCTCCATGTTGGTTTCCACAGTGGTTTTACTAATTACAGTCCCACTAACAGTGTAAAATTGTTTGTGGTTATGGGTTAGTGATACATATTGAAGTATTTAGTGAAATCATATAGTTTGTGAGATTTTCTCCAACAGTGTGAGTGTGAGTGTGTTTGTGTGTGTGTGTGTGTGTGAGAGAGAGAGAGAGAGAGAGAGAGAGAGAGAGAGGGCGAGGGGAGGGAGGGAGGATGAGGTGGGAAGAGATGGGCTTCATTTTGATCATCATTGAGATTGGGTGATGAGCACTTGGTGATTCATTGTATTTTTCCTTTCATTTTTACATCTTCTTGAAATTTTCCACAATAAAAGGTAAGAAAGGGAAAGGCAGGATGTCATGGGGGGCTGGCTGCTGGACTTGGTGCTTCTGGCTGACCTTCATGGCTTTTGCTCTACTTGTGGGTTTCCAGGGGCAAGTCCTTCCCCTTCCAGAGCCAGGGGACCTTTCATCTGCATGTCACACCCACCCCTGGACCTGCTGGCTGTTTCCAGGAACCCTTTGAAGCCTCTTGACACCTCTCCCATTTTCTTACTGGTGGCAGATTTACGTATGTGTATATTTTAAGGTTACTATCATTCCAGTGAGTGTCTGGAGGAAGAAGACGTGTGTGTCACCCACTTGCCATCTTCTTTTTGAGAGTCCCATAAAATATTTTTAAATGACTGCATTTAAAACTATGCAGGTGGTGGTACCCTTAGGATTTCCTGGTTGGGCATTTGGACCCACAGGTGTATAAGGTAACAGTGAAATTGCTGATGGGGGTGTGTGCTGGCCAAGATCTGTCCCTGTGAGTGGGACAAGCTGTCTTTCCCTCTGCCAAGTTGAGGGGGGCTGACATGGATGGGTCCGAGCCTGACATGTGACAGAGGAATGAGGAGAGGTACTTGAGAACAATGATGGTTCAGAGACCAATGATCACTACCCGATTTGGTGCCGGCCAGGTTTGCTCTGGCCTATTTGGCCAGGTTTGCTCTGGCCTATTTGGGAGTCATCGTATGTCTCCACCGCCCACAGGTCCGCAGTTGATTGGCATTTAGCAGGATCTCATACCACATGTCCTCCGTGAGACAGCCATGTTTTTGCCAGGAGGCTCTCGGGGGAACGGCTGTGGCTGCAGAAGGGCTGGGCCCTGCATGAGGTCAGGTGAGCAGGGAGGTCTCAGATGCTGGGTAGCTTTCTCTGCTTTGGGTTCTGGTGTGACCTCACCCTCCTGGGTCTTCACCCTGGCTGGGTGATTTGAAGTAGGTTAAATGTTTGGAAAAAATAAACAGTTTGCCCAAAGGGAGGGTGTTTGAAGTCAAGATAGGAGATTGATCTCACTGGCTGGTGCTTGTCCCTCCCACGAGCCCCAGGATGTCTGGGCTCCTGGCACTGGATACCTCAGCATCTTCAGTCCTGCACTGGCAGGCTCTTGAACCATCAGAAGGCATTAGTGGGTGGCTGCCAGGTTGACTTTGAGTCCTTCCACCACCTGACCTGTGAGACTGGGTCACCAAGCCCTGTGTCTGGTGCAAGACTTCATTGTGCTCCTAGAATAGCATGCGATTTAAAACTTACAAGTTGCTTATTTCTGGAATTTTCCTTTTAATATTTTCAGAATGCAGTCCACCGAGTGTAACTGTGGGTAAGACGGGTAAGACTGTAGTAGATCTCTTTATGGAGATCTTGCCACCACTCCCACCTGGGCAAAGCTCAGGGCAGAGTGGAACACGAGGACTTGGGGCACAGGAAGGTGCTGCAGCCACCTGGTGCAGGGAGAGCTGAAGCGCAGGGGAGGGTCCTGGAGTGGTATCTGGAGAACCCAGAGCAACAGGATGTCAGAGAGGGTGAGAAGGGATCTCAGAGTCCACTGGGTGGCTCACGGGCCTGGTGGCTCAGGGCTGTGGGACTCCTGTGGCCTCTCCTGGCCTCCATATTCATGCATAAGGCTGGGGCAAGTGGCTTCCTCAACTGAGGCCCTTTGTGGAGGTCCAGGGGAGGATGCTCACTCACCATGGGCAGAATGACTTTGCATGACCTTGAGCAGGGCTGGCCTCTGCGGGGTGTAGCCTCCAGCTGTGTTGATCAGTAAGTTTTCCTCTCACAGTCATGGAGGCGTGGAACCTGAGAATGAGGTGTCAGTAGGGCTGTGCTCCCTCCTGAGGCTCCAGGGGAGGACCTTTTCTTGCTGCTTTCTGACTTCTGGTGGCCCCAGGTGTTCCTTGTCTCAAGAATTGTCACTCTGATCTCTGCCTGTGTGTTCATGTGGCTGCTTTTCTGTGTCTTTTTGACTTATTTCCTGTGTCTTATAAGGACATTACCATTGGGTTGAGGGCCCTTTCAAATTCTGGATGACCTCTTCTCAATTCTTGCCTTAGTCACAGCTACAGAAACCTGTTTCCTAATGAGGTCCTATTCTGAGGTTCTAGGTGAACATGAACACTCTTTAGATTGTGATGGTGGGGCACTGCAGTTTTTTATTTTTGGGTGCTGGGGATTGAACCCAAGGGTGCTTTACCATTATGCCACATCCCCAGCCCTTTTCTTTTTAATTTTGAGACAGAATTTTGCTGAGTTGCTAAGGGCCTTGATAAGTTGTAGAGCCTGGCCTTGAATTTGCAATCCTCCTACCTCAGCCTCCTGAGCTGCTGGTACTACAGGCATGTGCCATTATACCCATCTGGCCCTGCAGTTTTAAATAAGTAGTAGGAGGCCTCACTGAGCAAGACCTGGAGGTGGTGAGTAGGAGCCATGTGGAGATCTAGAGGAAGGGCATGCCAGCAGTCAGGATGGCAGGTACAAAGCCCTGAGATGAGAGCAGAATCCTCAGAGGGAGCAGCAGCTGGCTAGTGTGGCTAGAGCAGGGCGAGGCACCCACAGATACTTCCCAATGTTTATTGTGAGTCAGGTACCAGGGTATGGGATGAGCAGAGCCCCTTGTGGGGTCTCAGACACTGAATTGGTAGCCTCAGACTTGAGAGGTTGATACCAGGCATTTGGACTCACCCAACAGGCCCAGAGATGAACAGTGCTTACTGTGTGAATGAACAAGAAGTGGCCTAGCGGGGCTGGGGATGTGGCTCAAGCGGTAGCGCGCTCGCCTGGCATGCGTGCGTCCCGGGTTCGATCCTCAGCACCACATACCAACAAAGATGTTGTGTCCGCCGAGAACTAAAAAATAAAAATATTAAAAAAAAAAAAAAAGAAGTGGCCTGGGGTGAGGGCACTGTGGCTGGAGCAGTCTTCCAGCTTGGAACAGGTGGACTTGGAGATACCCCTGAAGTCCATGCAGGAGCCAGAACCCAGGAGCGGGGTGGGGCCGCGTAGGTATCTGAATTGGTCAGGGGATATATATGGCCAGTCTGGAGGAGACATTCTTCAAGACTAGGAGTCGTCAGATGGAAGTCATCAAAGGTGCTTGAGGCAGGGGTTTCTGGCAGTGGTGATGGTGACCAGGAGCTTGTGAGATAAATGGTGGGTCCCTGTCCTTGTCTTTGGGACCCCTAGAGACCTTTCCTCCCATTTCAACAAATTCCTAGGGTTTGGCTATGTCCTGACCATGTTCTCACCTCCTTTCCCCATTTCTTCTCCCTGTACAGGAAGAAAACAGGCAGATTCTGGCCCGGCAGAAGTCAAACTCGCAGCCAGAGTCCCACGATGAGGAGGTGTCGCCGACCCCCCCAAACCCCGTGGTGAAGGCCCGCCGCCGGCGAGGGGGTGTGAGCGCGGAGGTCTACACAGAGGAGGATGCAGTGTCCTACGTCAGGAAGGTGAGGGCTCAGCCTGGGGCTCTCACACACCAGATCCCCGGGGAACCCATGGTGCCTGGGGGCCCTGGTTTCCTATCTGATCACAGATGGGAGGGGAGACGTGGTCACCATCAGGATTGGAGTCACATCATCTCTACCAGGATGAACTGAGAGTGTGTTTATGGGTTGAACTTTTTGGGGAGGTGTCTGTTTTAGGAATCTGACCGGCTTAGGGAAGGACAAGACTCACCAGGGTGGCTGGAGGGACTATATGGTTCTGTCCTGCTGCAGGCCTCTGGTGTCTCCTTAGGACACTGATCCCGACATACCCAGGATCACCCTCATGACTTCATCAAAATGCCCCCGTCTCCAGAACCCTGGTGGTTAGGGCTGGAGCACAGGAATCTGGGGCCCCAGTTAAGCCTGAGGTGCCCTCCTGAGACAGTTCAGGGGCACAGAGGGTATAGGCAGTGCCACTACCCACCACCAGCACCTTCTTCATCTTGCAGAATGGAAGCTGTGCTCCCTGTGTGGTCTCCTTCCTAGTGCTTAATTCTTTATGATCAGATCACAAAAACTAGTAAAAGTATGATTTTTAAAATCCATCAGACACCTTCCATCCATGGTCCCCCCTCCAAACAACAAACAAACAAACAAACAAACCCCCAAACCAAAAACTCCTCAGATCTGTAATCTAAGCACAAGAAAAAGCACAGACAATCCCAAGGTGAGGATGTGACCTGTATTCATCAAGCAGGGGACTTATGAGGGATGCCACAGGCAAGAAGGGACGGAGGAGGCGGCACCACTGAATGTTTCTGGCCAGGATCCCAAGGCAGGGGAAGGCCGTCTGAAAACTCAAGAAGTCAGAAACAGGGGTGGAGTTCAGCCACACATTGTGGACCAGAGCTGGTTCCAAAGTTGTGGTGAATGCACCCGGGTGAAGTCAGATGCCGACAGAAGGGGAACCCAGGGGTGGTGTCCAGTGCTGTCCTCACAACTTTTATGTGAGTAGAATCTGTTCCAAAATAAAAAAGATGCTTTTTAACACGTCTGCTAGAACTGTAGGGGCTTACGGGAACCTCGGTCCAGTCCCTCAGAAGCATCTCTCAAAGGGCTATGTGGTGTTGGACATCCTGTGCACCTGTCCCCTCCAAGCCTTCCAGGTCTGCACCACAAGCAGAGGGCCTGCGTCGTAGCTGCTCATTGTTGGGGGGAGAGGGGGACGGCAGTGCTTTCCATTCGCTCAGGAACTCCTTGGTCAGCACATGGATCCAGAGCTCCTGCAGGTGGCTCTTGAATCCCCATGGGAGCAGAGGCCCATGGCGCTGCTGATGCCTTCTTGCACTCCTGGCCCTGGCAGCCCAGATGTCTGCCTGCCCCATTTATCCCCTCTCTCTTCTCACTGTGTCCTTTCCTCTTCCCTGGGTCAGCATCACAGTGGGTACACTTCCAAGCACGACTGAGTTGTCTATTTAAGAAATATTTTTTGAGCCGTGTGCAGTGGCACATGCCTGTGATACCAGTGGCTTGGGAGGCTGAGGCAGGAGGATTTCGAGTTCAAAGCCAGCCTCAGCAAAAGTGAGGCACTTAGCAACTCAGGGAGACCCTGTCTCTAAATAAAATACAAAATAGGGCTGGGGAGGGGGCTCAGTGGTCGAATGCCCTAGAGTTCAATTCCCCGTCCCTCTCCCAAATTTTTTTTTTGCTACTGGGGATTGAACCAGGGGCACTTTACCACTGAGCTGCATTCCTCAGCTCTTTTTTGAGACAGGGTCTCACTAATTTGCTGAGCCTGGCCTCAAACTTACAATCCTTCTGCCTCAGCTTCCTGAGTATAGGTATGTTCCACTGCATCCAGCAAGTTTTCTAATTTTTTTTTTAGCTTTTAAAATTTCAAACAACTGTTTATTCTTTTGTTTGTTTGTTTTTGCTACTGGGGATTTAACCCAGGGGTGCTTAACCACTGAGCCACATCCCCAGCCCTTTTTCTATTTTGAGATAGCATCTCATTAAATTTCTTAGGGCTGAGGCTGGGGATGTAGCTCAGTTGGTAGATTGCTTGCCTCGCATGCACGAGGCCCTGGGTTCAATCTTCACAATAAATAAATAAATAAATAAATAAATAAATAAAATTAATTTAAAAAGTTGCTGAGGTTGGCTTTGAATTCTCGGTCCTTGTGTCTCACCTCCTGAGCTTCTGAGATTATAGGGGTGTGCCACTGTACCAAGCTGTGTTTGTTATCTTTTTAAAAATCCAGTGAAATGAATCAAGAAAAGACCATAACCTCACAACTGGATGTCATAGCACCTTCCAGGTGGCTTGAAAGTCCAGCAGAGCCAGTCAGCAATGATCCCAGATTCTAGATGGTGCCTGAGCCTCCTCTGGGGCCATTTCAGGTTCTTTATCTTTTATTTATTTTAAACAATTAAAAAAAATTGTGACATACTCATCAAGTTACACACCGTGCCTTTTTGGAATCTTCTGAGAGCAGCCCCACATGAGAGGCTGAAGAGTTTGATTTCAAGCCATGTCACAGCCCCAGGGCCAAGCAGGAGTCTGAAGTCAACTCTGGCACCAGACCCTGTGCCCTGTCTCCTTACTCTCCTTGGCTTCCTTTCAGGTCATTCCCAAGGACTACAAGACCATGACTGCGCTGGCCAAAGCCATCTCTAAGAACGTGCTCTTTGCTCACCTGGACGACAATGAGAGAAGGTAGGTGTGGTGAAGGGCTCGGTCCCTCTCTTCTGCGGCAGCTGCTGTGGTCCCACACCTCACCTCGGGAATCACACCAGTGCCAGAACCATGGGCTCCCAAGGCAGGAATGACTTCTGGAAAATACTGTGCTGTGTGCCCCTGGTCCTGCTCAGGAGAGCTGTCTTGTCCCTGGCAGCTCCCCACTGCTACCCTCAAATCCTAGGCCTGGATGCATTCCCACATGGTAAGCCGGTCCTGGAAACATACCATGGTGCCTCTTTTTGCCCTCATCATACAGGGCTGGGGCTTTCTGGGAAACTGAGGCTGTGTAAAGACGCCCCCCCACCAAACCCCAATTCTTGCAATTAAGTCAGAAAGATTTCAGACGTGTCACTCAGAGCCACAGGCAGGAGTTTATTGAAACGATAAGAAAAAGAAAAGGAGATACCTCCAAGGAGAGAGTGGGTCCTCTCAGAGAAGAAAGGGACAGCATGCCTCTCCTGCCCCCCAGTTTTATTGGGGATCCTGGAGAAGTTTCCAGAGAGTCCTGTCCAGGTCCACCTCTTGACATTTGACTGATAGTAGGATGACATCAGACTTTCAAGTCCCCACTGCCATGACAACTCTAGGTCACTTTGGCCCATGCTGACCAGTTTTAATTGGATTCTTAATCATAAATTGTTACAGATTTTATGGCTTAGGAGAAATTATCCTTATCTCCCTGAGTTCCGGGATCTGGTTTGTGTAAAGGGTCACAAACGTGTCCCCCTTCAGGGTAACTTGTGTTCCTCTTATCAACATTATTTTGGGCCTGCATTTCTCCGGTAGATAACAGGTAGTTTGCTGAGGAATGTGACATATCCTGTCTACTTAAGCCAGGCAGGGCTGCAGGTAAATTGCTTTTTTGGAAAAGAAAGCATGTGGGGGTCAGTACTGTGGGCCAGGATTATAGAATTATTCCCTTAACCTCCCTGTTAGGCTGACTGTTCCAGCACCTTCCATATGCTAGGACCTGCCTGGCCCTTGCAAAGATGGACAAAAATACGTACCCCACTCTTCCACTTGTCCTTGGAGTCCCAGTTCATAGTTCTCAGGCCAGGGTGGCTGAGTCTTGGTGAGTAGGCGGGAGGCCAGGATGTTCCAAGAAGAGGGACTTGTGAGCTTCAGGGGTTCAAATGCTGTGGTTGGAAAGTTGATCATAAAAATACTTGGAAAACTCAGAAATTTTTGATAAAGCAAAAAAGTAAATATGTCCCCTGACACCTGACTCCCAAAGATAATCCCTGGAGCATTTTGGGACCGTCTTTAGGGTTACTTTCCTGTAAACACCCTCTCTCCACGGACCTTCACAGAACAGAATCTCATTCCGTACACTGTCATACCTTGGATGTCCTGAATCTCTTTCTCTGTCAATAAAGATATTTTAGTGTTTTTTTAAAAAAGTCAATTTCTACAAAATTACTATACTTTAGCTGCCTTCCTACGATGGCTATTTGCATTTTTAATATTATAAACAACCATTTGATGACCGGGTGGTCATCATTGAGTTCTTGTCCATTTATTTCTTCAAAATAAATTCCTTAACAAAGATCAAAGCATGAATAATATTTTAAAATTTACTTCTTTTTTAAAAAAATATTTTTGGTAAGTTGTAATTCTTCATTAGATCAACTGATCACGTTTTATTAAAAGTTCGAGACAAAATCCAAATAACACACAATATTTAAGAAAAGACTCTTTGTTCTACTCCCCAAGGAACCACTAGCAGTGGGCTAGGATGGTCTTTCTAGGCTATTCTCTGGGTTTGCATGCATCTCTCCACCTAAGCTTACATGGGGACTGACAGTATGGTACACACCAGTAATCCCAGCAACTCAAGAGGCTGAGGCAAGAGACTTACAAATTTGAGGCCAGTCTGGACAACTTAGGGAGGCCCTGTCTCAAAATTTAAAAAGAGGGTGGCTGCGGATGTTGCTCAATGGTAGAGCATTTATTTAGCGTGTGTGATGCTTAGGTTAATTCCCAATACTACAAAACAAAACAAAACAAAAAAATGAAGTATGCATGTGGGAATCCTTCACCCAACATCAGGGCATGCTCAATGTACCGAGCTATAAACGCTGTGCTTGGTATACTGATGATGCTCTAGGAGGCCTTCTAAAAGTGTAGATAGATCTCATTTTCTTTTTTAGCATTTGCAGTGTTCCTTTGTAAAAATGAATCAGAGTTTTTTTCACCTCCCCCTTTGCCAAGTTCTCCTAGGTTTCTTATTTCTGATGTTACAGTGTTTCCTTGAAGAGCGAAGCACAGAGTTTTTACACAGCAGACTTTCCCAGAGTGGCTCTGAGTCCAGGAGATTGGACTCTCAAATCCTGCAGGGTGTGCAAAGGCTTTTATAAAGTACATTTTTGCCGTGTTTTCACCCAGAATGGCCAGTGGGCGGCCTGCAGGAGCTCTGTGTAGGGCTGAGATTCCTGACTTCTCACATTGCTGTAGAGAATCCCCCTCTGCCCACTGCTCCTGCCAGCTTGGTCCAGAGTGTCCTCTGACCCCTGAGCTTGAACCCTAAGCTTGGTCCACAGCAGCTGGTGTAGTATGGTGCAGAGCTATGGTTTAATCGATCCTTGTTGTACCTGTGACTGCCAGAATCCCAGGTGGGGACTGTGGCACTGAGGGGCACGTTGGGCAAGGACAGCATGCAGTCAGTCCCCTTGTTCTCTCGTGCTTTCGGTGTGCTAGAAGGGTCCACATGTGGCCAGTACTCATATGGAGCCCATGATATCCCCACCCTAGAAGTTATTTATGTTCAAGGAAACATGGAGTCATTTTCTCTGATTCCTGGGTTGTGCAGCCTCCTTGGAAGTTTCTGAACAAGGTAGTATCCTGAGCTATTTTGCTCAGGGAGAAGGGTTTAGGCTCAGAGTTGTTTTTTTTTTTTTTTTCCTTTTTTTTGATGGTGCTGGGGGTTGAACCCAGAGCCTTGTGCATTCGAGGCAAGCACTCTACCACTGAGCTACATCCTCAGCCCTAGGCTCAGATTTAAAGAAGACTGTTCAGCAAGATCCCCCATCACTGGAGGCCAGGGGTGACCTCCCACCCTGAAGGCCTTCAGGCTCTAGTGAGGGGCAGTAGGGAGGTAGGCCCCCCAAATATACTCACAACCTAACCCCTGGGGCCTGGGGATGCCTCCTACATAAGCATGAAAGGACTTTGCAAATGTGACTAAATCGAGGGTCCCCGTGGGAGATGATTCTGGATTCTTCAGGCATATTTTGAAAACTATCCCATGTGTCCTTGCTGGCGGGGGATGGGGAGGGGCTGGGCAACACACAGATGAGGAGGATGTGGGCCCACGCAGGCCGGGTGGGGCACTGTGGCCTCGAGTCACAGAGGAGCCACAGGAAACTGGGGGAGGCAGGAGGGCTTCCCCTGGAGCCGCTGGAGAAGCATTGCCCTGCCCATACCTGGGTTCCTACCCACTGATTCTGATTTTGGACATCTGGACAGTTGAGAGGAAAAAAATTCGGTTATTTTAAGCCCCAGTTCATAATAGTCAGGGCAGCCCTGGTCACCGGGGCTAGGTGACTGAAGTGTTGTACCTATTTTAAGTTGAATTTAAACATCCATTTACAGTGTAATTTAAGTTTAGATTTTGAATGGGTGATACATTCACATGTTAAAATTTCAGTAAGTGTAGAGTGAGAGCTCTCATCTGGAGACTGCCTGAGGACCCCTGCTTGACCCTGCTGGGCCTCCCAGGACCCTCTGTGGCCCCTCTGCACACAGACCCAAGGGCCAGGAATCACCTGTTTCATGGCTCACTGTCACACAGACCATTGGTAATGAAACTTCAAGTCCTCAGGGGAGGGGAGCTGAGTGACTGGGCCTGGGATCTTATTGGCCCTGCTAACTCACTTTTATTTGGGGAGGTAGATGCTGGGGAACCCAAGGGTACTTAACCACTGAGCCACATCCCCAACCTATTTTTTATTTTATTTAGAGACAGGGTCTCACTGAGTTGCTTAGTGCCTTGCTTTTGATCCGCCTGCCTCAGCCTCCCGTGCTGCCACCGTGCCTGGCCTAACTCATTTTTGTGCCAAATGGAAGGAGTCACCTCTGGATGGCCAAAGCATGGTGGGCACTTCAGCTGACTGGGCCACCCCAGTGCTATGCCCTCTCGCATAACCAGGCAGCAAATTCAGCCCAGTCTTGTCCTTTGTAGCTGAGAGGCAGGTGGCAATGACACCCTAGAATTGTGGGAGGGGCTCACTGGATGCAGAGGAAGCAGATGGCTTGATGAGAGACTGTGCTTTCAAGGCTGGCCCGAGGAGGAAGCGCTCTCTCAGGGCGTGTCCGTCTGTTTCAGGTCTTCTATTTTGTACTGAGGAAAGCTCACTTTCCATATCGAAATGCTGGGCTCTTTTTTCTGGCGACAGTCTCTAAAGAAGCAGGCGGATGGCTCAGGACCTGTTCCAGAGGGAGTGGTCAGGGAGGCACTGTCTCTTGACCTTTCACATGACATCTCCCCGTGCAGCATCCAGAGCCTTTGCTTTTTTTTCCACTGTTCTAGAAGCTGGGCTTCACGGCTCTGTCTCGCCTCAGCTGTGGTTTGGCAGGTCCAGCAAAGTTCCTTCCAGGTTTACGGGGTGTCTGGCACGCCCTGATCTTGGGCTGCCTGCGGCTCCTCTGCTTCCCTGCGTGGGCAGAATAAAGCAGAATATTCCTTACAAAGGAATCCACTTGCGGGCGAGCACACCTTCTTGCCTAACGACTTTGCCCTCCAAATTTAGATTCAAGACAAACCCATTCTCATGGGCTGGGTGATTTTACTCTTGTCAATTTATAACGGTGTCTTTTTACATTGCACCAGAGATACTTAAGCTTGGAGAAGGGTGAAGATTATCTTTAATTAAACCCTCTATTTAAAATAAGATAATGCAGAGTGGTTGTGGGGGGAGGCTGATTCTCCCAAGCTTCCTGCTGTCTCTTGCAGGATGTCAGTATTTCCAGTCTCGCCTTACTGAAGGCTCTCGGCAGCCCTCTGAATGGTGCCCCAAGGAGCATAGGGTGAGCTTTGCAGCCTCTGTACCCTCCTTGCCCTTTCCCAAGGACACACAGTCCACTGGAAGCAGAGCCAGGGTTCCATCCTGTTGTCCAAGAATTATCAGTGTGGGGGTCTTCATGTCCCAGGGTGAATGTTAGCTCCAGGGCACGGGGTCTGGCCTGGTGGGTGTTGAGGCAAGAAAGAGAATCAGGAGAGTCCTGAATACAGAGTATGGGGCTGGAGTGGAGCCCTTACACACACATGCACACACTTACACACATAATTGTGCATGCACACGCAATCTCACTCAGACACCACAATTTAAGGTGTGTCAAGACATCTTTTAAAAGGTGAGAGCTGCACACTGCTGTTTATGAGTTGTAACTGTGAAGTCGTTCTTTGTGCCTCGGTTTCCTCAAGTGTCAAATGAGGGTGATAAAACCCTGGAGGGTTGGGGTGAGGATGTAATGCAATTAAAGTCCATATGTGTGTTATCATCACCATCATAGTCGTTATCATCATCACCATCGCCATCACCACCATCTGATCATCACCATTGCCATCACCCTACTCACCACCATTATCGTCATCATCGATGTTGTCATCATCACCATTGTTATCACCACTATCATCTTCATCGTCATTACCTCTACCGCCATCATCACCACCACTGTAGCCATCATCACTATCACCTGCGTCGTTAGGTCCCTGGGAGGTCATCTTATCTCCTATCTCAGTGTAAAGAAGAGAGCTCCAAGGCTCCGTGAGGGGAAGGCCCTTGTCCCTGTGCCAGGCCACATAGCAAATGTCCAAGCTGGGACTGGAACACAATACCCTGGGCCTGCCCCTTCACGGCCCCTAACAGTCACATGGCTCCTAGGGAGGGCCTGGGGATGGCTGACAGCCTCTCACTGGGTGTTGACTGTGAGCAGCAAGAGTAGATTCTCACCCCTCCCATTGAGGCCCTGGGCAGTTAGTTCTTGGCTGGGGACAGGAGCAGCCCCAGAAGTTGGCCCCTGGGTGCTTGGGAGTCCTGGGATGTGTCTGAAGCATCTGTTTCTGGCCTGGGAGATTGTACTTCAGGCCCAGGGGAAGGAGACAGAGGTTCCTGGGCTCCATCCTGGCCCCTTCACAGCTGCCCTGATCGGGGTGTCTCTAGAGGGAACACCGTTGAACCCCTGGGAGCCAGGAAGTGTGCTAATTAGGCAGCATTGCCTGGGTTTGCACTGTGCATTGGGCCCTCAGCCGGGACCTCTGTAGGAGCTGCCAGATGGGCAGGCAGGTGAGGGTGTCTCGCTCTGGGGCGGCCTCCCTGGCAGCAGCTCCTGCTCTCTGCTGCTCTAATTAAAACAGACCTCTGGCCTGAGTGCAGCACCCCTGGCCACGCAGCTGTCTCTCCTGCTATCTGTTGCTGTCTCTCTTCCTCCCACCCGCGTATCTTTGTAGTCTGTTTTTTTCCACAAATTGGCTCCAGGCCTTAGGTGATGGGAAAAACATACTGTCTGCCCAGTCACATGCAGCCTGAAGGAGCTGTCTCTTTGCTGCTCTGAGCCTTTTCGGTCCCTTTTCTCCAGCCTGTCTTGGGCTTTGGGACTTTGTGCTTCCCTTTCAGGCAACATTCAAAAAAACAAAATTTGCATTTTGGAAAACGCAGGGCCTCATCTGAGGAGAAGCTTATTGGCTTGAACATGCAAAAGATTTGATTTTCCTCTGGCACAAAGCCAGGCTTGCTGTAGACAAGAGGTTAACAAATCTTCAGTTTTAGAGGCCAGAATCCAGTGGGAGGCCGAAATCGGAGCTCTGGAGCTGGCATGGGATGATGGGTCTGTCGCCAGTTCCACCTTCCTCACCTGCATCGTCTTGACGGGGCCTCTCCACTGCCCTCTGAGGCTGGCTTTGTGGGACAGATGAGGCACAGAGAGCCTAAGCAAGCAGCCCAGGGCCACAAAGCTGGGAGGAGAGGAGGCTGTGACTTGAGCCCAGACTCTGGGCTGACCTGTCTTCCCCCCCATGAGTGTACACAGCTCATTTCCCTCTCAGAGGATAGCAACAACCTTTTGAAGAGAACAAGAGTTTTCCAAGTGCTCAGAATTTTCCAGGTGATGGAGCTGTCGTGTGGATCGGGAATTGTGGCACATGTTCAATCTCTGTGAGGTTCTCCATTTGAAAGGACTGTCAGGGTGCCTTATATTGAAGCACAGGAGACGGTAACAGTGTGGTCTTGTGCTGCATTCAGTTCCTGGGTTTGGGGTGAGAGGAGCCATGGAGTGCCCTCATCCTGAGGGCCACCTGGCCTCGGCTGTGAGTCTTGCCCATGGCCTTGCTTCTTTGATACTTAAGGTTTTAAAACTTCTAGAATTAAATGGTGTGTACGTCTCCAGCATGCCAGAGACCCCTTTCCCAGCCATTCACCTTTTTAGGTCACACAGGTTGGATGACAGAGGCCCCCACTCCCACCATATGGACCTCTGAGTCTAGAGAAGGTGTGGGTGCTCATCACTGGTTGCTGAGAAAAGACCTCTCCAAGTCTATCCAGGCCTCAGGCTGCAGGGCCTGGACCCAGGGCCAGGCAGACACTCTGCAGGGTACCCCCTGGTGGTGGTCTGGGCCACTGCGCTTTTCTGGGGCAGGGGGTGATTGGCTTTCAGACTCTGGATCCTTGAGTCCCAGTACCTAGAAATAGCCTAGGTGCTACCAGTAGGGTGAAGAATTCACCAACTGGATGGGTGTGAGCTGGCTGTAAGGAGAGATCTGGAGAGAAGGTGGCAGCATGGGGAGACCCTTGTCCACTGGGCTGTGTGCTGAAGACAGCACCTCCTCATTCATGTGGACCTTCCTGTTCCCCATGTGTCAGGCTCAGTGAAAGCAGGTGGCCTGTCCAAGGCCACACAGTTCCCTTGGTGCCTAGATCAAGCCTCCTGATGAGTATGTACGCCCTCCTCCCGGCTCCCTGCAGAATGCGAAAACACTTGAATTTGTAACTCAGTCTTGGATGGTGCTTCCCAAGACCCAGGCAGGGGCCATGAACCTGGCTGAGAGCTGTAGGGACATAGCCCCATGTGCCTCATGGTGATCTTGGGGGATGTGTCATGGGAATGTCATCCCCACTCCATGTGGGGAGTCTGACTCCCAGAAAGCTAGAGGGCCCCCCCCCAGCTTTGTGGCCAGCCAGAGTGTGAACCCTGGCTCGATGGCTATTGTGCTCCTCTACATGTCCCCACCTGGGACGTGGCCATCTCTCCTGACAGGGAGGCCCCTCAAGTAGGGACCAGTATTTAAAAAGTGAATTGTTCCCCCTGTACTGGGGGTCGTCACTTGGGACATGTCCATTGGATGCTGCAGGACCACTGAGGAGAGGGAGCTTTCAGCTGTGCCTTCAAGGATGGGTAGTTTTCCAGGTAAGGCAGAGCAGGGAGATGTTCCCAGGGAGAGTGCTCATGCTAAGGTTGGAGGTTCTGGACAGGTGCCAGGTGAGCTGGGAGCTGGCTCGGTCACCAAGGAGTGGAGCTGAATGACACGGCTGCAGCCCGTGGCCAGGGCTGCTCAGCAGGAAGCTGCTGTTTCTGGAAACAGAGGTACAAGGGGCAGATCAGAGCGGTGTGATATGTCTGCCAGTCAGAAATTTCTGGTGCGTTCCTCTTGGATATCGTCTCGTGTCAGCCCACATCCTCCCCTTATTCCTTTTGCAGACATCTGTGCGCTGGGCTCGCTGGGTCCAAGGGACGGTTTCACTTCTGAAGGATGTGTCTGGAAAGCTTGCCCTGACTCCTGCTGGCCCAGCTGCGTGTTAGGAGTCTGTTGGATCAGCCTCGTGGCTCTTGGGCCTGTCTACTAGGGAAATCATCTCACCATCAGGCCGGTTTCTGGGCTGTGGCCTGCTCAGGAGCCCTTTTTAGAAGGACCCCGTGCTGAAACCGGGGCTCTATCATTGCAAATTTCTCATCTTTGAAGAGGGGGCTGCACTGTTGACTGCACCAAGCCCTAAAATGATGACCTGGTTCTTTGAGAGCTATCCTGATGGCTGAGTTATTTCTTTTCTTTTCTCTGTCCTTCTCCTCCTCCTCTTTTTTGATACTAGGGATTAACCCTGAAGTGTTTTACCATTGTCTCACACCCCCAGCCCTTTTTAGTTAGAGACAGGCTCTCACTAAGTTGCTTAGGGCCTTGCTAAGTTCCTGAGGCTGGCCTTGAATTTGCAGTCCTCCTGCCTCAGCCTCTTGAGCTGCTGGGATTACAATCATGCACCACCACACCTGGCTTGCCTGAGTTATTTCTAAACTAAAAAATTCAGGCTGTGATTAAACACATTGCACTTATTTTCCCAAGTAGCTGCTGGTCTTCCGACCTGGTCTATGACACTTTTTCTCATGCAGAAGTTTTAAATTTGTTCTGTGTCTTTCCCCTAAATTTTAAAAATGTGGTTAAATGTATATGACATAAAAATCCATCACTTTAACCACTCCTAAGTGGAGAGTCCAGCAGCATCTCCACTGTCTACCTCCAGTCCTTCTCATCTTCCTCAATGGAGATAGCATCCCTTAGACATTCATTCTCCAGATCCTCCGCAGCCCTCGGCTCCCACCATCCTACTCTGTACCTGTGGAGCCAACTGCTCTAGGGACCTCTTTGAGTAGAATCAGACAGTACTTATCCTTGACTGGGTGTCACCCTCTCTAGGTACATCCATCTCTAGTCTGTGTCAGAACCTCACTCCTTGTTATGCTGAGGATACTCCTGAAGCCTCGCTTAGATTTTCATCCTGGGGTCTGGTGGCAGTGGAGGGGTTGGGGTTCGGGTTTGGTCCTGTGGAGCTGAGGGGCCTGTAGCACCTGGGGTGGAGGCCCAGTAAGCTGTGAAGAGTCACCAACCAGGAATCCCTGGCCTCGTATATCCCAGCTTAACTCTTTCAGTCAATGGTGTCTTGAGTTTCTAGACTTTTGAATTCTATTGTTTTAAAATCTGGGGAACTAACATAGCATAGCTAACTCTGTGTTTGGACAAGTAAGCGCTGCCCTCTGCATTCACATCACTTCCTCAGAGGGGGTGAAGAAACACCAGGGAGGCGTTGAGGACAGAGCCTGCGACGTGTGCACCTGGCTTTCTCACACTCACCCCCTGCCCTCTCTTTCCCACTTGGCCTTGCCTGTAACGGCAGCTCTGGGCAGGAGCCATGCATGGGTCCCCGTGCGAGCTGTGCTGCAGGTGAGGAATGTGGCTGTGTCCAGCCTGGAGGAGGCCCAGATCCACCTCACAGGACTGCCTGGAGCTGCCTTCCCTGCAGCGGGCAGCCTCAGTCCCCAGCACACTGTGCAGGAGGTCAGGAGCTTGGCCAGAGAGGAGAGGCCTCTAGGCAGCCCAGGAAGGGCAGGGTGGCCCCGGGGCCAGGAGTCAGGGTCTGAGGAACCAAAACCCCGCATCTTCCTTGAGCTTCCACTGTGAGCAGCCCTCCCCATCCCTGCTCACCAGCAGCTTTAGCAGGCAGGTTAGGGAAGGTGGTTAGGGAAGAGACACAGGCCAGCACTTACACGCTGTTCTCCTAGCCAGATTTTCCCTAGGGGTTTAGCCTGGAGCTGTACTGGGTAGAAGGGCAAGGTCTTGTGTCTCCAGGTGGGGGTGACACATTCCATCTGCTTACAGGTTTTTGAGGCTTGGACTTTCTGACCAGAGCTGACATCTGCTATCCTTCCCCTGTCTGAGTGTCCCAGGGGGGACAGTAGGGCACAGACCAGGGAAGCCAAATATCCCTGTAGGCCTAGGCCTCGGCTGACCCTCAACAAGGAGTAGGGGGGGGGTGATGCCCAGGCTTGGCAGACAGAAGCCAACCTGAGCAAGACCCAATTTTACATCAGTCTTACTTCACGGGTCTGCCCTCTGGTCATGGGTAGCCACACCCAGCTGAGGCTCTGGAAGGATTTCTGTCAACCTCATAGGGGCCTGCGGTACAGAGGGCTTGGGATGGCAGTGGAATATTATTGGATACCCTGGTGTCCCTCCCCTGCACCATTGACAGCCTTACCACTGGAGCCCAAGAAGGGTGGAGACTTCCTTTCTTGTCACCGAGGGGGAAGCAGTTTGCTCAGGCCCCTTTTGGTCTCAAGGGGGCAGAAATGTCTCCAAGTGCCTCCTCAGGAAGGTCACAGGGCAGCTCCTCCTTTTCCTCCTGAATGTTGCATTTTTCGTTCTAATAAAAATTCATAATCTGGAAATGGAGAAATAGAGAGGAAAACAGACCACCCAAAGTGTCCCTTGTCAGCATCTCAGCATTTCCTCTACAGCTTTTTTTTCCCCCTGTGTTAAGTTTTTTTGGAGGGGGCAAAGGGGGGTACCAAGTATTGAACTCAAGGGCACTCAACCACTGAGCCACATCCCCCGCCCTATTTTTTTTTTAATATTCATTTTTTAGTTGTAGGTGGACACAATACCTTTATTTTATTATTAGGTGGTGCTGATCATGGAACCCAGTGCCTCATGCATGCAAGCACGGAGCCACAACCCCAGCGCCCCCCAGCCCTATTTTGTATTTTATTTAGAAACAGGGTCTCGCTGAGTTGCTTATTAGCACCTTGCCATTGCTGAGGCTGGCTTTGCACTCGTGATCCTCCTGCCTCAGCCTCCTGAGCCGCTGGGATTACAGGCATGCGCCACCGCACCTGGCCTGGGTTAACTTTTGAAGCTCAACTGCACCGATATCCTCGGTTCCCTCCCATCTGTGTCAGGCCATGGCTCACCCATGGTGCCTGCCTGCGTTCCCATGGCAATGTGTGCAGCTGCCACTGATATGCCTTCCTGTTCCCCCCTGGCGATTGTCACGGAGAGTCTAGCCTTCCCCATGGGGACCAGAGTCTTTGGATTGTATCGGTCTAATGAGTTTTCAGTTAATCCTGCGAAGATGCCCGGGAGTCATTGTGAGGAAGGGGTGTCATTCTTTATTAGGTTAAAAGGCCTCCAAGATACTGTTTTTTAAAAACGTTTATCATGGAAAATTTCACAAGTATTCAAAGGAAGAGAAACTGGGGCACACACCATGTGGTCCCCCCAGGCGGTTCCCAGTCGGTCTGTTGGATTTTGTCTTCTTCCCACCCACCGACCCCAGAAGCCATCCTCAGCCATCAGACAGTGTTGTCTGTGAATATTTCAGTCCAAGTCTGCTAAATTTCAATCTGGCTTCTTGTCCTTGTGGCGTCCCCACATCCGATACGCATGGCAGGGTAGCATGGCTGTTCCTTGTAGGGGCGCAGAGCTGCTGCCCAGGGTGCTGTCTCTGGAGTGGGCTGCCTGAGGGATTCACTTCCCCTTCAGGGGCTCAGCTGGCGCTGTCAAGGAGTGTCCCTGTGCAGTCCTCTGGGCTCTCTCTGCTGCTCTGGGGATTACAGGAAGGTGGCCTTTGGAGCAGGTAGCACTGTCAGAAAAGAGGCAGGACCTCCGGACAAGACACTGATTTTCATGTTTGACAAGCTGCTCACTGAAGATCTGACCCTCCCTGCTTCTCATGTTGTGGGGTGACAGCTGGCTCATGCTTGTCCTTCAGAAAAAGCAACAGTTGCTAAGAGTCGGGCAAACAAAGATGTGCTTTGACTCCCAGGAACAGCTGCAGGAGGGGGACAGCCGTGTCCTGTCAGCTGCTGAATCAGAATATTCAGGCTGCCTGAAATGGAGCTCTTTAACCCTTTGGCGCCACTGAGAACTTCCTCTCCTCCCTGTCTCCCAAGAAACGTCTTATTTTCTAACGGTCAAGCTTTCTTGCTTCTCAACGCTAGACATTAAAGTTTTTGGACTGAACTGAGGCTAATCTGGGTTATTGAGGAAGAGAAGGTCAGTATGATTCAGTCCTTTGTCCATCCATCCAACCTCCCACCATCCATCCATCCATCCATCCATCCATCCAATGATTCATGCACACATGCGTTCATTCATTTATAGATCCATCCATTCATCCATCCAGCTAACTTAGGCTTGTTACCACCTACCATTCATCCATCCCTCCATCCATCCATCATCCACCCATCCATTCAACTATTCATTTATACATAATTCATTTACACATCCTTCTATTTATTTGTCCACTCACCACCATCTATCCATCCATCCATCCATCCAATTATTCAACCACATATGCATTCATTCATTCATCCACCCATCAATTCATTCATTTATACATCTCTTTATTCATCCATCCATCCACCCACCCATCTACTCACCATCCATTCACCCATTTATTCACTCACCTATCCAATAAATACTGATTGTGAGTCTTCTATGTGCTAGGTACAGGCAAATAAGGCCCATAAATGTGACAGGATTGAGAGGGGAACATGCAGATTGTTGCTCTTTCTTCCAAGAAGAAAGTGCCTCTTGGTTCCTACCCTCAAGGTGGGGGAGGGGAAGGTGGATCCAGAAAGCATTGTGCCCCCATAATTGAATCTTTGTCTTCCCAAGACTCATAAGCTGATTTTCTGACAATGAGAAACCTGATTCCTTACACTCATAGGGCTGTATCCTGACAAACAACCTTTTGTCTTCTCTTGTATGACTCCCAAATGTACCTATAAGGTAAGGCTGTGATTACCTTCATATACAGAGGAAGGAAACTGAGGTGAGGGAGACTCCCCTGAAACATGCTCTCATCCACCAGAGATCTGTGTGTTGATTGTGAATTGTGCATGGCCAATTGGAGAAGCACCACAGTGATGGGAGCTACCTTCACTCCTTCATTCAGCAAGTGTTTATTGAGAATCTGCTGTAGTCCAGACCTGCTCTAGGGGATGGAGATACACAGACAACTCAGATGAAAACCCTTGGCTTTCTGGAGCTTTGTTCTAATAGAAGAGACAAAGAGTGAACAAGATACATTGCTGACATACAGTGTATGAAGGAATTAGGGAGTTCTAGAGAGAAACCTGAGGCCATGGGGCTGAGACTGTAGTGTTGGAGGCCTGGGAAGGCCTTGCTGAGAAGGGAGGTTTGAAGAAAAGCCCAGGGACAGTGGAAGTGAACCAAGCAGGTGTCAGGATTCACAGCAACGGGAGTGCAGGTGTAAAGCCACTGAGGTCAGGGACATACCTGGAATGATTAAAAATCCCCAAGGAGGCCAGTGAGGCTGAAATAGAGCCAGGGAAGAGGCCAGTGATAGACAATGAGGATAGAGGAATGGGGGCCACATCATGTAGGGTCTTCAGACACTCAGGACCTAGGAAAGCTATAGGCAGAGGACTTGCATGTTCTAGCAGGGTCGGTCTGCTCTCTATTAAGATTAGTCTGGAGGGTAGGGGGGATAAGGGCAGAAGTGGAAAACCCACTTAAGCTGTTTTGCTAACTCAGGCGGAGGTGGTGATATCTTGGACCATGGCCATACCTTTGGAGGTGATATGTGGTTGGTTGGTTATCCAATATCAGGGAAGAGGCTATGTTTAGCCTGAGATGGTTCAGCTGTGAGATTGTTTCCAGTCTGGGTTCCTCTCTTGGTTGTGGGATTCCTTGGAGGCAAAGGAAACAAACATCAATGATGGGGGATTCCAACATGGCGGCGGGCGCGGAGAGATCGAGTCCCTGACCTCTTCAGCTGTGCAGGCATAGGGAGTCGTAAACAACCTAAATCTGTTTGCTCAGGATCACTAGGCAATGCTGAGCTGACGTGGATCTGGGGCGAACAGTCTGGGCCTCTCAGAACACACACTGAGCCCGGATCGGCTGAATTCAAGCTCCCGTTCGCCTGCTTCCTGCAGACAAACAGCTGTGACTCAGCACTAATCCATCCGGCTGAAACAACTGGTCGGCCCTTCTCATCCTACAGAGGTAAATGCCTACCGAGCCTTCATAGGTAGTGGCCACAAGTTTGAAACGGGGCTTGGGAGAGACAGTAAGGACACACCCGTTGCATTGGTCACCCGGCAAAGGGAAACGAACTGCCGCCATTTGCAAGAGATACCACCATGGCAGAGAACTGACGTCACCAGACTGCTGCGGAGGAGATAACTTCATTGAACCTGCGGCTACAGGTGTGTAATTCCCTAGCCTTCCCTCTCCACACATCGGGGAAACCTTAAGGGTCCCTCCCGGCTCTCCCGTAAGGGCCTCTCCCAGCTCTCCCGTGAGCGCGATAGCCAGACCGAGGGAATCAGACGTGACGCGGGACTCGCGGCGTGGAACTCCCGGCTACCGCTCCCACCAGTGCCGACAACTGAGGTCTCTTGCATCAGCTATCGGGGGCGTGGCTACCGGAGGGCAAGTAAAATTCGCTGAGGATTCTCAGCCCCAAGCTCTACAAACTTAGGGTCTGAGGGAATGGCAAACTGGAAGAGTGTGCCCAGTCATTCATGAAAACAGGGCTCCCAGGAGCAGCAGACCTGGCGTGTAGCCAGTATTGTGGTGAGCGGCACCCGTGAGAGGGGCCTGGTTAGAGGAAAAGTGGGAAGTGACTAGACACAAGAGGAGGCCCTAGGCACTCAGGATTGGAGACTCGCCCAGTCTGGGAGGAGCTGCTGCACAGTGATTGGTTCCCGCGTATTGACAGGAGAAACTTGACCTGGTGGGCACAGCGCCACCTACTGGAAGAGAAGTTAATCAAACTCTAAGACTGCATTTATTAGTTTTTTTTTTGTTTGTTTGTTTTCTTTTTTCTTTTCTCTTTTTTTTTGATTTGGGTTTTTCTTTCATTTTTCTTTCTTGTTGTTTTGTAAAATTTTTTTTACAAAATTTTTAAAAAATTTTTTTCTTCTAATTTTAATTTTAATTTTTTTAAAAATTTTTTTTTTCTTTTTTTACTTCCTATTTTTTTCTTCTTTTGTCTTTTCATTTCTTTTCAATTATCTTATCCCCCCTTCCTTGAATTCTACCTGCTTACTCTCATTCTCTTTAGTGACTTCTTCCCTTCCCTTCTAATACCTTTCCTCCCAAGCATCAAATAAATTTATAGGAGTAAACAGTAACTCAGCAGTCAAACAGAACAAGAAGTAACATGAGCAGCTTCAAAAAGCAAGGAAGAAAAGGAGTGCAAATAATGCAGGACAGCCTAAATATTCAGGAGGACCTAGAGTCATCAGAAAAATGGTCATATAAAGAACTCAAGGAACACCTTAGACAGATGGAATGGAACCTTAAAGAGGATACAAGACAGCAAATTCAAGCAGCAAAAGAACACATTGAGAGTGAATTACATAAACAGATAAAAGAAGAAGTTAAGCATCTTTATCAGGAGATAGAGATTATCAAAAATAATCAAACAATAATTCTAGAAATGAAGGAAATGATAAACCAAATTAAAAACTCAATTGAGAGTATCACTAACAGAGTGGAGCAAGTAGAAACCAGAACGTCAGATAATGAAGACAAAATATATCATCTTGAAAAGAGTCTAGCCAACTCAGAAAGGCTGGTAAAAAATCACGAGAAAAACATCCAAGAGTTATGGGATAACATAAAAAAACCAAACTTACGAGTCATCGGGATAGAAGAAGGTACAGAGATTCAAACCAAGGGAATGAGTAACCTACTGAATGAAATAATTACAGAAAACTTTCCAGAAATAAAAAAGGAAACAGATATACAAATTGAAGATGCATACAGGACACCGAGCACACAAAATCACAGTAGACCAATGCCAAGACACATTGTTATGAAGATGTCCAATATACAGAACAAAGAGAAAATATTAAGAGCTACAAGAGAAAGGAGACAGATTACATTCAGGGGTAAACCAATAGGGTTAACAACAGATTTTTCATCACAGACACTGAAAGCAAGAAGGTCATGGAACAATGTATTTCAAACACTGAAAGACAATGGATGCCAACCAAGAATTCTGTATCCAGCAAAATTAAGCTTCAGGTATGACAACAAAATAAAAATCTTTCATGATAAACAAAAGCTAAAAGAATTTGCAGCCAGAAAACCAGCATTGCCAAACATTTTGAGCAAAACACTACACGAGGAAGAAATGAAAAACAATAACCAAAACCATCAGTAGGAAGTGCCTCGGTAAAGACAGAGGGCGAGGGGAAAGATAATCATGGAGAAACAAACTAAATTTTTTAAAAAAAGGATAAACAATCAAACATGGATGGAAGTACAAACCATATATCAATAGTAACTCTGAATGTTAATGGCTTAAACTCTCCAATAAAGCGACATAGGCTGGTATCATGGATTAAAAAAACAAATCCAACAATATGCTGCCTCCAGGAGACACATCTGATTGGAAAAGACATACACAGGCTGAAGGTTAAAGGATGGGAAAAAATATACCACGCACACGGTCCCCGTAAGCAAGCAGGGGTGGCCATCCTCATATCGAATAAAATCGACTTCAAGACTAAGTTAATCAAAAGGGATAAAGAAGGACATTATATACTGTTAAAAGGAACCATTCACCAACAAGACATAACAATTATCAATATTTATGCACCAAATAATGGTGCTGCGACATTCATAAAACAAATTCTCCTCAAGTTCAAGAATCAAATAGACCACAACACAATAATTATGGGTGACTTCAACACACCTCTCTCACCATTGGACAGATCCTCCAAACAAAAGTTGAATAAAGAAACTATAGAACTCAATATCACAATCAATAACCTAGACTTAACTGACATATATAGAATATATCAACCATCATCAAATGGATATACTTTTTTCTCAGCAGCACATAGATCCTTCTCAAAAATAGACCATATATTATGCCATAGGGCAACACTCAGTAAATATAAAGGGGTGGAGATAATACCATGCATTTTATCTGATCATAATGGAATGAAACTGGAAATCAATGATAAAAGAAGGAAGGAAAAATCCTACATCACATGGACAATGAACAATATGTTACTGAATGATCAATGGGTTACAGAAGACATAAAGGAGGAAATCAAAAAATTCTTAGAGATAAATGAAAATACAGACACAACATATCGGAATCTATGGGACACAATGAAAGCAGTTTTAAGAGGAAAATTCATCGCCTGGTGGTCATTCCTCAAAAAAAGAAAAAACCAACAAATAAATGAGCTCACACTCCAACTCAAAGCCCTAGAAAAGGAAGAGCAAAACAACAGCAAATGTAGCAGAAGGCAAGAAATAATTAAAATCAGAGTGGAAATCAATGAAATTGAAACAAAAGAAACTATTGAAAAAATTAACAAAACTAAAAGTTGGTTCTTCGAAAAAATAAATAAGATCGACAGACCTTTAGCCATGCTAACGAAGAGAAGAAGAGAGAGAACTCAAATTACTAACATATGGGATGAAAAAGGCAATATCACAACAGATGCTACAGAAATACAGAAGACAATTAGAAATTATCTTGAAAACCTATATTCCAATAAAATAGAAGATAGTGAAGACATTGATAAATTTCTTAAGTCATATGATTTGCCCAGACTGAGTCAGGAGGATACACACAATTTGAACAGACCAATATCAATGGATGAAATTGAAGAAGCGATCAAAAGACTACCAACCAAGAAAAGCCCAGGACCGGATGGGTATACAGCGGAGTTTTACAAAACCTTTAAAGAAGAATTAATACCAATACTTTTCAAGTTATTTCAGGAAATAGAAAAAGAGGGAGCTCTTCCAAATTCATTCTATGAGGCCAACATCACCCTGATTCCGAAATTAGGCAAAGACACCTCAAAGAAAGAAAACTACAGACCAATATCTCTAATGAACCTAGATGCAAAAATCCTCAATAAAATTCTGGCGAATCAAATACAAAAACACATCAAAAAAATTGTGCACCATGATCAAGTAGGATTCATCCCTGGGATGCAAGGATGGTTCAATATACGGAAATCAATAAATGTTATTCACCACATCAATAGACTTAAAGATAAGAACCATATGATCATCTCGATAGACGCAGAGAAAGCATTCGACAAAGTACAGCATCCCTTTATGTTCAAAACATTAGAAAAACTAGGGATAACAGGAACTTACCTTGACATTGTAAAAGCTATGTATGCTAAGCCTCAGGCTAGCATCATTCTGAATGGACAAAAGTTAAAGGCATTCCCTCTAAAATCTGGAACAAGACAGGGATGCCCTCTATCACCACTTCTATTCAATATAGTTCTCGAAACACTGGCCAGAGCAATTAGACAGACGAAAGAAATTAAAGGCATAAAAATAGGAAAAGAAGAACTTAAATTATCACTATTTGCAGATGACATGATTCTATACCTAGAAGACCCAAAAAGGTCTACAAAGAAACTACTAGAACTAATAAATGAATTCAGCAAAGTGGCAGGATATAAAATCAACACGCATAAATCAAAGGCATTTCTGTATATCAGCGACAAAACTTCTGAAACGGAAATGAGGAAAAACACTCCATTCACAATATCCTCAAAAAAAATAAAATACTTGGGAATCAACCTAACAAAAGAGGTGAAAGATTTATACAATGAAAACTACAGAACCCTAAAGAGAGAAGTAGAAGAAGATCTTAGAAGATGGAAAAATATACCCTGTTCATGGATAGGCAGAACTAACATTATCAAAATGGCGATATTACCAAAAGTTCTCTATAGGTTTAATGCAATGCCAATCAAAATCCCAACAGCATTTCTTGTAGAAATAGATAAAGCAATCATGAAATTTATATGGAAAAATAAAAGACCCAGGATAGCAAAAGCAATTCTAAGCAGGAAGTGTGAATCAGGCGGTATAGTGATACCAGATTTCAAACTATATTACAGAGCAATAGTGACAAAAACAGCATGGTACTGGTACCAAAACAGGCGGGTGGACCAATGGTATAGAATAGAGGACACAGAGACTAATCCACAAAGTTACAACTATCTTATATTTGATAAAGGGGCTAAAAGCATGCAATGGAGGAAGGATAGCATCTTCAACAAACGGTGTTGGGAAAACTGGAAATCCATATGCAACAAAATGAAACTGAATCCCTTTCTCTCGCCATGCACAAAAGTTAACTCAAAATGGATCAAGGAGCTTGATATCAAATCAGAGACTCTGCATCTGATAGAAGAAAAAGTTGGCTCCGATCTACATATTGTGGGGTTGGGTTCCAAATTCCTTAATAGGACACCCATAGCACAAGAGTTAATAACAAGAATCAACAAATGGGACTTACTTAAACTAAAAAGTTTTTTCTCAGCAAGAGAAACAATAAGAGAGGTAAATAGGGAGCCCACATCCTGGGAACAAATTTTTACTCCTCACACTTCAGATAGAGCCCTAATATCCAGAGTATACAAAGAACTCAAAAAATTAAACAATAAGATAACAAATAACCCAATCAACAAATGGGCCAAGGACCTGAACAGACACTTCTCAGAGGAGGACATACAATCAATCAACAAGTACATGAAAAAATGCTCACCATGTCTAGCAGTCAGAGAAATGCAAATCAAAACCACCCTAAGATACCATCTCACTCCAGTAAGATTGGCAGCCACTATGAAGTCAAACAACAACAAGTGCTGGCGAGGATGTGGAGAAAAGGGTACACTTGTACATTGCTGGTGGGACTGCAAATTGGTGCGGCGAATTTGGAAAGCAGTTTGGAGATTCCTGGGAAAGCTGGGAATGGAACCACCATTTGACCCTGCTATTGCCCTTCTCAGACTATTCCCTGAAGACCTTAAAAGAGCATGCTACAGGGATACTGCCACATCGATGTTCATAGCAGCACAATTCACAATAGCTAGACTGTGGAACCAACCCAGATGCCCTTCAATAGATGAATGGATAAAAAAAAATGTGGCATCTATACACAATGGAGTACTATGCAGCAATAAAAAATGACAAAATCATAGAATTTGCAGAGAAATGGATGGCACTAGAGCAGATTATGCTTAGTGAAGCTAGCCAATCCCTAAAAATCAAATACCAAATGTCTTCTTTGATATAATGAGAGCAACTATGAACAGAGCAGGGAGGAAGAGCAGGAAGAAAAGATTAACTTTAAACAGAGACATGAGATGGGAGGAAAGAGAGAGAAAAGGGAAATTGCATGGAAATGAAGGGAGACCCTCATTGCTATACAAAATTACATATAAGAGGTTGTGAGGGGAATGGGAAAATTAACAAGGAGAGAAATGAATTACAGTAGATGGGGTAGAGAGAGAAGATGTGAGGGAAGGGGAGGGGGGATAGTAGGGGATAGGAAAGGTAGCAGAATACAACAATTACTAATAGGGCATTATGTAAAATTGTGGATGTGTAACCGATGTGATTCTGCAATCTGCATTTGGGGTAAAATTGGGGGTTCATTACCCACTTCAATCTAATGTATGAAATATGATATGTCAAGAGCTTTGTAATGTTGCGAACAACCAATAAAAAAACAAACAAACAAACAAACATCAATGATGGCGTTGATGGTGATGATGATGGAGATAGTGATGATGCTGATAAAGATGGTAATAATGGCGAGAGTAATATTATTATGATGGTGCTGCTGATGGTTATGGTAGTGATGGTGATGATGGTGCTAGTGATGGTGATGGTGATGATGGTGGTAGTGATGGTGATGGTAGTGAAAAGGTTCACACAAAGATGATGATGATGGTGGTGATGGAGATGGTGATGATTGTGACTGTGGTAGGACAGTTATAATGATATTCATGGTGATGGTGATGATGCTGGTGCTGATGATGCTGATGATGAAAGTGACAGTAAAAAATGATGGTGATGGTGATGGTGGTCAATAAAGATGGCGATGATGGTGACAGTGATGTGATAATCATATTGATGGTAGTCATGGTGGTGATGGTGGCGGTGATGCTGATGAATTTGGTGATGATGATGACAGTGACATGATAATGGTGATATTGATGGTGGTGATGGTGGTGTTGGTGAGCTGGGGGAGATGATTATGGAGATGGTGACAGTGATATAGTTGGTGATGTTGATGGTGAAGCTGATGATGTTGAGCACTAATTACCACATCACACTAGGTTCAGGTAGCCCATATAATCTTTCCACACCGGGCTTTTCTCGAAGTCACTGAGATGAATGTTGGCTTGACTCCTCACTTCTTCTCCCCTCTCCTGCTATGTAACTCCATGGGGTTTGGAATGGGGTTGATCCACTGAGCTTTAGGAGTGGAACTTGTTTTAAGTCAGTCCAGATGAGCTCATTCATCAATCACTGCCTGGATCAGGTAACCCAAAATCTAAGCCAGGGAAATTCCTGAGTCCTGGTTAACAACACTTCCAGGAGAACCAGGGAAGCTTACTGAAGGCTTTGGGGGAAAGGGTCCTGTCTGAGAAGAAATATACTACTGGAAGCCAGCCCTTGTTCTCCTTCTGGAGAGTGGGGTGGGTGGATGAAGCTGATGCTGCTGAGGACAGAAATGGATAAGAATTAGACTTCCGAGTCAAACCTACCCTGAAGTCCCTGTGGTGATCCGCAAAGAGCTAGACATCCTGTGTGGCTCCTTCCATGTGGTCCCCTTGCAAGTGACTCTGGGCTTGGCCATTGGTATGTTAGAAAGTGAGAGGCTTGGCCACTGAGATGCAAGCAGAGCCTCCTTCCTTCTTAGGCCCAGCCGCCATGCTATGAGGAAGCCAGAGCAGTCTCGCCATGATATCACGTTCAGCAGGGCAGAGGCTCCTGGACAAGCCCCTGAGCTCCAGGCTGATGGACACCACCAAATGCCAGGCATGCAAATGAGCCATCAGCCACCAACTGATCCCATGGGAGGGAGGAGGCTGCCCATTCAGCCCACAGAACACACGGAAGAATGAATGGTTTGGGGGTGGCTTGTTAAACAACAAGAGGTGCTACTCCTTGTAGCACTTGGAGTCAAGAAATCCTTGTCAAATGGGGTTTCCTCTGGCTCATAGCTTTCTAATGATCTGGGGAAGCAAACTGGGTGAAGAGATCTCCCTACTTCAGGGGAGCGGGGGCTGCTCACCCCCAGGGCAGAACCTCCCATTTGTATAGCTTTCTTCAATTTGGCTTGGCTGTGAACATCTACGAGGGAGTTTCCTCTTCTCTTAATGCATCAGAGTTTTGTTGGACACAGGAAATTGTGAGATCCACCATGCAGGCTTGGGAACCATCATCAGAGTTTCTAAATACTCAATCAAGGGACTCCTGAAAAGGCATCATGTATCTCAAGGTCCTTTCCGTGGAAGACACAGCTTGGAGGATTTTGTGCTAGCTCCTCTGAGTCCGTGCGGACCAGGGCTTCCCCCCTGCACAACCCCCGTAGGCACACGACTTGAATCGTCTGATTCATCTCTTGCAAGAAAGAACCTCCTATGGTGAGTCCTTCTGTGACCTTTTAACAGGTGATACAGTGGAGATTCAGGGGTAAAGTCACTTGCCTGCTGTGGTCATAGCTAGGCCAGGCCAAGCCAAGGTCCAGCTTGGCTTGTGGTTCTTCCCCACTTTGTAGGGGGGACTCCCTCTGTGAACCTGGGGGCCACAAGCCTCTTTGTATTGGCTGCCTGCTTGGTTCTGGGGAGATGATTGGGTCAGAGGAGATTTGGGTTCTGTCCTTGAGCAGTCCCTAGATTCCCAACTCAGGAGAGTTTTAGTGCCACACAGGAGGAGCCCAAGGAAGCTTCCAGAAGGCAACAGTTTAGGTCCTATGCCTCTGAGGCTCCTTATCCAGTCTGACCATGCCAGAGATCATGTTGTGAGAAAGAAGAGGCTGAATAGCCCCCATAGGGATGGGAGCAGGGCTGCTGTGGGGTGAACCTCAGGGATCTGCCAACACGTGGGCTGGGCCAGCTGCTTCTGTGTCAGAGGACCTTGGATTTGGCTCTATCCTGCTGCTTGCTCACTTTGTGACCTTGGTGGATGACGCAACGTCTCTGAGCTTCAGGCAGATTCCCTCTGTCCTTAGAATCAGGGAGGTCAGAGGCAGGTAGGTGGCCAGTCTCAGGCTCGTGCTCCTGCCACTGCTTGTGCATTACCAGGTGTTCCCACCACATGGTCAGCACTGTTCAGGGTGGGAATTTGTGCAGGAGACACATCAGGTACAGCATGGCAGGTGAGGCTCTGCTAGTCAGAGCCAGAGCCACAGAGACAACCTCCCCTGGAGGAGGGGGTGGTCAACCCAGAGCTGGAGAGTCTGAGCAGTTAGGTGGCACATCTGGGCAGAGACTGGCATGTGCAAAGGTCCAAGGACTATAAAGAACCTGGTGTGTTTGCAACTGACTGGGCAGGTGGGTAGGGAGCAAGGGACAAGGCCACCCTGGGGGCAGCAGTGACTCTTGAGTGCTGTGGTCCTCTGGCCGGGCCATGGACCTCATACACACCTTCTCCAAGGGCCACTCAACCAAGGGTCAGGGCCCCCACTGGTGTTGCAGGTGAGCCAACCTGGCCCCTCCTCAGAGGGGAAGGAGGCACCTTCTCACTCCACGTCTCACACCGTGGGTGGTACCCCAGGGAGAAGCCTCCAGGACACTAGGCAGTGGGACAGCCACACCCTTCTTTTAAATAAGGCACTAGAATCAATATGCACACAAAACTTGCTGTGCGATATATTTCCAAAGTTAACATTAACTCTTTTTAAATTTAATAATTATTTATCAAAAAATGTGAATGTGTTTACATTTAGTCAACCCTGTGCTAATCTAAAAACCATATTGAAAAAAAAATTGAACTCTTAGAGTCATGTTCTCAGGGAAAAAATTCCAACTATCTTTGACAGAGACGCATGGTAGGGTGATCAATAAAAAATGTTAAAGTGTGTTTTTATATCAGGATAAAAAAAATTCTATGGGAGGATGGGATAGAAATGTCTAGTTGATAAAAATAATAAAAGGGAATGATGTGCAAATTCCAACTCTTAAGAAGTTTTTCCTCCACGGTGTCTTGATTTGAGTGGCTACTGAGGGCCCAGTCCGTGGGATTTATATCTCATTGGCTGTATTTAAATGACACAGCAGTTAAAATGTCAACTTTTGTAACAGACTAGCCATGACTCCCTTTTACAACTATGTAACCTTATAATAGAACATTCTGGATGTGAAAGGATATCTAGTTTAATTCTGCTGGTGCTCACCTGTATTCTCAGCAACTCCAGAGGCTGAGGCGGGAGGACCCCAAGTTCGAGATCAGCTTCAGCATATTAGTGAGACCCTATCCAAAGTAAAATAAAAAGGGCAGGGGATGTAGCTTGGTGTAGTAGTAGAGGACCCCTTGATTCAGTTTTCAGTACCACAAAAAATAAACAAAAAAGAAAGAAAAATTTTTAGGTAGCACATGGGCAAAATCCAAAGGCGGGGATTAAGGAACAACACAGTGAGTACTGTCTGGGGTCTTGAATCATGAAGGATGTGGGAGAAGGAGGATGGGAGAAGGAAGGAGCAGCCATAGACCTCAAGAGGCTAGGCCAGTCATACTGGCCAAAGGTGAGGGATTGGATGGGCTGGAAATGGATAGTATGTAGACTGGGTGACAGGCCCAGACTTGGACAATGGATTTTGCTGGAAGACTGGCATTGGAGATGAAGGAAGAGAGTGACAAGCTGGTCACCTCCAGGCTTGGGGTCTGTGGTGCCCTCCAGCATGGAGGTGGTGGGTACACACAAGTCTGAGTGGCTGCTGGATGAGAAAGAGAGGCATCAGGTGGCCAGGCATGTGGTCCTCGTGGACTGCTTAACCTCCAACTCTGATTTATTCCCTGTGTCCTGGCTACCCCTTGGCTCTATATCTCTGCATCAGGCACTGGGCAGAGGGGCCTCTGCCAGCCCCCCACCCCCACCCCTGCCCAGGTGCTCCTGCTACTTCCTTCCCTTGCTTGGCCCTGCAGACACTACCTCTCCACTCCTGTGTGAGGTGAGCTAGGCTAATGGACTTTTTGGAGTTGGACCCTCTTCCTGCTGTGATTGGGCTGATGGCCAATTGAAGCATTTAAATCTTGGTTTTTAATTTAGTTTGTTTAACATGGCTTACTCTTAATTACCAGGGCTATAATGACCCTGTAGTATAAAGTTAAGCGTCTCTCTGAGCAATTTCCTTGCAATGCAATTTTATATGGCCCATTGTGAGTTCAGAGGGTTTGGTTGGAAAGATGGAAGACTTTTCCAAATGATGCTTTCATGGAAAACAAGCCGTTCTATCAGGAAATGTGGTTTTGCTTCTCTTCTCAGTAATTTTATAGCTGTCATTAGCCAAAGCTCAAGGAGGAAGACAGAATTTCTTGTGTCTCGTGCCCCAACATGGATTCACTTGGTGCTTGGGATTGCAGGACAGAAAACGTTCATGCATTTGGGTTTCCCTGGTTTTGGAATTTACGCACCATCTGTCGAGAGGCACTGTAATCGTTCTCTTCAGGTTGGGGTCAACAGGTTGGGGGACGTTGAGCACTTGGGAGACAGGTTCTTGGGCTTCTCTATCTTGCTGAGTCAGGTGTGGACCTAGGTTTTGCCAATGACTTTGCCTTCCCCAGGTCCTAGGTTGTGAGCTGATGACTGATATCAGAGTCTCGGTTTCCTCATCTGTCACATGGGGACTACAATGGCACCACCGCTGGGTTCTGTCGCAGGGTATATATGAGATGACAGGTGTGGAAGTTCATGGATTGCTTGTCGTTGGCCTGTAGAAGCTATGAAAGTCCATTTCAGCCTTTTGTCCATTGAAGTGGTTTCTGTCCTGCTTCCCAATAGGCATGTGTTTAGTTTGCAACATGTCTCCTCCCCTGTTCCTTCAGTTGAATGGAAGTCGTAGTTTTGCATTTATTAAGTAATTAGAGAATTATCAGAGTAGGGTAGGTTGTGTTGATCTTTCTTCCAAGAAATCTGCATGAATGAGATCTTCATATATATATAAATTTTTATTTATTATTTTTAGTTATATGTGACAGCAGAGTGTATTTTGACATATTACATCTACATGGAGTACACCTTAATTCTAATTAGGATCCCATCCTTGTGGGTGTACGTGATGTGGAGTTTCACTGGTTTGTATTCATATATGAACATAGGAAAGTTACGTCCCATTCATTCTACTGTCTTTCCCATACGAATGAGATCTTAAAAGCATCCATGGAGTTTGGCTGGCTTAAAAACACCTGGAGCTCATCTTTGCCTCTTGTGCCTGAGATTCTGCTAACAGGCAGGAAGAGCCTGGGTTGGGGGCTGCAGGACTGACTTCTCCCAGTGACCTTGGGCAGCACTGCCTTCTCTGTCCTCTGAGAGGTATGGGGGAGGATGTGGGTGGAGGAGGAGCTGCCTGATTGAGGTCTCTGCCAGATTTCTCATTTGCATTTCCAAATTTGGGATCTGCCGTGAATCTCGGGGCCTTTAGCCCACCCCTTGTCCATATTGCTCCTTATTTAGAGGCTAAAAGGAAGGCTTGTTGCAGACAAGAGGCCTGTCCTCTGTCACCTCCATGGGATCACATCTCTTCCATGTTGCCCAGGTCCTTCTGAACAGGCTTGGAGCTCACCTCTACAGTGTATTGGTGCCCTTTGGTCAAGGGCGTCTGTCCATTCTGGCCTCCTTGGAGTTGGCTTCCCTGGAGAGCTGTGGAAACATTTGGGAGAGAGGCCTGGCCCTGAGGGAGCCCTGGAGTGGGGCCTTTGGCTGGGCTCCAGAGGCACCTAGGCTCTGCCAAGTTGAAAAATCTCTCCATCAGAGGGTCTGGGAACAGACCCTCTCCTCTGGATTCTCCTTCCCAGGTGAACACACTGATGACTACCTGGGGTGGGGAGACCACCTGGCAGCAGGTTGGTGGGGGCCCTGGAGGAGGGATGCTGGGCCCCAGAGGTCTCTTCTAGTTGGAGCCTCCCTGAAGAGTAGGGCAGCCAACAGAGCTTCCCAAAGAAACCCTCTTGCTTGAGGGAGGGGAGGTCTAGGTGTTGGAGAACATGTACCCCTCAATTCTCACATGCAGTGTCCAAATACACCCCACAGTGCCAGGCAGGGTAGGGGGCAGGAGCCAGAAAACAGTCACTGTCAGAATAAGAGCATAATTGGCATCTTTTTTTAAAAAAGATATATTTTTAGTTGTAGTTGGACACAATGTCTTTATTTTGTTTATTTTTATGTGGTGCTGAGGATTGAACCCAGGACCTCGCATGTGCTAGACTAGCACTCTACTGCTGAGCCACAACCCCAGCCCCCATAATTGGCATCTTAAGGATGCTTTAGATGTGGGGGGTGGTGGTGATGGGGGGGATGGCTTGTTGCCTGAGGGTTCACTCAATTCAGGACAGAAACTGCATATTGGTCTTTTGTCCTGCCTGGAGAGCACAGCTCTTAGGAGAGTTGGCATCTCTGCAAGATGAGGCCAGGGCCATCTTGTGGCTCAGCAGGCTGTGGTGACCTCTCCTCTCTAGTGTCTGCAGAAGCAATTGCTTCTCATGCTGTGGGTCTCTGGGAGGGGATGCTGGAGGGCTGGGGAGGATGGCCTATCTCTGTTCCACTATCTGGGACCTCAGCTGAAAACCATGTGTGACTTGGAGCAATGGAGTGGCTGCAGTTGGGTGACCTGGGGGTGTCTGGATCCTGGCTGGGAGGACTTACATCCTGGGCTCAGCTGGATTCTGAGAATGGACAGGCCCCGGTCCTCCCTAACGCTTGGACTTCCTCACAGCATGGCGGCCGTGGCATAGTCAAATGTCCTGTGCGGCAGCCCTAGGCCATCAAAGGCCAGAGTCCCAACAAAATGTGGAAGGGGAAACTGTGAGAGACTCCACATGACCAAGCTCCAGAAATCCAGAGCATCATTTCCAACTTCCTCTCTGAGGGAGGCAGGGACCAGGCCTGTTTCTTTCAGGACCCCAGGGCCCAGCACTGCATTGGCATGCAGTAGGCTTGACCTGAGAGAGGGAGATGTGAATAAACCCGGCCATGTTTTGGGTACAAAGTTATCAGTATAAATAAGCAATTTGAGGGTGACATAAAACAGTGACTGAATATAGTAACAGGAAGTTTAAAATAAGGCTTCTGTTCTTTCTCCTTTATAACAGGGTTGTTCAGCTATTTTCAATCTAATTGTTGTGACATTCACACTAATAGCCCAAGGACTTTACTGAGAACGAGCTGCATACTGGGTACCATGTTTCATGTGCACTCTCTCAAGTCACCCGCTCCACAGTAAGACTCTTGTTATCCACCTCATATAGAGGGGATACTGAGGCTTATCGTGGCCCAGTGACCATTTAGGACAGAATTGGCGCGTGTGTGACTTTTGAGGCAAAACCCTTGCTGTCCACTCTGCTGGTGCTATTGTGGTTGACAAGTCTTTGCTGCCTAACCAAGCAGCTATTTCTCAGCAGGAGTGCATGGGCAAAATCTGCCTCCTAAACAATTTTATTGAAGCATAATTCATTTCTCATAAAATGTACCCACATGAGTATCCATGCCATAGTTTTTAGTGAAGTCACAGAATTAAGATCCAATCTTTGGGCCCATCTATCTCCCTAAAACCTTTTCCCTCCTCCGTGCCTGCGTGCACTGTCCCTCACTTCCACCCCAAGTCCGCTGCTGATCTGCTCATCTTTTCTGGACATTTCAAGTAAGTGGAAATGTACTCTGTGTTCTTTGGTGTCCAACTTCCTTTATGGGGCATGATAGTTTTGAAGGTCATTGTACTTACCGCAGTGTCTGCACTTTATCTTCTTTTTATTGGCAAATAATGTTCCATCATATGGATCTACCATATTTTATCTACTTACCCTCTCACTTTGAACATTTGGTTGTTTTCAGTTTGGGGCTGTTATTAATAATATTGCTGCCCCGTGCCGTGGGGCACACCTGTAATCCCAGTGGCTTGGGAGGCTGAGCCAGGAGGCTCATGAGTTCAAAGCTCAGCAACTTAGGGAGGCACTAAGCCACTCAGTGAGACCCTGTCTCTAAATAAAATATGAAATAGGGCTGGGGATGTGGCTCAGTGGTTGTGTGCCCCTGAGTTCAAACCCTGGTACCAAAAAATAAAAATAAAAATAAAATAATAACGTTGCTGTGAACTTTTGTGTGCGTGTGTTTGGGTGAACATAGGTTGGGTAGATCCCTGGGGGGTGAAACTGCTGGGTCATGTGCCAACTCTATTTTTAACTTTTTAAGAAACTGCCTATTTTCCACAGCTTTATATTCCCACCTGCAGCATTTGAGGGCTGTCAGCTTTGTGTCCTTACTGACATTTGGTATAGTCTGTCTTTTGATTATAGTCATTCTGGTGGGTGTGAGGTGGCATCTCATTGCGGTTTTGATTTGCACTTCCCAAATGACTAATGACGTTGAGCGTCTTTCCATATGTTTCTTCACCATTTGTATCACTCTTTGATAAAAATGTCTATTCAAATCTGCCCATTTTAAAATTGGGTTCCTGTTCCTATTGAGTTGTAAGGGTTCTTTACCTATTCTGTGTCCACACAGAATAGGTAATTTCTTTTTTTCCTCGCTTTATCAGATACACAAAGTTGCCCATATTTTCTCTCAATCTGTGATTGGATCTTTTTCATTTTCTTATAGAGTCTTTCGAAATGCTAATGTTTTTAATGTTGATGAAATATACTTGGTTATTCCTTTTTTGAGTCACTTTGAGCCTACAGTGTGAAGGGTCCAAATTCATTTCACATGTGGAGATCCAGCTGCCCCTGCACCAATTCTTAAAGACACCGTTCTTTCCCCATAAACCTGTCTTGGTACTCTTGCCCACAATCAATGGACCATGATGCAAGGGTTTCCATTTTTATTCTTTATAGCCTCTCAGTGCAGCAGTACCATCTCTGTGGCTTTCATAATCAGTTTCAAAACCGGGTGGAGAAAGTCCTCCTGCTTTGTTCTTTGGCAAAACCATCTTGGCTACTTCCAGTTGCCTTTCCCTCACTTGTAGGATCCACAACACATGTCAATTTCTATTTTAGAGGCTGTATTGGATTTATAGGTGAGCTGGAGAGAGAACTGTCAATTTCTCTCCAAGTTGAGCTCTCTGGCTGCCCTCAGCAGTGTCGTAGCTCTCATAGAAGACTTGCGCTTCTGCTAAGCACATCCCCTGTGTTTCATCCTTTCAATGCTCTCGTGAGAAGACATGTTCTCGTGGGTGGGCTGGCTTTGGTCTTCAGTGGGCTGCTGGCTCTCACTGTGTCATGTCCAAGAGACCCTCCTGGTGAGCCAGACAGGCATGTGTGGAAGATTAGCCATTTGCTGTGTTTCTCCGGTCAGAGGCCCTCCAGGGGAGGACCTGTCAGACACAGCGGAGCATGTCCTCTCCAAACAGGGAACTCAGAGGTCTCCAAAGTGGATTTTAATTGTGTGAGGTGTGTTCACGACTTGGCAGGTGCCTCTGGGACCTGTTTGGAGAGAAGTGATTCTACAGTAAACATGAGCCACACTGTTTTTCTGGGCATGGGGCTGGAATTTAAATTAAGATGTGCCAAGCTGAGGAACTGCAGGGGTTTCTGAGGATATTTTAGGCTCTCTTTCGCAGGTTCATGCCAAGGCATTTATCCAGGGCCTGTGGGTGCTTGCTGTACATGCTGCCAGAGTCGTCCAGTATGTGGGCACGGAGTCCCTACCCTGGGCCTTCTCCAGGGGTCAGCAAGAGATATGGAACAGGGGAGCCCGGTAGGAACAAGACTCAGGAGTCCTGCAGAAAGTGGACCTTGGGTATCCATCTGAACTCCCCTGTTAGGTTTATACCATTGAGCATGGGGTATGTTAATTAATCAGATATAAAAACCTTCTTTACCTGAATTTATTTCTGCATTTAAAGGTGCATAGAATACTTACAAACAGTGGGAAGAATGAACATTTTCCCATTTCCTTGGAGTTGTGCTAAGTTGGGATTGTTTTCTGCCCTAGTCTGTGACTTCCGGCTCATGTGTGTCCTTGAGCACAGTGTCAGAGTGACCTATATGGTGCTGTGAGACACTGTTTTTCCTGACTCACCAAGCAGGAAAGGCAGTGAACATTGTGGAAGTGAAATCCTAGCTTCTGTGACCCACTGGGGGCAGGAGTTCTGAGCTAGGACCTGGGGCAAAAACCAAGATATATATCAAAAAGGCGCTTTTTTGGGGGGGGTAATGAGGATTGAACCCAGGGATGCTTAACAACTGAGCCATATCCTCAGCTCTTTTTAATATTTTATTTAGAGACAGAATCTCATTGAGTTGCTGAGTGTCTCGCTAAGTTGTTGAGGCTGGCTTTGAACTCGCCATTCTCCTGTTTTAGCTTCCTGAGCTGCTAGGATTACAGGCATGCGCCACTGTGCCCAACTCAGAAAGGCATATTTTGATTTCTTTTTTCTTGCTTTATTACTCTGGCTAGCTCTCTAGTAAAACATTGAAAACTAGTGGTGATGGGAGGTTTTCTTGCCTTGTGCCAGAAAGGCACATTTTGATTTATTTTTTCTTGCTTTATTACTCTGGCTAGCTCTCTAGTAAAACATTGAAAACTAGTGGTGATGGGAGGTTCTCTTGCCTTGTGCCAGTTTCAGAGAATACATCCAGGTTTTCACCAGGAAGTGTGTTTTGGTAAGTTTTTGATGGCTCTTGTTCATAGTGTTTCCTATCAAGTTATGGAGTCCCTTCTAGCTTATTGCTGCTGGACTTCAATTGAGAATGGATGTTAGATTTTCATTGGTGCATTTTCTGCCTCAATGATTTTCTCTTTGCTCTGTGGTGTGAGGGGTTCCGTTCCTCAGTTTCCCAGTGTAAAATCAATGACGGGGCAGACATTGATGGTATTGTCTTATATTTTACTTCCAGTGCAGCCTCCTCTTTCTGCTGTGTGATGCACACTCCTGATGTCGCTAGGGTTCACAACTGGCATTTCTGGTGCTGTGTGGCCTGTGTGAGGCCCAAGCTCTGGCTCTAGCAGCTGAGCTTCTCATCTCAGAAGGGGGCGGGTGACCCAGGCAGTCTGTCAGGGCCATACCACCCTCAAGTTCTGTGATCCTGGTGTCCTTGAATTAGCTTAGACAGAAAGGCACTGGGGCTAGAAGATGGAGAATCCATGTTCTCATTTGATGGGGCTTTTATATATTTGCACATTTGTCCCACATGGAATAATCCTTGCCTCTGTTCTAGATTTGACTTTATGTACCAACCGGGAGGGTTAGATTTCTGTGTGTCTCGGGTACCAACATTTACAAACATGCCTCCAACAGGACCTTTGAGGGTTGACCTTTTAATTTTACAACAACCACAGAAGGCCTTTATTAGTTATCCCATATTGCAGATGAGGAAACTGAGACCAGAGCTGGGGGTGGCTCACCCAGGTGCATGACTGTGAAGAGGCAGAGCTGAGACATCCTGTTGCTCTGAGGAGGACCTGACACATTGCCAGTTCTAGGCCTGTTGCCCTGTCTGTGTTGTGGAGGCTGTGTTGGGTGCAGAGTCGCCTGCACTGCCCACCAAGGTCTGACTCTGGCTGAAGCTTGTTTTGAGGGTGGCTTTTGGTTGCCTGCAGGGGTCTGGGGGATGGGAGAGGAGCTGGCCAGGAAGCTGGAGGCTTCCAGCTGGGTGAGAACGGAAGACAGTGTGGGTGTCAAGGTGCAGGCCTGACCAGGTGGCCTGGCTTTGGGTAGCAGGTGTCCCTTCTGATTGGCAGGAAGTGGGGGCCTTGGGGAATTAGGGAGGGGTGCAGAAGTACAGGGCGAGAGTCTGACCAGGCTGCACCCTGCAATCACAGACTTGCTGGGTGGTGAGGCACCCTTGCTTCTCAGGCCCTGAACTAGAGGGCTGTGCTCATGGGTCCTTCAGAGCCTTGCTCCCCTATAGCTATGTGCCCTTGGGCTAGAGAGCGCTAAGTCTCCTCTGCATTGATGGCCTACTGACCTGGCTGGAAGATGGGAGGTTTGTGGGGAAACTTGAGCCTGGTGGATTCATTCAGATATGCTTTTTTTTTTTTTTTTTTTTTTGACAGAGGAGAGTGTGTTTAACCAAGTTCTCAGAAGGCCAGCGTCCCTGTGTATTAAGTCACCCAGGAAAATGGCCTGTCCATTAGTCACCAGCATAGAGATGCAGGGATACTTACCAGCCTCCACAAAAAAGACCAGACTCCCTCCCACAGGAAGACGAAATACACCATCCAGGGCCAGCTGCAGCGAGAAATCCAGATAATAATACAAATCCATGTGGCTGGAGCTGAAGCAGAGGGCCAGTGAGGGTTGGCCAGAGGGCGATCCCTGTCCCTGCAGGGGTGACTGGGTAGGTCTCAACATGCCCAAGGCTGCACAGCTCATGAGGGGCAGTGCTGGGTTTGGCCCACACACTTTGTCCCTGGACCTGGCTCGTTCTGGCCTCCTGCCACCTCCAGCAGCTGGGGGCCTTGATTCCCCAGCACCCCTTTACTTTCCATGCCCACTTGTTTCTGGGTCACAGCTGAGGGTACAGACACTGGGGAGCTGCTCTGTATATCGAGCAGTGTGGCCCAGTGACAGCACCTACCCCAATACAGAGGGAGAGAGACAAATGTTAAGGTCTCCCTGCCTCTCTGCCCCCCAGTAGCCATCTGTTGTCCTTACCAGCTGCCAGCTGGGGAGAGGTGCTGGCCACCTGGGGTCACTATGCTCCAGCTGTTGAGCAAAGAGGGAGTGTCTGGGTAAGGAACCATGCTGGGTGGGCAGGAAGTCCCCCAGGTTGGCCCTCTCCTGCCAGAGTTGGCAACGCTGAGAGTGATGTCTGTGTGGTAGCTGGGGCCACCACTAGGGCCATGGCTAATGGGGGATGCTGGGCTGTACCTGGGGCTTCTCTACAACACCTGTGACCTTGCTGTCAGAGGCTCCATTTCACAGATGAGAAAACCGAAGCTCAGTGACCGAGTGACTTGCTGGTCACTCAGCTAGTAAGTGTCACCACTGTGATTTGGATTTAGCTTCCTGGTTCCAGAAGCCATTAGGGCTCCTTGTCCCTTCACACTGAATCCAGAAAACCCAAGAGTCCCATGTGTCCCCACCTCTTCTCTCTACCTGCTGAGGACCAGTCCTGCTACCTGACCTGGGGGCAGGCTGCTCCCGTGAAGCTGTGCGGGGGGAGGTGCAGTCTGAGGAGTGGGAGGCAGTGGACATCCTGAGCCTTCTCATCTAGGCCCGTGTTCCACACCCTGGGGAGAGGCCTGGAGCTCTGCCTTGTCTGCTGGGGCAGGCCAGACAATGGCCTGGGGACTGTCCCTGAGCTCCACACAGGCCAGGCACCTGTCCAATCCTATGCCCTGCTGTCTGGGCATAAATGTAATGTCTGGTCTGGAATCCAGAGCTCTGCAGGGACCAGCAGGGCTGGTTTTGGAGGAAGCAGTGGCCAGGTGAAGGGACCAGATCAGTGACCCTTAGCCCAGGGAATTGGCCCAGATGGCCAATCTCTAGATTTTTCCAGATAAGCTGGACATGTGGATTTTCTGTGGAACTCTCTTGTTTTTCTTTTTTTTTTTTTAAGAGAGAGAGAGAGAGAGAGAGAGAAAGAGAGAATATTTTAATATTTATTTTTTAGTTCTCGGCGGACACAACATCTTTGTTTGTATGTGGTGCTGAAGATTGAACCCGGGCCGCACGCATGCCAGGCAAGTGCGCTACCGCTTGAGCCACATCCCCAGCCCTCTTGTTTTTCTTTTGACTTTATTTTCTAACCTTTTTAAAAAAATTTTTTGTAGTGCTGGGGATTAAACCCAGGGCCTTGTACATGCAAGGCAAGCACTCTACCAACTGAGCTATATCCCCAGATCCTAACTTTTATTTTTTAAAAAATATTTAAAACAGAAAAGTTTCAAGCAGAAAATCAAAGGAAGACCTGTAAACCCTTCACCTGGTTGCCTGCTGGCGTTTGGTGGTATGCATTTGCCACATAGGCTCCATTGCTATCTTTTCTATCCTCTTGTTATTATGCATTGCTTTTTTGTGGGGAGGGTACTGGGGATTGAACTCAGGAGCACTCAAACACTGAACCACATCCCCAGCCCTATTGTGTACTTTACTTAGAGACAGGGTCTCACTGAGTTGCTTAGCACCTTGCTTTGGCTGAGGCTGGCTTTGAACTCGTGATCCTCCTGCCTCAGCCTCCCGAGCCGCTGGGATTATAAGTGTGCACCACCACACCTGGTTATTATTCCTTATTGTTGAGGCCACTTGAGAGTTAGTTGCAGGCAGCAGGTACACACTCCTGGAATATTTCAGTGGGTGTTTCCCAAGCCCAGATTTGTTTAGAGGAAACTTGTCACACACAGGGCTTGAACCTGGACACAGCACTCTGGACTGTTCTGCCTGTTGCCCAGGCTCAAGTTCCACCCTGTTCCTTGTAGGGTACAGAACAATATTTCGGTCATCCAGAGCTGTCATTGCTACTCTCAGGAGGGTGGGGGCAATGGATGGCACAGGCTTTGTGGCATCTCAACCTGGCACTGGGAGGTCAGCACCTGCAGAGAGGGCCATCTGTGCTGCTGACTAAGAGGTCCTGGGGGCTCATCCTACATCAGGAGGGGCCAGTGCTTTGTACCTGCCAGAACCAGGCATCTAGAGAACTTGGGAGGCCCAGCAGTGCCTATCCTGGCTGGAAGATGCCTGCCTATGGCTCCCGTCACCCGACTGGAGGGCCACAGCCAACCTCTGGACAGGACCCAGAGGGTAGCATGGCCCACCATATGGGTACTGGTCATTTGGGAAATGTGGCTCACACCAGACTTCAGTGCATCTTAATAAGTGCTGTCCAGATACTACAGATAATAGGAGCTATGACAGAAAGGACAGAAGGTACTAGAAGGCAGGAGAGGAGAGGACAGGTGGCCCCTGAGTGGCTGCTGAGGTTCATGTCTGGAGGGTGGGTGGTGTGTGCCAGGCCAGGCCGAGGTGAGAGTCAAGATGCTCAGCCACTCTTGTGAGCAGACTTTCTCTAGCTGTAGTTTGTCTTTCCTGAGTTCATTCTCTGCCCTGGTGATCCTTCCTTCCCCAGTACTCCTCCTTCAGCACACACACACACACACACACACACACACACACACACACCTCTGTCTCTGTTTCTCCCTGCTCAGACCCTGGTAGAAACAGGTCCTGCTTCAGAGTGCAGCGACTCCATCATCCCAACCTGCTGCTCCTGGGCTGCATGGGACTAAAAGTGTGCTTGGGTGGACCAGAGAGTTAGGAAAGGAATGGGGGCACCGCCCCTGACTCCTAGGACTCAGAGCCCCGTGTTAGCTTGGGCATAAAGGGAAGGAGAAGGGAGGACAAATGTCAAGAGGGTTCTTAAAGACAGAAAACAGACGGACATGTGGTGGGGAGGCCTGAGATTATCTCGCCGTGTGACTTAGAAAAACCTTCTCAGTGGTGTTGGGAAAACTGGTGTCCACAGAGAGAAGAGTGAAATCGGACCCTTGTCTTACACCACACACAACAATTACCTCAAATGCACTAAAGACCGAGTAAGGGCTGAGACTGGAGCTCCTGGAAGAAAGCCTGGTGGATACTTCTGGGCACTGGTCCTGGCCCCGGCCTTGGCCGTGACCCCAAAGCAGAGGCTGGGAGCAGCTGTTAACCGGTCGGTGCTCAGATGGATGCCCACAGTGCCACCTCCCACAGTAGATTTTCTGCCCAGATTTGGAATCAGTTTTCCTGCAAGAGTTCTGCATCCTTTTAGTGGGAGATTGGTCAGGGACCCTAGTGGAGGCTGGAGGTGACTGTCGGTGACTGTTGCTGGGTATTTTCTATAGGCAGAACTGGATTTCTCTTTTAAAGGTCAATATGTTATGAATCCACATTGGTACTTCCAGTTCAAATTCAGGGCTGCAGGTTTCTTATCTTGTGTTAACAAAATCTGGTTAAATTTCTGTCTTTGTCTTTTCTCCTGGGCTCAGTAATACCCATCAAAGAATCCGTCACTTTATTCCACAACATATATTCCTTATCTTAGAGGAATAATGGCAGATTGCCACTTTCCACCAAATGGTTACTGAGGATGTGCATGATTTTTGTTTTCTGGCTACTCTGTCCTTGGGCCTCACTGTGTTTCCAAGCCACTTGACCTAGCTCCTGTCTGTGCTTATGCTGCCAGTTGGAGACACTTTCAAATTCATTTGCTACTTTAAACCATTGATTTGGAAGTATTGTGTGTGTGTGTGTGTGTGTGTGTGTGTGTGTGTGTGTGTGTACTGGGAATTGAACTCAGGGATACCCAACTACTGAGCCACATTTCCAGCCCTATTTTGTATTTTATTTACAGACAGGGTCTCACTGAGTTGCTTAGCACCTTCTCCTGCTGAGGCTGGCTTTGAACTCATGATCTTCCTGCCTCAGCCTCTCAAGCCGCTGGGATTACAGGTGTGCGCCACTGCGCTCTACCCTAAGTATTGCTTTTTAAGTCTTAATGTTGTTTTTTAAATAACTGCTTAACTACTAGCCTGATTCCAAAGCCGTTCCACAAGCCAGGTACATTCAAAGAGGCTTGTGTGCCAGGATCCTGGTCTCCCATGCACACGGCTCCCCACCGTCCTCCTCAGATTTGAATAAAGAAATGTGCAAGTGGGTTTGTATCCTCTCCCACCTTTCTCAGGCCCCCACATGCAGTACTTTCCTCCACCTCCCCTTTTCCTTTAACAGTGTCCTGGAGATCACGCGTTAGCAGTTTCAGAGCTGTCTGGAGGACACTCCTGGTGCTACACCGTGACACGCGAAGGGGGATTTCCTCTGTCCATTTCTTAGAGGAAGAACCCAAGCCTTGCCAGGGTGGGCAGCAGAGCAGGCCTGGAACAGGGTCTCTCCTTCCAAGTTGGCAGATGCTGTGTTTCTGGGACATAGGTGGCTGAACGTGCCAGCTGTCAGGGGATCTTCTTCTTGATCCACCTGTGGCAGAGTCCTGCCAAGTCCCAGAGGTTGCAGGTGTGGCTCACAGAACCCCTAGCTTGTGTTGAGGTGGGGCTGGCTGTGCCAGGGTCCCACGAGAGTCAGGCAGAGGACACATCTCCATGGTTCTTTGCACAAAGGAACTGGTGTGAATTTAGCCATGGCTTTGCCCGAGGGGGTGGTGGGGGCTTGCCATAAAATGACAGAGAGAAAGCTCTATCAGGGTGCCTTTCTCCAGTGTGCTCTGTAAACTCTGTTGAGTCACTCCTCAGAGTCAGGGTTATGGGCTTTGCTGGCCAGGGTGGTCGCTGTGGACCCAAGCCGTGGGCTCTGCAGGGTGGGGCTGGTGGTCAGGGGAGCTGGCGTTGGGGCAGCTGCTGGGCAGATGGCAGTAGAATCTTGTCTTGAAGCTGGCCTCTGGGATCTGATACTCACTGCGGTCGAGTGGGTGGTCCCCAAGCAGACCCCTGTGGTAAGAGGAGAGATATCTTTCTACAAAAAAGTGCTACGTGGTGTCTGCCAAGATGTGAGGTTGTTTAAAGTAATGATTTTTATATACGACATGATAGGGAAAGATAAACAGAACCCAGCTGGCACCTGCTCCCTCCTGGGGCTCTGTCGCCATGCATGCTCAGGGTCATTCCGAGATGCTGTCTTCGTGTACAGGCTCGGGGAGTCCTGGGAACGGGCTGCCCACTGGTTGCTTTTTTATTTTATATCTTTCTTGGAGGTTGCTCCACATCAGGACGTAAGGACTCCTCCACCCTCGGCCTCTCCTTGGCTGTGTGGGGTTCCTGATGTCCTCAGAGACTGTGAGCTTGGGTGGTCCCTGCGTGGGTCTGCAGGTGGTGGAGTGGCTTCTGCACTGCTGTGACGGGCGTTCCTCAGGATTCATGTGCAGGGCCAGGAGGCACACCAACTGCAATGTGTTGGCTTCCCTCCAAGTGCCTTCTGGTCCTGGCGCTGCCTGGCCAGGGGGCTTTGGGCCAGTGGCCAGCTAGAGTGGGTCTCAGGCTCCATACTTGTGTGGTGAGCCACATGGTGAGAGGTCGGCTGTTGTCACCTCTGGCTACAATCATATTCTGTCCTGTTGAATCAGCAGGTGCTCCTAAAACTCAATTAAAATCAGCTGTCGCACTGTGAAGTTAGGAAAGGTCGGGAGACTCCAGGATTCCTGTCTTCTTTAGATCCGAATGTTCAGGTGCCCTGCCCTCATTCCCCAGTTCAGAACAGTACTCCCCGAAGTCAGGGCTGTCCCCTGACTGGGTCTGCAGGCATGGACTTGGTGATTTCTCTGCCCCTGTCTATCTCCCTGGGCCTCAGGACACCTCCAGCCCTAGAGCCTGGGGCTTTCTGTGGTCATGTCAGTGGCTTGAACATGGTCCCCAGACCCTTTAACACAAAGCTTTCTTATTTTTTTAATATTTATTTTTTAGTTTTTTTTAGGTGGAACAATAACATCTTTATTTTATTTTTATGTGATGCTGAGAATCGAACCCCGCACCTCACACATGCTAGGCGAGCGCACGCTACCACTTGAGCCACATCCCCAGCCCCTAACACACAAAGCTTTGTTAGCAAGACTAGGGCAGGACATCTGGTCCCCTGGGGGGACCCGCCTTCATGTATCCTGTCGTGAGATTTCAGGAAAAAGGAAAATTATAGTCACAGAATCAAATGGACCCAAGTTTGTGAAGTTTTCCCCATTCAGGGAGCCATGGAACCCCACTGCAATAGGCTAGGTCCTTTGATTGACAGGAACTGGGCATTCTCTACCAGGACCTGGGCAGGTCACAAAGCCCTGCTGCCTCCCACCAGGGTCCTTGGTGGCCCTGTTCTCCAGCCCCAAGCTGGAGCACTTTCTGTAGGATGACCATGGGACTGGGTCTCCCCTGCAGATGGGTTGCCAACCCACCCACCTTCTTAGCTGCTTACCTGTTGGGAGCCATGGTTACCCTCACCTGGCCTGGCTGGTCCCCTTTGTCCCCCTTGGCACCCCTGAAGTGACCTGGTGGTAGGTGCGTCTGGCTCCTGCTCTTGTCCAAGGTTGGGGCTGCACTTTGAAGCAGTGCTGGGAGCCAGTGATTGGTTTTGCAACTGTGGAAAGAAAGCGTACCCCTCCTGACCCACAGAGCCGGGCCAGCTATTCCCAGGGCTGCTGCTGCGGCTCTCAGCCCACACGCTTGGAGCCAGGTCTGATGACTGCGGCAACGCTGGCTGCTGGAATCTTGTGATGGCTGTGGACTTGAAGTCTGCAGGGCACCTTCAGCCCAGAGAACATCCCCTGCCTTGGCGTGGGGTGCGGGGCTGTGTGACAGGGAAGGAAGGTGGCGGGTAGGTGGGGAACTGTGAACATCTCGGGATCTCTGACTTCCACCCATGCTGGATGTGGCCTGTGTAACAGGAGTTCTGGGGAGGGGACTTCTCTTGCCAGCTCTGACTCCTGGGGCCACACCTGAGTTGCTGTGATAGGTCCCGCAGTGACTGTGGCTTCCGAGACATTGCATCCTCTTGGGTTGGCAACATGGACACCTGTCCTGGGCTGCAGAGAGAAGCAAGTCTCCACCCCTGCAGGAGGGGCTCAGAACCAGGTCCCCAGTGTGTTGCATGATGGGGACCATTGCATAACTACTCTGAGGACCATGGGGCAGGGGCAGGTTGTGAGGAGGCCTGGTGGACTGAGATGGACAAGGATCTCGAGCACTGCAAACCTCTGCCCAGTCTGCTGAGGACGGAGGAACCCAAACTCACTCTCTGGTGGGCACTTTGCCCTGAGTTGCCAGTCAGCCTGCCCATGGAGAAGCTGCACAGGCCCAGGCCTGGCTTAGATGGAGGTGCGGTGGAGTCTGTTTCTGGCGGCAGCATCCCGCACCTGTCTTTGTTCTTCCTTTAGTTGGAAAGGCCCCAGGCAACTGTCTGCAGAACAGCTGGCCTATTTCCTCTTCCAGGAATGACATTCTGGAAGAAAATCCGGGGAGGCAACCCTGCCTGACCTCTGCTGAACCCTGGGGCCTGGCAATCATGGCCTCCCACCCTGCCGGCCACGTGGGGACCTGTTCCCGTGGCTCCAAGTCCCATTTGTCAGTCCTTCAGTGAGAGGAGATGATGTTTCCAGCCCCGTGCTCGGCTCCATGTGGGATGCACCTTGGAGGCCATCGCTGTCTCTGGTCGACCATGTGCTAGAACCAGATGCTGCTTCTCCTGCCTGCCTTGCCCAGTGCCAAGGAAGCCGCGATGTGCCGACTGATGTTCGCACAGCAGCGTGGGTCCCTTTTGCTAGTCCTTGCTGGGAGGTGAAGATGGCAGATGGTTTCTACTCTCCCTCCAGCCACAGCTGTCACCCTGGGGTGAGGCCCGTCATGTTTGTTGAATGAATGAATGACAGAAACCATCCTCTTTGGCGGCCACTCCCATTTTGCAGTTGACTTTACAAGGTTGGGACTGCATCATTCCCAGGGCTCAGCACAGTGACAGGCATATGGTAGGCTCTCTGAAAACACTGTGAGGGCTACGTCAGAGGGGAGCACAGTGGGTGGCTCTTGAATCCCCTCGTGGCTGCTACAACAGCACTCGTGTGGCTCACCCAGGGGTGGGCACTGGTGCCCCCAGGATGGAGTGATTAGATGCAGAGCCAGGTTTGGTCCTGGGGGCTCCCCGTGGGTGTTGGTCCTTGTCCCTCCATGGAGGGTGGAGCAGTCATGGGCAAGCAGGGTGGCATGGATCTTTGCAGCTCTCTACTTATTACATGCCACTGAGCTGAGGCAGCCACGACCATCCTTTCTCATCCCGCTCCTGTCAATCACACCAGAAAGACTTCAGACATGTAGCTCAGAGTCGTAGGCATGAGATTATAGAAGGGATGGAAGAAGGGAAAAGGGGACACTCTCGGGGAGAAAGGAGTCCTCTCAGAGTCCTCTATAGGGCTCTCCTGCCTTCCACTTTTGTTGTGGGATCCCAGCGAAGTTTCCAGAGTCCCACCCAAGTTTACATCTTCACTTTGGACAAACGGCAGGGTGATATCAGACTTTCCAGTCTCCTCCGCCATGACACCTCTAGCCCATGCTTCATTTCTAATTTCTAAACCTGTTCTTACAGATTTTATGGTTCGAGGGAATTATCCTTATCTCCCTGAGCTCTGGGATCTGTCTGTGTAAGGGTCACAAAGGCCACCCTCCTCCTGTCCCGCTTCAGGGTAACTTGTGTTCTTTTTATCAGCATTTCGGGTCCATATTTCTCCTGCAGATAACAGGTTGTTTGCTGAGGAATGTAACGTATCCGGTTGACTTAAGCCAGGCAGGGCTGCAGGTAAATTGCTTTTTTATTAAAAAAAAAAAAAGAGTATGTGGGGTAGCCCAGTGGGCCTAGTTTATAGAATTATTCCCTTAACCTCATATTTCCACTGCTCAGATCCATTTCCTATCAAACTGGGCCTAAGCCTGTTGTTGACACACTGTGTGGTCCTGGGGGAGTCAACACCTGTCTCAGCCTCGGTTTCCTTACTTACCAAGTTCGAGGTAGAAGGAGAGCCCCTGGAAGCCCCTGTGAGTGCTCAGCAAACACCAGCTCCCTGTGGATCCACCACTCCACTCTGCCAGTGTCCATTAAAAAATCCATTTTTTTTAAGATCGAATTTTTTTAGATTACTCAAACAGTATATTCTATTTACAAGAAAAACCAAGGAATACATTGTTCATCTACGCCATGATCAAGAAAAAACTATAAAACATGCCCATGATTCTCTGCTGCCTAGTCCTGCTGCCTGCAGTTCCTGTGGACCATGCTGTACATTTAGAAAGATCTGATCATACCACACATGCTGTTTGAACCCACTTTTTTTTTTAATAATACACTTTATTTTCTCCAGCAGTTTTAGGTTTCCAGAAAAATTGTGCAGAAAGCAAAGCTGCCATGTTATCCCTCTGCCCATCATTTCCTCCATTATCTTCATCCTGCGTTTGCATGCTCCATTACAATCCATGAGGCAGCATCTATTCATTGTCCATCTTTGGGGGGGTAAGAGGCTGGGGTTGTGGCTCAGTGGTAGAGTGCTCGCCTAGCATGTGTGAGACACTGGGTTCGACTCTCAGCACCACATAAAAAAAATTAAATAAACAAAATAAAGACATTGTGTCCATCTACAACTAAAAATTAAAAAAAAAATAAGTCTGTCTTTTACATTGGGGTCCATTACTGGCATGGTACATTCTATGAGTTTCGCCAAACATCTGATTACAGTGTCATGGGAAATGTTGGCTGAAGTCCTCTGTGCTCCACCTTCATCCCTTCTCCCTCAGCCCCTGGCAACCTCTGATGTCATGATGGTATCTTTTCTAGAATGTGCTAGAGTTGGAACCCTGCAGGAAGTAGCCTTTTTAAACTTGGTTTCTTTCACTTATGTCTGTAAGATTCCTCTGTATCTTTTGTGACTTGACAGCTCACTTCTTTTTGCCTCATGAAATCGCTCCTTGTATGGATATATCACAGTTCACCTAACGATGGACGTGTTGGCTGCTTCTCATTTGTGGCAGTTATGAACAGGCTAGGAACACTCGCGTACACAGGTTTTTGCTTGCCCGTAAGTTTCCAACTAATTTGGGTAAATGCCGAGGGGCACCATTGCTGGATGACACAGTAGGCATGTGCTTAGTTCTGTAAGAAACTACCAAACCATCTTCCAGAGTGGCTGCACATTCTGCACCTCCCCCAGCAGTGGGTGAGGGTCCCTGTGTGCTGAACCTGGCCCTTCTGACTAACGCGCAGTGGCATCTCATTGCTGTTTTAGTTTGTAATTCCCTGATGGCAGATGGTATTGAGCAACTTCTCATATGCTTACTTGCCCCCTGGAAATCTTTGGTGAGGTATCTCTTTAGATATTTTGCCCGTTTTTAAGTTGGGTTGTTTTCTTATTGCGAGTGTTAAGAGTTCTTTAGATATTTTGGATCAATACTCTTTATTATCTATGTGTATTGCAAATATTGATTCCTGTTCTGGGGCTTATCTTCTCAGTCTCTTAACAGTGTGTTTTGTGAAGCCCAAGTTTTTAATTTTAAGGAAGTCTCACCTATCTTTTTTTTTTTTTCTTTCATGGAACTCGTGTTTGGTGTTGTATCTAAAACATCATTGCCAAGCTCAAGGTCACCTGGATCATCTTCTCTGTTATCTGCTAGGAGTCTTGTTGTGTTTTAGTTAGACCTGGGGTCCATTTTGAATTAAGTTTTGTGAAAGATGTAAGGTCTGGGTCTAGATCTCCCCCATGGATGTCAAGTTGTTTCAGCACCATTTGTTGGAGAGATCTCTCCCTGGGACTCCATTCGTGTGGATGCTCTTCTGGTTTTCTCTTCTATCCTGTTGATCTGTCTGCTCTCACCATTTCCATGCTGTTTTGATGGCTGTAGCTCTGTTCTGTCTTGGGGGAGGGGGTGTCTCGTTTTTCCAACTGTTCTTTTGCCTCTGTATTGTATTGGTCATTCTGGGTCTTTTGCATTTCCATCTGAATACCAGAACTCACTTATTGGTAGCTACAACAAAATAACTTTCTGAGATTTTGGTGGGAATTGCATGGATCAAGTTGGGATGAACTGACATCTTGACCTTATTGAGTTTTTCTATCTCTTCCTCTGTTTAGATTTTTGGTTCCTCTCATCAGAATTTTATAGTTTTGTCATATCAATCAGGTACACATTTATTAGGTTTACAACTAAATGTTGCTCTTTTCTGGTGCAAATATAAGTGGGGTTGTGTTTTTAAGTTTCAATTGCTCATTGCTGGTGTGTGGGAAAGCATTAATTCTTGTATATTAACCTTGTATCCTGCAACCTTGCTGTTGGGGTCACTTTTTAGTTCCAGAGTTCATTGTTCTCATCATGGTTGATTTTTGGGGGATTTCTACATAAACACTCATATCATCTGAGCAGAAAGACAGTTTTATTTCTTCCTTTCCAATCTGCATATAATTTTCACTTTCTTTCTTGTCTTATCACACTAGCTAGATCTTCCAGCACAATATTGGAAAGCAGTGGTAAGAGGAACGTGCTGGCCTTGTTCCTGATCCTAGCAGGAACGCTCTGAGTTTTTTCATCATTGAGCACAGAGTCCCCTATGATTCTAATTTACTGAGAGGGTTTTTGTTGTTGTTGTTGTTGTTGTTTTTCCTGTAAGTAGGTGCTAGGTTTTGTCAAATGCTTTTTCTGCATCTATTGATATGATCATGTAATTTTTCTTCTTAAGCCTGTTGATGTGATTGATTATTTTACTTGATTTACGTGCTTGGAATAAATCCCACTTATCCATGTTGTATAATTATTTTTTATACATTGTAAGATTCAATTTACCAATATTTTGTTGAGAACTTACATCTATATTAATGAGCGGTATTGGGTTGTAATTTTCCTTTCCTGTAATGTCTTTGTCTGGTTTTCACGTTAATTCTGTTCTCGTAGAATGAGGTAGAAAGTTTCCTCTGCTTCTATCTGCTGGGAGACATTATGGAGAAATGGTATTATTTCTTCCTCAATATCTGGTAGAATCTACCAGTGAACCTGTCTGGGCATGACACTTTCTGTTTTAGAAGGTTAATAATTATTGATTCAATTATTTACAAAGATACAGGCCTATTTGGATTGTCAAGCTCATCTTGTGTGAATTTTGTCCCATTTTGTCTCACTTTTCAATGTGTATGGACATAGAGTTGCTCCTAAAATTGCTGTACCATCCTTTTAATGCTCTCAGATATGTAGTAATGTCCCCCCTTTTATTTCTGATGTTAGAAATTTGTCTTTCTCTCCTTTTCCCCTCCTTGGTTAGTCTGTCTAGGAGCTTATAGATTTTTATTGATTTTTTTTCAAAGAACCAACTTTGTTTTCATTGACTTTATTACTTTCCTGCTTCAATTCCACTGATATCTTTTCTTATTTCTTCTCTTTGATTTGCTTCGGATTTGATTGGTTCTTTATTTGGTAGCTACCCAAGGTGAAAAGCGTAGGTTTTAGATCTTTTTTCCAAATGCACACTACAGATTTTCCTCTAAGCATTGCTTTTACTGTTATCCCACAGATTTGGATGTTATATTTTCATTTTGTTCCATTTATTTTTCAATTTCTCTGGAGCCTTCTTTTTTGGCCAATGTGTTATTTAGAAGTGTGCTGTTTAATCGCCACACACTTTGAGATTTCGCCAGTTATCTTTCTGCTCTTGGTATTAGCTTTGTTCCGTTGTGATCTGGCAGCACACGATGTATGATTTGTATCTTTTATATTTGCTCAGGTGTGTTTTATGACCCAGGATGTGGTCTGTCTTATGGACTGTTTCATGTGAGCTTGAGAAGAATGAGTGTTGTGCTCTTGTTTGGTGAAGTGTTTTATAAATGTCAGCTAAATCCAGTTAATCAACGGTACTGCTCAGCTCACCTGTGTCTACTGACTCTGCCAGCTCAATCTGTCAGTGACTGGTAGAGGGGTGTTGAAGTCTTCAACTATAAAAAAAGTGTATTTGTGCTGGGCGTGGTGACACACGTCTGTAATCCCAGAGACTCTGGAGGCCAAGGTAGGAGGATCGCAAGTTCAAGGCCAGCCTCAGCAACTTAGCGAGGCCCTAAGCAACTTAGTGAGATCCTGTCTCAAAATAAAAAATAAAATAAGCTGGGGATGTGGCTCAGTGGTAAAGCACTACTGGGTTCAACCCCCAGTACCACTCATCCCCCTGTCCCCAATATGTATTTTTCTGTTTTTTATTGTGGCTCCATTAGATTTTATCTTATAGCACTTTGTATAATTCAGTAGACCTGTAAAGAACGTCATCAGCTTCCTTAAATGTTTCTCTGCAGACTCTTTTATTCCATCTTTAATTAACCAATCCCCAGCTATTGGGTGTTTCTGATTTCCACGATGATACACAGCCTGTGGCTCCTTTCCTCTGTGGAGGAGGTGCTACAGAGACACCCAGCTGACCCAATGGGCAGGCACGTTTTCAGAGAAAAGTTCATGTTCTTCAAACTCAACCTGCATGTTCTGCTTCAGAAGACCAGGTGGACCTGGGCATCTATGGCTGCTGTGAATGTCCAGGGCTGGACACCATGGCCAGAGCTGTGGATGGCTGATACTGTTTGAAAGTTTGAGAGTGAATGGGAGATTTTTCAGATCCTCAACTGTGTTCCCTAGGTCGACAGGGTAGAGTGGACATGTGACTTGTACCCGCGTTCTGGGACTCCATGGATGTGTCCCCACCCTGCATTTTGGGCATCTTTTTTTTTTTAAGAGAGAGAGAGAGAGAGAGAATGAGAAAATTTTTAATATTTTTATTTTTTAGTTCTCGGCGGACACAACATCTTTGTTTGTATGTGTGGTGCTGAGGATCGAACCTGGGCCGCACGCATGCCAGGCGAGCGCGCTACCGCTTGAGCCACATCCCCAGCCCCATTCTGGGCATCTTGTGCTTCTTTCTCCAGTGCCAGATATTTGCAGTCAAGGACTCAAATTTGACAAGATGGCCCCAGGCCCTGTGTGCAGAGGGATTCATAAACACTGCTCTGAGCTGATGGCTCTGCTTCCTACAGCAGCCCAGGCTGGGACTGAGTTATTGCTGTTTAGAGAGGATTATTTGGAAACTTGCAGTCAACAGAGAAACAGAGTGGGCTTCACCCAAACAGTTGAAGAGACCAAATGCAAACTGGGGACACTGTGTCTGGGGCCTAGTGGCCCTCGCTCAGGCGGGGACAGCCAGCAGGGGACAGCCAGAAGGAAACAGGCGACACCGTGGTGCCAGAGCTCCAGGGCTTGCCCAGGGCCTAGGGGCTTCCTTTCTCTAAATAACATTGACCAAAAGTCCAAACCAGCACTGATGGGAGATTCTTCCCAGGTGAGGGCGGCACAGAATCATAGCCGAGGAGATGGGTGGATGTTAGCTGTAGTGGCTTCTCTTTGTCTTCTTTGCAGTGTCATTTCCAAGTCAGAAAACATATCATTCTGCACAGTGGACAGGTCTTCTGCGCTCAGTGGAGTCCTTTTTTTTTTTTTTTTAATGTTTTGTTCTCATCACTCACAATTTCCTTCTGTTTCAATGTCAATATTTTGCACCTTTTTTTGCTGTGCGTATTCATGTTCTCTTTCTAAGTTAGCCAGGGTGTAAACACTTTCCTGGCTCTGACTTGTCTCCCCATCCCTAGAAAGATTTCAAAATTTTCAAAATAAAGAGCTTTCTTAAAAATAAAAACTCAGAGCCTGATATGGTGGTGCACACCTGTAATCCCAGTGGCTTAGGAGGCTGAGGCAGGAGGATCACGAGTTCAAAGCCAGCCTCAGCAACTTAGGGAGGCACTAAGCAACTCAGAGAGACCCTGTCTCTAAATAAAATACAAAATAGGGCTGGGAATGTAGCTCATTGGTCAAGTGCTCCTCAGTGCCTCCACCCTGAATTAGTGAGGTCCCAAGCAACTTAGTGAGACCCTATCTCAGAATAAATTTTTTTTTAAAAAAAGGGCTATGGATGTAGCTCAGTAGTAAAGTGCCCTAGGTTCAATCCCTAATCCAAAAACATATATATATATATATATATATACACACACACATACATACACTCAGAAATGGAGATGCTGGGTTTATTTATTTATTTATTATTAATCAATCAATTAATTTATTAATAAAGCAATTCAGTTTGCTTTATTACTGGAGATGGTCCTGGCACATTCACTTTTTCTGCATTCAATGTCATGATGCTTTGATTTAAAAGTTTCAGAAATTTGTTTTATTATTTGTATTATTATTATTATATTATTGTTATTATTTTTTAACTTCTAGGGGGCATTTCTAAAATGCAGAAATGTGGATTGTTGTGGTGGGAGGTGTGTGGACTGTGCAGTGGCCATCTCCTGATTCCATCTCTGTCCAGTGCATTTCCCACTGTGCCCCAGCCCTGCTGAGGTCAGGTGCTCAAGTCCAGATGTTGCTTGGATTGGCTGTCAGGTCCCCCTCCTCCGTCTCTTTGGGGCACCCAGCTCTCAGAACTGGCCAAACCTGTTTGCTTAAGCAGGCTTATTTGCAGGGTGGTGGTGTTTTCCTGTCAGTCTCCACCAGCTGCAGTTCCTGATGTATTAAGAATGCAAACTGAGAAAAGAATAAAGGAGCTGTACCTGTGTGGGATTCTTGCCCTGGTGGCCACAAAGCATGCCTTTTGGAGTTGGAAGGGGTGGTCCTGAGACACATCTGGACATGGGAGGAGGGCTCAGTCCCTGAGGGTGGTTTGCAAAGTGCTTCCCAAGCACTGTTACTCTTCTGGATGGGCCCAGGGGAGGCCTGTTACAAACTGTCTTGCAGCAGGAGGCTCCTTAGGCAGCTCCCTGGGTCCCTCCAGGCAAGTTCAGGAGTTGCACCAGATACGAGGGGGGGATGCCAAAAGGAAGCAGTGCCACAGAGATGACTCCTGCTCCTTGACATGATGCCACAAGCCACCCAGAGTGGAGGCTCACGGGCAAGCCCCAGAGAGAACCTGGGAGGAGGGATCAGGAACAGAGCGGGTGTCAGGGCCTGGGAGGGGCCTAAGTTCTTGGTTGGTGAGACCCTATTTTGTCAGACCTTCTATTTGGCTTAAATTTAAAAAAAAAATTATACAAAACCCTCCATTTTTAAATGCTGGGAGGTAACTTTGAAAGTAGCACTAATGTTGGCTTGTTAAAAAAAAACACCAGCAAATCTGGAGAGGTACTAAGAACCTCATGTGATCACAGGCCTGAACCCCCTCCTCAGGAAGCCTGGATCCCCCTCCCCAGGAGGCTCAATCCTGAGGACTTCACCAAGAGGGTTGTCAGACTTCAACAAGTGGTCCAGTCTCACTTCTGCAAGTTGTTGTAGAAAATAGAAAAGGAGAGAAAGCTGCCATCTCAGTGTCCCAGGCTAGTATGATCTTGACCCCAGAGCTCCATAAAGATACAGAAGCAAAGAAAACCACAGGCCCATTTCACTATGAATATAGGTGGGAAAAAAATCCTAAATAGCCAAGCAAATGCAACAGTGTGTTTAAAAGAAAACCACACTGTGATTAGGTAGGTTTATCCAGAACTTAAGGTGGTTGGACTTCAGATCGCTGCATCCCGTAGAGCACCTTATGGGGCTGGAAGAAACCATACGGTGTGCTGTGGTGTGGAAGAGAATCCCCCAAAGCTCCGCAAGTGTTTATGGTAGAGATTCTTAGCAACTGAGAACGGAGGGAGCTCTCCTTTAGTGCAGGTCTCACACACAAGTCAGCAAACATCCCAGCAGAGGAGCTCTGCTCCAGGCCCTTAGAAGGCCATCTGTGGTTGCTCCCAGGAGGAAAAAAAAAAAAAAGGTATAAGAATTGGAAGAAAATAGAGAAGACAAATAGCGTCATCTCTGTGAAAGTCCACATGAAATGACAGAAGAACTCTCAAGTTTATTATGAGTGTTGAGCAGGATTTGTGCAATCCCAATTTATAGAAATCAGGATTAGGAAACTCAAGCGATCCATAGCTACAGGCAGTTTTTAATCTGTCAATAAGAAAATCAATTGCTCCTCCCCATCAGACCCCTGTTAGAACAGCAGCATGGCAGCCCGGGGTCTAGGAGAGTGAGGGGAGGTAGAGGCAGGAGTGGGGTGCACTCAGGGGACACCTAGCTGCGATCACTGGAAGTAGGTTTGTTTAGGAAAGGTTATGGGGTGGAGAGCTGAGGAGACAGTTTCAGACCTGCCTGGAGGACATGAGATACCTGAATGAAAGGAGGTCTTGCTGGAGTGAGACCATGCCACTATATTGTTTTTCCCCAAATTAATTTGTAGGTTCAGAGCAGTCCTGGTTGGAATGGCAGCTGGATTATGGGAGGCAGTAAACACAATCTAGAATATAAAGGAGGTAGCTCAGTCATCTTGGAAACGGAAGAGGGCTCATTCTACCAGAAAGCACACGAAGAGGCCCTGTCCTCCATGGAGCAGGGGGCAGGTGCAGAAAGAGACAATGGGACCATGACAGGGGACGGGGTTTTAGCTTCTTTTGCTGCTGTGACTAAAAGGACCCAACCAGAACAACAGTAGGGGACGAAAAGTTTATTTAAGGCTCACAGTTTCAGAGCTCTCAACCCATAGCCACAGAATCCATTCCTCAGGGCTCAAGGTGAGGCTGAACTCATGGCGGAAGAATGTGGCAGAGGGAAGCAGCTCACATGGTGATCAGAAAGCAGATTCCACTTGCCAGATACAAAATATATATCCAATAGCCACGCCCCCAATGAACCACCTCCTCCAGCCACACCCTACCTGCTTCCATTTATCATTCAATTAATCCCATCAGGGATTATTTCACTGATTAGGTTAAGCTTCTAATGCAATCTCCTCCAAACCTTCTTGCATTTTCTCATATGTGAGCTTCTGGGAGACACCACATCTAAACCATAACAGAGACCTGAAAGAACATGTGGTAGCTTAATGCTTTACAAATGTGAGAAGCCATTCAAGGCAGTAGCTGGAGCAAGGACTTTGGAGCCAGATTGCTTGGTTTTGAATCCACCTACTACCACTTAGTAGCTGTGAACTCTCACACAAGTTCCTTAGCCTCTCTGCGCCTCAGTTGCCTTACCCACAAAAGAGGAAAATGGGAGCAATGATAATAAATGTTACAGGTTGTTGTGAGAATTAAATGAGCAACTATACAGGAAACCATGTATCAGTTTTCTAGTGCTGCTGTAACAGAATACCACAAACTTGGTGGTATAGTTCTGGAGGCTGGAAGACCGAGATCAAAGTGTGGGCTGGTTTGACCCTCCTGAGGGTTGTAAGGGAGGCTTTGTTCCTGGCCTCTGCCCTCAACTCAGTGATGGCCATCTTCTCCTGTGCTTATTCACGAGACCGTCTCCCTATGTGTGTATCCCCATTGTAACAACATGGGACATATTGAATTAGGTTCCCTCTCCTCCAGTATGACCTTGTTTAATTAATGACACCCGTAGGGATTGTGTTTCTAAGTTAGGTCCCATTCTGAGGTCCTGGGGGGTTAGAACTCCAGAATGGGCCCCTGGATACTGTGTTGTGTGTGCAGTAGTGATGGATTGATGAGTAACCTGCCAGGGAAATTGACTGTCTAGGAACAGACAGGACTGGTCCCCTATGGGATTGACTAAAGACCAAAAATGGATGTGGAAATGATGTATTTAGCAGAAGGTAATTGCTATGGGCTGAATTGTGCCCTTCCCCCAATTCCATATGTTGAAGCCCTGACCCCCAATGTGACATTTGGAGATGAAACCTTTTGGAGGTCATGAGGATGGGGCCCTTTGACAGGGTTAGTGGCCATATAAGGGGATATAGGGACCAGAGCTGCTTCTGCCATGCGAAGACACAGTGACAAGGTGGCATTGCAGGTCCTCATGGAACGAACCTGCTGGCACTTCTACTTCCTTCTGGCTCCCAGGATGGTGAGAAACAAATGTCGTGTTTAAGCTGCCTGATCCATGGTGCTTTGTCATAGCGGCCCAAGCTGAATAACACAGAAATAAAGGCTTGTATTTGGTGATGTGGTTGTTGGGAGCAGTTTCTTAAGCCTACAGTGGACAAACGGATGAAAGAAATCTGCTTGACCAAGGGCACATGCAAACACTGACAGGAAGCTAATTGCAAAAAAAAAAAAAAAAAAAAAAAAAATTTGCAAAATCTAAAATGGACAAGTATTCCTATGAATTGTCAGGGAAAAAAAAGACACCAACCTGCTGTCAAGATGGGCAGACAGTGAGAACAGGAGAGGAAGCGTGCCAAAGAAAACAGACCCTCGAAGAGAAGCCCAGACATAGAGCTAAGAAGCACACAGTAAATGGAACTCACACTACAGCCCATGTGTGTTGCCTTGACCCAGGCAGACCCAAGATGCATCATGCTTCCTGAGGCTGAAGCACAAAACTCTTTATGGGATCAAGATCTGTCTTAAGAGAAAACAAACAGACAAAAGGAGATACCACAAATGTCTTAGCTCAGGTGGACTGAGAGTGGAGGGGAATAACTATATAAATAAAACAAGAACAGTCAGTGAGCATTGGGAGCGGAGGGCTACATGTTTGCACCCAAGGTTTAAGAAAGGATGCTGGAGGAGGGGTGTGGTCGGATGGACAGTCTGTGCTGTTGGAACAGTGGAGACCTACCCCTAGGGCTCCACTGCGTGCTGAGCACATGGGTATGTATGCAGGTGGATGGGTCTGTAGATATGGTTCATGCCTTCTGCCTCTTTTGCTCTTGTGTACCTTTGCTCCCATCTACAGAGATCTGTGGTCAATGGAGTGTTCTGTCCAGGCAGCCTCTGACCTTTGGGGGGCCCTCAGAACATCTCTGCAGAGGCCTCATCTTGCTATGAGAGTGGGGGGCTGTTTCCAGTGCAGGGGGGCAGGGAGGCAGGATCCTATGGTGGACCCACTGCACCATAGGGCCTAGAGTCCTACCCAGCATGGTCCCTGGTACATTCTGGGGCCCTCAATGATGGCTGTAGCATAGGTTTCAGGGCCTGCTACCCTGGCCCAGACTTGCTGCACCTTCTCTGCCTTCTGAGCCTCCATCTCCCCATCTGTAGGGTGGGAAAAATAAGGGGCCCTAGTTGTGAAGGTGAGTGCAGGAATGTTGATGAGGTTTGCTCCTGGGTGGAGGGTGCTGGGTACAGCCCAGGACTGGGGTCAGTTGCTGGTGCTCTAATACAGAGTTGCTTTAGGAAGTAGGGGCTTTTTCCAAAGCCAGGAGTCCTAGCTTGTGTCACCCCATCCTGCAGTTGTCCAGGGAGGCAGATCAGTTCTGTTTTGGATATACTGTTGTGTGTTTTATTCATGGAAAGTGACACTAAAGGTTGACAGCATGTAGCCTGACAGTGGCCTAGGACTTGCTTTCTGTGGATCTCTGGAGGTACTGAACCTGTGTCTGTCTGTCCTGGCTGGGTGTGCAGGGCATGGTTGGCAGGAATGGCTCTCTCCCTGTGTGCTCAGGACCCTCTGTCCTGCCCCAATGACAGGAGGATCACAGTCACGTTACCTGGGCCATGCATGTGTCCACTGATTTGGTCACTACCCTCATACTATACCACTGCCATACCTGCCCAAGGGTTTGGGGGAGAATTGTTGGGAGGGGGTTTCTGGAAACACATCCTTAGCTGAGGATTCCTGTATGAGTACTTGCTGAGACCCAGGATCCCTTTCTGTTCAAGAAGAAGTATGTGACAGTTGCCGAGAGAAGGGGACTTGGTTGCCACATCTTAGCATGTGATCCTCCTGCAGGGCCCTTGCTGGGGAACCCCGAGCCTCCTCGGCACGTATTGGAAGCATATTAAGCTTTTAAAGGTCAAAAAGCTTTGCCAAATTGCTCACTTGCAGCAACTTAGAGGAGAGGCCGTGAAGTTTAGCATATGTAGTTCTAGAGGTGTGTTTGGCACATTGGACAGTTTGAAAGTATGTCTGGCTGTGAATAAGCTGCTGGTTTCTATCCCATATGCATCCAAGTGCATTATGGGGTTGGAGTCTGCACCACACTCCGATAAGCATGTTTTAACATTTTAAAGTCTGGATTTTGCCTTTTCTGGATGCTTTCAAAATGTTAAGGGCCCCCAAGTCTACCCTCAGTAGTAGTTGTGGAATTTCCCAATGAGGAGTTGCATCATTTTAAAAACATAGATACATAAATTAACTACAGATCATAGAAAATACACATGAAGTACACACAATCACAAGACACATTAGAATGACAGCTCCATCCCCCCTGCACCTGAAAATTGCTGTCACTGAGACTGTACCAAATTTGGGTTTTTTTTTTTTTCAAATTGCACTGATTTTCTAATCATTCCCCCCCCCCCCAACCACACACACACAGTATCTTTTCACTGGTAAACATCTTTCTTCTTTATCATGTGTATCCATATCCCTATTTTTAATGACCACACACTATCATATTATTTAGAAGTACTATGATTCATTTGACAAATCCTTAAATATACATTTTTTGGGGGGTTTTGTTTAATGTAAGCAGTGCTTTGGTGAATATCATTGTACATTTGTCTTTTCATATTCCTTCAATTATTTTTTAAAAATAAGTTTCTGCTGGTCATGGTGGTGCATGCCTGTAATCCCAGTGGCTCGAGAGGCTGGGGTTGGAGGAACCCAAGTTCAAAGCCAGCCTTAGGTATTTAACTAGGCCCTAAGCAACGTAGGCCCTGTCTCAAAAATAGAAAGGGCTGGGATGTGGCTCAAGGGTTAAACACCCTGGGTTCAATCCTCAGTACCCAAAACAAACAAATAAATAAACCAAAATGAGTTCCTAAATGTGGAGCTGATAATTGAAAGGTCAGTAGCACGGAAACCTTTGTTATTTGCTACAAATATTCATAGAAATGGTATTTGTAGCCATTTAGCCTTCCATTAATTTCCCATTCCTCACTCTTCCCTTCCCACCCACTCACCCAACCACTCACCCACTCATTTATCTACCTATCCACCTACCTACCCATCCATCCTCCCACTCATCCATTTACTCACCCATCTGTCCAATCATCCATTCATCTATCCATGCATCCACACTTCCTTTCCCTCCCTCCCTCCCTCCCTCCCTCCCTCCCTTCCTTCCTTCCTTCCTTCCTTCCTTCCTTCCATCATACTGCACTGCATACCTGCTGTGAGTTGGTCCTAGGGCTGAAGATGGCGGACTGCAGTGACAATGTGATCTTCATTCTGCAAACTCAGAATTAGGAGGCAGAAGCCAGGAAACCACCCCTGAGGGTGAGAAGCACCAGAACTGAGGTGCTACAGGCAGGGGAGGCTCAGATGGAGAGTGGCTTGGGCGAAGACTTCCAGTGGTCTCTGGGCTGTGGGTCAGGTGAGAGTTGGGATCTGGACACAGTGGATTCATTTGTATCCAGGCCAGGGTATGGACAGGACCCAAGATAGTCAGATCTCTGGACAACATCCTGATCCAGCACCATGGGCCAGCCCTGGCTTTGCTAGCTTGGGCTCCTTTCTGGTCACTTGCCTGAAAAGAACTGGGGTGTCCACCCAAACACTCATGTCCTTAGCCTCCCAGCTCAGAAACCAGTCTAGGGTACTGAGGGAGCATGTGAGAGAAAATTGGAGAGAGACAGAGAAATGGAAGAAGAAGGAAGAGGAGCCTGCTCTGTTTGCAGAACATGCAGAACACTACACCCAGGTGTTCTGTGGTTTTAAAATAAATGCAGTTTAAAACACCCAGGGGAGGCCAGGCATTAGGGAGGGTGGCAGAGTAGGAACACAGGCTTAATGCTGACAGGAGGATGGAAGCCAGCCTTACCTCTTTCCAGATGTTCAACTTGAACAAAGTGTCCCGTTTCCTTGTCTGAAGGACAGAGCTTACTGTACTTCTGATCTGTGGAGATGGGTAGAGAGAATAAGGGGTGAATGAAGGGTTCTTGGGACAGTGCCCAGCCTGGTCCTAGGTGCCCACTAGAGGTGATAGCTGCTATTTTTCTCTCCCATGGAGCCTGGGCACAGGGCTTTCTGCACCCCCGGAACCCAGCATACCTCTAAGGCTTAAGTGAGAAGCCAGTTCCTCTTGGCAGGGGTGAGGGCCCAAATGTGAGGGGGTTTAAAATCTATGCCAGTGGCTTTGGTAAGACCTTCCAGAGGTATCTTCTGGATCAGGATAGAAAATTGTTTTTCTTTTTATGGACAGAGGAGTCCAATGCCTTTTAATGCCATTAGCGCTCAGAGAGGGGAAGGGATGGGGTTTTGTCTGAAAGGATACAGACACTGGAAAAGGAGGCCCATCCTTTGGGTGGAGAGAGTGGGCAGAGTTGACCTGAGCTCAAGTCCACAGCCTCAGGCCTTCATCCATTGTGAGCCAGAGGACAACAAAGTCTCTTCTGAAGGGAAACCAGGCTCCCAGGGCCCGGCTCTCCCAGCCTCCCTGTTCAAAGCCAAAATTTGTGGCTTCTTCATCTACCCAGGATGGAGTTTAGGGGCACCTGTGTCATCATTCAGAGGTGACTGAATGCTACCTGGTAGACCCACCTGGGTGTGCAGAAAAGTCTGCTGGGATTGATACCAAGGACCAAGCCTCCCAGTCTGGAGATCTAAATCCCCCAGAAAAAGGTTTTAACCCACACCAGCCTTGGCCCAGGCCCAGATGGCGGCACAGCAGAGTACAAGCCCTGTATCCTGGGGGATGCAGTTGGACTTTTTTGGTTCCCCCCACCCCCAATCCTGGGGAGCTCTGGGATATGTACTGTGGCCCAGTTTGTGACTGCAGACATGTGGATGTGGGCAGGGATGGATGCACAGGCGATACTGGGTGGTTCAAGGAGAGTGCCAGAATTGTTCGTTTTCACCTGGATGACCTTCAGAAAACCGGTCAAGAGGGAGAACAAAATTGCCAAAGTTACTTTGATAAAGATCAAATAACAATGGCCTTTTTCATGGATGCACATGTGTGATGTGACAATTCGGAGCAGGCTTGGGGTGGTAGCAACTCCCACCATGCCCTGGGGCCTTTGAGGCCTGATAGCTTTGCAGAGGAGAGAGGTCTACAGGAGGTGTGGGACAACGAGGACACTGGCCCAAGCCAGTTGGAGGGTATGCAGTGTCTGTTTGATTATTTATGGCATTTAAAAAAATATTTTACCACTGTGAGTTGAGATTTTTGTTTTAAATGAGGGAGGAATTGTAAAATCATTTCTCAAAGATCTGTTCCTTCCGAGAGTCCTTATTCTGTGGTTTTAAAGAAATGCAGTTTAAAAAAACCAGGGCTGAAATGACTGCTGCAGATGCACCAGGGATGCAGTGGCCAGGATTCACCCGCCAGGGAACGGATGCCTGGGGCAGCTGTGACCTCCCTACAGCCCCTGTGGGGCGCTGCCCTGCTTCTCCCAGAGAAGGCAGGAAACAAAACTGGGTTGTTACCCGAGTTAGGAACAAAAACTCAAAAGAAGCATTTCTTAAATAGACAGAAAACAGCCACTATTTTAAGAATTACTTATTTATATTCTCTGGACCCTGGAAACGGGAGGCTACAGTACTGTTTGGGTCTTTAATTTTGCATTTGCTTCCCAGGCAGCTCTGTACATTCTGGAGCCAGTGAGCACCCAGGTCCTCTGCCACTTACCAGTCCTGCAGAGGCCTCCAAGAATCTCCTTTAAAAACAGTCAAGGAAGCCACTCTTGAAGTTTCAGAGTGATGTGCGTCCTTCCTGGGGTCTCTGACACACTTTCCCTTGTCGTGTTGTTTCCATAGATTCTATTTTGGGAAGCCAAGCATTCCAGGGGTGGTTATTGCATTTCAAGGGAGCAGTGCTGATGTCTCTGACCATGTTCTGGTGACAGTCCTGGTTAGATGGAGGGGCCAGGAACAGGTACAGCTCTCTGTCCCAGCCAACCACTTCTTCCCCACTTCCCCAGCACCTCTGCCAGCTCAGGGATGTGCCAGCTCCTCTGCACTTCCCTTGGCATCCTGCTCCAATGGCCCATGTCACCTCTAAATTTAGAATTAGATGGCCAGGCTGCCGGGTTGGCATAGCCCATGCCCTAGCGCCACTGGCTCGTGGGGTCAGTGTGTGGAAGATGATCTGTGTTCCCAGCACAGAGGCACTGAACTCACGTCTCATTTCCATATTCAGAGTCCAGAATTCCTCTTGGATTAGAAGTGTCTTCCCAGAAAGAAAGGAAAAAAAAAAAAAAAGGAGATTGATGGCTGTGTTCCAGTGGAATTATGTTCACAATCTATAGTGACTTTTGCTCTTTAAGCAGATCCAAAGCACAGGGTATTATGAGATCCCATTTTTGTAAGGAGCCAGAGAGTGAGCTGCATCTGTGCTGAATGGACCCGGAGGGTGGGATACCGGGGCCCATGGCGGGGGGATCTCTGAACCATGGAACTGTGGTGGGCGTTAAGCCTTGCTCCTCTACTTACGTGGATTTTCTCATTTTCCCTGATGACTTTGATTTCAAGAAGGCTGTGTTCTGGCAAGTGGAAGCAGGAGTTTATGCATTGAGAGAGGCAGGTATAACTCATGGTGCCACCTGCAGCCCCAATCAGTGTCGCTTTGTTTTTCAGTGACATCTTTGATGCCATGTTCCCTGTCACTCACATCGCCGGGGAGACAGTCATACAGCAAGGTATGTTCTGCCACCTCAGAGTCATGGCCCCCAGGAGATGTGAACTTGAAGCATATTAGCATGAACCACTCATTGTTTGTCTTTGAGAAAATTCACTGGTGAAACCTGAGAAGCTAGCAAAACTCTAGTTGACCTGATATATTTCCATAATCTACTTGTCATTAAATACATTGGATGAGGCTGAGTGTGGTGGCACATACCTGTAGTCCCAGCAGCTCAGGAGGCCGAGGCAGGAGGATTGCAAGTCTAAAGTCAGCCTCAGAAGCTTAGTGAAGCCCTAAGCAACTTAGCAAGACCCTGTCTCAAAATAAAAAATAAAAAGTTTGGCGATGTGGTTTCAGTGGTAAAACACCCTTGGGTTCAATCCCCAGTGTATACACACACACACGTATATATATCAGAGAACTTCAGATGTTTCCATATGTAATATATAGGGTCATTAATCATATATTTTGTCTTGTATGAATCTTTTAGAGAGCCCACACATTCCAATAACTGAATGTATCTGCCTGTCTGTCTGTCTGTCTCTCTCTCTCTCTCTCTCTCTCTCTCTCTCTCTCTCTCTCTCTCTCTCTCTCTCTCTCTCTCTCTCTCTCTCTCTCTCGTGTGTATGTGTGTGGGTGGGTGGGCTGTGACTCATTGGCAGAGAGTTTACCTAGAATGTAAGAGGCCCTGGTTTCATCTGACCCGGATGAGACTCAGGATATTGCTGGCCCCTCTAAACAATGTAGGCACAGTTTCAAGAGAAACAGAAACACTGTAACTCATGTGTCCCAACTTGGCCTCACGCACCTCTCCTCTCTTTGTTGCAGGGAATGAAGGAGATAATTTCTACGTAATTGACCAAGGGGAAGTAGATGTGAGTATTGATTACTATTTTTGGAAAACAGGCTTCTTCCCATGTCTGGTTTGAAGACTTCACATTGTTCATCATTGGGTTGCAAGCATAGGTCTGAAGCATTTCTCTAAGTGATGCCATCCTAATGTTTTGTTTATTTATTTGTTCCTAGTGCTAGGAATCAAACCAGGCCCTGCAAATGTGAGGCAAGTGCTCTACCACTGAGCTGTGCACCAGCTCTGTTTCTAATGTTTCAATCAATAAAAACAACACATTTCATTTAAAAGGTAATGTAGGAATACCCCATCGCAGCACAGTGGACGATGGAGCTGTGGGCAGTACCAGTGGCAGCCATGGCCCTGGGCTGTCCACTTGGCAGAGGGCCAGAGCATGGAGAGCAGGTGCATGCTGTTCTGCTTGACTTGGAGCTACCTCTAAATCAGTAGCTTGTGAACAGGCCAGTCTTACATCCACTGCCATTTGCCACAGTGGGTGGGGAGTCACAGGCTCTTAGTACCAACCCCCGTGGGGTGATGGTGCCTTCGTGACAGCGTATCGCCATTCAGAAGCTGCACTGTGCTCATGGAGAGTTTTCCCCACCTTCAATGTTCCAAGAACCAAGAGCCACACTTAAGTGGAGCGGCCATCACTGCTATGCAAGAAGTGTCGCCTGCTCTGGAGATCCCACCTTGGCCCTTGGTCCAGCCTCCCCCACCTTCCTTCCTCCTTCCTCCTTGGCCACCCCATCTGAGCCCAGGTGCCCTGGCTTGGAAGATGTGGAGTCCCTTTGCTGGGCTCCTTGCTCTGCAGGCTGCTCTGCCCTCCTCTGAGCTAAAGGCCTGTCTTTTCCCAAACCCGCCATGAGTCTGTTTCTCTTTGGATCAGGCTGGGGCCCTGATGCGATTCACAGGGTGGGGCCTGAGTGAGTCCCCCTGGAGCCCGCCTGGCACTGTGCTGTCCCTCTGCCAAGACCTCTGACTCCCCTAGGCAGGGTCACTGAGAGTGCCCACTTCTCCTTTTGGTGTCCTTTTAAATGTTACTTCCTCAGCTTGGGCGTCAGCAGACGCATCCAATTTCTCACCCTGTAGGTGCCCTTCCTTCATAATTCAGTTTGTATTTTGTAGTTTTTTCAAAAAGTAGTTTTTTTAAACAAGTAGTTTCCACTACAGCCAGGAAGCAGTCTGAAGGCAGAGACTGAGTCTGTCCCGCATTTTGGAGATCCTGAGGCCCTAGATACCTCTGCTTCCCAGGCCCGCTACCAAGTCCCCTCTGGACTGGGGTGCATCCCAGCTGTGCCTGCCCCCACCAGGTTGTGCCACCATCCGCAGAGGACCCACCTTGCCCCTAGGTAGCCCCTGTGGCTGTGCAGTCATGCCACGCCCCGCTGCCCCAGGCAGGGTAAGCTATTTCAGGGCCTGGCCCCTGGCCCCCCAGCCTTTGTCCAGTCTAGGCTATTTTGGGGAAGGGCACTTAGTCACTTATTTCCCCAGCGCCCATCTGTGTCCACTCGCTGCCGTGTTTCTGGGAACCAAGCGGGCGTACCCGCTTCCGGAGTTGGCAGCACAGGAAGTGACTCACCTCCAAAGCCCTGCCGGGGGCTCAGGCTGAGTCCCCTCGAAGATTTCTTTGTCATGAGCCCTGGAGCTTTGTCTTGAGCTGAGTCTGGCAGCTCTGTCCTAACCAGGTCTCTGTGGGAGCCTTTGTGTCTCGGGGATCCTGTCTCCCCCAGAGAAGGAAACTGAGGCAGGAGCTAAAGGTCTCTGGTTGCTAAGCTGTGGAGGATGTGCAGGGAGGAGGAGGAGGAGGAGGAGGAGAAGGTGACCTACCTGTGGCCACAGGCACCTCCTGCTGCCTCCTTCAGGGTTAGCAGAGGAGATGGGAGCATGGGGCTGCTCTGCCCACCTCACCTTGCCTCGGCCTGTCCCAGGGGTGGCGTGTGTTCCTGGCATGGGGTATGGGTCCTGTCCAAACCCAGGCCTTGTGGTGGGGTGGCACAGGCCAGGAGTGAGCTCAGACTCCAGTGCTGGGTGGGGCAGGCCTGAAGGTGCCCGTGGCTCTGTTGCCTGGTCCGTGATGCTGAGGAGCAGAGGGCAGAGTGTGTGTGTGTGTGTGGGGGGGCTTGCTCCTAGTTTCTCCCAGCTGCCCTCCCAGTTCCTAATTTCACACTGTTCACATCTCCTGGCCCCCAAAACATCCCCACTCTTCCCCTCCATTCTGCCTAAATGTGTGCTGGCACTGGCCAGTGAGTGCTCCTGGGGAGGGAGGACAGCCCTGCCCAAGGGGTGGGGGTGGTTGACAACCAATAGGAAGTTAGTAAACAATGTCTCGCCTCAGGACCGTGGCCTTCTGGTGCCCTCTTCTTCTTCCTATGTCTCCTGTGTCTCCCCCAAGACCCCCCAGGCCTGCTCCTCTGCCTGCTGTGGGGGTAGATGCCAACCTGGGCAGGTGACCGAGGACAGATCCTCCTTGCCTCCAGGAGCCCCTCAAGAGTCCCAGCCTTGACTCATAGTCTTCTTCCCTCCCCTGGAATGCTCTTTCCTGTCTGTATTCCCCGAGGTCCTGTGAATCTCCCAGCTCCACCCAAGAATGCCTTCAGCTTGGGCAGAACAGAGGGATTGAGACGACCCCAGGGAATCCTGAACTGGTGTATTTTTGTTTCTCCTAAGGGAATGGGTGTGGGAGACACAGATGCTGCCCCCAGAGTTCCTTCATGGAGCCCGAAGGGCCTCACTGGGGAGTCCCAGGAGATGCTTCTTCCAACACGCATCTAAAGGAAGTTGGTGGGCGGGTCCGAGCAGTGAGTGGGTTTTGCAGGAGGGTTTGGGCTCTGTCCTTCCCTGTTCAGGCTGCCTCATCTCTGTACTACTCACAGGGACATTAACAGAGACCCAAAGTCCCTGCGTAGAGCCCTCCATCCCCTCCATTCCGTCACCTCCCACCCTTCTGGGCAGCCCCACCCATACCTGCCTCCTACACGGGTGCCACCATCAGCCCCACACCTGTGGTGGCCCAAGCTTGTCCTGGTCCTGAATGCAGCGATCACCCTCCTTCCACATGTCAGGCCCATTGAAGGTGCCCAGGGAGGCAGGAGGTGGGAGGATGCTAGCCTGTCTTGTCACCTGTGGCCCACAGGCTGTGACTGCCCATGAGCAACTGCTGGTACGCAGTTTCCCAGTCGGCTCAGCTGGTTGGCTATGGGAGAGCACCCAGGAGGCTCAGGGTTCCCCGTGTGCTTAGCCCCAGCCACTCGGCCATGTGCAGAAACCCTTATCTGCCCCACATCCGTTGGACTCACACTCCTTCCTCTTCTCATTGCAAACTATGATGTGCTATGACATCGACCAGACCTGACCCTCTGCCCTGATTCCCTTGAGCATCAAGTGTGGGGTGGCAGGGGACTGACATGGCCCCACCTTTGTCTGAGCCCTCCCTTTGAAGCAGAGTCTGAGTCTTCTTGAACCTGAGGCTCATCCCAGCAGGACCCCTCCCAACCACAGAGGGGCTGCCGCAGAGTCCAGTCTCCTGGGCATCATGCCATGGGGTTGGGAGATTTCCACCCTTTCAGCCAGATCTCATCCCTGCTGCCCTGTGATCATGGTGGGCAGTGCTGCACCTGGCTCCCCACCAGCCCAGGACATGTGGAAACAATTTGGTGAAGGAAGAGGTGAGGTCATTCCATATAACTGGAATTCCCCAAGTACAATATCTGGCAGATCCAGGCTCTCTGTCCCCCATCTACACCCACTCCCTGCTCCAGGCTCAGGTACAAAGGTAGCAAGCACTAAGGCCCTTGCTGGACCCCTGCTCACCAGGGCCAGATGTCTGAGTGCCCCTGGTGGTTGTCTGATTCTTGGGGCAGCCTCAAATTTGGGACATCCAGAGTGCTGATAGCTCAAGGCTGTGACCTGGTGGCTGTAGTGGAAGGGAGCACCAGCCTTCCTGCCCTACCAGGGCTGTATGTGAGTGCCTGGCACCTTCATCAACCTTAGAGTTTCCATCCACGATAGGGTGGGTGGCAGGGAGTGTCCTGCGGGGCCAGGACACTGCACGGAGGGAGCTGTTTGGTAGGGAGCACTGGCACTCTGGGAAACACCAAGGGCACGGGCAAAAGCCACATTTAAAGGAATCAAAAGATGCTCAGTAAAGCATCTGGAATGAATGGATGGTGTGTGGGGCAGCCGGGCTGAGTTATGAGGCATATGTTATGGTGATTACTGTTATTACCACACTGAAGGAGCCCAGACCGGTCACCAGCCCACTTCTGAGACCTGTGCTGCCTTCTGTTTGCTGGTTTCTGTAAACTGCCTCCAGAGCACTGGAACTGACCACTGCAGGGCACAGCCTGAATGTTCAGGGTGCCCAGGGGTTGTGTATGCCTCTAACATCCTAAAGGATGGATACTGAGACACTGCAGGTGACCTGACACTGACACTGGTCTTATAGGGATGGGGACATCACCAGCGTCAATCCCCAGGCTGGAAGCAGCCTCCCCCAGGACTCCAAAGAGGCTGGGCAGGGGGTCCTGGGCACCCCCACATAGTAGATGCTTCCCTCTGACCAGTGGCACTCCAGGGTGACCAGGAGACTGAACATAAGAGGCACGAGCTTTAAATGATGGTTTTCCAGAGACTCTGAGAAAGTCTGCCACGGTGGGTGCGTTGCCAAGAGCCTGTAATCCATTTCTCTAAGTATAAAAATATCTTCCAATTTATTTTATTCATGGAACATAGCATTTCTACTTAAAAGGACGCTCAGCTGCCGGTTGTACGGGCTCAGGAGTGTGATTCCATTTCCAGCCCTGTGAGACGGGGTTTCCATCCGCATTGTTTGGGGACTCCCTGCTCGGCACACCCATCCAGGTGCACCTTGGACCTGCTGGCTGCGGGGTCCCGGGGAAGAGCCATTTCCAGATTGGAGGCAGGACTGAGCGCTCCCTGGCAGCCCAGCATCCCTCCCCACTACGGCTTGCTCCATCTGGCCCCACGACTGGGACGGGGTATTATCCAGTGTTTGCCCATATGGTTACATTGGTAAAATATACTCAACCTTCACTGCTGGAATCACGAAGTGAACTGTGTAGCCATCTCCATCCTGGTTTGCAGAGTTTCCCTCCTCCCACGGTGGAGCTCTGTCCCCATTGTGCACCGACGCCCCTCCCCTCCAGGCCCACGGCACCCACCATTCTGCTTTCTGTCTCTGGGAATCCGACTCCTCTTGGGTCTCAAACCAATGGAATCCCACAGTGTTGGTGTGTCCTGTTTATTTCACTGAGCATCACATGTTCATGCTGTAGCATGTGTCTGAGTGTCCTTCCCACTCAAGGCAGAGTCGCATCCATTGTATGCACACACCTGTCACCATGGAGAGCACTGGGCAGCTTCCATCTTTGGCTGCTGTGAACTGGCCGCTTTGGACCTGGATGTGCAGATGTCTCTGGGACACCCTGGTTTCAGCACATTCTGTTTTGATTAGTGATTTATCAAGGGCTATGCAGCCCATCATGGAAATTTCTTGTGGAGTTTGGAGCTTTCCAAGTGTATGTCACCCATGAAGCATATCCAGGGATCCAGAATTTCTTTTTGGTGTCCTTTTGGCCCTGCCTGAAGTCACAGGCTGTTGGATACAGCCTGGCAATGACTGTGCCTGCAGTTGGGGGTGGTAGACCCTGAGATTCCCCAAGTGCAGCAGTGTTCACATGGGGACAGGTGACTTGGGCATGCTGGGCTCTGGCAAACCTTACATAGCTCTGTTCCAAGGAGCAACAGCGTGAATTGGGGCTCAAGGTTGGCCAGGGAGTCAGTGGAAAACTCTAGATTCAGGGTCTTGACAAAATTCTGCCTTCTGGGGACCTTAGTCTGTGTGTGGTCACAGGGGAGGGGAGGAGGGGGCCATGGCTTGGATTTGGGATTTGGGATCCATGGGGGATTGTCGTCAGCTGTCTGGCCACCCAGAGGAGTAAAAACAACCCGTGAGGCTGTCCTACATGGTCCAGCTGTGCAGACAGAAACCCTAGGATGGATGAGCCCCCAGTGAAGGCCAATCAAGTTCAGCACCTGGCATCTTGGACTGAAGAGGATCAAGGTGGTGGGCCAGGCTTGCTGTGGTGAGAAATGTGGCTGAGGGAGCAGGAGGGCAGTGGGATGTGTGGGCCTTAGGGTGGGGAGGGAGCTGGCTCACCTGGACACAGGTGCCCTGTCCCTACTCTCTGTGGGCCTGAGGGAGGTCAGGAACAGAGTTTTGTCCTCACCACTCCATGAAATAGAACAATAGCTTGTGAGCCCCCTTAAGTCATGTTGCAAGGCCAGGGAGACCTGAGGCCACAGGTTGCCTTCGCCTTTTAGGTGACAGCTCAGGCCAGTGTTCTGGCCTCTGTTCTCTCTCAGTGCTTCTCTGTGGAGTGCTTTTCTGTGGAGTCAAGTCTGACCTGAAATACCTGGGGAGCCCGAGCAGCCCCTACCCTGGGCTGGGCACCTAGAGCTCCTGTAGCCCAGTGTGCCTGGGGATGGGGAGGTGCGCCCGGCCAGGCAGGCCACCCTTGCTCCACCCGGACTAGGCTTGGAGTTGGAAATGGACAGAAATCCAGTGCTGCCTCATGACCCTGATGCTCGGGCACCGTGGCTGGTCAACTGATGGATGTCCTCTCTGTACTTCTGGCCCCACTGCAGAATGAACAGGCTGTGTGTGGGGTTCTCCCTGTCTGCAGGCAAGTTGCTAGCCCACTAGAGCCTCACTCAGGGATCCAGAAGGGATTGTGGCTCTGTATTCTGACTGTCCATGGATGCAGGTGCTGCTGGCCCACAGGCTGCAGGCTGTGTAGCCTTCTGGTCTTCTTGGTGCCTTCTGGATGCCCCCTGGCCACTCTCTGCTTGGCTCCCAGGGAGCTCTGTGGACAGGATAGTGTCTCCTGGGGGTGCTCATAGTCTCTGTTGTTTCCTGTTAGGATTCCCACCCAAGCCCTTCCTTTCTCTGGTGCTAAGGGGTGGCTACCCACATGCCCTGCCCCATCAACATCTCCCCCTGTGTTGCTGCATCCAGGGTCTTCCATGTCCAGTCCTGCCTCTGGGCCTTGGCACACCTGTCCCTCTGCTTTGAATTCTCTGTACAAATCTTTGCAGGTCTGAGCCCTTGCTATTCAGAACTTGGCTCAAATCTGCCTCCACAGTCCCGACACAGCCCCTTCTCCAAGACATTGTTTCCCAGTTTCTTTGTGGCTCTTCCATGTTCTACAATGAATACGTGTTTGTATGGTGATTTGCCCGTGTCCTGTGTCCCCTTGGGTTGGAAAGTCCCCCGTGGACAAGAACCTGTCATCTACTGCCGGGTCCCCAGTGATGAAATCAACTTGGGGATGGAGGGACGCTTTATGGACTGAGGGGAGGGAGGGAGGGAGGGAGGGAAGGAAGGAGGAGAGAGGGGCCGGGGGGGCGCCGTGCTCAGCAGAGAAGCCACAGTCACTGTGGAGCATAAATGCAGCCCAGTGGGGCCTCCCACCATTTTTCTTTTAAAAGAAGAAAAAACAAAAACAAAAAAAATGAAACAAAACAAGAGTAGCCCCTTTGCGTACCAGCTGGGTGGGGCTCGCGCTGCTCCGGGAGCCGTGACAGAGGCCAGTGTCCCGAGAAGGATGGCCCCTTTGTCCTCTGGGGGGTGGCCCTGGGCCCATCCACAGGATCTGCACAATGGTTTTCTCTGATGCCGAGGATGGAGCTCTGGGAGGCTTGGGCTCCTTAGTGAGGAAGGGTCTTCGTGGGTAGAGGGTCCTGGCTCCCTGGGCATGCTCTGGGGCAGCTGCCACTCCATCCCTCTTCATGTATAGGCCCCAGGAAAGTTGAGGGTACACCTGGGCCAGGACATGGCAGCCCTGTGCTCTGTGGCAGGTGGCCAGGTGTCCCACCATTTGAGGGGCTCCTTTTTCCTCATGGTTTTAGGAGGGAGACTTGCCCACCTCCTCGGCTGCAGATGTTGCCTGCCTGCTTGGACTCATGTGTTGAGCAAACCTTTGCAAGCCTCAGATTCATGTCCCCAGCCCACATTGCATTACGTGTCAGCCAGAGGCCACACATGGGAGCATCAGTGGGGAATGCTGAAGGGAGGGCTGGTTGGTGCAAGTGCTGGAAATCGAGGTTAAGCAACACCTGCTAAAACCGAAGCAGGAGGTGCCCTCTTGATGCAGAGGAGACCCCAGGCTCACTGCCCAGGGAAATGAGGCAGCTCGGGCAGGTTCAAGAGTGTCCCTGAGAGATCGATGTATGGCAGCCCAAGCTCTAGCCCCTAGATGGATACGAACTGTGCAGCATAGACGATGAGCCACTGGCCAGATTGGCACTGGGGAGTGTCCTTACAGGGTGCCAGGTGTTTCTGAGTGGTGTCATCGAGCTGCACATTTATGCTAATTTCCAAGTTGTACCCCCATAAACAGATTCTTACAGGAACAGAAGCAGAGCAGGAGTGGCAACTTCAGCGGGCGGCCAGCTGTGCCCATGACATCTCTGCCAACCTCTCTGGGCTTGGGTTCCCTTTGTGAAAACCAGAATCTGATACTCTGGGAAGTGTTTTCTGAGGTCCTCTAAGTTTACCCCTAAAATCCTGGGATTCCCAACCCGTGACCCTCCTGTCCAGCATGGTGTGCCGGGGGTTGGGGGGGGGGCTGGTTGTCTTTTGATTCCTTTTTGGATTCCCCCAGGGCTTGTGGAGGGGAAGCCAGGCTCTCCTGCCACTGTGACTGGCCAGGCAAGGGGAGCATACGCCGCCAGGTGGAGTCTCTTCCTCGCACAGCCATAGCAGACTGCTCCCTCAAGACTTGGTGGTGGACCAGTTCTCCTGCCCTTGGGCGCACTTATCCATCACCTGTGTGGCGTCTTCCTTGAGATAGAAAATTCTGTGCAGGGTTTATGATTGGATAATGAGTCATTGATTTCATAAGAATCGCCTCCATGATTCATCATAATCCATTCTTTCCCTACACGCACCCATTTTGCCAATGGGAACTATTCTGTAAGCTCATTGACACGCTGCGGGAATAAAGAGTGCATTGTGTCAATTTATAGTAACCGAATCTGCATAATCGCTGCATAATGAACAATCTGCACCATTCTCGCATGGGTGTGGGCTGCGTGCGCACGGTCAATGCATAGTAGGCACGCTGTGCAGGGCGCGACGGCCGCGCAGGCTGAAAGGGAATCTTGTCTGGGTCCCTTCTCAGCACGGTTCAGCCGCGGCGTCCAGCCAATGGGCTCCTGTTCAGGCTCCAGGCCAAGGGTCTTGGGTGCTGCCCTAAGAGAGGAAAGGCCCCCGGAGGAAAAAGCTTTGCAACCAAAGACAGTTGACATGGCTCTTTGGGGGGCCAGGGCAGTATGTGCTGATGGAAGTGGAGGCCAAAGGGGCAGTGACCCTTGGGGCGTTGCTGAGTGGCGGGAGGCAAGGGGCAGTTTATGAATGGGAAAGGCAAGAGGTTGGGTGTCCATGTGGAATCTCAGCACATGCGTGGTGAGGCCCAGCTCATGGGTGTGCAGTTGGGGAAACTGATAGCCAGAGAGGCTGAGGGTTGATAGTAGGCAGCTGAACTGCAGACGGGCCTGGGAGGGGGCTTGGGTGTGCTCCATGACTTGGTGCTGGCCCATCCTTTGAGGCTAGGTGCTGTCTGGCTATTCCTCTGTGTTGGTACAAGTGAGTGGCTGGCCCACAAGCCATGACAGCCTGAGGCCACCTGCTTGGAGGGGAATGTGGGGCTCCACTTCAAGCAAGAGATCCCCGGGAGAGCTTGGAGGCCTCTGTGGGAAGCAGCCAATGTGGTCCCCGTGGGTCCCCCATGATGTCACTCTTCTCATGTTCCCTGCAGGTGTATGTGAATGGAGAGTGGGTGACCAACATCAGCGAGGGGGGCAGCTTTGGGGAGCTGGCACTCATCTACGGCACCCCAAGGGCTGCCACAGTGAAGGCCAAGACAGACCTCAAGCTCTGGGGCATCGACCGCGACAGCTACCGGCGCATCCTCATGGTGAGTGAAGGCAGCTCCCAGGGCAGAGGGCAGAGGCTGAGTTTGACCCCAGGCTGTGGCCCAGCACCCTACAGAGGCTCTGGCTTTACTCAAGGAGGATGTGTGCCTGCAAGACACTTCCCAGCCTCCCCGACAGTTACAGCCTGTGAGGCGAGTATGAGGTCTTGGGTAGGATTCTGGAAAGCCTCTTTGAAGACAGGCTGACAGCTAGGGAAGTCCCTTTTTCTTTCTCCTCTTTCTCCTTCCAACTGTCTGGGACATGGTTATGATGGCTGGACCTCCAGCTGCCATGTTGGACCATGAACTATAGAATGAAACCTATTCACCAAGGGAATAGAGCAAAGAGGCATGAGGAAGGGCTTCCTGCCAACTTGGTGGGACCACCATACCAGGGCTGGACCACTCACTCCTATACTTCTTTCATGTGGGGATTGACCCTTGGGTTTTAAGCCACTGTCGTTTTAGGTTTGTTCTTACATGCCGCCATGTCTATGCTTTGTGGGTGCACTATGAGGGTAGGTGTGTACAGCCCCCTAGGGAACTTTAGGCTGACGTGGTCACCTGGGCAGCTTCTGGACTGAAAAGACCCTTCGCAGTGGGAGGAGGCTGCTCTGTGCTCACCTACACACTACCTGCCAAGCTCCATTCTCTAGCAGGGGACATTAGAAGCAGCAGGCTGAGCCAGCCTGTGGTGGAGACAGACCGTGACCTCGCACATACCTGTGTATGGATGTTCCTGAGGGGAAATCATGGAGAAGAGGGTAGAGGCACCCAGGAGTAGGGCAGGGTTGCTATCTTATAGAAAGGCCTCCGAAATCTGCCCTCGGGGAACACTAGAGCAGAGGCCTCAGGCAGGAATGAAGGAGGCCAAGGCTCAGGCTGTGCGGTAGAGCGCTCGGGCCATGCGAGCAGTGAGGACAAAACCCTGAACGGCATTGTGTGGAGGGCTGCGGCCAGCGAGGACACTGTCCTGGATAAGAACAAGGGCTCTGTCCAGAGTGGTGGCATGCTCCCCGGTGAGGGAGGCCCCACGGCCTCCACTGGGCCCATCAGCTGGACTCTGACCTGGATCACCCAGAACCATGGCCGCAGTTTGAGCCAGCTCAGACCCAGCTGTCTCTGGGCCAGCTTCCCCATCCTGGTGAAGGCAGAGTGGCCCGTGGTGAGAAGCATCCTGAGAGTCTGAGGCTGGCTGCTGGGGTCTGGGGGTCTACGTGTGGCCAGCTCTTCATCTACAGCCCCTTCTTTTCTGTTGTTGGGCAGAGGCCACTGGAAGTGGGTGCCTCTTCTGGGGCAGCCACACCTTTTGGCTCTCCGTGCTTACCCAGTGGTGGCCAGTGCTGGGCTAGGAGCTTTTCCTGTCTGATCAGAGGTCAGGGGAACCATGGTGGGCTTGCTGTGAGGGCCGTCCTCGAGACAGCATTTGCTCAGGGGCCTCTCCAGCAAGCCTGGAGTTTGAAGAGGGAGGTGGCCATGATAATCACTAAGTAAGGAGAACTGGACCCTACTCAGCTCACCCCTGCCAGGGCGACTCATGCTATGGGATGGCCTCTACTCCGTGCCTGAGACCAATACCGTGTCTGAGACACAGCTTTCTCGGGGTCTTGGCTGTCCTCCCAAAGGCCAGCCTGGACGGAGCAGGGAGGATACCATTTCTAAGGGGAGCTGTGGCTGAGACACATGAGAGGAAGCTGAGGGTCCCCATAGTATGGCTCAGGACAGGGCCCCCAGTCTTAGTCACGGAGGCTTGGAGTCCTGCCCCAATGCCCTCTCCTGGTCCCATTGTGGGGACCGGCTTTCCTTCTGCACGTAGGGGTCTGCAGTCCTAGGGGCAACCATTTCATCAGACATCATGCTCCATGAGCTCCTTACCCACATACTGACTGGGCACTGGTTGAGGGCCCAGCATGCACCAGGGCTGTGGCACTGACGTGGATACTCGAGCACAGAGTAGATGAACGTGGGACCCCAGGAAGGACTTCCGCAGATCCTCCCTTCTCCTGTCTTAATGTGCGTGCTCCTGTCTGCCAAGACCTCTGTGTGGGAGGGGTGCTCTGGGGCCTCCTCCCTCTGAGGGCCACACAGTTCCTGTCCCTTCTGGGTGCACCTGGCTGGCTGGGTGTTACATAAGCCATCGCTTCTCCGCCGCTGTCTACCCTGGGTCGTTCCTGACTGGAATTTTTGCGGCTAGAACCTTATATTCAGGGAGACTCTCAAACCACCAATGGAGCTGGCACTTTCTCTGTTTTAATTTTGGATCCTTGTGTGCTAAGGATAGCCGCCGTGGGGCTTGGAAGTCGCAGAGCTCATGTATCGGGAAAGAAAATGACAGTGCTGGGCAAGTTCGGGCAGGAGTGCCCGGCAGGACGGTGTTCTCATTCATCCTCCAGCTGAGCAGATTTGGATGTGTCTGTCAGGCAGTGTCCGCACCCTGTGCCCATTTAGAGCTAAGCTGGGATATGCTGAGGAGGATGCAGGAAATGGGGGACACTGGTGTCTCCATGGAGTAGACCACTTCCCCAAACATCAACTTGGATGCCACATTCAGGCAGCTGGAATCCCAGAATGTCAGAGCTGAAGGTTCCCAATGTCCATTTCTTTCCTCCGAGGTTCTGTGTTATTGAGGGAAGAATGGAGCCCATATTGGCCTGGAGCAGAGATTGACCACTATCCCCAGGCTTCCAGACAGGGGCCCAAGGAGGGCTCAGGGCTCTCCTTGCTCTCTTTTTTCTTTAAGCTTTGGGTCCTCTGTGCACCCAAACAATACATGGGACTTGAGAGCTAATGAAGTAGAATTCTGTGATAGAGGCTGTGCTAGGTTCTCCAGAGCCCCCTGCCTAGGGTGGCCCGAGACCTTGGGAACCTGGGATCTGAACAGAGAGGGCCCTCCCTGCCTCAGCACTTCTGACTGGAAGCCTCAGTGGGAGCCAGCACTGAGGGATGGCAGCCTTTGGGGTGTGGGTCCTCCCTCCTTAGCACAGACAGTTGGACATTTGCAACCTTGAGGCCACCAGGGTTAGGGAGGGTCCCTAGATAGTAAGGCTGGGCTTTGTATCTCCCAGTGTCTCCTGGGGGGTCACACAACCTTGGAGGTGGACTGTGTGTACCCAGTGGTGGAGAAGTCTCTACAGGTTGAGTAGTGGGGGGCCTCGGGTGATGGGAAGCTTACACCTTGGACAGACTCCTTTGCAGCCACCTTGGTGCATCACAGTCCCAGGCTGGGGTGGGCTTTGTGGGGTGTTGGACCTCAGACACCCCAGGCGGTAGCCTCAGTACAAATGTTCTCCTGAGCTGGCAGGGCAAAGTGGAAAGTGCCCAAGCACCGGGTTCTGGTCCTTGTCCATAGGCCACATGCCAGCAGGTCCTGGGCCTTTGGGCCACTCTAGCAAGGGCCCCAGTCTGCTGGCAGCTTAGGAATGGGTGGTTCCTTTCCTCTCCCTGCCTACCGTGGTATCCTCTGACCTAGTATCACACCCGTGCCTCCCTGTACTCCCCAAGGTCTGAGACCCCCTAAAGGGCACTGTCTACCCCTGCTGCCACCTCAGGCCATGGGTTGGCTGTCCCAGGCTTACAAAGTGGGGATGAGACGCCTGGGGGTGTGGGAGGTCTGGACCTTTCTGTCTAATCTCTGCTTCTCAAGGTTGGCCTGTTACAGAGATCTGAGAACGAAGGCCCATGGCAGGTGCCAATGAGACGGAGCAGAGCTAGTCAGGTCCCAAGCTCCTCAGGGAGTGGGCTGGGTCAGCACCAGGATGCCAGTTCCTGCCACACAGGCCTGATTGGATGTTGGGTAACATGCTTCAAGTCCCCAGGTCATGGAGGTGGTCTCCCAGATGCCTAGAGTAGAAACAAATGGCCAGGCCTCCAGCCTGTCCATCTACCAACTGTCCATCTCAGAAGGAAGCAATGGAGGCCATTCCTTCCCCAGGACCCAGGCAGCCACCTCCGGTTGTCCTGTAGAGAGAGATGGACAGCCCATGGCGCTGACTTTAATGTCAGATTCGTGGGACAAAACATTTGCATGGGCATAATTGCTGGGTGGTCAGTGAGGATTTTGAATTATTGCTCAAAAGAAATGGCTTTTGGGGGTCCAGCAGGGATCTAAAATGGCTTGGACTAGGTCGCTGAGCAAGCCTCTACCACTAAAGCTGTCCCGACCGGCTCTGATGGGTTGATGTGCCACCTTCTGCTGCCTGTGCCTGTCCCTGCTTCCAATAGTGCCCTTCTTGTCACTGTGGAGACGTGTTCAGGCTGCCTGCAGGGCTCAGAACCACTTTCTACGCTACCTGGGTCCAGATGGTCTTGGGTAACTTAATGAGGTTTTCTTGGACCTATGGCTGCAAGCCCCCAACCCTGTTAGGACTTGTGCTGGAAAGAGGGGAGATTGGGGAGGGGACTCTGGGCTCCTAAGACTGAGACCTGTAGCTGTTTCAGGACTGCCTGGCTCGGAGCTGATGGAGAGGCTGAGGCCTGCCTGGGTGGGGAACCGGGGTCCTTTCATGGTGTCCCATGTAATCTTCATGGGAATCCTTTGGGGGAAGGCATTAAGATATTCCTGGCGGGTGCGGTGGCACATTCCTGTAATCCCAGCAGCTTGGGAGGCTGAGGCAAGAGGATCGCGAGTTCAAAGCCAGCCTCACCAACAGTGTGGCACTAAGCAACTCAGTGAGACCCTGTCTCTAAATAAAATACAAAATAGGGCTGGGGTGTGGCTCAGTGATTGAGTGTCCCTGAGTTCAATCCTTGGTACCAAAAAAAAAAAAAAAAAAATTTCTATTGTCCAAGAGGCAGGTAGGCACTGGGAGAGTAGAGGTGTGAGCTCATGCTGTCTGACAGCTGGCTTGTGCTCCAAGTCACCTCAGCCTCTCCTGGATGGTCACTGGTGAGGGACAATGGACAAGCTACATGCCACCCATGCCTTAAGGGCATCCTCACATTAATGGGTAGTTGTTGCCTCTCCTGGTGGGCACTGAGCCTTGGGGACAGCACCTGCTGCATTGCTCTGCTCCTCAGTGTCTCTCCACCCTGTCCTTGCTCCATCCCACTTCTGTCCAGCCCCTCCCCAACCTGTTCTCCATGGTCCTCCCCTTTCTCCTCCCGCACCTCTGGTGCCTGCTCTGACTTTTAGACAGGACCGTTTCCCCTCTGGAAACCTGACCATCTGGGTTTCAAGCACTGGCCTTGGGGACACCCCAGCCTTACCCTCCTGGTCTCTGATCTCCTGGACTAGACACCAGGTCCTCATGTCCGAGCAGCAAGGTTGGCCCACGTGCCTAGATTCCATGTAGCCTCTTTTAATCCTGCTTCCAATGATATTCCCCAGTGATGATGATGATGGTGATGATGGTGAAGGTGATGGTGGTGGTGATGGTGGTGGTGATGGTGGTGGTGATGGTGCTGAGGATGGTGGTTGTGTCCTAACTTAGTGCAATGAAGGAGAACCCGTGGGGGAGGGTCAGCACCCTCTATTTGTAACCTGATCCTGCTCATAACTCCCCGTGTTCATAAACCAGTCTTGTCCCCTCTGGGCCTCAGATTCTCCATAAGAATAGTGATCAAGCTGGCACCTTGATCTCTGTGTCTCTGACCTGGGCTCCTCTCCCTTCTCTGAGCTGTCTCACCACTGCCACCACCGTGCTATCTCTACCTCAGTCCAGAAGGTTCCTTGTCTGCTTCCCATGGAGACGTAGTGAGACACAAGCCTCAGATGACTTCCCCCTCATCAGCATGGGATGAGGGACCTCCTTCACTGATCCTAAGAGCCCCGCTCTTCCCAGATCATGATGAGAAGCAGCACGGTGAACCTTGACTCCTATGGTTACAGCCTTGAATCTGACCCACAAGTGGCACTGTTACACCTCCACTCTGTGGGGAAATAGAGGCTCAGAGAAGGGACATGGCCTGCTCTTGCCCATTGGGCTACCAAAGGGTGGGACCAAGACTTGAAAAGGGACAATCTCCTCCCAGCATTCATCTTCCCCATGGGCTCCAGCCCATCCTGAGGCTGTTCAGTAGCTTCATCCCACATTCAGTGTCTTACCCTTCTTTGGGGCAGAGATGGTATCTGTGGAGCCTCTTCTGTGTGCCTGCCATGTGTTGTTGTCATCTATCCTGACGTCACAGGAGGGGGGAGGGTGGCTTGCAGAGCCACCAATGTGCTCAGGCTGCCATCATTGTCACCATCACCACTACCTTGATTTTTATCATCACTCTGACTGTCAGCGTTATCACCGCCATCTTCATCATCATCAACACCACCATGGCCATGGTTATCACCGTCACTATCACCACCAACATCACCACCGTCACCATCAACAACATCATCACTATCATCACCCGCATCACCGTGACTGTCAGCATTATCACCACCATCACCACCATCAATGTCGTCAACACCATCACTATCACCACCAACATCATCACCATCACCACCGTCACCATCAATAACATCATCACTATCATCACCCGCATCACCGTGACTGTCAGCATTATCACCACCATCACCACCATCAATGTCGTCCTCACCGTCACCATCACCACCACTATCACCATCAGCAGCAACTGAGGGAACATGGATAGGGACTTAGTCCTTACAGCTACCCAGGGAGGCAGGAGTATTATTATCCCCTTTCAACAAGACTTAATGGCTTGGTGGCACATCCAAATCTATCTTTGACCCCATTCAAATGTAGTATATTTTGCTTGCTCTCAGGCACTTGGCCTGGATGTCCTCTAAGCCGAGGCCCTGGGAGGCACAGGAGGCAGAGTGGCTTAGGCCCTAGTCCCTGTCATGGGCGAGGGCTTAGGTGGCCACTGTGAGAGGGGGACTGGCTCTGCTCCACAGGTCTGTGTTTCTGGACGTTGAAGGGGACACGGTGGGGGGGGGGGGCCAGCAGGGAGTGCCTGAGCAGCTGGGGCTGGGTGGGAAAGGTCGGCTCACAGAAACGGTGGAAAAACCCTGGGTCTGGCTGTGCCCTGGGGACTCGAGAGCCATTCCTTCCCCACTTCACTGCTGCTTGCATTTTTGTCATAGCTTTCTGGGGACAGGCCTTCAGTGCCCTTTCTCCAGCCCTTCCCCTGAGAGCCCTTTTCCCTGCTGGGGCAGATCCCACTCCCTCCCCTGACCTTCTCCCACGCCTGTCGCCAGGTCTGACCCAGCAAGGAGGGTGTGGACGGAAGTCTGCGGGATGCCTCCCCACTGCCCCACTGGGGAGGGGGCTCCCGTGGCAGCCCCTCATTTTCCCATGCAATAAAGTCACCTAGGGTCCCTTGGAGGAGGGAGGAGACTTCAGCTAAAACTGCTCCCAGTTCCGAACCATAAAGCCAAGCTGCATCTTTTGCAGGTAGCCTGAAGAGATGGGAGAGGGTCTGTAGCAGGGGGACCCTGTCCCACACTCAGTGGGGTGGCTGTGGGCCTGTGCTTCAAGTGTGCTCCCCTCTCCCCTTTCTCTTGCTCCTTGGGGCCACTGTGAGTTGTGACAATGTGCACAGAGCTGAGCACCTGCCTTGCACAGCGCACTTGTAAATGCCACCCAACGTGACTGTGTTTCCACTCTCTCTGGCGAGGCTGTTGACTAGTTGGGGCAGATGCTCTGAACAGACCTCTCCAGAGACAAGAGGTTCTGACAGATCCACAGGCACTTAGGAGCCCTCTGTGTGTCAGGGGTCCCGCCTCTTATGTCTGGTCCACCTCCCCTTGCCCGACATCTTCCAACATAGATTCTTCTTTAGAAAGCTGATGGTGGGTGTGCTTCAGTGTCCGAGGCTGCCTGTGGCTTCAGGGACCAGGAGGGTCTGGCTACTGCAAGTAGGTGTGGGAAGGAGCCCATGGGGATATCAATACCATCTCACCGATGGCCAAGCAGGATGAATAAGCCTCCTTTGCCATTATTAGATGTCTGAGGCAGCTGGGAGGGCTACCGGCCAACTGCCTGCAGGCCTTAGAAGCTCTTGTCCCACCTCTGTTAGGATCAGGGTTAGCTGGACACCCTAGTTAGCTGTTGCTGAGTAACAAACTTCCCCTGAACTTAGCGGCCTCTGACAGAAGTGTAGCATTTGGCACAGTTTCTGTGGGTCCCGAGGAAGCAGCTTAGCTGGGTGGCTCTGGCCTGGAACTCTCTAGGGTTGCAGTCACAGAAGGTATGAAGGATGGAGGATTGCTTCTGGGATGTCTTGTTCCCATGGTGCTGGTGGCTGACAAGAGGCAGTGTTCCTCCTTTGAATCATGGGGGCAGTATGGCTGATGCCATAGTGTCTTCCACAACTCAGTTTGGGAAATCTCCTTAGCATCCCCTTGGTTACCTAGGTCAGCCCTGTTTGGTAGGGGACAATGCATATATAGGTTATGGACCCTGGGGGTGTACTGTCAGGTCCCCATAAAGGCTGGCACACCTTGGGCCATGGAAGCCCCTTCAGAAGACTCCAGGGATTTGAGGGCTGGTTACAAGAAATGGTCTGGCTGGCACAGGTTCATGGCCATCTGCAACTTTCAGGATTTGGGATGCTTTAAAAGGCCTACTCTGAAGAGTTCGGAGTTAATAGTCCTCTGAGAAAGTCTGGAATTGTTGAAATGATTCAGGTTTGAAGACCCACATTCTCCCTTTTTCTTCCAAACAGGGCAGCACACTGAGAAAACGCAAGATGTATGAAGAGTTCCTCAGCAAGGTCTCCATCCTAGGTCAGTGGCTGTGTCTGTCCCCAGGTGACCTCTGTGGGCTCCTGTGAGCACCTGCCCTCCAATCCCAGATATCTTCCCTTCCTTGCATGGCTGGCAAGTTACATGCTCTTGGTATTAAGCAGGTTAGGGACATGTACACACACACTTTCACATATGTACACAAGCACACACATCCATCGGTGGTGTGCACACACTATGGTCTGTGGCATGACAGTTCTGAAATCAGAGTTGTGCTGGCTTAGCTCTCCCACTGTCTTTGATGCCGTCCCCCTAGGTCCCTCATTTGTTTATTTGTTTGTTTCAATTGTGGATTGGACCCTTGGCACTCAATCACTGAGCTACATCCCCAGCCCCTTTTATTATTTTTATTTTTTATTTTGAGAAAGGGCCTTGCTAAGTTGATTAGGGCCTCAGCTTCCCGAGTCACTGGGATGACAGGCGTGCACCACCGTGCCCCGTGGTCAGTTACTTTGAACTGGAGGCCAGTTCTGCTTCCTAGTAGCTGGGTAGTTTGGCCTTCTTCCCCTGCCAGGTTGCTTTACTCTAAGCATGGCTGTCCTGGGGACATCCCTGTGCTTTTTATGCACTTAGTGCTCTGTCCCTGGGGGATACGGATGGGGCTGCAAGTGCACCCCAGGCTGGCACACTCAAATGAGCACCCTCAGCCATCGTGTGGGGAGGACACTGCCAAATCTATTTTGCACGTGGTGAAGCTACTAGGGAGGCAAAGACCTGGGCCTGCACCTGCCCCTCTTTGCATCTCTCACCTGTAGTGACCCACCCAGCCCCAGAGCAGCCAAAGACCCCTGTGGGTGTATATATGTATGTGTGTGTGTGTGTGTGCCTATGTGCGTGAATACACACTTTGCCCTGAACCACATCCTCCCTGATTTTTTTCGTGAACTCTTGAGATACTCATAACATAGAAGGGACCAATGTGACCATTTTAAGAAGTGTGGTTCAGGGGAAAGAAACACACGCACGGTGTGGCGCTGCATCAGCTCTGTGGTTTCTCCACTGAGTCATCATGCTGAGCAGAAATCTGTCCCCGTTAGTGCCCTCCCTGACCCCTCCTTCCCTTGCCACATGGGTCCCCTGCCTGTCTCTGTGGACTTTCCTATTCTGACCTTTCATTTGAGTGGGATCTCCCATGTGGTCTTCCTCGTCTGGCTTCTTTCCTGTGGCTTTTTAAACATGTCATACCTGGAAAAAGAAAAAGCACTCTCCTGAGTTGACCCCTAAGATTTTTTTTAGGGGCCGAGAAAGGGACATTTTATTCTCATGCAAAAGAGAAACCAGGGACTTTCTTGTCCTTTGCCTTTGGGTTTCCTTGCCTTTGAACAGGGGCTGGCGTAGCCACCTGGACCATTGTCACTCATTTACTGATAATCATTCAAGCCCATGGCTGCAGGGTGGCATCCAGCCAAACACAGGCCCCTTTCTGCCTTCCTGGAGATCCTGCTGACCACCCCAGGACTTCAGCCTAGTATAGGCATCCCGACTGGAACTGATTTCTTCCCTTGAATGTCTTGGGCATTTAGACACCTGTGGACTCTGGGCACCCGTCTGGCCGTGCCCGCTCATCCTGTTTCCTTTAATGAATGCAAAGCATACAAGTGTGACTGGCTCCTCCAGGGCCCTGGGTGAACAACTACAAGACTCTGGTCCCCTCTTCTGCTTGGTCACCACAAGCCACACATGGCCCCCAAACATGGCCTGTGGACATTGTGTGGCGACTGGCTTTAGGAGGCAGCTGGCCGTTGCAGCCCGCAATGGATGGTGCTGTTTTGACCACACTGAATTATTCTCAGCTGCTTAGTAGCTGCAGGGTTCAGCCGTGACTCCATTGTTTGCAAAAAAATATAGGCAGCCTTGATCTTTGGGCGAAAAGTAAAAGCATTTTCATACTTAAGTGAACTTAGGCTCAGTTTGCTCTGCATGTTATTTACAAGATGTGCCTGTCTGCCCTCAGCTTGGGTGGAGACTATTGCTATGGACAGGGCAGCCCCTACCCCACCACTGAGATATGCAGGAAAGGTAAGTACACCGGGGGCCTCCATTTCCAGCCTCTCCTCATGAAAACATGAGGCCGACCCAGTGTGGGAGACTTCCCAGCCCTGCCCAGCTGGCGGGGGTGATGAAGGCCACTGAGTCGCTTTTAGGGACTTCTGTGCTGCAGGCCCCTTCCAGGTGGGGCCTGAGCACCCACCTCCTACGTGCAGCTGGGCGGCAGGCTGACCTGGCTGGAGCACCTCCTAGACACTCGCTTGTATTTTTCTGCACACATGATCAGAAGGGACCATCAAATGTGGACTAGGGTTGTGGCTCAGTGGTAGAGCACTTACCTAGCATGTGTGAGGCATTGGGTTAGATTCTCAGAACCACATATAAATAAATGAATAAAATAAAGGTCCATCAACATCTAAAAAAATTTAAAAAAAAAAAAAAGGGACCATCAGACTCCTGTAGCTCGAGCACCGCACCGTGTTTTCCTATGCAGGGTTGACTATTAGCACCCTGTGTCTCAAGGGACAAGGATCCTAAATTGTAGTTTAAAACAGCAATGACAACAAACAAATGTCTTGTGTTTCATGAATCACCTCAGAGCTTTAAGATGTTAAAAAAAAGACAAACAAAAAACAAAAAGAAAAAAACCTTGGGGCCAAGAAATTGCCATGTCGCTTACAGTTTCCTCTGACAGTTTTTAACCAAGATTTAAATTGTTGGGAGACAGAGCTTGCTCCAGATTGCAATTCCCAGACCTCAGATTATTGTAGGTTTCAAATGTCATGGAAAAAAAAAAATCTGCTAATCAAACAGGTGGAGGTGAACTGTCAAGCAACTGATTTCAGAACTGAAAGCGACTTATCACGGCCTTCGTGAGGACACCAGTAAACCAAACCTGCCATACTCCCACACAGTCCCTTTCTGCATCCGCTTCCTCCTGAACACAAGCTATAATCTCACTCCAAAGTCTGTAGTCACAGGCATGTGGTGTGTGGCCTGTAGGGCACACCCCTGTCCCAACAGCTTCTGGTCTCACCAACTTAGGGCTACACGCCCTGGCTGGAGCACTTTTGGCAGCCTGAGCCCCACATGGCTTCCTGTGGTCTTGGGGTTAGTGGACAGCCATAAGCTTTGCAATATGTGGCACGGGCAGATCCTAGGGAGAGAAACCCCTGCCAACCTAGATCTAAAATAAATGCTTTTATTTTTCATTTTTAGCAGCTGACCTACATAGATAGCATCTAAGTATAGGCCAATTTCTCTCGCCAAAAAAGAAATAGTTAATCAGGCGATTGTGATTTTCTTATGAAAGTCTCACGTTATTATTCTTTTCTTCCTTCTGGGTGTTAGGGATGGATAATGTCAGGAAGGGATGGTGTGAGAAGGGCGGAAAGCACTGTTGAGTTTGCAAATGTTTAAAGATAAACTTGGCATTGGAGTTAGGAGTTTTGGCCTAAAATAGTGGAAGGCTGCTCTTCTTGGACGTTGTAGCATTTGTGCCAGGGTCTTTGATCAGCCCACAATAGATGGTGCTGTTTTGACCACTCTGAATCATTCTCAGCTGCTTAGTAGTTGTAGGGTTCAGCCGTGACTCCATTGTTCGCAAAAATATAGGGAGCCTTGATCTTTGGGCGAAAAGTAAAAGCATTTTCATACTTAGTTAACTTAGGCTCAGTTTGCCCTGCATGTTATTTACAAGATGTGGTTGGCTGTGAGTATTTTCAAATTGCATCTCCTGGCCGAAGGTGGGGTGTGAGCTGTGTGCACATGAATCCCCCGTAATAGCAAGATGTCCAGGTCCCACATGCAGAAGCACCTTGGAGCTGGCTTTCTGCTCTCCCCTTCGTCTGTGACTCAGCTCACTAACTAGACCAGGGGAGTTTCCTGAGCCACATCCTGAGGAGAGCAGCTGCTGTGGCAAGGGGCAGCCTTGACACCTTATTGTCCTCTACAGAGTCCCTGGAGAAGTGGGAGCGCCTGACTGTGGCCGATGCCTTGGAGCCTGTGCAGTTTGAAGATGGGGAGAAAATCGTGGTCCAAGGGGAACCCGGGGACGGCTTCTACATCATCACGGAGGTAAGTCCTACTTGGTACCTCAAGGGCACTGTGTCAGTCACAGAGCTGCCTGAGTGCCCTGGAATTTATCCTGCTCTGACCCCCAAGTCCTCCCCACACCAAAGTCTACTTGGAGCTGGTGGGATGATGGCCTCGTGTGCCTGCCACAGACATAGGTGTGTCTCTCAAGAATGGTGGTGGAGACCAAGACCCACACGTGTGAATCACACTGCATGAAGCATGCACACAGCGCAGGTTGAGTTGGGGAGCCAGAGCGAGATGGGTGGAGCATGTCCCTGTCAAGCCCTGGTGTGGCCTGTGGTCTACATACAGCTTCACAACACATTACTGCTGGGGGACCTGCGTATGTTCGGGGTGCACCAGATCTCTGAATGATTTCTCACAATTGCACATGAATCTACAATGATCCCCAGATTTAAAGTTTAGTTTAAGAAGGACATGATGAGTTTCTCTGCCTGAAGTGTACGAGACACTTTGACCATGGCCCGCACAGTACCCTCAGCGGGACAAGCAGCCCGCTGGTTCCTCGGAGCCCCTGGGACATATGGGGGCTGGAATCTGTGGCCACCATCTTGGAAGCTGCCTGGGATTGAGTGTACCACTGTTATGAGGAGAGGATCTGTGAGACAAGCGGCTTGTACATGAACGTCTGCTGGGGGATGACCCTGGGAATTCTAGCTCCTGATCTGGGGTGCCTGTCGCCTCAGGGGGACGCCCTAATGTAGGTGCACTAATGTCCTTGCCTAGAGCTGGCCAGTGCATTGACCCTGGGGCTGCAGTCTACCCTGGAGGAAGCCCCAACCCTGGCAGGGGTGAATGCACCTTCTCACCCATGGAGAACTTTCCCGACTGTGCAGAGCCTGGTACTCGTGTCTCGAGTCCTATTTCCTGGTCCTCGAGGCAAGAGGAAGCCCCTGCTCACATTCTCTCTTGCCCATTCTCCAGCCCTCCAGAGAAGAGCAGGACTCATGCATGAGTTTGCATGGCCAGTATTGTTACCGTGGGGCTGTTGAGAGGAAATGGATGTGAGCAGAGAGCTCAACCCCCTGGATGTTCGGCCAATATGACCAAACTCAGGAGTCAGGTTCTTGGTTTGAAATAAGCAGAAGCAAAATTCATTTGCAGTGTTAAAGATGTGGGACCCTGTGTGGGGACACTCACTTGCTCTGTGGAACAGGCCATGAGGCAGAGACCTGGAAGCTTTTTCTCTTTTGGAGTGAGGCCCCTGGATGGGTCTAAGAGGGCCAGTGACCCCTGCAGAGCTCAACGGTATGGACGTGGGCCAGGGTGCTGGTGGAACACGAGCCAATGAGGCTGGCCTTCATCTCATTCCCTAGAGAGCTGCAGAAGGGCTCCTGGAGGGTTCCCAGGGGACAATCCTCAGGAGGTCCTCAGTCCTTAGGGTAGGGGACTCGTTTGACAACAAAGTTTCTTTAAAAAGAGAAGAGGAGGAAAGAATAAAACCACAGGCAGAGCAAATTATGGCTCTGGTCGGCATTGAGGGCAGCCTCCGGTCAACAGTCTGGAGAGGGAAGTGGGCCCTATTCTCACTCCAGCACCCATGGGATCCCACAGGTTCACACCCGCCTTCCCCAAGTGTGTCCCTGCCCTGCGTAGGCAGAGGCCGGCGCTTTGTCACCTCTACTGGAGTGAGTGGCCGTTCCATGCGGGACTTCTCTGAGGCCACTGTTTCACTGTGGCAGGGACCTGGGGCAAGCATAGCCATTTCAAAAACAGTCCAGCAGAAAATCACTTGTAACCCTCAGTCATTGAGTAACACAGAGGACAATGAGTGGCGTTCTCACTGAGGGCTTGCGGAGGCTCTACCTATCACCTGCATGAGTTGTCCAGTGACCCTCTGCCACCAGATGGTCACTTCTTTTCCCACTGGCCAACTGCCTGAAGCCATGTCCTGCCCCCCATGATGTTCCATGAGTGCTCTGTCTCTGCATTTGTGGCCATGGTGTGACCTTATTCAGGGTGTCTTCAGGGACCCAACCTCTTCCAGTTAATAAATGAAGATTTGTGCTTAGCCATTAGCTTTCCACCCTCACCCCCAAATTTTGAAATATTAAAGATGGCTTCTGTTCTTGGCTGTTATTTCCCATAGAAAAGTGCACTTGGTTCCCTCCCTGTGTATCTGGAATTGTCCCATGGGATGTGACAGGAATGGCCTGGGGCAAGGCATTTAGGCTGGGGCACAAGAAGCTTGCCCATCCACAGCCTCTCAGGCTGGTTCTTGGGACCCTCTTCTTGGGGTCCAGCAGCCATGCTCTGGGGTCTTCCATAACAGGACTCTGCCCACAGCAGTCCTGAGTGCCCAGTGCCAACAGCCACAAGGCATGCTCTATGGTGGTCGCCCAGCCCAGCTACTGCCTGGTACAGCCTCCTGAGAGAGAGCTGCTCAGCCCAGCTCCAGGGCGGTGAGACAGAACAGCTCTCTGGGGTCACACTGTCCTTGCCTAGGCACTAGGATGCTCTGCTGGCCCCTCTGCCATGGGAAGAGGACAGTGTGAGGGAAGCCACAAATGTCTCTATTTGCATCCTCTGATAAGAAACTGGTGTTTATAGGCTGAACCTGGCCCAGGGGCAGATTTGCACTTGACCAGCGTGGTGCTTGGTTAGACATTTGAATTTGTTGTTGATATCTTAAAATCAGATTTCTTATAAAAGTCTAGGTCTGTCATCTCTTTAGAAGTCTATATCTGGCCATGCTGGACTCATCCTTGTCTGAGAGACAGACACCCCTTAGAAAGGGCTTTCCAACCCATCTCCATCCCCTTGGGCCCTCTCTTCTGGTCAGTGGTCTCCACAGTACCTGGGTCTTCAGAGTTTGCAGCCTCAGTTTGAATGGCCTTGAGACAGGAAGCGAGTGACTCTGACTACGGCAGACAATCATCCTTTATACCCTGTGGCTGAAGACTCTCCAGCTGAGCCCAAGACCCCATGCAGAAAAATCATACAAGTGTGTGTCACAGGTTGGAGTCACTGAGTGTATGAGTGCGTCTTTACAGGACACAGAGGAAATCGGCTCTGGAAACAATAAGAGGCCGTCACTGAAACTATATGTCCTTAATCATGGTGCGGGGAGGTTAGGCTGTCCCAGGGTTTGGGCAGGGTCCTTATATAATCAACTATGTCTTTCTAGAGGCCCCTCCAAGTCTCCTCTGAGAGAGGAGCAGGGGGGTTCCCCATCTGCCCAGCACATAGGGTGGGCTTGAACTGGCACATGGATACCTGGTACCTCAGACTCCACATCCAAGAGCAGCAGCATCTCACAAGCACAGCTCCCTACATTTCCTGCTCACTGCCCTCTCCCTCTGCCTCTGGTTGACCTGTGAGATTCTGCCCGTGGTGTTCTGCAATGCTCTGGAAGCCTCGGAGGGACCTACAAAGAGGTCTCCAAGAAGGCAACTAAGTAGTGGGGACCATCGCTGCTTCTGGGAGTGACTTCTGGGTTGTCAAGAATGCCCCACTGACTGGGCTTCTTCACCGCAACAAAATTGTGGCCTTTGGAGTGTAACCAAGGCCACTTCCTGCAACCCTGCAAGAGTAGGTGAAGTGGTTGCCTTGGCAACAAGGATATTTTTGGCAGGGGGGGGTCCGCCTCCCTGTCTTCCTGGAGCAGCATGTGGAGAAGCCTCCTCGGCTCCTCCCTCCACCGAGTGGGGTGTCCCTGTCTGGCAGCCGCTCCTCACCTTGCTTAGTTGTCACATTTCTGCGGGTGTGCACTTCCAAGTGGAGTTCTGTAAACCTGCCCTTGGCGGGTCACAGGTACCCTTCCGGTGAGGCCTCATCCTGCAGAGCTGGAATGTGGAGCCTCTCACCCATCTTTCCCCCTGCCAGGCTTGCTCTGTCCCCTGGGCTTCCTAATGGGTGGACCTTAGAGGCCCTCGGGATACTACAGTGACTATCTGTGTGTGCCTCGATCTGCTCTGCTAGAAGATGTGGTTGTTTGGGGGGTTGATTTCCACCATGTGTGGGCAAATCTACAGGAAACTGGCCCCTGGGAACAAAGCTTTGCCACAGAGCCAGTTTTTTTGGAGGTGATTGGAAAGGGGAGCAGGAAGACAGGATTCCTAGCCTACATGATCTTGAGGGTGTCTGCAGGGGTGCTCCCCACTAGACAGAGGCATCTCTCTTGTCTTCCAGCTCTGTGCACACACATGGGCTGTCTGAGCAAGTGGATCTGCCAACCCCTCAGACAACTGACCCCAGTACTCTTGGAGAACATGCTTAACAGACAGTGGCAGAACTGACCCTCTTCGAGTTTGCCTGTGTGAACCTGGAGGTGCAGACTCAAAGACACAGCACCAGTGGATAGGGCCGGCCCTGCGGCTCCCAGGCCACGCTTCTGTCTCTGCATTCTGAAGCTGGGGCCACCCTGGGCCAGGGAGCCTCAAGGTGGGACACAGTGCTGGAGGGATAGCATTGGAGCTGCAGGGACTGTCCCTGTTTGTCTGCCAAGATGCATGCTCAACTTGTCTCCCCAGGAGAGGTGCATGGGGGCCTGGCAAGGAGGGCAGTCTAGGTCCAGGACACGCCAGGTAGCGGGAGGCTGAGGCTGTCCCGCTGCTCCGTGACTTCATCAGAATTCACATCTCCAACTGCGCTCTCCAGGAAAAGGGAGGAGGATTTGGGAAGGGGCTCACGTTCCGGCTGTGCATTCCTCAATTTGGGCCTGAGACCTTGGAGCGCCTGGAGGCAGCTGGGCCCAGAGCTGGTTCCCCATAAAATCCTGAGGCTGAAATTCCCCAGCTCGCTCCCAGCCAGAGGCCTGAGAGGCGTTGCCATAGAAACACTAGATTGGATTTATCTCCTCACTTAGCAAATTAATTTTATGAATGTCCACAATGTTGAAGCAACTGCAAAACAATACATTTCACAGCCGCCCTCAGGCCTGGGAACGCTCCACTCGCCAGAGCCCAGCCCCCTCCACGCTCCCCGAAAGGCAGATCGTTCAAAATCCAGAGGTCACTCTGTAAACTTAGAAGGAGGCTCCTACGTGGGAGCATCCAGGAGCCCCAGGCACATGTCCAGCTCTGCCCCGGGCCATTGTGCCATGGCCTGTGCCTGCTGGCTATGCTCCAGACACTGCGGCCCTGTGGCTTCAGGGACATGGTTATGCCTGGAGCATCTTGTCACCCACTGTTCCTGTGTCATTTTTCCCCTGCTTCTTTTACGGTTATTAGTGCCACTCTTTTGGTTCCTATGTGTCCCTCTGGGGGCTACTGCCTGGAGGAGGGATTGAGGCCTCTGGGAGCTATGTGGGTCCATGCCACACACATGGTCCTGGAGAGATGTGAGCCCCAGACAGGAGACAAACCGCATCGGGTCTCTGCTGTAGCGGAAGTGAGGTGGCAGGGGAGGACACGAGGGCTTGACGGGAAGTGAGGCAGGGCCTGGGACAGTATGAGCTTGGTGGGTATCCGGGGGCTCAGGCCCTTGGGCAGGGATTGGGAGGGGGCCATGGGGTTGCATCTGAGGTGGGAGCTATCAGGGTGTGTGGCTGCAGGGTGAGTCTGGGGCTTGGCGGTGTGATGGAGGACCCTCTGGCCAGAGACAGGATGTCCTGTCTTACTCTGGGTGTGATGTGGCCATGTGGGGGTTGAATGCTTACTTGCTGAGTAATCATGCTGGGTCTTGCATGGAGAGTAAACTGTAGAAGGGCTCAGGGAAGAAGTGGATCAGAGGTGAGCAGTCACACCGAGGTGATGTGGGGGCTCAGGAAGCAGCAGGGCTCAGGGTCTGCAGGCAAGCCAGCCCAGAGTTGAGAGGAGGCGATCAACAAATGGGAGGACTCAGGTGGGCAGGGAGACTGTGGTCCTGAAGTGCAAGTAGAAGTTTTGCAGGTGGAGGCTGGAAGGGATTGTGCACGCGGTAGCACATGCAGAAACGCAAGGCACCAGGTGTGGTGGAGGAAAGGGGCCGCGATGCAGATGCTGATGTTGGATGTGTGCCAACAGATAGATGCCCTCTGCAGAACAGTCACATCTTGTCCCAAGGCCACAATCTACTGGTGGTGGGGGAGCGGAAGGGAGGCTTCCAGGTCGCAGTATCCTCACTGCCCTTGGCCTCTGGCTCCCCAGGGAGCCTCCCTGTTTGACCTCCTGAGCTCCATATTTGCTCCTGTGCTGGGATGAGCTCTGTGTGAGGCCATCTGAGCAGTTTGCTGTGGCCTCCCAGGACCCACTGGAAGAACCTTGTACCCCTAGCAGAGCTCTCAGCACGTGGCGGGAGCACCCCCCAAGGGTTGTGAACATGGGCAGTGCCTGCTCCTCTTGATCCACTGAGGGGGATCCCAGCATCTTCCAGAAGTGGGAGAGCCTGGCTGCTGCCCCAAAACCAGCCATCTCCAGCAGCGAAGCTACGGCTTCCTCTGGGCTGGCCGAGGAGCTTTCCCATACCTGGCTCCAGGTCCTGGGTCTGGTGCTGGGGACTGTCATAAGTGTTTGCTGGCAGATGGGTGTGGGTAGCTGTGAGAGTATCAGGATTCTTGGGAGTTTTGGGCTCACCACACCAGGTGTCTGTCTGGTGCCTCAGACTCACTGGGGGGCCCTGAGTAGCTCAGAGGGACATAGTCGCCAAGAGGATCCATGGGCCTACCCCATTTCCCTTCCCATTGCAGGACAATTTCATCACATACAGGCTGGAAGGGCTGCATGTCCCAAATCCCAGCGTGAGCAAACCCCCCTGGCCTGTGTGCCTGGATTGTCCTGAGTACAATCCCAACTTCCCCTTCCCAGTGGGCTGGATGTTATTCCCGCAGCCCATGGGGAGCTGGGAGAACCTCTAGCCGCTGTGAGCTTGGCGCCCCAGGCTGAGATGACCACGCCACGCTGCTTTGGAGTGACAGGCTGGTTTCCCAAATGTGCACTGTATCTTTGCTCTGGGCTGGAGACTCAGCTAGTTTTTGTGTGAATCGAGGCACCTGTGGCCGGCTGGTCTCTGAGAGCTCCATGCAGCCGAGGAGCTGGTGAGAAGCTGCAGAAGGTGGCCAGCCTTGAGCTCAGGGCTCTGCATCCAGAGATGAGAACCTTAAAAAATCTACGGGAGGAAAATATACCATGGGTAAAGATGGTGACAGAGTGCTGCTCAGAGAAGGGAGATGCCCCCCGCCCCACGTAGGCAGCTCTCTTGACAAAGCCTTCCCTGTGTCATCTTTCTGATGTTGTTAATGTGAGAAGCACTACAGAAAGTGTATCCCCCCAAACAAGCACAGAGCGTGGTTTCCCTCATCCCTGGCTCTGAGACACCAGGCAGACCCCCTCACGCCCAGGCTTCCCATTTCAGACATTTGGGATCCCGATTCCCACCCGTCCTCCCACCGACACGCAGGCGTCCAGACTAGACAGATGTGGAATGTGTGTGCTGGATTCCAAGGTCCTGGATTACCTCGGACGCGGCTCCTGGCACCGCAGTGAGGGGGGGCGGTGACGCACCCGCAGACCGTTGCCATGGCAATGGATGTTTTGGCTGGGAAAATCCTAACAGATGCGGAGTTCTGGACAAGTCCAGCTGTGGGGCCTCCATCCATTGCAGCCGTAATGTCTGACCCAGAGCAGGGCTGCTGAGGTAGCTGTGGCCACTGGCGGCAGGTTGTGGGTTCCATGCCTTGGGTGGCAGCTCCTCTGCTCCCCTCCTTACAGTTCTAGGGACTCCGTGAGCAGGCCCCTGAGCTCCTTGTCCTGGGAAGTCACCCACCAGGGCCAACAATGACCTGTAGAGGACGTCCTGGTATATTCTGAACTTGGCCTTCTGAGTGTCCACTTGGATTTATGGGGTGGTGCTGGTGCACCCCACTGCCCTTCCCTGCAGTTGGACATAATGCAAACACTCCTAATGAGGGGCGCTGCCCTGGAGTGCAGTGTGAATTCTTCCCACCTCATATACACACTGACACACACACACCATGTGCTCACTGACATGCACACACGCACATACCAGCATGCCAGGGCCACAGGCTGCAGTGTCTGGCAGAACCCTGGTGCTGTGGTGATGTGGTGTTCAGACACCACACCCGGCTGCTGGAACCCTGTGTGAACCGCCATGCCCGGCGGGGTTCTCCTCTGGGGTGCAATGCTTGCTTTTCTCTTCCGTCTTGTGGGAGGTCCAGCAACTGCAGAGGCAGCCTGTGGAGGACTGTTCACGGCCCCATCCGCCTGGGGCCTGTGCGTGGCCTGGCTCCTGAGCAGATGGCAGGGGAGGAACTGGGCCACAGAAGGGCATTGGGAACAGGGCCTAACACGGTCAGCAGTGACCACAGCCCCTTTGACTCTACTGTCCAATTCACCAAACATCTCTGGGACGCCTGAGCACTGTGCCTGGCCTCAGAGAGCACCAAGCAAACATTTCTGCAGAAATAAGGGCCTTCTCACATGGGGCTTTTATTGTCTTTCATGCTGGTCCCCAGGCAGGGGGCTGACAGTGCTGAGTTGGCACCTGTTCCCTTCCTCAGAGTCCTGGCGCCAGAATCTATGTTAATGTCCTGTTTTCCCACAGAAGCTGCTGGGCCGTGCCTTTGCCAGGGCCCCAGACCTCACGGAGGACCCATTAAATGTTGGCACAAAAACTGACCTCAGCTGCTTACCAGCCAGGTGTGTTTTGTCAGTCATTCCCAGGACATGCACACACCCCCATCTCAGACGGCTGAGCCTAGGGTCCTTTGCAGGCACGAGGCTCAGCTTCTTAAGTGAACCACCAAGAAACTGCTCTGCTGGCCCCAAGACAATCGCAATGTGCTTTTTGGGGCCCCCACCTTAGAGAGCAGAAAATGGATTTGTTTGCAAGGGAGCTGCAGTTGAGCGTGGCAAGTCGTAGTTGCGACGATTGCTTCTCCACAGACATCAGAAGGTGTGTGCCTGGGCTCATTACTCAGGAAATCACAGAGCACCTAGGAAGGGTTCCGTAGTTGTGGCCAATTTAGTGTTCCATGCGTGCACACGGGTGTGTGTGTGTGTTCACATGTAGGATTCTGCTTGGGCTTAAATACAGAGATACACAGGCAAATGAAAGGTCTATGCGAACATTGCAGGCTTCACTTAAGTCTGAATTTCCCAGGTCTTGGGGATTTCTGTTAGAGGTGGAAATTTGTCACCAGTGTGGGTTGTTCTGTGTCTGGCAGGTCAGCTGCGCAGCCTGAGGCCCAGTTGGGGACTGCTCGAGTTGAGGAGCCCTGGGTGTGTGTGCACGGGTTCTGCGGGTGCCAGAAGTAAGCCTCTGGGAGCCCCAGTCCCCTGGTGCCTCTATGTGGCACCATGCTGTGTCCACTGCTGTTCTTTTCACTTTTCATTTTTAAAGGAGGCCCAAGTCTATATATGGTATTGACACTGAGTTTCTTTTAAAATATATTTCTTTAGTGCTGGGGTTGTGGCTCAGGGGTAGAGCGCTTGCCTAGCATATATGAGGCCCTGGGTTCAATTCTCAGGACCTCATGAAAATAAATAAGTAAAATAAAAGTACTGTGTGCAACTACAACTAAAAAATAAATATTATATATATATTTTTTTCTTTAAATAAAGCCAATAGTTGCGGTGGCTCATGTTGTAATCTCAGAGACTCAAGAAGCTGAGGCAGAAGGATTGCAAGTTCGAGGCCAGCCTCAGCAACTTAGCAAGTCCCTAAGCCACTAAGTAAGACCCTGTCTAAAAAAAAAATAAAGAGGGCTGGGGATGTGGCTCAGTGGATAAGCACCCTGGTTCAATCCACAGTGTAAATAAAACAAAACAACAACAACAAAAGAACAACCATAAAGCAAATAGTTTGCTTCTTCCGTAACATCACATTGGAGGACTGGGCCAGTGTGGTCTGGGCTGCCTTGGCGGACCTGTGAGACTCAGCTGTTTTTCATGTGTGTGAGTCCCCCTTGTAGGAATATCGCCACAGTTGCACATGTTTCTCTGACTGGTGTTGGCTGTTTCTGGGCTGCAATGGACTTGGGCTCTTGTTCCTAGTCTGGCGTGAGTCCAGGTCACCCCCCACAGTAGCGAGCAGACCCCACCACCGTTCCTCCTCAGCATCCTTACCATCCCCTGCTCCCCTGCCCGCCCTCATGGTGCCTCCCTACTGCAGGGAGGCCCCCAGCTCCTCTGCTGGGCTCCTGTTCTCCAGATCTCAGCTGCATGATTGCTGGTGGTGAGACCTTGCCATTGTCCCCCACACTGACTCCCCCTGCCTTCTCAGCATCTGAGCCCATGATGACTGTCCTCCCTAGGGAGGCTGACCCCAAGGGGGTAGGGACGTATCTACCATGTTCCCCGTTGTGCTCCCACCCCCAGGACAGTGCTCAGCAGAGAGTCGTTGTTCAACAGACACTCAGCTGACCAGTGAGGCGGGCCGAGAAGAGCACACCGGAGGGCTCTGGTGCATAATTGGCCAAAGTCCATCCATGCACTGAGGGGGTCGGTCCATGCTCGCAGCGGGTGTCCTCCTGGACTCCCTACCACCCTGGCTCACAGATCTGAGCAGCTATCTTGGGCCTCAGAGCCTGAGCATTTGGGGCTCATGGCCAGGCCAGTGGTGAGATGGAAATGGAAAGCAGGAGCCTGTCCTTCCACTGTACATCCCACCAAAACCTTGCTGCTTCTTTCTTATGGTTTTTAATTTTGTAGTTTTTTTTGTACTGGGGATTGACCCCCGGGGTGCTTAACCACTGAGCCACATTCCCAGTCCTCTTATTTTTTCTTTTGAGACAAAGTCTCACTAAGTTGCTAAACCTGGCTTTGAACTCGAAATCCTCCTGCCTCAGCCTCCCGAGCTGCTGGGATTACAGGCGTGTGCCACTGCACCTGGAAAATTTTGTAGAAAATTTTAAAAGTCAAAATAGTTGAAGGGAAATTGAGGATCAGTAATCCACACCTCACATTTGAATGAGAGTGACAACTTGCCGGGTGTTCGGGGTAGGTGGGTTTGTGACCTGGTTTCATAGTGAGAGATTTGGAGAATGTGACCCAGAGTTTTGGCAAATGTGCTTTTCCAGACACAAACTCCATGTTCATGTCCTCCAACATGTCTACCTGCTTCCGCGGCAGCTGGGGAAGCAGAACTTGGATGGGAGGAAACACTTCTTCCAGAATCTTTCCATAGTGGGAGATGCTGGCTTGTCCTTAGCTAAAGCAGCCTGAAGAAATGGGAGTAGGTGGCAAATTTCCTGCCCTGGGAGGGCCTGACTCCCCTGGCTTTGTGACAGGTGGTCCCAGGACAGGGACTATTACCGCCTGCTATTGTGGTCCATGCTCAGGATGCTGGATCAGTTAGGGCAAGAGATTCAGCCACTGTAATGGGCCCTGCAGCAATTGGCTGGAAGCCCAAGGAGTGACTCTCTTCCTGCAGTGTCTGGGTCGGTGGGGGTGGGGTGGGGGGAGGGTGCCAGGAACACCTGCTCTTCTTCATGAGGCCCCTCTGGCCACACCAACCATGATACCGCCTGGGAGGATGGGACAGAGTTAGGCAGCCAGCCAGCCAGCCCTGCTCCTTATTCTGGTCATTGCATCCTGACCTCATGACGGCTTTATGTGGACATCTTGTTCAGGAGGTTCTATGACCATCCCAGGCTCACAGGAGAAAACTGAGGCTGCAGAGGTAAGATGGATCACCAAGATGTGTGGCAGAGTCCCGGGACTCAAGCACGGGTCTTCTGGTTCCAAGGTCCCACTCAGCTCACTCCTGGGACTCCGAGCCCTGATGGAGACAGACAGGTAGCCCAGGATGGGGATCCCCAGGCCCATGGACACCCTCCCATTCCTTGTCCACTCTAGCAGGACACACAGGGCTGCTACAGTCACAGGGCTGAGAGTGGGCCGAGGCTGGGGAGCTGTCTGCTGCTGGGATGTGTGGAGGGCATGGGTGGGCAGGAGGTCACTGCAGGGAGGTGAGGGGCCGGCAGAGTGGTGACTTGTAACTCTCTTTAATCCTGTGGTTTTGCTTGGAGAGACCCTTCAGTGTCCTGGGAATTGGGGGCAGCTCAGAGTCTGCAATGACCTGGCCTTTCACTGCCCCAGGACCCACACAATGTCCCCCCTAGGCCCTACCTGGGCAGCCAAGCTCAAGCCACAGCCATATTTGGGTGAACTTGGCCGCAAAGATGAGTGTGTGTGTGGGGGTGGGTGGCGGTGGTTTGGACTCCCCTGCAGCCTCACGTCCTCTGTGCAGCAGGAGGGAACCAAACCCTGAGGCAAGTCCTTTTGCCTCATCTCATGGCTTTTGACAAGGATTCGCCAAGATACAAATTCAAAAATGAATGACCACTGGATACAGTGCTACATCCCTGTAATCCCAGGCTCAGACAGGAGGATGGCAAGTTCAAAGCCAGCCTTAGCAAGTTAGTGAGGCCCTAAGCAACTTAGTAAGACCCTGTCTCAAAACAAAGCGCTTCGGGGGTGGGGGGCCCTGCGGGGGGGGGAATGCTCAGTGGTTAAGCACCCCTGGGTTCAATCCCTGTAATAAAACTAAAAAACACACACACAAAAAAAACAAAAAACAAAAAAATCCAACATGGTTGGGCCAGTGCCAGCACCCAGGTGAGGAGGGCAAGAGCCATCCTAGAGCGTGGGTCTGGCTCTCTCCCTGCCCGCCGGCGGGCACTGGGCCTGATGTTTACCTATCCCTCTGTGAACACCATCAGCTGGATTCATAAACAGGCAGAGCTCAGAATCTGAGTGGCCGGTGCCTGGAGGGAACTGGGTGGTGGATCCGGCTCACAGGGTCGACTGATGGGTGTCTGGGGATTCTGGGCATGGTGGGCACTGGCAGGGCCCTGACCCATTTCACCTAGACTGTGGAGAGGTGGGAGTTACTCATTAAGCCAGGCGTGGAGAAGCTGGGTCAGGTGAGCCAGGGTGAACTGAGCTATCCTGAAATCAAGTGAGGTGCCCATGAAGGGCCCCCAGCTGCTGGACACCAGGGGCTGTGGATGGGTAGACCTGGGGACCTGGGTGACATCAACCCCAGGTCCTAAGGGCCAGGCAGCAGGAACCTCAGTCTCCCTGGCTGTAAAATGGAATTTGTAGCCTCATGCAGGTGTAGCTCTGTGGGTGGCGAAGGGGCTGGAGCTGGTCAGAGTGAAACTCAGGGAGCCCCCGAGGCTGACCGCACACACTACCCTGGTGAGTGTTGCCTCTGTTGACCCTCCCTAGAGCCCTGAAGGCTACAGGAGAGGAAACCGTCTCCGACAAGAAGGACTTGTCCAAAGTCCAGGGTCAGAGCCCACACTTTGGCTCAAACAGGACTGGAGCGTCAGCTCTGAGGGATGCATGGAGTCGAGTGTGTGGCCTCCTGGAAGCCCTGGATGCCCTCTCCGCATCTCTAATGTGCACTGCATTCCACGGCGCCCAGTGATATTCCGCCCACAGCCTCGGTGTTAATCATTGAGCGGGCAATGTCTGCAGACCCCGCTCCCCTGTCGAGGGTCAGGAGGGGACCACACTGCTTGGCAGGTGTGTGACCCTGAGACCACACTGCCCCAGGAGCCCCAGCACGGATGGACGGTTCCCCGTCCTTGAGTCTGAATCCAAGGTCAACTTCAAGCGCTGGTGCCTGTGACAAAGTACTGACCCCTCGGGAACATCCCCAGAATTCCTGCCTGTCACCTTGGCAGATGTAGTGCTGGGTCTTGGTGAGTCCGGGTGAAAACAGGGACTTGGCCAGGACAGGAAGGGACCTTTGGGCAGGCCCATCACCTGGTCCTGAGGCCCTAGGTGTCCAGGGAGAAGAGGGGAAGAAGAGAGTCTGATGACCAGTGGCCGAGGCCGCACAGGGAAGGGAAGGCCAGGCAGGAGACAGGAACTGGGGCAGCAACCCCCACTGCATGACCTGAGGTATGACCCTAGCAAGCGATCCCCACCATGTGATCCCCAATTGGGTGACACCCCTGCCACCTGCCTGATGATTCTTACATGCCCCCTTCTTGCAGGGCACAGCCTCTGTCCTTCAGCGCCGGTCCCCCAGTGAGGAGTACGTGGAGGTGGGGCGCCTTGGGCCCTCTGACTACTTCGGTGAGTTGGGGTCCCTCCCTCATAGGCCACCACACCTCATCAGGGGTCCTGGGTTGGGAACTGCATGGGCACAGGCAAATCAGGCTGAGCCTCCATGCTGCTGTGACAGGCCTCAGACTGAGGTCCCTGGCCATGATTAACCAGTCCTGGGTAAGGGCTGCCCCCAGAGAGCCATGACCTTATCAAGGGCAGGGTGTGGGTAAGAGCTGCAGGGAACACCAGCTTCCAGCTTCCTGCAGCTCTGTGTTGGGGAGGTCCTGAGGGAGGCCCAACCTCACCTGGGCACTCCTGGGCACTCCCTCAGTTGGGGGCTGGATCATGGGGGAGACCCAGGACATATACCACAGCGTCTGCTGCATGTGGCATTGCTCAACAAATTGCAGGACAATGCCTAGCTAAATTTGGATTTCAGATGAACAATGAATATTTTGCTAGTTTATATAAATATATCCCACTGGGCCACATCTGTGATCCCAGAGACTCTGGAGGCTGAGATAGGAGGATCACAAGTTTGAGGCCAGCCTTAGCCACTTGGCAAGACCCTGTCTCAAAATAAAAGATAATAAAAAGTGCTGGGGATGTGGCTTAGTGATAGAGCACCCTATCCTCAACAATAAAAAAATGCCCCCCAAATGATATGTGTATGTCTCCCAAATATTTCATGAGACATATTTACAACTAACAAACTTTCTTTTGTACATATTTGAAATTCAAATCCCATGGCACCTGGCAGTGGTGCTTCTCTGATTCTGGTCCTGAAGGAGAGGGCCCTGATGTGGGGCCCTCAACCTGACCACTCTCTCCTTCCTCTAGGGGAGATCGCGCTGCTGCTGAACCGGCCTCGTGCGGCCACCGTGGTGGCCCGGGGGCCCCTCAAGTGTGTCAAGCTGGACCGGCCCCGCTTTGAGCGCGTGCTGGGCCCTTGCTCCGAGATTCTCAAGAGAAACATCCAGCGTTACAACAGCTTCATCTCCCTCACCGTCTGAGCCGCGTCAGGCCGCAGCGCTCCCCGTGTGCCTGCAGTCCCTGCTCCCTGTGTCTGGGGCCTGGGAGTCATGGGGAGGTAGCAGGGTGAGGCTGGCATCCCTGCAGGGGACCTCCCCCTCCTCTGGACTTGTTTTTTTTTTTTTTTTTTTGGAATAAATGACCACCTTGTGCATATCAGAAACAAAGGGCAAGCAAACCTCCCAAGACCCAGGAGTGACAGGCCAGCTCCCCTCCCCCACCCTTCCTCCTGTCCACCCCTTGTCTTAGGGGACCCACCTGACCCTCTTCACATCATCTGGGCTGTGCTTGTCCAGTCCCCAGACCCAGGGGCAGACAGGCTGTGGAAACCAAGTCAGCCCTGAGTCCTCCCCCCAGAACCACAGGGTGCCACCCTGGGGCCCTACAGACCCTGTGAGGCCAGGCTTGTCAGGCCTAGGCCCAAGTGTGGGACAGATAGTGTAGATGGGGTGTTCCCCGAGGACGCTTATGATGGGGCAGAAGTTGAGGCCCATTCCCACAGGGGCCCAGAGGAAGCCAGGGACCCCTTCTCCTATCTTGGGGGCCAGTCCACGGGCCTCAGACAGATCCACAGGTCACTCTGTGCTGAGAGCATTGGGAGGAGCCAGCTTGAGCCTGGTGGCTTGTCCTCTCACTAGCTGGTGCCCAGAATGGGCAGACTCCACAGCTGAGTTTGGGAATGTCCAAGATCTGGTGAGCACTGTGCTGGGTCCTTTGCTCTTTGGAGTTGGGGAGCCAAACAATGTGGGGCCACTTCTCTGTCAAGGGGCCTCTGGGAGACATGGAGGGAGGGTGAGCTTTCAGAGACATCTGGGTAGAGTTCGAGGAATCAGAGGCCCTCGGAGCTATTCCCCACAGATTTGCCTGTATCCAGCCTGAGTCCCAGCCCTGTGTTCCCTGTCCATTCCCCTGATGAGAGGGAATGTGTTCAGTCAACCCAGCGCAGGTCCCACACCCCTAAACCATCCACCAGCTTGTCTCTTAAACGTGTCCCCGGTGCCGTGATGATACGGAGCTGAGGGAGCGCTCAGTCCGTTGAAATGATGTGACCCACTCGATGTTGCCCTGCAGTGTCCTGGGGAGGTGCCCTCCCCGCTGGCCACCAGCGCCCCCTGCGCCCTGGCCATGCCCGTCCTGCCTGTGCTGTGGGCTCTGTGGACTTGTGTGCCCTCCTGCTCACCTTGCTGAGTGCTGCATGAACTATTAAACGTGCAATGAGGTACCTCTTCCTGACTCCGGGGGTCTCTGTCTGGACTCTTTTGTAGACAAGGGTCTTTTTCTTTCTTTCTTTTATTATGGTAATATATACATGACCCAATGTATTTGCCAAACCACAGCCCCGTGGCGTTGATTCCATTCACAGTGTTGGGCAGCCTCATCCTCGTGGCTGCCCAGAGGACCAGGTATAGATTTGTGAGTCACAAATTCCTTGGTTCTGGCTGGGCGCGGTGGCGCACACCTGTAATCCCAGAGGCTCGGGAGGCTGAGGCAGGAGGATCGCGGGTTCAAAGCCAGCCTCAGCAATAGTGAGGTGCTAAGCAACTCGATGAGACCCTGTCTCTAAATAAAATACAGAATAGCTCTGGGGAGGTGTCTCAGTGGTCGAGTGCCCCAGAGTTCAATCCCTAGTACCTGCCCCCGAAAACCCCCCCAAAACACAAATTCCTTGGTTCCCGTCCTCCTTGACCCTTTTCTCAGGTCTGAGACCCTCACACGCTGCCAAAAGTTGGGAGATGGCCCAGGTCCCCAGAAAGCAGGGACTCAGTGATGTCTTCTGAGGGTTCAGACACGCTTACTGCTGGCCTCTTGAAGCTCAGTACCTTGTTAAGGTCGTCCAGCCTGTGTTGGCTTTGCCCTTTGTGGGTCTTTCACATGGTGCTCTGTAGCCTCACATTTCCCATCTGTAAATGGGTATAAGGATCCATCAAAGCCCTATGGTGAAATGAGCTCATTTCTGGCAAGAAGAGGCTGGGGAGGATCCCACCTGCATGTCTTGAGGGGATAATGACCTGGAATGGGGCCCCTGCAGACTGTGGAGAGCCCCAGCCTCACCTTCCCCAGCTCAGGGGAACCCAGTGGAGCCTGGTGACTCACTATGACGTCGGGCCCTGGCTGCCACAATGGGGAGACAGGCAACACCTCCGTGTGGGGCCTGGGGTGGGGAGTTTGTGTCTGGGGACCTGGGTCCTGCCTTCCCACGGCCACTGCATCCGGCCTCCAGGGCTCTGCTCTCTGATCCAGACAGGGTCTCTAGGGCCTGCTCTCTCCTAGTGCTGCCAGGAAGCCTGGGCTGACGCCCCTGACTGTGCTGACCTCTCTCATCCCGCCTCTTGCTTCCTGGGATATGACCAAATTAGGAAGCTGCCCAGCCCCACCTCCAATTCACCAAAGGCTTTCCCTCCTTCCAGAGTAGTCTAGTCTGGTTCTAACTTGCATCCCAAGGGCAGGGATACTTAGACTCTCCATCTGGGCCCTGAGACCTGAGGCCCGTGCATTCTTTGGGGCCACCAAGGTCCTCAGAAACTTTCCTTAACAAAGTCAGATCTTGCATATGGAGTGGGTTTCCAAATCCACATCGAAGACTTTTATTTAGTCGGGCAGAAGGTCACTGGATTGGTCTCCTCCTAGGACCCCTCCCCCAACATTGGCCACAGTAGGGGGTCTGCTCTAGGGCAGGCCTCTGAGTATCAGACTTTCCTCCAGGACAGAGCCCAGCATCATCCCACTAGAGACTTCCCTATGATTTGGACAATCAGTCCCCTCACCAACCTCCTTGGCCAAACATTTGTTGGAGAAATGAGGCTGGGGTATTTCAGGAACATGCTTGGCCAGGAGCCTAGTGATTGCTGACCTCCCTGCAGCTGACGTGTGATGTGTGGGCTGGAGGGCAGTTGTGCCTCAAACTCTGATCAAGTTCTTATTAGTTGTGTGGCATCAGACAGTATCCTTAACTTTTCTGAGCTTCAACTGTCTCATCTCTGAAGTGGGAATATTTGCCTCCTGGGTTAGACTTTAGCTTGAAATGAGACGATTACAGGAAGTTGCAGATGAACCCCAAAGGCTCAGGACTGTTGCTACCTGCAATATCCAACTATATCACACAGAAGGACAACAGCCATGTCCTGGTGTCACCTGGACAGGTAAGCTATGGAGCTCGTGCTTCCTGGTGCTGCGGCTCCAAGAGGGCCACCCTCACCTGCCTGTCACTGCCATGGCACTGGCCTGGCTGCTGCCCTCTGGCTCCACCTCCAAGCCAGTTGTTGCCCTATTATCCACGGCCAGCCTCCTCCTCTGCATTCAGCCACAGGTCCCCCCATTCTGGTCCCAGTGAGGGACACCTGTTGCTGCTCAGGGACCTGTTTGCAGAGGTGGTAATCTCCCAGCAGGAGCCACCTGTCCTCAGTATGGCTGCAATCACCAAGTGTGTCACCTGGTGACCTCATGATCTTAAAAACACCACTGAATTATTTAATGGATTCTGCAGCTTCGAGACAGGGCGTATCTGTTCCACAAAGCCGGGGGACACCTGGAGTTGGAGTGCCACAACCTCACTGGTCAGGCTCCCATGTGCTAAGTTTCCCGGGAGAGGTTGGTCCCAGCCAAGCCGGTGGAGGCTGGGAGCCCTCTCAGCCCAGTCTCAGTTGCACAATGTGGACTGGGCAGCCTCCCAGGCTGCAGATATTTTTATAGGGAGCGGGGCCTGGGAGGCGGGAGACTGGGGTCCTGGTACTGAGGCCTCCTTCCTCTTGCTCAGGGGAGCACCAGGAAAGGGCTGCCCAGTTCCGGCCGCTTCCCCCAGCAGGGGCCATGAGGCCCTTCAGGAGATCTCAGAAGTCTGTGTCTGTGTCCCAGCAATGATGTCACCGGAGCCCATGTGATGCCAGTGTCAGCCAGGCGTTGAGTGTCCTAGGAAGGTACCCTGATATCACCCAGGAAGTGAGACTGCTACTGACTGCCCAGTCCACTCACCCACTCATTCACTCCATCACCCAGCCCAGGGGGAGGGGCTCCAGGGTGGCCCCCTGTCCTTTCCCCACATCTTCTCCAGATCAGCAGTGGCTTCACCTGCAGAATCCGTGCCGGCTAGTGTCAAGGCCCTGTGGCACCAAATCCACCCAGCAGCCCTGTGGGGACCAATTACAAATAAGAACGCTGAGGTCCGAGCAGGGAAGTTACCTGCCAGGCCACCCAGCAGAGAAGCCTCGGGAAGTCGGGCCTGGGCCTTCCCCGCCGGCCTGGGCCTGCCCTCGCCATCTCTGCCAGTCCTCGTGCTGTAAATTCTGTTTATGGTCCTGGTCACCACCCCACTGAACTGGCCAGGTTCCTCCTCAGATGGAAGCCACGCCTCTCTGGGAGTCCCCTGGGAATACCCAAGGGAGGAGGAAACCCTGTGTGGGAGGCATTGCCACGGGACTGTGCCACGTCCTGGCTGTGTGGGCCGGGCAGGGGCTCGGCTCCCTCCACCCTGCCCGTCCACCCTGCCATGAAGTCCTGTCCTCTTGGCCGCTGGCTGCACCTCTTCCTCTGAGTTGTGGGGAGTGTTAGAAATGGACAAGGGACTTCCTTGGGGCACCTCCGTGGAGAGCTGGTGCAGTCCCTGGAGCTCACCAGGCCCTTCCTTGTGGGGCGGGGGCAGGTCTGAGAAGCAGATGGGCAGCAGCCTCTGCCCGTTACAGCGGGCAGTAAGATCATAGTGCTGATGTGCCTGGGGCTGGGGAAGCCTGACGGGGGCGTCCAGGGGGTAAAAAGGAGGCCAAGATTGTGTTTGAGGGTCCCAAGGTCAGGTGTATGGGGGTCCTCTCCGCCCCAGCTGGGAGCTCTTCCACCTTCGGAGGCCTCTGCCCTGAGCCAGGTGGTGGTGAGCCGGGCTGACCTCACCTGAAGTCCTGGGACTGCTCCTGAGACTGGGAAGGGCCGGCTGCAGAGGGAGGGGGCGGTCCTCGCTTGGACTCTGGCCTGCTGAGCTGCCAAGGGCCACTCCCAGCCGTCCAACTCTCAGAGGAGGCCACAGCCAAGGAAAGAGAGACTTGGGGGCCTGGCCCAGCAGGAGGGGCTGGGGAGCCTCGGACTCACCTGTGAAGGAACCCACCCAGAGGCAGGGATAGCAGTGTGTGTGTGTGTGGGGGGCTTCCAGTGCCAGAGATGGAGCAGCAGTCCAAGCTGCCCCCTCCTCCAGGGGGGTCACCAGAAAGCAGGAGGCTGTCAACAAGAAAGTCCTGGATGGGGTTGGTGCTCGCCTAGAACCCCAGCTACTCGGGAAGCTGAGGCACGAGGATTGCAAGTTCAAGGCCAGCTTAGACAATTTAGTGAGACCCTGTTCCAATAGAACAAGGGCTGGAGGGGCAGCTCAGTGGTAGAGAGCTTTCCTCGCCTGCACAAGGTTCTAGCCCCAGCACTGGGGGCTGGGGCTGGGGCTGGGGCTGGGGAGAGAACTTGAAGCTAGAGTGGGTCTTGGTCAGCCACTGATGGCCTTCAGACCCTGCCCCTGAGCCAGCCGGGCCTCTCCCCGGGTGTCTGCTGCAGTGGCCGCCTTCCCTGGACCCGGTGGTGGTGAGAGGGAATCTGAGGGTTTGGGGTGAGAGTTTCCAGGAAACCCTCCTCCCCCGTCCCCAAAGTCCTCCTCCCCCCTACCCGTGGGATGACAGGAGGTCCCAGGGCTCAGATTCTTGGGTCTGGCCTGGCTGGGTCAGGAAATGATGGGCATGGTGGGGGGGAGGGGAGGAGGGGGAGGGCCGAGGAATTGAAAGTGCATTCCAGACTGGTGACGTGTGCCCCGTGGCCTGCAGGGCAGGGGAAGGGACGAAGCTGAGCTGCCCTGTCGGGAAGGTCCCTGGGATGAGGTGGGTGGGGCTGCATCAGAAGGGAAGAAAAGATCCTTGCCCTGGGGACATCCCTGCCACTGGCTGCTGTCCTTCAGGGCTGAGGGCTACCTCCACCTGGAAGCCTTCTCAGGTTTCTTGGCCCTGGGTCCAGGGCTCCCTCCAGGCCACCTGGTGTAGGCCTGGGACAGGCCCTCTCTGGAAGATTCATCCTGCTCAGCGCCCACTTGCTGGGTCCCCAGCGCCCACGGCTGGCCTGGCTGGGTCGTCCACACTGGTGGCCTGGTCTGGAGGCTCCCGGGGGGGGGGGGGGGAGCGGGGGGGGGGGGGATGGTGGGTTTCAGGGCTTCCTGTGGCCAGGGTAGGAGCCCGAGAGGGGAGGGAGGGCTGGGGTCTGCTGTGTTCAACTCCACAAGCTGGTTGGGGCCGACCCCTGCTAGGCGCTGTTCTAAGTGATCTCTGCCAATCGATCAATGGCTCACGCCTGGGCTCTGAGGCCCAGGGGTGCCCTTGGACCAGGCTCTTAGGGACAAGGGTTTTGCTGAAGGCCACGTGGCTGGTCAAGGAGGCTGGCACTCTGGCCCTGCAGGTGGATATGGCTGGAGGCTTGGAGCTGTGCTTCCTTTTCAGACCTGAGGCAAGGCTGGGGGGGGGTCCCCAGGGGCTGCTTAGGTGGCCTTGAGGGGAACCCTTTGGAAAAGTGGCCAGCGAGGATTACCCTCCTGGGCCTTCATCACCCACAGGGGTTGTCCTCTCTGCCCCTTGATTCCCCTGCTTCGGGAAGGCACAGTGGGGCCCTTCCTGGGGGCTCTGCTGTTGTATAGGAGAGATGAGGTGCCCAGCGGCCGGCCCTGGACAGGCAGAAGCTCCCAGGCCCCAGGGCCACCCAAAGTCAGCATGAGCCTTCGATGCTCCTTCCAGGATTTTGGGACCTGGTGTGGCCCCAGCAGGGCTGGCCCCAGTGACTGTGGGCCGGGTGAGTGCAGAGGAAGGTTCTGGCTCCTGAGTCTGGTTCTCTGGAGCCAGCGCAGGTAGCCAGAGCACAGGCCTCCTGTCCATAGTCCCTAAGGTGCTGTTCTGGAAGCTGCTACTCTGGCTCCAGGCAGGTACAGCCTCTGGGTCAGCTAAGGCCCTCCAAATCCCCAGCTCAGGAACTGTGAGTGAAGATGCTTTCCTTGTTGCTCGGAGGCTCCACATCTTGGGGTAATTTGTTACGTGACACAGCGACCTCCAAAAGCAAGTGTCATCGTTTCTGAGCAACTGAGGGTGGGCGAGGTCCTGTGACAAACCTAAGACCCAGGCTAGAAAGGGACAGCCTGGGTGGGTGAGGGCCAGGCTGCCCTGCTGTGGCACTGCCCTGGTCCATGGGATCCTGGGGTCTTTGCCGGATGCCTGAGGTTCTCCGCTGGCCTGGTTTCATGGAGGCCTTGGTGCCTAGGGTAGTCCACGCAGTCAGATGACTATACATGGCACTAAAAGTGACAGGTTGGTGGCAGGCCTGACTCCAGGGGTTCTCAGAGGCAGAGCAGGTGCTTGTAGGCCAGGCCAGACTTACCTGAGGCTCGCTAAGGGGACGATTCTTTCCTGCGCTGTCTTGACCACATCAACCTGGCCAGGCAGAGCCCCGATGGGGAGGGCAGAATGACCAGTGGCCTGTACCTGCCAGGAAGGGGCTGAAGTAGGGAAGGGCCCTGGACTTGGCAGGGAGGGCACCCTCAAGTGGAGAAATGGACAGTCCAGCAGGCAGATCCACCCAGACTTGGCCAGGCTCCCAGTAGGTCCTGCTAGGGATGGCTGGGCTGGAGATGTGACCTGGTAGAGTCACAAGTCAAAATTAAGGCTCACTCTACGACTATGGGATGGACATCCATCACCTTGAGCAAGGGTGGCGGTGCCAGGGTGCTGGGGTGCCATCTCACCAGGTGGGGCATCTCCAAGGTTGGGTCGGCAAGTCTCCCCGAGCTTGATGACGTGGGAGAGGGACATGCATGGTGGTGGCACTGCTGTCTCCAGTCTGAGCAGCTGGGAACGATGGTGTCCCTCTCACCTGAGAGGGAGGACTGTGGAGCAGGAGGGGCCCAGCTGGGCCCTGTCCAGGCCAACATGTCTGCAGGACACCTGAAGGAGGTGTTGGGACATGGACTGGGGATGAGGATCAGAATTCTTGGGCTGTAGGTGGCTCAGCCCAGGAGTCCAAGGAGCAACCAGAGGGACTCAGGAAAGAGGGAAGGGGGACACAGGATGCTGAGAGCGTCGGTGGTGGTCTGACGCTACTACAGGACAGGATGGAGGGGCCTGAGAGCTGGGGTAGGTTGGCTGGTCAGCAAGCCTGAGGACCTGTCACAATGGCAGTGTGGTAGATGGCACGGAGCTTCAGGAGTGGCACCCAGCCTTCCCAGGGAAGGGGAGTGTTCTGAGAAACAGCTACTTCAGCCCCACAAGGAGGCAGATGCAGGACCTTTTGGCTCATCCTTTCAGGCTCCTGATGGCAGCCATTTTGTCACCACGAGGAAATCAGAAGAACTCAGAGAAAGAGAAGCGCTCTCCTGAAGCGGGTCTCTGAGCTCCCAGGGATGGACCTTTGTAGTTTGAGTGTTTTCTCTTCCCTGAAGCTGATGGCATCCTGTTGAGACAGGTGGACTATTAAACATGGATAAGGGCTGGGGATAGAGCTCAGTGGGCAGGGTGCTTGCCTCACAAGCACAAGGCCCGGGGTTCAATCCCCAGCACCGCAAAAATAAATAAATAAAAATAAACAAACAGGGATAAGCCTCTGGTCCTGTTTTTGACCTCCACTCACCTTCACTGCCCTGGGGCAACTGTAGGGGGCAGGGACTGTGCTGTTCACTGCTATGTCCCTGAGACCAAGGTGGCCCACACGTAGGACACTAGAGGTGCAAAATACACCCTCGGTGAGTGGATGCATCTCAGGTCATTGTAAAGGCTGGGATGTAGAGAGAGGAGACGCAGGTTTGTGCGCCTCCAATCACACGCAGCCGTCTCTGCACACCGGGCCACATGCCAGGCTTAGCTGTGAGCACTTGATCGGCATCACCTCCAGCAACACTAATTAGCAGCTACTTCGGCTTTCTCATCCCCTTATCAGCTCTGAGGCCATGGAGGCTCAGAGAGGGAAACAACTGGTAGAAGATGCACAGCCTGTGAACTTCCCACCTCCCCTTATCCCAGCCCATCCTTGCCCACAAGGCCAATGCCCTGTGGTACCTGCAGACAGCATGTAGTAGGTGCTCAGGGGAGCCTGCTGCTGGTGTTTCCACACCGGAGGCTCTGCATGGCTCTGCCGCACTGCCCCGTCAGACAGAGGCAGCCTCTGCAGGGAGGCTATGCAGGGAGGCTGAGGTGACCTGAAGGACTCTGCCTCTGCCCTCAGGGACTACGTGTAGGTAAAGTGGCTTCCTGCACTGGGACCCGGCAGGGTGCAGAGCTCCTGTTCACAGGGCAGGGGACAAGTCTCCAAGAAGGAAGGACCTCCCAGGGTCATGTGGAGCAGAGGTCTGAGCTCCCCCTCCCCCAACCTCACAGAGGTCTCCCCTGGTAGATCAGAGAAGGACCGGATGGGGCAAAGAAACCCCCCAGCAGGAATGAAGCCCGGAAGGGACACGGTACTCGGTTACCTGGAAGGTTTTTTTTTTTTTTTGCTGGAACCAAGCAGGCCTGGGCATTGGGTCCAGGTCTGGCCATGGGAGTGTGTGACTCCCTTCCCAGACACAGTGGGGGCTCAGGGTGTCACATGCCTAGTGAGGTGTGTGCTGCCCTAAGCTTGGCTACTTTGAAGAAGGAGGCAGAGGAGGCAGGAGACTGGTTCTTCAGCCATGGGCTGAGCACCCTGATCCATCCATACCTGATACTGCCACTTCTGAGCCCAACATTACGCAAACCACTATACTCTCCTGCTCGCTTGGTCCAGGCCTAGTCAAGTTCTAGATTCCTGAGGTCTAAAGTGTAGACCAGGTGGGCTGGGCTGGCCTGTGGCTTCCTCTCTTCCTGTCATAGTGGTGAAAGGACAGACAGGGAGCAAGGTCTCTCTGTTCTCCTCTCTTATTCATTATCTCCCCTCCCCATTTCTTTGATGGAAATGAGGCTTTGATGGAAAGACTCTGGCAGGCTTCCCCCGCACCTGCATGGCTTCACGGCTGTCCCTCAGCCCCAGCCTCTCCAGGGCACTCCTGGTTACTCTGCCCACCGTGGGCAGAGACTCCATCCAATTTGTGCTTCTGCTGAAATGAGCTGTTGGGCTCCAGACTCCTCTGGAAGCCTTCCAATTGCTGGGGCTGTGTCTCTGGAGGTTGGATGGAGCCTGGCTTCTCTGCTGAGGCTTGGTGGCCATCCCTGCATGCCCCAGCCGGTCTTCAAGCTCAGGCCTAGCTTGACTCCCTTACCCTTCCCGGGCACCTGTGTCTTTTGCCTGTGGACAAATCCCATCCAAACCTAATGGAATCCAGTCGTGGTGGTGCACACCTGCAGTCCCATTGCCCATTGACTCTGGAGACTGAGGCAGGAGGATTGCAAGTTGAAGGCCAGCCTCAGCAACTTAATGAGACTCTGTCTCAAAATACAAGTTTAAACAGGCTGGGGATGTGGCTTGGTGGTAGAACATCCCTGGCTTCAGATCCTCAGTACAAAAAAGAAACTAAACTAAAAAAACAAACAAACAAACAAACAAAAAAAACCAAAACCTGAAGGTACAGGGTGACCACAAGCTCCTCTCACCATGTCCACGGTTAAGGACAGAGGCCCAAGGGAAGGAGGCCCTAAGTTGGTTGGCTCTGGATTCAAACCAAGTGACTCACTGCCAACTGGATGGTGGAGGATCATACCTCCCACATTCCTGGACTCATCCCAATGGCTTTGTCCTCTCTAGAATAAAATCCAAACTCCTGATTCTGGTCTCTAGCCCCTGCCTACCTTCCTCTGCCTCACTCTGCCTACGTACCCTATCTTACCCTTCTGGAACATGCCAAAGAGGTCCCTGCCCCAGGACCTTTGCACTTGCTGTGATTGGTATCTGCCTAGAAGGCCTGGCTTAGATCTTCTTAGCTCTTTTCATGACTGGCTCCACCTCACATGGTCCTTTGCCGGCTACCTGAAGTAGCACGCACCTACTTGCGCGCGTATTCCTTTGGAGAGACTGAGCTCTGGGAAGACCCTGTAATTTTGGTCTTCCACCTCCCGCCCAACCCAGTACCATCATCACCTGTTAAGGGAGCAGGTGAATATTTCCCAAAGCAAATTTCTGAGCTGGCTGTTACCCAGAGGAAGCTGAGCCTCTGAGGCTAAACCACTTGCTCAGGGTCACATAGTAGTGAGTTTGGGGAGGGGTGGCTCTGGGGAGAGTTGACTGGATGCTGGTCCCTACACCTGAGGTTTGGGGCATTCTGTATCTCCCCCCCCTGCCCCCCGCCCCCTGCACGTGCCTGCTCCACCATGCAGCTATGAATTCTGGGTGTTATTTTAAAGGTGTTAGTGGCCGCATTAAAGTGAAAGCAAACAGGCAGAATGAACTGGAATCATGTTGTTTATTTCACTTCGTATATCCAAAATATTATTTTCAAACTGCAATTAAAATAAAATTTTACATCGTGACCTTCGCTCTAAGTCTCCTAAAGCCGGTGTGTGTTTTGCACTTTCAACAGAATTCTGGCCAGCTGCATTTAAATGCTCTGGGGCCACACCTGGCGGATGCTCCTGTCCTGGATGTGACCTAGACTCTGGACTCGCCCCCCCTCCCTCAACCTACCAAATGTCTCCTAATAGAGGTCTTCATTCCCAAAATGATTGTGTGCTACAGTCAATTTCATTTCTGTTGGTGTATTTAAAAGAGAAAATAAAAATACTTACTAGGGAGTTAAGAAGGGCGGGGAGACACTGAGGTGCCTTCCCACTCTGGAGAAGCTTATCTCTGTCTCTCTGGGGAGCCTGAACTGGAAAGGCCTGATCCTTAGCCTCAGGACTTAAGGTAATGACTTAATTAGCGCCTGCACCCGGCATGTTTGATCTTCAAGGAGCTGAGCCCACGTGGTTGAAGCTGCTTCTGGCTTAATTGCCAGAACCGAGAAACTTTGCCCAGAGATAAATGGGGACTTGGTGTCACACCACTGCCAGTTTTTCTGAGACCTTTGCTGACACAGGAGCGTAGGCCTGGATTCTGCACTCCAATTCCCGACCCCCCGCCCCCGGGCCCTGTGGCTTGTAGGTATGTGCTGGGGCCTCTATGGGACTGCAGGAAGCTGACCTACTGGGGACATCATGGTGTAGGGGGACAACTGTCCACCTCCCTTTTTTTCCAGATGAGGAACCAAGCTGAGGACAGGCTAGGGACAATTCACACCAAGGAGGCAAGGTCAAGGGCAGAGCAGGATCTTGCCCCTTGGGACTGGGGCCCTAGTAGGTGTGAACTCCAGTCCCGGGGTCACCTGCATGGCTGGTTGGCCTCATCAACCTTCACCTTCCTACCTGTGAACCCTAAGTGATACCAGGGAATTCAGGTTGTGTCTTTATGGAGGAGCCTAGGGACCGGGAGCCTCACTGCTTGCAAATGCCTCACTTTCTCACCTGCAAAATGGGAAGGGATTAGAGCCTGGGGGTTGCCACTTGGGTGTGCAATGAAATTATATAGCGAAAGGGCTTGGCACCAGCCTGGCACAGTCCAAGCCCTCAGTAATGGTTAGTCATCACTACTAATAAATGACAATAATGACGGCAATAATTGAATGTCTATTGGTGCCAAGCCTGGAAGGACAGTGGCCAAGCAGTGAGGATGGTGTGAGGCGGGCTTTAAGGTAAAATGAGACTACACCTGCACAAAGCACTGGCCTCTGCCTGTTTCTTAATAAAGGTTGATTTTCGTATCCCCCCCCCCCGCGTCAGGGAGCACAGGGAAGAGCCCGTCCAAGAACGATTCCTACCCGAGGAATGGCCAAGGCTCTGCCAGCCCTTCCTTGAGTGCCTTTGGTCTTGGATTGTGTTGGGAGGGAACACAGCAAGGGACAGACGCCGGCCAGTCACCCTGGTTGCGCCCCCACTCGGCCTACTTGGAGCATCTGACACCTTAATTATGGGCCCACGGCCACGTCGGGGCGCGCCAGGGACGCCCGAGATAGGCCGGAAGCACCAACTCCGGGGCGACCGGACATCCCGGGCCGCCAGGTGCACCTTCTCTTCTCACTCACACCTCCTCCCCGCCCTCCGGAGCTGCCCGCTGCGTCCGCTTCTTCTGCCCTAGACAGTAACGCCCAGAGAGCCTCCTGCAAGAGTGCCTGCAGCCGGGGTCAAGTTGTCTCGGGGGCGGTGTGGGGACGCGTCTTGCTCAGGAGTCCCGCACTGCACCTCGGTTCGGCGCCGGCGTCTCCCGAGCCTGGGCGGGGATGCCCCGCAGAGCCTGCAGCGCCACACCCACGCGCTTGGGCAGCGGCCGCCCACGCCTCCTCCAACTCTAAAGTATATTTAGCCTCATTATCAAATGTTTGCAGTGAACCGTGTGAACCGCCTAATAGCGGCTGGAAGTGAAACTCGATTCCCAGCCAGGAGAAAGCATGTGACCACTCCCACCGACAGTGCTGGCGGGACAGGTGCTGCGGCCCCCGCGCGCAAAACCCCGCCGGCCTGGCTCCGATTGCACCGTCTCCTCCGGCGGCGGAGATCCGGAACCCACCTACTCACTCAGCTCCCTTCTCCAGGGCCTGAAAAGGGCACACTGGAGTTCCAATGAGCGGGAGTCAGGGCAGGAAGACTGGGGGGGGGGGGAGCCCCCCACCCCGGGCCTGGTTCACGCCCAAGGCCACCATCTCTCGGTTACGTCCTGCGGTGCCTTCATCTCCAGGTTTCAGAAACCTGGGCGTCTAGGGTTCGGCTTTTTCCTATCTTCCGAGGATCTGGAGGAGGGGAACGGGGCAGGGAAGGGGGTCCTAGTCTCGCACCACGGTACTTTGGGAGTTCAGGGCGCTGTGCCTGCATCCCCCAGGCGGCTGTAGCCCTGCCACTCGAGTTCTAGCCACCGCGCGGCGGCCACTGTTGTTGTGGTCGCTATGACGACGGGTCGCAGTTTTATTTTTAATAGCGGCCAGCGAATAGAGAGATGCCTGCGCCATGCGCCCCGCAGCTCCTACGTCGGAGTGGTGCACCCTGGCCCCCATACACTCGGACTGCCGCCCAAGGCGCCCCCTTCCGCGTCCCCAGATAGCCCCCTGCTCCGCCCTTGTCTCCAGCTGGGTGTCCGTGAAGCGCAGGGCGGATAAGGGAGCACAGGGAAGCGCCCGTCCAAGAACGATTCCTGGGAACCAGCGGCCTCCGTGAGGGGGTTGGGGTCCGGAGGGTGCGGCACCCCATCCGAAATGCAACGCGACCTTCCTCCTGGATTCCCACACCCACTGTCACACCGGGTCCTCGAACCCCCACGAGGTGTCCTGGGGTCCCCTCTACTCTCGAGGAGCCCGGGGCTCAGCGGGACATGATGAGCACAGCTCTCAGGATAAGAAGGTGAGGGCTCGACCTGGGTCCAGCCTGGGTCCTGGCAGTGCGCTTTCGGTCGCCTTCCAGAAACCATCCAGTGGGTTGCCTCTCCAAAGTCGCAGAAGGTTCCATCTGGATGGATCAGGCCTGGTTTTCAGGTGCTTCTCAACGTGTCCAAGTTTTCTGTTGTTCTGCCTTTCTGACCACCCGGCGGGGTCGCGGTGAGGGTGGAGGGCTGCGGGATGGTGGAGACCCGAGAGAGCGCTATTTAGACGCCGCAGAAGTGCCGGGAGAGTCCCCGCCCTTCAGGTATTTGGGGGAAAGCGAGCGTCACCAAAGCCCCTCTCGACTCAGATTCCGAAATGCGGGAGCCGCACGCGGGGCTGCGCGCCTTTCCTGCGGGTCCAGAGGGAGGACTGCGCGCGGGAGGCACGATTCATCTACAGGAATGGGGTGATGGCTGGGGCCGGCAGAATTCTCCTCGGCTGCCCCTCACCCACCGGGCGTCTCTTACTCTCCAGCTTAGGTCGTCTACTTTGGGGGTCCCCAAGAGTAGCCACCCCCAAACCCGGTACCTGGGAAGTACGCCCCCTCGAGGGAGGGACACTGGCAGGCATCTGGTGCTACCTTTCGGGTCCAACCCCACTTGGTCTAGACTGGCGATATCCACCGCGCCTGGGCACACCCGCTTTTTGGCCGCGGGGGAGCGGTTCAGCCCTGCTCAGACCTAGTCTGCGCGCGTCGCTCCCCCGCATCGCGCCCTGTGCTGAGCCGTGGCCGGAGGTGGCGCTCTGTGAGCCCCGCGGCTCCCGACGCAGAACCCAGGAGCTCCTCCTGAGCGTCTCCTTTCTCTTCTTTCCACCTCTCGGTTCCCAGCTCAGGGTGCAGCCCAGCCTTCCACGAGGGAGTGGGGACTCGGGGGGTGCGGGGTTCACAAGAGAGAGATGAGGCAGGCTGCAGTCCCCTCCCTGACCAGGGTTCGTTCCCACCTCGAAATGTGGGTGGAGGTTCCTTTTTCAGGTGCCCAGGCTTCGGATCCTGGGCGGGGGCGCGTGGCAGCCGCCAGGTGAGTGCCCCAGACGCGCCCTTAAGCCAGCCCCACCTCTCCCTAGAGACTCACTCCCCCTCCTTTTATGGAGAGGGGGAAGGCAGGGGCCCTGGATCCAGACGGTGGAAAGCGGCCGAGCGCCGGGGCGGGGGCCGGGCCGGCTCTCGTGCCCTTTTTGGCGCAGCAGCTCTGGGCGCTGCCCTCTGCTGCTGCTGGGGCCCGGGAGAGGCGAGCCGCCGGCGGCAGCGCTTCTGCGGCGGCCTCCTCCCCTCCCCGCCCGGTGCCGCAGGATTGCAGCTGGCACTGGAGGGTGGGCAAGCTCGAGGGAGGGGCGCGCGGGGAACCCTGCCGCCTGTGCTCGGAGCCGGGCGCCGGGCTTTGATGGATTTGGCTGCCTGCGTGAACGCGAGTGTGCTCACTGCAGTAGCGGTGGCGGCCTGGCCCTGCCGGGCACGCAAGACCCCCCGCACTCTTCCGAGGTGCGGGTCCCGGGCCCGGAATCCGCGGGAGGCGGGGGGCGGGGGCGGGGGAGGGGCGCGGCGGCGGCGCTATAACCCCCTCCCCGCCGGCGGCCGGCTCCACATGCGCGCCCTGCAGAGCCCGCAGAACTCCGACGAGCCGGACCTGCCTGCGCCGCCCGCCGCCTCCTCTTCTCCCCGCGGCTGCTGCTGCTGCGGCGGCGGCGGCGCCGGCTCGGCCCTGCGCCCGCCCTCAGGCCCGCGCGGGCGGCGCAGCGAGGCCCCGGGCGATCGGCGGCTGCCAGGCGGCGCGGCCGCGGGCGCTGCCCGTTCTCGGCCGGCGGAGGGCGGAGCGCAGCGCCGTAGCCGAGGGCGCGCCGCGGCGGGGCGCACGCAGGCCTCCGGGCCGCGCCGTGCTGGGCCGCGCTGTGCCCGGCCGGGCGGCGGCGGCAAGAGGAGGCCAGAGGCGAGCGCGGGCCGGCGGTAGGCACGCAGAGCTTCCTGCAGCCCGCAGGGAGAGCGCGAGCCGGCAGCTGGGGCCCGGCCGGGCGTCCAGACAGGTGATCGGTGGTGCGGCAGCGGCCCCAGCCTCGCTCCGGTGTCCCTCTCGGGGCCGATGCCCGCAAATATGCGGAATTACCGGCCGGGTCGCTCCTAAAGCCAGCGCCGGGGAGCGAGCGCGGCGGCGGCCAGCACCGGGAACGCACCAAGGAAGAAGCCCAGCCCCCGCCCTCCGCCCCTTCCGTCCCCACCCCCTACTCGGCGGCCCAGGAGGTTCCCGGCGCTGCAAGCGCGCTCTCCCTGTTCCTCCTCCTCCTCGCTGGCGCCGCACTCACTGCTCGCGCCGAGCGCGCTCCGCCTGCTCCTTGCTCTCCGCGCCACCCTCCTCCGGGCCGCGTTCCCTGAGGGATGGTACTGAATTTCGCCGCCACAGGAGCCCGGCTGGAGCGCCCGCCCTGCGGCCTCGCCTCCCCGCCGAGCCGCCAGCGCCTCGGGACGCGATGAGGACCTGGGCTTGCCTGCTGCTCCTCGGCTGCGGATACCTCGCCCATGCCCTGGCCGAGGTGGGTGCCATCCCCGCGTCCTGTCCCCCCTTTCGTTCCCCCGGCGCACGCCCCCCCGCGGGCCCGGGCGCCCCAGACTCTGCAGAAAGCATTTTGATTTCTACTAGACTGGTCAATTTTAAAATTTTCTCAACTGGGTTCTATTTTCTGCCATGCCCAAGTGTGTCTAGTGAGTCTACAGCGTGTTGCGTCGCTCTGCCTCGAAGGGACGGCGGAGCTACGAGGTGCAGAGTGGGGAGAAAGTTCGGGGGGCGCGGGCGCGTCTTCAGGGAGGGGTAGCCGGGTCGTGGCGGGCAATGCAATAACGGGGTGCGGGCAGCAAAGAAGGGGGTGTGTGTGAGCTGGTGGAACCCAGGGAGAGAAGCTGGGCGGCTAGTAAACAGGTAGAGGCAGCTGCGGCGGAAGCCCCAGGCTGGGCAGGGTGGGCATCGCCGAGTCGCAGCCCCGGGTTCGAGATTCCCAAGCCCGGCGGGGCGCAGGGCCCGTGCAGTCCGGCCCGCCTGGGGCCCTGCTTACAGGTGGCTGAGCGAGGCAGCTGGGGCCGGGCCAGGCGCCCGCGCCCTCCCACCGCTGGCGTCCCCCCATCCCCCGCCCCTGAGTCCCCAGGAGCTTTGCCGTGATGAATGACTTTCCACAGCCTCTGTCGTGGGAACTTAGTGCTTGAGCCCCCCCAGCGACCCCCGACTCCTTTTAAACACCGGGAGGGAGAGTGGGGGAGGCTAAGTGGTGGGGGTGGGCTGGGAAGGGACCCGAGAGCCAGAGGTGGATATTTAACCCTCGCTTTCCCTGCAGCCTCTCCCGCCGCCGCTGGATTTGGGCGTCCTAGTCGGCGCTAGGGCCGCGGCTGGGCCGGAGTCGGGTGGGGCGAGCGCGCGCGCGCGTGCGTGTGTGGTGAGGGGAGACCCTCTTCTCCAAGAGCTCGGCCCGGGATTCCAGGGCGTGAAATTTAAGCCCCTGGCTAGATTAAAGTGTTAGAGCTGCCGCGACTTTCGTCGTCGATCCGTGACGCATTTCGACTCGCTTTATCTAGATGTGGATTTCACTATTAAACCAGAAACTCCGCGGCCCCCTCACCTCCCCCAGACCTGTAACTGACACCCCAGGCGAGGGCTGGAGTGTGGGGGCTTTTGTTCCAGCAGTAAAGGCGGTAGTGGGGTCTCTTTTTGCAAAGGGCAGACAGGGATGGGGGCGGAGAACTTGGGGACTCAGCCACTCCACCCTCGTGTCGGACTCCACTCCACCGCCCGGGCGGGGTCCGTGTGGGCTGCGGTGGTGCAGCCCCCCTCGGGCCTGGCAGGAGGCCCTGGGCTGCTGGACGCGCGCCGCAGGCGCTGACCGTGTGGTCTGCTTGCAGGAAGCTGAGATCCCCCGCGAGCTGATCGAGCGGCTGGCCCGTAGTGAGATCCACAGCATCCGCGACCTCCAGCGACTCCTGGAGATAGACTCCGTAGGTAAATCGCGCCCCTGCCCTTGGCGCGGGGAGGGCGCGGGTGGCGGGCGGGGAGTCTGCGCGGAGCCGCCCCCCGCGCGGCCCGGCCGGGCGCAGCTCAGGAGCGCACCGAAAGGTCAGAATCCATTCCCCGGCCATAAACGCCCAGGCGCATGAGTCAGGCGTTTCTCCTCCAGTCGCCACTTTCTCTCCCAGCGGCGGCCGAGGGCTGGTTGCTCACGGGGGGATTGTTTTCGCAGTTAAGGAAAAAGCCGCGTGTCATGAGAAGTTCAGCCGCAGCAGCGGAGAGGGCGCCCGGCTCGTCCGCCAGGTGTGCGGGCTGCGGAGCGCGGGATTATTCGGGGTGGGCAAAGCCCTGGTTCGTGCGCTTGGCCCGCCGCCCACCTGGTTAAACCCTGAGGGGCGCGCGGCCGGTGGGGCCAGGGCCCTTTAGTAAGCACTGCTTGCGGGTGCTGCGCTTGCCGCGGGACTGGGCCTCTGTGTAGCTGCCGGAGGCCGGTGTCTTTCTTTTTTCACGACCCAATAAAAAGGCACGCCTAGGACACATGTGCTTGGGGCTATTTTGGGGACTCACTCCAGGAGTCTGGAGCTCAGCCACTTCAGAAAACAGTTTATTTGTAGATGTAGAGTTTTGAAGCTCTGGTTGCGCTGTGGGCTAGATCCAAGGTTGCAGGAGTTAAAGGGGTCTCTGCAGTGGGGGCAGTGGTGGTGCTGGGGGCTGTGCTCTCCGAGAACTAGAGAGCCGGTGCTGGAGGACCAGGTTTCCTCTAGGTCGTTTGTGGCGCCATTTTCAAAATTAACACTTTGGAACTCCATCCTGAGTTAACTAGGGAGGTACTCAAGCGGGAAAATGTACTGACTGGCTTTTTAAAAAGGCCTGAGATGAACTTGTCAAGAAGAGGAATGAAAGGCAGCCAAAGTGAAGAATTTTAAGTGAAATGAAGATTTTTTTCTCTCACTGCAACTACTCTGGAAAGGGGGGTGGTGGGGGAATTAAGTAGAATCACATGGTCTAGTCATTTGGAAATTTGTACCTAATTATGATGGTGGAGAGGCCCAAACTGTTTTCATTCCATGCCAAAACCATTTTCTAACAAGGCGGCTGGTTTCTGTAGTTTCTTGACCCAGGAAATCCTTCTCCTGATCCTTATCAGGAGTGGAGTAGGATTTCACTTGGAGATCAGAGTTGGGCCAGGGGATTTTGACCCAGTCCCTTGATGTGCAAGCCTGGGGGCGAAGGGTTTGGTTTGGGAAACTGGGGAAACACTCGCTTGGCATTTCACTGGTCCCTGGTGGATTTGGAGACATGGAGACTGCCTTTCTTTGAGGGTTCCAGGGCTTTGCTTTCCTTTTGCTTTGTGGGGGTGAGACCTTGTTGGGCTGGACCTCCTGTAGGTTAGTCTTTTGGGATTCGGCATGGAAATGGGCCATTCACTTTCTGCTGGGACCATTCTTATTCTGGTCTCTGGAGCCCCGCCTCCCCTACCCCACCCCCACCTATTTACGCTTTTAGCTGCTCTGTGGGGTTTGCCCATGGAATTCCTGACCTGGGGGCTTCTGGGCTGGAGCCTTTTTTGGAGAATCCCAAGGGAAAAGCCAGGGTGCACTGATAGTCCTCAGGCTGTTTTCAAATTGCCCCTATAAAAATGTCCTGTGAGGGGAACTGCCTGTCCCTTCTGTCCTGGGGAATGCAGGGATGAGTCCTAGGACTCCTGTCCACCTGTCAGACATTTGGGTCTGCACAGGATTCTCTGAGTGCCTGGGGAACTCTGTGAGAGTGCATTGAGGGCCTCTGGAGCCCATCTTGCTCCTTAGTCTTGGTCTGGGGTGAGGATCCTTTGTGACAAAAACCCCAAAGTATCTCTCTCCTTTCCCTGGTTCATCTCCCCTCCCCCAGGTGTGGAAGCAGAAGAGTCCCTGAGCAGAGGACAGGAATGGCCTGTTGGCTTCTGAACTTGTGTTGGGTTCTTCCTGCCCCCACCCCTCAACCTTCCTGACTGAGGGGATTTGTAGACAGCCCTGGTGGCCAGGTTTCTGGGCCCTGGCCTCCCCCTTAAGTCTACTCAGAGGCATATCTGGCCTGTTGGGGGTATCCTGGTCTGGCAAGAGCCACTTAGAAGGCTGGGGTGGATGAGGAAAGGTCAAGGGCTGGGAGAAGCTCAGTTTGACTAACCCACTGTGGGGCTCCCTGGAGGGTGGTCCTTAGGAAAACTCTTGCTGATAAGTTTCTCCAGGGCAAGTCTATAGTATAGGGAGAGGGTAAGAGGCTTTGGGTGTCCCGGGTCCCACCTTGAGTGGGTGGAGCTTTGTGATAGACAGTCCTTTTTGTATTCTCCAAAAGAGGTTCCAGCCCAGAAGCCCCCAGATCAGGAATTCTAAGGGCAAACCCCACAGAGCTGCAATGCTAATCACATATCCAATAAGCCAGCTGCTCCCCATTTTACAGATGAGAAAACTGCGTTCAACCTGATAGCTCCTCCCTCGTGTGTCCAGACCTCCAGAGGCTGTGGGGTTCCTGGCCCAGAATGTCACCGAGCTGGGAGTGTTCCATAGTGTACAGGATAGGCGGGGGATTTGCATAGTGTACAGTATGGGGGGATTTGCATAGTGTACGGTATGGAGGGATTTGCCTGTGTCTTTCAGTGATCAGCAGTCATGGAGCTTGGGGACTGTGTGGCTAGATGGATGTTCTCCAGAGTGGTCTAGCTGGATGTCCAGTGGGTCATTGAGTAACTGATACACAAATATCCCTATCCTGGCCATTAAGACCTGACTGGGGCAGAGCATGAGGAGTCTTCTGTCTTGTGAATTGCCATGTGTCATCTTGTGGACACTTGCATCTCAGACCAAAGGGAAACTGCTTGGTGAACTGTCCCGAGAGTGGTTTCAGGGGATGATTCACGCAGGGCTCTCAGGGGTCTCATTTAAATTACTGCCAGAGCATAAATCAGCCATCATAAATCAGACTGGCTGTGTCCCCCAGAGCAAGGGTCTGCTTTTGGCTTGTGACCACCCATCTTGACCCAGGAACAGAGGGCAGGCTTGTCTGAGTAAGAGCGGCTCGCACTGTCTTATCTCTAAGGAGATAAAGTGACAGCGTTGCTGAGCTTTGAGGACCAAAATTCTCTCAGTGCATTAAAATTGGGCCAAGGGGCCTGGGGTGGGAGTCCGAACCACTGGACGCTGGTCCTGAGGGTCCTTTCATGAGCCATCTGTCCTTGTCTTGTTCCATTTCTTTGGGCCCAGGTTTCCTTGGGTGTGAAAGGCTGATGGAGCCTTTACTTCATACCTGTAAAGGTTAAGACTCAGGGAAGCAATTGAGCCAGCCTGATGGTAGAAGGGGTCAGAGGGTGCCCTTGCTGAGTCTCCAGAAGCTGAGAGTCGACCTGGTTGGTTTGGCCATGGCAAGATGGGTACCACCAGGACATGACTCACAATGTTGCTTTTCCATGAGAAAATGCTCCTTGTGACAATTGGTTGATGGGAAATTCTTATTGCATGAGTAGTTGTGTTCTGATCTTATTTTGGGTCTCCAAAAAAAAAAAAAAAAATCAGTGACATTGGAACATTGAGTCATTTTTGAAGTCAAAAGTTGGGCTCGGCCCGGCCTTCATCTTGGACTTTCATACCTGATACAAGGCTTTTAGTTCTCATTTTAATTGTGTAGGTTCCGTACATCTCAGGGAAGTGGAGGAGGCCAGGCTTTCTGCAGATGGCTGTGGATGCTTGGGTGGGTTGGCCAGAGCAACCTTGGGCTGCACATCTGACACTGGGGTGGGCTCCTACCTGGGCTAGGAGATGGGAGGTCCTTTGAGCTGGAGAGGAGAGGAGGCTGCAGGATAGGATCCAGCAAATCTTGGAGAGTCCTGGCTATTGGACACATGTCCTGGGACTTCCTGCTACATCTGGAGGGCCCAGGCTGGGGGGCCAGGTAGGACCGACGATAGCTAGGTATGGGTGGTGTTGGACTCCTCCGTCCATATAACAGGTGGTAGGGCTGTGTCCTTTTTCAGTCCCAGAAATTGGAGAGCCTGAGACTCAGGGCTATAATCTCTGTGGCCCTCCTCCCTCTGCACTGTGTGGGGCTGGGGTTCTCCGTGTGGTCTTAGTGCTGGGCTGTTGCTCTGTGACTGGAGCCATCTGGGCCCCCACTGCCTAGACATGGCTGCAGGCATGTGGGTGAGATCTACTTCCCTTTCTGCAGACCACCTCTGCCTTCTCTGCCTGGCACCGGGACTCCTGCCTCAGGCCTTCGGCCACTCCTTAGTTACACTCCAGGAGCCTACGTGCTGCCCTCCTGCCGTTTTCTCATGGCCTCTGGCCCTCAGCGCAGACTTATTTCAGGAACAAGTAGGGGCTGGCTCACAGCCCAGTCTGGCCTTGCTTCTGATGCCCCTCCAAGGTTAGGACACTTCATCCAGCAGGAGCCTCAGTAGCCCCATCTTTCAGTGCATTACTATGGCTGTGGTAGAGCCCAGGAGATGGACCCCGCTGGGTGGTACAGCCTCTTGGCTCTGGGATAGATGGCCTCAGGGACTTTCTGACCTGGTGGAACCCTCAGTTTGGCTTCATTGGAGAAGGTGTCATAGAGGAGACCCCCTGGAACTCCTTCCTGAAAGGGTCTCAGCTTTGCCACAGGCCTAGCAGGGACCCTTGTGTTTCGGGGACCTCTGTGTTGATGGGACATTGTTGGTCTGGTTGTGTTTCATTCACTGCCCATCTGGAAAGCCCTGAGTGGAGGTAGAGGGCTCAGGGGACTCCACCTGTCTTGCTAGGAGAGGGTTGGGCTGAGCTTTCTGGCCCTTTGTCCCCGGGAGGCTCTGAGAGCTGACTGGGGATCCTGTATTTCAGGCCCCCCAGGCAGACAGACCACACAGGCGTGGACAGTTGGTCTCCATGTTCTCTTTCTACTCATAGGAGCCGAGGATGCCTTGGGAACCAGCCTGAGAGCCCACCGGGCCCACGCCACCAAGCATGTGCCCGAGAAGCAGCCTGTGCCTATTCGGAGGAAAAGGAGCATCGGTGGGTTCAGGAGCTGCGCGGGTGGGAGGAGCTGGCCATGAGACAAAGGCTGGGCTTGCTCCTCCAGCTCTGGCCTCCTGCCCTCTCGGAGGCCGCCCTCCTCCACCTCCATGCGGTGTCTCCTGCCTGCCTTGTGCTGCAGTCATAGTCCCCGCCAAGAGTTTCCAGGAGAGGAGAGCCATCATAAATTCTTTAAGTGCCCCGTCTTGTTGGGGCCTGTCTACGTGGAGGCCTTGCTGGAAAACGTGGCTGAGCTTAATTTCCAGTTCCTAATGTGAAGCACCAGGGCCCTGGGCCTCTAGCCACAAGACGGGTGCAGCCGGGTATGCCAGGCCTGGGGCCTCTGGCGACACCTTCCCTAGGGCCCTGCCCCACTCATCTTTGTCTCTGGGGCTCCAGGCAGGCCTCCTTTGGGGAACAATGTTCTGAATAGCTGGCCTGTGCTTTCGGGGTTGGGGGTGACCCACTCAGTCCCATTCTATCTGAGGGTGCCGCCGCTTATTGTAGGGCTGCTCATTGCTGTGTGACTCTGGGGCAAGTGGATCCCCTCTCTGAGCCTCAGGCACCCACAAGAAGGTAGACTTTTATGTCTTTCACCTTGGGTGTGTTATGTAGGTGATTTCTAGGTACACTGAGCAGGGGACATTGCTGGTGCCAGCATGCATTTTATACCCTTCAGATCAGTCTCTAGCCAGGTCCCTCCATCCAGTGCTCAGGATTTCTAGTCCAGGTTGGGGGTGGATGGAAGGCCTCCCTGGAGGGTCCTGGGCTGGAGGGCTTAGTATGGGCAGTGTGGGGTGACTCCTCCTAAATGCCCAGATCAGCATGTGCAGCCCAGGGCCTGGGGGCTTCTGTGGAGGACTCTCATGCCTACTCCTCCTACCTTCTGTGTCAGGAGGCCCTCAGGGTCTCCTCCCCCTGTGGACAGGAAGCAGGTGGAGGAACTGACCGCCTCCCCGGCCCTGTGTTAGAGCCTTCAGTTCAGGCATATCTGTTTCCTGAGGGAACCTGCAGGAGATGGGGCTGCTTGCCCTAGAGTGTGGGGACTGTAGCGTGTGCACACAGGTCACGCACCCTACGAGTGCCAGCCTCCCCCTGGCTGGCTTGCTGGGCTGGGCCTCTGGCCCCTAGCTGCTTTCAGCTTCCTCAGCTTTTAACCTGGGGTCCAGATAGGCCCACCATGTTGCTGGGGGCAGAGGGAGCAGGCTGTGGGTGGCCCCAGAGCCTGTCCAGGCCCCTTGGCTCCTGGCTGGGTTCCCTAGGCATGTTGAGGGGACAGAGCTTCCCACTGGCAGGCCTGGGACGGCTCATGACCCATGACTGGGCCTGGTGGCTGATGTGGCCTAGTAAGGGTTATCTGGGGAGGAAGATGTGTACCCCAGAGTCCTGTGAGGAACTCACACCTGGAAGACAGATGAGGTTCTTAGGGCTGTGGTGGCTGTACTGAGGATAGCAGGACAAGAAGTGGCTACAGCCTTCTCCTTGGGGGCCATCGGGGTGGCCTCTTGGTGACCTTTGTGAGTTAGGCCCTAGGTGGTGTGGGGCTTGCTGCTGGGCCTGATCCCCTGCCCTCCTCCTCCTTGGCTGCTGTGTGTGAGGTAGGCCCAGTGTGGCCAGGGGCTGCCCAGGGCTTCCTTTGGGGGTCTTTGCCAGTAGCCCTGTCTTCTTCCCTGGCTCCCGAGTGGCTGCTGGGGACCCAGTGTGCCAGCTCCTGTGAGAGGCATCAGGGATGTGGGGTCAGCTCCTTCCTAGGCTGGGCCTGGTCAGGCTGGATGGCGTTAGGTGGGGTCAGGAAGGGCATGCACACTTCCCTGTGCTGTGCTGACAGAAATGGAAGCGACCCCTGTGTCACCATGCGTTTGCCTCTGCAGAGGAAGCCATTCCTGCAGTCTGCAAGACCAGGACGGTCATTTACGAGATACCTCGGAGCCAGGTGGACCCCACGTCTGCCAACTTCCTGATCTGGCCGCCGTGCGTGGAGGTAAAGCGCTGCACCGGCTGCTGCAACACGAGCAGTGTCAAGTGCCAGCCCTCGCGGGTCCACCACCGGAGCGTCAAGGTGAGCCACCGCAGCAGTGCTGCACAGGGTCTGCTGGATGCTCTTTTTCCTTTCCTGAGGATTGCTGAACCCAGAGGGGCTTTACCTCTGAGCCACATCCCCGGCCCTTTATTTCTGAGACAGGGGTCTCACTAAGTTGCTTAGGGCCTTGCTAAGTTGCTGAGGCTGGCTTTGAACTTGTGATCTTCCTGCCTCAGCCTCCCCAGCCTCTGGATTTACAGGTGTGCACCAACATCCTCGGCTGCTAGGTGCTCTTATGTGGTGGAGGATAAGAAGCAGCATAGGTAAGGCCAGGTGGAAGGGGATTAGGGCCTAGTGACCTGGTTGGTGTTGTTGCCACCAGGCTGTGGTCACTAAGGACCAGCACACAGCTGGCTACAAAGCTGTCTCCTAGACAGGGCCCAAGATATGGTGGCCCCTGAGTCAGCCCTGGGGAAATCAGCATGGTCATGGTTTCTCTTTCACCCTTGCAGTCCTGGGGCAGATTTTGCTGCTTTAGGTCCCTCTGGGCAGCTGGATTGGCGCTGGTAAGCTTTCAGCCTGATTTATGGATGTGGGCACTGAGTCTGGTGGCACATATCCATCTGAATGGCTCTGATACGGGGGAGGCTGGCCTCCCTGTTGAGTGGAGATTTCCTGTGTCATGGTCTGGGCATGGCCTCCAGAAGGACTTTGGAAAGCAGGTGTTTTGGGTGTCTCTGGCCTCCTAGGAGGCTGGCTGAGGCTGGAGTCCTTGGGATTCCCATCTGGGGGCCGGATACTCCTAGGGCTCTGCAACCTGGAGATTGAGATACCATTATGTCCTGTATGACTGACTCTCAGGATAAGCAAATCCAAGCCGGGGGTGTGGCAGGTCTGCCAGCAGAGCAGGCCACTTTGGCTTAGCCAGGCTTTTAAGGCAGGGCCCACTTTTCCTGGATAAAGGGATTCCTGGAAGTATGGCTGAAGTTTCATTTCTTGGGCAAGGTTGGAATTCATTCCTGACTCTAGGAAAAAACCATTCAGATTCTACCATGTGCATGTCCCTGGAGGGAATGCTGGGAAATGGTTAATGGTTTGCTTAAAGGAACCCTTGCCAGGTCTTAGACGCAGGGTGGGATACCTTAGACTTTTGGCTGAGACTTGACTTTTTAAAAATTTTTTTTTGTTACTAGGGATTAAACCCAGGGATACTTAAATACTGAGGTACATCCCCATTCCTTTTTAATGTTTTATTTAGAGACAGGATTTTTTGTTTTTGTTTTTGTTTTGTTTTTTAAAAGAGAGAGAGAGAGGAGCTGGGGATGTGGCTCAAGCGGTAGCGTGCTCGCCTGGCATGCGTGCGGCCCGGGTTCGATCCTCAGCACCACATACAAACAGGGATGTTGTGTCCGCCGAAAACTAAAAAAAAATAAATAAATAAATATTAAGAACAATTCTCTCTCTCTCTCTTAAAAAAAAAAAAGAGAGAGAGAGAATTTTTTAAAAAATATTTATTTTCTTTTAGTTTTCGGCAGACACAACATCTTTGTTTGTATGTGGTGCTGAGGATCGAACCCGGGCCACACGCATGCCAGGTGAGCACGCTACCGCTTGAGCCACATCCCCAGCCCTAGAAACAGGGTTTTGCTGAGTTGCTTAGGGCCTTGTTAAGTTGCTGAGGCTGGCTTTGAACTCGAAATCCTCCTGCCTCAGCCTCCCGAGTTGCTGGGATTCCAGGTGTGCATCACTGGGCCAGCTAGCTAAGACTTATCTTGATCTCCAGGACTTGGTCCTCACAGAGCCCTGGAAGTTGAGTGAGCAAATTCCACATCTTACTGCAGGATCTCCCAGACAGGCACTCCCCTTCAAGGGCCCAAGGGTTTCCCTGGGCTCAGGGCTTGTCTGGGGAACTCTCCTGTCTGTAGGTCAGACACTGGAGGCTGACTCACTTCTCCAGGCTTCAGTGGCCAGGGATCTCTCCCTTAGCGTGAGCCCAGGCCATCTCTCCTTGTGTGACCCTAGCCCTTTCCTTGGGCCTCAGGGTTCTTATCATTGGTATGTTGGCGGTGGCAGGGTGGCAGCGGGGGTGGGGGGTGGGGTCACATAGTCCTGAGAGGCTGGGATACCTGCTGTCTCCTGGCACAGGCATAGGTCAGATCCAGGTGAGATGTCTTATGTGGGCACTGGGCACTGAGGGGCTGGGCTTGTTCCTATGGCCTCCAGCTTCTGGGACTTCCCACATTCCCACCTTTGTTTCTTTTGGGGTGAGGACAAAGAGTGTCCATTCCCAGCACGGTAGTGGTGCCTCCCTCCCTGGTCCCTAGTGAGCCAGGTAGGTTTGAGGTCTTTTGGCCTAGTGCCCTCAGAGATGCCCTCCCTGGGAAAGGCCCCTTCTGTGCACTATGTAGGGGTCATGCTTTTTGGCCCTGTGGGTCTTGTCTGCCCAGTAAGGTTGTGGCCAGCCTGAGGGGATAGAGTCTTGCTGCTGGAGCCTAGCTCTCCCTCCTGGGAAAATTCTCCTCCTGCTCACCCATAAGTCTTCTGGGGAACATCTGGCCCTGGACACTGGGGGCTGTTGTAGAGGCAGGGAGGTCAGCAGGAACTGGAGGCCCGTTGTGGAAGCCAAGCAGGAGGCCTGTCCTGACCTAGACAGAGGCACATGGGCCTGGAACATGGACTTATTTGGAGCCAGGCACTTGTGTATGTGGACAAGGGGCCAGCTGGGTTCAGAGGGAGCTGGGGAGGCCTATGGCAACCCTGTCCACCTGGAACTCCAGTCTTTATGGTCTTTGGAGGAAGGGCAGCCTGGGCTGGTGAATCAGGCTCTGGGAGTCTGGTGGTGTGGTTGGGGTGGATGGCCAGTCTCCTGTGACTTCTAGGAGGAAGCTCAAGGACCCAGGTGTGTTGGCTACTGCCCCAGTTCAGCGTGGCACCTGGGCTGGGATTTCCTATCTCTTGTGGGGACGTGTAGAGAGGAGGCCTCTCTGTGGGTCTAGCACCTGCAAGGATTGCTAGGCCATCATTGGCCATCAGCCCTGGGGAGAGGCCACCAGGGGTCCTAGCCATGCTTCTCTGACCTGCTTCACGTTGTCAGCATCTCCTCCAGACCCCTATCACAGGGGTTGGGCGAAGGGAGCAGAAGTGGGTGTCGGTGCTACTGGACAAGCCTGGCCTAAGAGCTGTCCCAGTGGTTTGGCCTGGACAGAGCTGAGGCCCAAAGTCCTGATCCAGAGTGAGTAGCTTTTCACCTGGCAGTGTCCACTCCTGGCCTGCACTGGTTGGGGGCCACTCTGAGGTTAGGGATGGGGACCAGCTCTGAGCTGCCATCTGCTCTGGCCCTGCCAGAAATGGAGTCTGCTCTTGATGCCCAGGAAAGCTTCAGGTTGGTGCCTTTTAAGGCAGCCTCAAGAACAGGGGCCGGGGCATCGGTGCATTGATTCAGTCTGCTCATCTCCACTGCAGCACCCGCTCTGGCTGGGCTGTGGCTCTGCTGGGCAGGACCTCAGGCTTCTGGAAGAGTCTTCTCACCAGGCACCAAGGATGGGCCTCCCTCCCTAGTGGAGGCCAGAATGGTGTTCTGGGGGAGTTCCCAGTGGGTCCATCATTCATTGTTGGGGTCCTGTGCAGGGTCTGGGGAAGGGGGGGGTGGTAGTAGTAGCGTTGGTCTCTGGTGAAGGGGTCTCAGCATCCTTCCCTGTGTATGGGAGACAGGGGCACTAGGAGGCTGAGTGGATAGTGGTGCCTGTCAGGCTGTGAGCCCCAGAGTCTGGAGTCACTGCATTTGAGATGCTGGGTTGGGCCCTAGGAGCAGGCCCAGCAGGGCTCCTGTTTGAAGTCTGGTGTTGGCCTCCCTCCTGGGTTGGGGGAGGACACATGCAGGGCCTGTAGACCCATGGCTCACTCCTGTAGGGCTTCAGTGGGGTTTGGCTAAGCAGGGGTCTTCTGGATTTGGAGAGATCTCCATCCCTAGAAAACAGAAGGGCCTGGGATTTGAAGCCTGGGGACCCTGAGCGGGGCTGCCTGCTTGTCTATACCACTTCCTCCTGTAAAATGGGCCACATGGTGCTCATGCCTGCTGTAAGGGTCACACTGCTGGGCTCAGTAAATGGGAGTTTGTATCTGCTCTGTCCCGAAGCTCTGGAATGGTCAGGACCATCCCTCAGGGGAGGTCTCTGAAGGGTGACAGTGACTGGGGGATCTTGGTGGCTTTACTAGGGTGGGTATAAGTGGATGTCTTTGAAAGAATGGGAATTAGGATGTTGGGTGTGAGAAAGTGCAGCCCATTTGTCCCAGAAAGAGGAGGAAGGGAGGGAGGGACCGAGTGCTGAGGGCACAATGACCCAAACTGGGAACTGGGTGGGGCCTTGGAGCCTGAATAGGGATCCCCAGAACGTAGTAGTCTCTATTTTCAGAGTTGGCTTTTGTGAAGAAGGCTTTTGAGAATTTAATATTCGTAACGTGTTCTTGGGAGAAAAATGTAGCCATTTCCTGGCCAGACAGAGGTGGTGGAGCAGCCAGAACTCTTGCAGACCCAGGAGCAGGTGCGATCATAAATCACTGTCTGTTTTTCTTTGATAAACATGGGGCTGTCTGGAGAGAAAGCGTACCCCCAGACTGGAGCGGCCCCATCTGTGTCCCTCTGGGACCACAAGGGTGGCATTGCAGAGACCCCACCCTGCTCACGGCACCCACCTGTCTCTGGAGAAGAGCAAGCCTGCTACCAGCTTGGGGGTTGGGGGTGGGCCTGGTGGGTGGTCTTGGCCTAGCCCAGGCCCTAGTGTCTGCCCTACTGGGGCATCTACTGTTGATCAAAAAGGCTGTGCCACCCGGAGGGCTGAGGCCAAGAGCAAGACAAGTACCTTGCCTGAGCCTGACCCCAGGGCTCTAATAGCCCTGCCCTGTTCCCCTCGTCCACCACAGAGGCCAGGGGTGTCTGGGAGCAGAGCATCCACCCAGACAGAGCCCCCTGGGAGGGGGAAGGCTACTGGGCTCAGTTTTGTGCTTATATCACGCAAAAGCCAATTCACTTGTGAAAATAGAGACTATAAAATTTTGGAGAGCCCCACTCAGGCCCTGAGCCCCCACCCAGTCCCCAGGCAATTAGCATGGAGACAGACTTGGAATCTGATTCCTGGACAGTGGGGGTATGGCTGGGTGCAGGGTGAATGAACCTCTGCTGTTCTAGAGTCTTGCTGAGGAGGGGGACTGTCCCATCCTCAAAGGGAAGGTCTCTGAGACACTGCTCTGCTGGCTGGGGGCCACAGCTGCTGTGTGGAGCTTGAGGACTGGAGAGGGGGCCTTGCTAGAGCCCCTGGGGGTCTCTAGGCCTGGCCTCTGAGCAGAGCCTGGGCTGGTTTTGGGGGAGTGGGGTGGGCCTCATGTTGAGACATTGTACATGTGGCACTGGCTCTGTCCCAGTCCTGGGCACCTTATCCCTCCCCAGCTCCCTGGTGGGTGTGCTTAATGTCCCCATTTCACAGGAGAGGCCAACGGTGTCTGAGGGCACAGCACAGCTCATAGGCTCCTCCTCCTGGGCCATGAACCTGGGGAAAGAGGGCAGGAGTAGGTTGGCCGAGGCCGCTGCACGCAGGTACCTGGTAGAACACCCTGGCAGGGAAGCCCGGGCACGGCCTACGTGCCTTCCTCCCGGCCAGCATCTCTCCCACCTCCTGACGTAGCGAAACCGTCAGGGCTGACCCCTGGCCCCCAGCCACGCCCTGCAGTCTGAGCTCATACCTGGCAGCCTGTGTTCACACCTGAGAGCCCACGCCAGTCCATACGCCCGCCAGGCACCCGGCACCCTTTGCACTCCAGGTTAATCATTAGCTCAGCCGAGGTGGCAGCCACGGCAGGGTTCAGCAGAGCCTGGTCCCCAGCACCTCAGGGTTGGCTTTACCTGCCTGTACTCCAGGTGGCAGGCAGGACATCCCAGTGGTTAGGGTCAGACTGCCACTCTTGCTTTCAGGACCATCTTGGCTTCCCCAAACCTCAATTTCCTTTTCTGGCTATGGAGATGATACTCCTGTCTCCTTGGAGGGTCTGAGGGTTAAATGAGTGTTGGTCTTTGCACTTGACCAAGGGGAGATCGGCTTCTCTGGGCAGACAGTTCCTCATCTGTGCTGGAGTGAAAGGAGCTGCTGGGGGGGACGCTGCATGGGTGGACTTGCTTCCCATAATGGGGGTGTGCATTATGGACGTGTGTGCATGGCCGTGAACTTGCTTCTCATGGTGGGCACGTGTGTGTGTTATACAGGTGCACATGGAAGTAGAGCTGTATTCCTGTGAGCCGGTGTGTATGGTCCAGGGTGCAGTGCCTGTCCCGCAGGGCTAGGGATTGGCTTCTGGTCCCCCATTTTTGAAGACTCAGAGATTGGGCCTGGGGCCCTCTGCTTTTTCCTGCAGCTACTCCGGCGGGGGGTGGGGTGGTGGGGTGGTGATGGAGTGGGCTGTGGGGCAGGTCCACCTTCTTGTTCTGTGCCCAGGGAGCTGGGGGCGGGATGTGGAGGTGCTCCTGCTGAGGTTGGGGTGGCCTCTACGCAATCTGCACTTGAAATCGTGGCCTTGTACCCACTCCTCCTGGATCCACCTCGAGTGGCCACGGTGGCAGCCTGGGGTCTCTGCTCCATGTTTTTGAGAAGGGCAGGGCAGGCCTTTTCTGAGTTCAAGGAGAGCCTCAGGCCTGATATGGAGTTGGTCAATGGCTATGAGTCTCCATAGTGGCCGGGACCATGTAGGGTCATCTTAGAGGGCTGTAGGCAGGTGGGGCCAGAGACTCCCCTACAGCAGGTCCAGCACCAGTCCAGCTCAGCGGCAGGGCTCTGTCTCCAGACAGGGCTTCTTTTTCCTCAGTAGTCATAAAACACACATTTGGAAACATTCCAGGGGCAGGTAAACATGGAAGCAGATGCCTTCCCTGCCCACCTGAGCCGTGTGCAGCCCTCAGACCTCCCAGGCATACGTGAACCTTTGGGTTAATTTAAACAAATGGGACCAAGTTTGTTTGCACCTGGCACCCCTGCCCTCCCAACTCAAGGGAGGATCCCCGGGAGGGGAGGCTGGAGGTTGGAGGTCAAGTTCGGGCCCTTCCCTGACTGCAGCCTGGGGAGGGCCAAGCCACCAGGCTCCACATCATGGTGTTCCAAGCCCCCAGGTGTCAGTAGCTCTGCTGTCTTGGCAGGTGGCCAAGGTGGAATACGTCAGGAAGAAGCCACGGTTGAAAGAGGTCCAGGTGAGGCTGGAGGAGCACTTGGAGTGTGCTTGCGCACCCTCCAGCCTGAGTCCAGACCACCGGGAAGAGGAGACCGGTAAGTGGCAGCTGCTTCCTGGGGAACACAGGATGAGCCCCAGGGCTAGCTGGAGAGGAGGGTTCAGCCGGAGTGAGGCTGGTGGGGTCTTTCCCTGGGTTCTCGGGGCGCTGGGCATGGGCAGGTGAGGCATGGCTGCCAAGCCCCTGTTTGGGTGGGCAGGAGGAACTGATGGGAAGAGGGGGCACTGGATATGGTGGTGGCCTTGTGATAGGGTCCTGGCCTCCACCCTGCAGGGCAGTGTGCCCAGTAGCAATGAGGTGCTGTGACCTGCTCTTGGGCCAGCCCCAGGCGCAAAGGAGGGGACACGGAAGTGTCTCTATGCCAGGGCGGATCGAGCTTCTTTCAGAAAGATAAACACCTCAGGTATTTATTGCTGCAGCTTTGCTGGACAGCCTCCCGAGGCCGCTCACGGGTCCCTGCCCTTTCATTAACAGGAAGGCGTAGGGAGTCAGGTAAAAAACGGAAAAGAAAAAGGTTAAAACCCACCTAGAGCGCCAGCCAGGTAGGCCCCGCCAGCGGGCGCTGGGATGCTGCAGGGATGGGAGGCCAATCCACAGATCACTGCAGCGAATCAGCTTCCCTGGGGCGGGCGCGAGGCCTTGGGCTGCGTGCTTGGGTGTCTGCTGGGTGCGGGCTCCTCGCAGCTCTTCCCTTCCTTGGCTTTGCTCTGCTCTTCCTGATTGGGCTGCAGAGCATCACACACGAGTGGAAAGGTTTGGGGTGCTGGAGCAATGTGGTGGGACCACCTCCTGCCCCCTCCATTGGCAGCTGGGGAAACTGAGGCCTCACTGGTTCCAGTTCTGGGTTGTCGAAGGCTCAGTGGGTCTGGAAGTGCTTTATAAATGTACAGGGATGTTGGCTCTTGGGCATCAGCAACATCAGAGATGGAGTGAGCGTAGAAGTTTCTGATGCTCGGATAGAGATGGGAAGAGCCAGGAGGGGTGGCTGTCCCGGGTGTCAGAGCTGTCTCATGAGCCAAAGTGACTGCTCAAGCTCCAGAAGTCATACTAATACTCTAGGCTGGAAGAGAAAAGGCAGGTGGGGAGAAAGAAGGGCCAAGGTAGCAGCCCCTCTGAAGAGTCTCCCAGAAACCCCACCCGGGGCTGTCCTGGGAGACACCCGGAGGCGTGCTGCCTCCCAGAGGAAGAGGGCAGCTCTGGGCCTTCCCAACCTTGGTTGGCCTGTCTGGCTCAGGAGCCTGGAGCCCGTCTGGCTTGGCCCTTCCTCCTGGCACGTGGGCCTCTGTGGCATCCAAGACAAATAGTTGTTGTAGACGAGAGGAGATTCCTCAGAGATAGTGTGTCTGAGAGCCCTGGCTCCTGTTGGGCCATGTGGCTGGGGAAGTCGGCCAGTCCAAGGGGCTTTGGAGGCCTGTGGGTTGGGCCATTGGTGAGGACCCTGTGGGAGGAAAGCACCCACTTGGCATCCCTGAAGCAGCCCAGCAATGCTCAGCCAGGGCCTCCACAGCCCAGGGTGTGGCGAAGGGGTGGTTCCCTGCCTGCCCCCGGGGTCCATTCCCCTTCAGTGAGAGGGAGCACTCAGGCTCCCCCCACAGGGGGACCACATGCTGGAATGTAGGATGCAGAAGCGAGGTTGGTTGGGGCTTGGGGTGTGGCTCAGATAGAGCGCCTGCTTAGCATACATAAGGCCCTGGTTCCATTGCCAGCATTGGAAGTAATAACAACAACAACAACAACAAAAGAGCCCAATGTAGATCAGTCTGGCTCAAGGGATCTCTCTGTCTGGGGCTGGTGACATCCACCCTCAGCTAGTTGCATGGCCCCAAATCGCTGCCAGAGCTCCAGAAGTCATGTCCAGGACCTATGCTGGAAAGAAAGGAAGGCAGGGAGAAGGGCAAAAGAACCCTTCTGGGCCTCAGTTTCCTTGTCTGTACAATGGGAGCGTGGAGTTTGCTCTCAAAAACACGTTCTTCTGTGAGATGCTATGAGCCTAGTCCCAATTCTTTCAGGATATGGCCACAATGGTTAAGATGATTCTTCAAATTTCACTGGCAAGTTTAAATCTTCAGACTTAACACCGTGGGTGCCCTTGATTGGGTTCCACTGCTTCAGTGATATGTGCCTGGTGGCCCAACCTCTGAGCCTCTGTCTCCCCTCTTCCTTGCAGATGTGAGGTGAGGATCAGCAGCAGCCCTCTCCTGGGACACGGATGTACATGGCGTGTTACATTCCTGAACCTACTATGTACGGTGCTTTATTGCCGGCGTGCAGTCTTTGTTCTCCTCCGTGAAAAACTGTGTCCAAGAGCACTCTGGAGAACAAAGAGACAGTGTACATTTGTTCAGTGTGACAGCAAAGCAAGTATTGTAGCACTCGGAGAAACTGTAAGCTTCCTTGTCAGAGAGAGAGAGACAGAGAGAGAGAGAGAGAGAGAGAAAACAAACCACAAAACACGACAAAAAACAAAACAAAAAAATCAACATAAAAACGGACTCCAAAACATCTAAGCCTTCGGCGGAAGGGCCGCCCCCGCGCGGGGTGAAGTGCAGTGGGCTCGCGGTGAAACGCAGTGGGCTCGCGGGTGGATCTGTGTGGGCCGCGGTGCTTTTGCTGAGTCGGAGCCTGGCGTGGAGAAGCCAGGCTTGGATCACCACGTGGACACCCCCTCGCTGCAGCACTCCAGTCTGTGGGACCCTCCTGGGAGCCTTAATGGGTTTTTTTTTACACCGTAGAGTTACGGAGCTTTCCTTTTTACTCTTTGCCTAGCTTTCCCACCCCTCCCCCCCAACCTTTTTTTAATTATCTCTTGGATGACATTTATGCCGATAACACACGAGGCTGCTGTAACTGTCAGGACAGAGCGACGGTATTTTTCCTAGCAAGATGCAAACTAATGAGATGTATTAAAATAAACGCGGTATACCCACCTATGCATCATTCCTACATGCTTCTGACTTTCCTGTGTCCCCGCCCCAATCTGGCCCCACATACTCCCTATTTTTTTTTTCCTGATTTAAGCCATTTCGAGAGGACTCCACTCAAGCCATGGAGCAGAGTGGCTTCCCAATGATGCGGGCTCCCCACCTGCAGGGGCATCGGGGCAGAACCTAGATTCTTTATTTTTGGTAAAATGTTGTGCTTTGCTTGTATTAACAGAAATGTGTGTGTGTGTGTGTGTGTGTGTGTGTGTGGTTTCTTTGCCCTTTCCATTTTGATTTGTAAAGGTGAAGTTTGTATTTTTAATATTATCGGTTTTATCTACCTGTAAACCTGCTGTTCTTTTTTTTTTTTTTTAAACCAAAAGAAAAAAAAAAAGCCATCAAGACGGATGCCCCGTGGGGGAAGCCTTTTTGTGGTCATGTTTCTGGTGTCTTCTGGAGTCTTGTTCCTGTGACCTGTTGCATGGGCAGTTGTTGGGTGAAAATGGGGACTGGAACCATCTGGCTGGAGTCCCTGGACCTGGCTGTACATGGGCTTCTAGAAGGCTGCTGCCCTTGGACTCCAGAGTGGACAAGGATGGACCAGAGAGTGCTGTCCTGCTGTGGGGACGAGTGTCACACAGCGAGCCCGGCTATCTGTGACCGCCTGCCTTGATGCAATCTGCCTGAAACCTGGACGGCCATTTCCTTCCCGGTGCCTCTGGCTCTCAGACCCTGTGCCTGTGGGATTATCTCTAGGATGGAGGCCTGTGTCCGTCTCCACAGTGCTAGGGCTTATTAAGTGTCTCCTTAAAGTTAACAAAGCAAGGCTGGAGGGCATGTGCTGGAGGCCAGGGCAGGAGTGTCCCCCACCTCCTCTCTGTGGATGGACAGATGCTGTGCCAGGGGCTAAGGTCCTGCCCCGCCCCCTCTGCCATCTCAACACTGTACCTGAAGTGTACCTCTGATGCATCCGATGTGTAAGCCTGTCATTTGTGTTTTTGCGAGATGCTGATGTGCTGCTTAGTATGTGCAAGGCCATCTGGTGAGATACCATGTCCATTAAAACTGGAGCAGAGAAACCTGGAGATGTGGGTGGAATCCCACAGAAAGAGGCCCGGAGTCCTGGGCCACTGCAGAGGAGTGGCACTTGTGGGAGCTGGCCTGTGGGCTTCTTTACCGCTCCCCAGGTGGAGGGTCCTGGTGGAGCCCAGCTGGCCCCTCCTGGTCTGCTGGGGAGTGCTGGCCTGGCAGGCGGGGTGGAGGTGGGGCTCTAGGCCAGGGAGGCTGTGGTCTGTGGCTGGATTGTTCTGAGCCACTGCCCTCGCCTGCAGCCTTTGTTGCGAGTCTGTCCTGAATTCCTGGCATTTCTCCTCCTGCCTGCACCCCCTCTAGCCTGGCCTCGGGCTGCACCTGGGTGTGAGCCCCAGAAGACACCTTCTGCTCAGGGTCCTCTTCCATCTTGGGAGCTGTAACCTTGAGCCAGGGCCTCCACCTGCACCTCTGCTCAGTGTAGTAAGGACACTGCCTGTCATGTGCCTGGGACTTCCTGGGGTAGGGTGTATGTGTGTGTGGGGGTGGACTTTGGCATCTCCCACCACCTGGTGCTGTGACCTTGGGAGCAGACCACACCAACCCCTGGTGTTTCTGGGCCTGAGGTTGCAGAGGCCAAGCAGTGGTTGGAAACAGGTCCCTGTTCTGGCCTGCAGTCCTGAGCTCCTTGCTCACAGCTTGTTCCTGCCAAGGGCTACCAGTCTTGCAGCCTTTGCTGGGTTCCTTCTCTAGGTCTAGGTTTCCCCTTCATCCGGGCATCCTGGTCTGTGAGCCAGTTGGACAAGGCTGGCTCCAACCAGCCAGCCCCACTGTCCCGGCTGCCTGGGACTGTCCCAGCTGCGGCCAGGCTCCAGAGTCAGGAGCAGCTGGACCTCTGCAGGTGACCTGTGCTCTGTACTCAGCTTTGTTTTTTTCCAGAGAATCTAGGGATGGGAACTTGAGCCTACTAGAAGGTTGCTCCTTTTCAAGATGGAGCTGTGCCCTTGAGATACTGTGACTTCCTTGGAGGGACCCTGAATGGACAGTCCCAGGGATATGGTTGGGGGGTGTGGGGGGGTGGGCAGGCAGCGGAGGAATTCTGTGGAGGCCAGGTGTGTCCAGGAACCTCGCGCTCTCTCTGGGCCTTGGACTCCCTGCTGCTGTGTGCTGTGTGGTGCGGGCCTTGGCATCCTGCCCGCCCCCCCTATGCTGGCTGGCTGACTGTCCTGACTGCATCCTGGACAGCCGATGGCAGCCGAGCCCAGAAACAAGCGCTCTTTGCTTTTCACTTAAAACCACTTGCTCCAGTTTCAAAGAGTGCCTGGATCCTCCCTTGAGATGGAACAAGAATTGCTACAGCAGGGACACCCCCCCACCCCCACCCAGAGAATACTACTAAGGTCACAGGAAGAAGCTGGATTTGAGCTCAAGCCTCAGTCATTGCTCACCTGTTCCCCTGATGGGGGCGTCCTGGACTGCTGCTAGCACCCTGTGTCACAGCTGAGAAACTGAGGCACACAGAGGCTTTGGGACTGTCCCAATCTCTAACCTAGGAACCCTGATGTCCGATGCCTCTAGCCTGGGCTGGTGGCCCCTCCTGCACCTCCCTGACCTGCTGGAAATTGGCTGAGGCCAGGGTGCAGCATCCTAGGCTCAGGGGTGCAGTCCGAGAGTGGAGGGCCTTCAGCATCCTCCCCAGTAAGGTAAGGTGAGGGGACAGGGAGGCTCAGGGCCCAGGCAGCCTCCCAAGAATGCTCAGGGGGGACTTGAACCCGGCCCAGCAGCTGTCACCTCAGGGCACGATGCCTAGATCCTAGGGCCCCAGTACAGCCACCTTAAGGCTTGTTCTGCTTCAAGCAGGGTGCAGGGGGTGTTGGGGTGTGGGGCATGGCCTCAGTCCTGGGAATGATGACAACATAATAGGTCCCCAGTTCCCAGGCTGAGCCCCGAGAGCTGGGTGCTCCACTCTAGTCGTGTGGCCTGGCCTGTGTTCCAGACGGCTGTGACAGACGGGTCGGCGTTAAGCTGTGCTTTGGATTAAAAGTACTTTAGTGACAATGCTTGATATTTCATTTTTGGCTCTGATAGAAAGTTTAAAATAGTTTGATTTAATTTTTTTTTAAAGAATGTTGGTTTAAATTAAAAATTCACTTGCGCAGGGTGGAGGCAGCTTGCACGTTGTGGGTTTGACATGTGGCTTCCTGTGACTGAGGACCTGTTTTAAGGGGAGGTTGGCTGCTTGGGGGGGGGGCCTCTTACCTGGGGCAGGCCCCTCCCATGCTGTCCAGCACTGAGGGCACCGCACGGCCTTCCCTGTACTGACTGCTGTGTGGGTGGTTTGTAGGCCTCTGCGTGGTGCTCAGGTGCGTATGCAGCTGGGTGCCCATCAGCCTGCCTTGACTGCTCGAGCCTCAGTTTCCTCATCTGTAAACCAGAATGATGGTGACTGGGACGGGGTTGATGAGCCTGTGGGAAACTCCCAAGAGGCACCCCAGGGAAAGGTGTAGATGTACCCCATCAGGCCTTAGTCCACCTGGCAGCTCTGACCCCTGCTGCCCCTGTGCCTGGTTCCTGGCCAACCACTCAAGGCTCGGGTCTCCATAGGAAGGAGGCCATGAGAAGGGCCCTGTGGGATATCGGGGCCTCTGTGCAGGATTCTGTTCTGGGGTTCAGGTGGACCTTCACTGGCCCCAACCTTTGACTTTATCCCCTCTGGTGCTCCACGGTCCTATGATTCTTACCGAAGATAACCCCAGGCTGCGGTCTCCGTCCCGTGTGCTCACGGTGCTAGCCTTTGGGTCCAGCCTGAGGACAATGAAGCTCCCCGCTGGCTGCCCCACCTCAGGGACTGGTCCAACACCTTCCATGTGCATATACCTGGGGACCAGCTCACCCTACCCTGCCTGCCCCACCTTCCTCCTCCAGTTGACAGTGGCAGTGAATGGCAAGCTAATCAGCTGGCAGAAACAGAAGGGAGGGTCGGGCAGGACTTCCTTAGGTCCCCGGCTTCTTATCACACATCACAGGCCAGGCTTATTGTCCTCCATCTCCAGAGGCAGCTGGACACGTGGCCCTGGAGCCCCGGCATATTTACTCCACCCACGTGAGTCCCTGGTTCTCACCGTGCAGGTGGGCACTCCTGCTGGTTCAGGTGGACCTTGAGTGGGGTCCTGTGTCCATTCTGCTGCAGGGTGGGGTTGTACTGGGAGCTGTAGACAGGAGGTGCCCTGTTCAAAGATGGGGCTGCAAAGTGGGCATCTGGGGTGCCTTGGCTCCCAAACACCCCAAAATGGAGCCTGAAAGACTGGCAGAGCTCCTGGGAGAGAGGTCCCAGGAACAGGGAGAAGGAGTCAGGCTCCTGGCTCCTCCCTGCGGGGTCCCTGAGGACCTTGGGAAATACCTCAGAACTGTCAGCTCGGTGGCAGAAAGATGCATTTCTATAGGGCCTGTTCACACAGGCCAGGGGCCAGCAGCTAGACCCAGCTGTGTGTGTGCACACCCAGAGACTGCCTGGGTCCTGGGGCAGCAGAGACAGACAGCCATGGGGGACCCTGCAGGGCACCCCTGACCTCATGGGTACTGGGAAGGTGCAGTGGAGCCCAGAGCTATGTGGAGGGTGGCTAGTGTGCCACCTGGATGTCTGTGCCCACTGGCTGGCCAGGCCTTCCGTGAGCTCCACATCCCATCCCACAGGCAGAACCTTCCTGCACTCCTGCCCTCTCAGAACCTCTTACAATGAAGCTGAGCATGTAGAGTGGCCCTGGCCTCCCTGCTGGCTCCTGCCTGCTTAGGCCCCATCCATATGGGCCGTCCGCAGTGGGATGGGGATGGGTCTGAGGGAGCCCACAGCAGGCCCTGGTGGAAGGAGCAGGGCTCAGGGGCAGGCACACACCATCCAGGCCCTTTGGACCAGTCTGTTGCCACAAATGACAATTCTTTGGGAGCTGTCCCCAGTCCCTGTGTACCCTGTGACATGGCTATGGAGTGAGCTGGACTTTCAGGGTCTCTAGTGGGCCTGGCCAGGAGTGCAGACCAGCAGTGCCCTCCTCAGAGGTCTGAGTTTGGGTCAGGGAGGCAGAGTGCCTGGGGAACATGGGTGACTTCTGCTCTGTGAGCTCTGCCCACAGTGTGACCTTGGACTTCCCCACCATGGCCTTGGGTGAACTTACTGTGGTCTTGATTGAGCCTCTCACTGTGACCTTGGTGAGCTTTTATGACCTTGGATGACCTCACTATGACCTTGTACTGGACGCTGTCCTGGTCAGCTATCATGAACAAAACGGACTTGGCCCCATGTCTGGGGAAGGCCTGGGATCCCTGAGCATGATGGAGGAGCAGGGAGGGCTGGTCCAGGTCCAGCCACAGGCCTCTCTTCTGTGCACCCTGCACTTCCTGTGAGAAGAGCGCTCGGTCCCGTCCTGGAGCACAGAGCTGTGCACTGAGATGCAGGCAGGGTTGGCCCATCAGCTTCTAGATGGGAAGTTCCGGAAGCTTTCCTGCCACTTACCCCCAGGCAGAGCCTCACCCTGGACATCTTGAGCTTCTGTCTGTGACCTCATCAGTCTCGTGGCCTCAGACCCTCAGGCCTGGAGTCTGAGTCTTTTCTGTGTCCACCAGAGTCACAGGAAGAGATCCTGGCCCAAGTAGGCTCTGAGGGGGCAGGTGCCGAGGGGCAGCAAGCCGATTGCTTGGCCCAAGTCCTTTTTTCCTGGGGTTCCAGGGCCTGGCTCTAAGCATTCACCCCTGGGTGGGAGCCAGGGCCAGCCTGGCCTTGGAGATGACCGCAGTGTGCAGGAGGAGGCCCGCCCCCAGCATACCCCCTCCTCTGGAGTCCACCCCCTCCCTGCGGGCACTCAGACGAAAAGCGTGTGGTTTTTGCAAAATGAAACAGCGACTGTTTCCAACCATGCCTTTGAGCCGCCAAAAAATGTGGAGTATTCATTATCTGGCCCCCAGCCTGCCGATTAGTGGGCAGCGTTCCTTGGAGGGCTGACCCGAGGGCTGCCCTGCCACGCACTGGGCATCCGTCCCCAGAGTGCCCGCAGCTCCAGATCCGTGCCCCTGTGGGGGTAGCGGAAGCAACCCTTCTGCCCCTTTGTGGCCCTGGACACGGGGCTCCACTGCCCAGAAAGCCCTTTATTATCCAGAAAGACACACAGACCCCTCCACTGCTGCCCAAGCAGTCCTGGACAGGGCAGGGAACCCATCCTGTGCTGCAGCTTCAAGCTGGGGAGCACAGTGGTGACCCCCCTCATCTAGCTGGAGGGACTCTGTGTCCTAAGGACCTTCCTGGGCATCTGGGCTTCAGACCCTGGAGACAAAGGTAGAGTGCACAGCTGGTGGGGCCAGGCTTGCCTTCTGGGGAGAGGTCTGCGTGCCTGTGGGGAGAACGCTGGGAATGCTGTTCCAGCTTTTATGAGGTGCGTGGGTGATTCACAGTTTTGGGGGGTCTGGATGGTTGTCCTGTGGCAGTGAGGGGGATGCACGGAAGAAGGGGCAAGGCTGGGCCGGGAGGCTATGCTTTCTTGTGCTTTGAGGGATGGGGACTAGCAAGGCTTGTCTGGGAACAGGCACTGAGACCCCTGTTCCCCTGCCTCCATCTCTGAGGCTTCTTTGTCCTGGCCCAGCCCTGCAGGTTTCCAGAGGCTGTGGCATCTGAAGAGCAGGGGCGAGAATCTCTATATGCAGAGCTCCCAGCATCCCCGAGAGGTTCCCAGGTCTCGCTGGATCCCCAGGAGCTGGGCCTTCCCCTACAGTGCATTTCTGAGGAGAAAGCAGCAGCGGCCGACTTGCCAGGACTTGATCCTGCAGAGACACAGCCACCTGGAAAGGAGGCTCCAGTATCTGTCAAGTTGGAGGCTCTTAACTAAGCCCCACAGGCACCAGTGAACCTTATGTGACCCCGTAACCATTTCCCCCATCCTTTGCTGGGCCAGGTCCTTTGCCCTGTCCTCCAGCTCCCTTGTGCCCCAGTAGCCAGGAGCCAGGACTCACCCTTAGAGCCACATTCACCCAAGACTTCCAGGACTAACAAATTGAAAAGCCAAACCTATATTCCCGACAGGACAGACCTGTTTCTTGTGACCAATGGATCTCAAGAAGTTTATTCACCCACTATCTATCCAACCGTCCACTATCCACCATCCACCATCTACCGTCTACCATCTACCATCTCTTCATCCATCCACCATCCACTCTCCATCCTTGGCTGAACAGAGACTGCACACCAAGATGGTCACTGAGTCACCCTGGTGTAGAAGAAGTACCTTGAAAGTCAGCTCTGTTCCTGATGGGTCAGTGACCTTGCACAGGGACTTACCTCTTTTGGCCTTCATTTGTTCAGTTAGATCAGATTGCCCCAAATTTTGTACAAATGCATTGGTGAAGTTTTATGACCATGTTTTCTTCTATTTTTTTTTCCTCTGATCATGTTTTTGTCTAAAAGCTTTTATAGTTTTAGTTCTTATATTTAGGTCTTTGATCCATTTTTAGTTAATTTTTGTGTATGGTGTGAGGTAGGGGTTCAAATTCATTTTTTTTACATGTTGAAATCCATTTGTCCGAGCATCCTTTGTTGAAAAGAGTATTCTCCATAAGAATCAACTGATCATAAATGTGTGGATTTGTTTATGGCCTCTCAATTTTATTCTGTTAATATGTATTTATCTTTTATGCCAATTCCACACTCATCAAAGTTGAAATTTGCAGTAAATTTGAAACCAGAAAGCGTTAGTCTTCAAGCTTAGTTCTTTTTTTATTTTGGTGGGGGTTGGGGAGGTACCAGGGATTGAACTCAGGGGCACTCAACCACTGAGCCACATCCCCAGCCCTATTTTGTATTTTATTTAGAGACAGGATCTCATTGAGTTGCTTAGTGCTTGCAGTTGCTGAGGCTGGCTTTGAACTCACGATTCTCCTGTCTCAGCCTCCTGAGCTGCTGGGATTACAGGAGTGCACCACCACGCCCGGCTCAGTTTTAGTTCCTTATTGAGCTGATTTTGACCTTTTTGCATCTCTTTGGATTTTAGGGTCTGCTTGTCAATTTCCACAACAAAGGTGCTGGTGTTTTGATAGAGATTGTTGATCAGTTTGCAGGTTTTGCCATCTTTTTTAAAAAAAATATTTTTGAGTTCTAGATGGACATAATACCTTTATTTTATTATATGTGTTTGTTTGTTTATTTATTTATTTTTATGTGGTGCTGAGGATCGAACCCAGTGCCTCACACATACCAGGTGAGCTCACTACCACTGAGCTCCACCCCAGCCCGAGGTTTTACCAACTTGAAATTACATTTTCCAGTCCATTAACAGTATATTCCTTGCAATGACATTTTGTTTTCAGGTACAAGTCTTGTACTTATCCTGTTGAATTTATTCTGAAGTATTTTGTTCATTTAGATTCTATTGTAATTGGAATTGTTTTCTTAATTGTTTTGGGGTTGTTCATTGCTAGTCTATGTTGATTGATTTTTTTATATATTGATCTTGTATTCTGCAACCTTGTTGAAATTGTTTAATAGTTCAAGTGTATGTGTGTGTGTGTGTGTGTGTGTGTGTGTGTGTGTGTATGTGTGTGTGTCTGTGTGTATTCTTTAGGATTTTCTGAATATAAGATTATGCACCTACGGTTAGTAGTGTTTTTCTTTCTTTCTTTTCAATGTATGTGCTTTTTGTATCTTTTTCTGTTTCTTTGCACTGGCTACAATCTCCACCAGAACATTGAGCAGAGGTGGTGAGAACCGACATCTTTGTCCTGCTCCTCATCTCAGGCAGAGTTCTAAGTCCTTCACTATTAGGTGTGATACTATAGGTATTAAGTAGACGCCCTTTATAGGGTTCAGGAGGTTTTCTTCTACTTATTTTTTTTTCCCCTGTGATGACAGGGTACTAGAGTTTTATCAAATGCCTTTTATTACATTGAAATGATCACGTGGGGTTTTTCCCCTTTATTCTATTACTATCATGTATTACATTGATTATTTTGTATGTTGAACAAAATTTACATCCTTGGGACAAATGCTACCTGATCACGGGTACAGCCATTATTTTATGTGTTGTTGGATTTGGTTTACTAATATTTTATTCAAAAATATTTACATTGCATGAGGGATAGTGATGGTTTAGTGGTTTTCTTATGATGTATTTATCTGGTTTTGTTGTCAGGGTGTCCCTCTGCTTCTGTTTTTTTGGAAGAGTTGTGAAGCATTGGTAACTCCTTTTTAAATATTTCGTAGAATTCACCAGTGAAGCTGTCTGGCCCTGTTTTTTTTTTTTTTTTTTTTTGTATCAGGGATTTAACCCAAGGGTGCTTAACCACTAAGCCACATCCCCTACCCTTTTTATTTTTATTTCAAGACAGGATCTCACTAGGTTGCTTACAGCCTTACTAAGTTTCTGAGGCTGGCCTCAAACTTGTAATCCTCCTAACTTAGCCTCCCAAGTTGCTGGGATTACAGGCATGTGCTACCATGCCCAGCAGGAATTTGTTGATTATGAATTCAATCTATTTTACTTGTTAGCAGTTTTTGTTTTCTTGGAGCTATTTATTCTTGAGTTAGCTTCTGTGTTTTTGCCCCAAATTTGTTCATGGTATTCTCTTATAATTACTTTTATTTCTGTGAGGTTTTGTAATAAAGTCCGCTGCTTTCAAACCTGATTTTAGTAATTTGATTGTACTTTTTCCTTGGTCAATGTAGTTATAAGGCTTTTCAATTTTGTTGAGTCAACCAAGTTGAACTGACTCTTGGTTTTGTTAATATTTTCTACAGTTCTTCTATTTTTTATTTATTTTACTTACTTACCCTCAATCTTTATTCTTTTATTCCTCTGCTTATTTTGGGATTTTTTTTTAAAAAATATTTTTCTGTTGTAGTTGGACACAATACTTTTATTTATTCATTTTTATGTGATGCTGAGGATCGAACCCAGGGCCTCGTATGTGCTAGGCGAGCGCTCTACTGCTGAGCCACAACCCCAGCCCTATTTTGGGATTTTTTTGCTCTTCTTTTTCCAGTGTCTTAAGGTGGAAGATTAAGTTGGTGATTTGAGATCTTTCTTTAATTCTTCTTTTTAAAAGGAAGACATTATGGCTATGAATTTTCCTATTAAGTATTGCTTTAGCTGCATCCCTTAAGTTTTGGTGTTGGAGTGTGTATATTTTCACTTACCTAAAAGTATTTTCTAGCTTTGCTGCATTTCTTCTTTGGCTCATTGATTATTTAGAAATATGTTGTTTAACTTCCACATTTGCGGTTTTCCTAAATTTTCATCTATTAGTGATTTCTAATGCCATCTGTTACAGCTGGAGAACACATTTTATATAATTTCAATTCTTTTAAATTTATCAAGACTTGCTTTATGGCTTAACATATAGTCTATGTGCTCCTGAGAAGAATGGAGAGTTCTGTTAGGTCAAGGTGGTTTATGATATTATTCAAGCCTTCTATTTCCTTGTTACTCTTCTGTCAGGTTGTTCTACTTCAGTTCATTTGTGTATATTTTTCTTGTATCCTGCAACCTTGCAGAATTCTCTTGTTAGTTCTAGTTGAACTTTTTTTTGGTAGAACTCTTCAAGTTTTCTATATGCATCAACATGTTACCTGTAAATAAGAACAATTTAATTTCTTTCTCTCCATTCTGCATGCCTTTTAATTCTTGCCTATTGTACTGGCTAGGGTCTGCAGAACAGTTTGAAGTGATCATAAAATAAAGAGCTTTTTTTTTTTTCCTTTTCTACTCTTGGGGATTGAACCCAGAGTCTTGCACATGCTGAGCACATAAGCTGTACCACTGAGCAACAATCCTGGTCCCAACAATCTTTCTTTATTCTTAACAGTGAGTTCAAAGCCAGCCTCAGCAATGGCGAGGTGCTAAGCAACTCAGTGAGACCCAGTTTCTAAATAAAATATAGAATAGCCCTGGGAGGTGGCTCAGTGGTCGAGTTCCCCTGAGTTCAATCCCCAATACTCCCCCCTCCAAAAATCTTTCTTTAGTCTTGTTCTTAGGTGGAAGTATTAAGCATTTCAACAGTAAGTATGATGTTGTAAAAGTTTTTTTTTTTTTTGTAGATGTCTTTAATCAAATTGAGGAACTACACTGCTGCTATTAGTTTGTTGAATTTTTTAAAATCATGAGTATTGAATTTTATCAAATATGTTTTCTGTGTCTATTGAATTTCATTGTAGTTTTCTGTATCTTTTGAAATTACCATCTGATTTTTTTTCCTGCAATGTTAATTTCTAGTAATATTGATTGAGTTTTAAAATGTTAAATTAGCTTTGCTTTCCTGATATAACTCCATTATGTGCTATTCTCTCTCTCTCATATATATATATATATATATATATATATATATATATATATATATACATACATACATACATACATACATATACATAAATAATTGGTTCTGTCAATTATTTGTTAAGGATTTTTGTATCTATGCTCAAGAGAAATATTAGTCTGTACTTCTTTCTTGCGGTGTCTTTGGTTTGGGGTCAGAGTAATATTCAGACAGACACCTAGCCACAGCTACACAAAATGATGGACACCTGCAAGAATCACATGCAGACAAACACAAGAAGTGGCTTCAGTCAGACACCAGATCCAGAATCTCAAACCCACCCAAGGTAACCCATTACCATATTTCAGTGCGGATGACAATGGATGACCTTGGATATTCTGTTTCCTTTGCAGTCTATGAAATATTCTACAAAGTCAGGGTTTCTGCTGGCATCCAGGATGCCATTAGGCTGGGGGATGCTGGCACAGTACTGTGTCCTTGTCTTGTCCCATGATCTCCTTCCCACAGCAGTGACCCTGGCCTGGCCAGCTCTATCTTGCCCCAGCCCCTTCTCTGACATGGGCTGCAGGAGCTTATGGAAACGAAACACCAGGGCCATGGCAGGGCTGGGATGGATGTGAGCAGACCCCAGGAGCCGTTCCTGTTAACATGGCTCTGGTCCTGCTGTGGGGGTCAGGTTTCTCCTTCAGGATGAGCAGTGGCCTCTGCAGTCCATGTGGTGATAGGTGTCCAGCAGCTCCACCCAGGGCCCCAGAAGACACACTTGCTGCAAGTTGGATTTGTACCTCAACAAGGGATTTGAGCAAATAAAGTGTCACAAATCGGAAGCAAAGGACCCTGCCTGGAAGCAAGTCTGGGGAGCCCAGGGGAGCTCTTAAGAGGGAGCTGGGCACCTCCTGGCTGTGTCCTGGGGCAGAGGCCTTGGCCCAGAGTGAGGGGGATGATGGTGGGGTCTGGTGCAGTCTCTCAGGCGGGGCTCGTGCAACACCTCCTGTACCCCACATCTGCAAGGCCTGTGCACATGGTTTTCCTATTATGAAGTGACCTTCTGATTAGGGAAGGTGATGCCAGGCCAGGGAAAGTGGGGATGCACAAGGACCCCAGTTTGGGTCCAAATTCCAAAGAGGTTCCCACCTTCCTCCCTACCTCTGCACCCCCATTCTTGGGTTTGGAGTGATAGGTTTCTGGAGCTGGTCTGGGGACATGGGGGTAGTGAAGACTAGGGATAGGGGACCCTGTTCTAGGGTTAGAGTGGGTCTTGGGCAGTGCCCAGGGTGGGCCCCACCCACATGGGCAGAAGGTGCTGTTTACTTAGTGTGGTGCTGGTGTGGTGGACGTTGGCAAAGAACCCTGGGTGGCTGACCTGTGCGGTGGGCTTGGGTGGCATTCAGGACCCCTAGACCTGTGTAAGTCTCCCTGGCCCCCACCCTCCAGGGCTCTGCTTCTGCCCTTCCTACACACTGACTTGTAGTGACCTGGAACAAAAGGAAATTTCTAGTGCTGACTCCCATATGGGCTATGGGAAGGAGCCTCTGGGAGGGGCCAGGATCTGGGAAGTGCCTGTCATGTGGCTGAAGGGTCCTTTCCCAACTCCAAGTTCAGGGGAAGACACCTGAGTACTGCTGGCCTGGACACGTGCCTAAGCAATATGTGGAGAACCCCTGAGTGAGGAGGGCCTGTTCCTGGGCAGTGTCCAGGGCCAGAGATGGAAGAGATTTGCCTGAGGACACACAGCAGCAACTCCACAGGCCCTTCTGGTAGTCAGTGGACTCATCTCAGGTCCCCGAGACCTCAACCCGCAATGCAACTTGGATCTAAAACACCAGACTGTGGCTGTCCGCAGCAAGAGGGGAAGGAGGCCACTCTGGAGGGGGCTGGGCTCCCGCGCCAGATCCACAGCAGCCTGAAACCTCCCTCCGGGGAAAGTGCACATAGCATCCTCTCACGTGTCTTAGAATCCTGGCATTCCCCCTCAAAATCTGTCCTAGTTATGCTGGAGATCTCCTGACCCCGAACACTTTCATCTATGACAGAAATTTCATCTCCATGGCAACACCTTGGGAAGCTGCAGCCTGGGAGCAGAACTTTCGGAGCAGTGAAGACGATCCGTGGGTTTCCATAAAACAGCCGAGAGCAAGTCCTGTCTCCCATCTGAGTGTGTGGGGTGTGGGGACACAGGGAGGAGGGCTTGCACCAACCTCAGTTCTGACCCAGCATGCCACAGCTGCACAGGGGCTCTGAGAAGCACCAGTTGGGCAGGACACTGTGCCCACACGACTGATCCCCAGCCCCTTCCTGAGCACACTTCTGTGCCTGAGCAATGGGTGCAGGGATGGTGGGGTGGGCATAGAGGAGGTCTGCTTTCCCCAGGGAACTGCAGCACCCTCTCTCTGTAGCCCTTGGGAATGAAGGCTGGAGACACCTCCACACAGAACCGCAGGCAGCCCCCCAGGCTCAGCCCAAATTCCACAGTAAGGGAGCAAGCCCTGGTCCATCCAGCTACAGGTGTGTGAGAGGCTTGTCCTGGGGACAGGTAGCATGTGCCATTTTGGAGGACCTGTCTGGGTTCCTGTGTAAATTGTTCCTCCTGCCTGGGCTGCTTTTGGGGCCCAGGAGAGAGGACAGTGCCTTGTTTGGGAAATGGACATTCTTCTCAGGGTCCTGGAAATGCTGGCTGCCCCCTTCTGCAATTGTGACCTGGGGTCCTCCTTAGGCCCCGGGGGCCTTGTCTGACTCTGTTTTTTCCTGCTGAAGACAGTGAACTGGGGTGGGGACATCTGGTACCTCTTTTGCTGTGTCTGGACCCCAGACCTGTCTGAAAGCAGCCTCTCTGCTGTAAATAGACCCCTACAGCCCCCTTCACCAGAGCGGCTGAAAATGTTCCTCAGCAGCAGTGAAGATGGGGGTGGGTTTCCTCAGTGAACCTCCAGTGGGACCGACAGGCATCCTGGACTGAGCCCCACATGGGGTCCTGGCTCCCCCACTTCAAGTCTGCCCTAAGAAGGGGACGTGGCTTCCAGAAAGGGAGGTCCAGGGGCCGTCCCTGCCTGTGGCTGGCCAGGCCATGCTTCCCAGTGTTTGTCCCAGTCTCCAAAGAAGCTGTCCCTTGCTGCCGGTGTGCTGGGCCCAATCTGAGCACCCTTACGAGACCTGCCACACAGCCATCTGAGAGACAGATGAATAATGCTGAGCACGACTCATTCATCTTTTCCTTCCTCCTTCCCTCCCTACCCCTCCCCTTCCTTCCTTGTGAATTCCCGTGGGTGACCCTGATCCTTCTCACAACCCTGCCAGGAATGTCCCAAAGTGGAAGCCCCAGTGTGATTGGGAAGGGTGGGGTCCTGGCCTTGAGTGACATCTCTGCTCTCCAGGTCCCCAAGTTTCCTGGACATGAGGAAGACGGCAGGGACATTCTGATTTAGAGCCACAGACTTGACCCTGAGCCCTCGGTGGATCAGGGACTCATCTTACAGGAGAGACAGCAGGGTGAGGCCTTGCTGGGCCCCTGCCCTGGCCTCACTCCCCCGCTGTGCAGAGCCCACTTGCCCCAGGGGCTGCTCTCCCCTAGAGAGGAGAACAGGCCTCATTTCCTGTGTCCATCCTCCTCCCCTGTGTTGGGGCGCCAGAGGAGCCTGTGGTGTCTGCACGGCACCCCTCAGACGGCAGCCCTCAGGTGAAACAGCCCTGTTTTAGAAGGAAAACCCAATTTATTTTTGCACATGTTGGGATAATGGATTCCAATGATATGAATAATTCATCCCTCCACTTACTCTCCTCCTCAGACAGTTTGGGGTCAGAAGAAATGGCTGAATTAATTTTGTGTTTTAATGTGACAAAAACAAGAGCGACTCAGGGGTCCTTGAGCCCCCATCCAGGTCCTGTGGAATGCTTGCTGGCAGATGTGGAGGGATCTGTAGCAGGTGGGTGGAGGACTCCCCAGGGGAGGCAGGTGGTGGGAACCCAGCACACCCCCAGGCCCACTGCTCCAGTGGCCCCAACTCCACAGAAGTAGCCCTGCTGGTTCCCTGTGCTCCTGCAAACCCACAGTGGCTCTTGTTCTCCTGGGAGACCTTTGGAGGTGTTTCCGCCCCTTGAGGATATCTGCATTCTGAGCACCAGGACTCTGGAATGCTCGGATTTCACAGCATTAGGGTTCCCATGGATAAGCTCTGCACACCAGGAGCAGGTCACCAGGGCCTAGGAGGGATGCCCAGGCCTCTGCAGGAAGGTTGAGGGCCGCAGGGCTGGGAGGGTAGAGAAGGGGACAGGTGTCCTGGACTGAGCCCCACATGGAGTCCTGTTTCAAGGTGCTGTTTCAAGGCACCCTGGGCCAGACAACTTAAACCACAGAACCTTCTCCGACATCCTAGAACCAAAGTCCGAGATAATGCGTGGATCGGGCTGCTTCCCTCCATCTTTTCCTGCCTTGTTACTCCCCACTCCTGTGGTTTTCACATCTGTCTATGACTACATTTCCCTCCTAACGAGGCCACCATCTATGACCTTGTCTTACCTTGATTGCTTCCTTTTTTTTTTTTTTTTTTTTGATTGCTTCTTTAAAGACCCTGTCTCCAAATAAGGTCACATTTTGAGATACTGGAGGTTAGGACTTTGACATGATTCTGGGAGGGAGGACATGATTCAGCCCTTAGCAAATGGGAAGTGGGGGGAGCCGAGTCAAATCCTTGAGAACATTCCAGAACTGCCCAATCTCTCTTGCCACCTCTGCCTTATGAGGGCCACCAGCAGAATGGTTCGAAGAGCAGACTGCTTTGGGTCTAGGACCCAGAAGGACCCAGGGGTGAGGTCCAGCAAGAAGTGGAGGAGCAGAGACTTGCTGTCTGGGCCCACACCAGCCTCCAAATACCAATATGGGGGCTCCTCCTCGGTGCTCTACTAATGAGAGGATTTCTTCTTTTTTGAACCCAGGGGTGCTTAACCACTGAGCCATATCCCCCAACCCTTTTTATATTTTTATTTAGAGATAGGGTCTTGCTCAATTGCTTAGGGCCTCATTAAGTTGCTAAGGCTGGCTTTGAACTTGTGATCCTCCTGCCTTAACCTCCCAAGCTGCTAGAATTACAGGCGTGACCTACCACACCCATCCCCTAATGAGAGGATTTCTTTAGAAAAATTATTATTATTTTTGGTCCTGGAGACTGAACTCAGGGACCAGAGAGGACCAGAGAGCCTGCAACCTGTTCCTATGCCTGAAGCCTGTACTACTAAGCTACATGCCCAGCCCTTTAATATTTTGCGACAGGGTCTCACTAAGTTGCCAAGGCTGACCTTACACTTGCCATCCTCCTGCCTCAGCCTCCTGAGTTGCTGGGATTACAGGCATGTGCCACCATGCCTGAATTAATATTTTTTCTTAATACAAAAGGAATACATGTTCACCTTAGACTAAGTAGCGTGAAGTCAAACAAACTTCCTATAGTCCTTCCAACCAGAAGTTGCTGGTTTGGGGTTTCCCCTCCGATCTGTTTTCTAAATCTCTGTGTCAGTCTTTGCTGGCTGCCCCCAGGTTTGACACCCTCCTCTGTGCTGGCAGTCATTCTCCAGGACCAAGAGAAGACTGCTGAAGACTTTAGAAACACCAGCCCTTCAAAAGGAGCACAAGGCCTCTTAGATACTGATAATGTGATATCTGGAGCTGTGGCCATCATTTTGCAACCACAAGGGGACAATTCTGAGATCTGAGGCCCAGTGGGGATGGCAGGGCAGACAGGAGGGATCCTGAGTCCTGGAATGTCACCTGACTGCTGAGTGCATCCGCCTGGGTTTCTTGTGACATGACATAGCGTACTGCCTCGGTTTACAGTCACTGGGAGTTGGTGTTTCTGTACTGAAAGCCTAGGTTTGTCTGTGTGTGTGCACGTGCACATACATGTGCATAGAATTTCCCTTCTTAACATCATGATGGGGCCAGAGGTTTCCCCTGCGCAGATGGGAGGCTCGGGAAGGCAGTTCGGAGAGGAGATTTCAGAATGAGGGTCCAGAGAGCCTGTGACCTCTTCCTGCGCTTGAAGCCTGCCCAGCTCTCTGGTGCGGATACCATGATGGGTGCCTTTGGGGGAGGTCCCCTGTTGTCACCTCGAGGCTGTCCAGGGTGTGCCTCGTGGCTGCTCCCAGCCGAAGGTCACTGCCACGCAGAATCCCTTCTCACTTCCTCCTGAGCTGTGGCCTGAGTTGGCACAGGCTGTGGGGCCAGGGCTCCGGCGGATGGCGCTTTCCCACAGAGTGGAAAGGGACTGAGTCAGCAGGGCTATTCCTGGCGTTCCAGTTACTGGATGCACCGTCTGAATTTGTACGGCAGTTTACGCTCCTTAGAAACCCAACCTGCCCTGGAGCCCCAGGGCGCTGCCAGGACTGATTTTGCTGCCAGCTCTCTGGCCTTCCCTTCTCTTGTGGGGAGGAATACAGGGTCTGGCCTGGACAGGCTGTTGTGAGCAAGTTCCAGATCTAATTCCAGGGTGACTCCCTTCCAGAAGCTTCCTGGGTGTGATGGTTTGGATGTGAAGTGTCCCCCCAAATCTCATGTGCTAAATAATGCGAGAAGGTTTAGAGGTGAAATAATTCAGTCAGGAGAGCCTTAACCCAATCAGCACACTAATCACGTGGGGGATTAGCTGAGTGGTAACTCAAGGCGGGTAAGGGTGTGGCTGGAGGAGGTGGGCACTGGGTATCTGGCAAGTGGAGTCTCTCTCTGCTTCTTGATCATAATGTGAGCTGTTTCCCTCTACCACACTCTTCTGCCTTGATGTTCTGCTTCACCTTGAGCCGTATGGATGTGAGACCTCTGAAACCGTGAGCCCCTGAATAAACTTTTCTTTCTCTAAAATTGTTCTGGTCAGTCTTTGAGTCACAGCAGAAAAAATAAAATAAAATAAAAGCTGACTAAAACACTGGGCACTGACTAAACCAATGTCTATTGAGGGAATCACTTGGGTTTCCAAATTGGGCTTGGACAAGGATAGTATCAGAGATGGGCAGGCAGGAGCTCTGGGCCTGTCTTTGCCCACAAGCCCGTATGTCAGGGCTAAGCTCGTGTAGCGTGGTGGTGAGGAGTTATGGAGACCCTCATTGCAGGATTTGTCAACATGGTGGCTAGGCAAGCTCAGAGTTGGGTTCTGGGGATTGCACCTTCCTGCCTGGTACCCTATCTTGGTTCTGGGAGCCAGGGTGCTTCGTATATAGTCATGGAATTAGCATGAAATGAACACCTTGGGTTCATTAGGAGAAGGGAAGAGGTTCCTGATCCATGTGGCACATACAGAGATATGAAAACAGGATTTAGGAATGAACTTCAGTTGGGCTTCCAGTGACCAGCACAGGAGATAAGGCCTTCCTTCCACACAGGCCCTTCTCACGGATCTGCCCAGGACCAGGAGGGCTGCGGGACCAGACAGGTAGAGTCCAGAGAGCTGGCTGTGGTTCCAGGTCTACCACTTGCGGGGCTGGACGACTTGCCACACCTGATTAAAGGAAATGGGATAAGGGATTTGATGATGGCGATGGGACAGTGAATGTGTGGTAGTGACGCAGAGGACAGACAGTGTTGTTATAGGTTATGGTGATGGGAAGATAATGATGGAGATGACGGTAATGAAGAGAAGGTGGGGTGAGGTGCTGGCCCAGAGGAGGTAAAGGTGACGAGATGAGGAGGTGATGATGGTGAGGAGCAGTGATGGTAGTGAAGAGCAGGCCGTGGTGATGGTGATTGTGGTGGTGAGGATGTGGTGCTTATAAGGACGTGGTTATTTTCAGCAGGTGATGATGGTGGTGGTCATGAGGACATGGTGACAACGAGGAGGTGACAGTGGTATGGAGGGATCTGGTGTTTGTGAGGATGAAGACAATGGTCCCCTGCATGCAGTAGGTGCTCAGTGGTGGTCCGCTGGACTGACTTGTGACTTGTGTGTGTACGTGTGTGACAACGTGGGGTGCTCCAAGTCTCCCCAGCTCTCTTCTCTACGGCCCAGAGCATTCTTCTGTCAGAAAATGGCCAAGAATCCAGAATTCCGCAGGAACTGGAGAGGGTGAGCTGAGCGATGGGCGTAGAAACCCGTGTTCGCAGCCAGCAGTGCACAGCTGTTTCCTCTTGTGGCTTCCACAGCTTCAGATGATTTGTGTTATTAGAGGAGATCGTGTTTGCTACCGACCGACAGCCCTGGCGGCCCTGGGGAGGCAGACGCCCAGTAGACACATGAACACTGGGCCAGTTCATCCCTTCTACGTGTAGGGAAGGCTGGGGTATTGGCTGCTGGGGCAATGTGGATGGCTCCCAGCTCAGGCGGACCCCCCACCGTCCCCCAGAAAGGGCTGACTCTCGGGTCTTGTCTCCTGGGAGCACATAGGAGCCCTTGCTGGCTGCAGCAGACCACGCTGGCTCCTGCCATCTCCTCTGTGCCCCTGGCTGCAGGGCGGTCTGTGGGGATTGGCCCCTCCCGGCTCTGAGTCAGCCAGCAGTGAAGTGCATCTGAGGATGCCCAGAAGCCCGTCCCCATTCCCTGGTTGTGGGCCTCACAAAACTGTCACTCCACAGCGATACACGGAGCTCCTTGTCATAGGAAAGGGTCCCTCCTGCCTCGTGGCAGGGGAAGTCTCACCACCCATGTGAATGGAAGCCTGCCACTTGTAAGTGTTCAGTGGTTAACCAACTATAGTCACAGCAGGTCAGGGGAAATCCCCAGGATGGCACTCCACCTGCAGGGGCCTGGGTGGTCAAGCAGGGGATGAGCCCCTCTTGGAGGGCCAAGCAGATCTGCAAACAGATGTATTGTTCTTTTTTTTTTGTACTGGGGATTGAACCCAGGGGTGCTTAACCACTGAACCACATCCACAGCCCTTTTTGTATTGTATTGGAGACAGGGTCTCACTGAGTTGCTAAGTGCCTTGTTAAGTTGCTGAGACTGGCTTTGAACTCATGATCCTCCTGCCTCAGCCTCCGGAGCCATTGAGATTACAGGCATGCACTATAGTGCCCAGCCGATGTACTATTCTTGAAGAGATAACCCTGTGCTTCCCAACACCCTTGGCCTCTCCAGCCAAGTACTGGTGGCCTCTTGATCTATTTTCTAGAGCAGATGGGGGTCATATGGGTGTCCGTGGGGGAAGAAATTAGCACAGTTTGCTTTGACCTTGGAAATGAAATTTGGTCCAAACCTCATTTGAATATTTAATTCATAAGAGGGTTTTAAAATTTTACTAAGGACCCACTGTTGGGCTAATGTGGCTGCTGCTCATCTGACAGTCTCCAGTTTGGATTTGATACCAGGCCAGGGCGGTCGACGCCCCTCCCCAGTGCTGGGGCAAGCAGGCTCCAGGGAACCTGAGACCCCAGCCCGAGCAGCAGTGGCCACCTGTCTGCCCAGCGCAGCCTCCATTTCACGCTCCCCGTGGCTGAGGACGCAGCAGAGGACGTTGTGAGGAGCCGCTCCCGCCACGCCTGCCACAGCTGCCCTGCACCTGGTTCTGTGGGAAATGGTGAAATGAGATTTTCCCAGGATTCTCCTTTTGGGGGTTGGGATGGGGTGGGGTTGGGAGAACCCTCCTGTGACATACTGAACCCCTCCATGGGAGGATTTACGGCATAAGTATCACACGAATGTTCTGGCTGTTAAATCACGAAGAGAGAAGTGTTTGGGGACGCTGTCCTCGTCTCTCCGGGCCAAGCTGTGAGCCTCACTGACTTCTTATTAAGGAGCTGCACGGTCGGGGTTGCTGAGCTGCAGAGTGGAAAACCTTCTGCTCGCTGACCGTCTGGGTTCACAGCTTCTGCTGGAGGGCACCCAGCTCGGCGCGGCCGCGATGAACACATCCTTTCTGTGTGCTGGGCCTCACATTGGCCTTCTGTGTTCTCCTGGCTGCCCTGCAGGGATGATTGGGGGGACATTCTCTACTCTTCCTGGAGCCCCCACACACTGCGGGTGGGGAGTGCACAAGCCGGGCACAGTGCCTGGTGGGGCAGGAAGATGGGGTGCTGGGTGCATCTCTGGTGTGGCTTGGGCCTCCTGTCCCTTTCCAGCGTCAGCATGGTCAGGCGTCTTCCCTGTACCTCAGCCAGTCTTCTTTAGGTTGGCAGAATCTTGATGACCCTGGGTTGGGACAAGATCACAGACAAGGCTGTGGGTTGGTGGTTAGGGGTTCGAACCTCACTGACCCTGCGTGGTTGGCAGTAGCGATCCTCTTTCCAGGATGGGTCTTGACTCCTGGATTCTCTGGGCTCTCTGTGTGAACCCCACACAAGGCTGACCAAGCAGACCCTTTCCCCAGGAGCAGCTAGGATTCTTGTGTCAGGTGACACACCCAAGCAGGAGACACTCTCTGGAAGGCTCCTGGGACTCATTCTGGGGAACATGCCTGCTACTTACTGGGAAAGGGGACTTCCAGCTCAGGTCTGGGGGACTGAGGAACCCTTTGGGGTTTTCCCTGGGCCCGTGTCCTCCTTGAAGTTCTCCAGGCCCTCCTGTGCTCCGGGTGTTTGGGAGGCATGTGTCTCCTACCCTGTTTCCCCGGGGGCTCAGCTGGGATCCTGATCGTCACATTCAGTGACCTGGCCTCTGCAGGTCACTGGGCACTGGGCCTGCAGAACTGAGCAAGGGGCAATCCAGGCCTGGTGGGACCATGCACACCTGCTGCCATCCACTAAGAGGCTGCTACTGCCACAGGACTACAGGCCTGGTCCCCAAGGAGACTGGCTTCCTCCTGAGCATCAGCCTAGAATCTCCGCTGGGAGCAGCAGCTCCTACACGAGCACTGTGGCTGTGTGGCACACAGTAGGTGTCACCTGTGTGCCCACGGGAGTTAGGTGCAAGGGGGTAAGCTGGGGGGCTGGACCCTGGCTCTTCCCACACTGTGGCTCCACACCCCTCCCCAGCATCCTGGGTCTCTCAGCAGGATGTTCAGCTGAGGGAAGGGCTGGTTCCAAACTTGGAACTGGCAGGGACAAGACCAGCCTCTGTCCCCCTAGGGTCAGCGCAGGGCCAGGCAGTGGGCAGAGGCCGGAGGTGGCCCGAGAAGGAAATGGTTGAAATTTGCAGCCAGGGCAGGAAATGGACAGAGTGTCGAGGAGGAGTTGGAATGCCAGCTGGAATGCCCCCCCCCCCCAGACCCGAGCCAAGTCAGGAAGTGCCTGGTGTCTTGGCCGGAGGAGCTCTTGCCCCACTGGGTGGGTGCCTGCCTAGCGCTACCTCCGGTTCCCAGCTAGTGGCTTTAAGGGGGGAAGTTCAGAAATAGAAGGGGCTGCAGACCAGGGGGTCCTGCCTCTGGTGTATCTACCTGGAGCTCCCTCTCAGCTCCCTGCTAGGTGCACAAGGTCCCTGAGAAACTGCTCCGCCCTCAATGCACTTGGGATTCCGTATGCTCTTTCTGATGCCACACCACAAACAATCTTCTCTCCACTTGATTTTTCTCCCAGTGGAAAACTATTCAATCTTTGCGACCCTGAAGATCCTGGATCAAACTGTCCCTGAAGCCCTCTACCCACAGTTGGTGTGTCCCTTTTCTTCCCCAGTTTCACAGCCCAGATTTGCTGCCTCGGGGCCACCTTCGCACTCCTTTTTCTCCCCCACCAGCCTGTGGGGTACCTGATAACAAGGTACCTGGTAACTCTGTTCCCAGTACTCTAGCACCCAGGGTTTGCTGAGCTTAGAAATGTGAGCTCTTGTTGTTTCAGTGAATTGTCCTCAACTGCTGAGAGGTGCTGAGGATGAAGGCATGATCGGACCATGGTGGCACCTGTGTGGCCAGTCCTTACCCGACTGTGCTGCTGCTCCCGCCTCCAGTGCCCTCTGCTCTGCAAGACTGCTCAGCCTCGTGTCAGGAGGGTGTCAGGCCCAGCTCTGCAGCCCACGAGTTCTACCTTTCAGACCTTTGGTTTCCTTCTCTGAAACAGGCAGGATGCTGCCCTCCTGGTGGCACAAGAAGACCTGGAGACTGACCCTTGGTGGAGACTTGGAGCTGAGTGCCCGGCAGAGAGGAGCCCAGAGGATTGCTTGAGTGTAGGTTTCTAGGCCCCCAAAGCCCCCGTGGGATTCCTTTGTGGGCTGATTAGCATTCCGGCCCCTCAGAGTCATCTGAATAAAAAGATGCCCAGGGCTGACCTGAGCTCTGACTGACCCTCCTGGCCTTGCCCACAGCTATAGCTTTCCTCTGTGAAGATAGCCCATCTGGGTGCTGCAGCTTCTACTGAGAGCAGCCTGGAGCAGGGCAAGCCAGGGGTTTTTTTTGGGGGGGGGGAGCCTTATTCTCCCTTAGCTTCCAGAATCTTGTGAACTGTGACTTGTGGATTCCAGTTTCGCCTGGGCAGCATCCATTGGGTCCCCCCAGAAATTAAGGCTGTGTGTCTAGCTCCTCTCACACTGTTGTTGTGAGGTCCCCAGATCAGTCTCAGAGTGGTACAGTGGGTAGGACTCCCATTTGAAGGATGAGGAGGCTGAGGCATCAAGCTAGGGGGGTTAGCATGGGGCTGTGGCCAGTGATGAGTGAGCCAGGAGCTGGTCACGTGCTGAGAATCTCTCTAGGTGCCTTCCCAGGGGCTCCAGGGGAGCCACAGCCAGGCCCTGATCCTGCCAGACCCTGAGGCTGCCTGGCCAGGTGAGAAACCGAGGCTTGGAAACCTCACGGGTAGCTGCAGAGACAGGGTGGGGCTGGGTGGCCTCTGCTGTGTGGCTGTTCCTGTCTGCCGTCTGGGGACAACTCAGGCCAGCTCCTCCCTGAGTGCCAGCAGGACGGGCCGGCCCTGGTGTCTGGATGTGGGCACACCGGCTCCTGATTCCCCAAATTCCCTGCCAGCCATCAGATGCGAGTTAAGGAAACATTTATTTTAAATGTAAACGGATCTCGTGGAGTTCCTTAGGGCCTCTGTGGAGGCAGCCCCTGGACGGTGAGGCCGGATGATATAAATAGGGTGCAGTTGTTGCTGCCTGTAATGGTAGGGCCGGGAGGGCCGGAGGGAGGCACGGGGGTGGGGTCAGACCCCTGGCCCCTCTTCTCAGTCTCACCCTCTCCCAGCTGGGAGTCAGCGGGAGGACAAGGCCACCCACCTTCATTTCAGCAGGGAGAGGAAGCCTCCTGCTGGTCCTTCCAGCAGCTGTGGCCAGCCGGCTGGAGGCCCCGTGGACACCCCTTCTGGTTCCACTTCCCTGCCCCCACTGGACTCCTGAAGGCTGGTGCTGAGCCCATCCCACCTAGAGCACTGGGTGCGCCTGGCCCCTTGCCTCCTGGGTGGGAAGCCGGATCCTCAACTACACACCACGGGCCTCCTGGTGCCGGGGTGGGAGGCCTAGGCTCCTACCATTGCAGTGGGGATTCCAAGCAACTCTGTGAGCTCCCTCCGGGCTCTGGACTCTCCCTTCCCAGAGGACCCCGCGTCATCGGAAACAAAAGCCAAGAATGCTGAGGGGCCCCTGGGGCGTGTGACAGCGTCTGGCTGGGCTCCAGGAATCACCCACAGGCATGTCGGGGAGCTGGCGGGCAGCCAGGACATGTCCCTGCGGCTGCCCGTGGGTGTGCAGGCGGGCGGGGGGCCCATGGAGCAGACTCCTTCCTGAGAGCACAGGGGGAGTTTCAGTCTCTGGCCATGAGAAAGGTTGACACTTTGCCTAGTTCCATTCCTGCACCAGAAAGCCATTTGGGCCACACAGGCCTGGGGACAGGGGCAGGGCTGGAAAAGTCACAGGCATTGGGGGAAATGAGGCTCAGCTGGGGGAGTAATGATGCCTCTGGTATTTGTAGTAGCTCATGTGCTCCCTGGGGACAGCGCCATCTGTATCTGTTCCCTGTGTCCCCAGAATCCAGTCTGGGCCTGGCACCTTGGCAAAGGGATTTGCCCAAGCTCATGCTTGAAAGTTTCTGGTAAAACTTTGCACCAACAGCCCTTGGAGTTAACAGCCATTTGCCCCTATTTTATGGATGTGGAAACTGACAACAGGTTGATCCTAGGAAGTGTGACTCAGGGCTTGGAGCCTCTGCTCCTGCTGCCCTGGGCAGGGCCTAGAGAGGGCCTGTGAGGGCAGAGCTAGGTCTGCCCAGGGCTCCTGGTTGCCCCAGGGTCCCGGCTGTCACATGTGGGGACAGGATGGAGACTAGCTTGGTGTTGGAGGTCTCTTGCCAGTCTGGAGCCAAGAGGAAAGGCCCTACGGAGATGTCTGTCTCTACTGGACATCTGCAGGCCAATGGGGTGTCAGGGGGATGCTGTCCCTGTGGACACTGACTGAGCTCCAGCAAAGGGGCCTTGACCTCAGGGTCCGAGGGAGAGATAGATGGGCAACTTGCAGATCCAAACCTCATGGAGGGTCAGGACGTGTGGAGATATGATGTGCAGTTCCTCCACTAGGAAAGGTCTCCTCTTTCTGGCCATCTCTGTCTGTGGCAAGGTTCTGCAGATGCCCAAGTGCTGTGTTTTGCAGGGCATGTGAGTGGGGATGGGATCAGCATTGGAAGGACAGTCAGAGCTCATCTGGCCTCTCTCTCCCCTTTGCTTCTACAGGTGGAGAAATCAAGGGCTGCCTTCACCTATGATGAGAAGGCTCTGGAAGGGCCTTTCGTGAAATTTCCTGGGTGGAAGGGAGAATGTCCAGAAGCTAGGCACAGGCCTGCCCAACCTGTTGGCCTTTCAGGGCATGACCCTGGGAAGGCACATTTCTGCATACCCATTATCGAGGACTCAAAGCTGAGTCTGTCCAAGTTTCATTTCCCTGTGACCAACAGAGCCTCCGAGTCTCCCTCTCCCTCGGGCCCCAGCTGGCATGAATGTCAGGCCCTCTGAGGCCATGAGTCTCCTTTCTGACATGGCTTCAAGAGTGGAAGTCCAGGGCCTGGAAGCTGGAGGGAGAGACAGGCAATGATTCTCAGCAATCAGATGTGGCTAGAGTCCAGGAATTCTTTGTGACTGAGTGGCTAAGTGGTTAGAGCTCAGACTTGGGGTCTGCTGGACAGTCAAACCCAGCCTTTGTTCTGCTTTGGCACACCTTGACCTTCCTGGCCCGTGCACCCCCGTTGGTGGCAGGGCACAGATGGGGTATGCAAACTCTGTCCCGGGAGCTCAGGAAAGTCAGCTGTGAGGGGCTGGCGGGTGGCTCCTAAGCCGGGTGGGGCAGGCAGAGGCAGCTGTCCCCGTCGTTTTTCCTCGCCAGAGCCTGAGCAAGCAGCCACTTCACTCCAAAGACAGCAACACCTCTCAGGAATGCCATCTGTGGGAAGATGCCAGGGACTCCACGTGGTTCTGCCACCCGATGGGCCATGAGCTCGGAGGCTTCGGCCTCCAGAGGAAATCTGCATCTGGCCCTCCCACCCCAGGCTCTCACCTCCCGTACCTAGCTCAAAATGAGGGCAAACTAAAGCATTAAATATAGACGGGCAACTTCAACGACTAGGGATCCTGGTCAGATGCTGGCCTCTCCTTACCACCACCTGCTCTTGGAACAGGGCCCTCATTGTTGTGTGCCTTGGTTTCTTCATCTTTGAACTGGGGTCATAGAGCATCTCTCTCGAGGGTCTGATGTGAGCATTAGTTAGTGGATAAAAGCCCTTGGACCATGTCTAGCATTGCAGTGCGGGCCCAATGAATAGGCATCACGAGCTTTGAACTTGACACAACCTACAAGCTTCTTGTAACTAAAGCTAATTCACAATAAGGGGGTGGGGCTAAGGAGAGAATAGGGTTACTTTGGATTAGGCAGAGGGACGTGAAGGCAGGGGAGGGGGACATGCTGGTAGGAGTGATAGTAGAATGAATTGGACATTATTACCCTTTGTGCATATGTGACTACACAACCCGTGCAATCCTCTCCATCATAGTACAACCAGAAGAATGAGAAGTTATACTCCTTTTATGTATGATGAGTGTCTTGTATAGCTAATGAGAACAAAAAAGTCTAGATTTCTTTGGGGTTTGGGAGGTTGGTGGCTGTGTGTGTCCATGTACATGAGTGCTTTGTGTCCACTGACTGTGTGGCTAGCTCAGCCTCCTCTGTGGCTTCTCCCAGGTCTCTGGTCCAGCTGGACAGATGGACATGGTACCTGGGCAAAGGGTGCTGCTGGGCCTCCCACCCAGTGGCACCTACTGGGGCTGTGAGAGAGCCCTGGTGCCGGGCAGTGCCTGCCTTAATGGACATAGTGGGCAGGTGTCCTTCTCTCATAGCTGGGGCCATTCCAGGGGCAGGGCCACATCCCAGTCCTGAAGCACATCCAGGAGAGGCATCAGGTGTCTTGTGGGAGGCTGTGTGATGTCCTTAGAGGTGGCTCTGTTCTCCTGAGACCCCCTGCTTTCGTGAGCAGGACTGTGAAAGGACATGTAAGGACCAGCCTATCTCCGGATGCCTCCCCATGGGACAGGGATCTGGGTCCCCAGCACCACCAGACTGTCTTCAAATATTCTTAGCCACAGCAGCAGGCCACCAGAGAAGGGAATGACCAGGCCTCAAGAAAGGGATGGGTGCGGATGGATGGCCAGTCCTTGCCCTGATGGCCATGCTGAAGCTTCTGAGTCTTGAAGGGCTTGGAGGGAGTCCCTGCTAAGTGTCTGAGCTCTGGCGATAATAGTGGTCTTCATCTGAGCTTTGTGCAGCTCCCTGCCCCGGGCATGCACACGGTGGGTCCTCCCCTGGCTAATTTTATTCATTCTTTGTACAGTTTGAGAGGAGGACCAGCCCGTCTCACAGATGCAAAGCCTGAGGTACAAAGACGAGAGCTTCTTGATCAAGACCCCTCATTGAGATCCTCTGATCCTGTCTGCTGCTATTTGATCTCAGACAGATCCCGAGGTCCTGCACCCTCAAATGGTGGGGACAAGAGTCCTTCCCTTTGCTGACGGGTGAAGGCCTGGGAGCCAGGCCTTGCCCACCCATCGCAAGTGCTCCTCTGGGGACCCTGTGAGCTCCCCACCACTGTTGAAAGAAGGACCCCAAGGTCCTCTCACACTGGAGCTTGGAAGTTGGCATCATAGTGCCACAGGACTGTGTGCCCTCTGTGGCTCCAGGGGAGGGTCTGCTTCTGGCTTTTGCGTTTATCCGTTTGCTCATTCATTCATCCCATAAGCAGAACTTTCTCACAAGGCTCCTGTCGGTCAGGCCACAGAGGAGTCCTGACCTCACCGCTTTTCTGGAAGTTTCTTCAAATCTCTCGTGAACCTCAAAGGCCTTGGAGCTTGGTGACCTCTGTCCTCTGTGGTGTGGCTTCCGGGCATTCCCGGGGTAGCCGCAGCTCTTGAGGTTATTCTTGGATAACCACAAGTCACCCTCCTGTGAGCAGAGACTTTTCATCGGACACTGATGGAAGTAATGTCATTCCCAAATTACCGGGGCTCTGCGGGTGGGGCTGGTGTGACCCATGTGCCCTGAGGGGTCCCAGCTGTACCACTTTCTATCAAGACCCCTGGACCATCGCTTCCTGCTGCCCTCTGGGTTAGGGGCTCCCTGCACCGGTGGGGCCATGGTTCCCATCTGGAAAAATCAGAAGCTCTGGGCAAAAGGTGTTTGTTTCTTTAGGATGAAGCAGGTGGATGTGGCTCTGAGTGCAGGGAAATGACCAGATCAGCATGTCCCTCCCAGGGAGGCGCCAACAGCCAGCCATGTTGGAAAGAGGGAGGAGGCAGCAGCAGGTGCAGTCCCTCACACCAGCTTGGGGACCCCAGCTCTTGCTTAGCCTGGCACAGCATGGAGGAGGCCATGACACCCACTGAGAGACCTGGGAAGGGTGCCTGGGAAGGGCCCCAGCTGGAGTGCAAACATGAGGTGACTATTAGCTTTATTCCCAAGCCAGGGTGAGAGGAGGGAGAGAGAGAGACAGACAAGAGGCAGAGACAGAGAGATGGAGGGAGACTGAGGCAGAGGCAGGCAGAGGAGGCACAGAGGTGCAGGCATAGCTCTTCTCTCAGGGGGCCTTCAGGACCCTCCTGAAACACAGGGGTGGGATGTAGTAAGGCCCTCCAGAAAGAAAAGCGGATGACCGCCAGGAGGTACTATGTGCTCACTCAGGCTGCGCTCATTCATTCACTCCACAAACATTCCCTAGGTGGCCACCTGGGCCCAGTACTGGTCACAGCCACCAGCCTTTTCCCCAGTGGCTGTGGATGCCTGTTGCATCCATGTGGGACGCAGACACGGAAAACTCCTGTCCCTGTGCAGCTCACCCAGCCCAGTTAGCGACTAGCAGCGGCACTAGGGAGAGAATCCTGACGGCAGAGCTGGCACCATCTGGGCTTCAGTTCCCTGTGGGTCCTGCAGAGTGACTGGGTGACCTTTGGTGGTCAGCACAAGTAGAGTGGATGCTTCCTACCAGGCTCAATATCCCCAGGCTGTAGAGGCTGCTGATCCAGCTCAGACATGCCGATGGGGGAGGGAGGACAGAGGTGACCTGGCCACTCTGGGGCACTGGGGGCTTCAGCTGACTTCCATGATGAGCTGCTGACCCCACCCTCTTGGGGCCCCAGATTTCTCACATTCTAGAAAAGCTCAGTATGTCTAGTAGAAAAAAATGTGGGCCACGTAAGTGATTTAAATTGTCTTGCAGTCACATTAGAAAGATAAAAAGAAGCAGGTGAAGTTAATTTTAGTAACATTTATTTAACCCAATGTATCATTTCAACAGGTAATCCATGAAAAAGTATTAATGAGATATTAAAATTCTTTTTCATCCAAAGTCTTTGAAATCCGGTGTGTGATGTCCCCATTTAGCACATATCAATTTGGGAGATACTTCATGTGTTCGTAGATTTCATAAAATTCACAGTTGAAAAGCAGATCACTTACCTGATGGCCTGAACCCACTTAAAGGTTTTTCTCACTGATTAGAATACTGCAAAATGCCTTTTAATCAATATTCACATTCCCTGGACAACACTGCTTCAGTTTTGTTTTTCCACTGGCTATTTTTTGAGCATATTTTCATATGATAAGGACATTGGCATTTCCCTTTTCTGTTATTTATTCGTTTCTTGGGCCCATTTTTTCCTATAATCTTTTTATTTGTAAAAGCTATTTATATGTCAGGGCTCTTAACCCTTTGCCTAGGATATAATTTGAAAATGTTTTCCCATTGTATCATTTCTCTATTTAATTTCTTACTTAAACAGATTTTTTTTTTAAAGAGAGAGAGAGAGAGAGAGAGAGAGAGAGAGAGAGAGAGAGAATTTTAATATTTATTTTTTAGTTTTCAGCGTACACAACATCTTTGTCTGTATGTGGTGCTGAGGATTGAACCCGGGCCACACGCATGCCAGGCGAGCGTGCTACTGCTTGAGCCACATCCCCAGCCCTAAATTTTTTTAAATGTAAAAATTATGGGAAAAAAAAACCATCCGTGTTTTCTAGGCCTTGATGGTTTGTGTGTTTGCTTAAAATTCATTTTATCTTGAAACAGTGGTAAGTTCCAGGACATTGTACACTGTGCCGGAGTCCCTTGTGTAGTTTTAAACCTGGAAGTTGCCCTAGCTGCATGGTAGCTCTAGGCCATTGATCCCTGAGCAGAGCAGGGCAGACCCCTGGGTACCTGGCTCAGCACGAGCATCTCTGATCCATTTGCACCTTGTTGTTGTGTAGAGTGGGATGAGTGATCTTATCTCTTATAGCCATCCTCTCTTTCCAGGATATCATATATCTTTTTTTTTTTTTTTTTTGAGAGAGAGAGAGAGAGAGAGAGAGAGAGAATTTTTTAATATTTATTTTTAGTTCTCGGCGGACACAACATCTTTGTTTGTATGTGGTGCTGAGGATCGAACCCGGGCCGCACGCATGCCAGGTGAGCGCACTATCACTTGAGCCACATCCCCAGCCCCCCCCTTTTTTTTTGAGAGAGAGAGAGAGAGAGAGAGAGAGAGAGAGAGAGAGAGAGAGAGAGAGAGAGAGAGAATTTTAATATTTATTTTTTAGTTATCGGCGGACACAACATCTTTGTATGGGGTGCTGAGGATCCAACCTGGGCCGCACGAACGCCAGGTGAGTGCACTACCGCTTGAGCCACATCCCCAGCCCCCATACATCTTTCTTCTATTTTTAAACATTTATTTTTTTAATTTCTTATTGGTGCATTAGAATCATATGTATCAGTGGGATTTATTATTCCATATTCGTACATGCATACTTTGACCAATTGTATGCCCCAGTTACCTTCCCTTTCCCTCTCCTAATAATTATCGACAATTAACAATTATTATTAATAATAAACTCCCCTAATTATTACCAATAATTAACGATTTGTCAATTATTAGTAAGCAGTATTTTAATTAGTACATGATAATTATATATACAAGTGAGATCCACTGTGGTATAATAGTACCTGGACACAGCATCATTTGGTAGATTCCATTCCCTAGAAGTTCCCTAGGCTCCCCCTTCCTCTACTCTGTTGATTTCCCTTCTATTTTGTAAGATCCCCTTGCCCTTTTGAACACTTTCCCCCACCCCAGGTTTCACATATGAGAGAAAACATTTGATTGTTGATATTCTGAGACTGGCTTATTTCGCTTAGCATGATGTTCTCCAATTCTGCCCATCTACCAGCAAGTGCTATAATTTTATTCTTTATGGCTGAGTAAAACTCCCCTGTGTATATATCTATATACCACATTTTCTTTCTTCTTTTAAGACAGCTTAATTGAGGTGAAATTGATGTACAAGAGTCTGCACATATTTCAAGTGTGTAGTTTGAGAAGTTTCAATTTAAGCCTACACCTTGAAACCACCACTAAAGTCAAGACCCCTAGCATGCCACATGCAGAGATCCGCCTGGGCTCTGGATTCCTGTCCCCTCTGCTGGCCCACTCTGCCTCACTGTAAGGTGGTGTTTTCTCTGCAGATGAAATTGTGTTTTTGTCTGGTTTCTCGCACTCAGCATTCTGGGGGTTTGACCTTTTGTGGCTTAGTAATATTCTCTGTTAATCTACCACGACTGGCTTATTTGTCTACCTGCTGGTGGGCATTTGGATTGGCCCTGGCTCATGGCCACTGCACATATAGCTTCAAGGAACATCTGTATACAGGTCCTTCTTTGTGTGTCCACACAAAGGCTTGTTCATCCACAGCATTTAACTTTTATGTTTAAATTTAGTTTAATTGAAATTAACTAAAGAATGCAGGTCTTTGGGGCTCAACTGTACTACCTCCAGCCCCAGGTGGGTGCTGGTTGCCACCAAAAGATGGGCAGCTGCTCTGTCTGATAGGCCCTCTGTGTCTTTCACCAGCACATAGTAGGTGCTCACTGCTGTCCTGCTCTATGTTGCAGAGTGGCTGGGCAGGAGGAAAATAAATGTCCTGCTGCTCTGTGACACCTGCCATGGCTCCAGCTCCCTTAGTTCCTGGGGTTCCAGTACAGCAGGATGGGGAGGCCACTCCACCCTCCTTTGACCCCCAAGATGTTCCCAAACAAGTGGTTGCTGCCCAGGAGGCAGGTGGAGCCTCAATTTCCTGTTTAAGGTCTGTAGGGGAAGGGGTCATCAGTACCCTGAGGACCCCAGGTAGGGCATCTTGCATTCCAGGGTGCCTCAGGAAGTGACAGTGAGATGAATCTCATTTCTGGGGGTCAAAACAAACAGGCTAAGCCTGCTGGGAAAAAGTACCCTATGATACAGGAAAGTCTGTTTGACTAGGAAGCCAGTGGGTGGTATTTTGAAAGAAAAAATGGTGGTGATGGGTCTGGGAAGCCCCAGTGACCTCTCCTATGTGGTGGGTCTCCTGGAAGCTGGCAGGGAGCTGAAGACATCTTCCACTGGGGCTTAGGCTGCTGTGCCACGGCCCTGCATAACTGGGGTGTAGAGGTGTGAGTGGGGAGGCCTCCTGGGTCCGGAAGTCTTGTTGGCTCTGGTTTTGACTAAGACCCAGGCCTGGGCTTGGACCTTGGACCCCTGCATCAGGGTTGGGCACTGGGACCTGGTAGAGGTTGGAGACAGGGGTCCATGGCCAGCAACTCAGGCCTCATGGGATTCTCTGACCCTGTGTGTGTGTCTCTTTCCAAAAGGAAACACTGAATGTCCCTATGATGTCACAAGGCTCTGGCAGGTACAGCCTCTGTGGGTGGGGAAGGTGGGTAGTGGGAGGTGGACCATGTTTCTTGGAGCCTAGCAGTGGGGCTGGGCACCCTGTTTCAAAGTTGGGGATACCCAGGACTTCATCTTAGTCACCTGATCCCCTAGCCCAGTGTCCAAAGGAGGTAAGTGGTAGCTGTGGGAGTGAACTCAGCCTCCACCCCAAAAATGTGTTAAGTATGGGGCGGAGAGTTGCCTCCTGCACCTGAGGGGAGGTGCAGCTGCTATGGGAAAGAGGGGTGGGGAATGCTGATCATCTGGGTCTTTCTTAAAGAGAAATCAGCCCAATTTATATCATGGAAGGAGGAAGGCCTTGGAGAATTGATTTTCATGACTTCAAAGAGGGCTTCTGACTCAACAGACTCCTCCTCCAGCTATTCAGGTGAGAGGCTACCCACCTAAGTGCCAAGAGCTCAGCCCATTCACACCATCCATCCATCATCTACCGATTCATCCACCTACCCACCCACCATCCATCCATCCACCACCTACCAACTCACCCAGCTATCATTCAGTCACCATCCACTCATCATTCATTCATCTACCCATCTATTCACCATTCACCCACCCATCCATCCACTCACCAGCATCCATTCAACATTAATCAATCATCCACCCATCTACCACCATTATCCAAGCACTCACACATCTATCTGTGCATCATCCATTCTTCATCAGTCTACCTGTTCATACACCTGTTCACCATCCATCCATCCATCCATCCATCTACCCATCCATCTATCTGCCATCCATCCACCCATTGCTATCCATCTATCCACCCATCCATGTAACCATCTATCCACGAAGTTATTCCATCCAACCATCCAACAAATAGTTACCTTCTCTGTGTCTAGGAGAGGAAATTTGGCAGTGACAAGATACAGCTCTGCCTTATAAAACTTGACACTCCAGTGTTTTAAGGATCAAGGAAAATAAGGTACAAGAATTCAGGGGCTTTGCAAAACCTTTTGTCCTTCAGTGTCCCCTCTGGGGCATGGCTGAAGGAGTTGCCATAGAATGAAACCCCCAGGGAGTTTGGGGATCAATGAATGATCCTCCTTTGGTTTCTCCTCTTTGGTTTCATGTTTAACTAAGAGTTTCTGGGTAAGTAAAGGGCTCAGCTTTGGGTCTCTGTTTAATTGAGGGCACTGACTGACTGGGGTGGGTCCTCTAGGCAGGCTTTTTTTTTTTTTTTTTCCCAGTGTGGAGGATGGAACCAGGGCTCAGGCATGTTAGGCAAATACTTTACCACTGAGCAATGGTTCCAAGTGCCATGCAGGTTTTAGAGGCTCTGACAGCAGAAATTTCTAAGCACCACGCATTATTTCCCAGAGCGCCCAAGCCCCCCTGAGCCTTTGGTAAGCACTGGGCTGGAAGCCACATTTGCTGAGCACCTGCTGCCTTTAAGCACCTCTGGCCTCCTTACTCAGTGATGAACTCATCCAAACCCTGTTAGAAGATCCCATTTTGCAGACAGGACAAGGGCCTGAGGGGAGAGAACTTGCACAGCTGAACCCAGGTGGTCTGAGTTCTTTTCAATGAGGGTTTGCTCTGAGGCGTGGGTGGTGGCTGAGTGCCCGACTTGGACACCTGAGAGTCTCTGAGTCTTGATTTCATTCAGAAGCTGGCTTGGGACAATGGGAGGCCTGGCAGGCACTCTTAGTATGACCTTTTATCTCCATGGCCCTCCTGGCCAGGCTGGAGGTGGGTTTCAGTTTCTTTTTGGCCTCCACCAGGATTACTTAATGGCTTAAAAATAACTAAGTCAGTCTAGGGATCAAGTATCAGCCACAGGAAAACCGAAGGTGGGGGCCGAGGGCCTCTCACCCGCCAGCCACTCTGGGAAGAGCTTGGTTCTCCTCTTGGCAGCAGGGGTGGGGTTTGTAAAGGGGGGTAGGGATATAAAGAACTCTGCACCTGGTGTCAGGAAGCACCAGGTGCAGATCAGACCACCTGAGCAAGTCAGTGCAACTTGGGGGAAACCAATGGCTCTTTTGTTAAAAATGAGCCTGTGAGGTTTCACCATGGATCGTTGTCACCCGAATGGGAGAAGGGGCCTTGGAACACTGGTGAGCTTACTTTTTATGACTACTTCCATCCTCAGAAGTTCAAAGGCATAAACTTCTTCTCCTCTGATATGATGGTACCTGACCCCTTCTAGTTATAAGCATGCATGTCCCAGGCCAGGTTCTAGGCTCTTAGGTGCCAGGTGCCCATGAATGGTCAGTAAGGTGGACCAGGCCAGCCAGATGTCTTACTCACCCATCAATCTGTCTCCATCCATCCACCTACCATCCGTCCATGCATCATTTATCCATCTATTCACCCATCCACTATCTATCCAGCCCTCCATCCTTCGTACATTAACACTCATTAACCAACTCAATTCTCTTATTTTTGTGCTGCAGGATGGGTGGCTGCATTTCTCCATGTCGGAATTTGACAGACTCAGTTTTTCATACTAAACTCTGACAATATGCTTTTGACTCCAAGCAAGCAACGTTGCAAAGAACCACCAGCTTACCTGCCATCTTCTAATTTGATTCTGCCCTGACACTATTGAACTGGAGCGGGTGTCAGATCCCACAGGTTGAGGGATTGATCCTCAAGACTTCCTGCCTTCTATGTGCCAGTTGCAAGCCCCAGGCTGTCTCGCCTGAGCTTCTGACTCACTGGTTACAAAGAGTTTCCCACCATCTCCTTGAGTTCAATTAATCCCTAGAGTGGCTCACAGAACTCAGGAACATGCTGATAGATTACAAAGGATTCAGATGAAGAGATGTGTGGGGTAGGTGTGGGGGAAGGGACTCAGAGATTCCACACGGTTTTAATCAGCTTTTTTTTTTTTTTTTTTTTTTGCTGCTGTGACTAAAGGACCTGACCAGAACAACTGTAAAGAGAAAAAGTTTATTTGAAGGCTCACGGGTTCAGAGGTCTTAGACCATAGAAGGCTGGCTCTGTTCCTCGGGGCTCGAGGTGAGGCTGAACACCATGGTGGGAGAGTGTGGGGAAGAAGCTCACATGGAAAGCAGAGAGAAAGATTCACCTCTCCAGATACAGATCAATACCCAGAGCCACGCCCCAATTCCCACCCCTCCAGCCACACCCTACCATTTCAGTGAATCCCATTAGGAGGGTTTAACTCACAGATAGGCTAAGGTCATAACCCAATCATTTCTTGCATTGTCTCACGTGTGAGCTTTCAGGGGACACCTCACATCCAAACCATAACATTTCACCTCTGGTCCCCCAAAAGCTCACACTCCTCTGACAATGCAAAATATATTTAGCCCATCCCAAGAGTCCCCATAGTCTCTATAGTCTGAGATAGCTCAAGTAAAATTAAAAGCAATTTACAAGTATTTAATATAAAAGTGGTAAACATTTCCATTCACAAAAGGACATAGGAAGAAGGGATAGAACCCACGCAACCCCGAAATTCAGCCGAGAAAACAAGTCTTGGAGCTCCAGGTCCGGGATCTGGGGCACATGGCATCATGATGTTGTCGTCAAAGGGCTTGTGTAGCTCTGCCCCTGTGGCCTTGTTTGTTGGAGCCCAAGTGGCCTTTCTGTTGACTGGTCTCTGCGTACCTAGGATAATGACCCACATTACTGGTATTTCTTAATTTGGGGGGTCTCCACTGCAGCTTTGGCTTCGGGTCTCCACACCTGGCCTTCTCAGGGAGTGCCCACAGGAACTCTGACCTTGCACTTTGCTTGACTTCCAAGGTCTTCCTTTGAAATCTTGGTGGAAGCCTCCACGACCCTCTGACTCCAGTGTCCGGCATTCCTGTACCACCAGCACCACGTGGTTGACGCCAAGATCTGCTGCTATCTCGAGCAACAGCCCAGGCTCCAGGGACCCTGGCCGCAGCGGGCTTGGTGTGTCTGGGTGGCTGAGCACTTTGAAAAAACTTCCTCGGCCCCTTTTCGCAAGAAGGGTGCCCCACGGGTCTCTTCCCCAGAGAACTGTTGCTTTTACTCCCAGGAGCCTGAGATGGGTGTGGTCTTGCCAGCTTCTGAGCTGCCCTTAGGCCATCTTTCTTATTGTCTTTAGGCAAAGTCTTTAGTATTTTTTGAGTAGCAGTCATGTCTTTAACAACTGCAAGTCCCTTAGTCCCAGTTTTGCTCCCATCTTTCAAGTTCAAATTTTTCAAATCTTTCTGCTCTGCTTTCTGCTCCTGAATATCGCAATAAACTTGGCTAAAAGCCGCCAGCAACATCCATGCCACCGCCTGAATGCTATGCTGCTTAGACATTTCCTCTGCCAGTTTAAGAAGTCCATCACTTTTAAAATCAGCTTCATATAAAGTCTCAGGACATGGACAAAATGCAGACAACTTCTCGGCCAGAACATAACACGAATGGCCTCTACTCCAAATTCCAATGGAGTCCTCCTTTTCTGAACCCTCTTGAGCCCTGTCTCCACTGCTCGCGGTCCTTTTGGCTGTCTGGTCTTTTGACCTCCCACCAGAATCAGCCATGACACTCCGTCTACAACAATCCAAAGCATTTCCAGCTTGCACTGCTACACATCTCAAAATTCCTCCCACCAATTCCAAGAAACTCCAAAAGCTTCTGAACCACATGGTCAGGTCTTGTCACAGCAATGATGCTCTTTCTTGGTACCAATTTCGGTTTTAGTCAGCTTTTTGGCTGCTGTGAGTAAAGGATCTGACCAGAACAACTGTAAGGAGAAAAAGTTTGAGGACTCACGGTTTCAGAGGTCTTAGTCCATGGAAGACAGGCTGTATTCCTCAGGGCTCCAGGTGAGGCTGAACATCATGGTGGCAGAGTGTGGCAGAGGGAAGAAGCTCAGATCAGACTCACCTCTCCAGATGCAGATAAATACCCAAAGCCACATCCCAATTCCCACCCTTTCCAGCCACACCCTACCACTTCAGTTAATCCCATCAGGGATTAACTCTCTGGTTAAACAGAGGCTATAATCCAATCATTTCTCCAAACTTTTTTGCATTATCTCACATGTAAACTATGGGGGAACACCCTCACATCCAAACCATAACATGTGCCCTCCCAAATGCTACCCTCTAGGGCACTTCCACATGTTCAGCTATCAGGAAGCTCTCTGAACCCTATCTTTTTGGGATTTCATTTTATTTATTTATTTATTTGGTACTTGGGATTGTACCCAGGGGCACTCAACCACTGAGCCACATCCCCAGCGCCTACCCCCAGCCCTTTTTATTTTTGTATTTTGAGATAGGGCCTCACTAAGTTGCTGAGCCTGGCTTTGAACATGCAATCCTCCTGCCTCAGCCTCCTGAGCTGCTGTGATTACATGTATGCACCACTGTGCCTGGTTCCTTTTGGGATTTTATGAAAGCTTTATTGAATAGGCAAAATTGATTATGCCATTGGCATTGATAATCCACTCAGCCTTTAGCTCCTGTTACACTTCTGGATTCTAACCCTCTGCTCCCACCTTGATTCTGATTATTAGCCTCATTCTGAAGCCACCTTGAGTCTCTAAGCCACCAGTAGATTCACTGGCATACAAAAGCCACTTTGGATTGCTAGTCTTAGGGTTTTAGGAACTGTATGCCTGGAAATGAGGTGAAGACAAGATATATGGTGGTAATGGTGGCTTTTCCCAGAATTGCCTCTCAAATAAACCAGTTGCTCAGGCTCTATTTCTGGGGGACCCTAAGCGAAGACAAAACAAAGGAGAGAAGAGTTGTAGAAGGAGGAAATAAGAATAAGCCCCTTGATAAGGACCAGCCCAACATGAGGCAATGACCTCCCAACCCCCCCACTCCCCGCCCCTTTAAGTCCTTTATGGATGAGTGAGATGACATAGGAGTCTTCCACTAGGTGGTACATCTGCAGCCAGGCCCTTGGAGGAAGATTTCCTCCATAATTAGAGATCAGACAGACTCAAATAGATGAACAAATAAACATGACCCCAGAGGAAGACAGGAGAGGCCTGGACTTACCCTGACCATCTACTGTGTGCTACGTCCCCTGAGAGTCACTTGCAGAGGAGTGGGGTCTGGGAGTGACATGCACATGGAGCTGGAAGGGACACAGAGCTCTTGAGCTCCAGAGCGAGATGGTGATAGTGAGGCACCCAAGTGGGGTGGCAGGACCTGAGTGGTCAGCCCAAGGCACCCACTCCCACTGGTGGGCACAAGCACCTACCACCCAGGTACCTTCTGAACTTGACCTCCCCAAGGACTCACTCATTCACTAGCGGAGCCAGTTGAATACAGTCAGCTCCGTATCCTCACTGGCAAATAAAGAAGTTGTTCCAGGGCATAGCTGCCCACCAGCCACTGCAGGTGAGCAAGTATATGATTTTACCTGCTGTGTCTGCATTAGGTGTAGAAAGAAACAGGCAAAGTTTAATTCTGACTGTATTTAATCCAGTAAATCAAACGCTGTAACTTCAACATGCAATTGTTTAAAAAAAAAAAAAACTGTTAGGTCAACCCTCCTCGGTGTTGGCCTTGAGTCTGAAGTCCCATGTGTATTTTGTGTGTGTGACTCATCTTGACTGGGACTGGCCACTCCAGGCAGACAGCGCTCAGGCAGGGCTGGGCTGTTATTCTGGACAGCAGGGCTCTTGACCTTCAGAGAGTATTCACCACCAGTTCAGGTGGTCTGGGTCTCTGAGATGGAGCATGAGGGGGTGGTCAGAGGGAGCAGAGCCCCGAGGCTGGAGCTGGACCTGGGAGGGGGACCTGCATGGGGCAGGATGGGGTGTGGGGGCTTTCCTGGAATGCACATGCTGGTGCTCCCACACAGGATGAATCTAGCCTTATCTTCCTGTGTCTACTGGGTCATATGGTCTGGGCAAGCCAGTGCCCCTAGAGCTCATGGGATAGCTCCCTTGTCCACTCTCAGAGACTTGATTCAGTTGGAGCAGGCCACAGGCGGTACCCAGGAATGTCTGTGCCCTCAAATACAGAGAGGCCCCTGTGAGCAGCTCCCCACTGACGATGAGAATGCTGACCTTGGGAGGTGGCCTCCTGGCCCAAATACAGGAGGCTCAGTGGTGGGGGAGGGGCAAGCCCAGCTCACCATCTGTCCTATTTCCCTCCAGCCCACCTGTGGGTGGCAGTGGTCGCTACATGGACAGGCTGCACAGGACGGAACCAGCTGTGGCAGCCCCTGTGGCCTCAGCCCTCCGGAGGCTGTGCTGGGGCTTTGCCCTGGGCCCACATTCTGGGGGTGTGGGCATGACAATCCCCTCTAATGAGCAGGCCCCCCTCCTGGAGCCCTTTCATCTGATCTGAAAAGCATTTTACAAACACTGACTCATTAACCTCCCACAGGCGGGCGGGTGGGCAGGAGGTGGCTCCGTCCATTTTGTAGGAGGGAAACTGAGCCACCTCATCTTCCAGGTTTACTGCAGGCCACCCAGCAAGCCACCCTGAGATCCCAGACGCAAGAATGCAGCTCCAAAGAGCAAGACAGAGGCCCCTCCTGGGGGAGGGGCTGGTCCAGGGCTGGGTCTGGGCAGTGTGGGCCTCTGGCTGCACAGTGTTCCACACAGGGCTGTCTGTGCGGGACACCTGCTCACATCTCCCCTCTGTCACGTGCCACCAAATTCTCTCATTGAACTTACCCAAATCTGGCATGTAGGTTCAATTCTTCCCCTTTTCATAGGCAAGGACACAGCCTCAGAGGAATTGGCCTTTCTGAGAGGCAGCACAGACCTGTCCTGCCCCCCACAAGACAAGCTTTCCATCTGTACATCTGTCATCATGAAGGGACATCTTGTTCAGGGATCACCAGGATTGGGGTGAGGGTGTGTCATCAGGATCCGAGGCAAAAAAAAAAAAAAAGCCAAGGATTGAAATAACAATGGCACAAAGAGGAAGGAGATTCTAATTGCCGAATATCACAGTCCCTTCCTCTTGTCTTCTATCTCAACTAAACTGTAATCAAACTTTGGTTGGCATTTAGAACCTGTTTAGAGAGAAATGCACTGGGCCCGTGATGGCTGTGCCTGCTAATCCATGCCTTGGACCCCTGAGAGACTGGTGGGGGAGACACCCGAACCTGGGAACATGCCCGTTCCCGCCTGCCCACCTGGTCTGCTTTGATAACCCGGACATTATCCGGGCGCCCATTGTGCGCACGTCAGTCAGGGCCCCTCTGCGGATTACTTTCATTTAGGAGCCTCCTGCTATTTCGGTTGCTCATCGGCTCCAACTTAAGGTGAAAACTTGTCCTCTGGTTGACAGGGAGGGAGGTGAAAATTACTATGTGAGCAGAAAACTGCAGGTTACACAAATAACATGTCACCGGAGATCAGAGCCCAGCTTTAAATCAATCCATTAGGCTGTGAGGGCCTTTGTGAGGAGGTGGCCCCGTTGCAAAATCCCCTCTCCCCTGCCCTGCGCTGGAGGCATCGAGGGGGATTTCTGTCTGAACCGTGTTGACTTACTGCTCAGTCCACATGGGGGGGGGGCTCCCTTGTTTCAGAGCATCCCTTGCCCCAGGCTTTCTTCCGGAAGGTGGAGGCCCCCTGGCCTAGCTCTCTCAGAGCTGGGAGAAGGCCACAACCTTCAATTTATTGTCACAGAGGTATCTCCCCTGCTTTGGGGCTGTGGTCCCCAGCTAGGATGGGGGGGGGGACTGGAAGGGGGGGGCCCAAGCCCAGAGAAGGCGGCAGCTTGAGGAGCTAACTATGCTAAACCATCAAGAACAAGAAGGACAATAACAGGTGACAATAACAGTGAGGTCCCCTGGGCTAAGTGTTTTACCAGACTTACAGCTTCAGTTCTGACTGTCCAAGTAGACTCCACTGTCCCCAAAGAGATCTGGTGCTGGAAACTATGACTCTGGCCAGAGGTGGAGGGAAGATCTGAGAGGGGTATCTTAACCCCCAAAGCCCGGCCCCTTAACCTCTGTCCCCAGGTGCCTCCCAGCTAAGCCCACATCAGTCTCCATTCAGAAAATTATCCACTTCTCCTGGGAATAAAGGAGTTTCTTTGTTTGGGGAGCAGGTGGGCCGCCAGCAGAGACCTGCAAACTATGATGACCAGATGAGGGTGGGGGTGTAGAATGTTGGTGGTTGGACCCTCCGAGTGCTTCTGAGTCATGGTACCTGCTCTGGGGGATCTCTGAGTGGACGACTGGTGTTGGAGAAGATGGAGTTGTTCATCCACACTCTCCCGTGATGCCCCCAGTGAGCGGGCCACCTAACCCTTAAGGCAGAATTTCTGGACGTCCATGTGCTGGAGTGTGGGGGAGCTGCTTCCGTGCCCCCTTCTCTCCACCGAACAGCCCCAGGGGCTCTCTGCAGGCTCAGGTTCCCTGTGCAGTGGGGAGAGGGTTTGCTGCCGAGCGGCAGCCACGTGCCAGGCCGGGCTGTGGGCGTCCACAGGGCACGTGCCGAATGGGCCTCGCCCGGCCCTGCAGGTCGGCTCTGTGATCCCGTTTTACAGGTAACACAGAGAGCTACTTGTGTCTTTCCTGCTGCACACCATAGAGCATTGTGGTGTGGGGTGGGGGTGCTCCAGGAAGACTGACCCAATCCACTGTGACACCTGGGCACGCTCCGTCCCTTGCTATTGGGCTGCTGGGGCCAGGCTGAGTGGGCAGGTTGGGCGGTCTTGGGCATCCGGGGGCCTCCCAGCCCCACACGGAGCCTGGCTGCCCCTACCTGTGCTGGCCTGCGCCAGCAGCAGTTGTCATTTGGAAAATATGTGACCCAGCAACCTGAGCCTCCACTCCAGCTGGAGCGCCGCCCCCCCTACTTTCCTGGGGGCATTCGTCCGGCCCGATCAGACCCCTAGAAATGGGGGCCCATGGCCCTTTGCCTTTGTGAAGGACTGGGCCACCTCCGGTGGTTCCGCCACACAAGGCCTGACCTGCCCCTGGCCGTCTGCAGTCCTGTGCGTGAGGCTGATCTATCACCTGCAGGTGTCAGTCAGCCAAATCCCTGGGGAGCCAGGTGCAGCAGCCGCAGGAAAGGCACTGGCCCTCAGCCAGTGCCTGGGCAGACTGTTGTGTGCCCAGGGTCCCATGATGGCGGCTCTAGCCTTCACAATAGAGGTGGAGCCTCCAATTATGCTGACCTGCCCAGGACCACCAAGGCCTGCTAAGTTTTGGGGTTTTGCTCTAGATGTGCCCCTGGCTTCCATAGAGGACCCAGTCCCTGCCCTGGCTCCTGCTGGCCCCCAAGGATGCCGAGGCCTGTGGCCTGCCCAAATGGCACCAAACCTACCATCCCTGCAGATTCGCTGCCTGCTGACCTGTGGCTGACCCGCGCAGAGGAGTGGGCAGGGCCCATCTATTACCTTTGTGGATGATAGATTACCTTTGTGGATGATTTATGCTCCAGGACCTGGGCAGCCCAGGGGAGGAAGAAGCACCTTGTATTTCACTTCAAGGGACAGCCATGTTCCTCCCAGGTGCCCACATTTGCTGCCCCTCACCTGGGCTAGGATGGCCCGTCCCTTCCTCCCTTCCTCTTGGGTTGGATGAGCAGCGTCACAAGAGCGATTCAGCAGTGGAGCAGGGGAATCCTGAATGGCTTTCCTTAGAGGGTTTTCTGGAGTCAGAGGATGGAACTCTCAGGTGTGTGTCCCCATGACCCAAGAACACCAGGCTCAACCAAGGACAGAGCCCAGCCCAGTCCCTGGATCCACCCTGTTCAGCTCCCCTGCTTGACTCGTCTGTACCAGTTTGTTCTCCAGGCTTTCCTGTGCTTCCTCACAACCCTAGTAGGTGGGTGCCATTAAACCTATTTTCAACTCATGAGGCTCAGAGAGGTTAGGCAATTTGTCTGAGGGCAGACAGCCAGAAACTATGGTGGATTTGACTGTGATTCTCTCTCTCTCTGTAACCTTCCTCCTCTGCCTTGGCCAGACAGGGAAGAGGGGAGGGGAGGATACCATCAGGCATGGTATCGTGGGCTCAGTCCTCAGAGATCCCTCCTTGTAGGCGAATTGTGTGTCCTCTTGGGTTGATTTCCACAGTAACTATGGGGGCATGCTGCGGCCTTGGGAGGGGCTGCCAGAGGGTGGGAAGAGAGGCAGGAGGCGCATGCCCAGGTGGAGTGAGATGCAGAATTGAGAGCCAACTCTGTGTGCCACCCTGGGGGAGAGAGTGGCAACCAAGGCTACACAGGGGCAGGGCAGGACTCGAGACAGAGGGCCTTAGCCAGGATCCACCAGGTCCAGGAGAGAGAATTTCCACTCAAATTGGATCAACAGGAACATTTATGTCTCATACCAAAAACCAAGTGTTGCCTTCAGCTCCCACATGCCCTTGGGCCTGGCCTCCTGGCTGTTCTGTCCCTGTGTTGAGTCTCTTCTCAGGTTGTTCCCTCCCCACATGGTGACCTGGTTCCCTCCCAGCAGCGGGCCAAGCTCAGTCATGGAAAGCCTGTTTCTGAGTGGTCAGGCCTGGGTCTCCTGCCCCTTCAAGACTCTCCCTGGGATCTGGGGGCCCCCTGGGTCCTGGGCCTCCTGAGCGCCAAAGTGTGGCGCCCCCAGGTGATGACACTGAGTGTTGTCAGAGGGAGTTGGCTGAAGGAGGGTGTGGAGGCTGGTCACAAATGCCACCAGAGTTCAGCAGCCACTTTGCTCAGCTCCCGAGAGCCGGTCCATCACCTCTGCGGAAGTCTGGTTTGTTGTGGGCAGTCTCCTTCCCTGATAGGTGCTCTATTTCAAGGACAGGGACACTATGTAGCCACTGGTCAAACACCAGCTTTGTGTCTCTGAAGGGTGTGGAAACCCTGAGCCCAGATGCCTGCTGCTGATGGCCTAAGGGTCACTAGTACTTTAGTCCTCTGCAAACCAGCGCTCTGCCAGCTGCCCATTCAAGGACTTCCATGCCACCCGTCCTGGAGGAAATTTAGGCTTCTAGCCTGGCCCCCTGTCAGGAGGACCTCCAGTGACTGAGGTAGAAGACTTGTGCTTTGGGCCTGGCTGGGAGACCTCAGCTCCTCTGGAAGTCATCTGGGTACCTGGACCATGCAGGGCCCAGCCTGGGGGATTGTGCAGGGCCCAGCGGCCCCAGCTGATGGCGTTTTGTACCCTCAGCCTGCCTACACCTGCCTGAGAGAGGCTGGCTAGCCGGCTTCCTGGACTGGGCCCTGGCCACCATCCCTCAGTCCTTGGACTCCTGCCCCAGCCTCTTGTGTTCTCTTCTGGGCACCCTGCTTGCCAGCCTCCAGGATGGCTAGCCCTTGGCTCTTGTGCTGTTGCTGACCCCACTGTCCAGCTTCTCTCTCCAGCTCTCAGCCCTCCCCCATCCCCCAGCCCTCCAGCTCCGGCTATAGGCCTGAGCTATCTGTCCCTGACTGCTGGCCCTGAGTTCCCCGGCCTCCCCCCTCTACCCCCAGCTGCTCCTGAGTTTACGCCTCTTTTCAGTTCTGTGGCTCTCTGGGTCCTGGGCCTGAGCCTTTCTTTCCTGAGGACCACGGGACCAGGCGAGGCTGCCCAGTCTGAGGGAGTGGGCGCCGGCCTCCCTTGAAGGCTGCACAGAACTCCAGTGTAGGCCAGAGATGTGTCTGGAGGCCCCCGGGGAGGGGGCCAAGGTTGCCCGGCCAGCTGCCGCTTTGTTCGGGCCTCCTCCTGACGCCCCCGCCTGTGTGTGTGGCTGGTCTTCCTGGCAAAACTCTTGGAGCAGCTTGAGCTGAAGGGGAACATCCATTGTGGCCGCAGGCCTCTCCTGGCCAGCCTTGGCCCCTTCTCTGGCTGGGCATTTGCTGGCCACGGCCTCTCTGCGGAAGGTCACAGGGAGCAGAGTGTGGGGAGGGGTGACCTGGAGCCCCAGGCCACCGGAACACTCCGAGTCCATACGGGGCTCCCGAGCTCCTCCGGGAGAGGCCATCCTGCTGAAGGAGGTGTGCTTGCTGCCCCGTCGCTGGGCAGGGCTCCCGTTCCCGGGAAGCTTTTCACTGAGGTTCAGCTTTAGTCACTGTGAATGGAAAGGCAGCCTGGGAGGTGACGGTGCTGGAGCCTCGCAGCAGAGCGTGCTGGGAACGCTTGGACGGCTGGCTTGGGGAGGAACAGCCCACGTAGGTGGTGATGGGCAATTTCCCACTGTGCTGACGTGGCGCCACCCAAGGGACTCCCGCATGCAGAGCTGGGAAGACGCACTGCAGCACCCCAGTGTACTGCGAGCCTCAGATGGAGAAGACTCACGCAGAGGTGGTAGGACCCAGAAAAACAATTGGAAATGATGCTGGTGGAATATTTACTACTGTGCTTTGAATGTCTTATTCATCTGCCATTTCATATAATTTAATTTTTAATAATGGTGGTGTTTCACGGTCAGCTTTCTCAAGGCCAGGACGCTTAACATTCAGAGCTGGACAACTGTCCATCAGATGACCATGAGCCCTGGGCCACATGTGGATTCAGGTGAGGGTGGCCCACCCTTGCACCCAACAGGAGGGATCCTTGCTCAGGGTTCCACTTTCTCCTTCCTGGGCCCATGGACTAGGGGGATGTGCCCCCAAAGGGTTCTTCAGACCCTTGGGACGAGGGCCCTGGGATTCCTGCCCAGATGGCCCCCTGATCACCTATGATTTCTTCTCACCTGCCCCTCTCCTGAGGTGGGCTGTGGGTGGGTCAGGGTGGCCACGGGTGACTATTTGTGCAGGGTGTGGACCCAGGTTGGTCATCTGGAATGTGGCAGCCAGTATCACCAGGTTATGTCCACCCATGATCAGCCAGGCTGGGGCCGGGAAGAAAAGCATGTGGCTGATTTTGTCAGGGAGTTCCCAAGGAGGTTGAGAATTCTAACTTTGAATCTGGATGTCCAGGTCAGTGGGAGCTTTATTGAAATGGAGGACAGAACACCTGGATGCATTTAACAGTTTATCTGATGACCAGCTTTTAAGCACATCGACCTAGAACATGGACCCACCCATGCTCTGCTCTGGGCCTGCCAGCATCATGGGCCAGAGTAGGGGTGCTTCAAAGGAATCACACAGGGTTCAGGCTAGAGGAGAGAAAAGGGTCACTGCCCAGGGTGCACTAGGTGTCCAGGCTGAGGGTGGGTGATGGGGTCCCCATTCAGCAGATCTGAATGGCGCAGTGTTTGGTGGTTTTGTCTAAGAAATTTGGGCTGTATCCTTGAAGGTGGTGGCAGTCAGCAGGCAGGACTATATCTCTTCCCTGTGATCAGGGGTGGACACCGGTGCTCAGAGAAGTCAGGCAAGTTGGTTGGGGTCACACAGCACATGCAAAGGGCTGCAGAGCAGGGGGGGGGGAGTGCAGAACAGGAGCTGGATTCCTCTTGCTTCCTGGTAGCAGCTTCCTCTTGGCATGAGGGCTGTTCTCCAGTGGTGTCTTGTAACAGCTAACGGCCTCATTCAGTCTAAGCCCTATGATTTATTAATACCAGGTGGAAATACTTCGAAGGTCCCATAGCTGCTGTATTAGGATTGGGCATGAGTCGAATGCTCACAGAACCATTTGCCTCACATGAAAAATACATAATGGTGCTGAGAGCTTTGCATGATGCCCAGGGGCGTGTCTCCCGCTGTGGGGAGCCCTCGATGCCCGATGCGCGCGGCTGAGCAGTTCCGTGCCTGCGAGTGCAGCCTTGGGATCATCCTGGCAAGAGGAAACTGGGACCCTGCCGGCTCCCTTCACTCCACCTTCAGCTGCAGGTGGGACATGTGCTTGGGGAACTCCACTGAGCAACTCTTGGGGAAAACCAGAATAAAACTGTTTTAGGTTCCAACTGAAGGGGCTTCTGGGCAGCATCATCCAGGGGGGAGTCTGTCTGTGGGATCCATTGAGTGTGGCCAACATGGCCAGCAAATGACTGAGCGATGGACCTGCCTGTTTTGGACTGACTTGGTGCCACATTGGTCCAGGCTGGTGACAGTACCCTCTGCTAGGGCCTGTGGTTATACAGATACATGGCCTTTGGCAAAACTTGTCTCCTCTGAGATTCGAGGCTTAGACAGGAAATTTTGCCTGAAGCAGGACAACTGTAGATGGGTCTTGAGCTCCACTGAACAGTGCTCTGGGAATTTGGATTGAAGCACAAGATGTCCATAAGTTCCTATAAAGTACACCCAACAAACTAAGCTGGGTTGATGGACAGATGGACAGATTAGTGGTGAAAGACCTATAGCCATTGTTAACTGTTGAATCCTGGGAGTGGGCAAATTATTATTATCATTCATAATAAAGTGCTGGAAAAAAATCCACCCGTGTTCAGACACAGTGTTCTCTCACCTCCCCTGGGGATGAGCCTCCCAGTTAGGAGGGCAGGGAAGGAGCTGGGAGAGGAGCTGGGGTGTGTGGAGCTGGCTGCTGCTCCAGGTCCATCTGCCTGTGTCACTGGCCTGTGAGATTTTATACCTGGGAACTGACTCCTACAGACCAGGGCTGGCAGGCAGCAGGGAAGCCCCAGCTTCATGTCCCCAGGGTCTGGGTACAGTTGGTGGTCACAGTTGACCTCAACTCCCACCCTTCTCTCCCTGTCCTCTCTGCAAGAAAGCTGCATCTGAACCCAGGCCTGGTGTGATGCTCTGGGCCCAAAGCCCATGGCTTGGGGACAGTTGCACAAGGGCTAGTCTTTCCACACTGGCACAGGTAGTGACGGCTGTTGGCAGGTTGGTCACTGCCCGCCCCCTCCCCCCCAGGTTTGACACTTCTTTGGCTATCAGAGTATGGAGGCAGGCCCTGTTGGGGGTCTGTGCCTCCTGGCCTGAAGGTTCAGCGCTCTCCACATGAGCAGCAGCAGGATGATGCCTCTCTCCAGGGCTGTCCTCAGGCCAGCATCCCCCACCCCACCCAAGCATTCAGGGCAAGTCCTGAAGATAAACACGTGTCCCAGGGCTGCAGTGCCTGGAGCCGGCCTTGGAGGGGAGTATCCACTTCCTTCCTGCTTCCTGGAGATGCGCTTTGACCCCCACTACCCTCCATGCCTCAGAGGCTGCATGGTGCCACCTTGTGATCCGTGTGTGGCCTCAAGCCCCTCCTCATCCTGCCATGCTTTGTTGGGTGTGGTGGGAACAAAGGGACCTGGATGGGGTTCACAGCACATGCTGAGTCTCAGAGCCTTGAGCCCCCCGCAATCTGGCTCTGCCCCCACCCAAACAGCATCCACCACTTGCACACAGTGGGACCAAAGCATTTTGATGGAACCGCATGTGCGGAGCAGTCAGCAGTGGGGTCCTCCCACTGGCTCGCTTACCTGGATGCTCCTCTTCATCTTGGGGAGAAGAAAGCTGGGCTTGGGCATGGCTGAAGGAGGGCAGAGAGCAGCCAGCTTGTCCAGTGTACCCTTTGCTCTCTCTCTCTTTTTATTTTTTAATTTTTTTTTTTTTTGTTGTTGAAGATGGGCACAATACCTTTATTTCATTTATTTATTTTTAGGTGGTGCTGAGGATGGGACCCAGTGTCTCACATGTGCTAGGCAAGTGCTCTATCACTGAGCTACAGCCACAGCCCCGCTCTGCTCTTTCTCGTGGATGGCTTCAGGTGAGGTCTGATCTTTCTCCTCACCTGACCCCTGAAGAAACCAGATGTGGCAGCCCTCCGGGTTGGTGTGAGGGCCATAGGGACCTGGGTGTCCTGACCCTGCCTTCAAGCATCCCAAATAGTACTGGAGGGGTTCCTGCGTTTTGTTCTGGGTTTTGACTGGGCCATCCTAGATTAGGAGCAAGGTCCCTGTTGCCATGAGGCATGGCCAGTCTGTCTCCTTTTCTGGGAATTGCCTGTTCTGTCCCTTGGAGAGAAACATGACTTACACTTTTAGAAAAGCTCTGCCCTGCCCCTCTCCCCAGTGCCGGCCACAGCTATGCTGAATGAGCCCTTGTTGGCCAAGGGCAAGACTCACTTTGAAAGGAGCTGTGTGCAGAGCCAGGGCCCAGAACAGCAGGCAGCCGCCTCCCAGGGAGAGAACTGTGAGGGTCTGAGCCAGGACGCTGAGTCATGGACAGGGGAGGGGCCAAGAGGCCTCTGTCCCAGCCCCGTGGGGCGGTAGCCACCTTGCTGGACCTCAGTTTCCCCATCTTCTGGGTTTGCAAGCCACGTGTGCCGGCTGCAGGTTCTCCCTGGGTCTGTGCCCCAGGTTTCTGTCTCCCAGAGTCATCCACCATGGGGGCATTGTCCCTGCTCCCACTGGAGCCTGCCGGGCCAGGTGGGGGTACCGGCTGTGTGGAGGATGCCACCCTGCCCAGTGGTCCCATACCTGGGCTGCTCTCCGTGCCGGGCAGGGGTTCCCGGTGAAGGAAGGCTCTGTGTCCCCGCAGCCTCCTGGAGGGTCAGGGCCAGTGTTAGATGCGCAGTGTTGGGGTGAGTGTGGATGGCCCTGCCTGCCGCTGTCCAGTGCTCAGAGCAAGCTGCCATCTGCTGACAATGTGCTGACAGGTGCTCAGGTCTCTGACACCATCCGTCAGGCGCGATGTGCAGGGGCAGCTCTGGCACGGACAGTCCCCGTTTCCTGGCCCTCGCCACCTCTGTTGGAGCGGAGGCCAACCCCCCTGGGTGAGGGGGGCAGCGGGCCCATCTGAGGCGCCCCTGGATCTGCTCCTGGTGTTGGCAGGGCTGATGATTTCATCAGGCTGATGGGCAGTAGGCGTTTCACTCAGGAATAAGAGAAAGTGGTCATCTCTCTCTATCCCCAAATATCTCAGTTCCTCACAGACCTCAAATCCAAGCCTGAAGCCTTAGGGGTGTCCCCTGCCCCTGTGTATCACCCCTTGCTGTGGATTTCCTGGAGGCTCACCTGGCAGGGTGGCCTGGGTCCTAGGGGCAGAGGAGTGGGGCCTGTGGTGGTCTCAGTAAATGCCAGTGCTCCCATTATTCACAGGGATGGGGACCTCTGCTCGTGAGGCAGTGGGAACAGGGTAGAGCCATGGGCAGAAGAGAGACCTCAGAGCCAAATGTCTGGGCTCCATCCCACCCTGACCCAGGGAGTGATGGGACTTCTGACTCTGGGAGGCTCTGCAGCCTCTATACTTCTGCCTGGGACCTGCAGAGTGTATACAGCCCTCAGTCACAGGGTTGTGTCAGAACCTTGGATAAACTCGGTTTTGTGGGTTTTTTTTTTTTTTTTTTTTGGTACCAGGGATTGAACTCAGGAGTTCATTGCCACTGTGTGGTTACATTCCCTGCCCTTTTGAAAATTTTAATTTTTAGACAGGGTCTTGGTGAGTTGTTTAGGGCCTCATTAAGTTGTTGAGGCTGTCCTTGAACTTGCGATCCTCTAGCCTCAGCCTCCTAAATCACTGGGATTACAGGCCTGTGCCATGGCCTCTGGTGATAGGCTTGTGTTTTTATTTTTTCCACAGGGGAGTACCAGGGATTGAACTCAGGGGCACTTGATCACTGAGTCACACCCCCAGCCCTATTTTGCATTTTATTTAGAGACAGGCTCTCACTGAGTTGTTTAGTGCCTCACTTTTGCTGAGGCTGGCTTTGAACTCGTGATCCTCCTGCCTCAGCCTCCTGAGCTGCTGGGATGACAGGCATGTGCCATTGTGCCTGGCTGAGTTTGTGTTTTAAGGGCTGCAAGAGTCCTGGCACCTTCCAAGGGCCCATCAGGTAGCTGTCTAACTTTTACTGACATCTGTACTGGGCTTGGCCTCTCTTGGGCAACAGGGCTGGCTGGCAGAGGTCCCAGGCAGGTGTTGAAGAGATGCCCTGGTTCCTGGGCAACCCACTCATCCACGGAAATTTCTGAGCTAATCTGGGCTCTCCTCTTCCTTCTCCCACACCTGTGCTGAGAGCCAAGGGCTAGTAGCCTCCCCTGGCCTGGCCAAGCTGGTCGAGAGCACAAAACTGGCTCCTGTGGTGTGGTTCCATCTCCTGGACACTGTCCTGACCCAGCTCACCTCCTTGGGGATTCGTATCCTCCTCTAGTGTCCAGCTTGGTCAGAGCATGGCCTAAGCCCCTGCTGTCCCTTCACAGCTGGGCTTGGGTAGATGTCCCGGAGGAGGGTCCCGGGCTGAGGAGACCTTTATGAAGACCCTTTGTGCAGCCATGGTGGAATCCTGGGCTCCCAAGGGTCCTTCCAGGGGGAGACATTCAAGTTTCCCCCCACTCTTGCCAGCCTCAGTCGAGTTAAAGACCTAGTCGGCCATGGAGAGATCTTGCTCAGGGGTTTGGCCTGGGAGACTCTGCTCTATCCACTGCTCCTGTTTGACAATGAGAAAGAGACCTGGTGGAGGTGGATAGAGAACCGAGAAGAACCTCACTACCCACCCCCAAAATAAATCATAACAGAACCATCAACTTGCATATGAAGCTTTGTACAGCTTTCCCTAGGTCTTTCTGCCCTTTGGTCCCTGGTGGTGAGAGGTGGGTTGCTTTAGGAAAACCTTCCACCTAGGGGTCCCCCTGTTGAGTGTTCCTTGATGAGGGGGGTATGCAGTTGTCTGTGGTCCAGATGTCCTTTGACATTCCCTGGGGAGCTCACCGGGGCTTTGAGGGAGCAGGGTGTTGGAGAGACAGTGAACCCTGCATCCAGTGCTGCTCCTGTAGTGTCCTGCTTGGTGAGGGCACAGCCTGAGCCCCTGCTGTCCCTTCATAGCTAGGCCTAGGCAGATGTCCTGGAGGAAGGTCCCGGCCTGAGGAAACATTTGTGCAGACCCTATGTTGCTGTGGCTTCTCTGGGACCCTCCCTGGCTGTGTCCCCAACTTTTCAGGAGGCAGGCCAGCCTGGAGTGTCCAGAGGCTTTGGCTTTGGGGCCCCACAGTCTCCATTGACAGCAGAGCTGGTAGCCATTTTGGAGCAGAAACACCCAGGGCTTTGATGGTGTCCACTGGGAACCTGGGAAGACAGTAGTCTTCAAGAGGTGGAGGTCCAGCCCAGAATACAGATTGCTGTTGAGATGGTGGCCCTCACTCCAGCCATGGGTAGGGACCCAGGGCTTACCCCTTGTTTCTGGAACTGCAGTGAGAAATGGGCAGCAGACTCTGGGTTGGCCCCCCCACTCTCAGACCTGGACAGAGGGACAGCTGGCTGGTCTAGGCCCCAGCTCCTCAGTGTGGGTCCAGGTGGGTCCTGCCGGCCTCATCAGAGGATGCCTGGCTTCAGAGGAGCCAGGGCCTCCCCATCCTATAGCTCTCTCCACTGTCCCTGGCAGCACTTGGGCCTGGGCCACCTGGGATGCCTGGAGAGGAACAGGACCGGGGGCACAGACCCTTCCTGGCCTGAGCGGGGTTGGGCCCCCACCTCATGGCAGTACCCCAGCCTCATCCAGGGCATGGTGATGGCCAGGGTACTCCTGGGCCTCCCACAGTTGGGAAGTGAACTGGAGGAGGGAGTCCTGGCCTCCAGGCCTGCAGTGTCAGCCCCCGTGGCCCTCCCAGGCCACGCGCCTGGCGGAGAGCCCTCCCGCTCACTCCTGGCTGCCCCCAAGCCTGGACGCGAGAAAGGGAGAGGGGCAGGGTTCCAGGAGAACTGAGCCAAGGGCTCCCTGGACAAACTGGAGCTGCCTCTGGCCAATTGGGATGAGATTCCAGAAAAACATCCTGCTCTCCCAGCCGCCTCGGCCTCCCACAGGCTCAGAGGTGGGTGGGGAGGGGCCGGCAATGATCTTCCCTGCCAAGACGGAGAAGTGGCCATGGTGGCAAAGAACACACTTCTGTCCTGGGATCAGGGACCAAAGCCAGGGCAGCCAGCCAGCCAGCCCAATGTCACACCAAGGTGAAGGATGAGAGCTGCTGTTTGCTCATCCCTGAGATGGGAATAAGAACTCTAATGCTCAACTCTTGGGCAAAATTATTATTAATGGTAATCTACCATCACACAGCAACGTAATGAATATTGTTAAGTTTAAGTAGCTGCATGCTCTGAAATAAACAGGATAAGGAACAGCATTGTTTTACATTGTGTGTGTGTGTGTGTGTGTGTGTGTGTGTGTGTGTGAATTTCTTGAACATTTGGCTGAACACAGCAGCTGGGTTCTCACACCTGCTTTTGTGTCACTCTGGTGAGGTGACATGTCACACTCTGGAAAATTCCCCTGCCAGCCATATGTGGGCAAGAGTCAGGACAGGAACAAATTGGTATTATTGTTGCACACAAGAGAGTTTGATCCCATGGGTCCCCTGAATGGATCTCTTGCAACATTTTGAGAACCACTATGATAAAATATTATAAATATTTAATCAATATTACAAAATATTGATTAACATTAGAAAAGGAAGAGAAAATGGGGGAAAAAAACAAGAGAAGATCAAAAAAAGTATGATGTGGAAAGAAGTACCAGGATGCCACACTTCATCCAATGATGCCAGTGTTTACAATAAACGTAAATGGACTAAACACTTGTGCTGGTGCCTTGGGAAGGATGTGCCTCTAATGGGGAATGTCAGGCACTGTGTGCAGTTGGACACGTCTTTGGAATGACACACTTCCCCTAGATGTCTCCAGCCTCTGTGTGCTCTGCTCTTTGCAAGCCTTGGGGACCCAAACATGATTCAGACATGGCCTTTACCTTCAGGTATGCGTGTTCTCATGGGCTACTCCAGACTGGGCTCAGAGAACTCTCCCTTCATGAGTTTATGTGACCTTTGTTGGTGTCCTCCTCAAGCTGGCCAATGCCTCATTTAGTCTTTGAGGCCCCATGCAGAAGCTGCTGCCCCTTGGAGAAACTAGGCCCTCCCACCTACCCACTGCAAGCTGGAGGCAATAGTGGGACCCTGATCCCTGCTCCCTCTTCACCACCAAAGTCCCCTTTGCCCTGTAGTCTCCAGAGTTGGTATGTCTGTGGTATCTGTGTGGTCAACTGCCTATAGGCTCCATGGAGGCTCCACAACATGTATCTCCTTGTGTGACAAGAACTTACCTGGTGCCCCTCCAGTCTGTGTTTGATTCTCTGTTTGACTCGTCTTCCCTCTCTGCTTAGGGGGACTTGAGAGCAGCTGCTCCCTGGCCATTTCTGTGTCCCCAACATCCAACACAGGGGTCTCTCAGGAGTCTGTGGTCTACCCAGTACCTGGGGGTTCCTTGACGTATAGCAGTGTCACTCCCTCTTCTCCATGCACATGTCCATGTCCAAAGTCCCTTGTTACAAAGACATGGTCAGGTTGGATCAGGGCCCACCCAAAAGACCTCGGTTGAATTTCACAACCACAGGAAAGATTCCCACCCCCAAATAAGGTCACACATTGGCTGAGGACCCAATTTGCTTTTTGGGGGGACACTGTTCACCCATCATAGCTGGGTCCTGCCTTCCCAAGGACACCCCCCACCTCATCCACACAGGTCTCTGCTCCCCTGCCCAGTATAGCTTCTGCCACCATGTGTGGCTATGTGAACTAGGCACGCTGCACAGGCTCTCTGTGCCCTGGTCTTCTCATCTGTGAGGTGAGGCCACAGCAGACCCTGATGTGGAATCCTGCGTCTGCATCTCCAGAGTCTTGGGGGAGTTGAAAGCTATCCAAGCAAGACAATGCAGTGACCATGGAGTGGCTTTGTCCAGAGTGACCTCCTCCTTGCCACCATGTCACTGCAAAGTGCAAGGAGGGAAGGTTGCTGGAGCGTGGGTTCCCATCAAACCATGAGTGAAATGTGCACAGGTGTCTGGTGACAAGGTACCTGACCTTGATGGTGAGGATGACACACCCATCAGGCACCAGCAGATGGGAAAACTGAGGTCCAGAGAGTTCAAGCAATTGCCCACCATTACCAGGAGGTTTAGGCCTGAGTGAGGCTCAGCCAGGTGGACCCAACCCAAGCCTGGGACTCTGTCTTCTGCACCCTGTGCTCCTTCAACTCCTTGGGAAGGAGAGGTGAGGTAGCACCTGGTGTTCCTCACCTCCCAGTGAGTTGCTGCTGACTCTTCCGCCTAGGAGTTTCCCTGAGAGGGCCCTTCAGGTATGTGGGTGGAGGAAGCTGGGTGGACATCTGACGGTGGGAAGGGTGAGAGGAGGGGTCTTCATGGTGAAAACAAGAACCAACCCCCTGCCTCCTACGTGGTTCAACTGACACAACTTGGACCCAAAGTTCTCAAAGGCATGTGCTAAAGGCCTCATCCCTAGTGTAGTGCTATTGGAGGTGATGGGGCCCAGTGAGAGGAAGTGAGGTTGTGGGGTTCAAGCTGGAGGCAATAGTGGGACCTTGATCCCTGCTCCCTCTCTGTGCTTCCTGGCTGCTGTGCTCCACCAGGAGCTCCTACTGTGATGTCCTGCCTGGCCACCATGGACTGAAGTCTCTGAAATCAGAGCGAACCTTTCCTGCTTTAAGCTGATTTTCTCAGGTAAGTTACAGTGTTGGAAAAGGGATATTTTTACTTGCTTTCTATCAGTGGCCCCTGGAGCACTGGGACTAGAGGTCTTCAAGTCCCTTCAATGGTTTGCTTTAGTCAGTCTTTTCACTGCTGTGACTAAAGGATCTGACAAGAACATTTGTAGAGGAAGAAAGGTTTATTTGGGAGCTCACGGTTTCAGAGGTCTTAGTCTATAGAAGGCCAGCTCCATTCCTCGGGGCTGGAGGCGAGGCTGAACATCATGGTGCCAGAGTGTGTGGGAGAGAGTGCGGCAAGCAGTTCAGGGGAGGATCAGAAAGCCTAGATAGTGACTCCACCCACCAGACACAAATATACTCCCCAAAGCCACGCCCCTAGGGATCCACCTCCTCCAGCCACTCCCCACCTGTTCCCATACCACTCGGTTAAACCCAATCAGGGCATTAAATCACTGATGGGGTTAAGACCCTTACAACCCAATCATTTCTCCTCTGAACCTTCTTGCACTGTCTCACATGTGAGTTTCTGGGAGACACGTCAGATCCAAACCGTAACATGCTCCATCTCACAGCCAGGAAACCAAGGCAAACGGATGCAAAGTAGCCTGCCCATGTTTCATATCACTAACTGTGGTCAGAGCAGGGATCCCAGCTCAGGTGTTGCAGCTACTGGACAAACACATACCTCTTGGCCATTCACAGGTATGATCTCACCACTTGGTGATGTGACATCCTGGGCTCCTTTCCTGTAAGGCCTGAACAGAGTCACTCTGCTTTCCCTGTGATGTGTTCATAGGAGACTCGTGTGGCTCAAGACATCTGCCTCACCATTTCAGACATTGATGACTTACAAAAAAGATGGGGAATGAGTGAACTATTGTTGAAGGTTGGGTTCCTGGTGGGCAGAATCTTTCTAAATAAGGTGACCTGGGGACAGTTGCCCCAGGCTCTGCTGGTTGCTCCAGTCCCTCCCGCACAGATGCTCTGGGTGACTGCAGGCTGCCTGAGTCTGACTGGTGTTTAGCAGTGGAGCCTTTTCCCTCTGTCCTGATGGCCAGGGCTGATTCAGAAAGGACAGACCCATGGACTCATCTAGACCTTGTTTGCCTTCTGCAAAGTTTACCTAGAAAGAAAGGAGGGCAGTAGCTACCTGGAAAAAAAAATCTACTCTCCTGAATGCTCCACCAAATCCCTGCTAGATTCTGGGGGTGGCAAATGCTGTTTTAAAGCTGCAAGAACAGTTGATAGGAAAAGCATCGTTGGCAAAGATCCAGGCCATGAAGAGCTGAGTGTCCTGTCCAACTCACCAGCTTGGGACATGAATCTATGTCCATCTTCAGCCTAGGTGTTTCTACAGGGTGCAGCGTGGCACGGGGTCGTGTGCTGTGCTACGTCATGTGGGGGTCTTGTATGGTGTGTCATGATGTCATGGTGCGCTGTGCTGTGTTTTGGTGGGTATGGTGTGCTGTGGCACTGTAGAAGACAGCTGCCTGGCACAGGAGTAGGAGGGGTGCTGTTGGTGCTGGGGGGCACCCCTTGGCCAAACTTGCCTTTGATCAACTGTGGGGTTTGTCTGAGGGTGTCTAAAGAGTTCTCCACCTCTGACTCTCCCTGTGCCTTCCTTGCTGCTGAGTCTGATGATTTTCAGTGATTGCACAAGGGGTCTCTGGTTGTGGTAGTGTCAGCCCCAGGGCCTCCATCCTCCAGGAAATGGACGGTTGCTTTTCACTCTCTGGGTCCTGGCTTCCAGGAGTCCCTCAGCCTCCTTTCTCAGAGCCTCCATCATGGGGAAGCACTACAAATATGCCTTGCTCTGGGGCTCTGCCTGTAGACAGCTGTGCCCCTGACGCCTTCAGCAGGTCTTCTCCAGGTTTGGCTGATGGATTAGATGAAGCAGCCACTGCAGGGGACCCTGCTCTGTCCACCTGCAGGACTGAACAGACAGGCTGGTGTGAGCCCTGCTCACCAGGTATCATCAGTTGTGGTTCAGAGCTGGGCTACAGGGACAGCCCCTCCTTGTCCCTGATGGTGGTGATGGAGATGTTGGCCTGTCCCCAGAGCAGAGCCTCAAGACTCTGCTGAGGCTGACATGCCCAGAGGCTGCCCAGCTGGAGCACCTGTGCTGTTACCTTGACTGCCATCAGTGTCTTCATAGCAGTGTTCTCTGTCTAGGGAACAGGCGGCCCCACCTGGTTCTATTTGCTCACCTGGAGTCTGTGGGGACCCTGGGGCTCAGAGCCATCCCTGTGGACCACTTTGACTGGCTCATCTTCTCTTACATGTGAGCTGGAAGCCCCTCCTGACTGACTGGCTGGCTCTGTGTGTCTGACTCCTGGCACAAGCCTACCTAGAGCAGGTTTTGGTGTCCTGCTGTCCCTCAGGGGAGACTGCATTCTTCCAGGCCCCCTGGATTAGTCCAGGCATCAAAATTGGTTCCTGGGCTTTCAAATTCCTCAGTCTCCTCCAGAATGGTGGGAGGTCCTGGACAGCCTTGTGTCTGGGTGGATGGATTGAGGATAACATATGGACAGGGTCACTCTTGATTGCAGGGAGTCCAGCTCAGCTGCCAGGAGAGCTTGGGTCATGTGCTGCCTGGAGTCTTCTGCAGGGGCGGGTGGTCACAACAACCTTCTAAGAACTTACAGGGCCCTGCCACCCTCTTCCCAACCTCCCACTGCCTCACTGTTGACCCATAGGTTGTGGTCAACCTAGGGCTCCTGTGACTCAGATCCCCTGGTGCCTCATTGGCTAAGGCCTGGGAACAGCCTCCGGTGACCTCCACAGCTGCTGGTGCCTCCAGAGGCAGTTCTAGAGCCCCCTCTTGGAGGGTTTGCCATTCCCCAGCTGTCTCCCTGACCCCCACCCTGATGGCTTCCTCCTCTTATTTGTTTAGTGTGGTGGCTATTGATCCATTTGCCTGTTGATTATTAATCTATCAAATAATCACCTATTCATCACACATCTAATATCCATCTACCTGTTGCTTATCAATTATTTATCCATTTTCTATCTATTATTTATCTATCATCTATATGTCTAGGATCTACTCATTATCTACTTCTCTTAGACTGTGAACTCCAGGAGGGAGGGACTTTTTATTCCTTCTTCCTGTCTGTGTTCCCAGAACAGAATAAACATTTGATGTACGTTTTTTAATGAGTGAGTGGATGAATGGGTAAGTGGGTGTATGCTTGGGTGGATGGATACAATTGATGGGTTTACAAATGGATGGGTGGACAGATGGATTGGTAGATGGATGGATGGAGGGATGAATGAGTGAATGGATGGGTGGGTGAAGGGATGGATGGGTGGATGGATGGGTGGGTAGAGGGAAGGGTGCATGCGTAGATGGATGGATGGTTGAACAGATGGATGGGTAGATGGATGGATAGGTGGAGGGATGGATGAGTAGATGGATGGGTGGGTGAACAAATGGATGGGTAGATGGATGGATGGGTGGAGGGATGGATGGGTGGATGGATGGATGGGTGGATGGGTGGAGGGATGGATGGGTGGATGGATGAAAGGATGGATGAGTGGATGGATGGGTAGGCAAGTGATTGGGTTGATGGGGGACAGATGAATGTTTGCTAGCTCTCCTGAGATCCTGAGGAGCAGGGAGGAAATTTCCTTGAGTTCCTACTTTAGTTCTTCCAGTAACAAGCTGGGTTCTTGTTGTCTCTGATCTATTTTCCTAGTTGGTAACCTGAGTCACACGATGAGAAGCCATTTCCATGAACTTCGTGTTGGTTGTCCACCATGAAGCAAGAAGGGGATGGTTGCCATGTTTTGGAATCTTGGGAGTAAGAGACCCAGAGAGGGGCAGCCACAGCCCTGAGGGCAGTATCCCTGTCCTCTGACTATGCCCTGACTACTGCTCTGTCCCACCCCACCCAGGTCAGCAGGGGAAAAGAGAGTCACCTTACCCTGTGGCCTTACCCCATGCAGGGGTTCAGATTTCAGGATGTAGAAGGAGAATCATTCATTCTCTCTCTCTGCCTCTCACTCTCTGTCTTGGGAGAACTGTCTGTTCAAGTCCTCCCTCACCTGTTCTGTTGTGGACTTGTAGGACTTCCTGTAGGTTCTGAAGATTAACATCTTATCAGATACAGCACACGCGGTTTGTAAGTACTTCCTTCCATTCCTAGGTTTTCCCATTCAGTTGTTTCCTTCCCTGGGCAGAAGCTTTTTAGCTTGATGTAGTTTCATTTGTCTATTTTTGTTTTGGTGCCTGAGCTTCTGGTGTGAGACAGACATTGTCTCTCTTTCGGTGGTTGGGGATCTTGCCTCTCCCTCTGTGAGGGAGCCTGCTAATAATCAGACATTTAATTAGTTGGCACCTTAGATGTTTCCAAAATACCTTCCTTTCTTTTTTGATCTTTGGGAGCCTTGATATTCAAAGCAGGTGCTTGCCACATTCTCTCTCTGAAGACCTGTGGGGAGAACTTACCTGCCTCCACCAGGGAGAGGAGGATTGGACTGGTTCCTCCCTGGGGGCAGACACGTGCTGAACTCTTCCCCCACCCACTGCTGTCTGGAAGGCTGCTGGGTGAACGGGTGGTCTGGAGGCGGGAGGGCGGACAGGAGGCAGCAGGTGGAGCTTCTGGGGGAGAGGCTGGTGGCACAGGTCTACATTTTTTTCAAAACATCAGCAGGTGGCCCAGCCTCACTCCTCCTCTGCTGGCTTCAGAAACCCAGACACTTTTCTGCCATCCTGAGCTCTGGCCCTGCTGAGCAATGGCACCAGAGCTGCTGGGTGACAGGGTTGGGCTTCTGGGAGCAATAGGAACAGATAGGTGGGACCCAGGAAGGCAAGTCCTAGAGCTCCTGCTGCATGGTGGACATCTGGGATCTCCTGTCCATACTGGAGATCCCTAGCAGCTGGGTCACCCCCCCAAACACCTGAGAGCTCCATGCAGGGAGATGGTGTGGCCGGGTTAGTGACTGGGATGTGGCATCATGGTGGCCCATGGTGGCCTTAGGAGGGAGCTGTGGTCCAGAAGGTGAGTGGCTTTCACATAGCACACAGTGGCTTCCTTCCTAAGGTGAGGCCTGCTTCTGTGAATTTTTATCCAGGGGTCACATGTATGCCTCTGAAGCACATAGCTCAAGCACTTTGCTACCAGGTAAGCCAACCAGAGGAGAAAGCGACAGTTCAGGAAACAGTATACCCAGCACCCAGGAGCCCCCCAGGGCTTCCCCAAAGATGGCAGCTGCTGTGCCAGCCTCTAACCCTGCTGATGAGTCTTGCGAGCCTGATTTCCCTCATTTGCTTGGAAGGCGGCTCTGGGGGTACACTGTGAGTGCACCTGTCAGCTGGACCTGACAGAACAAATCCAGGCAGATCATGGAGTCCCTCCAAAGGTTTCTGATGACCCTTCCCACCACCACCCCTCCCCAAGCAATCTCTGAACTGATTTCCAGGTTAGCTGGTTTTGCCCCATGCAGAGTTACACGTTACCGTGATTTCCCTCTCTGTTCGACGGGAAGCTACCGAGATTTCCCCGTGGGTTGAATGTACGGGCAGTGGACTTTTTCACTACGAGGACATGCCCCCGGTTTGCTGATTCTTTCTCCTGTCAGCAGACATCTGTGTTGTTTCCTGATTTGGGCTCTTATAGATGACACTGCTGCGAGCATTCTTGTGCAAGGGTTTGTGGCCGTTCGTCTCCATTTCTCCTGGTTAAATACTCAGCCGTGGAACGAATGCTGGAGGGCAGATGTGTATTTAACTTTTTAGGAAACCACCAAACCATTTCCCAAAGAGCTTACAGCATTTTTCACTCCTCCGTGCCTCACTTCCAACAAGGAACTGCCCTGAACCTTGTACTGCAGGAGGGCCACAGGCCAAGGTCTTTGATATAGGTTGCAGGCGACTGGTTGACCCTGAGGCGTGAGGACATTTTCCCAGAAGCTCAGTGCAGCCTTCTCCCTCATCCTTGGGCCCAAGGACTTGCTTCTCCAGTGGTGCTGAGGGTGTCCCTGTCCCCGCTATCATCAGAGGTTTCTGCATCCAGGTTTTCAAATTCCTTGTTGGGAAGCGTCAAGAGATCAGCTTGTGTATCAGCCTCTGTGAGGAGCATGGGACCACCTTGCCAGCTGTCCTCTATAGAGGGGGAACCGAGGCCTGGAGAGGCTATAAGACTTGCTCTATGCCACAGAGGTGTCAAAATGCACCTGTCTGTGGAGCTGCCATGTATAACTAATTAGAACAATAGTCATATTGCACCTATCTGCCCTGTACATGTCCCATGTCCCAGGGAAGTCAAACTACCCCTCCCCAACCTTTGCTTTTCTCACTCTGTGGGGGTAGGACCCTGACACATCTTCCCTTCCCTGCAGGCAGGAACCCTTTATATTTTTTGGTACTAGACATTAAGCCAGTACCCAGTGGTGCTTAACTAGTGAGCCACATCCCTAGCCATTTTTACATTTTATTTAGAGACAGTGTCTCTCTGATTTGCTTCAGGACCTTGCTAAGTTTCTGAGGCTGGCTTTGAACTAGAGATCCTCCTGCCTCAGCCTCCCGAGCTGCTGGGATTACAGATGTGCACCACTGGACCCGGCTAGGCTGGAACCCCTGATTCACCTTTGGCCAGCAGAGTTCTCCATCCCTGGCTACGAGATTGGTTCAGCATGGAGACCTCCAGGGATCGGACTGACCTCCTGGATGGTTCCCTTGCTTCTGAAATAGCCCATAAACCTGGACCTTAAGATGATCAGCTGCTCCACCACCAAGCAGAGGCTGCCTGAAGATTAAGTTGCTGTTAGAGAAGAGCCAGCTGATACCTGGAAGGAAACACAAGGACCAGGACATCACGTGGACCCCTGTGTCCACCTGTGCCTGAAGTCTGGTCTATGTCAGGGGTTTTGTTAGGTCAGTCATGTGTTCTCTTTCAGCTCAGTGGTGGTGCTGGTTTCTGGGCCCATTAGTGAACATGTGCATCCGGCTAGCATGTTGACACCTGGGCTGGTGAGTGCCCAAGTCTAGCTCCACATCTGGTCTCTTCCTACAGCCTGTGGCCTCCTCTTCTCCATTTACTTTTACTGTCCCCTTTTCACTGTCCTTCAAATTATTGTCTTATTTTCACTGTCATCTTTGAGGGGATAGTTTTTTCTGACTCTCTATTTGTCTTGCCAGTGTGTTCTCTTGTGAGACCAAAGGACAGAAGCACTGACTCAATGCACCTGGGGTGGCAGGTGGGCCATTCTTTCCTGAGTCAGACCAGCAGGCTCTGACTTAGAGGCCACTTGTGGCAGGGCTTGGGTAAGGTGGGATGGAAGGCTCTGGTGACCACACTCACGTGGCCCCTCTGATGCATCCATCACCTGAGGTCTGACCTGTTTTGTGGGAATTGTGCCTCCCTGAGAAGGCACAGTGTCTTCTCACTTCTGTTAAAACAAGCAATAGCAGCTAGTTCTGCATGTGTGGTTTATGTGTGTGCACACACGACATGTACTGTATGTGCGTGCATGTCCACGTGTAGTTCAATATGTGTGCTTTTGATCGTATTCATCTCTTTCAAGGGGTTTCCACTTTGTATCTTACACATTCCCATTTTGCTGAAATTATTTTACAATAAGTGCTATTAACCTTACTGGAAAGAATTTCAATAAAAACATTTAAATACATTATAAAAGGCCAGCTAATTTAAAAGGAAAAGACCACCTAAGTTTTTTGTTGAGGTTCAGGTATGAAAACCAAAACTTGTGCAAATAGCTTCCATTTCCCCACAGGCCAATGACCTGGATCAACACGTGGCTTTGTTTATGTAATTTAGCTGTCTGGACAGAGGAATGGGAGACAGAAATCCCAGGAATTAGACCAGTGCCTTCATTGGCAAGCAGGCACACACATGTGTGTGGAAGTGCACGGCTGTTTCAGCTGCAGACTGGAAAACAGAGCGCTCCGCTGCTTTCCTGTATTGTGACACACGCCATTAGGGGACATTTTTCCAAAAGTTGGAATGCAGAAGGAGCATTTGCCTGGAGTCTCTGTGGTTGGTGGTGCACAGAGTTCTTCCATGATGCATGCTGTGATCATGGTGTGTGTCCCCAAATCCCGTCGTCACCCTCAATGGGGCCTGCTTGCCAATGAAGGCACTGGTCTAATTCCCGTCTTCCCTATGCTAAGATGATTCCTGGTTCTCCTTAGCTTTCAAGACGTTAACAAAAATGCTCAGGGATAACGTTTTATCTATGATTTCTTGCAGACATGGTGTTCATTGATCAATACAGTGTTTAAAACTGATTAAATTATGTCACAAAATATCGGTTCCAGTTGTTTCCCACCCTCATTTTATCTCACCTCACGAAGAGTGAAATAATGTATTCAGAGTATAGATAAAAATAAATTATTTAAAATTATAATGAAGTGTTTTAGATATCAATTTTGGCATATAGAAGGACACATGGTTTTTCAAAATCTGTATAAAATGTGCCTATGAAGAAACTTAGACTGTAGGTACTGGATTTAAGAGCTCAACAGCTCCTGCTATCTTGAGTATTGTTTGTTTTCTTTGGAGGAATCTGAGAGAAAGTGTGTAACCTGGATTAGGGGTCTCCTTTTTGCCATTTCCTCTACCAATCCGCCCACTTATCCATCTACCTACCCACTAATCTATCCTTCCATTCCCACCTATTGGTTCTTCTCATCTATTCATTCATCCATCCATCCATTCGCCCACCCATCCACTCATCCATCTACCTATCCACCCATTTCCTCATCTATCTATCCATCCATCTACTTACCCCCTCATCCACCCATCCTCCCTTTCTCCCTCCCTCCCTCCCTCCATTCATTCATTGACACATCTTTCCATCATTCCACACACTCATACATCCATCCATCCACTCATCCATCTACCCATCCATCTATCCATCCTTCCATTCACTAACTCATTTATCTGTCCATCCATTTATCCAACAAATATTTACTGAGCCCCTTGCTGTTCCAGGGCCTAAGTACAGAGAGTTTGTCTGATAAAAGACAGAAATGGCCTTATTTTGGGGGGGACATTACCAATTAGTGGAAGGTAGCCATAAAGCAAAACCCATTTAAATATTGTGTCCTGTTTGCCACACCACATATGGATCTGACAAACAGTGCTAAGAGAAAGAAATCAGACACAAAAGAGATTCTATTTGTATGAATTTCAAAGATCAATTACATGTTCCAGGCTTTGGAAGAGGGTACTGATTGGGCGGGGGCCTGAGGGGACTTTTGATGCTGGAAATGTTCCCTATTTTGATCAGCATGGTGGTTACACGATTGTTCATATAAGTCACCAAGCTGCTAGAATCAAGGTTTGTGCACTTTACTATACATCAACTTCAAAAAACATGAAATGAAAATATTTATGTGCAGGCTGTTCATGTGCCCTAATTTATGAGTTTTAAACATGAAATCACCAGCATTCAGCAGTTTTGATTATAAACTTGGCCATTTCATAGGCTCAACCTGATCTCTTCTTGTACAAGCCAACCATCTGATGCCTCTGGGCCTTGGTGGGAGCTGTCTCCTCTGTTCTTTTCTCTTCCTTTGTCCCTGGTTAAGTTTTCCTCCTCATCATCACAGGCTTGGAGTCACCTGAGAAGCCCTCCCTCCTCAATAAACCTAAATGGGCTTTAGTTTTCCCTTTCCATAGCTGGCCCTTGGCCCATGACACAATAGGTCATTGGTGAGTCCCCCACGTGGCTTCTCCATGGTCTGAATGTGAGACCACATTCTGCAGAAGCCCTCTTCCCACACATGCCCTCCTGGTTATGCTATGGTTGCAGCCCCTGAGCTGAATCCTCTTATCTCCCCTGAGCACATTGTGAGTCCTCACTTGCCCTGAGGGTTCTCCATCACATGATATTTCCGCAGTGGGGGAAGAAAATTAAGTGAGGAAAGCCACATCCCATCTCAGTGGGCAATCAGTTTTGAGCACCTACTGTGTGTAGGTTCTGTCCCAGATGAGGAAAGATGGGAGTGAACAAGATAGCAGCCCTACATAGCAGTCACTGGCCACAGGAACTGGAGAAACCTTGCTTCTTTTTCACAGTGAAGTAAAATGTTAAGACTTCTAATCAAGACAGATTGTGAAGGGAGCCAGATTTGCCCTCCCACCAGAACAACATAAAGACAGACAAAATACAATGGTCTTTAAGAAGTGGGGTGTCAGGGCAGGGAATGCTGGTGCTCCCTGAAAGATGGAGTGGATGGGACATCTCCTGTGAAATGCCCCTTGCCACCTGGGATGGCTGGGCACAGAGAACAGGACTGGAGGGGGACCCATGGAAACCCACCCTGAGTTGAGGAGACAAAGCAGAGTCTGGGGAGACGAGTGGCTAGAGTTCTCAGGACAAGGATTTGCATGAAGAGGAAACTCCAGATTGGCAGATGGTCCTCCTTGAGAATTGAGGCAGACAGATTGGTGCATGGGTCTGAAAAAAAATCATTCAAGGCAGGGAAAAGACCCTGGAAAAGGCTTGTGGTGGAGCCCAGCACTCAGAGCAAGGAGAAGAATTGTTTTGCCCGTCACACTGGCATGCTCCAGAATTCATGGCACTGGGGAGAGTTCTCAGGTCTAGACCCTAGAGTGGAAAATATTACCAACAAAGTAAATTTTATAATGTCTGGCATCCATTGAAAAATTAGCAGTCAGATAAATAACCAGGAAAATATGACTCATAATAAAGAGAAAATTCAATCAATTTAAACTGACACAGGTGTTAGAATTGGCAGAAGAGGACATTAGAATAGTTATTAATACTGCATCCCATATGTGTGAGTTCAACAAAGATGTAAAGGATAGAGAATAGCCCAAATAAAACTTTTAGAGATGAAAGAACTACAGTTTCTGAGACAAAAATTCATTGGAGCAGTAAAAAAAGACCAATTAGATATTATGGAAGAAAAGATTAGTAATCTTGAAGACATCAACAGAAAAAATTCAAAGTGAACCACAGAGAAAAATTTTTTTTAAATGGACAACACATCAGTGAACTTTGGGACAATATTTGTGTGGTCTAATGTATGTGTCATTTCAGTCTCTGAAGGAGAGGACAAGTGATAAGAAGGGAACAGAAAATATTTGAAGAAATAATGGTCAGAAATTCTCCAAATTTGGTGAAAAATGAACCCACAGATCCAAGAAGTCATCAGTGGAAGAAACATGAAGAAAATCACAACAAAGTACATGAAAAACTGCTCTAAATGAGTGATAGGTGGAAAAATCTCTAAAGCAGCCAGACTAAAGCCAGTGGTACATTCTATACGGAGAAAGGAACAAAAAGATGAAAGCATATTTCTCACAGAAGCAAGGTAAGATGTAAGACAGTAGAAAAGAATCTTTAAATCACTGATAGAAAATCCTGCAACCCTAGACTTTTATACCCAACTAAAATAACTTTTAAGAAAGGTGAAGTAAAGACTATTTAGATATGCAAAACCTGAAAAAATTCATCCCCAGCAGACCCATAAGACAAGAAATGTTAAAGAAAGCCTTTCAGGAAGAAGCAAAGTGATATCAAATATATGTGGATCTACAGAAAAGAAATGAAAACATCATAAATGGTAAAGGTATGGTAAATTCTTATTTAAGTCTCTAAAAAGATAGATGAGCTTTGGGAAGAATCTAGCCATGTCTCTTCTAATGGATGGACAGATCTAACACTGGTTAGAACCAAAGTACAAGTGTCTGAAATCTGGAGATGGAGAAGCATTTGTGTAACGGAGTCTGTGCAACTTGGCAGGATCATCATGGCTTTGGCATTTGAGCTGTGGGCTGAGCCCTCCCTGGGAGCCTGTGCTGAAGGACCGCTCTTCCTGAAGGTCTGGTGATTGAGTGGAGAGCACCTATATCCCAGCTCCCTGAAGTGGAAGAGCCAGTCTGAGTGTTCAGAGGCTGGTTAGTAGGTCTCATTTGCATTACCACAGACTGAGAAGCCCTTTTGAGCAGGGCCGCAGAGATTTGGGGTGTGTGCTCCGCTTTGGCTACTGCTCCATGGTGAGGATCCTTTAGGGAAGATGACTAGCAGTACTTCCCCTTCCAAAGTACTATTTGGTGCTGTTGGGATCAGACTGTGGAGTAATTTATATTCCAGGGCAACAACAGAGTGATCATCTGCAATGGCTTTGTGTGGGGCCAGTGAAGGCAAGTAAGCAGGGACTCTAATGAGGAGATCATGGAGGATGTGCTCTGTAAGTCCAGCAACCCCTGCCGATCCATTAGGCTGTGTGCACACCTAGGACACCACCCCTGGAGAGTGACAGTGAGGGGTGAATCCTAGACTTCCTGTACTGATAAGCAGTTTCCAAAACACACAGTTGCTAGGGCAATATTTGGATGGAAAAGGGAGAACACAAAAACTATGACCAGTGGCTGACCATTAAACTGCATGAAATCAGAGGTGACCCTTAAGATTGGTTTAAATGTAAAAACAGAAGGAAATAACAATGAGAATGTTAAAGGAATAAGAGAAGGAAAATTAGTTCAGCCAAATCACTACACAAAGTAACAAGTAGAAGAAAATAACACGAACAAGCCCCTGGTGTACTTCTGATGAGAACCCACATTGGCTACCATATGCTATCTGAAGTGTTCAGTTTTTAATAAGGTATTACGGGGTATGCCATGAAACAGGCAAGTGTGATCCACATACAGGAAAAGAGAGAGGAATACGAAATGCCTTCCAGGGGCCCTCAGCGCTACCCTTAGCAGACAAAAACTCAAAGAAGCTACTGAAAGTGTCAAAGAACTCCAGGAAATCAAAGCAGAGTATATCAAAGAATCCAAGGAAACCAGGCTGAACCCATTAAACACAAGCCTGACGGTGATGACTCACCAAAAGGAGAAACATTGGTCAAGAGAAATTACAAGAACCATATGAAAATTCTGGAGGTGAAGTACAAAAAAGCAACCCCCCCCCCAAAAAAAAATTGCTCAAGGGACTTAACAGTAGGTTTGAAATTGCAGAAGAATCAGTGAGATTGAAGATAGCTCAGTAGAGATTATGCAACCTGAAGGAAGATGCAGAGAGCAGACCAAGAATGCCAAATGCCACGGGACAGGAACACCCACATATGCACCATGCAAGCAAGGGCTGGGAGAAAGCAGAAATCACTTGAAGACATAATGGCTGAAACTCCCCCAATTCAATACCAAACAATCATCTACTTCCATGAAGTTCCACAAACTCCAAGTAGGATAAAATATAGAGACCCACACACAGGCCAAAAAAAAAAAAAAAAAAAGTCAGACATTTCAATTCCAGAGATAAAAAGAAAACCTTGGAAGCAGAAAGACAACAATAATTAATCACACATAAAGGAACCCCATAAAGCTAATTGCCAGCTTATGAAAAAGTGGGACGACAGACTCAAGGTGCTAAGTTGTTAACCAAGAATCCTGCATCCAGCAAAACTGTTTATTCACCAGTGGAGGTGAAAAAAAGACATCACTAGGTAAACAAACAAACACAACAGGGAAATTGACTGCAGCAGGCCTGACTCATGAGAAATACTCAGGAGAGGAAGTGACACCTGATAGCAGTTCAATCCACACCAAACCACAGAATACCTGCAAAGGTAATTGTAGGGGATAATTACACATTTCTTCTCTCTTATCTTCACTGATTTAAAAAGCAATTGCATAAAGCAATACCTATAAAATTTTACGGCTGGGCCCATAACATACAGAAATGTAATATACTTGACAATGACAAACCCTCTGGAGCAAGGTGGGGATGGAGCCAACATACCAGGAAATGGTAGAACCACCATGTGAGATGAAGAGAACCAGGTGTGATCAGTGAGGGAATTAGCATAGATACTTTAAAGACTTTTATATGCATATTTTCTTCTCTAGGCTTCCTTAAAATATAAGACATAGAATAATTTAAAGCAATAAATTGAGCATGTATTGTCAGCAGATATGTAACCATAGCATCACACAGGGATGGTATGGAGCCACACAGGACTGGAATTTCTATATCTTATTAGAAATGAGATCAATTTAATTCTGAAGTAAAATCTGACAAATGAAGAAGTAAATTATTAGCCTTCAAGCAACCACTAAAAAAACAAAACAAAACACCCCCCCACCCCGAAACTTAGAGATGTAGGTAGGTAGATAGATGATAGGTAGATAAAGGAATTAAAGGAATTAAAATGATACATTAGACTATTTCTATGAACTACAAAAGGAGAACAGAGGAATAAGACACTGATGAGCTATATAGAAAACAAAAGGTGTAAATCTAGCTGTACCAGCCATAACATTAAATGTGAATGGATTAACCCCATCAACAACTTGTCTACCTGGATTAAAAGAAAACAAGATCCAACTCACCACTGTCCACAGGAGACACATTGGATTCAAAGACACAAATAAGTTGAAAGTGAGAGATGGAAAGTGATATGCCATGTGAACAGCATGGACAGAGGCAGTGTTTTTTTTTTTTTTTTTTTTTTTTTTTTTTACCAACATCAAAGAAAATGGCCTTTAAGAAAAAAAGAGTCACTAGAAAATAAGGCTAAAATATTTACCTTCTGGCCCTTTGCAGAAAATGTTGGCCGACCTGCACTGAATGCCTTCACTAACCAAGAAGAAAGGAAGCAGGTCCGCATTCTCAGCTTCCATCTCACGAAACAAGAAAAGGAAGAAAGTCAAGGAGAAAGCACAATAAAGATTAGCACTGGAATCCAGAGATGGGAACCAGAAATACAACAGAGAAAATAAAGGAAGCCAGAAGTTGGCTCTTGGAGAAGATGAACACAATCGATAAACATCTAGATAAATGGATCAGAAAGGAGAGGAAACCCAAACACTAATGTCAGGCAGGAGCAAGGAGACATCACTACAGACTCTATAGAACTGAAGAGATGACTTGAATAGTATGAACAGCCCATGTCAATAAACTCAACACCTCCAGGAAGGACACAAATTACCAGATCCTACTCAAAAAAAAAGAAGCAGGTGCCCTTTATCTCTCTCCATCTATTAAAGATATTATATAGTAGAAAACTTCTTAAACTCATATGAAATTGCAAAGGACCTGGAACAGCCCAAACAACTTTAAAAAAAAAAGAAGAACAAATTTAGAAGACCAAAGGTACATGACATCAAGACTGTTGCAAAGCTTCAGTAATCAGGATGACCTATCAGATTCATAGGACAGAGAGAGATGAGAAAGACTCACACACGTGGACGACTGACTATTGAGAAAGGACAAAGGATGTTCTGTGAAGAACAGAGTCTTTTAAACAAATGATGCTGGAAAAATTACTATCCACCTATTTATTTCTCATATCTCTCATCTATCATCTATCCATCTTTCTATCATCTATATCTAGCTACCATCTTTCTATCATCTATCAATTATGTAACATCTATCAATCTATCATCTATTTCTGTATCGATCTAGCTACAATCTTTTTATTTACCTACTTTTTCCTTTCCTTTTAATTTATATATCATCTATTTGTTTCTCCTTATATCTATCAATTATGTATCTGCCATCTATCTATATCTATTTTCTATCATGTATATAACTCCCTATATCATCTATGTTCCATCTATCTGAACTTTGATCCATGCATTACACCACATAGAAAAGGCAAACTCAGAATAGATTATAGGCTTAAATGCAAAAGTTAAAACTATAAGACTTTCAGAAGAGCACCTAAAATAAAAGCTTTGCGAGCTTTCAGAGATGACACCAAAAGCACAATCCATAGAAAGAAACAGTTAATTTATCAGCTTCTTCAAAAGTAAAATCTGCTCTTCAAATGAAGAGAATGAAAAGACAAATCAGAGTCTAGAATGAAAGTATTGCAAATCATACATTCGACAAAGAATTTGCACTTGGAATACACACAATCTCTCGAAACAAAACTACAAACAACTTAATAAATAGTAAGAAAAGAACATACATAGATGACAAATGAAATCATAAAAAGATGCCCCACCTGATTGGTTGTTAAGGAAAAAAAAATTAAAGCCACAACAAAATACCTCTCTACATTCAGTAGAGTGGTTGAAATGAAGAAGACTGACCATAGCACTGTGGACAAGGATGTAGAGAAGCAAGAATTCTCCTACATGGTCAGTGGGAAGGTACAAAAACGTTTTGGAAAACAGTTTGGTCACTCGTTAGAAAGCCAAGTGTAGGTTTCCATGAGACCTAGCTGGTCCTCTCTTGGCATTTGCCCACTCACAAGAGGACTTGTACACAAATGTCCACTGTAACCTTATTTGAAACAGTGCCAAACCAAGAGCAACCCAAACACCCATCTGCAGGTGAATGTGCAAGTTACAGTTTGTGCATCAAGTGGAATGGTTGTCAGCGACAAGGAGGTTCAAATGTGGGAACATGGTACATGATGAGCCTCAAAGTAATGGTGTGGCATACGAAAGGCAGAGAGAGGTGGGGGCACACGTTCTGTGATTCCATTCGTGCGAAATTATAGGACATTCAAAGTAACCTAATATGGGAGTGATTGTCTTATTGGGGTGATGGTTTTTCAGGTGTACATGTAAGCTAAATTCACCCATTATATGCGTTTAATATGTGCAACATATTGAATAATTATACTTCAACAAAGCTATTCTTTTAAAGGTAATGAATACTTAAACATCACTTCTTAACTATTTTGCTCCAAAGTCTCCATCATCCCCTTGGTTCTGACTGGGGTGAGAAAGCAGTCTCAGGCAGCACAGGGACCTGGAGCACAACTGTGTTCCTGCAAGCTCTGTTTGACAGAAGGGATTTGAGCCTCAGTCTGAACCCCCTGTCTGCATTTCTGAGACTACCTAGCATATATCACCCTGAATGGTGGAAATACCATGCAAGGAGCCCCACTTTGTCTTTCTTCCCAAGTCTCCCTTCAGGATGTCTCTGGTAGCTTGAAGTTGGCCTGTTTGGAGTTGGGAGTATTCACATCATAGAAATAACAGACACCACACATCCAGGCCCCCATTGGCTGACAACATTCAGGCACTGCTACCTAGCTCTGCAGTGAGTGGGAGAAGGTCCCGTGACAGTCACATGTGGCAGAGTGAGTCTGCCCTGACAGCCTCAATCAGGGCTAGGGCTGCCATCCCCAGGCCCCTGCATGGCTTGCTGGAGCCCTTGTCCCCCCCCACCCAGCAACTCCCTTTGGGCACCATGTGCCCTGCTTAATGGCCCAGAATTGCTGCAAAAATCCTTGAATTTGGGTGCAGGGTCTGGGTTTGGGTTCTTCCTCCTCTTGCCAATTGTGAGGCTTTGAGGGGAAGCTCAGTTTCTCACCTACTGGGCAGGTGTGCTCTGGCATAGGTGGGGGGAGCTTTCTCCCCCATCAGCACTGTGTATGTTCCCTCTGTGAGATGAGGATGGGTGGTAACTGGGGCTCAGCCATCTCTGGCTCATTAGATCTATTTACTGATGCTGGCTCTATCGCGCCAGCTTCCGCCCACGGGGACTTACCCAACCTGCTCCTCCACATGGGATGAAGGTGGAGATCTAGGGCCCCCAGCTGCCAAGGTGAGGGGGTCTGGGGGGCTCAGAGGGCTGTGGGAAGGGAGCCCCAAGGCAAACAGGTGGGAAGGCAAGAGCCCACTCCCTGTTGTCATCCTAGCCTATCCCTTGGGAGCTCAGGGCCCCCCAGATGCATGGTCCCCCCACTTGGCACTGGGAAGCAGCTGCGCTTGGCTAGAGCTTGCCTCAGGGTCAGGATGCCAGCTCAGGTGGAGAGGCCTGACCCTGCCAGGTGCAGCCTGAGGTGACTCCCCAAGGCCTGGGGACACAGCCCAGGGGCGCTGAGCAGGGTGTGGACCGTGCAGCCCCCATTGTCACACCCTCCATCAGGGCCCTGGCAGAGAAATGCAGCAGACAGACACACATTCCACAGCAATGAGCGCTTCCTGGGCTTCCTGTGAAGAGCACCTGAACCTGTCCTCACTTGCAGTGGCAGCTGATAGGATGGTGGCAGCTGATAGGATGGTCACAGCTGGAAGCCTTTCCGTGGACCCAGGCAGCCAGCCTGCTGCTCCTGCAGGCTCAGCCCCACACCAATCCCCTGGCCTACTGTGTAGGAGCCCTCCCTGCCAATGGTTAGCTCTGCCCACCCAGGGAAAGGCCACCCATGATGGGCCAGGGTCTGCTTTCAGGAGCCCCATAGAAAACCTTAGGAATGAGGAGCTGGGAACCAGCTCTATCAGCTATTTTCTGCTCACTTCTTCAAGACTCCACAGACCCTGATCCTCTACCTGTGCCAAGGCCTCTCTGGACAGGGGTCCTCACTGCCTGACCCTCCATAGGCACCTGGACCCCTTTGGGCTGGAGCTCCCTGCTACCTGACCCTCGGTGCTCCATTGGCTCCACAATCTCAGATGGCTCCTCATTGTCCACATGAAGAGTTCTTCCTAAGTTAATATCCTGGCCTCATGCAGCCTCCTCTTCCAGGAAGGCCTTTGGGTCCACCCAGGGTCCAGGGAGCTGCATAAAAGCCCCATTGTCTCCCTGGTGCTCTCCTGTCTCTCTCTGTCTTCCAGGCACCCGGCTGTCTCCCTGGAGGCTGGAAAGCTCCAGCCCTCACCTCCAGCAGCACAGAGGTAAACATCCCTGATGGCTCCTGCCAAGTCCTCATCCAGCTGGCCACCTGGTTTTGGCTATATGACTTGGTAGGCTTCATTCAGCATGGGACCTGGAGCCCTTGAGGCCCCCTGAGCCACACTTGAAAGGCCTCCTTGGCCAGTCCAGGTGGATGCTGACTGTGACCTTGCTCCAGTTACCATCTTCACCTCCTGGATGGTCAACTCCTCTGTTTTGAGAGAAGCAGGCAGGTGAGAGCCAGGTCTCCAAGGAGACCTTACAGGCTAGATTCTACTCTAAAGTCTGGTGCAGGGTCCTTGCCAGTCAGGTTAATTCTCCAGAGCAACCTTAGCTTTTGGTGAGGTCCTGAGATGCCCCATCCACAGAAGAGAAGGAGGATCTCCGTCAGAGCTGGGAAGAGGCAGATTCTTGGAGGTGCCCTGCTGACAGTGGGGTGTGTGTGAGTGAGTGTGTGGTGTATCAGTGGGTGTGTGAATGTGCCTGTATGTTTGTGGAGTGCATGTATGTATGCATGTATATGCATGTATATGGAGTGCATGCATGTATGTATATGTGTGTAGTATGTGCGGGGTGTATATGTGAATGTGCATACATGCATGTGTGTGATTGTGTGTGAGTGTGTGTGATTAAAATAAAACTCCTGAGGTAGGGCTCTGGAGTGAGACAAATTCCAGATCATGGCTTATAGCTGTGTGATCTCAGATAAGATGCCAGCTCCTCTCTGCCTCTGTAAGGGAGAGTCAACCCAGCACCCGCCTCTGAGGGCTGTTGGGGACCAGGGGACAGGAAGAACTGGGAACACATCTTGTAGCATTCACTGGGCTCCTGAAGTGTAGCCAACACTGAAGTCTCAGTGGCTGAGTGTCCCTGGTATGACCACAAGGTGAAGATCAATGTTTGTCCAGCTCTGGTGCATGAGGGTGTCCAGGGGGTGCATGAGGATTGAAATTTGTTCCAAGTTGGGTGTGACTCAGGACTTGCTCCAGGCACATGGCCTGGTTGCCGTTTGGCCAGAGACACAGGGGTGGACGAGGCCTGCATGGGGTCAGGGAGCTGTGACTTGGCCGGCAGCGTAACTCACATCCTTTGATATGTGTGTCCAGCTCTGTGGCTCCTACCCCCAGGTACTGTGATGCACTTCCACCCTTGGCATGAGGCGTGGCCAGGGAAACTGCCTCACCCCTGAGATGTGGGCATGGCCGGGGCTGCAGCAGGGGGCTCAGACAGGCCTCCAAGGAGACCCTGCAGGCCAGGTGTGAGGTCTTGGCCATTCCGCAGCTTTCTGGCTCCCTCTCCCAGGTGCTTGTTGATGTGCTACTTACTGCTGGCTCGAGGCCTGGCCAGGTGACTTGCCCTGGCCCTGAGACATGAGCAGAAATGACCAGTGCCACCCTGATGTGAGCACGCAGGGCCACAACCTGTTGCCCCTTCACCTCCATTCTCCTTGGCAATGGCTTGGAGAGTCTGCCACTGAGGCCCCTGGTGGGAGGGATGACCAAAGCTGCCATGGGATAGAGCAGGAAGTTCCTTTGGTCGGGTTACACCCATGAGCCCTGGGAGTTGTTCATTTTTTTTTTTTAATTTATTGTTGGTTGTTCAAAACATTACAAAGTTCTTAATATATCATATTTCACAATTTGATTCAAGTGGGTTATGAACTCCCATTTTTACCCCGTATACCGATTGCTGTATCACATCAGTTACACTTCCATTGATTTACATATTGCCATTCTAGTGACTGATGTATTCTGCTGTTTATCCTATTCTCTACTATCCCCCTTCCCCTCCCCTTCCCTCCCCTCCCCTTTTCTCTCTCTACCCCCTCGAAGGTGAGCCTCAGGGTCATACACAATTACATATAAGAGGAAAGGAGGGGTAAGAGAAAAATAATACAAGGGAGTTGTTCATTATGGTACCAGGTTCTAGTACATTCTGGTGGATCAGCTTGCAGTGAACGAGCGCCTGGGTCAGCACAGGGCCAGGGCTTCCCCCATGCTGGCTCATTTAATTCCCCTGTGGCCTATGAGATACACCTCATTCCATGTGGGAAGCTGAGACTCCTGCAGAAACCCTGGCCTGTTGTAGACATGTCAGCTACTGCTGAGCTTGAAGTGGACTCAGCGAGTGGCTGAGCTAGGCTGGGCTCAGCGCCTGGACTTACCTGAGGGCTTGGTCCCGGGGCCACATTGGCCCTGTCATTGTTACTATCAATGGCTGGGGTTTCTCCACATATTGGCTGTTCCTGAAGACCAACCACTGATAGGACTCTCAGGCAGAGGACAACATGGGCTGCTCAGAGAAGATGAGTAGAAGGCTGAAGTGTGGGCACAGTAATTTGAAATAATTTATGGTCCTTAAATGGGTCAGCACACATTTCTAGGGTGCCTTCCACACTGCATAGGACTATAGGGCCTGGACAGCCTGGTCAACTCTCATTGCACGCAACTCCATCTTGACCATGATGGGATGACCCCCAAACTGGGACCAGCTCTGGAAGAGAGGAGGCCTCAGTGCCCATCAAGTCTCCAAGGCAGGGGAATATGGGGCTGGACCCTGTCCCCGTCCTTGGCCTGACCAAGACCTCAGAGGAGACAGGTCTCAAGTTGGTTCTGAGCTCCAAGCAGGAAGGGCCAGCAACCCTTGGGCCTATCTGGTGGAGGAGGGATGAGCTTTCCACTGAGGATAGGATGAGCAGGAGTCACCACCATGGGAACTCGAGGGCTTGGGCAGAGCTGATTCACTTAGAGGTTCCAATATCCACAGACCTTTCAGGTGCACCAGTGTGACTCCAGGAAAGAGATGAAATGCAACATCCATACCTAAGCTGTGGCCCAGGAGATGAGTTTAAGCAAAGGCAGAGATGCCACCCGGACAAGAGTGTGGCCAGACCCAGCCTCGGGGTTCAGTTGGAAATGCCTTCTCACAGGAGTCCCTCTTATATCCCTTGTGCTCTGCAGCAGGGTGACTTAAAAAGCATGAAATGGGGGCTGGGGATGTGGCTCAAGCGGTAGCGCGCTTGCCTGGCATGCGTGCGGCCCGTGTTCGATCCTCAGCACCACATACAAACAAAGATGTTGTGTCCGCTGAAAACTAAAACATAAGTATTAAAAAAAAAATCTCTCTCTCTAAAAAAAAAAAAAAGCATGAAATGGGCATTTAACTGCCCATAGAAAAGCTCACAGATCATCATCCCACAGCTTGGACAACTGTTGCCAAGTGAAACTGGACATGACCAGCTCCCTGGGATAAAGCCGACCGGAGCCTCCTGCCCCACCTTGGCCATCCAGGCTCCCTCCTGGAGGAAGACCCGCCCTGGCTCCACTGCCTCACTTTGGCTTGGATTGTTTTTGTGTTTTGGATAAATAGGTCCCCAGTAGGCTCACTGGCACCTGCAGCCTCCACCAACATATGCAGCAGTCACCAGTTACAGACCTTCTATGGTTTAGGAGCTTTAGGGTGGTTTCTGCCCTGGTGCTTCAAATCTCTTGGTGCATATTTTCTGATGAGCCTGGGCATGTGTTTCTGGGGCACCTGCGTGGCTCCTGCAATAGGCTCCTTAATAGCATTAGGAGGTGCAGCCTGTTTCCCAAAGGGTTGTGTTGATCTGAACTCACCCCCACTGGCAGTGAGAGGGTCCCCCGTTGCTTTGCAACCTCACCAATGTCTATTCTCACCTAATTTCATTTTAATGATTCCAGCGGGTGCACATTTGTCTCATGGTTTTTGAAAGAACAGGTTTTATTTTTTTTTCAGAGCTGTTTTAGATTTACAGAAAAATTGAGCAGAAAGCACAGAGAATCCCCACATATACTCCCTTGAACATTTCCCTTTGCCATGACATCTGGCCTCAGTGTGGCACACCGTTACAATGAGGAATCAGTACAGCTACATTGTTACTAACTGAGCCCTGCAGGTGGCTCGGGGCTCTCTCTCCGCACTGCAACCCAGGGGTTCTGACAAAGGCATACAGATAGATCCGCTTCCCTGCGATGGTATGGTAGGAAATTGTTCCACCCAAGACTCTGCTGCGCCAGCCCTCCCTCTCCTGGTGGCCACTGATCTTTCACTGTCTCCCTAGATTTGCTTTTTCTCTAAGAGATCTTGAACCATACAAATCAGGCCATGTCACACCCCTGCTTCAAACTATCCATTGTGCTTCTGACACATATTTGTGGATACCCTGCATTTTGCAAATGCAGTCCTTCAACACTGTTATGGTGTGACTGAGAAGGCTTGTCCTGACTCTCTTGGAACCCACCAGCCATGGAGCGTCACCAGCAGATGGAGGAGCTGGAGCCCACATGGGCTGTGCTGTGCCTGCCAAGATGCCGGTAAACCTGGAGACCGGAGAGCAGCTTCACAAGTGGCTGAGGACCTCTGCACAGATGGCAGCCCAGTGGCAGCTGGAGGGTGGGAAGGAGTTGGCAGAGAGGCTCATGGTGGTGTCCCTGGTTGTTGGTACAATGAGCATTTTTTCAATCATGTCCTGGACAGTTGGGCTCCAATCTTAGAATGCGGAGTCCTATTGGAGCATCCCATTTTAATGGGCAGACACCCACAGGTCACACGCAGGGCCTGACCTGTGCGGGGGCGGTGGGAGGGGGCTGTGCTTTTAGTGGCATGTACTCTGGGGCCTCTCTGTCTTGTGTGTGGCTGATCTGGAGCTGGGAGTTTCCCTAGCTTCTCCTCAGGGGTCAGGGGCTTTCCAGGTCACATGGTGGCCCTTGGAGAGAGCGTCTGCCTGTGGGCTCTTTCTGTGGGCCCACCTTTGTTGGGGCACCCCCCACACCTTGGTGCCACCCATATCTCTAGGGGAGGGTCTCAGATCCATGACACAAAAGGGCTTTCCAGGGCAGGAGTTGCTGTGAGAAGCACCCTCCCCAGGCTTGCAGGTGTGACTGGCAGGACTCCTGCTTCAGCCGGGGAAGAATGTATTCCTCGGGGCTGTCTTCTCTTGCTGGGCAGGGGGTCAGGAAATGCCGACCAGGGTCCTTCTCTGCTGGGTGTGCCACATGCCTGTCTCTCCTGGCCCTGGATTCCCACTGCTCCTCCACCTCTTGGAACTCTGCCCTGGTTGCTGGCATTGCTGCCTGGATTCATAGCTGTGCTCTGTGGGAGGAGCATGTAAGAGGGAGTCAGGGTCTGGGCAGGGAGTCTCTGGACATGTTTCTAGTAGGATCCCATGTGGATGGACCCCTTTACCTGCCTCAGTGAACTCATATGTCGCAGAACCTCTCTGCGTAGCTCCGAGATGGAATTCACAAATGCTCACCTGGTCTGCAAAGTGCCATAAGCTCATGGGGGCCCCAAAAGGTAGCCCAGCATCTGGACACCCTAGACACTGGCTTTGGCCTGTACACCCTCAGGGAAGTGCGTGAGGTGAAGCAGGAGAGGGAATCGAGGCAGTGCCAGGTTGCTGCGAGGTGGGGATGGGGGAAAGCAATTCTGAGTCCAGCAAGCGAGGAGGGACCTACCACTGCCTCTGGGAGCTGGTGTCCACCCCCAGCTCCCCGAGATCTGGAGATGTCTAAGGGGGCTTCATTTAGTTCCTGGAAAGGAGTCACAAATTCTGGGGTCAAAAGGAGACCAGGGAGCTTCAAGGATCTGGGTGGGAGCCGGGGGTCTCAGGGCAGCCTCTTCCTGTTGGCTAAAGTCCCTTTTCTCTGACCTTCTTTTGGTGGGGAGCCCTGGCTGACTTGGGCCCCTCCCAGGGAGGGCGGTCCTCCATTTTCTCCTCTGGCCCAGCCTCCCCAGGGCTTGCTCTGAGTGGCTGCATGACCCACCTGGGGGTTTGTGGGGATAGCTGCCCTGGGCAGGAGAGGGCAGGATTCCTGTGTGACTGGTAATTGTTTTCTGCAGCTCAGCTGTTCAGCTGCTCTTTGCTTCCCTGCTGTCCCCCTGTCCTCTGTCCCCCAGTCCTGCAGCCCTGGGAATGCTCCCCACATTATTGGTTCTGGCGGTTTTGCTACTAGACCCAGGGAAGCCAGACCAGGACTCTTCTCTGCCCAGCCTCAGTCCTGAGGACTGAGCACCCTGGAAGCAAAAGCCAGCAAAAGCCAATCTCTCCCTTCCCCACACCAGTGCGAGTTGTGTCCCTGAATTCGTGGGCTGGGGTCCTAGATCCAGGGTCTCAGAATGTGAGCTCCTTTGGAATAGGATTGTTGGAGGTGTCATTAGTTAAGACCAGGTCATACTGGAGTAGGGTGAGCCCTGATTCAACACCGCCAGTGTCTTTATACAAGGGGACATTTACATACCAACAGGGTGTGGGAGGACACGTGAGGTGAGTCCCTGAGGATGGAGGGTGGTGTGATAGGTGGGGGTGCCCGGCTGAAAGCCTACCTCTGCAGCTGGCACCTCAGAGAACCTGCGCTCCCAACACCTCCCTCTCCTGTTCCTGGAAGTCCCTGTGACTGTTGAGCTCTTTCCTCCGGGACACACTTTCCAATGCTGATCTCAGTCCAGTGTCCAGGGCTGCCCTCAGGGGGACCCACCCTCTGATCCAGGCTGACTGTCCCTTAGAGAATGGGGCTCCCGGCAGGGGGCCAGCAGCTCTGCTCCACTTCCTCCCCTCCCTTGGCTGGCCTGGGCAAGGAGGGAGTGGGGACAACTCACCCCCCCCCTCCTTGGGTGGGGCCTGGTCCTTGGGGCCATCACCTCTTATTGTACAAAGGGGGAACCTGGAACTGGAGCCAGGGAAACCCATCCAAGGTCACCAGCAGCCACACCCACTGGCCAAGAGGGACACCCAGCACTTGGCTGGCCTTCATCTCTGGTCAGCCAAGAGCCAGAGCCAAGTCCCAATTCACAGTTGGGGAAGCGCATGTCCCCATGCATCAGCCCCAGGCTGCAGCAAGGTTTGAAGAGCCCCTCACAGAGCAGTGCCTGCAAAGGGGCAGTTCTAGTTGGAGTAAGGGCAGGCCTCCCCTCCCCTCCTCACCCCGCAGCACCCATGGGTCATTCCACAGATGAAGGGTCAAGGAACAGAGGTGCTGGTGGAAGTGCCGGTCCAGGGCTGGCCTCCTGAAAGAGCTCATTCACCTGACCTGCTCTGGACAGCGGTGGGAGTCTGTGATCAGAGGCTCCACTCCAAGCTCCCCTGCAGCAGTAACTGTTGAGGAGCTCTGGAAGAAGGAAGCCAAGTGGCACTTGCTTTCCGTCCTTCAGGGCCTCTGGCACCTTTCACTCAGGCCTGGATCCAGTGTGCCACACCTGTGAGGGGCGGAGGCCACCAGGCTTCAGAGGCTGTAAGGGACTATGGAAGGGGCCACATTGGAGTACTCCTCACCCAGGGCCAGCATGGCGGCCTCAGGCCCTCAGCCATCCTGAAGGTGTGCTTGCATGTCCAGAAATCAGGACCTCAGCCACGCCAGAGCGCCTTTGGCTTCAGAGAGAGGAGGTGCCCAAAGAGACATGTGGTACCCCAGGAGGGAGCCTGCAGGGACCTACTGAAGGACAGGCAGCCTGAGAAGCAGGGAGGGTGGAGGGCCAGAGCCCACCCTGTGGAGGCTGCTCTCAGGCCTATCGGTCCAGATGTGGAGTCTGGCTGGGGAGCCCGAGCCGGGCCTTCCCCTCCCTCTTGGTGTTTGTGCGAGTTGTTTTCTGTTGCTAACAACATGATACCAGAGACTGGATAAGTTAAAAAGAAAATAAGTTTATTTTGGCTCACAGTTCTGCAGGTCTAAGGTCAAGGGGCCCCATCTTGATGGCCTTCCTGCAGGCAAAGTCCCAAGGTGGCCAAGATCATCACATGGTGAGAGAGGGAATGTGTGTGTGTGTGTGTCTTCTGGTCTCTCCCTCTTCTCACAGTCCACCAGGATTCAGTCATGGGGGATCCACCTAAGAACTTACTGAATCCTAAGCACCTCCCAGAGCCCCACCTCCGAACACCAGAGTCAGATGGATTTTCCACCTCGGAACACCACACAGTGATTAGATCTCAACTTGTAAATTCTGGGGACACTTAGGTCACAGCTAAGCCCTAGTAGAGTTATCTACAGAACAGCTGCCCTCAATCCCCTCTCCTAAGACTGGAGGGTATTCTGTCACCACCCCAGAAATGAAGCCACCCTGCATTCCATGAACTCCCAAGTTCAGCCAGGACAGGGCTGGGAGCCCAGGGACTTTACAGGCAGGTATGGCCACAACTTCTCTCTTAGTTGCACCCTGTGGACTTGAGTGGAAAATGAATTGACCATGATTTTGTGGCCACTTATTTTTCTCCTGTCCCTGGCAACATGAATTCCAGGTTGAGTTGTTCCTTCCCATCTCAGAGATGAGAACCTGAGCCCCTGTGGAGCTCTTGCCCAGGGTCACACACCAGTGAGTGGGCATGGGGTTAATCTGGGGACTGCAGCTCCCCGGCCTTCCTAGGAGATGGACACAGGCTCTTGCTAGCTCTGGAGCCATGCCAACCTCACTACCTTCCCTGAGTACCTACCTTCCTTTTGGGCAGAGCAACCCAAACCCTTGCCCACTCCAAGTAGCTCCCTGTTGGAAGAGGGTTGGACTGGACTTGAGGCCAAGTATGATCAACAGTCCTGGGTGGGGGGAAGGCCTCCACCCATGACCTCTGCTGAGCCAAGGGAGGGAGGATCACAGCCACTCCTGGGGCCTCCCCTCCCACCCCCTTGGCTGGTTCCTGTGTGCCTGTGTCGGGGTCACTGTTCTGGCCATGATAACTGATGATCCTGGGCCTGACTGGGTCAGGATGGCCTCCCCAGCCCTTCCTGACTGGCCCTACGTCAACCCACTTCCAGCCCTGGCCACCTCATCTCCAGAGAGGACGCCTCCCTGCCATCACCTGCTCTCACAGGCCACTTCCCACCCTCTTGGGTCATCTGCTTCCTGCTCCTTCAAGAAAACTGTCCACTCTGGCTTAGAGCAGAAGCCCCTACCTTCTGCCTCCTGGCCCTGTGCCGGGGAGGGTCTACCTGCCTGGCTTCTACCTCACCCTCTGCAGCAGGGTCCCCACCCGCCCCTTCCACCGGATCCCTTCCACGCTCTGCCCAGCCTCCCATTCACATTGTCTTCACCAGGAGCAGGGTGTGGGCTGGCATGGACTTCTGGACCTTCAGTGCTAATTCCTTTTCCTGATTTGGAGCCGGTGACGACAGTCCCCACCCCCCCCCCCCCCCCCAGGGATGCAGAGGACCATGTGCTTTCTCCGTTCTTGTTCCCAGGCCACATGGTCCTTCTGCTTTCCTTGGAATAGGCCTGGGACCATTACTCCATTAAGTCCCAGGGTGTTGGGTGCCTGCCAGGGTCTAGGTGTGGCATCTGGGCCACTGCAGAAGCTGTCGGGAAGGGCTTATCCTTCAAAGCAACAAGCACCAAGGTTAGTCTGGGCAACTTAGGAAGAGCCTGTCTTAAAATAAAAAAAACAGAAAAACCCCGAGAGGGCTGAGGGTGTAGCTCAGGGTTAGAGCCCCTCCCTACCTTGTGTAAGCCCCTGGGCTTGATCCCCAAAACCACATTCCCTATAGCCATGATGCAGGACTCTGTTAGCAGTGCCTGCGAAGAGGACAGCAGGAGGCTGCGTCCTGGAGGCCGTGCCTCTGAGCTGAGGGAAGGAGGAGTCGGTGTTAACCAGGTGGAGGCCATCTAGGCCAGGGAACTAGTCCAGGTCAGCAGAGTCCAGCAGAACTGCCACGAGAAGGTCCTGTGTGAGCCATCTAACACAGGACCTGTCAACACTGGAAAAAAGCCTTTTTCACTTTATTGGGTTTTAATTAAAGTTTCAATGGCCACACGTGGCTGGTGCCCACCATCCTGAGATGCAGTATCTGAGGCGGAGGAGCTGCTGCGGGCAGGATGCTGGGTTTGGGGCCACAGAGAGCAGCCTCTGGAGGATGGCCAGAGAGCAGAGCAGGTGTGGATAGAATTTGGGGGATATATATTTTTTTCAGACCCAGAAGCTGTGTTGTGTGACCTGAGTGAGGACAAGAGATGCTCAGCTGGCTCTAAATTCAGAGAACACAGGGAGCTGGAGGGAAGCTTTAGAGTGGGACTGGCCACCTCTAATGTCCTGAAGACACGTGCCTCATCTAGTCCGGAACATGTTACGGGTGCCCTGATGTGTTAGTCGGAAGCCTCCTGCTCCTCCAACAGCCTTGGGCTGCAGATACTGGGCTCCAGGTCTCCAAAAACCTCTGCTTTGACCAGAGTTGATGGGTCCAGGGAAGATGCCCAGTCCAGAGAACCGTTGATCAGTGACCTGTTGATGGGCTGGAGGGTTGCAATCTCTCTGTCAGAGACGGAACTTAAAAATGTGAAAGAATTTGCCATTGGAGAGTCATCCTATGATACGAGATTAGGACTTCACAGAAGCCTGAGACACAAAGACCAGGAACCATGAGGAGCAGCTGTGACTGGAGCAGGCACCAGATTTGAGGACAGGGCAAGGCCTTCTGAGAGACTCGAGGCTCTGCAATGAGGGGCAGCTCCTGAGACTGCTCCCAGAGCTGGCTCTTCAGCCTCAATTTGGACCTGGCCCTGAGCAACTGTTTTCTTATAATAATGAGGAGGGTCTTTGTTTCTGGTGACAAATCTGGACGAGCAGAACACTGTGTCATGGAGAGCTTCATGGAGTTTCGTGTGGGAATGCCCCCTGTGAGCCCACACACGTTGTGGGGGCCACATTGAGGGTGACACAAAGAGGAACCAGCTAGGTCAGACACTGCCCTCCCCCTCTCCCACACCCTGACTACATCAGACCTCTGCTCCCCAGGTCAAGGACTGTCAAGGTCCCCAGGTCAAGGACAGACCATTGCTGTCTGCTCTAGTGTAAGAGGAATAAGGACTCTCACTGACAGGGCTGTCTCCAGCGTCAGGTGAGTACTCAAGTAATTATCAGCAGAAGAGATTGTGGTGCTGAATCCTAAGTTCTCTTCAGAGACTCCATTTTTTCCACATGGACTTCCCCTGGTGCCTTACGCAAGGTGAAGATATAACAGGTCCACAGGAAACACAACTGAAACAAATGGGAGTCCCTAACTGTCTGTCTCTAATTTTTCCAAAGTTCTGTTACACCAGCAAGTTACTCATCCATCCACCCATCCATCTAGCCCTCTACTCACACCTCCACATACCCACCCACCTGATGCAACCTTTCACCTCGCCATCTATCCACCCATTCACTCCTACATTCGCCTCTCTACTCATCCACCAGCTCTCCCACCCACCCATCTATCCACATACCCAACCATCCATCTACTTATTCACCCACCCACCTACCCACCCACTTCACCCTTGCACTTGTCCGTCCACCCACCCAACCATCCACCCATTAAACTTTTCACCCATCCATCCACCCACCCTTCTACCCACTCACCCATCCACCTATCCACTCATCCATTCACCCATCCACCTTTTCATCCATTCATTCATTCACCCAGCCAACCATCCATTTACCTATCTATCCATACTTACACCATCCATCTATTCACCCATTTACCTTTCTCTCCATCCATCCATACATCCATCCTTGCAGTCTCTAGAGAGTACCTGTATCTATGGGCTCTGATAAGGTGGGCTTCGTAACAGCTATTGTTTCCACTGTTCAGACAGGCAGTTGAGTGCTGGGTGGGGGGTACTTTCCAAGACCACACGGATTCCAGACTCTTGCTGGGAGAGCTGGCAAAGGCCCATTTCCTCTCACTGTCTGGCTGTTCTCTGGGGACCAAGCCTCATGTCCCAGGTCCTCCACACTGCAGAAGTGACCCTCTGTCCACATAGCCCAAGCACTCAGTCGGTTTCAAAGTAGATATGAGACTGCAAACCCAAGTCCCCAAGTCATGGACCCCTTCTCCCACAGGGTCCTGCCCTGCCCTGCAGTGAAGACAGAGCAGGAGGACAGTGCAGAGTGGATGTGAACCAGGAATTCAGGGAGGTATGGAGAGGGATTAGGCTGGGCCTGAGGTGGGCAGAGACCTGGCTGTGAGTGGGGCGAGGGGGGCTGGCTGCCGGCAGGTCCTGACTTGAAGCGGATGCCTGGCCAGGCAGCTCCCTCCAACCTCACACACTGCCTTCTGCCTGTGGCTTCCTTCCTTCTGAATTCAGGCTATGTCCTGCCATGTGCCAGGCCAGGTGACCTCCCCAGCTTGCATTTCCAGCTGAAAAAAAGGGAAAAATCTCTTCTCAGGAAGCTACTGCCTCCCAGCCAGGTAGCTACCTCCCAGGGGTCAGCTCCCCTTTGGAGCCTGCTGTCCCCAGGATGGGCCTCTCTCTCAGGCCTCTGCTGTCTCCTCCGCCCTCAAAGTGCTGTCTCCCATTGCTCTGGCCATGCACACACGCCCTTGGGTCTGGGCTCACTGGTTCCCACGCCCTGGCTGGCTGTCCTCCTCCCCTCTGCCTGGCCTTGTTTAAATGCCACTTCCTCTGGGAAGACCAGGACTCCAGTCACAGGCAGTGGGAGCCACAGAAGGCTCTTGAGAAGGGGTAAGATGTCAGAGGTGAAGAGTGAGGTGTCAGAAAAGGAAGGGGAAGAGATTTAGAAACCCCACCCCTGCCTCCTGGCCCTCTTCTTGAAGACAGTCTCCGGGGAGACGCCTGCTCCATTCTTGCTGGGGCAGCCACTGGCCCAGGCACTGCCTGGAGAGTTGGTAGCCTGTTCTCCCAGCTCTTCCCCCTCCCCTCCCCAGCTGCCCCTTCCCCATCCCCTCCCCCTCCCCACCCCCTCTCTCTCACCCTTCCTCTTCCCTTCCCTCTCTGTTCCTCCTTCCCCAGCCCCCAGGTCCATAAGACTAGAGCTCACTCATGCCTCACTTGGGTTCTCTCCTGCTCGGCTGGGGTTTTCCCACGGCCAAGGAGGGATTTCCAGGGCACAGCACTAGAATAGTGGTGAACTGCCAATGAACTTCACAATCTCAAGGACACTCCCTCCACCTCTCCACAGCTGCCCAGCTGTGACACATCTTTCCAGGAGCAGCCGCGGAGGGAGATGGAACTGTGGTCAGCGCCTCCTTCTGTTCTGCCTCTCAGCCTTGTTTCCCCACCTCTCAAGTCCTCTTTTCAGATACTGTGCATCCTGAGGTCTGGGTGTTTGACAGGCAGGCCACTTGCTGACTCTCACCTGGCTGGTCTCAGGCTCAGGATTCGAATTCCTGAGCCACACAACTTGCAGACAGAGGGTTGGGAGCTCTACTCTGTTGAACTGAAGCAGACCTGGGTTTGGGACATTGAGGTCATCTGTTGGTGGTTAGTAGCTGGACTACAGGAGCTCTCCTGGTGGGCCAAAGGGCCAAGTTCAGGTAGGTTTATTTGCAGAAGTTGCTCAGTCCCAGGAGTGCCAGCCCTCTCTAGTTCTGCAGCTGTGGGAGGCTGCCTTTGAGCTTGGTGTCCCTGTTACCCAATGCCCCTTGGAGGCATGCACCCTGGGCAGGGGTAAACAGGCCCTGGGCTACACTTATCTCTTCTCCTTCCACAGGTTTCCTGTTCCTGGGGCCCCTGAAAATTCTACCGCCTTGGCTGTGCAGTCGGGACTATCTCCTCCAGCAGAGGAAGCTCCTTGGCAGAAGACAGGATGAGGCCCCATGCGTCCCACTGCACAGCGGGTGGACCACCCACTTGGTCTCTGATTCACATGTGCATTTTAAACCAGACATCCTGGTCTCCTAACAACAGCAGCTCTGGATGGAGATGGTTGGGGGTGGGGGTGGAGTGGGGAGGCTCTGGGGAAGCTGACGGCAAGTGAACAGGTACAGTGCACCCCTCTCCAGGCCCCTCCCTCTCCCTGCACACTACTCCACCTGCAGGAAGACCCCTCCCACACACACACCCCGTCAAGCATCATGCCCGCCTTCTGCTAGCCTTGGTATTCGGGCATAGGCTGTATAAATGTGTGAACCCCAACTTGGAACAATTCATTTCTGTGTCATGAGTTCCTGTTTCCACCTGTGGAAGCCACCATCTGACAGTCTTCCTTGGGAGGGGACTGATGAGCAGCTGGCTTGGATGATGGGAGCCCAAGGGTCCCGGGCAGTCAGTCCTGTCTCAACCAGGCCAGTGGAGCTCAGCTCTGCACAAAGTCCCCTCCCATGTGAGGGCAGGTGGGACAAACCAAAATCTGCAGAAATCCCACAGGAGTGGGAGGGCAAGTGGGGACCGCCCGAAGCAGAACGTGAGCAAGATCTTCCTTTCCCTGAGAGAAAGTGTCCTGAACAGCACTAGGGTCTGCATGAGTCCTGAGTCCTGTGGGTATGGCTGCCTTTCAAGGTAGAAGATACTGAGGTCTCCCCGAGGTTCCTTGGACTCTCAGAGGGGTGTGCACCATTTGCATGTTTGCTCACACACTTCAGCTGTGCACACGATTGACATCCGCCTACAACAGAACCCAGATCCTAAAAACTTCAAAAAGTATCCACTGGAACTATTTTTTTTTTAATTTTTTTTTTTTTTTGGTAAAATGTGTTCCTGGTTCCCAGACGCTGACCAGGAGGTTGGTCCTTTAGGGAGACAGGGGACACCTGGCCATAAAAGGCATAAAACCAACTCAGAGATAGGCCACAGAACAGCCTGATGCCAGAGGCCCAGCCGTTGTTCTCCTCACCATCCAGGGCAGACTTTGGACCTTCTCCTGGGCTTCCTCTCGCTGTCCACTCCAGGGGGAAGTGCCGCCAGGCCTGGATCTGTGAACAATTGCTTGAGGGACAGGGACTGGATTTTGAGGAACCAAGTCCTGGGGAGCGGAGGCTGAGATGGTGGCTGGCTGCATCCTCAGTGCCAGATTCAGATCAAAGCAGAGGGGATGTGGGCAACCCAAGGCCGGAGTCTCTGGTCCCCACAATAGAACTGCGGTCGGCTGCTTGCAGAGCACAAAGGGCCTCAGCGGAGCCGTGTTCACTCACTCGGGGGAGGCAGCAGGGCCTAGAGAGAGGGTGGCGCATTCTTGGGGCCACTGTCCCACCACGGAACCGCTTGTCACACATGAAACAGCAGATTAAGAAGAATTTCCTTTTCTATTTTTACTGCAAAATTTGCACTGGCAAAGGGCGTTTGGTCTGGGAAAAAGCTCTCTTTTTTGAACAGCTTGGCTGCAGATGAAAGGGTGGTCGGCTGCACAGGCCACCGAGTGGAACGCTGTGTGCTCCAGGCGATCACAGCGCCTTGGCTGAGAGGCCAATCCGGGATCAGAAACCTCATTATCACCTGTTTTCATTATGCCAGTTAACCATTAAGAAAGGCGTGGAGGCGGGGGCCTGGGTGACTTGCTAAGAGATGGCTCTTTGGGAACTTTTTTCCCCTGAGCCCCAAGCTTGGTGGCTAAATGAGGGGGAGGGTGGGAGCTGGGTTAAAATCTGGGCAAGCTGGACAGAGGGGCTGGCTGTGGCAGGCGGTGCCTGGCACCTTCTGAGTTGAGCCCCTTCCATGGCCATAGGGGAGAGGAGGCAGGACTCGGTTTCCCAAGCTGTCCTGAGGTCTTGCTGAACTAGAGTGGGGTTGAGCTAACAGGCTGGCCATTGGCTGAGAGGCCATGAAGCTCAAAAGAGGCCTGAGTGCAAATGCTTTTTTTTTATAGGGTGCAAAAAAACTGTGGACTTTCTGGTCCAGCTCCTCCCTGGGACACACCCATAAGAGTCCTTGGTACTTTACTGTCGTGGAGAAGAGTTTCGTAGGCCCATTCAGCACACAGGAATAGCCCTGGTAAACAAGAATGTGCAGATCCTAGGACAGCAGGAGGTTATGTGTCCTCAGGAGGGGTCATGGGGGGTGTGGGAGCTGCTGACCCAGAGGCTATGCTGGTCAAGTATCCTCACTGGTGACGAGAGGTGCATTTATGACAAAGACTCCATTGATGCCCACACAAGGGAGAGGCTGAGGTTTTCCTGAATGGAGCAGCTTAACAGCCAGATCTATTCTTTGTACGAGACGTCTGCTAAAATGTGACATGGGATGCTTCTTCCATCCTTCCCCCGTTCTCTGTTGGATTTGTGTCCCCTTTCCCTTGAGATGAGTTTTTTCCCCAAGTCTAGAATGGGGCACTTGATATCACTGGACAAAGAGAGAAAGGAAAAACTTGTGTCTTCTACTGCAGAGTGTGTTCACATACACACGCACACATGCACTCACACTCAAGCATATGTGCTCATGCACATACATGTATTTATGCTTATGCACATGTGCTCACATACCATATATGCTCATATGCAAACACCTGTGCTCAGCACACACAGGAGCCCACACAATTACTATATGTCCACATGCAGGTTTATATGCTCACAAAGAGCTCACAGATACATATTATCCATGCACACATGTGCTCATGTGCACACATGCACATATACTCATACACACATGTACTCACACATATATGCTCATGTACTCACACACATATACGCTCATGCACATAATGCTTAAACGCATATACACCTGTGCACATATGTGCTCATATGCATGCATATACACTCAGGCACACATATGAGCTCATACATATACATACTCATGCACACATGTGCTTGCACACATAGACATAGTATTCATGCACACACATGTTCACACTAATGCTCATGCACACACATGTTTATACACATAAATTATTCATACACATTTGCTAATTCACACATGTGCTAACACATACATATATGTGCATGCACACACACATGATCATACTCGCACACACAACTTGCTCATGGACACAAACAAGCACTCCCATACATGCACACATATACATATATGTTCATACACATGTGCTCACATGCATGCTCATGCACACTTATATGTTCATGCACCCACATTCACATGCATGCACATGCATGCTTATATACCTATATGTGCTTGGGTACATGTTTTCACACATGCATGTATGGTCACACACAATATTAACACATTCATATTGGCTCATGCACACACTCTCACATACATATGTGCTCATGCATGCAAGTGTATACCCATACATATTCATGCACACACATGTACAAGCACATAGCACATGAGCATTATTACATGTGCACACAACATGCACATCCATACTCACACATTTATGCTCATAATTATACACATGTACATTTCATGTACACACTCTCCATGAGAATCTTCCCAAGTCCACAGTGGACTTGGCAGTGTCTAAGCACTGGACTCCACAAACCCACCCTGCCATATATGCAGAGTGGAGGTGCTCTTCCTGATGAAGAGGAAATATCTCAGGGAGGGAAATCCATGGAGCTAAAAAGAACCCCAAGCTTAGGATTTTCTTCCCAGCCCTTCCTCACCCTGCAAGGATTGAGCCCTGGTTCTGGAATAAAGGGTGGTTCCTCCTGCCTGGTCCTGAGAGGTCAGGGAGTGCTGTGAATGTATGGACTTTTCAGAATGAGCATCTTGATAACTTAAGACAGCTGAGCACTCCCTTGGTGCCTGACTTGTGTGGGGCACAATGAGGACAGTGCCCATTTGCCTGGTGTTCAGGCCACTTGAGCATCAGTCCAAGGCCACACTCAGAAGCACTTGCTGGGCCTGGCACAGGCCTCCTGAGTTTCACTCTATGCGCCCACATTCTCCTGCATCATCTTCTGCAAAGCAGAGAAGTAGAAATTCCTATCTTGAGGCTGTTATAGGGAGTCAGTGAGGCTGACAGAGTGCCTGGTTCATCCTGACTGCCCATTGCTCCCTGTGGGGCTGGGCGCCCACTGGAGGCCACCAGGTTTTTTCCCAGCAGAGCCAATGGAGCCTGTCCCAGTCATGAGGTGGCCTCTGCTTTGTTGCTTATTCCACCACCCTTGCCAACCAGGTGGCCTCACTGTCCCAGAGTCCCGGAGCCCCAGGCTTGGCAAGGTCTTCAGGAAAGAAGAATGTGGAGTCACCTAGTGCCTCCCCAGGTCACAGCCCTCCTAGTAAGGGGCTTGGAAACCTGGCCTCTGAATCAGGAAGCTCACTTTTCTTGGCCCTGGGGAACACTCTGGAGGGGCATCTTGTTAACCATTAGAGTGTCAGAGGCCAGCAGTAGCATGGGGTCATCTTCTTTATCTCCCCCACAAGGCAAAAGCAAGGTGAGCCCTCTGGCCATACACTGACCTGCACTGGTCAGGAGGGATAACTGTGGCATGTGACTCTGTTCATGGAGTTCTTGCAGTGTCCCTGAGGCAAATATGCCCAGTGAGGTGAGGAAATAGGCTCTGGTCCCTGAGCTTTGTCCTATAGGAGTCCTGGAAGGGAGAGTGGAGTGGCTCAGGGGACACAGTCTAGGACCTAGGTGCCCTTGATCTTGAGCATCATTCTTTTAGACAAGGAACTTGCAATGGGTGGCTTTAGTCCCCAAGAGGTCCCAAGCAGCTACTGGTCCAGGTGGTGCAGCAGGACATCGGGACACCCTTTCCAGAGCTCTATTATGTGCTGGGCTCCTCAGGCAATGGGAGAAATGTGAGCCAGAGTCCTCGCTCTCTGGGAAATGGATGTTTAGTTGGGGAAACAAAATCCACAGGAGGGAAATGGAGCCATTATGAGGGCCAGATGCCTTTACTCCAAGGCAGGTTCCTGCCTTCCCATGTCTTCTCACAGGCCTTGCTCACCAGGTGCTCAATCACCTTGCAAGCCATGAACACCATCCATTTGGGACAGCTGTGCATGGTGGATCCAATCTACCAACTGGTTGGTCTAGTCAGGAAAGGACAGGAGGTGAAGCCACTGCCTATGGATATATGTTATGGGAAGGCAGAGTGCCAAGGGCCCTTTGAAAGTTCAGAGCATGCCTTGGAGGCCTAATTTCTGCTCCCTAGATCACACTTGGCACCTAGAAGGTCACTTTCCAACTTTGCATGTCAGTCACCTGCTCCTGATGTCCGTAGGGACAGGCACGAAGCGTGCCATGGGATGGAGGGATCAGAATGTTGCTTCCTTTGGGAAGAATATAGCATTTTTTCTCAGTTACCAGGGGTCCCAAGGTCAGGGGTCAGAGCATCCTGGGTTACAGAGCCCACCAGTGTGGGCCAATCTGACCCTCCATTAAATAGCTTGGGAATTTTCCTTCTCTGGCTCAGAGCTTATCCACACAAAGTCTCCAATTTATCCCTGAAGCAGGCTGTCCCTGCACCCTCTGTCTTGTGGTAAGCCAACCTACTGGCCTGTGCTGGGTCTGTGCTGGTCTCTCAGGGACCCTGGCCCAATGGGTGCCTGGTGCTGGTGATCAGGACGTCTCACCAGGAGGCTCCAGGGTCTGTGTCTGCTTGGGACTGCTCCTCTTAGGTTGGCTGAGTTTTGGAGAAAGATCCTCCAGGGTCTTGCCCAGAGTGGCAGCCAGAGCCCTAGGATTGTCAGAAGGCTCATTTCAGTTCTTCATGCATTTGCCCATAGACCCTCTGCTGGCCTCTGCCTGTCCCACTCTGCAAAATGTCTGGTTTCCCAGACGTGGGACCTGCTGACCGGGGGTGGGGGGAGCTGAGGGGTGCAGAGCTGGGAGGGTGGAACAGTCTGCTGGCTGCTGGGGCACCTCAGGCCTCTGTTCTCGGGCCTTCTGGGCTCTCAGTGCATGGGTTGGGCTGTAGTCGGCCAGCCCACATCCCCCATTGCTACTGGCTGCCAGCTCCCTCCCTTGCTGGCCCTGGGCCCCTGACCCTGCAAGCTTTGTCTGGATGCTACATTGGTGGGAAGCTGGGGGCCAGGCCAGTGTTTGCGTCCTACCTCTGTTCCTTACTTGGAAGCAGAATCCCTGCATAGCTTTTAAAAGTCTTCTTTAAACAAAGAGTCTATTTGTCGCTTTTTATTAAAGGGGTGTGGGGCAGGTGCCCAGGTGGGCTGTGCATCCAGGTGGGCCTGGGATGGATCCAGGATCAGCCGATTTATAACCCGTGTGACCTTGGGCGGCCCCACGCCTCTCTGAACCCTGCTTCCTTATCTGTTTACAGGGAGTGAAATTCCCACCTGGCAAGGTTGTTGTGGGGCACAGATGAGGTAATGTGCCATAAAGTGCCCGCTGAGCTCTTGGCACAGGGCTGGTGCAGTGGAGAGTGGCCTTTGTGTTGCTGTTTGTGTAGGTATCTTATCTGTGAGCATGCCTGGGCGGCTGTGGGGCCATCTCCATGACTTTTCCCGGGCAGAGAGGCCTTGGGCTCCGTGGACTCGGCTGTGGATCTGGGTCACATATTCGAGTCTGAGTTCCAGGGCTCCAGCTTCCTTATCTGTCCTCCTGAGACTGACTTGCAGGGGGCTGGGTGGGTCCCCAGGAATGCGATCCATCTCTCTGGCCCCCGGGGGCCTTGATCTTCCGCCTGTGATAGGCCACCTGCAGTCTGGAGAAGCTGCCCGCAGGGCTGGGCTGTCAGCACCAGGAGGGGCTGCCTGTCCCCGCAAGACCAGGCCTGTGCTGGGAGCCACATCCGGAATTCAGGGAGCAGCTTCCTCGAGGCGCGTGTCTGCTCTTGTCCAGGAATGTCCTGCTGCCTCAAAGTTGGTGCTCTCCAGGCTTCTTTTGCAGAGTCCCTGTTTTGTGACACCAGGAGAGAAATAGTGTGAATGTGTCCCTCGCCTAACCCTGGGGAAGCAGCCCCAACAGCAGCCCCATGTTCCTGGAAGGAGGCGCTGCCACAGGGACATGAAGGCTCCAGGTCCTGGGGGCCTCCCCTAACGGGGCTGACTCTAGACCCACAGTTTTCAGGAAATGGGCATGACACCCTATCCCAACCAACCGAGTGGCAGAACGAGGCCCACAAACAATAGTGAGATCCAGGCCCTGTCAGCCCAGCCCCAGAATGGGGGTGGAGAGGGTCACCACCTCCAGCTGCAGACATGGTCATTCTGTAGAACATGCCAATATGGAACAGGAAGAGCTGCTGTGGGTGCAAAGCACTCATGGGGTCACCAGGTGTCTGTGGCCAACGCTGAAGTCTCCTGATCTCTGTGGAGCTCAGATCTTTCTCTTGTTTTTACTTCCTTCCTGGTCCCGGGACCCAGAAAAATAACTCACCTATCCCATGAGGGCAGTTGGTGGACCAGAAGGTGGTCTGCTGGGAACTTAGGGAGGTGGGACCAGTGGAAAGTGATTCAATAGCTCTGGAGGCCCCAGTGTCCCCCTGTTGCCATGGACTATAGTGGTTGGAGCTGTGCCCTGAGAAACTGCGCCGAGCAGAGAGAACACAGGACTCAGGGCCCAAGCTCCACTGTGGTCTTCTTGCCTTGCAAATAGACGAAAGACAGACTAGGACTTCTAGCTCAGATTTGGGCATGGCACACAGGCCCTTCTGTTCCTGGGCCTCAGTTTTCCTCACTTCTTAATGAAGTGGTCTGCAAAGGCCCTTTCTTCAGGAGACCAGCAGTCTCTCTCCCACTTTCACCCACCCTAGGCATAGCAGCCTCCAGGCTGATTCCGGCTCCCCCTCTGCCCTACCCAGACTCTAGCCAACAGCAGGCCAGTCTGAAACTGTGTATCTGCCCTGCCTCCCACTCGGCTCTTCCCAGAGTCTCTGCCCCACCCAGGCACGAGGTCCCTCAGGTGAGAGTCATTTAGGGAATTTTTCAAGGGCTGATTTGGAGGTCTTCTATCTGGAGGAGATGAGGCTCCCAAAGCATGACCCTCCAACCAACGTCACTGAGCACTCATGAGGAACGCATGTTCTAGGGTGTACACACCCTCCAGGTGATTCTGATGCACCCAGGTTTGAGAACCAGACGCTGCAGACGGCTGCATGAGGCCAGGTGGTCACATGTCCAGGCAGCTGAGTCAGCACGGCTGGTCAGGTGGAGGCCCACACTGGGAAGGCCCAATGTGCATGCCTTGTCCCTAAGCCCTGAGACCAGGCTTGCAAGGCAAGGAACTGTTGCCCTTTTCACTCATGGCCTAGTGCTAACAAGCAGCAGTGCTGGCCTCAACTAATCAGCGGCCAGGGAATTCAGAATACAGAGGAACGAACCCAGGTCTCAGTGGAGCATGTGTTTCTAAGCTTAGTAGATTGCAATAAAACATTTATCTAAGGTGAAATTCAAAGCGTTTTTGTGTTAAAAACCCATAGCCAAGGCAAAAGCACAAATCAAGTGGGCACAAGATTTGCAAGGACAATGATAAGGAGCCAGTGTAAGGCATCCACATCTGCTTATCCTAAGGGTCAAAACTTTTTTTTTTAAAGCCAACATGGAGACCTTAGTGAGCAAAGAGGTGGAGGCCAAAGGCAAATGCATTCCTCCCAATGGAGGAAAGGCAGCTAGCCCACACCTAAAAGCAGGTGTGATGTCCCAGGAGCAGGCGGGGCCTCTGGGGCAGTAGGCAGGGAAGGCAGCTGCTCCCTTTTCATTGTCCACTTGGAAGCTGCAGCTGCCTAATGAACAGAATGGGCACAAAATTCCTGCAGGACATCAGGGAGATAGAGTGGAGTCCTGTTGTCCAGCTCAGAATGTGGCAGGTGTGGCTCATGTGAAGATCCCAGAGGACCATGCACAATTTGGTGTTCCTGCAACCCTGCATACATCAGAAAGAATGCCATGGTCTGCCCAGTGCAAAGGCGATCAAAGCAGCTGTGGGTAGTGGATGTCCCTATCACACAGGGACACACGAGGAGAAGTCAGAGTGGGAGGGTGAGCTCCTCTTCCTTCCTGCCCACATCTTACTCATGCCCTTCTTATCAGAGCGTGATACATGGCGAACTGTGTGAAGTATACAATGCACACTAGTGACACAAGCCCCACAGCACTTCTGGAATCATGTGAGACTCTGGGGCCTCAGCACCCGGCTTCTGAGCAGCTCTCCTGACCCCCAGGTCCCTCAGACACACATCTGCTTGTCTCCATCACGTGGCTGTGCTTGTCCTTAAAGACAGGAGGCTCTAGCCCTCCTTCCCTCAGCACAGGGAGAGGCTCAACTTTGCTGCAGGAATCTGCTGCTGGTTCTATTTCAGGGGATGGAGGGATAACTTGCCATTCACTGATGTTAGTGGTTTCCAGTTTTGACCCTTAGGATAAGCAGATGTGTCCTGAGCAGACCTATGAACACATTTCCCTGGGTGTCCTGGGAGCAGAGCTGCCGTGTTCTGGGAAGTTGCCCAGGTGAGTATGTAGATTTGCAGCACCCTTACCAAAAATGTATGATTGTGTTTATATATTTAAAATCAAAAACTTTCCCATTAAGAAAATTCCAACTGGGCATAATGGTGTATATCTGTCATCCCAACAGCTCTGGAGGCTGAGGCAGGAGGATTGCAATTTCAAAGCCAGCTTTAGCAACTTAGTGAGCCCCTAAGCAACTTAGTGAGACCCTGTTTTAAATTAAAAAATAGAAAGGGCTGGGGATGTAGCAGAGTGGTAAAGCATCTCTGGGTTCAATTTCCCAGTAACACCCTCCCCACACACACAAAAGAAAACTTCAGGTTTGAATGCCCTCACTGGTGATATTTATCAATATATTTGAGAAACAAATAATTCTACCCTTCACGCTTCAGGAAGCTGCAAGCAGGAAACACTTTCCAATGTACTGCAAGAAGCCAGTCCACCCTTGATAACAGAGCCTGTTTTGCATGGCACGAGAAAGGAAAATAGCAAGCACAAAAAGATACCAGCAACCCTCAACTGTGTATGAATGAGATAATTCATCATGGCCAAGTTGTGTTTATTCTGGAGGCAAGAGTGGTTGAGTATCAAAATCAACTAGTGTGTTAGTCAGCTTTCTGACACTGTGACAAAATACCAGAGAAATCAGTTTGCAGGAGGAAAAGTTTATTTTGGCTCACAGGTTTGGAGGTTTCAGTCCATGGCCACATGGTGCTGTTATCTCTGGGCCGGTAGTGAGGCAGCACATCATGGCAGGGGCCTATGGTGGAGCTGAGCTGGTCAGCTCAAGGTGGCCAGGAAGCAGAGAGAGAGGGAGGGGAGCTAGGGACAAGGTGTCCCCTTCAAGGGCATGCCCCCAGTGACCTACTTCCTCAAGCTAGGCCCCACCTCTTGCAGTTTCCACCCCTTCCCCTAGTCTGGTCATTTATGAATCTATCAATGGACTAATCCACTGATGAGATCAGAGCTCTCACAATGCAGTAGGCTCCCACAGGCCCCACCTCTGAACAATGCAGCCTTGGGGAACAAGCCCTCAGCACACGAGCTTTCCAGGGACCTTCCGGTTCCAAACCACAACACTGAATAATCCTCAGTCTCAATAGGGGAATATCTTGTGGTCAGGTCACTAGATGAGAAATAGTGGTAAAATTCAATGTCTCTCAACTAGGAACACAGGGAAACCTCCCTAACCTGATAAATGGCACAAAACCTACAGCAACCCCCTGGAAAGCTTCTGCTCAGGTCTCTGTCCTGTCTTCACTCCTCATCATTCAGGGTCCCAGCCAAAGCAGAGTTAAGCAATGGAAGCAAGAGTCTAAGGACGGAAAAGCTCAGGAGCATCAGGATGAATTGCTAGAATTCCTTCGAGCCAGGAACATTGCTGGATACAAAACCATCCATAAAATCAGCTAACTCTTTCTAACATCAACGACAAACTGAAATTTAGAAGAGATGTCATTCGTAAGCAATGAAAATATGAACTGCATAGGAAAAACAGCAGGTGAAAGATTTTTATAAAGCAGCTGATCTGCAAGTATCGAGACTCAGCAGGACCCAGGTAAATAAGCAACTGCATTTTACCCGGCTGGAGGCCCTGTGTGGTCGGGATGTCAGCTCTGTACAAAAGCGGTCGTAGATTTCATACAGCTCATCTAAATGTCCGGGTTTTATTTAATTAATTAATTCAATTTTGTGGATCAGGGCAAACTGATTCTAAAATTTGTGTTGTGATGCGGAGAGCTGAGCAGAACCACGCTGCCTCTGAACACGAAGACGAGATCAAGTAGCCGCCGCAGAGGTGTGGGGGGGTCCTTACAACACCATGATGATCTCTGCTGCGTGACCCCGATGTTGGGGAGGGACACAGGTGGGAGAGACAGTGTAGCTCAGAGACAGGGGCCCCCCTGAAGTCACGGGGTCAGGACTCTGGGGCAGACAGGGAGATTTCCAGAGAACGGTCCTGGGATTCCCGCTATCCACACCCAAAGAGAGAACAGCATGGCTCTCTTTCACCTCCTACCCTCACCTTGTAAATTCCTAAACGTCAAGCAAAACTATAGTCACAGAAGGAGAATTTAGACTGACTTTGAGTCGGAGGTGGATTTCTTAAACAGTCTGTAAAATTGAGGACCATAAATAGCCTCAAAGTGCATTCACAGCCAAAGGGGTACCTGTCGTATCCACACCAGGAAACGCACCACACAGAGCCTCAAAGAGGCCTGGGAGGGGACAGTTCATTTATTAGAAGTTAAGAAGCAGCAAATCAAATGCGCACGCTGCAGCCATAAAGGACTGTCAGCCACAGCACAGAGCAGGGCACCGATTCCCTGGGAGGAGAGGGCGCTGCTGAAGGAGAGCCTGACGCACCCTCTTCGCTCCCTCTCTGCACGTGGCCTTTGCTCTCTGCTGTGGGCTGATGGTTCACAGCTTTAGGACACAACTTCAAAACCCAAAAGGAGCTGGTTTTGCTTCGTGCTGGGCTTGGGCCGCCTGGAACACCCGCCCCTCCTTCTCATCTCCTGCCCACTCTGGCTGGCCCCAGAGGCATACCTGTTTCCGCCCCACTGTTGACCAGCCAGTGTCCCGCCCCAGGAGCCCTCTCTCCTAGGGTCAAGCGTTTGCGCTTCCCTCCCTTCCTCCCTTTGCGGTTTTCCATTGACTTTGGCTGCTGCACACAGACAAAGCCAGGCTCCTTGAATCCCTTTGCAAGAGCAAGGGTCTGAGTAAACAGGCAGCCCCGAGCAGCTGGTGGGTGCCCAGTGGGGCCTGCAGAGCAGGCAGATCTTCCCAGGAAGTGGGTGACCTCACCCACCTGGGAGCCTTCCTGAGACCTCCTGGGAGGACAGTCTCCACGTACAGGGAGCCACTGCCCAACATGAAAGCTGCCAGGAAAATACGCTGACCCAGCCTGGGCTTTGGGCCCAGCTTCAATATGTATTGCTAACCTGGTTCCCGGCTCACCCGCCCCTGTACCCTGAAGGCTGACAGTGGGCAGAGTGGCCTGGGCCCTGTGTATGGATACTTCTTGGTGTTTCATCCCAGAAGCAAAGTGTTTGCTTAAATTCTAGCAGGAAAAAAAAAAAAAAAACCAGTTCCGGGATGTCTTCTAGCAACACCCTTTGGGAGGAACTCATGCAGGGTGAAGGCTGGACATGGCCGGAGGAACGAGCTTAATTCCAACCTTGCTGGTTCCTGCTAGGTGAACTCAGGCTGGATCCACGCCTCTCTGGACCTCAGTATCCTGTCTGTACAGGGAGAGGGTCTAACTGCCTCCCTAAGCACTTTCTGGGTCAAAAGCCTCAGAGGTGAGATCAGCTCTGGCAAAAGGAATGGGACCCATGATCTCCCATCTGTGTGGATGGGACACAGACCAAGCTAGAGCCCCTGTTGTGCAGAACACGGGTGACCTGTGGTCAGACTTGGGGCTTTGCTCTTTGGAAGCCTGTTCTAGATATTGTGGGCCTAAGGTGAGGGTGTCCATGGAAGGCCCCTTTGAGTGAGAGTTGGTTGGGGGTTGGCCTATCCCTCTATGCAGAGTCTGTGGAGGGTGTTCCCAGTGCAGTGTACAGGTGGGGCTCTCTCTTCTCAGGGCCTCTCTGGTAGGGCTCCCACTGGACCTTGAGCTCTCCTCCTGCCCCACTCTGATCCACAGCAGAAGCTGTGCAATTCAAACCCCCAAAGTGTCAAGGAGTGTATGAGTCTTCTGTTGCTGTGTAACAAATAGCCCCAAGCTCATTGACTTAGAATGACAAGGTTACCTTATAGCTTCTGTGGGTTCTGGAATTGGGGGCAGCTCATGCAGCATTTCTGCTCTGAGTGGTTGTGGTTTGTGCCCTCTGGAGGCCTGGCTGGGCAGGGCTGGCATTGCCAGGGAGGCTCTGCTGGGGCTGGATGGATGACATCTGACTTAGGGGCAGGTTAAGCATCCTCACAGTGTGGCAATTGCCACAGAGCGGGTGACCTCAGAGTTGAGATCAGCTCTGGCAGAAGGAGTGGGACCCATGACCTCCCATCTGTGTGGCCTTGGTGTTGCACAGTGACTTCCTGGCATGGTCATGGGAGGGGACTGTGTTAGGATGTGGGCATAGGAGGCCAGGGCTCCTGAGGCCCCTGCAGGGTCTGGTATCATAAAAATTGACAGACTCTTATGGAGGGGGAGAGCAGAGTGACAAGGTGTGTCATGTCCCAACTGTCTGTGAGGTCCACCATTCGTTTTAGTCCCTGATGAGACTCTGATGGGGAGCCCTCTGTTCTTAGGGCATCCTATTCCAAGACTGAAGCCGTGGGCAGCCCTGAGGGGACCAAACATTGTTTTTGACTTGGGAGGGAGGAATGGAGGTTGTGGGGTCTCGATGGACTGGGACTGAGGCACTTTCTCTGTGGGAGAGATAGGAGGGCTCCATGCTGGCAGGATCCCCATGTGGACAGCCAGGAAGGAGCCAGAGTTGGTGTGGGCATCAAGCCCTGGCTGCAAGCATACCACTCAGTGTGGCACAATGACAGGACTGCCTGAGTGACCTCCCCCTGCTCCCAGAAGTCCTGGGGTCTGGGCAAGTGGGGCCTGACCCATGCTGAGCTTCAGGGCCCACCCATGAGGACAGAAGAAGCCAGAAAGTGTCTGACCTGGACTGATTGCCAACCAGGAAGGGTAAATCCTGAAGATGGATCCGGTTTGATTAGAGAGTTTTCTGGGCTGGTGTGAGACCCTGGCTCTTGGCCCCTTTGCCAGTTGGCTCAGAATCTGCACCTGGAAAGGGAATGGAAGTCAGGAACAATTGGGAGGAGGCCACAGAACCCATATTCCAGGGCTGGAGGGATCTAGGGCCACCTTCTTGTGAACTTGGATGTCTGAGCCTGGGCCTGAACCTGCTCCTCAGTCTCTGGATCCTGCTGCCGATCTCACCCGGGAAATGCTCGGCCACTTCCAAACAGACAAGAGAGCTGGAGAGGAGGTGAGAGTGACATCTGCCTGGCTCTTGTCATTAATCCAGGTTAGTTAAAGATGGTCATCTCTGGCCAAAGCCCTGTCTCCCCTGAGGACCAAGGCAATATGGAAGAAACTGCTGGCTAGGATCAGCAGCACCCAACACGTAGTGCTCAGCCCACTTGATTTCTAGGAAGAGGTGGTCTTGGTCACACAGTAGCTGGGCAGCTGTGCTTCTGGTGGGGTGCAGCTCACCGTGGCACCTCCTAGTCTCCTGGATAGTGTCCCTGTGAGGCTGCTCCCCCTTCTCCCCACCCCGCTGGTCTCTGGGGTGTTCCAACCGGCCTTTGCCTCACGGCTCAACTGAATTTTAGGAGAAGCCATAGAGGATCCAGTTTGAGATCTTGGGTCAAAACCCTCTGTTTGACTCAGCACTGGCTCTGGAGGTGTGCAGAGGCTGCGGCTGTGTGCGCTAAGACGAGGGGAAAAACCCACCCAGCCTCAAGGCTTCCTTAGGACTGAATTTTCAAATACTGCTACATCCTGTGTTTTGTTTTTTTTTTTCCAGGAACTGTGACAGCCCCAGGGTGTAGATGAGGAGCCTGGGCTCAGAGTGGGGGAGAGAGACAGAATCCCCAGTGTGGGCCGGGAACTCTCACATCCTCTCTGCTCAGCATCATCTCCCCCCAGCCCCCTTGAGAGTTCCTGCCTACATTTCAGGGCTGGCAAAGCACTGGGTGCAAGGGATTGAACCCTCACATACCCCAGCCCTGCACACAGGGTCCCAGAATCCTCTCCAGGAAACCACAGCAGACGTTTATCTGAGCACTTGACGTGGAAGCTCACTGGCCTCATCACTTAGCGACTGGGAACTTCTGGATTCATGGAGCATGCCCGTCAGGGTCCTCCAGAGAGACAAAACCAGTAGGTGAGACAGATTTATTATGAGGAATTACATGCAATTACAGAGGTCAGGAAGTCCCGCCATCTGCCCTCTACAAGCCGAGACCCAGGGAAGCCTGTGGTGTAAATTCCAGGCTGAGCACCAAGCTCTAAGACTCAGGGGGGCCTGTGGAGAGTCCCACCCCTGGGGATGAGGAATTGAGCTAAGATGTTGAGCTCAGTCTTGTTCTTTAGGGCTTCCAAGGGTTGGTACCCTGTGCTTTGCAGAGCCCACCAATGCTGTGCTAATCTCTTCTGGAAACATCCTCACAGATACACCAGACATTCAGGCAGCCTGTGATTCAGTCAAGTTGACACAGAAAATCACCTTGGAGTCCTGGATGTGGACCTCCTTCCTCCCCTCCTGGCCCCCTGGCCTCCTCATCTGTCCCCCTGGGCTCCCCTCTGTCTCTCTTTGCTCATTTTATAAAACATCTCATGATTCTTTCCAGGATTTACTGAAAAGAAGAAAGAAAGAAAACAGAAAATATTTATCTTCTCAACAGTTCTGTAAGAAGTAAAAACGGTTGAAATCAACCACGCGAATAAAATAAAATTGTTAACCACTGTTCATGTCAATCTTTCCTCCAGACTATAAGTTGAGAGATAATTTTGTAAAATTTGGTTCAGAAAAAGTGTATATTGGTATCCAAAAAAAAAGATGTAGGCGACTAGGGGAGATGGAGTAATGGAGTATTAGTGTCCCAGTGGCTTGTCAGGTCCCCCCAAAAAACTGAGAAGCAAGTATTATGAAAACTGATACAGACCAACAACAATGAATAAATCATAATTTTGTTGTAAAACTAAAATGGAAATTATCCCATGAACTTAATTTCTGTCAAGTGAAAAACAAATTTAATTAAAAACTACTTAATTTCAGAGTTAGACAATTGACCCAGGATGAATTGTTGGATTGATAGTTTGCTTTGGAAAATACTTTCTTGTTGAACATTAATCAACAAAGATGAGATCATAATAAATTATCTGCATTCAAAATGCCACTGGGCTGAGAAACTCAGTGAGACCTTGTCTCTAAATAAAATACAAAATAGGGCTGGGGATGTGGCTCAGGGATCGAGTGCCCCTGAGTTCAATCCCCGGCACCAAACAAAAAAGAGAGCCACGGGGTCTGCACATCCTCACTCTGCATGTGCACACGCATGTGCCCAGACCTGTACATGAACAGGGATGGACACATATATGCACAACTTCTGTCCTCTCCAGCTTGCTCTGGATAACCTCTGGCTCTCACTGGACCACGTCTCCTTCCTGGAGTGTCCAGGTCTGCTCTGTGACCTAAGTCCTCATTTGGGGCTGGATAGGATTTCCACATTCTTGCCAATATTCTCTAGTTTCCTCTGGAAGCCATTTTCCTATAAGAATAACAACCACGTTGGTGTGAGATTATCCGCAAAACATGCAAGTGCCCAGCACTGGGCCCAGTGATTGCTCAACAAGGCACCTGCCAATGTTGTCCCTCTGCTGCCCCTTACCAGGCAGAGATGTAGAACCCAAGATGCACACCTGGTCTCGGTGTCCCCTGCCAGCTGCCAGACCCTCAGCCCCTCTGCGCAGGCCTTGCTCATTGCCCAGTCAGTATTTCCAGGGACCACCCTCCCTTGAGGTCTCTAAGAGGTCCCTGCAGACTTGACTGCCAGGACAGGGGTGACACATCCCTTCCCCAGGCCTTTGGCCTGCTCCTCTGCTAGCTGCTGGGAGGTGTTGGAGGTGCCTGGTGGGAAACTTGGGGGCCCCTCTGAGAATAGGTGTCCTAGAATTCTAAAGCCCCCTCACCTGCCCATCTGCTGCTAGCTCTCCCAGCGGAATTGGGGCTCCTGTAGCACAGGAGGGCTCTGGTCACTTCCTCTTCCTCTCGGTGTGCTCAGGCTGGGTGGGGAGGAGGCAGCCCTCCTCCAACCTGACGGCAGCCCCTGAATGCAGTCAGGCAAACTGTCTGTCCTCCATGCCTGGTTGGCACCATGCTCTGTCCCTGCCATGAGGACGCCACGGGGTTCAGGCAGTGTTCTTTGTCTGCTTAATGAGTGCGGCTGCCTGAGTAAGCCGGACCTTGAGTCTGTGCAGGCACGGACCTGTTTGGTTCACTGCTGGGTCCTTGGCCCCAGGGGTGCTGAGTTTAGGAACCACACAGGACAGCTGGGCCCCCTGGTCTCCTAAAAACAGGGTCTCAGCCTCCCCGCCCTGGGCCAACAAGTAATGATTAACGTGGGCTGGCTCTGATCCCTTTGTTTCTCCGGGCTGGGGCCAGGGCTGGGGGTACAGGTGGCCAGGGCCACAGCCCCCACTCCTTTTCCACTGCCTGTCTTATCTCTCCCAGGCCTCTCTGGTTTCAGTCTCTTATTTATCCTGACATTAGGTGGGTTTATCTCTGGCCCCTGGTGGGTCAATATGCCTCCTGGAATGGGCTGAGAGGGATGTAGCCCACGAGGGGGTTCACACCTCCCTAGAACCCACATTCCAGAGCCCTGGGGATGACATGTCCAGAAGATGCTGCTATGGCAGCTACTGTCCCAGCTGCGTGGCTCTGTCTCCTCGTTTTACTTCTTTGTAAGGGTACAGTTGCCTAATGCACAGCAGGTAAGCCTCCATCCATGGTCATTCAGGAAATGACGTGGGCAGGTGGAGATCAATCCCATCACATCCTGGGAAGGACATATCAGGCTGGGCAGTGGTTATGCTGCCCATCCACTGAGGGCACTTAACAGCTACACTTATTACTGGGGCTTTTGACTACAGAGACGCTTTTTTTCCCCACCCCCAAAAAAGAAGTTTCTGGAAAGAGCTTCCTTACCCCTTTCTTCTCTGGCAGCCTCTGCCCAGAGCCTTGGCTGCAGTGGTGTTCTGGACAGATTGGCTGATATCCCTGGCCCCCAGGGCAGCAGGCTGGACCCTCTCTGGTGCTTCCTCCCTAACCCCCTGGTTCTGTTCTCTGTCTGGCTGTCTCAAGGCCCCAACCTGTCAGGAAGGTAAATGCCAATCCAGCAGGGCCTGGTGCTCAAAGCCACGGCCAGGAGCAATAGTGCCAGAAACAGGGCAGGAGCCACCAGAAGTCTGATTAGACTCTCCCTGCAGCTGGGAACATAAATATTGGTGGAAGTCGGAGGACTGAGTGATCTCTGGTAAGATATGACATCACTTCAACACCTGCTCTGCACAGAGCCGGGGGTATTTCCTACACACTGGCACCCATGCATGAGACTGATAGGTACAATCGCAGGGCCCAGGGATAAGAGCAAAGCATGCCGGGCAGGGTGTTTGCTGAGCTGGCAGCACCGGCCTCTGGGTCCTGGCCTGGGAACTCACCAGGCTCAGCTGTCCCGGCCCGACTGGCCTGGCCGGCAGACACCGGTCAGTGACTGTTCTCCGGCCTCCCGGAACTTATCTTGAGTCAATAGAAACGCTGGGCAGCCATGGAGGCTATTGACCGGGGCGCACAGACAAGGGCTGCATTCAGGCCCACCGCCTGGTTTCCAATGAGCTCAGCTGCTCCACAGCTGGGGCCAGGGACAGACTCGCACCCCACCCGCCAGGCCTGTTCTCCCCACTGGTAAACAAGGGAGCAGGGGCCAGGGGGGCAGGCTCTGGGTGCCAGGGGAGCAGAACCTGAAGTCATGCCAAGTTGCCTGAGAAGGCCAGGAGCCCAGGTACAGGATAGAGGAAGCTGTCAGGGCTCAGGGTGGACCCTGGCCATCCCCTGCTCTTCTGCACTATCCGGGACACAGTTACTGACCTCTGCCCTGGGGCACAGTGTTTCTAAAAATTACATTTGATGGTCAAAAAACTTGGGAGTCGGGCTGGGGATGTGGCTCAAGCGGTAGTGCGCTCGCCTGGCATGTGTACGGCCCGGGTTCGAGCCTCAGCACCACATACCAACAAAGATGTTGTGTCCGCTGAGAACTAAAAAATAAATAATAAAAATTCTCTCTCTCTCTCTCTCTCCTCTCTCACTCTCTCTTTAAAAAAAAAAAAACTTGGGAGTCTTTGGAGTGAGGAAGAAGAACAGAGGGGAAACCCAGAGACTGGGCCCCAATATTTCTGAGGCTTCGAGGGATTCGGGGGGACCCTGTACCATGGTTAGTGGATGTCAGCCTTTCCTCTGGCACTGCTGAGTCCTGAGTTCTTGGGCAGCTCTGGACTGGATGAAGAAGCTGAGGACAGGCAGACATCAAGGACTGGAGGACCCGTTGCCCACTACCTGGCCAAGCATGGGCACATGCAGGAATTGCATGAGGGTCTTACGGAAGCTCAGCTCTGACAGAAGTCTGGGGGAGAGCCTGGGCTTCTGCATTTCTCACAGCCCCCAGGCTGCTGGTGCTGCTGAGCCCTGGCCCCCTTCAAGCAGCTGGCAGGAGAAAGTGAGGGTGGGAGGCCCCTGGCAGAAACAGGGATGTATGCATTCAGGGATGTGCAGTTTGTTCTGAAGAGTGTCAGGGCTGGAGATGGAAATGGGAGGGATGACCAAGAGGGAGGGACGCGCAAGGACAGGGGTGCCTTCCTGCAAGCCAGCCCTCGGGTCACATGTCAAGAGGTCTCTTTATGGCAGGACTCCCCAGGGCTGGCAGCACCCCACCCTGCTTCCTGAGCTTTTCCTTCCTGGAAAGCCCCTATGCTGGGTTGAGTCGAGAATCCCCCATTCACGTCCACCCAGAGGCTCAGAATGTGACCTTATTTGGAAATAGGGTCTTTGCAGATGTAATTAGTTAAGAGCCTGGAGATGAGATCATCCTGGATTTAGAAGTCAGCCCTAAATCAAACGACAGGTGTCAGAAGCAGACACAGAGAGATGGCCACATAAACATGCAGAGATGGGGGTATGCCTACAAGCCCAGGGAAATCAGGACTGCTAGCCACAGCAGATGCTGGAGAGTGACTGAAGCAGATCCCCTCATAGCCAGAACCTCACTGTCACCCTCCAGGACCATGAGAATATATTTCTTTAAGGCTCAGGTTTGTGGTATTTATGACTGTGGCTCTTAGAATTTCACATGACCCCTTTCTCTGAGCTCCTTCTCCTTAGATAGTCCTGGAGATGTTGCTGCCACCTTTCTGTACCACACCCCCCACTCGGCCCTGCATCCGTGTCAGGGACTGGGGAGCAAGGCTGACGACGTCTTCTCCCCTCTTCTCTCCCATGGGACTTGTCACTTGCCTGAAGCTGCAGGTGTCCTGGCCTACCTCTGAGCTCATTGCAGCTGCCCCGGGCAGCTTCCATGCATCCCCCAGTGTCTGCACGCCTCTCACTGCTGCTCAGCATAATGACTTTCACTTACCCTTGCTCAGCCTCCCTCTGTGCAGCTCCAAGTGCCAGGCCATTGATGCCACCCTGAACAAGGACAAATGACACTGAGTTCCATTCTCCATGGGACATGTGAGGTATGTTGTATGCAGATCCTTGGGTCAGTGGCAAGGTGGGACCCCACTGCCTGCAGGAGAATCTGCTCATCTCTGCCTTGTCACTTTCACTGATCTTGAAGCCACCTCCCAGAGCAGCACTGCCTACACCGGCACTATTTAAGCTAGATTTTGGACATGTAATCCCCTGCTCAGGCCTGAAGAGGACATTGACAGGTAGCCACAGACTGGAAATTTCCCAGGGTTGGCAGAGAAGATGGTTCCTCTCATGTAGCTGCAAGGGCTTGGGGCTGGGGCTGTAGTGGGAAGGAGGCATGGAATTGGGCAGCACCTGGCAGACCCTGGAGCACCCACTATGCCTGGGCCATGCTGCAGGGATGGGCCAGCACTCATGAGGGAGCCAACCTCTGACCTCAGGGACAGGGTACAAGGGCTAATGCTCCCGGGGATCACGTGAGGGCATTCTGCAGAGAGAAGTCCCTGATGAAAGCTATATTCCTGAAAAACATGCTGAGTGACAGAAAGTGAGCCCCAGGCTTGAGGGGTGGAGATCAGGAGGGTCAGGGCCTGGTGAGGAGGATATCTGAGTTTTTAGGTCTCTTCAAAACCTGCAGGAATCAGAGTCCTAGTGAGAGGGAGGGGCTTTCCGGGGCCACACTGAGGTGACATGGGCATTAGGGCCCAGGTGTGTGGTTGGCAGGTGTGGGCTGCCCCCACCTTCATCCTCAGGCAGTGCTCTGAGCCCTCTGTGTGTCCCGCTCTGCCACCTCTCCATGTGGAGGGGTCCCTGGTTGACCTGTGTGAGCCCTGTCCTCCCTGGACCCGAGAAAGCATAGAGACAAGGAAGACCCAGTTCTCCCACCCCAGCTCTGTGTTCCTGGGAAAACAGTTAACTTTATGAGCTTCACTGTCCTCATTTGTGAAGGGGGCTAGCAACTCTCTCAGCAGCTGAGTTCTCTGAGGGTGACATCACCTATGTCTCTACCCATCAGGTACCTGTGGAGGGAGGGCCATGGAGCACGTGATCTGCTGTGCACATCAGCACTCAGCATGCACTGCAGGAGACGGCTGCTGGGCGGGGCCGTGAGCCTCCTGCGTACCCAGGCCGTACAGACCTGCCCAGATCCAGGTTGCTGCCAGAGAGCCCAGGGAGGCTTGGCCAGGCTCAGCATCTGAGGAGCCCTGCAGATCACCCTGGAGCCTGATTGTGGTGATGTCCAAATTGGGCTGGCCTGTCCTTGTGACCTGTACCAGAGGACACAGGTGTCCCAGGAATCCCTAACTAGACTGGCCCAGGCCCTTTACACTCCCTCTGAGTAGCAAGCCCCCCTCCCCTTGCAGTTGTGAAGCTCAGGGACCCTGAATCAGGTGTCCATTAGCACCTGCTGGCTCTAGCTGCCAGCCTGTGCCTAATTACTTAATTTGCACTAATTCTCATGCCATTAATACATGATACCTAAAATAACATTGCCTAGAAAACAGACTTGTCTGGGACACTATTTTCATCACTTTTTGAGAAAAATAAAAAAAAAGAAAAGAGTCACGTTGTCTGCATTTCCAGCTGTTTCCATTTCTTCCCTCTTACTTGCTCTGGAGCTAAACTTAGAGACAGGAGTCCTGGGGGAACTTTAAAGGGACATTGGCCTCTCCAAAATCCTTTTTTCAGTAAGGGTTTCTGGGGTTAACAGCAGCTGTCCCCAAGAGAGAGGCAAGGTGAAGAGGTGGCAGTGTATTTCTAGCACCCTGGTCCTGCTCTGTGGCACACAGCTGCAGAGCTGTCCTCGATGCAGAGCTCAAGTGTGCCTGGCAGTGCATGTGCGTCCTCATGGAGTGTTGTGGCGTGTCTGGCCCAGGGGCCCCCAGGTCCGGTTGCATCTAAGACTTGCCTAATAAGCTGCACTGGTGGCGGGAGTTGCTGGGCCTGAGGGGCTAGGCCCCAGAAGTGCAGGGGCACAAACACATCAGGGGCCAACCTCAACCTGCAACACCATGAACACTTGGCTTCCTTGGCCTCTCTGTGGCCTTTTGGGGTCCCTATTGGAACCAGAGCAGCCAAGACTCTGATCGCTCCCTCTCTTGGCTTATCTATGCCGGGCTCACTGCTCCCTCCTTCTGCTTCCTGAGATCTCTTCTAAACTAAATTACTTGAGCCCCAATTCTGGTCCCAGGCTCTGCTTTTTGGGGAACCTGACTACATTAGCTTATCTGTTTGCATGCACATACAGGTGAATGCAGGACAGGTATGGACCAGGTACCCGTGTGTCTGCACGCGCATCATGTTTATAGGAACCTTCACACACATCGTGTTTATGGGAACCTGCTCAGGTGATACACAAAGTGTGCCCTAGAGGAAAAGATGTCCATAATGGGACCTGACATGTTACCTTCTATGGCAAACAAGGACCTTGCAGATATGGTTAAGGATCTCAGATGGGAGAGTGCTCTGGAGAAGCCGGCCAGACCCTCTACACAGGCCAGTGTATAAGTGGGAGACTGGGCAAGAGGGCCTGCAGACAGGAGCTGTGTGTCCAGGGCCCAGTGAGACTGGGCAGGGCAACACAGGAAGAGGGGCCCCTCAGAGCCTGTGGCTTGCTGCTGTGCTTGAACACCTAATGCCTCTTTGTTAGCCTGTGAAGGCTGAGGCCCCTCTTGGTAGATGAGGATGAACGGGCCCATGCTCTGCCCTTCCTGTTTCCTTTGGTGGCATTTAAGAGAAAACCCAATTCAAACTACCTCAAGTGGATTGGAGTTTACAGGCTCTGAGATGGGAAGATTGGGAGCCAAAGCAGGTTTCAGGGTGGGTTTGATTCAGCCATCCAGTGTGATGCCATCCAACACTTGGCTTCACGGGCTTCCCAGGTCTCCCCAGGCTGTTGGCTCTATGCAGATATGGATTACCAGGGTAGGGGTCTGGGTGTAGGGATTGGGGGTGGCATGTGGGGTACCACCAGGAACCTAGGGGTCACAGGGGCCCAGGATGGGGATGGGCATTTGGGGTAGGGGACTATGGGCTCAGGGAGTTGGGGTGGGGGCCACAGCTGGGGGGATGGGAGCTTGGAGAATTAGGGGTCAGGGGTGGCAGGTATAGGGGTATGGACATGGGCACACTGGGTGGGGGTGTGGAAGCCCAAGGCAAGGGTGGTGGCAGGAGGCATGGGGAAAAGAGGTTAGGTGATATGAGGCACTGCCAAAGAGTGGCAGTCAGGGCATGAAGGCTATGTAGTGGGTGTGGGGCATGGGGTTACAGGGCAGGTATGAAGGGACACAGGTGGGGTGGCCCACCTCTCTGCATGCCTCACACATTCTATTTATTCTCTTTCTTTAATAGAGATTCTTGTCTGCAAAAGCACCACCCAGAAACCCAGCCTGGCCTCGCTGGAAAGGACACTAGCAGTCACAGTGGGGACAACCCTGGGACAGTGACAATCTGGGCCCTATACCTGTGGCTGCCTGTTTCTTTGACTGCTGGTAGTAGGGTGCAGTGGGGTTCTGGGAGCCTTGGAGTGGAGGGACAGCTATGGGTGGTGTTCCCAAAGAGGGCGAGCCTGCCTGGGTTTGGGGTTGGGCAGGTCAATTGTATTGTCTCCTGCTTGTGGGACCCACTTCAGGCTGCCCCCTACCCCAGCTCCCCATCCCTGAGTGTAGTGAAGAGCCACACTTCTGATCCCTTCTCTGTTGGTTGCTGTGAACCCGTGTGTGTGCACACAAGTGTGCACAAATATGTGTGTGTGCTTGCACGTGCAATCTGATGATGGGGTCCTGTGTGCACACGTGTAGATCCTGCAGTGTGCACACCCTTGTGGACTTGAGCTGCCGTGGGTGGATGGGCACCTGTGTACCTCCCCTTGCGAGTGTGTGCATGTGTACGTGTGTGAGTGTGAGAGAGAGGGGGTGGGGGGGACGGGGCTAGGGCACGCGGAGTTGGGGAGGATTTTCCCGGAGGCCGGTGTTGATAAACTGCCAAACTGTCTCCATTGTCATGTCAACCAAATATTTTCAGCTTCCACGCCCAGAACCCTCCGGAGCGTGCTGTCTCCTCCCTGCTCGAAAACCCCGGGCCAGACTTCCAAACCGCTAGGCAGATTTCAAGGCCCTTTTTTTAGCTGCCGAATGAAAAAAAAAAAAAATAAGCAAACACAAATCTGCTGATGGCGGCCGCCTTCTTTTCTGGAGAGTTTAATTTCTGAGCTTTGATCTGATACCAGGGCCCTGAGGACTTGTTATTTCTAAATAATGAGCCGAATGTTTGTGCTCCGAGCCTGAACTTTTCTGGTTGGGGAAAAATAAGACTTTCCATAGACATTCTTTGATGCGGCCAGTGGCTAGGGGATGAAAGGCCTTTCAGAGGGCAGCGGTGGCGGGAGGGGTGGCCAGGGCCCTGTGGTGTAGCTCTGGGACAGTGTCCTCAGCAGGGCCCCACCCACTGGCCCCACCTTGGGAGGGGCAGGCCCATCCCCACCCATGTGGCCCTGGCACTGGGGGCTAAGCCCAGCTTCACCTGCAGCATAGCCCACCATCCGTGGGGGCCTCCTTATCAGAGGCCCTGGGGGTCTGAGGCCCCCAAGGCAAGGATGGACATTGGAGCCCACTTCATGGAGTTGAGGCTCCAGGGCTACCTCCTGCTGTCTTGGGTGGGACCCCTGCTGTGAAAATGTGTGGATGCAGCCGGTTCACACTCAGCCAACAGAACCACAGGGACAGGCTGCTCCGGGTGTCCTAAAGGTGCACTGGGGCACTTTTGGGAGACTTAGAGAAAGGCACCCCCTGCTGGCAGATGCTGGCTGCAGGTGTATAGCAGCAGCTAGGAGAAGAGAGAAGGTGTCCCTGGGCCTCATCCAGTGTCCCTGGTTGCTCCCGTTGGGCCCATGGCTCTGTCTGAGGGGGTCCAGCAGCATGCTCCTGCAGAACTTGGGTTCATGTCCCTGCCCCTGGGCCATGAGCTGCACTATCCCTGGGAACTGACAAAGCAGATCAGGGTGCAGGCTGAGCCTGGTGCCCAGCCATCCCTCAGCCCCAGCAGTGACTTCAAGCCCCAGGAATGGCTGATTTCATACTAGGGATAGCATTTCCCCTGGGAAGGGGCCACGCATGCTGGACAGGCCTTGACATGAGAGGTCGAGAGGCAGCATCATCAGTGGTCCCCCAACACGGCTGTTTCTTAGAGCTTCTGCTCTGAACCTCGTTCCCTGAATCTGCTGGCAGATCATGGACAGGACACTAAAGGCTCTGCCCAGGCCAGGTTTGGACTAGATGTGGCAAGTGCTCCTGCTAGTCCCCTGCTCTTCCCACCATCCATGCAGTGCTCCTGGGAAAGTCCTACCCCTGAGATGCACACCTGGAGCACCCTGACCTGCCTTGAACTTTCTGCTTGAGGTCTCTCAGGTGGGACCTGGGATCTGGATCCTGTGTCACCCATCTGAGGCCATTCCTGGACCAATGTGGGATTAGGACATGCTTTTAAAAATTAAATAATTTTGTCCAATGTGGTGTCCATACCAGTAATCCCAGCGACTTGGGAGGTTGAGGCAGGATGATCCCAAGTTCAAGGCCAGCCTGGGCAACTTAGCAAGACCCTATCTCAAAATAAAAAATAAAAAAGATTGGGGATATAGCTCAGTGATAGAGTACCCTGGTTCAATCCTTAAAATAAATAAGTTAGATAACTTAATTAACGAGTAATACACATCACATGGTTTAAAATTCAAAGCAGGTGTGGAAATAGCAAGGCACCCTGTGGATAAACTAATGAAATCTAGATCATATATGTTGCCAGTGTGCCTATATTAGATCATTAATTTTGACAAATCTGCATGCATGGGAAACAGGTGTGGGGATACTGGAACTCAGTACTGTCTTCAAAATTGTTCTGAAACCTAAAAGTATTCTAAAATCACAGTTTCATTAGAAGGTTGGGGTGGAGGTCACAGAGGGCCCATGGACCAGTCTGAGGCTGGTGGCTTTGCTTTTGATGCCACCACAGAGTGACTGTGACTTGAGCAAGTGTTAGACATGGAGACACAGCTGGACCTGTTGCAATGGCACATTTGGAAGACGCAGTACGTAGACCAAGGGTGAGTACCGAGGTTGTAAAGAAAGGTCCGGTTCTGGCTTGTTTTGAAGGTGGAGTCAAGAGTATTTTGGACAGGTTGCCTGTAGGGGGAGAGTTCAGGCTGAACCCAGGTCCTTACCCAATGGTCTGAAGAGAGGGAGCTGCATAAGCCGAGTGGGCAGCAGGAGGGGCAGGTGTGAAGGGAGAGGGCAACTTTAAGGCAAAGACCTCAGTCTCTCGGATTCAAGTCTGGAGTGGAAAATTGTCCCTTGACAGTTTTGGGTGTTTCCCTAGGACTCTCTGGAAGGAAAACAGGCCCTGAACTCCGATCTCCTTCTCTCAGCACTGTGGACTTCTGCTTCTTAGCATTATCCCCAGCCTCCCTGTGCCCCCTGCACTGTGCAATGCTGAGACTGAGTGTCCTTCCTGTCCCTGGACCCTGGCTGGAGTAATCCTCTGCTCTGATCTTCATCCTTCTGCTCTTTAGTAGTGCTAAGAGCTCTCTGGGCCTCTTTGCTCGGCTTCCAGCAGCTTCCAGCAGCTCTGCCCGAGCCAATCATGGCTGTGCAGTTGCTTTTGAGCATGGGCAGATTGGCTGGCCCCCGTGTTTCCTGCTCTGCAAACCCTGGGCCTGGACAGCTCTCGGATACATTCGGAAAGATGTCTTTTTCTCAAACCTAGTTGATCAGGGCCCCCAAACAGGGCCCGTTCTTTTTCAAGAGTTCCCTTTCATTTTATGGATCTATTAGGAGTATTATGAGTCATTTAGCAATTTTCTATTAATGAATTTCTAGGTCCTTACAAAGAATGCTTCAGTGAATGACCTTGTTCGTGGACCACTTTGCCCATGTGCAGTGGTACCTACGGGATGGGTGACGTTGCTGGGCAAAGGGCATATGTATTCAAATTTTTTAATTGATATTGCCAATTTGCTGATCATAAAAATTGCACTCATGAACTCCTGTCAGCGGTGGGCAGTGCTGTTCACTGTCCTACTTTTTGCTCTTTATCAATCTGAGATAATAAAATTCGATCTGCATTTAGTTTCAGTTTGCACCTCTTGTTATGCACACGATTGGACAGCTCCCTCTCCGTCTCCCTCTGTTAATCAGCTGTTAATTCGTGAATGTTAAAATTTTAATTTGTTGATTTTAAGCCTCTGGGCATTGGTATCCCTTCCTGCACTTCCATGGGGGCTCCTGATCATCCTCCTGAGGTCCTGGAGGCCCTCTTCCTGTGTTGGAAAATTAGCTTTCTGTTGAGTTTTTAATGTCCTTTCTTAGTTGACTTTTAACTTTGGCTTGTAATGTCTCCATGTTTTCTTTGTAAGTGTTTAAGTATTCTGCACATTTCTTGCTCTGCTTATTCCTACATTTTTTTTTCTGATTTCACTGCTGCTGAAATTTGCTATCCAATTTCTCCAACTCTGGTAACTGAGGCCAGGACTACTAGAAATTCTAAGTAAACAGAACAGATGGCAGATGCTTGCTAAGCACCTACAGAACATTCCGGATGTTTTTGAATGGAGGTGCCTCTAGGAGTGTGGCAGGGATGTGGATAGAAGAGTCATCTTTGCTACTAGTTGTTCAATATCTGAAAAAAAGATGGAGATAGAAGAACGTACATCAGAGGGCGATTGGTGGGTGACTCTGGGTGAGAGGTACGTGCTGGGTTATGAGCACAGACAGGTAGAATGGGCTTTGGTGCCTTCAGGGCCAGGCCTTTCAAGTGAGCAGCAGGCGGTATTGGAAGGGGGTCTCTCCCCAACAAAAACATAGGCAAAAGACATGACCAAGCAATTGCCAAGAGAAAAAACTTACAATGAACATATGAAAAAAAAAAGTCCTTCTACTGCTTAAAAAATGTTTGGTCCAGCAAAGTGGCATGGATTTCTTTCCACGGTAGTGTAGAAGATGTGACAAGAAGCACATCCCACGCCCCTGGAGATGACGTGTCTGTACCTCCTGGAGTTGCCCGTTAACACAGCTGCAGTATGGTGACTTATCCTGGAAGCCCCAGGTGAACTCTGCTATAAGGAACCCTTATGGACATAAGCAGGATTGAACACAGCAAGGAGTGAAGTCTGTTGTCCAGGAGCAGGAGATTGGGTGAATAAGGTGTGCACATCCCTGCAACAGAACTCCAGGTGGCTCTGCAAAATTGTTCAGAATCTTGATGACATCGATAACCTCCTGTTACACACACACACACACAAAAACAGGAAAACAGACCAGTGTTGAAAAGTTAGTGGGACTATTTTGTTTCCTTGTGTATACATACACAAGAAGGACATGTACCTGTGTCACACCTGTGTCATGTAGATGGATGTCTGTACATGTGCATGTGTGGGTATTTATGTGACATAAGACATAAAAACAAAAAAAACAAAACAGAATCTATATCAGAGCCACACTTGTCCACATACCCAGACAACAATCAAACAATAACTTTGTTCCTGGCCACGTTTAGAGCCTGGCCTGGTCCAGACTGCACAGATAGCCAGCATGTGCTCCCTGCCCACCCTGCCCGTCGCCAATAGTGTGGGTGAGGGTGACCCAGCCCTTTCTTTCCTAGGGTGAATGAGAAGCAGCTGAGGCTGCTGCCCACCATGTACTGACCATGGGTGACAAGCAGTCCATTCCACCTGCTAGGGCAGGCTGGGTGGGGCAGGACCCTGGGGCTCCCCTGCGTCTTTCTTCCTGGCCAGATCATATTGCAGGGAAGGGTCCAGGCCTAGGCTCCTGAGACATGGTGGAAATTCTGACTTCTCTCTTGCTCCTGTGCTGGATATCCAGGTGCAGATGGGGCAGAGGCCTCTCCAGTCAATGGGGGCCCTGGAGTCAGCATCGGCTTCTGTCCTCTGGATTCTGGGCTGTGGCCAGACAGTCCATGTCCACTGTTGGGCTTACGCCCCCTCCATTTGCCACTGGGGTAGAGGAAACGGCGCCGTCTGTCACATGCTCACTCAGGTATTTGGCCCATGGGCATACTCTGGAGCCTGCCCCTCGTGCCCAGCATGGCGCTAAGCACTGGACATTTAATGAAGAACAAGGAAGGGGACAGAATGAGCTATGGGTCTGAGCAGGAAGAGCCTGCACCACAGGGGACCCATCAAAAGCTGCTGCACCCTTTATCTAAGGCCAGTGATGAAGCTCTGCAAACCAGGCAAGGCTTGGTTGCTTCTGGCTCTAGCGCCCTCAGAGCTCTCACAGGCTTCTCCCCACAACTTCTCTGTATGGGCCAGCTTGGGCTTCCTTATAGCATGGCGTCCCAGGAACCTGTGTCCTCCAGTGCCTATGTAAGACAAGGCCAGCACTAACGCCCTGAACCCCACATTACGTACATTGCTTCTGCCATTGTTACAAGCCCACCCACAAATCCAGGGCAGGGAATGAGGGCCCACCTTTCCCAAACTGTCTATAGAAAGAGGCTCTGGTCGAGCAGCACTGCTATGCAGCTCAGGTCCAGGCGGCTGTGGGGGGCCAGCGAGAGGGCAGAGTGGAGGCAGGTGTGGGGCCAATAGGATGGGGATGCAGGGCCCCGCGGGCCAGGCCATGCTGAAGACAAAGGAGTGCTTGTGAGGATCAGTCCTGATAAATTTCTTGTGCTGCTCACAGAAGTCGCCTCTGGCAGCTACCTGAGGAACATGCCTAGAGGTGATGTTGGGCGCAGGAAGACCATCCACACCACTGCTAGTAGAGAAGGGTGCGCTGTAGGTCCCAGGGCCATGGGCTTCCTGACGTTCTTGGCCAGAACCAGATGGCGGACTCCTGGTGTGTGTCCCGCAAGACACACCCACCAGGTCAGTCGGAATGTATTCAGTAAGACAATACCCACATGCAATTCAAGCAAAGACAAACATCTTGTGCAAAGCTCGGGGCACACAGATAAATGCAGGAGAATTCCTGAGGCTTCCCATCAGCCAATCAGATAGGGCTGCCCTGACTTACCAAGCTGGGAAGTGACCTAATACCATTACAGCTTGTTACTGATTAATTTTGTTTGATGTGGGAGGCCGCACCAATTTTTAATAAGGGCTACTTATTAATTGCAGACCCACTGAAGCTTCCAGAATCACAAAGCACATTTCAGGGGATTGAAAAAAAAAACACTGGATACGGGCTGGTCTGCCCAGCGCTGCCTCTGAAATCAGATGCCAGCTGCTGTGTATGGAAAACCTGAGGCTCCTGTGAGAGAATGATGCGGAGCTAGGAGCCCTCAGGCCTGTGGTTTGCTCATAAATCCCAGCTTGGTGACTTTCTCACCTCCTGCCAAGGGGTGGGGATTTTAGCCTGTCTCTTAGAAAAGGCTGGAGAGAAGAAAATAAATATGGAGAAAACTATAAAGTCTCCAAAGCCTATGAGGCCCTGGTCCCTGCTGTCTGTGTCCTTTCAGAAGGAGCTGTGACCACAGCCCAGGCAGCCACATGGGGTGCCAGGTCCATGGCAGCTGTTGACTGGAGTCTCCAGTTTCCTGTGGCACATAGTGGGTCTCCGCTTCACCCACTCTGGCTGCAGGTCTCACTTCTGGGCAGGGCCAATTCTGCAGGTGTATGGGGACTTGACCATCAGTGCCAGCCAAGTGGTGGTCATCAACGTGGATGGACTAGACATGTCAGACAGATGGCTTCCCAATGCCTGGGGTGTCCAGGAAGTAGGTGCAAAGATGGAGACCAACCGGAGGGAGTGCATCTGCCAGAATGGCTGCAAGTCCCAGAAAAGCCAAACCAAGCTGTCTCTGCCAGTATGGGGCTAGTGCATGAGACTGTCCTGAGGCAGGGGGTGAGAGGGTGGGGTGGGGTGGGTTTGGTTTCCTACTGTGACTCAGTAATGCTTTCAAGGCTGCCTTGTGCCTGGTCAGCCTTGTTCCAAAGTATGCTTTCCCACATGCACACAAAACAGCTGCTGCAATTCCAGGCTTCACACCAAACACCACCCTTCCCAAGGAGTGTCTGTCTCAGAAGCCCTGATGGGTCCGCTTGAGTTACACACCCACCCTTTAGTGTGCACACGTAGCAGGGGAGAGAATTAAGCAATGGACACGTAGGGTCATGGACCCCTGGGGAAGGGTGTGTGGGCAGCTTGGCCCAGAACGTGAGCTATGGGTACTGGCTGAGGTGGATGGTGGGAGGGCGCAGGAACTCTGCAGGCTGGATGCCACAGGAGGGCACTTGGGATTGATTTTACAGAAAATCCAGAGCTAGAAATGCTTTGGGGCAGGAGGGAGGGAGGGAGGTCCATGTCATTGAGATGGCCTGGGAGGAGGAGCCAGTGCCATGGGGTTGGACGGGGCAGCAGCTGGGAGGACACCAGCCACTTATGTGGTAGTGCTGTTGTGCCACCCAAGCTTCTATGTGCAGACTGAGGCACAGAACCGTAGACCTCTAAGCCACACAGACAGTGCAAAGCAAGGCCTGATCACAGGTCAGACCTTTTCCACGGGACACAAAGCACAGAGAGGTGGGCAGGTTCTTGGCAGAAGGGGATGGTCCTGGAGGCTTGGGCTGGTGGGGGAGGGGAGGAGAAGGGGTATGAGTAAAGGAGGGGGAGGGGAGGAGGAAATACAAGGGAGAGGGGAGAGGAAAGGGATGGGTAGGGAGAAGGGAGGGGGAAAAGGTGGGAAGAGGAGGAGGAAGTGGAGAGGGGAGGAGAGAGGGAGATGGGGAAGGGGAGGGGAGAGAAGAGGGGAGAGGAGGGGGAGGGGTGCAAGGCCCTGCCCCAGAGCACTGGCTGGGCTCTCCAGTCTGGACCGGAACCACCCTGCAGGCTTCTGAAAGTGGTCAAAAATGATATCTGTGTTGTCTCCCCACCTTCTGGGTTTTTTTGCCGCCTTTCATTTGGGCTATTTTACAGAGCTGAAGCTATTGCCAGGGAATCATGTCCCTGGAAATGCAGGCTAATTCTGTCTGGGGTCCTCGGCTGTGCACAGCTATGCACTTGCAGGATCCCCCCGCCCCCCATAGCCACAGTCTTACCTTGGAAAGTGGTCCTTGAATGTCTGTTCTCATAGTGGGTCTGGGGCCACGAGTTGTGGGGATGCAGAGCCTGGGAGGGCTTCAGGGAAAGGGGACTGGAGATGGCATGTCTGGGTCACCTGGGATGGGCTCATGCCTTGCCCTGCTTGTTTGTCCTTTCAGATATGCCCCACATGGTGGCCTCCCCAAGATACAACCCCACACCCCACCCTCTATGGGCCCCTGGAAAGTTCACTCTTACTACAGAGTTAGTGGCTGGTGGTGACTTTCTATGAAGATTCTCAGACATCTCTGTGGACATAGTTTTAAAATCAGAGGGCATGAAATGGGTGGACCCACCAGGATCTGTGGGTACAACTTCAAATAGCCTATCTTAAGTTCAAAATTTCTTCAACATTTCTATTTTTTGAATAGAATTTCATAGAAATTTTGCATTCCATGACAGAGGACATCTGTGTTTTAGTACAAAAAGTATATAAATGGGTTTCCCCTGGTAAGGGGACACCCTGGAGAGGATCAGTCTGTGCATTTCCAAACCCTGACTTGGCAGGAGAGCATGGCCTTATTGGGGTCTTTCTCTCTGAGGTCCTTTGGCTTCCATCCTGCCTGGCTACAACTAAGGGCCCTGACCTGGGGACCCTCTCAGCTGGAATGGGAGCAAATGTGGAGACTGCTCTTGGCCTCCATTTCTGCTCAGAGACTCAGGGAAAGGGAATGGACAGGTGGGCAAATGGGAATTGATCTGGGTCTGCGTCCTGTCTGAGTGCTGTGTCACAGTCTCTTCTGTGTCCACAGGACAGTTGTCTTCCAAGCCCACCACTTCCAGATAAGAGAGCTGCTGTAGTATGAAGTCAGGCAGGAGCTTTGCTGGGTTAGTGGGCACCTAGTCTGGAGTCAGTGCCCCTCTGGCCTGGAGTCAGCACCCACCTGGGCTCAGGGTCAGGGCCCACCTGGCATGGAATCAGCACCCACCTGGCAGGGGTCATCCTTTTCTCAGTTCAGGAACTGGGGTGGAAGTGACAGGCAGAGTCTTGCGTGTCCAGGAGGGGTTGCTCACGCTTTGTGTTCCAGCCTAGGTCTGGTGCCTCCTGTTCCTACCAGACATCTAGTGTTTCTCTGTCCTAGCAAAATGGACGGTCTTAGGATCAGTGAGAAAACCAGCGTCCAGTGCTCCAAAAGGCCCTGGAGCACTGAAAAGAGCCCTGGAGGCCACGCCCTCAACAGCGGGAACCCCTCCTCCAGCCTGGCCACTTACTGACCCCAGCCCCAATAGTTCATACGAAGGGGCGTGGCCTTGTAGGGGCGTGGCCCCCGAGAGGTGGGCGGGTCCCGAGCAGGACTGGGACCCTGGGGTCGCGGCCAGGACTTGGTCAATGGGGCGTGACCCGGGTGTGGCCGGAGCGGTGGGCGGGTCCAGAATATGTGTCATGGGTGTGGCCTAGGCGGCCGCATTGCCCACCACAGGATCCCAGCCCCGCTACAGTGCCGCGGTGCGGCTCATCCCTGGCGTTCTGCTGCCGCCTAGTGGCGTGGTGCGGCCGCGCACCCTCTTGGCCTCACCTGCGGAGAGCAGGTGCACGCATGCTCCTGGAGGGAGGCTGCGGACATCGCGGACGCGGGTCGCTCGCTTTAAACGAGAGGGTGGGATGAACAGGAAACTGCCGCCCTGCGAGTCCCGCCGGGCTTCAGCTTCCATGGTCGGACTGTGCAATGACTTCACCCAAGGTCAGGCACATCGCCACCTGGGTGGCCCCCACGCGGCACCTCGAGAGCCCGCCCCTCGTTTCGCAGTCTGGGGACAGATTCACCAGGCTGCTTCCACGACAGTCCTCACGCGCAACCGCGACGTGAGGGTCGGCGCCCGGATCAGCCGTGTACCAGGCTGCGCGTTTTAGCCTGGGTGAGGGCGAGGGACATTGATTCATCAGTGTCATGCAATGCCGTGCAGCGCCAGACAACTCAGCTTCCTGCCACCCAGGCGTGGTTAACCCGGAGGCTTGGGCGCAGAGAGTGGCTTAGCTGCGGGGTGGCCAGGGGCGCCTCTCAGTTAGCTCCAGTCTGGCCTTCTGCAAAGATTCTTCAGGGGCTGCGGGCTCTGGGCGGGGCATGGTGTGATTTGGCGGCCCCTCTGACTGCAGGAAGGCTGGTGGGGGCACAGGTACCTGGCCCCAGGTGAGTGGTGTGGGTGCAGGGCCACAGAGCAGCTGTGCAAGTGGCCATGCACCCTCAGTGTGAGGCCTAGGGATTTACCGTGGGATCCAGGGAGGATAAGGGCCAACTGCCAGGTGTCAGACCGGAATCACCCACAGGTGCGATGGGAACTGGGCCAGGTGACTTCTTAAATGGCCCTGTTTTTGAGCCTGGTGTTACATTGCATGCATTATCTCAGTTACTTAGCACAATAACCCAGGGTGTTTCTTTCCTTATCTCACTTCAGGGCACAGCACCCTCGTGAGTGAGGCATTATTGCCCTATTTAAAGCATAAGGAACTGGCTCAGAGAGGTGATAGGGTCAGAGTTTCCACAATGGTAAGGGAGGACTCTGCAATGACTTCACCCTAGGTCAGGGTGTGGGTGTGTGAGCAATTTAAAAACTAAGGTCCAACTCACGTAACATAAAATTCACCATTTTGAAGTGAAACTCAGCGGATTTTATCCAGAACATTTTCATCACCTGAAAAAAAAATACTGTGTACCCCTTATCATCGCTGGCACCATATCCTGCCAGGGAGTGCTGTGGTTGGTGACTCTATTGGTGACAGGTTGAGTTGACTGTGCCCTGTGTAGGCCCATGGTCTTTGAGGCAGGTCTGCACTGCAGCCTGTGGGTACTTAGCTCTTTTCATGGCTGATGATATTCTCCATGTGGATGCCACACTCTGCGTATTCACTGGTTTGTTGTAGACAGTTGGGTTGTTTGCATTTTATTTTTTTTAGCTATATGAGTAATGCTACTGTGAACATTTATGGACAAGTCCCTAGTTTCAATTTCCTGTGTACCTAGGAGTAGGATGGCTGGGTCATAAGTCTTTATTCAACCTTTTCGGAAAATGCCAAACTGTTTTCCAAGGCAGACATGCCATTTTGCATTCCACAAGCCACACGTGATGTTCTCAGTTTCTCTACACCCTCATCAACCTGTATTATTTCCCCCTTTAAAAAATTTTTTTATAATGGCTTCGTGGGTGTGTGCCAGTGTATCACTGTGGTTTTGATTTGCATATCCTGGAATATTGCTTCATGAGGTCGTTGGCCATTTGTTTTATCTTTTTTTGAACAAATGTCCAGGCAAATCCTTTGCTCATTTTAAAATTGAATTATTTGTCTTTGGATGGTTGAGTCCTAAGTCAGACTTTCAACCTCATTGTTTCTCTGATCGCTGCTGAACCTACCTGGGCATAAAGTTTTGTCTGCTCAACAAATATCCCCCTCCAGTAAAAAGCAGTTTTCTGGGCAGCATGTGAGTCATTGCAACCTGGGTGAGACAGCTTTGGTGTGAAAACTTAAGGACAGACAAGTCATGGGGAGGGAGGCAATGGCTCCCATCTCCCACCTGCCTCCCTTTTTCGTCCTGCAATCCTCACTCAGCATGTCCTGCCCTGTCCTACCCTTGCACTTCCCCATGAGATGAGTTGACCAAGTCCCCCCCTGGCCATGTTACCAGGGCATCCTGAAGCCCCAGATGAGCCTCCACAGCTTGAGGTTGCACCTGGCACCAGGGAGAGCCCAGCTAACAGCAGCACCCAAACTCTTGACCTGGGAGAGAGGCCACCAGAAGCAGGGCAGTGACTGTAGAGCATGGGGTTGGATGCAGCTCCCCTTGCAGCCACTCTGTGACCTGGGAACGCATCTCCTGAATTCCAACCTGTGCCCAACCCAGTGACAGGGTGGACTTCCAGGCTGCTTGGGGGCCCAGCTGAGATTAGGCATGTCATGGGCCCAGGATGTGGAGAGACTCAACACACAGAGAGGGTCCTGTTCTCTCAACCTGAGAAGTGAGAGATTATCCTCAATTTTCTTTGGGGGAAGCCGGACTGGTTAGACAGACTCCTGCTGGGCCTATCTTTTGGGGGAGCAGAGACTACGCCTGCCCCTTTCTGGCATCTCCTAGGCATGATGTGTTAGGTCCACGAAGGTGACATAGGAACAAAGCACCAAGCAGCCCTCCCAGTGACAGAAACATCAATCAGGCACCATCGAAACCGCCTGTCAATCAGCAGGGTCTCCTGGCAATCCTGGATCTCAACCAGTTCCCCCGACCAACTCCAGTGGGACAAGGGACTCTAAAAACTCCTTTTCCTGTCCCAAGCCTTCCCTTCCTGCCCTAAGCTCATAAAAATTCCAGTCTGGTCCATGGTTTCTCCTCAGACCCTCTTCCTGTCCGCTCTGTCAGTCTGATAGAGTTCCGCCTGGGAGTTGAATCTCAATAAAGCCTCGTTCAGCAGCCTTTTAAGATCTGCCTCCTTTTGGTTGCCGCCATTGCCTGACTTTACATGATGCACAAGCGTTGAGCTTAGCAAACACTCACATGGTTCTGTGATGGGCGGCTGGGAGGTGGCGGCAAGGCAGAGCTCAGGGTGGGATCCAATTTGTGTAACAGAAATTGGATGGAATCACAGGCCTTGGTCTGCAGGGCGATGAGAACAGTGTTGTGCGGAGTGCTTCGGGATTTGGGATTGTGAGTGGGAGGTGAGGCAGATTAAATTGTTCAAACACATTGGCCCTGACCTTTGTGGAGAGCCTCTATTTGGATCCTTGATTTCCAGCCTGGCTATGTTGCCTATCTGAACAGAGGGTGTTAGTACAGAAATGGATGGACCCTCTCCTGAGGACTGCACCCTGCAGCGGGAACCCCCCTAAACCCTCCCATAGCTGGGCTTGACGATGAGGAGTCAGAGTGCAGTTATCTGCAATTAGAGTTCCAACACTGGCCTGGGCCTACCCTGAGCCTCCAGAGTATGTGGGGTTAGGGCCATTATCTTGACATTATCATGACAAGAACTGACAGGAACAAGGGACTAATAGGGAAATTGCACCTTAAACTCTATTATCTAAAGAGCTTAAAACAAATGTGTCACTCTTCAGCCTAACAAAGAACTGTCACTGCAGACCTTAGGGTGGGGCTGGAGTTCATCCATGGACATCTCCTCCGGCACTGGGCTCTGTCTGTCTCCATTTCTCCTGGCTAGACCAGAGTTCTTCAAAGATACGGATGCACCTTGATCTTCTTCACAGCCTGCCTTCTTGTATGCATTGAACATTTGGGACAGAACAATGAAATCCATGAATGTCAGAATGTGAATTAGGAGTCACAGCATCTGTACAGAGGGGAATCCAGGGTTTTGTCATTTGGGTGTATTGCTTTTTTTTTTTTTTTTTTGAGGGGGGCTACCAGGGATTGAATTCAGCGGCACTCAACCACTGAGCCACATCCCCAGTCCTATTTTGTATTTTATTTAGAAACAGGGTCTCACTGAGTTGCTTAGTGCTTTGCTGTTGCTGAGGCTGGCCTTGAATTTGCTAATCTCCTGTCTCAGCCTCCTGAGCTGCTGGGAGCTGGGATTACAGGCATGCGCTCCTGCACTGGGCTGGGTGTATTGTTTTTAGGAAATAATTTTTGGTCTTTAATCAGTTGTATTTGTTGGAGTTGTTGAAGTTCCTTTGGGCTCCTCTTGGTGCAGATAGATGAAGGATAGTCCCCTGGGACCTGGGCTTCCCTCCTGTCCACTGTGGGCTGAGAGACTTTGCTGTCTGTACCAGGAGCAAAAATCTACCCATAATCCAAGGTCAGGTCAAAGGTTTCACATTCACTCACCTCACATCACTCAGGGCCTCAGCATGCTTACCTATAAAATGGGGACACATGCTTTCAGCAATATTGTGGTCTTAAGTGTCCCCAAAGCACTTTTGATAGAAGTGACTTAGAAGTCTTGATAAACTATAGCAAAGTCCTTTGAAATACAGAGCTCAGCTTTGAGAAACTAGAAAAAAAATCCAAGACAGAGATGAAAGCCCTGTCAGAGGTGTATGAGCTGATGGTTGGCTGTTCTCCTGGTCTGTGGAAAAAAGAGGCAGGGATTCCTGTAGGTGGAGCTGGACCTGCTGGCCCCTGCAGCCTCCTTCTCAGGCCCTCCAGGAGGCTGGATTCTGGTGGTTAGAGGTTTCTGCTGAGAATTACAATGAGGAAACTGTGGCAGTGGATTTAGGTCAAGAATATACACCATGAGGTGAGGAACACTCAGGGCAGGAGTTGAGAAAGTGAGGTCACCACTGAACATTACCAGCCCCCCTGGGGTTTCTAGAAGAAGCGACCTCCGAGAGGACATATCTCAACAAGGCCAGACAGGGCATCCAGATGAAACTACTACATGAGCTCTCAATGACAATACCCCCACCCACCCCCAGAAGAAAAGCACAATATTCAAGAAAATGCAGTGGCACGATTATATCTTCAAGAAATTTAGATAAAAGAATAGTCAAATATCCAATGGTCAGAAAAAATTTGAAACAATTAAGAATATGGAAAAAGGGAGTTTAAAACAGGACCAAAGGATGATATGCTATGAGAAAAACCCATCCCCACCAAAGAAACTTCCTAAAATGAAAAATACAGTCATTGAAATTAAAACAATTTAGATACAACCAGAGAGAGAATTAATAACTGGAAGACTGATTTGAATAAGTTACCAAGGATAAAATAAATCGATGATAGCTATAGAGATAGATAGGTAGATGAAGATAGATGGTAAGTAGGTAGAGACAGATGATAGATGATAGGTAGGTAGACAGACAGATGATCGATAGGCTAAAATGCGGTGATACACGTGTGATTGGAGTTTCCACAAGAAAAAATTAGAGAAAGGAAACTTCAAAGAGATAATGGCTGAGGAATTTTCTGGAATAAATCCAAGAATATTTATAGAGACACAACACTGTCCAAAGTCTAACAAAGCAGAATTCACAATGCTTGGCATCCAATTTAAGGTTAGCGCTCATATAAAGCAGGAAAACATGATCCGGAGTGAAGAGAATGATCAGTCAATCAAAGCCACCCAGAACTGGCATGGACATTAAGTTAGCAGAGACACGAAGCACTTACTATAGCTGTTTTGTGTGCTCATAGAAATTAAGTAGGCGGGGCTGGGGATGTGGCTCAAGCGGTAGCGAGCTCGCCTAGCATGCGTGTGGCCCAGGTTCGATCCTCAGCACCACATACAAACTAAGATGTTGTGTCCGCCAAATACTAAAAAATAAACATTAAAATTCTCTCTCTCTCTCACTCTTTCTTTTAAAAAAAAAAGAAATTAAGTAGGCATAGGGAAGGTTTACAAAGGGCCTAAGTTAAATTTCTAGAGGTGAAAACGATCAGATCTGAGATGAGAAGGACAGGATTTGCAGCAGATGAGGCTCTGCAGAAGACAGATGGGTGAGCTCCAAGTCCAAACAGCAGAACTGCACCAAGTACAGCTAGAGAGCAAACAATCAGCAAGTGGCTGCAGCATCCCTGAACCAGGGTTGACTTCTGGCACCTGATGTGCACACAACGGAGAACCCCAACTGGGAAGGTGGGCAGAGAAAGATTTTGAAGAAAGAATAGCTAAAATCATTCTGAATTTGACGTAGTGGTGACTACTGACTTCTGAAGAGGCCCAGTGAGCCCCAAGCTCAAGAAATGTGCAGAAAGCCACACACAAAGGCACATCATAATCAAAGCATTTAGAAAAAATGATAAAAGGAGGACCTTATATCTAGCCAGAACAAGAAGAAGATGCTTCGCATACAAGGGGAATAAGGACAAAGACGGCTGTAGGTTTGCCATCAAAGGGCAGAAGGGACTCCCTAAACCTGGCAAGGTATCCACCTGCTTTTAAAATCCAGCAACAGCTAACACACTTCACAATGAAACACCAAATGTTTCCCCTCCTGTGGCCAGGATGTCAGCTCTTGTGGTCAGTGCTGTCTGAGTCCTCACTAGTGACACAAGACAGGAGACAAGTAGATACCCCAGAATGAAAATGGAGATAAACACTGAAAGCCCATAAAAATGGCCAAAATGCTACTCCGCATTGACAGGGACATATGTGAGTGTGGACGAGCCTCATAGCCCCAAGTTAGGAGCAGGAAGCCCTGCTCTGCAATGAAGTTCCAGAATGCAAAAACTGAAAGCTAGGACCCACAAGACCAGCCCCCACATCGGGGCCAGGCCCCCTGAGGGGCTCCAGGCAGCTTTTTGAGTTATGGAAATGTTCCACGTCTTTCTTCAGTTCTGGGTCATGGAGGGTATGCATTTTTCCAAACTCATAATAGTATACTTAAAAATTGTGTTTGTGCATTTCACTGTAGCATATTTCCCCTCAAAAAACAAAACAAAACAAAACAAAACAAAAAAACCAAAAACTTGTATGTAAACAGCAAGCTCCCGCTGATGGCATACCTGCTGAATTGTGTAGGGTGAAATGTACAGATTATGCAACACACTTGGAAATTCATGAAGAATTAGGTGGATTCCTGGGTAGCTGGAGGGACAGAACTGACACAGCCAACATGGCAAGATGTAGCAAGTGGCCCTGAATGGAGGGTCTGTTGGCATGTACTGCGAAATTCTTCTAACTTCCCCGCATGCTTGAAGTTTTCTAAATAACATCAGAGGGGAATACCAGGGATGGTAAAGGTCAGGACTGACCAGCAGGTTCAAGCATGGCCACTCCTTGCTTTTGAATCAGAATAGGGAGAGGGAGAGTAGGATATGCCTTTGGCTAGGGCTGAGCAAGCAGATCACCCCTGGCAGAAAGAATTGGTCCCAGCAAATGCAGGAAGATGCAAAGGGATTCCAGGAGGACCACATGAGACACAGGAACCAGTGGTGAGTGAAGAATGGCCAACATCTGGGAACATCTGTTTGGGTTCTCTCACATAAAAGAACAAAAACAACAATGAGCAGGCGGGGAGGCTGGGCTGGAGTCTGCATCAGGCATGACCCTGGGTTGCCAACAGCACATCTCTGGCTAAGTTTAAATAGAATCTAGAAGTGGCAAAGCTTGGCCACATGTGGGCATCCCACGAGGCTCCCGCCTGGCTCCTGTATGTGGCAGTCTCTCAGGAGGGCGTACTGGCACTTTGAGACAGTACTTTTGTGATCTGGTTTGCTGTTGATTATTTGACATCCCAGGTCCACACCTGGCACTGGTCAATCCACTGCCAAGAACCGGTGACGACATTTGAAACCATAAACCTCACACATTCCCAAGGCCTCCCGGGGAGTGAGATGCCACAGATTCTGTTACATTGTCCTTGAAGAACTAGATCCCTTTAACTTGGAACCCAGGTCCCTCTGCATGGGTGACTGGTCCATCCTTTGCTACCCAGTCACTGACAGGAGCACCATTCTGGGAAGCTGGGGTCAGGCCCGTGCCTGGCAGCTGGCTGGAGATGCTTCTTGGGTTTGCTCAGGTTTGCTCTTACCAAGTCCAAATCCAAACAGGGAGCTCCAGCAAGTGCCAGGGGATTTTCAAACACATTGTGCCTGCACAGGTCACTGAGATTGTCCTTTCAGCCTCTCTCCTGTGAAGGCTATACATGTCCTTCCAAGCTCTGCTTTGCTTCGCCCTGTAGGGTCTACTGGGCTGCCCTGTGGAAGCTTTCTGTGGTCCTTGGAGAAACACTCCATGTGGCCACCAAGAGAGCTGCTCTGTGTTCTGGGGTCTGGGCTAGAATGTCAGCCCATCGGGTGTCCCCTGTCCTCAGTCCCCTGTCTGCCCTGGTCAGCCCCAGTCACTGTGGGGTTATTTAAAAGCTTTGTAAGAGTTAGGGTTTATCATGGGGAAGTGTCTTTCTATCTCCAGGAAAAGAGATGAAGATTTGCTTTGATGTCTGAGTTGACATAAAACAGCTGCACCAACTTTTCATATGTCAGTGTTCGTGATATATATATATATACATATTTTGTTTGCTTTTAACTTTTTGCGTTCCTATGGTTATAGTGTATTTCTCCTCCTCCTCCTCCTCCTCCTCCTCCTCCTCCTCCTCCTCCTCCTCCTTCCTCTTTTTTCTTTTTCCTTTTTTTTTTTTTGGCACTTGGGATTAAACCCAGGGGCACTTAACCACTGAGCCACATCCCCAGCCCTATTTTTTTGTATTTTATTTAGAGACAGGTTCTCACTGAATTGCTTAGCGCCTCGCCTTTGCTGAGACTGGATTTGAACTCTCGATCCTCCTGTTTTAAGCCTCCTGAGTTGCTGGGATTACTGGGGTGTGCCACTGCACCCCACTAAAGTGTATTTTATGTAAGCAAGTTTTTTTTTTTTTCATTTTAAAGTCAGATTGGATGGTAATTTTCTTGGCTTTTCTCAGATTAAAGGTTGAATGAGTGACAAATGTGTGTCCCCACAGTGAGGTGAGGTGAGGTGGGGACAGAGCAGGCCACTCCAGTGCCCCAGGGCTGGTTCCAGGCCCATGGGAGGGAAGGGGCTGCTGGTAGCCCTTGTGGTGAGTGTCAGGAGCCCTGTGGGTACTTGAAATCAGAGATTCCAACCCGGCCTAGACAGGAGCACAGTCCACTCGGCCTTCCAGCTGAGCCTCAGAGCACAGGGGGCACTGGCTGAGCTCCAGGAGAGAAGCACCTGGGAGCAGAGGGGCTCACAGCCTTCTCAGGCTGACAAAGGTCCAGGAGGATAGGCTGGCCTAGGGCAGCCCGAGAACACACAGTTCTAGGTATGTTCAGGGCTGGTGAGGCGGAGAAAGGACTGGGCCACTTTTATTTATTGAAGTCATAGAAATATTTTTTAAAAAATGAACAATTGTTTCAAAAATTCAAATATGGGCCAAGGAGGGCTACAATGTTTTAAAATTTTATTTCAAAGCATTTTGATTGTCAACCAAAGGTTGAATAGGCTCAAGGTGTGCCAGGTGGTGACTGGTATGTGGGTCACCATGCAGTGATCACCACTGTTGTGCTGATCCCCACTTGGCAGCCTGAGATGCAGAACACACATGGCTGCACTCCCGTTGTCAGTGGGGTCCGTGTAGTAGAGGTGAGGTCTGGAGACCCAAGTCCAGATGCTGGAGACCCACCTGGATTCTTGAAGCAGGAAGCACCTTGGGCTGCCCTGGGGAGATCAAAGCCTGTTCTGAGCAGCCGCAGGGGAGAGCTGGTGGCCAAAGGAGGTGCAGGGGGCCTGGGCCAGGGACATAGGACATATATGCTCCATGGGAGGTTTAGGCCTAATGAGGTTTGGGTCTGGCCTTGGTGTGCACTGTGGGCCTGAACCTTCTGTCTAGGGACTCAGCCCTCAGGGCTGACTCAGTACGAGATTTTCTCCAGTGCATCTGGAAAGTTCTCTCAGGCCCAGAGATCATGTGTATGGCACATCCTCAGTGTGTATCAGTATCAGCAGACACAGGACCAGTGCGCCCAGCCATAAATATTCCTCAGAATGCAGAAGAGGTGTCTGTATCCGCCTGAATGGAGGGACGATCAATCTTGATGTGATTATGGATGTATAAACAAACAAATGACATGATTTCTTCTGTGGTCTGCCACCATTGCATGAGCATAGTGGTTGCCCACAGCCCCTGCCCCAAATTACATCTCAATCAGTGTTAAAAGGCATCTGACATTTCCCTTTGATTTATGTACTAACCTTTACATTCAGCACAACCCGCGCTGATTGCTTCCAGGGCTGTGGTGGCAGCTCCCAGCAGCCTTCCCCCAGCTCTTCCCACCGGATCCACACTGAGTGGGGTCCTGGAGGACAGGAACTCACACATGGAGACCCCAGGCCATGAGCAAAGCCCCGGCATATCTCCTGGCAGGAACTCTCCTGGGGAGCTCTGGGAGCCCAGATTCTGTTGTTTTGTAAACTCATGTCTCAAGACATATCAGATTGAAAAGGCACTGTGAACACCTGTGTGCAGCCACAGGCGGGGGGGCCAGTTCCCAGAGACCCCTGTTTGTGCAGCCTGTCCACAGCTACCCTGACACAGCCCCACACCAACACACTCATAGAAAGCTGGTCACTCCTGCACACCCACAGCACGTATGCACAATCCCATGGGCACACCTGCACACACACATGCTGGGTGGAGGCTGGTTCTTTTGATCACCCCACTGATACATGGCAGGCAGTGGCACCCGGGCTTTGATCGCCTGCAGGTTACACCCTATCCCCAGTAGCAGAAAGGCTAGACCCTGGTTCCAGACACTGCTGAGTACCAGGGGCTGTCAAGGATGCATACTCCAGGCCTATTTCAGAACCAATGGAGGGTTTGTGTTTGTGCAGCTTATGGGGAATTCTCACCCTTGGCTTGTGAGCCACAATCCACCCTGGTGGGGATAGCTGTGCTTTGAGTACATATATGACTGTCTCATTGGTCATACTTATCTTATCATGGATATGTTTCTTGGGCTAAAGCATTTATCTCATTTTCAGGCCAAGTGTTGAAACATTGGTATAAATCAAGACTCCTTCAGTTGGAAGTATCAGACTCTCAAGTCAAACTGCCATAAGTCCAATAGAGTATGGTTGGCACAGGTAGCTGGAGAATAGACAGCTTTGGGCATGGCTGGATCTGGGTGCTTTTCTCAAACCATCAAGGATCTTGTTTGTCCTCACCATCAGACCATGTGAGTGCCGTGTGCCAATCTCGGCAGCATGGGGGAATCAGTGCTCTATGGGTGCAATCATGTGCCCATTTAAGGACAAAGAACAGATATTGGCCTAACTGAGCCCTGTGGACTCAGCAGGTGGGCTGACCTCAGAGGACATTTAACTCTGGTCTCCTGGATACATAGAGCCTCCTAAAAGGGTAACTTAAGATGGTCAGTACAGGAGGGAAGAAGGAGGCTGTTCTGTGTGGCTCACACCCACCCTCCCAACTCTGTCTTCTGCTCTGAGGAAGAGCCCACTGACCCAGGCAGGAGAGGACCCTGATGAATTTTCCCTGGTCCTTAGGCAGCCAGTGTGGACAGGCAGCTCAGCATCTAAGAGGAGAGCCAGGAAAAAGAGAAACAAATCTGAGCAAATGGACCTGAAGTACCTCCAGGCCCACAGTTTGGCCAGAGGCCTAGGGAGGAGCCCACACCTCCCCTGGGGGCAGGAGGATGGCTGCTGTTCTGCCCCCTCGGAGGCCTCAGTTTCCCTGAATAGGCTGGGGACCCAAATCCACCACCACCTTTTGCTGGTAAGAGGGTCACAGATTCTTTCAATGTGCTTTAAGCTTTGAGGATGGGGCCTGGGAGGCTGTTGCTTCCAGGGGGCTGAGGGGACCCCTGGTTCTGGACTGGTCCTGATGGGAGCTGTAGGCAGAGTGAGGATGCCCCCGGGTGCAGCTGGGGTGCGGGGGCCCGCACAGCATGAGTCTGGCTGCCCAAAGCCAAGACCAGCCCTGTAGAGAGGAGGCCCTGGGCCTTTCGTGGACAGGGAGGCCTGTGGTTCCTATAGCTGATCCATACTGACATAAGGAGTGTCCATACAGGACATCTGGGGTAGAAGGTTATCTGAAAGACCATCCACTCAGATGAGTTCATTAAAACAGAAAAGAGTGAGAAAAAATGTTCCCAGCTTTTCAGAAACTACAGACACACATCGCTCCCTTTATCCTGTGTCTGGGAAAGACAACTCACATCTTTGACGTGAACAATGGCTTTCTGGGAGCAGTGAATCCTGGAACATACCAGGTGCAGGGTGAGCTCCAGCTTGGGCTGGGAGGGTGAGCAGGAGGCACAGTCTGGGGCAGCATGTGCAGGGAGGGCCCCTGCTGGCCTTGGTCCTTCTGCCCCTGGGTAAGCATCTTCAGGAGATGAGGTATCTCCGAGTAAGGCTGTTGATGATGGTTTGTGCCCCTGACCACTCTCACCTTAACCCCAACCCTAACCCCAACCCTAACCCTTTTCCTAACCCTTAACCCTATTCCTAGCCTTAACTCTGAGGCTGAGAAGATGAGAAAGTTTTGTAGAGAAAGGGGCTACGTGGACAGGGGCATGATGTGTGACAGATCAGGCCACACTAGCAGCCTGTGCACACGTGCCTGCAGACAGGTGGGTGAACCTGCTCTCTGCACCAGTACACTGCATGCATCTCTTTGTGTGTGTGTGTGTGTGTGTATGTGTGTGTGCGTGCTCTGCATATATGTGTACCTGGGGGCAGGCGGGGGGATCTAGGCATGTAGGACAACATGTATGTGTGCACATTCTGCCTTTATGTCTCAAGCTGTAAGTGCAGATCCCAGCCAGCCAGGCCCATGGCACTTAGGTGTAGAGGGGGCTCAGGGTCAGGGCCACCACCAGGTGGAAACAGCCTGTTTCTGCCTCCTCTGTCTGGAGGTGGCCTGGTTGAGTCTGGCTGTACCTGGGTTGGACCACAGTAAAGCCATGGTCTTTGTCAAGCCTGTTACCCCACTGCCACAGGAGGGTGATCCCCTGGTGCTAAGTACGGCTGTGCAAAGTCTATCCTGCAGAGTCCCGCAGGAGAAGTGGTGGTACTACCGATGCTCCCAGCTACGACACTTCCCAGGTAGATGCCCATACCAGAATCTTCCATTGACAGAACTTCCTGGGCCAGGCTGTATAGCTTTTGCTGTCTTAATGCATCTTCCTGGGAGGGGGAGGCAAATGAATCCTTTTGCAGGATATTTAAGGAAACTTTCTCCAAGTTCCCACTTAGCAGGAGCTTCGGCTTGACTCCCACCCCACTGTGCCAGCCACTCCTCTCGTTCTGCCTCCTCCAGAGTCCAGGTGGCTGCCCTGGTGCTTCCCTGCCCCGAGGTTCAGGGGTTAAACAGGTCCAGGAAAGAACTGTCTTGCCTGTCTCTTGGCCAGGGAGCAAAGAAGGCCCCCTGCTCAGGACACGGCCGCTCATGTTCCTATTGAAACTCAAACTCCTGTGGTCTGTTGGAGGAAGCACACCAGGATCCCAGAGTAGGAGGTCACCTTGTTGGGGCCTGGCCTCTCTCACCAGCTCACTGACCATGTGTAGCACTGGACACGGGGGGTGTGCACAGACGTGGCCTGCCACCATGAGGTTACATAGGAAGCAGTAGAGACAGAGGCTAATGAATGGCTTGATGGGTGAGATGTTCCTCACTACCTGGAACCAACCATCCTCATTCGTGTTTCAGGAGAGAGTTGGTCTGGTCCCTTTCTTCCTGCCCCCAATAGAGAAACAAACAATGCAGCGGTCACTGACCTGTGTTGCAAGCTCACTTTACGGACTCTGAACTGAGTGGGGTTGGGGGTGAGCCCAGCAGTCCCGTGAACTCCAGGTTGGAAGGAGAAGGTGGAGGCCGGCGGTGGTCAGAGGGAGGTCAGTCGTGCGAAGGTGAGATGGAGTTGACATCACAGTGGCTGCTGTCAGGATGGCGGTGGTGTGCCCCAGGATGCCAGAGGCTTGGGATATGACATGGCCACCCCTCCTAAGGGGAGGCTCCTGACCCTGGCTCCTGGATTTGACAGACTACAGGGCTGAGTTGAATGAAGTTCTAAGGTTCCCTCTCAATTTCCTTTTCTTTCAAAAATGGCAGAGCCGTGCGACCTCTCTCTGTTTATTATAAATCTAATACTGCTAGTTTCAGTTGAGTGAACTCGCATCTTATTTGGAATCTGGGTCTGCAGTCCCCTAAAGCTGGTGGGAATGGAATTATGCAGGCGCGTATCAGGCCTGTTAATTTGTGTCGACAAACGGCCAGGCCTGACGATAGAGGTTGGTTCTGAGAACCGTCTCTCCAGAACAGCAGAGCGGGAGGATCAAGCACAAGATGCACTTAGTGTTTTTCTTGGGATGAAAACACGTAATTTTGTAAATGTTTATGGATTGCTAATTTGTCGGAATGGAAAATTGCATCGCAGGTCAAAGGCTGTGAGCAGTTTCTTTCCCAGGTTTTTCACAAATGGTGGCAAGGGCCACTCCCTGGGCCAGTACCAGAGGAGGGAGGGTGGGTGCTAGGGTTCCCTCCTCTACAAGGCTGCCCCCACGGTGACCGTACATGCAGTGGACATCCATCCCCAGATTCTGGGTCCCTGAAGTAGTGGTCACAGCTGGTGGATGGTACCTTTAGGTCAGGTCGGAGGTGCTGGCATCCTGAGCATCTGGAGTGGGGAAGACAGGCTAGGACCAGCCCTTCTGCTCCCACCAGCTTGGAGCCTCGCTTCTTTACTATGAAGGTCCACCTGGCTCTGCTCTCAGGTGGGGCTGCTGGGGCTGGAAGGGTGCCTAGGGTCTGGGCAGGGGTGATGAGGAGAGTGGGGAGAGGAGTAGGTCAAGGGCCCCATCCTTACATGCTGGCTCAGGCCAAGGGTCCCTCTGAGCCTTCTCCATCCCAGGATCTCCAGAGGAGAACTACACCTTGGGCAGGGTGAAAGCTCTAAGCAGCCCACCAGGAGGTGCCCCTGAAGCTCTCTGGCCTCCTGCTCACAGTGGGCCCGTGTCTCCTCTTCTGTGAAGAATGCAGATGGGACCCTTCGAGAAGGAAGGAGATGCCAGGCCCATGGAGCCCCCCTGGGTTCTTGGACCAGCCCTATGCAGTCTCACAGAACCCCCCACTGGGTCACACAGCCTGCCAGTGATGAGTGGCCCCTGGTGGCAGTTTGCTGCAGGGTGGCTGTGCCCCAGATTTGCCTCTTGCTGCATATCCCCTGGTGTGTGGCTTCTCAGTGCCCCAAGTACATCCCAGGGTGTCACTGTCCTAGCGTTCTAGTGTCCTTGGAGATGAGCATTCTCAGAACAGGGCCAGGCACACTGTAGCCTCAGCAAATGCCTGCTGCTGCTGATGCAGCTGGGGTGACCTTGGGGCTACACCTGGCTTGGGTTTGCTGGTGATGTCCCCAAGTCACTTCCTCCTCTGACAGCTGGATGGACCCATGGTGTGGGTGAGCAGGGTAGGGCACCCAGCACATGCAGAGGAGAAGCCAGCCCAGTGGGATTCCTGGCACCCCACCACCCGCATTGGAGCAGCCTGTGGGATATCACTGTGTTCCCTCCACGGTGTGCCCTGGGAACAGTCTCTGTAGTTGGTTCACTGTGGAGCCTGATCAAAGAGTCCAACAAGCCTTCTTCTGGCTCCGTCACTGTCTCCAGTGGGTTGTCAAATGGGACCCCAAGTGGCCTGCAGTGCTTGGCCACTGGTAACACTCATGGTTTGTCACCTTAATGAAAGCATGAATCGCACATGTGCAGAGGTTCTCCTCCCACCAGCGGCCCCCAGACTCATGGCTGGTGGGGTGGATGAGGCTCCCCTCCTTCCCTCTCCTTCACTGACAGGACTTGGTCTAGTCCTGGCCAGGTTGGGTGGCCTCCTCCTCAGTGCGGTCCTACCTGGCCTTGGTTCTTGGGCAGCTCTATTCCTGAGGTTCCAGAGGTTCCTGGTCCCTCTGATCCCCAGGGCTCCTGAGCCACCTCTTCCTTCTACACACTAGGAGACATGGGTCAGCTCCCCAGGAACATACCCCAGAGTCTGCTGGACTGAGGCAGGAATTCCAATCTAGCCAGCTGGGATTTCTTAGGTCTGAGAGTGACCAGCAGCCACTGCATCTGCCTGAGGGGCAGAGAAGGGATTTGAATGGAGCCCAGAAGGGCAGCAGAGAGGCCACCCAGGCCTCGGTGAGCCAGGTAGGGGCCAGGCAGAGAGAAAGGAAGGATCAGCGTGGGTGGGAGGGCAGGAGCAGCCGGAGCCTTGGGAAGTTTGTTTTCTGTTTCTTACTTTTGGTGAGAAGCCTGTTTGGATTCCTCATTTAGAATGTTTATGTGGAGAGGTTCCCTCCCCCACCTCCACGCATCAAGATAAACTCTCCCTGGTTTGGACTCACACAGCCACGGGTCCTGCCTAGGGGCACTGGATGGAGAGTTTCAGAGGGATCCCAGTGTCAGACCTTGTAGCCTGGGAGGTGGGAACTGACGGTTCCACAGAGAGGGCAGGGCTGTCCAACCCTGAGCAGGAAGCCAGCACAGATCTTTTGAAGAAGCCTAGAAGAGGGGAAACAAGCACAGATCTGGAGGAAGACTGCCTGGTTTTGAGTCCATCTTAGCTCAGGGTTACTCCTGGCCCCTGGCCTGCTTGTCAGGTGGGAGGTGGCTACAAGGACGGACAGAGCACAGGGTCCCAGGGAAAAAGGCATTGTTCTGCCAGGAGGGCAGCCGGGAGCCAGTTTCTACAGGCCTGATGTCTAGGGAACCAACCTGTCCCCACCTCCTTTTCTGGGTCCCAGGGCCAGGGTGGAGGACATGAGGCAGGAACCAGATCTGGCCCAGTGCCCACTGGTTCATCATGGCGGCCCCTCAGCTGAGTCCCTGCAGGGTGCTGGGGCAGTACATGCTTTAGGGGAAGGGTCCCGGCCTCCCTCACCCCGTGCTGGGTAGTGCGTGCTGTGGGTGAGGAGCTCCAGGACAGATGGGCCCTTTAGGACACAGCTGCGGGGCTCCTAGCCCAGTGTTCCCCCCTCTTTAGGGAGACCAGGGCCATCATACCTCCAAGGCCACCCTGGGGCAGCAGCTCTGGGTGGGTAAGGCGTGGGTTGATGCTGAAGGGCACCCCAACAGTCACACCATCCTTTCCAGCACCTCACCCTGTCGGCAGGTGCATCTGGATCAGGGTGCCCTGCACCATTTCATGAGCACAGGACACAGAGGCTGGGAACAAAGGCTTGGGGACAAGAGCAACAGCATGATGGGTACATTGCCAGTGAATCAGCTGTGGCCAGCAGGGCAGGGGGGGTCACTGACCATTGCCAAGAGAAAAAAAATGGGGTGTTTCAGGGCTGGGGCCTTCTGGGGAACAGAGGCGGTACAAAGGGCCCCCTTGAAACCTTTATTCTTGCAATCAAGTTGGAAAGATTTCAGTCATGTCACTCAGAGTAGCTGGCATGAGTTTATTAGGAGATAAGAAAAGGGAAAAGAGGGTCTCCAGAGAGAAAATGGGTCCTTTTAGAGAGGAGAGGGACAGCAGGCCTCTCCTGCCCCCCAGTTTTATTGGGGATCCCAGAGAAGTTTCTAGAGAATCCTGCCTAGGTCTATCTTTTGACTTTTGACTGACAGCACAGTGACACTTGACTTTCAAGTCCCCACTGCCATGACAACTCTAGGTCACTTTGGCCCATGCTGACTGGTTCTGTTTCTTTGGTGCTGGGGATTGAACCCAGGTCCTTGTGCAAGCAAGGCAAGCACTCTACTAACTGAGCTATATCCCTGGCCACTGACTGTTCCAGTTGGATTCTTAAACATATATTCTTACAGGTTTTTTTATGTTTAAGAGGAATTATCCTTATCTCCCCGAGTTCCTGGATCTGGTCTGTGAAAAGGGTCACAAAAGTCTCCCCCTTCAGGGTGGCTTAGGTTCCTCTTATCAACCTTATTTCAGGTCTGTATTTCTCCTGCAGTTAATAGGTTGCTGAGGAATGTGACATAGCCTGTCCACTTAAGCCAGCCAGGGTTGTATGTAAATTGCTTCTTGGAAAAGAAAGCATGTGAGCATCAGCACAGTGGGCCCAGTTTATAGAATTATTCCCTGTGTTCCCACCACTTGCATCTATCTGTCCCCTATCAGGGTGACCATCCCACCAGACTCTGCAGGAGTTCAACACATCAGAGAGAGAGAGTCACAGACTGGCACAGATGAGGGAGCTGCATTTGAAAAGCGAAAGGATGTTGAATCCAGACTGAACGGGGCTGGGGTAAGCATGGCAGGGCCTTCACACACACCATGTCCTTCCTGTACCTGCCTGCAGCCACATTAGCCATTCACCTGTCCTGAATCCTTCCTGACACAGGGCTAGGCTGACCTAAAATGCTTCTTTCAAGGCCTTGACTTTTAGCAGCTTTGGTGAGCTTTGCCTAGTCACCCACTGAGCTAGCCTTGCACACACCCTCCTCTCAGAGAAGCCATCCAGTAGCACTGCAGGAGGCAGACGGACAGTCATCCTGGTTGCATGGCATGGGAACTCCACGTGCCCTGGATGACTGTCTGTCTACCTCCTGCCATGCTGCTGGAAGGCTTCCTGTGCCCCTGTGGTTCTTGGTTGTACCCGGCACAGCTCATGAGTATTTACCGAATGAATGAATAACAGTCCCTGGGAGGCAGGCCAGACTTCGCCAGTGACAGAGACCAGGAGTCCATTTCAGTTTGACATAGAGGGAGGTGTCCAACTAACCACACCGTCAGCCAAGGAGGCCTCTCTGGAGAGATACAGTAAGGCTGGACCCCACCAGTCAGAAATGGGGAGAGAGTGCATCCCCGGGGTTGGTTTGATCCCTTAGACCTGCCTCTTTCCTCTGTGGGAAGCTGCATACAGGTGTGATTTTCCACCTTCCCCAAAGCCATCAGGGGCTCTTTTCTCATTCCTGCAGCATTTGGTGGAGGCCCTTGATCTCAGTTGCTATGAGAAGGGACACCTAGAATCAATCTCCTGGTGGCTTGGGTGAGGGAACTCAAGGCCCCAGCACTACCCAGCCAGGAACTTTGGTTGGGACTAGGTAATTTGCACATGTCTTCCCCTGAGCTCCTGCTCAGCAGCACCTCCCAACTTTGTTAATGGAAACCTGGTGATCCATAACACGCGTGTGGCAGACATCTGCTCGGGGGTAATGTGGTGGTAATGTACATATCGATGATCAATCTGCGGATTTGCAAGAGAGGCATAAAGTATTTAATTATAATTGCATTGGGCCAGGCTGCGTGGTGGCAGCGACATTTGAATAGGTCACAGCCAGCCCTCACCCCTGTTATGTTGTCGGTATTAAATGCCATTCACTCTAGAGGCTGGGAACACTTCTGAAGTCGTAGGATATCACACACTGGCAAATTGAAAATGTCCCTTCGCTTTTAAAAACATGATTGATATTCTTTGCAAAACAAATGCTACACTTCAGAGTACACAGATTTTGACTGGTGTGGCCCATTTGCCTCATTTGGCTACCAAGTTGGCATTTGTCCATGTGTGCAGAGAAGGTGGGCCACTAAGAACTCTCACTCAGAGGGCCACTAAGAACTCTCACTCAGAGGGCCACTAAGAACTCTCACTCAGAGGCTGAGGCCTCCAAAGACAACCTGTCCTTCTTAGGGCAAAGGGCTTTGCCTTTTCAAATCAGGCTTTGCTAACTAGAATGAAATGCAGGAATAATACAAGATCCCAAAAGATAAAATGCAAATTTTATTTGCTCAGTTGGTTACAGAAAAATATATCTTCAGATACTCTCTATGCCATACACTATGTATAGTACCATCTGTGCCTTATCACCATCTAAATTATATCTAGTATAATTTAAATCAATTCTTTTAGCACATCCGACAAAGGGATATAAATAACAGGAATGCAGACAGACACAGGACACATACCAGCAACACACATGTGCACGTGGCCCTTCTGACAATCCAGACCAGACAGTGCAGAGGAAGGGGCCAGCAGGGGGCTTCATGCCTGTGCTGCAGTTCCCACTCAGCTCCCAGGGCCTGGGAGATGCCAGGAGGTGGCGTGTCCTGGCTGAGGTCATCCTGGTAGGCTGGGGAGCCTCATGTGTAAGCCAGCAGAGGTCTGGGAATAGCAGTAGCATTTGCAGAGGAGAGGCCTCATTTTCAGGTCTTGTTTCTGCTTTCAGGAAAGGGCATTTGAGGCTGGCTCCCTCTCTTCCTGCTGGGCCGAGGGCGGCTCCTGGGCTCAGGCTGCCATTGGCAGGGCCTGGTGACCAAAGGAGCCGGCAACTCACTAGTTTTCAATGTAGAGTAGGAGCCCGGGCAGTTCACAACATCTGTCAGGAACACTTTCCCCCTCTTCCCCAAACAAAGGTGCACACAGTCTCTATTTACAGGGAGGTGAGCAAAGGAGTACTTGGAATTAACAAAATGTCAGGCCTCTGAACAGAAACACAGCCAGGTCCAGGCGGGCCTCACACGTGGCTCGGGTCTGCCTCAGCAGCCTGCCTGCCTTCATTACTCAGAGCCCATTTTTAAGAGAGTCTGATAATACAAGACTATAATTCCCAATCCAGACAGCCAGCCTCTTTGGGTGTGTTTTTTTGCCGTTCACAAAATTAGCCAATCATTGTCACCTAGCGAATCCGATTAGGTGTAATCCATACTAATGTTCAAATTAAGTCACAGAAAGCAATTAACTCTGCGAAAATGGGCTGGTGAAAAATGATAAGGTTGGTCAAATAGTTTCACTGTGCATAATTGTGTTTTTAAAACTGCTTGTCTCTACACAGTAATTAAATCATTTACATTTCAAATGGAGTGTGCCCAGCTCGGATGCTTGGCTCTGCACCTCCGTGTTCGGGGCTCTACCAACAGTTTGCTGTCCACGCCTGCATTTCTGGGAAGCCAGCTGGTGCCAGAGCAGGAGTGGATGCCTGCTCAGAAGAACTGGCTTTGCCCAGTGCCCTCCCAAATTTGGGCCCCTCCCACCCTTCCTTTCTTTTTTCCCATATTTGTATTTGTGCAAGGGGCATTTTAAACCATCATCAAAACATTGCTGACAACACAAGACACATCTGTTACTTCTGATCCTATTAGCCCAAACACAGGGCATCAGGAATGTGGGGTCATTATTGTTCATGGGGATCAGTAAATTCTGTCTTCATCTTTTTTACCTTATTATTTTTTAACCTACAGGGAGGTGTTAGCCAACTTCACTGACTGCTTGCTGAGCACACACCAGCTCTGGAACACGGCTGTCCACGAGTCTTTCTCACCTCACCAGGAATGAACTGCTATGTGGCTCCAGGGAATGTTCCCTGCATTCTTCCCTTGGAACTGAAATCTGAAAAATCCACAAGCAAACTCCAAAGTCAAACTGGACCCAAGAGGGTTGTTCCTGCTGGGGAACTTTTCTCGGCATGGATAAAGTCACTTCACAGTAAGCAGCTCTCCTAAGGGGGTCTTCCGCCTTTGCCTCCAACCCAGGAACTCAGGGTCCGACTGGGAAAAAAGTTCAAAGTTCGTGGCAATACGCAATCAGGGGGCTTCATGGCTCAAGGTGGGGCTGAGACCTGCTTCCTGGGGAGAAACTAACCCCAGACCCCAGGCTAATTCTGTAGTGGCCACCAGGAAGCAACCTCAGTCTCATCTTTCACTGCCTCGGAATTGGAGGATCATTTGCTGGGGCTCCAACGGGGGAAGCTCCCCTCCTGCACGAGACATGGAGCCCTGAGCTCTGGAAAAGGGTCTGGAGAGGACAGGATGTAGTCGATGCTGAACTTGATGTCTCTGTGGCCCTCTTTTCCCAGGGCGGCAGGGCCGGCGGGGGCCAGGGCCTCGTGGCCCAGGGCAGGCTTTCCGTCTGGGGCCGGAGACCCGCGCGCGGCGAGTTCAGATGCACCCAGGGACCCCTCAGCGGCCTCAGTGCGTAGTGCCCTAGGGCCCTCTCGCTTGGGGCCGCGTCGCCGGCGCCGGCGGCGGAAGTTGCCGTTCTCGAAGAGGTCCAGCAGCGACTCGCAGCCGCCTGCAAACGTCCAGTAGTTGCCCTTTCCCTTCTCATGGCCCTCGGTCCTCGGCACCTGCGCAGAGCCAGGGTCAGTGCGCTCGACGGACCTGCAAGGCGCCGCTGGCCCTTCGGGGTAGCCTTGCTTGCCCGCAGGCTGGGGCCCCCTACCTCTGAGCAGGAGCTTCCCAACAGCTCCAGTCACCAAGGGATGACCGGCCTGAGTGTCGCCATGGCTGGGCACACAGGGGTCACTCGGGGGTCGTTCGCGACGGGGATGGGGTAGGGCTCACCTTGACGAAGCAGCTGTTGAGCGACAGGTTGTGACGGATGGAGTTCTGCCAGGCACGCTGGTTGGCGCGGTAGTAAGGGAACTTGCGCATGATGAAGTCATAGATGCCCGACAGGGTCACCCTGCCCGCGGGGCTCTGCTGGATGGCCATGGCGATCAGCGCGATGTAGCTGCGGACAGGGCGTCAGGCAAGCGGGCACCGGGCAGGGCGCGGGGAGCCTGGCAGCCTTCCCGCCCGGTGGGCGAGGCCGACTGCTCCGCCTCCCCAGGCAGCCAGCGCGGGGTTGGAGGGGGAAAGGGAAGCGCTGTCCTAACTAGAGACCCTGTGCACACAGCTCTGGCTTCCACCCAGACCCTGGGACCTCTCCTGCACTCGGAGTCCCGCCAGGTGGGAGATCCAAGCTGCTTTCTCGGCTACCCCCCAAAGTGCGCGTGGTGCGTTCTCTCCCAGAGCCCGCCCCAGGGAAGAAAGCCCCTCTCTCCCTCCATCCCGGACAGTCTCCGGCTTCGGAGCCCCTGGCTGTCCCCAGAGCCCCGCCACCGGCCTCCTCAGGCACCTGTACGCGGGCCGCGTGAGCCGCTTTTCCTCGTCTGAGCTGCCGGCGGGGTAGTCGTCGGCGTCGTAGTTGAAGCAATTGTAGGGGTACTGCGAGCTGTCAAACATCGTGGCGCTCTCCGCGCCCGGGGCCGCCGCCGCCGCCGCCGCCGCCGCCGCCGCTGCTGCCGCCTCCTCCGCGCCGCCCACCGGCCCCCAGCTCTGCACTGGGTCCTCCCGGGCCGGGCACGGGCCAGCAGCGTCTGCACGGAAGCGACTGGGAGCCTGGGCTTCTGGGGACCCCCGCGCACGCCCCCACCCGGTTCTCTGGCGTCCAATCCCGGTGCGGGGGAGGCCCCAGTCACAGGCAGAGCGGTAAGCGGAGCCGGGCTGTCTAGGCGACCCTCTGACCCGCCGAGGGAGGAGGGAGAGACAGGGCGTGTTGGGTGGTCCGATGAACTGGACGTCCACCCGCCGTCACTCCCCAACCGGCAAGGTTTGGAGGCTCAACCGGGATAGTGCCCCCCCCCCCCCCGGAGCTGGAGTTGGGGACTCTCAGGCCGCGCTGCTGGGTAGCTTGTGCAGTGGGTGCTCCCTAAGACTTGGAGGTCGTTCCAGTGGTCATGAACTCTCAGCAGAGCCCACAACCAGGAGCACGACCACAGAAAGCTGGGCAGATGCCCCCTTGGCTGCCCATAGTGGGGGTCCAGGGCTGATGTGTGGGGCTCATTGTGTATCCCTGGCTTGGGCACTGCATTAGGGAGAGCATGGGTGGAGATAAAGGGTCCAGTGTCTCTTCCAGAGCAGGATGCCCTTGCATCACTGTCCACCCCTGCCAGAAGTGGCCTTCTCCAGGGGCCCTCCTTACTTGGGGTCCACAGTCTGGGGAGGTGGGCCTTTCATTTGAAGAACCTCCCTTGAGCTGGTGCTTCTAGCTCCAAAGCTCTGATTCCAGAGTGCATAGGTGATTGCAGAAGATACAAACCCGGGAGGAAAGAAGTAGGACATTAGGGGTCTTCATAGTGGGCAGGCTTCCCAATAATCTGCAGAAGTCTGACTGAGAGCCTTCTTCAGAGCAGCACCTTGAGCTCTGAAACACTGGCTGCTCCTTCCAGCTAACCACTCCAGGAGCAGCCAGTGCCTCTGTCACCCTGGCTCCCAGCAGCTGGAGGTCCTGCTTATAGAAGCCCAAGTACACCAGGGCTCCTAACCCACTGGGGTGGACATGCAGTTGTCACTGGGGTAAGCAGCTATCTGGCTTCTGCTCAGTTCTAAGTCACAGTCAACAATTAATGGTATTGTCCTCTCCATTAGATGTCAAAATTTAGATGTCAGAATTTGGGAATATAAAATTGAACAGCCCTGCTCAAAAACAGTTTGGTAAGTTTCTTTAAAAACTAAACATGCAGCCAGGTGTGCCCATGCACACTTGTAATCCAGGACTTGGGATGCTGAAGTAAGAGGATCACAAGTTCAGAGCCATCTTATGCAGTTTAGCAAGATCCTGTCTCAAAATAAAAAAATAAAAAGGGCTAGAGGTGTAGCTCAGTGGTCAAGAGCCCCTGGTTTCAATCCTTACCACTGCAAAATCGAGGAAGCAAACAATAGCCCCTACCCAAAAAAGTCCTAAATATGCAACTATAGGACCTGCTGGTTGTACTCCTGGATCCTCAACCCAGAGGGCTCCCAGGTCAAGGTCACACAGAAACCTGCACACCAATGCTCAGAGAAGTTTTACTTGCATTATCCCCAAACAAGAAATAAAGCAGTTATTCTTTTTTTTAATTTTTAAATCGATTTTTTAAAAATAAATGACAGTGAAATGCATTACAATTTGATGTTTTTTTTAAAATATATATATATATATATATATATATATATATATATATATATATATATATATATATTTTAGCTGTTGCTGGATCTTTATTTATTTATATGCAGTGCTGAGAATTGAGCCCAGGGCCTCACACGTGTTAGGCAAGCACTCTACCACTGAGCCACAACCCCAGCCTGAGGCAGATGTTCTTAAACAGATGAATGGTTAGGTGAACAGTGGCACATCCATACCATGGGATAAGACTCAGCAATAAAAAAGAAGGAAATATCCATTTGCTCATCCACTAGGTGGATCTCCACAGATCAACCTCAAAGGGTTTCACACTGTACAATTCCACTTGTATAACATGCATGAACCCAGGTAGAAGCTAACATGACCTGGCTTCACCCCACAGTGCCTCCTCTCCAGCACGGGCTCACACAGGGGGAAGGGGAGAATGCAGACTGACCCAAAGGGAGGAGTGTAAGGTCATATGGTGAGGAGGGCAGGTGGCATGGGTGGTGCTGTGCAGCTGTCCTTAAAGAGATGGTGATGCTGTGCAGCTGTGTGTGGAATATCAGAGGCTATTGAGGACCTCTGATCTCTGCTGAAGGCTGTCACCATCCTTCAACTGCTGGGACACCCAGGGTGGGCTGCAGAAGCACAGGTTCTCCTGAGCCCACCAAGGCAGTGGCTGCTGGGCAAGGAGCCATATATGGGGAGGGTAGGCATGTCTCAGAGAGGCCCAGCACCTGCTTCCTTGCAGTGGGCCACCCCAAGGGCAGGAAGAAGCAGTTGGACTCAGCCTGTCAGTGGATTGCTCAGAGTGGATAAGGTCAAGTATGCCCAGCAGTATGTGTGTGTGTGTGGGTGGGGGGGCACCAGGGAGCTCACACACAGCTACGCCCCCTCCCCAGCTCCCCACCCCAGGGATGCTCAAGGGATATGGGTTTGGGGGGGGGTGTAAGGAGGCTGGTCAGGCTGGGGGAACAGAATTGTCCCATCCCCTCTGTCCCCTGAATCCAGAGGAAAGGGCAAAGGGGCAGGGATGGGGCAGCTGCCTTGGAGGGGGCTGGAAGAGCCCCTGCCTGGAGGGAGGAGTTGGTGCTGAGTCAAACAGTGGAGGCAGCTGCCCAGGAGGGAGGGGGAGAAGGAGGCTCACTCCCACCCCCCAGGACCCCACCTAAGAAACCCCGGACCAGAGACTGCTCTGAGTTGGAGAAGCAGGGAACAGCCAGCCCCACCAGTGGCTCGTGATGTCATCAAGTGTCCAGTAAAAGTCGCAGCCCTCTTCTACCTGCAAGGCCATGGAGTGGAGGAAGTAGTGGGTGATGGGGCGCTGTCAGAGGAAGACCTTGCAAGGTGGCTTCCCTCCGCACAGAGCGCCCAGAGAGCAGACCAGGGTGGAATGCGACACTAACGCCCCCTGGTGGCGAGGACTGTGCAGTGGGGGCGGTTAGTGGCTGGATGGAGCCTCAGTTCCATGTTGGTACCCCCGCACAAAAAGCCTGTTTGCAGCCCCAAATTCACAAGACACTTAAGGGAATAAAACCAACGCGTTGTTAAGAGAGTTCCAGCAGAGCCGGATGCATGCAGGAGATAAGCATGGAGTCACCCACAGGTAACTGAAAGTCACCGTGAGTGGTGCACAGCAGAGAAGCTACCTGCTCCCGCAGAGAGGACCCTCGGCAGAGAGGCGGAAACCACAGAAAAGAACAAATGTCCCCAAGTAAAACTGTGACAGAGGAAATGGCCTCAGGCTCCTTGAGTGAGTGAATGTGAGGGTCGGTCACTAGGACTCCCCAGACCTAAAGGCAAGACTGAAAGGGGGGGGGGGACACAGGGAGTGTGCTGGGGACAGGTTGGGAGAGGGACAGGTCCAGCAGGAGGGGAGCAGCAGAGAACAGGGTGAGGAAAGCTAGATGGCTAGAAATTTCTAGAACCAATGAAAGGCACCACTTTGAGCAAAGCAGACAGCTATACAGTGGGTGGGCCTCACCCAAGCAGTTGAAGGCCAGACCTGGGGGTGGGGGTGGGGGTAGTGAGGTCCTCAAGGAAAAAATAGAGACTCTGCTGGCAGAGCAGTTGCAGTTCTTTCCACTGGCAGACCCATCAGTTTTGCTGAGTCTCCACACTTAGTGGATCAGTTCCTTAAATTCTCTCCCCCAATTTCTGCACACGTGTGTACACACACACACACACACACACACACACATTCTGATTCTGTTTGTCTGGAGAACTTAACCACCTGTCAGGTGCCGGGGTGATGGGAAGCAGCCTGGACTCTCATTCTTTAGGGTGAGGGTGCAGTTTCTTCATGTCACATAGGCATTCGCACCTGGCCAGCCACCACTTCTAGGTGTTTGCGTGTCAAATGCAAGCCTGTGTTTGCGTGGAGAGTCTTCCTGTGAGCTTATATGCTTTGGTGACTTTATTTGTTGTTACTAAATCCTACAAAGAACCCCCCACAGGTTCTGGGAATAGATGAGCCGCTGTGGGCCCATCCTGTGGAGTACTACTCAGCAGTGAATAGGAAACCCTGCCACTCCTTATTGTCCCAAACTCATGTTGCTGAGTAAAAGAAGCTGGACTCAAAATTCCCATCATGTGGTGCTGTGGGAGGCAAAGCCATAGAACACAAACCTCCTGTGGCTGCAGGGCTGTAGTGGGGGGTTGGGAATTGAATGGCTGAGCACCCGTCAGAGCTCATTGTTCCTGAGCAGAATGGATATCAGCGTCCACGTTGTCTTATCTGAGAACCTGGAGACCTTGGAGAAGAGTTGCTGTGTCACACCATTAGGCCAGACCCCACTGAAGACAAAATCAGGAAGCTGGTCCACCATGGTGCCGAACACAGCGGCTCAGGATGCACAGCACACACACAGAGGGCCAGGGAGGAGCCGAGGCTTCAGTGCCTCCCAGCATGTGGCAGGGGAGCTGGCCGAGGTGCCAAGTGCCAGGACTCCCAGAATCCACAGCAAAACGGAGATGCTTAGGCACCAGGTGAGCGTGAGCGGGAGAGGATGAAGCCACGCCCACCTCCACATACCTGTCGGGGGCAGAAGAGCTGGGGGTGGGGCAGCTACGAGACTGACCGGGGACCACAGGCTGCCCTGGCGTTTCCAACTAGAAACAAGGCTGCAGCCCACCCCCCCCGACCCCCGTCCCTGCAGTCATTGTTCCTCCAGCACCACATGCAAGGTACCTTGGGGCGATCTGCTCTAAACCTGCCCAGTCCCCAGAGGCCCGTTTTGGAGGAGGTAGACTGTTGACAAAATTAATCAACATTATTCAGAAGAAAAATGGAGCGTGGGGAAGAACCAGAGCAGGGTCAGAGCTCCAGGGTGCTGTGCACATGTATGTGTGAATGTGAGTGCATGTGCGTGTGCACATGTGTGAGAACCTCAGTAGGTGAGTCACAGGAGGCTTCATTGTGAGAGGACACATGAATAAAGACCTGGAAGGGGGTGGAGTGAGTGTGTGCACACCTGGAGGTGCAAACGTGTGCACATCCACAGTCCACCAGGAAAGAGCCGTGGGCTGAGGTGCTGAGGTGAGCACGTGTCCACTAGAGGGCATGGGCTGGCCACACCTCCTGGCACCTGTCCTCTGTCTCTTGGCAAAGCTGGGAGGGGAGGAGACGGCTGGGCAGGCAGCAAATGTGTGTCCCCAGCAAGGTTCTGGCTGAGCTCACTCTACATGATGCTCAAAAGCTTTTTGAAAATTCACAGTTGCCCAGAGGCTGGGAGAAGATGATCCCACGTGCCAACATGCTCTGGGTGTGCGTGGACACTTGCTCCTGACTTTGCTCTGGGTGGGACTTGTCAGGTTGGTGTGGTAACTTAGGACAAAGTAGCCCCCGAGGGAAAGAAACATGTATTAGGCACTGACAGAAACGCCTGTCAATCAGCGGGATCTCCACACTAATGCCTGTCAATCAGCAGGACCGCTGGCCAATCCTGGAGTTCAGCCAACTTCCCTGACCAACTCCAATGGGACAAGGGACTCTAAAAACACCTTTTCCTGTCCCAAGCCCTTCCCTTCCTGCCTAAGCCCATAAAATCCCGGTCTGGTCGAGCTCCCATGCGGTTTCTCCTCAGACCCTTCTCCTGTCCACTCTGCCGGTCTGATGGAGTTCCGCTCGGGAGTGAGTCTCAAATAACGTCTCGTTCGGAGGCCTTTTTAAATCTGCCTCCTTTGGTGGCTGCCCGCCTTGCCTGATCTTACAGGATTGGGTTCAGGTGTCTCTGCACGCAGGTTTGGGTGTTGTGAGTGTGGGTTTGGATGTCTCCATGGATCGTGGTGTCTATTGCTGACATCTTTCCTGGTGAGTTCAGTGTCAGGCATTCATCCTAATTCCTCCCCTGCCTCCGTGGGGACAGGAACTGTCCATGATCAGGAACTGTGAGGTCAATCCTGGGGTTTCCGCAGGCTCCGGCCACTCACCTGGTATTGCAAACCCTGTATGGCTCAGCTACTGTCGGCACCAGGTGTCCACAGGGGATTGTCATGCACTTCAGGAATTGAAGTATGGGTGACCTGCCCCAGCAGAGCGACCGGAAATCATGGTGCAAGAGTTGGGGGTGGGTGGGGCCATGACCACCAGCTTGGGGGCCTGGGGAGGCAGAGAGCGGCAGTGATCCTGTGTCCCCTGTGGCTTCAACTGGGAAGCTAGGAAACTCTGCTCCTGCGGAGACTCCTGACAGCCCATGGATTGGATAAACTGCTCTCTGGGGTCAGTCATAGAACAGAGGACTGTCTGCTTTTTGTTCTAGGATCAGTAAAGAGGCATCACAAGCCTAAGAGGGGAGATGACCCCTGGTCTCACCTGACAGAACTTGCAGGAGTGTTAGGAGCATCCCAAGGTCTCTCCCCTCTGCTAGAGAGAGGGAGGAGGGGTGAGGGACTTCATGGAGGATGTGAGCAGCCACATGCCCGGTGCCCCAGTACTGTCCTCCTGCTGCCCACCAGGGGCTGCCTGAGGCCCCAACTCACTGAGAAGTGGGCCAAGGAGCAGGTGGCTTCAATTTCACATGTCCCATGCTTCTCAGGCAGAGAGGCCCATGGATGCTTGGGAGGGAGGACAGAAGCGACCCAGGACTGTGGTTGTCTGGGGACACCACAGGGAGGGCAGGTCCCAGCTGTGAGAAGGCAGAGACTTGGGAGCGGGGGTGTCTCCTGAGAGGTGCCCACGAGGGGAAGGTGCCATCTCCCAGGTCCCGGGTGCCGGTGGCTGACAAAGGCTTGCTCAGGCCCAGCCTCCCCATTCTGGCTGGGACTTGGCCGGGCGGGAAGGGGAGCCCTGCAGGCCACTGGAGGAAATGTCCTCCTAGGCCCAGGTGGAGCTTGGCCTTCATCCTGGATGTCACAGTCTGGCTGGTTGAGGCTTGGACACAGGCAGTGGCTCAGGGAGTGGAGGAGTCAGGCTGCTGCGTGTTCCTGCAGGTAGGTGTCCCTGGTCATCAGATCGTCTGATGACCCCAGTCTCACCCCACTCAGCATGCTGTCCATGTCCCTGCCTGCTGTGGCCCCATGTGCTCTGTCATCCCAACCCACTGGGGCTGACTCTCCATGGGTGGCTGGGTGGCCCCGTTATTGCTGTGTATTGTCCCCCATTGTGCTTCTTGCTGGGATGGCACCCTGCAGACAGAGACGGCGTTGTCCCTGTCCCATTGCTATCACTGAGGACAGGGCTCTACACGGCAGGTGACTGGCAGTGATTGGAGCTGATAAATAGAAACATGGCTGTAGGCCCAGCCAGACACCAGAGGCATGCAGGCCTGGTGCAGTGGCCCTGCCTTGGGGACCTTTGCGTTCACACACTCATGGCTGTGGCTGGGGGTCTGTCCATGCTCAGGGTGGGGTTGGCTGCTGTCGTCCAGGATGGTATAGGACTCTCTCAAGCCAGAATTCTGCCTGGAGATGCCCATAGGGATCTCCCCACCTGGGGATGACCATGGGGACCTTGTACTTCCTGGACATCTGGCTTCAATTTCACCAGTAGTTAGATGTTTCTCTGCATCAGCTGGGCCCACCACGATCTATAAATTCCTGTCTATGTCACTTTCTCTTCCAAATGTCGCTGAGTCTTTTTATCTGATGCACAACATCTCCTATGAATGAAACCAGGCTTCACTGTGGGTGGAGACAGGTGTTTCCCATCCTAAGACTTCACAGAAAGCTTACAAGCAAAGCCGACTGTGACCTGGAAAAGAGACGGAATGCCATCGTGTTCGGACAGCGTCAGCTGGCTGCATGGGGCTGGAGTTATGGCCTGCATGCCCCCCGGTGTTCCTGGGACTAGTACCCACCCAGGAACATAAGCACCTCCAATATCAGCAGAGAGGTTGCAGGGGGTCTGAAACTGAGCCAGTCAATAACGGGGCTCCAGGATGAGAACATGTGGGCTCCCCAGACTGCAAGGGCTCAGGCCAAGCTGGTGCCTCTGTGCCTCACTGGGGCCCAGGAATCTGTGCAGAGACAGAAGGTGAGCCTGAGGGTCAGGAGGCACCAGGCCCACAGGGTTGCCCTTCAGCATATTCACAGGGGACCTGCGGCTGTATGGGCTATATACTCTGTATGGGCTCCAGCCTGCAGGCTGGGGATGCCACAAAGCAGAGTGGTGCGTGTGTCATGGAGCTTCCAGTCCACTAGGGCAGCGGATGCTGTCTGAGGAATCTCAAGATTATAGGCATGTAATTACAGATGCACTCAAGATGAAGCTGAGAGCTGAGTGTGAGGGAGTGCACGGCCGGGTGGGACTGGCCCAGCCTAGGAAGTTTGAGGGGTGCTTTGAATGGGAATAAACAAGGTGAAGAGGTGGTGCAGGGTAGACAGCTCCCAGCTGTGCAAAGGCCCTGTGGTGCCAGGGAGGTGGTGGCTTCGGAGGCTTCCAGAGGTTAGCTTCCACTGCCCTCCAGATGTATTCCAACTCCTTGTTCGTGTCGAGGGAGAGTGTCTGCAAGTCTTCATTGCTGGGTTGTGTTCAGAACATCTTGGCACTCACTAAGCATTGTGCCTTTGAGAACACATTTATTCACAGGCATTGAGGGGGTCAGGACCGTTCTAGGTCCTATGGGATAATGCAGGGTCTGGCCAGGGCTTTAGGCCTGGTGGTGAGAGGCTGGTGGGTACCTGAAGCCCTGGACAAGGGGAGGACTAGGCTGGAGGGCCCTGGCTGGGTAGCAGCCAGTGCCTGCTGAGGTCAGCTCTTGCTTGTCTCCAGCCCTCCTCTAGATGGTGCTGGGGAACAGGTGGGAGAGGTGCCTTCAACCTGGCCTCCCGTGGCCTTGGGAGACACCTGGTGGTTGTGGGCATGTGAGGAAGGTCCTGGGACCCTGGGCAGGCAGGGTGTAATGGATGTTTTTTGAGGAGGCTGGCTGACCCCAGCCCCTTGATAACCTCTTGGGGTTGCCCTGACCTGGCCAAGCCTGGGGACAGTCCCGCCTGGTCCCATCTCCTACATAACCTACCCTACACCTTTCCAGGCCTCTCCAGGGCTCCATTATCATTTCCCAGCTAGCTTCAGGGCAGGAACAGCTGTCTCTTAGAGGGGGCACCTTGCAGGAAGTGGCTCTTGTCCCACAGGGATCCCCACATGGGTGCAGGGACCCAGGACTGGAGACATTCTGCCCACCAGAGACCCGGAGTGCTGTCTCAACACTGTCAGCTGTGGGCTGGGGATGTAGCTCAGTTGGTAGAGTGCTTGCCTTGCATGCACAGGGCCCTGGGTTCAATCCCCAGCACCAACACTGCTCAGCTGGGTGGTGTACTGTCACTGACACCTGGGTTGGACAGGTGGACAGATTTAGATAGAAGCCAGCACCTTCCTGGTTGGCCTTATCCAGCTTTATCTGGCTGGGTATAGAAACCTGTCCTCCTGGCTTGGGAGCCAGGCCATACCTCTGTCCCTAAGTCCCAGTAAAGGATGCTTTTGTACAGCTGGGGTCTGTCTACCTGCTCTCTGGCCTCAGGCACCTTCCTTCTTTGGAGGCCGATTCTCACCAGGATGAGGCTTTTCTGAAATGGAGGACTTGGAGTTCTGCTCTGCTGTTGTCCAGCCTGGGTCAGTCTCCCCATTTCCCCTCTCTCCACCTGGACAGCAAAGGATCCCTATCTCTTCTTTTCATCTCCCTGGGAATCTCCTGAAGGCAGCACTTGGGAGAGGTTCCGTTGGAACTGGGTGGGCATGGGCAAGGTATGGAGGGTGCGTCTGTTCAAGGTGGGTGGAAGTGAGGCTCCACCTGTCTGGGGAAATGAGACCCTGAGGGGAGCCCAGGAGCCTCAGCAAGGGACCAAGGAGCAGTGAAGGATTGCATAGGGGGTAGGGGATGCTGAGATCTGGGCTCTTTAGCCTTCGAGGTGACTGGAGTGCAGGCACATGAGTGCAGGGACCCAGGGCTGCAGCCCTTCTGCCTACCAGAGGCCCAGAAGCCTCTGCTCTCACCTGAAGGGCAGTTGGTACTTTGTTTTGTGCCCACCTTAGACTTCTGGGGTGGAAGCTGGTAGACCAGCAGTCTGGTGGCCCATTCTGCCCATAGGGCAGAGGTCATAGCGAGCCTCAGGTATGTATTTGTGCATTTATTTATTTTAATTCGGGGAGAAGGAGCCACTGCGCTAGCTGCCCTGTGACTTCTGCCAGGAGGTGGGAGGCCAGCCTGGGCAGGAGCCCTCTATGCCACTGCCTCCCCCTGCTCACTCCTGGCACTGCAAAATAAAGCCCAGATCTACTGAGGAGGTCCCCTCCCGTTTTCTAAAAGTCTTGCTTGAATTCTACTGCATTCTGTTCTCAGGCTGCTCTGGTGGAAGGCCATCTTGGAAGCACCTCGGGCCTGCCCTGGGGGGTTTTGTTGAAGCTGCTCCTCTCTTGGCCTGGGCTCCAGTCAGGTCTTGCTCCCTCAGCCACGCTCACTCTGCTGCCTGGCATTGCAGGTTCGTGCCATCCTGGAGGCCTGGGGGGTTGATTTTGAGGACTGGGAGAGAGCACAGGGTTCTGGGTGGTGGGCAGGTGGGGTTTTTCACTGTGTGCTGAACCCAGGGAACCACTTTACCTATTGGTGCCTCAGTTTGCAAAACTGTGAAATGGCTCAACAGGTCAGTGATTCTTCCGGGAGAGCAACAGCGAGGAGCAGAGAGAATAGGAGATGGGGGCTGCTGGGGACACTTGGCAGCCAGCACCGGGGCCGGGGCTGACCCTTTCTACCTCTGCCCAGTGTAGTCAGAGTTTCGTTTGAATTTGTACCAAAGCAATAGATCATAGCGTTCAACGTCTTTAATGACACCCTAGATGAAGCCAAGAAGACAGTCCCCTCCCCCAGCCAAGCCCGGAGAACGTCCATGTCTGCAAGTTTCCCGGGTGTTTTGCTGTTTGGGGATTTGCCTTCCTGTGTCTAAACGACAGGCCTCGGCTGCACTGTCTCAGCTTCACCCCACGTTTGTCGACTTTCCATGCTGGAAAGGTCTTGAGCAGATCCCCCCAGCGGGTGGCGAGTGGCCTGACTTGCTGGTCTTTTCTTGGGTGGCCTCTGCTTCCTGGGGCGTGGGAGGTGCTCTTTCCCAGCTGACCTTGCCGAGGGCTCCTGTGTCTCTCCAGCAAAGTTGTGTTTCCTTCTGTTCATTATGCCCCTGGTGTCCCATCTGTCCACGGCACCAGGATAGCAGAGTCTCCTGGGACCCCCATCATTGTCATTCTGACCCTTTGCCTCTTTGCATTCCCAAATCAGGTCCTGCTTTTGGAGGACCTGTCCTCTGGTGCCAGCTTTGCACTGTGCTCAAAATGTTCGCTGAGCATGTCTGTCCACCCTCATGGCCACTCTGATGTGCTGGGGATGAGGCTGTCTGGTGGCACTTGGAAGGAATCATTCCATCACCCAGCAGACCTGGAATGGCCCTGGAGAAGGCCACATGCAGGCAGCTCCTAGGCATCCTCTGGTGACATTGCTCACCCTTCTGCTTCTACCTCTGGCCCCCTTCTTTGGGGACTTCCGCGATTTTGTCTCCTGTTCCTTACAGTTCCTTCTTCCTGTTTGGGTCTCTCCTTATCATAATGCTCCAAGAGTCCTTCCCGTTCTCTGGCACCCAAACTCTTCCCTGTCTTGTGCGTGTCTCTGGGTGTCACTGAACTGTTCATTCTGTTCTGTGCTCTCCAGAAGGACTCTGAGGTGGCTGGGGATTCCTGCTGTTGGCTCAGTGGTTCAAGCCCCTGAGATCAATCTCCATCAGCCCAACCCCGTGAGATCTTTTTTTTTTTCTATGTTGGGGATTGAACTCAGGGGCACTCAACCACTGAGCCACATCCCCAGCCCTATTTTGTATTTTATTTAGCGACAGGGTCTCCCTGAGTTGCTTGGCCCCTTGCTATTGCTGAGGCTGGCTTTGAACTCGTGATCCTCCTGCTGCTGGGATTACAGGCATGTGCCACTGCACCTGGCCCCTTGAGATCTTTTGAAATGCTAATTCAGTTATATCAGTTGTCTCAAGAATGCTAGCATCTTAACTTCCTGAGGCCTTGTAGGCTCTGTGCTGGGCTGACCTGGTGCGGCCACCAAATGGCCTCATTTGGTCTTGAGCGCATGTTTATCTGTGCCTCTGACTGCTCTGCTGTCCTGTGACCTCTCACATCACAGCCCAACTGTCCTGTGGACCTATAGAGGACTTGGGAGGGGGCCCTAGTGACAGCCCCTCCCAATCTGATGTTTCATGACTCCTGGGCGTGTGACCCAGGACAGGTGACAGCCTGGCTTCCAGCTCGTGGCTGACACCTGTATCCCAGTCCCCAGTAGCCTGAGGTGGGGACTTGAATGCATTTTGGCTGTACTGGTTCTTCTGGGCAGAAGTGGGCTGGCCGAGAGGAAGCTAGGGGGGTGGAGCTGCCCACGCTGTGGGGACACTGGACCTTGTGCTGACAGGATGGGAGGCAGGCTTTGGGACCCCTTTATCATCCTGCTATTTCCTTTAAAGATCTGTCAGTCTGAGGCCATTTACTGGTTGGCTGTGTGAAGCCCACATCTGAGCCCAGCCTCGCTCAGGGTCCAGGGGCCTCATGCCCCTCCTGGTCTTTAGGGATTTCTGGCTCTGGCTCTGCCGTGTTGGGAGTCTAACCTGCCTTACTGCTTGTCTTCCCCGCTCTGGGCCTCTTCCCTATCTGTGAAATGAGAAGATTCAAACCAGTGCAATGTGGCTTTGGAGAAGCAGCCACCTGGTAGTCTGCCTCCCGGGGCCCAGGGCACAGGGAGCCTCCCTCAGCACAGAGTGCCCTGGGCAGGGAGGTGAGTAGCCGGCAGGGTGACAGGCAAGGAAGCACCTGGCAGGAGGAGGACCTCTGGATTCTCATGACTTGGAAGTGTGGGGGTCTGGGGTGAGTCTCTGTCACATCTGCTTGTCGACCTGCTCCCTGGGTAGACTTGTAGACTTGCTAGGCCTTCCCTGCAGGCTTGGCCTGGTGGGTCTCAGGTTCTGGGGCCAGTAGTGGGAAGAGGCCTCTCTCAGCTGCCCCCGTTTTGGAGTGGTTCCTGCTGGAGACACGGTGTGTCTGCCTGACAGGGTGTGGCCCTTTGGGCCTCTTGTGGCCTCAGTGATCTCCACCCAGTTCTCAGAGGGCTCTGCAGCTGCCCTACCCTCTCCTCATGCCCATCCCTGCTTTCGGGAGTGCAGGCCTCGCCCGGCCTGTTTATCCCGGGGCTTGGCAGGCGGCTCCCCGGCAGCAGGCTCTGGGCTTTGGGCCACATGGGCATCGGGCGCGCTGGGCCTTGGTCATGTCTGGCTCCAGGCCTTACCTTCTGGGAGGACTGGCAGGCGGGCAGCTGAGCACCAGGGTGTGAGGGCCTTACCCTAGTGAGGCCGAAAATACACGCTTGCCGTATCTTTATTGCACTTTTACCACATTGCAAACTACTCCACAAAGATGCCGGGAAGGTCGGCCTGCTGCTGTGGCCCCCGAGGACTCGTGTGACGTTCATACCAACTGTCCAGAGCAAAGCCGTGGGTCAGTGGTGCCTGCTGCAATGGGGAGGGGCAGGGACACTGCTGGATACTGGGAGTAACTGGTCATTCACACTCGGGTGTCCATCTGTCCACACGCAGGCCCTGACATCCACCGGGAACCCCCTTCATCCCCAAAGGGTCTCTCCAGCCTCTAAATGCGGAGGCGTGGGAGGCAAGAGCAGAAAGAGAAGGTGCAGAGTGCAGGCGCCACACAGGACCAGGAGAGAGCCCTCGGGCAGGGCTGGAGGTGACTATGGCCCGTGCAGACATCCCTCCCTTGGTACATTGCACCTTATGTAAATATAAAACAGTGAAATAGGCTTCCTTTCCCACAAAAAGGACCGGAGGCCTCTACTGCAGCCACAGGCAGCACATCCTGCCTGTCCTGGGTCTTGGAGAAGCATGGAAGTGTCCTGCCAGAGCCCCTCAGGAGGCTGCGCCACTGGGCGGCAGGTCACTGCAGGGACAACCCTGTCCTGTCCACGACTTCACGGAATCATGATGTGGCATGTGCAGCCATGCTCCTGGGTGGGCAGTGCGGGTGGTGCAGGTCACTACCTCTCAGTGGAGGTTCTGTGCCCAGGGTCCAGGTCGTCCTCCACCACGCCGCGTAGCCCATCTCTCTCCACACAATCACGCACGGCCTGCAGCACGATGCGCAGCCGCCGGTCCAGGGCCTCCAGATGTAGCCGGAACAGGACGGGCGCCACCCTGTCCCTCTGCAGAGACTCAGCCATCAACAGGCTCAGCTTGTACTCATCCTTAGCCAGCAGCTGCAGGCGCAGGTAGGTGGACTTCCTGATCCTGCGGAGAGGGGGCTGTGAGCATGGGCTGGGGGTTGGGCAGGTGGCCCCAGGGGAGGGGTGGGGGGAAGAGAGGCCGAAAGAGACCTGGAGGGAGAGAGGAAAGCTGAGAAAGTGTGAGAGATGGAGACCGAGAAAGAGAAAAAGACAGAGAGAGATGGAGAGAGGCAGAGGGAGAGACAGACAGGTACCTCACTGGCCCTGCCTCTCACCTGCATGTGGACAGGGCCCCACCTTGCAGGGATGTGGGCAGGCACCCTGGGCCCTAGGGCAGTACACAGGCAAGCTCACCCAACTGGCTGGACCTGGGTGGGTGGATTCTGAGATGTCTTCTGAGAGAAGCACAAACCACTTGGCCCCGTAAGCCCGTGTCCCCAACTGTGGGAGGGGCAGGGGGACGGTCTGGTAGCTGCTGCTGGGGTGCAGGGTCCTTGGTTCTAAGCTAGTGTCTGCTCTGGGGCTTGGCAGCTTCACAGGGCTGTGGTGACAGGAGCCAGCCTAGGTCCTTATGGGGGTCCCTGGAGCTTGGGGTTGTGGATGGGTAGGCAGAGAGCTGATGGCCATGGTGTGGCTAGGGGCTGCCACCAGGTATGGACGCCTGTCTCCTGTGTCACGCAGGGAAGTGGGGAGATCTGGGCCTGCGCCTCCAGGGAAGGCCTGGGCCCTACCTGCAGCACTGCTGTAGAGGTACCAGGATGGAAAGCTCGTCGTGCGCATATTTCCCAAACCTGCCATGAGAGAGCACAACCGTCAGGTCCTTAGTGGGCTGCACAGGCTGGGCAGCCTTTTTGGAATGGATATCCTCCTGCCTTGCTAACTGGGGGCCACTCTCTCCCAGATAGAGCCTGTCTGGGCCTATATTCCTAGGGCAACAGAAGGGGACAATGGGACACACCTCCCAGGGTTACTGTCATAAACCCAGCACCTGTCAAGGCCAACTGCCATCCCTCCCTGTGACGGGGACCCTGTTGCCTCTGAATGGAGGCCTGTATTTCACACAGGGATGGGTCTTGGGACGCCCCTGTTCACCAAGGCCTGCTTCTTCCTGCTCTGGGCTAGGCCACCCACAGGGCAGAGGTGGCCAGCCTGTTGGGCTCTTAGACATGAGGGGACCCACCCTCTTCCGTTGTCCAGGTGGATGATGAATGTCTCGTTTCCAAACTTCTCGAAAGTCTCGTAGTGGTGGCGGTCCATATTCCCTGCGGGGATAAGCACAGGTGCTCAGAGGTCTCCGGCCTGCTGAGAGAGGCGCCTCCTGTCCACCCCAAGTACGGCCTCTAGGGCCACAACCCCGCAGAACCGTAACTAGTATGGTGCCAGGCAGGTCCACTGGGAGCTCTGGGTTGGCACAGGTGGACCTGGGCCCCACATACCCAGTGGCCAGCACATCCCACGGGACATACCCATGAGGAAATCAAAGATGGTCATATCCATGATGTCCAGGATGCGGTGGCCGCTGTCGTAGGGCGGAGTCTGTTTCACCTCCTCACAGTAGTCGGGGTCAACTTCCCACCTGCAGGAGAGCCAGGGTGAGGGGAACTCCTCCATGGATAGGGAGGCCGAGGGAAAATTCTGGGGGCTGCAGGGCTCAGAACAGCACAAGCCAGTGGGGCCACTCTGGGCAAAGAGTGCCTGGGATGTGGGCCAAGTGCCTACAGAGAGACTATGCCTTGGCTGTGGGCTATGAGGTTGCATTAATAGGATTATGGGGCTGGGAGTTGATCATGCTCCAGGTGGAGGCCCCCGCCAGGCCTGAAGCTACTATCAAACTCTATCAAACAGTGGAGATTCACTGTTTCAGAAACAGTGCCTGGACATTGCACTTATCAGGATACCTTGGCTGAGAGAGTAGGACGTGTTTCTTCTGCATAAGGAACAAGAGGAATTGGAAGCAAGGACCAAGCGCAAATACTAAGTCATGTTTTGAAGGACCCAGCGGTAAGGCCAGTGCCTCGGGGGCTTCTAAATCTCAGGTCAGGGCCCTTCCCAATCACCTAGCCCACTGTGCATCGTACATGCTACACAGGGTTGGATTCATGGCTGGCCCTGCCCCCCCTCCTGTCCCATGTCATGAGAACCCAAAGCCCTCCCAGACCTGGTGTCCTAGTCGCAGAGTGGACAAAGTCATCCCAGGTGCCCGGGGCCCAGCACCGCACTCACTCTGCTTTCTTGCGCTTGTGGTAGGAGCGTCGCCAGGGGTTGCGCCAGGTCTTCCTCTTGGCCAGGGACAGGTCTGGCAGGAAGGCTGCCAGGGAGCCCTCTATCTGGTCTGGCCTCCCACACAGTGCGTGCTCTGTGGAGCAGTAGTAGGAGCACTCCCCGTAGAAGCAGATGTTGTTGGCTGGTGGGAGAGACAGACCCCATCACTTACAGCTGTCCCCATGTGCCACCCCTGGCCTTTCAGGGCTCTGTCTGGAGCTTCTTAAGGGCAGGACTCACTCTCAAGCTCACATGGCCTCAGTGATCACCTCCAGCCCCAGGCCATGAGTCAACACTACAGTGGGCTCCTAGGCCCCACAGCACTGGAGTCTGAGGCCGGAGCTGGCTGGCTTCTCCTCACCCCAGAATCCAGGGGCTGCAGTCTATGGAAACTACAGAGTCTCTGTTCAGTAGTCCCCAGAATGATTTGTACCATGAAGAAAGAGAGAATCCACAAAAATGGGAGAATCTTTGCAAATCCCAAAGCTCACGGGGATGTAGTGCTTAGTGTATGTCAAGGACTTGTATGATTCAATAATAAAAAGAATACAATTAATACATGGGCAAAGAACTTGAATGGATCCTTTTCCACAGAAGATATACAAGTGGCCAATGAGCTCATGAAAAGATGCTCCTCAGTGGTCATCGGAGAAATGCAAATCGAATCCACAAAGAGAAAGCACCTCACACCAACGAGAACGGTCTTGATCATTGCAAGGGTTGACGAGGATGCAGAACACTGGAACCACAGTGCCCTGCTGGGGGTAGTGATGTGCACAGGTGCTTGTTAAACAGGAGCTAGCATGTGACTCAGCGGCCCCACCTGCAGGCACCTACCTAAGAAAGATGAAATATATTCCCACCCTTTGCTTGAATGTGCTCACAGCAGCGCTGCTCACAGAAGGAACCAAGCCCCAAAGCCACCAGCTGACCAATGGCTAAACAAGACACAGGATTTTCACACAACCAAGTATCATCCATCCCTGGAAGGGAACAGAGTGCTGAGAGCCTGCACTGCAGACGAGCCATGACAACATCTTGCCCAGTGAGAGAAGCCAGGCAGGGGAGGCCACATGCATGGGCTCAGGGGCATCTTGAGTGCTGGGGCAGGCTCTGGGGTCTTTCTGGGGTGGGGGAAAAGTTCTGGGTTTGCACAATATAGTGAATGTACTAAAACCACTGAATCATGCACCTTGAAATGGTGAGTTTTATGACATATGAATTATACCTCAATTAAAAGTTTAAAAACTCCAAGCTCTTTGCTGTCGTGGTTTACAGTACTCCTACTGGGAGCTCTGGGATGGCCGCATGCTGATCATAGCCTATGGATGGTCTACTCTATGCTTGTATTTGTTTACTGAGTGAATCTGTGTTTTCATGCTCTGACTTGTTTGGTGGAGAAACCTGCACATGCATCGGGTTGTGGAGACAGGGAGGAAGCCTCTGGTGGAGCAGGAGGGGCCCTGCCTGGCTCCCTGTTCCTTCCCACTCACAGGGTCAAGAGAGTGGCCAGTGAGGGTCACAGGGGGGCGGATGGAGAGAGGGGAGGGTGCTGGCACAGCTACAGCCCTAGGAACACAGGATGTCCCAGCTGCTGGCCTCCCCATGAGCTGCCCCCTGCCTCTCCCCTTCCTGGCCTCCACCACAGCAACAAAGCTGGATAATTACCATAGGTCCGTCTTGGGGGGTCAGCTGCATAGTTCTGGCTGCTGACACAAGTCAATCCATTTTCAGGGTGCCATGAAAGTTGATCATGTGGACAGCTACATCCTCCTAAGCCAGTTCTAGACAGTATCACCTTAAGAGGGCAAGGATCCCTCCTCACCAGCTCTAAAGGGCATCTAGGGTGGGGTTGGGGCTCTGAAAGTCAGGGTTCCTTCCAGTTGCATGACCTGGGTGAAGCAGCACACATCTCTGCTCAGCTCTTCACCTGCGTGTGAGGGTCAAGCTGTGCCCGTAGCCTGGGAGAAGGATCATATAAGGCAGCTATGTGAAGTCCAGAGAAGGTGACCATGCAGCAGAGAGGACTGCCCCATGTTGAGGGGTAAGTGGGCATACTTTTTACTTAGTAGCTCCAGTAGACAGAGAGCTAGGGAAAGGCTAGGGCCCCTCCAATAGTGGACAGTGGCCATGGGCTCCCAGGGCCTGGTCCTGACCTGGGGCCAGGAGCACACAGCCCTCCTCATGAATCCAGAAAGTCCTAGCCTGCATGTGCAAGGTCCAGGATGGGCCTGTCTGAGGGATGGAGGTTGATTCAGGAGGATGTGGGTCACCATGCAGGAGGTGACATGACCACCCATCCTGGAATGAGGACCACAACGTTGCACAGGGCAGTGGACATGCCTATCACAGGGATGACCCTCTAGCTGCTGGCAGAAGACCCATGTTGGAAGCCCCATTCTTCCTCAGTGTGTATTTGAATGGGACTGTGTGGACAGTCTTGATGACCATCTGGGCAAACTCAGGCCAGTCTGGAAGAAAAAGGGCCAATTTAATCCTGGGTAAAATCTCTATGCTTTGCAAAGCCCCAAGGAGTTGGGGGCTTTGAGAGCTGCCCATGACCTGTATCCTGCATGGGGGAGGCCACACAGAAGCATCCACCTTGCAGAAATTTACAGAAAAGGCCAGGGAACATGTTCCTTGAGCATATGGAGCTTTAGAGTCTTGGGCTGTAACCTGGTGCTGCCCACAGCTGTGTGGTATCAGGCACTCTGATAACTGTGTGGTAACTGCCCTCTCTGAATGCGACTTCCACAGACCCCACCATGCCTGGGCTCACCAAGGGCTGTAGCCCGCTTCCTTCCTGCAGTGACCCTGGGACTTGAGGGCCACTATTGTTCCTCTATGTCTAGACTTTCCTCCTGGCCACTTGAGGTCTTCTCTTTCTTGACCAAACCCAGAGGCAGACCTCTGCCCCGGGAGACTTGGCTCCTAGTGAAGCAGTGATGACAATTTTGGCATCGGGTGGGTCGGGAAGTGCAAGCAAAGCAGAATGATACTGATGACTCTGAGCAGATTTTGTTTTCTAAAATGAGGTCAAGGCTGGCTCCCAGACCCCACTGCTCCAGAGGAAGCCACACGTTCCCAAAGGCTCTGGGAAGAATCACGCTGAGAGCAGCACATGGCGCAGGAGTGGGTGGGATCCCGGGGGGCTGCACTCTGAAGTGGCGTAGAGTTTGAGAGCGCATTGTCCATGTGCAATGAGCCACTGGGGCCTGGGGCCATCAGGGAGCTCCTGGAGTATCCTGGGTGAATCTGCAGCTGGCAGAAAATGTCATTGAAAGCCAAAAAAAAAAAAAAAAAAAAAAAAAAAAAAAAAGCCAGGGCAGATGTCTGCTGTGGAGTCCCTGGTCCCCGGTAACCCTGGCGAGGCATTTAAAGGAGGGATTTAAGCAGTGTCACCAGCAGCCTCTGTGGGGAGCTCCTGGGACTCAGAATGGATAGTTCCCTGCTGAGGGCCAGGAGGGGGACCAAACACTAACCAAAGAGGGAAGTGGTAAGATCTTGATTTATCTGTTTAGGTTAAGAAGTGGCTCAGGCTTTTGTTTAAAAACAAACAAACAAAAATCCACAGTCCTTCTCTCTTAGATAATGACCTAAATCCATTGGTACTGAAAATTCTGGAGTGGGTGGCTTCAGCAGCTTCGGTGGCTTCATCCTTGGGAGCCATTTGGGTTGCTGCACCCCACACCCCACCTGCTGCCCATCAGCGGGGAAGTGATGCCCAGCATGGAAACCTCTAGCTTCCCCTTTCCTATATCCTCAAACCCCAGTTCCTCTGCTTGTTACTTAAGTAGGTCCATCTGATGCCTGTGGACAGGTGAATGGACAAGCAGAATGTACACATCTCCCCAAGGCACAGTCCTCCACACAGATGGAACAATCTCCAGAGATGCAAATAACGTGGGTGAACCTTGGAGTCAGAATGGTGATGGAACAGAAGCAAAAGCTATGAATGGAGCCTCCAGGTGCTTCACACCACAGGGGGTGGCTGCCCCCGGGGACATGCAAGGCAGCTCAGGGGGCCTGGACGTGAGGTCCTGTGCAGATAGTAGAGGGCGCCACAGCATTGGCGTTCAGAGCCTCCAAGTTTAGCTGGCTAAATGCTCTGTACCTATCACCATAGGCCAACGCACCTCAATAAAACTAAAAGCAGGACAAGGACAACCTACCACATAGTCCCGTCTTTGGAGCTGGGGAGGAGCTGCACTGCTCTTAGCCCTTTATCTGCTGTGCCTGTCACCTAGACCCTCCCTGCCTGCTCACCCAGAGATGGCCCAGCACTGCTGGGTGACAGCTAGAAAGCATAGTCCTGCCTCATGTAGTGGACTTGTCCCACCTGCCCATGCCACCAGGAGAAGCAGCCCTCCATGGGAGTGCTGTTAGCACTGTCAGCTGGGGTCCGGTGCTGTGGGGTGCTGGACTGTCCTCTGCCCACATCCCTGAGGCTGAGCCTGCACCTGCTGGGCAGCGGGACTCATGACATTATCTACCTGTGTTCCAGGTGCTGGGGAGTTGGAGCCCTCCCTCTCTACCCCTGGACCTGTGTCATTCTTTGTCCTGAACTGAGAGCCTGGAAGGAGGTCTTGCTGAAATGCAGGGCATTGGGTCTAAGAATGTTGGTAACTGCTCACCTGGTGGTGGGCACCGAAGCCTGGGGGGTGTTATTCTCTTAATATTTTGAATCTTTGAAAAATGTCACTGCAAAAGTCAAAATAAAGAAAAAAAAAAACAATGAAGAAGACTCACAGGTCTGAGTGCTGCTGGTTTCTGCCCAGTAGCAAAGCTCCCAGGTGTGCATGGCCAGAGGGCTGTGTGGTGTCTCTGTAGGGTGTGCATGCCCGGACCACAGGGTGGTGTCCCCGTGGGCAGTGGGGCAGGAGGTGGGGCTGGCAGTGGTGGTGTTGGTGTCTTGATGGAGGAGTAACATCATGGCCAACCTCAGGGTCAGCTGCCAATCTCTGAGGCTGAGGGGGGCCGGGACTTCAGAGCTTAGGTCCCTGCAGGAAATCCTAAGAGAAGGCCCCTTCTTACAGCACCATGTACAGAGAGCTGCCTGTGAGTGACACCCTCCCATCTCTGGGGCGGCTTAAGCACAACCCACCCCAAAGACCCCGCCAACACATAGGCTCTCATTGGGTCCTTTGATTCTGTCAGGAGGGGCTGGTAGAGGGCCGGGGGAGTGGGGAGCATTCTTCTCTGCCCTTTGGGAATTTCTGTCCTATTTTTCTCTCATTAGGAGGCTCTGAGAGGAGGAGAGCAGATGAGCGTGCAGATGTGTGCTGGAGGACAAGAACAAGCTCAGCTAACGTATGGATATGGATTCCCGGCCTCGCTTCTGACAAGCTCACCAATGCAGTTAGGAGACGGGGCCAGCCATGCACGTTGATCTGAGACAGATCAGGAAACGAGCTTTCGGGTCTGGCTTTTATGTGCCAGCAAGTCTTAGGACACAGCTAATCGAGGCCCTTAATTGGATTTATGTGCACGAATTATGGAGCTGGGCATGTGGCTGGGGCCCTCCTGCGGTGTGAGCATCTCCAGCCGGCCTAGTTCACACACCCACCACTTCATTCCGCTTTGCTGGCATCGCAGGAACCACTGGGCACCATCAAGAATGGAGCGGAAGCGGGGGGGGGGGGGCTCCCCAGAGCTCAGCAGGCACAGAAGAATTGGTAGGAAGCAGCTCAGCAGGGGCCCGGTGCAAGGAAGAGCTCAGACAGTGAGGTCAGCGGAGCCCCAGTCACCAGGTCTAAAGCAACAGGGCCCAGGAGTGAGTGGGTGTGATCAGTGCACACTTGGGGTTCACAAGCAAAGTGTCAGGGCTTCTATGAGCTGAGGATCTCTGTGATGCACCCAAGAGTCCAGCACCTGTGCCACCTCCAGGGGCACAGATAGGGGGAGCTGCTGCTCTCACTAGTTGCTTCCTTAAGGGAAGGGGCTGCTGGCCTGTCTCCAGGTGTGGATATTGCTGGAGAGTGTCTGGGAGGAGGGAGGACAAGGCCACTAGGAGAGACTAAGCATATCCGAGAGGGAGCTCCTTTGCCTTCTAAACCCAACAGTGAACAGAGGTAAAAATAACCCTCCTGCCTAGCACAGGGCACGTGAGTGAGGAAGACCCCCAACTCTGGTTCCTGGAGCCTTGTGGATGGATCAATAGATGGACCAGGGGCTAGGGGCACCCAGCCCTCTCCAAGTAAAAGCTGCCTAGAGGAGTAGCCTTTGCATGACCCCTCTCTAGAGGCTACCAAGGGCGCCACCTGTTGGGAGCCCCATGAAGGGCCGTGCATAGCTACCTGGAGAGACAAAGAAAGTCCTCCACAGCTTCTTGTCTCGAGTGACATCCCGGATTTCTTTGGTCATGTTGACCATCCTGCCGGCCACAGGAGGAACTCTGCGGAAGTCCAGGATCCTGGCAAGAGAAGGATGGAGAAAAAAAAAGTCTTCACTCTCTGTGGTGGATTCCTGGCAGCCCAGGCAGTGGCTGATGATGAACCAGGCCTCTCCTGGCCCTCGCTCAAATCTGGCTTTGGGCCGTGGCTCTGCCTGGCACCATCGGCAACAGGCCGAACACACCCTGGAAGGACGAGTCCTTGTGCATTTGCCTCAGCCCTGCCAGGCACCTGGATAACTAAAACATGCCCTCATTCTAGGGCTAAATTTAAAACTAAATTAAATTACATGAACCATTCTTAATGGAACTCTTTCTGAGCTCCACGGCACGCACTGCCACTTGCTTAATTAAATGGAGATGCCGGATGCAAATGTTTCTTGCTGACACAGGACTTACGATAGCTGCATAGACATCCTCTGCAGAAGTGGCCGGGCGTGGAGGGACAGGTTGCATACCCGGGACCCAGGGTCAGGCTGGCTGTGTGTGGCAGCATGCACCACCTCCCACAGGCAAGCATACCCTGGGCTCTGCTGCCCTGTCTTATAAGCACGTCGACTGGGGTCCATGTTTTCTAGAGAGCAACCTCACGGCTTGGGAGCCCCCATGTTTCTTTCCACAGAAAGGCTTTCTCTCAGGTTGGGCTGTTCTGGGAAAATGCAATGGTTGGAAATCTAACTTCTAGAGATTTCTGCAGTCACCACACAAGGTTTGTGATCATACATGGATCACCCGATTCTGTTAAAATGCAGATCCTGGTCTCTGGGTGTGGGGTGGGGCCCAGACTCTGCATTCAGCCAGCTGCGGGGGTTGGGGATGGTGGTGGGGTGACACTACTATCCACCTAAGGCCCTGCAGAGCAGCCAGGAGGTTCCAGACGCAGAAGTTCCTTTCTGCTGCTGCCTGATGGGTGCTCTCTGACCTCCAGATCCCTTGAACCTGACCCCAGGGTCAGACTGTGGGCTGCCCCTTGAGGGCAGACACTGACCATCCCATGGGGGCTCCTGTGCGTGGCCTCCACCTCTCTGTAGCCAGGTGGAACCTGAAAATGAGCTGCATCCTGCAGGTCAGAGCTGCCCCTCAGGAAGCAGGGACCAGGCCTCAACTCGTTTTGCTGTGGGCACCACTTTCTTCAAGTAGTCTTTTTTCCCCTCAGAGAAGTCCCACCCTGTGATCAGCCACATTAAAATTCACAGCTCTAATACTTCTTCCTCTCTTCTTTCCTGCTTTTCTTTTTCCTGGGTTCTCTGAGACCCCAAACCTACCATTCCTCTGGATGCTCCTTGCTGGGCACACAGGAGGCACCTACCTAGGTGATGAGCCACAGTGGAAGGGCCCATCTCTGAGTATGTATTTCTCTCAGGGCCTCAGTTTTCTGGTCTGTGGAATTGGGGTGTGAAGGTCTGCCCCCCCCCCCCCACTCAGGCATCATGAGAGTTAAAAGAACCAATTCTAGTAGGGTGCTCTGAATACAGACTGCAGAGACCGCCACAGGGAAATGACAGTGACAATACACTGTGGACCCCAGAGGCCAGGCCTGTGCCTTCTCGGCCACTACCAGACCTGTGCTTGATGGGTGCCTGGCTCTCAGAGGAGGGGGCTCCCTTGTGCAGGTGGGAGTGGCTGCTCTGTGGAGGAGGGGGCTCACCTGTCCAGGTGGAAGGCAGCGATCTCCGCATTGTGCCGCTCGTAGTCAGAGAAATAAAAAAAGTCGGGGGGCGTCTCCTGCTCCCTGGTTTGCCTGGAGAAAAATGGGGAGAACAGAAAGGGTTTGTCACTGATAAAACCCCTGGCTGTATGCTGGACACACTATGTCAGTTTTCCAGAGCTGATTTAAACATATGATGATTTTGCTAACCCGTTGTCACAGAGTCACTGTTGAAAATTAAATGATGCAAACTTACCATTAAATACGTATACTTAAGGGTAATAAGTGCTTAGACCTCACCGTTGCCTAGCTGCTACCTGCTTCACTACCCTCTGCAGCCTGGGCTGCAGGTGGAAATTCTGCCTGGGAGGCTGGGCACCTCCTCCCAACCCTGGTTAGTAACTCAGGAGCAGCTGTGGACAGATGGAGCGCTTGCCCCGGGGTGGACAGGAGCATTGCACCATGAGGTTGGTACTCCCCAAACCAGCTCCCCTGGGAGCCCACCTCCTGCCAAATGGCTTCTTGGTTAAGCAATGCCTCTGAGCGGCCCTGCTGCAGAGAGAGGGCCAGACACACACCTCTCCAGGGCGTGGGCTTGAGTTGAGGTTGGGGGACAGTCTGTCTGAAGATATGCCCTCCTGGATCACTGTTACCTCTAAAAGGGAGGCTGGGCAGCCTTCATAGGTCTCCTTTGTGTGGTTTTCTGTCCCACAGGGGCATATAGCACTGGGGCCTGGATTTCAATTTCTCCACTGTCCCGTCCAGGGGTAATGCCCTCCTGTTTCCTGTTCTTGACTTTGGGCCCTCCATTCTTGCCCACAGTTCTCTTGGAAAAGTCTCGCTTATACGTCCAGGGCTAAGTCAGCATTTCCACGTGTGTGTCTCAAGGAATGTCCAGCCTGGATGTCCCAGCACTCAGGGTCCTCAATCAGAGAAGTTAAAGTTTGGGAAACAGGGCCCCTGGAAGTCCCCTTGCGCATTCCCATTGTAAAGGCCTGTAGCCAGTGTGTCTGACCCATGGTCTCAGCCCTACACAGACTGTGGAGCCCACTTTCTGCCCAGCATATCATCCTGACCTGCAGTCCTGAGAAGTCTTGGTTTAAAGCCTTAAATGCAGCCGTTTCCCAGCCTCAGTTCCAAAGGAAAATCCTTCACAAAACTTTCCCCAGTGCCAGCAAAGAGGAGCCACATCATTCCTGCTGCCCTCCCTGGCTGGTACGCAGACAGAAACACTGGAGCAATAAGGCACCACCTGTGATATCCCAAAGCTGGGCCACCAGCTGCTCTGGCAGGGTCCTGGCCCCTCACCTGCAGTGGATGCCGGCCAGCAGCTCTTCCCCGGAGCCCTGGCTTCCCCGCTGGCATGCTGGAGGTTGGTTTCCGGACTTTACTGCTGCTTGGGTGGCCTTGGACAAGGGACAGACTGTGCTGGGCCTCTCTCTTTAAATTCAGGGAACAGCCAGATAGGATATGAGATGTCATGCCCAGTGCCTATCCATTCTGACTTTGAGCCTGGCTTCTTAGTACCAAGTGGCCAACTGCCCTGTTGAAGGCCTGCCTGGCCGTAGTAGGCAGACAAGTGCAGTGTCCCTGAGTTATGGGCAGGTGGATGCCCTGCCAAGGGAAGAGCTAGAGGGCAGCTACCATGAGAGACCTGGCTCCCTTGGGTCCTTGCTGCTCATGGGGAGTATATCTGTGACAGAGGAAGCTCTGGACTACAACTCTCCCACTTTATAGATGGAGATGATGAGGCCATAGAGGGGCAGGGACCTGTAGTGCTAGTGATAGATCCCAGACAGCCCAGAGCTCCTTTGGAGGGTCCCATTGGTCTGTCTGTTTGGTCACTCAGTAAGGCTGGTGCTTGCTGTGTGTGTGTGTGTGTGTGTGTGTGTGTGTGTGTGTGCGCGCTATCATAACCCTGGTCTGAGTCACAGGGGCAGGTCCTTCCTTTGTGGGCACAGCTAGAGGCATCAGTGCTGTCTGGGATTCCACTTTCCACTCTTGTGCACCCCACGCACAGCAGTCTTGGGGCTTGGCAGGAGCTCAGGGCTGGGGAGCTGCATGCTGGCTTCCTGGTCCAGCACTGCCTGGGCCCTTCCTCTCAGAAGCCCAGGGGCCTGGCTGGAGTGAACAGGGTGAGGGTGGTTGAGACCCAGGCTTCCCAGGGCTGCTTAGGGAGGACAAGCAGGGAATCCACCAGCTGGCATATACCAGGGAGGACAGCAGATTCTAACCAGGAGAACCAGGCCCAGACACAAGTCTGTGTCCCCTGTCCAGGGTGCCGGTCATGCCACCTTTCAGGCTGCCTCTCTGGAGCTGCTCACAGTGCAGGCTGCACTCAGCCTGCTACAGGTGAAGCCGTCTGTGCTTCCTACAGAGGCAGGAAAGTTTCCATCTGTAAACTGTACTGAAACTCTCCCTGCTCAAGTAACCACACGCAGACCTGCTTTGAAGGCCTCCATTGCTCTGTAGACTTTGAATATCCCCAGTGTCTCAGGTTCTGGGGTGTTCAACAAACTCCAGGGGAGACAGGGACAAGTCATAGGGCTCTTTCAAGTGTTTGACTTTAAGAATTTGGAAATGTTAACCTATTGTTGCTCAAAATCCCATCAGAGAGCAGCCACTTTGTTGTCATGAAATCTGGGTCCACTGTGCCTCTGCCTGTACCAACAGTCCAGGAAACACGTCTCAGGCCAATCCAGTCGGGGGAATTCCAGCTTAGGATCTGTGCTGGCCGCCTTCTTGGGTGCTGGAAAACATGGCCTGGGTCTCAACCTGCTCCAGTCCCACATCGTTCACAAGTTGGCACTGTCATTCTGGGTAGGCTTGGATGCTCCCAGCAGTGAGACCCACACCCTGCCCCAGTCATGTGCCCATCCTTCAGTTTCCCTGGTCTGAGTCCTTCCTTCCAGATGTGCAGGTGAGCTCAGCCAGGCCTCTCTCGGCTCCCAACCTCAGTGCTGGCTGAGGTTGCTGCCCGACACAGCTAGGCCCCGTGGAGACCCATTGTGGTGAGCTGTGGCTTCTGGTCAGGGAGGATCCAGTCCAGGCTGCAGGTGATGGCCATACTTTAGCTGGGCCTCTCCCCAGCTGTCCTTAATGGTTCCCTGAACATCACTGGCCCCAAAAGAATGGATTTCTTCATCAGCCTTTCTAGGAACCAGTGGAGGAGGTGACACCCCAGGAACTAACCATTCCACACAACCTATGGGTACTTGCTGGAGAGGACTGTGGCTGGGAATGTCCATGGCCTTGCACCAAGTCTCCGTGCAATGTAGTGCAGACAGCGTACTGTGGACAAAGTACATTTCCTCTAACCAGCTGGGCTGGGGGTCCTGGCCATCAGTGTGTATTTTCTCAGACAAGAGAGTGGAGGAGATGGCACATAGGGCCTGGGGCACTGGTGGCAGCAGCATGAGGCCTCTGCTGGGTAAAGCTCCTGAGGTTGAGTCCAGACTTTGTGGAATCTCCTGGATTTGAAATTTATTTAAAATTTCATTTTTTTTTTTTAAAAAAAAGCACTACAGGTCACAGCAGGCTCATCAGTCCACTGGTTGCAGCCCTTGGCTCTGTGGTGGCAGCTTCTATGGGAGCCCTTGAGGCTGAACACCAAGCCCTTGTATTCAACCCGGAAGCCCTGGCTCCCAGGAAAGCCCGTTCCCAGAACACAGTTCTCCTAGATTGTCGTCACTTTTAACTGGAAATGATATGGATGGAAGTGAGGTTTCCACCCTGCGAGTTTTCTGGAGCTTCACGTGTGCAGTGTCTGAGCCCAGATATGGTGCTGAGTGCCAGCCCTAACCCTAACCTAGCCCTGGCATTAACTCTGTTGTAGAAGGCAGAATTATTTTGGTGGCAAATGCTGGCATTGACCACACTCATATGCTAGGTGGGCAGAGCTGGCTTCAGTCCCTGGGGACAGCCCGGCATGGAGGCAGCGCTTGGTGGCCTCAGCAGCTGGCTGGTCGACCTTCCCTCTGTAATGCAATTGTCATTCATTCTTTACCATACAGCACTGCAGCCATGGGCCACGTGTGGCTATAGGGAGCTCAAAATGTGTCTAGAGCCACTGAGGAGGCAGCTTTTAATTCTATTTTTTAAATTAAGTCAAATCTAAATGTCTAGTGGCTGCATGCTAGGCAGCAAAGCTCTGTGGACTGCCTGAGGCCTCCCTGGCACCTCTGATACCTCTGACTGCCCTCCCTCCCCATCTTCCTCCCTCTGTGCTCTCAGGCTGTTCCCCTGGCCACCACCTCTGGGAAGCCCTTTGGAATCTCAGTTCTTTGCATGATGTCTCCCACCCATTCCCAGGAACACAACCCTGTCAGCAGTGGTGCAAAGCTTCAGGGAACTGTCACGGAGCCCCTCCCTTCTCCCTGCCCTGTATGCCCAGCGCTTGCAGAGAGGCATCAGGTCCACTTCTGCTGGAGCACAGACAGTGCCCCAGTTACATCTTCACTCTGCCACTGACCAGCAGTGTGGCCCCAGCCCTGGCAGGAGAAAGATAGGACCTGCACCTGGGTGGCCTGGGATGCAGTACACTCCAGAACCCCATGGGTACCCAAGGTGTAGTCCACACTGGCAGGTGCAGGCTGGACATCCACTCGGAGTTGTCCAGGCTTGCTACCTTGGAGCCAGCCCTTAATGATCAAAGAGCAGCAGGGCCTTGGGGGAGCTGGGATGGGCAACTGGGGTCTAGGGAGGGACCGACCAAGTGAGGGACCCGGGGGATGGGCCAGGACACTGTGTAGCAAAGTTTTGACCACACACTACAGGCAGGCTCACAATAACAAGGAGGCACAGGCACGCACTAACACTCGCACACGCACACCCTACAGAACCGAGCTGTTGGAAGAATCTCAGGAAAAAGGGGTGGGGACATGTTCCTCTGATTTTTCTGGGCACATCTGCACACAGGGACTGGAAAAGAGCCATCATTCTGAATGGACAAAAGTTAAAGGCATTCCCTCTAAAATCCGGAACAAGACAGGGATGCCCTCTATCACCACTTCTATTCAATATAGTTCTCGAAACACTGGCCAGAGCAATTAGACAGACGAAAGAAATTAAAGGCATAAAAATAGGAAAAGAAGAACTTAAATTATCACTATTTGCAGATGACATGATTCTATACCTAGAAGACCCAAAAGGGTCTACAAAGAAACTACTAGAACTAATAAATGAATTCAGCAAAGTGGCAGGATATAAAATCAACACGCATAAATCAAAGGCATTTCTGTATATCAGCGACAAAACTTCTGAAACGGAAATGAGGAAAAACACTCCATTCACAATAGCCTCAAAAAAAATAAAATACTTGGGAATCAACCTAACAAAAGAGGTGAAAGATTTATACAATGAAAACTATAGAACCCTAAAGAGAGAAGTAGAAGAAGATCTTAGAAGATGGAAAAATATACCCTGTTCATGGATAGGCAGAACTAACATCATCAAAATGGCGATATTACCAAAAGTTCTCTATAGGTTTAATGCAATGCCAATCAAAATCCCAACGGCATTTCTTGTAGAAATAGATAAAGCAATCATGAAATTCATATGGAAAAATAAAAGACTCAGAATAGCAAAAGCAATTCTAAACAGGAAGTGTGAATCAGGCGGTATAGCAATACCAGATTTCAAACTATATTACAGAGCAATAGTGACAAAAACAGCATGGTACTGGTACCAAAACAGGCGGGTGGACCAATGGTATAGAATAGAGGACACAGAGACTAATCCACAAAGTTACAACTATCTTATATTTGATAAAGGGGCTAAAAGCATGCAATGGAGGAAGGATAGCATCTTCAACAAATGGTGTTGGGAAAACTGGAAATCCATATGCAACAAAATGAAACTGAATCCCTTTCTCTCGCCATGCACAAAAGTTAACTCAAAATGGATCAAGGAGCTTGATATCAAATCAGAGACTCTGCGTCTGATAGAAGAAAAAGTTGGTTCCGATCTACATATTGTGGGGTCGGGCTCCAAATTCCTTAATAGGACACCCATAGCACAAGAGTTAATAACAAGAATCAACAAATGGGACTTACTTAAACTAAAAAGTTTTTTCTCAGCAAGAGAAACAATAAGAGAGGTAAATAGGGAGCCTACATCCTGGGAACAAATTTTTACTCCTCACACTTCAGATAGAGCCCTAATATCCAGAGTATACAAAGAACTAAAAAAATTAGACAATAAGATAACAAATAACCCAATCAACAAATGGGCCAAGGACCTGAACAGACACTTCTCAGAGGAGGATATACAATCAATCAACAAGTACATGAAAAAATGCTCACCATCTCTAGCAGTCAGAGAAATGCAAATCAAAACCACCCTAAGATACCATCTCACTCCAGTAAGATTGGCAGGCACTATGAAGTCAAACAACAACAAGTGCTGGCGAGGATGTGGAGAAAAGGGTACACTTGTACATTGCTGGTGGGACTGCAAATTGGTGCGGCCAATTTGGAAAGCAGTTTGGAGATTCCTGGGAAAGATGGGAATGGAACCACCATTTGACCCTGCTATTGCCCTTCTCGGACTATTCCCTGAAGACCTTAAAAGAGCATGCTACAGGGATACTGCCACATCGATGTTCATAGCAGCACAATTCACAATAGCTAGACTGTGGAACCAACCCAGATGCCCTTCAATAGATGAATGGATAAAAAAAATGTGGCATCTATACACAATGGAGTACTATGCAGCAATAAAAAATGACAAAATCATAGAATTTGCAGGGAAATGGATGGCACTAGAGCAGATTATGCTTAGTGAAGCTAGCCAATCCCTAAAAAACAAATACCAAATGTCTTCTTTGATATAATGAGAGCAACTATGAACAGAGCAGGGAGGAAGAGCAGGAAGAAAAGATTAACATTAAACAGAGACATGAGATGGGAGGGAAAGGGAGAGAAAAGGGAAATTGCATGGAAATGAAGGGAGACCCTCATTGCTATACAAAATTACATATAAGAGGTTGTGAGGGGAATGGGAAAATAAACAAGGAGAGAAATGAATTACAGTAGATGGGGTAGAGAGAGAAGATGGGAGGGGAAGGGAGGGGGGATAGTAGGGGATAGGAAAGGTAGCAGAATACAACAATTACTAATAGGGCATTATGTAAAATTGTGGATGAGTAACCGAAGTGATTCTGCAATCTGCATTTGGGGTAAAATTGGGGGTTCATAACCCACTTCAATCTAATGTATGAAATATGATATGTCAAGAGCTTTGTAATGTTGTGAACAACCAATAAAAAAAATAAAATAAAATAAAGAAATTAAAAAAAAAAAAAAGAGCAGTCAATGGCCGTGAAAAGATAGTTTGATTTCCCACCACAAAAAGAGCTTCAGAGCTCCTGGGCAGATGTGTGACTTGCCTACCTGAGTCAATTGCACAGATCTGGCCATCAAAGCAGAGCCCACCCAACAGCTCCTGTCTAGTGGCACTCGCAGGCTGGGGCAGTGGCAGAGAATTCACCCTCGCTCTGGGCCAGGTGCCTGAAGCATCTAGCCCATGGCCCCTGTCCCCTGCCAGTAGAGAAGGGCTCAGGGCCCCTGGGCAGGGGACACCTTGGCCCTGTCTGATGCAAGCAGCAGAGCAGCCCTGAGGACAGCGGAAGCAAGTGGCTTCCAACAAACGAACCTTCGAAAGCCAAAGGATGCAGGGCCACCTCACACCCGAGCTCTCCCACCCTGGCCTGGCGCTGTTCCATCAGGTACAAATGTCAATTTAGCCCTTGGGCCTGCCCTCCTCCTGCTTCACCTGCTTCTACTGCCCCTCCATTGAGGACTAGCTGAGGCCCAAGCAGGCCCCCAGCTTTTACAACACTGTGTCTTGTTGGACTTCCCTCCTTGGTCTCCTTCCCCCTCAGCACTTCTACACAACTTTTTCCGGCAGCCTGGGACAGAACACTGCTCCTGGCCCAAAAAGCATTTGGCACATGCTACACTGGGCAGCATTGTGTGGATGCAGCGGAAGGGCCTGGGGGCAGAAGTGTTCTGCCCTACAGATGCTGTGCCCGGTGAGATTTGTTTAGGGATGGGCATTTCATGAGCTGAGGATGAACAGGGAGCTGATAAGAGGAACAGGGCAGCCTCCATCTCCCTGAAGCCTTTGGGGCCTCATTTCTTCCATCTCTGTCACCCCCATGTCACCTCCACAGTATGTGTGAACAGACCACAGATAGAGCAGAGGCAATGTTTGTGGAGCCCAACAGTGAGGGATCCTTCAGCCAATGCCCTAGTCACTCTCCTCCCTCACCCCTGTGGCCTTTTGAGCACATCACATGAACACCTGAAGTCCAGGTGGCTCTCAGCCTTGTGGCTCCAGGAAAGGTCTGGGCACTTCCCTGACGTCTTTCTGATGTCCCGGAACAGTTCCTGTTTCTGTATCACTCACCTCCTCAATGATCCCAGAAGCAGGCAGCTGTCCTAGCCCCACTGTGGCCCCATATGCCACCTGCAGGCTCTTTGGCTTCCAGGAACCTTTCTCCTGAAGGGCCCAGAGGTTCAGAGAAGTGGTGAGGGGTGCTGTATGACTATGCTCTCCTCTCCCAGGAGTCTCCAATGTTGCTCCAGCAAACCTCTCAGTGCACCCCAAATCCTCTCTGACCACTGTCAGCTCCTCAGCCTTGTTGTTGTGCCCTGAACTGTGTCAAGAGGGCAGGAGGAGCACTTACTGGTGGTTGTGGTCCTCAGTTTCCCTTTGTGCATGATATGACAGAGAGCAAGACCCTTAAGGGGTCCCAGGTATCCCATAAAAGAAAGGAAGGAAGGGGTTATTACAAGTTTATACTCCAAACAAACTGCCTGCTTCTAACATAGTGATCAGGCAGCTCCCCCTCTGCCCCACCAACTTGGTCTTTCCCCAGGCTGCCTGCCTTTCATCCGGGCAATCACTGGATGACATCCCAGGACACTTCTCAAGATCCCACTTCGATATGGCACAGAGGGCAGTGGAAGGGCACAGGCTGCCCTCTTCTCCTTGGCTGAAATCCTGACCACCGCTCCCCACAACCTGGCCACCTGCTGATCCTGCCCACTACTTGCGACATCCTGACCACATCTCTGGAGAAGAGGCCATACCCTGTGAACCCGCATTTCTTAAACTGGGTCCTGGAGCCCAAATGCCCTGGGAATGTGTGTTATAAGTGATTATAACATGACCACCCTGGACCAGCTGGGTCAGAATGGTGGGGTAGGGGCGGAAAAAATCTCATTGCAGAGATCTCCCATGATTCCATGACTTCCAAAGCTAAAGCTATTACTGTGGACACCCCTGTAGGCATCCTGACGCTCTCCAGAAATCCTGACCCCCATTTCCTGATGCTCCAGGAACCCTCACAACCTCTGAGGGACACAGCCTCCAGCCCACACAGGAGCCAAGACAGGAAGATGAGCCCAATGCACACCATGATCCCACGGACAGGGCAGGGCAGGGAATGGGCTCATGGTGTAAGGCCTTGCTCAAGTGGGGGTGCTACAGCTCCTGCAGAGACCTCTGGGGAGCCAAAACCTCATAACTCCTCAATGGCTGGCATTCACCCCAGGTTAGAGGCAGACCTGTGCATTCTCAGATCTGTCTAATCAGCCTGTGGCGAGAAGTCCCAGCTCCAGGATGTTCAGAGAGGGCGTGGCCACAGCTGCCTCCCATGCTATGGCCATGTCCCTCATCTGAGAGACATATTTTTCTTCATCTCACCTCTGCAGAGGAGAGTTGGTCCCTGATCATGGCATTCCACCGGTAATGCACAAAACTCCAGGAAAGCAAACAGCACATGCATGCTGGCCCAGGCCCACCCTGCATGCTCTGTAAGAGCTCTGTAAGAGCTGCAGCTCTGAATCTTGACCTGAGGTGGGATCTGTTGCACCCATAGGCCCATGGTGCAGTCACGTACCTCTGTTAAGATGTGAAGAACTTGGGACAGCCACCATGTGACCCCAGGGACCACTGTGAGCCACAGAAGATTTTCTTAAATGGAGACCTGGTGCTTACAGCAGAGCCTGGCTGGGAAAAACTGGTGGCTGACTTTCCTGGGTGGTGCCATCCACTTGGCCTCCCTCAGGTCCTTTCAATGACCCCACACCATGGGCAGCAAAGTGGGGCCTCAGCACAGGATGTCTGGCAGATCCACCTCGGCCTGGTCCCTGGGGCTACCTGCAGCTAGTTGCTGGGGCCACTGGGATATGGCTGAACCTTCCTAGCCCAAGTCTCTTCTGCACCCAGCTTTCCTCAGACCCTCCTTCACGGTCATAAGGTCCTTCGGGCTTTAGGAACAACCTGAAGAAAATGTCACATTGATTGAGCTGTTGAAACTAAATTCCTGTCCTGGACCCAGGTGGATGCATGGCTGGGTGGGGGTCACCCATGTCTCTAGTGACACCCACTCAGCCCCAGTGCAGCTGGGAGTCATCTGGTGAGATGAGAAAACTCCCAGAGCTGGCCACACATAGATCCTCAGATTGCAATCCTGGAGGTGGTGTCAGTTCTGACCACCAGGCTCCTTAGACCACCTGGCTCTGAATATGTGGTCCCATGTGACCACCTCCAACCTCTAGGAGTCACTGACAGGGCGGGTGGTAATAAGCAGCTTCTCTTCAGGACAGCCTGGTACCCACGGAGCCTCAGCCATTACTCCTTCCTGACTGTCCTCGAAGCTCAGCCTTATGGCACTGGGTGACAACTTGGCAGTTCCCTGGATTTGGTGACAGCCAGGAAAATCCCAGTCCCCCACATTGCCACCCCCACCCTGGAACACCCTTTCCACAGTCAACCTGCCTGAACATTAGCACTCTCCAAGCCTGTGATGGGGGCAGTGCTTTTAGGCCAGCCTAGGGGCCTTCTGTGTTCAAGGCAAGTCTTGTGATGGCCCCAACACGTGTACCCACCAGGAATCGACACTGGTCAAGATGAAGGACTGCCACTCCCCTCCCTGAACTCAAGTGACAGTGGCCAGTCCTGCCCTAGCAGGCCAGGTACAGCTGCTCCAGACACCTTCAAACCTATGCTGGTCACTGGCAAGGAGATGCACTTCCCAGAAGGCCAGTTCCATCCTCATTACCATGCCAGTTTCAAGGCTGACATCAATACTTGCCAGGTGGACGGAGGGAGGCCGTGCCCTGGGCTGCCACCTTCTCTTGGCATTTTTGAACATCGCCCATGTGTTGCTCTTTGCACACATCGCAGCCTGCTCCCTGGACACACAGAGGAGGAACGGTAGGCACGAGGCCTCTGCCAAGGCCAGGTGAAACCCTCCTTTTGTTCATGCTGAGAGTTGCTGGGTCCAACGTGGATGACATTATGACATTCAGGTTTTGAGATCAGCTCCAGACAGCTCCTCAGGAAGCCATCCCACACCCACCAGGTGCCTGGGGTCAGGGCTCTGGGTCTTCCCCGGATGCTGCTCACAGGCTGTCAGCTCCTCGGGGTGGTGCCCAGTTTAATTGGTCCTGATAAGGTCTCCAGGCAGAGGCTGGCCAAGGTGGCACCTGAAGGAGAAGGCTGTACTACCCAGTAGGGCACAGCTCAGGAAAGGTGTGTTGAGGCCTCGAAGGGAAGCTGTTGGGTGCTGAGGACCCTCTGGGTCTCACTGTTTAAGGTCTGCACCAAAACAAGGGAGGGGAAAGAAGGCCAACTGGGGTAGGGGAGCACCAGACAGGAGGGGGAAACGAGAACTGAGCAGCAGGGTCCACTTGCCCTCAAGGCCCACACTACTGAGGTAGCCACTGCCTAACTGCTGTAGGGTCCTGGCCACTAGCAAAGGCTAAAAGGATGCTGGTCTCAGAGCTACTTCTGCTGCTGTGGGAGGCATCTGGGGATGTGCTGCTGATCAGGGGATGCATTGGGACATTTCTGGGGTTGCCAGTGACAAGATTGGGTCACTCCCTTACACCTGTGGGCAAAGAGGGTCCTATGGAGGCTCTGAGGAGGCTGAGTGGGTGTCAAGGTGTCCTACAGAGCCAGCAAGCTGGTGCCCCTGATGCCCTCTCATTTTGCATGGAGGTTGTTGGCCTCCTTCCTAACCAGGGACCAAAGTGGCACCAGTGGCTCAGCATCAGGCAAGCTTTGGAAAAGTACTGAACCTGCTGTGCCAGGTCGAGACAGACCGGTGAACCCAGTCACCTGGCAGTCTCCCCTTGCCCGGTGTCCAGGGATGGAGTGCTCAGGTGTGGAGGGCAGTTGAAGGGCGTGGCCTCTTCTTCCAGAGTAAAAGCAAGATGTTATCTGATACTTGGCTGGCTGAGCACCAAGAACAAAAAAACTGCTGTGATCAGGGGGTGGGGGGAACAGAGCAGTGGGGGCCAACACTTCCTGGAATAGGAGGGTCTTGTCTGGGTGCACTGGGAGCTCAGGGTCCAAGGTCACTGTCCCTCTCCATCAGCCTGGCCCACTGCCCACCAGCTGCAGCAGTGCAACCTCATGTTTCCAATGCAGCTGCCCCAGACCCACAGGGTGGAGAGGAGGCACCACTCAGGACAGAGCCTTGCCCATGGCCTCACTGGATCAGGGAAGGCTCTGGTGCTTTCTTCAGGGGTTGGGGCGGGTGGCAAGAAAACAAGTTCAAAGGAAGGAGTTAGTGAAAATCAATCAACCCATCAACTTTGCACTGGGTGAAATAAGGGGACCCCTGAGGCCCATTGAGGGAGGGACTTATATCCTGAAACCCACATGCAGATCCTTGAACCTGTATGTCTTCCCCATAAACCTCACAGGTGTTCACGGTGGGTGACAGCCAAGGGATCGACACTCTGGGTTTGAGAAGGAGCCAGCTGCTCCAGGTTGGGTCAGGGTATATAATGCACTAAAGGTGCATCATATGGTGACATACAGGTGCCTCCTAGCCTGTCTTGACACCTCTTGTTTCCAACACATGGGGCCTTCTAGGTGAAGCAAGTGCCCTATAGTTGTTTCCATGGGGCTCGTCCCCCACAATGGCCCTTGGGGTTCCCATGGGCCCTGGGCCTGTGCTGAGGGGTGCTGGGCTTCCATAACTTAGAGGAGGGGTCTGGGCTCCACAGCCCCACAGTACAGGTGAGAGCTCTGCAGCTGGCAGTGGGGAGGGGCTGGGTGTCCATCCAGGTCCTTGCCTGAGTCACAGCAGGAAGGTGCTGGCAGGAGACCCAGCACCTGTCATCTGTTCTTCATAAGCCACTCAACTGTGCACAAAGGAGCCACCTGTCATCTGTTCTTCATAAGCCACTCAACTGTGCACAAAGGAGCTGGGTGCTGAGAAGATGCTGGGTGGGGATCCTGGGGCTGCAGAGCACTGTGACAGCCCCTCCCTGAGTCTTCTGGGCAGAGTCCCCAAAGCAGACTTGAGACACCTACACCCTGTGGTCAAGACCCTAAGAGGCCCATGGATGGGTGTTTCTAGGTCCCTCCATGACTGCTCTGAGCTGGTGCCCCCCCTGGGGTCCCCCACACTCTGGAGCTGCCAGCCCCTGAGGCCTCTCAGCATTGCCCCTGAGGTCAGAGCAAGCCACATCTGACCATGCCTGGCTGCACCTGGCTTCAGTACTGAGCAGGCAGGGAAAGAAGCCAGTTTCAAGGCTAATGTCAATACCTTCAGTGGGCTGAGGGAGGAAGCACAACTGTGGCCCAAGGTGGACGCCACAGTGAAGGACAGGCCTGTGGATTCTACAGCTCAGGAATCATGGAAGGAGGAAAAGGAGAACCTGGAGAGACCCAAAAGGGCCAGGACCCCAGCAAGATGTTAGCATACCTCTCTCTGGACACCTATGAATGCCTGGTGCATCTCTGCTACTTGGAGGCCACACAGGACCCCAGAGGCTACTTACTAGAAAGGTTGGCATCATGAGGAATGCCAAGTTGTAGACAGTAATGTCAGCTAACACTTCATAGAGGAGCTCTGCCTTCTCAGAAGCCTCCCACAGCCTTGGACCATCTACATCCCTTCCTCTCTCAGAGGTGAATACTTACATACCTTCCTTTAGAGGAATTTCCCTTAGCTCTAACAAAAACACAGTAAGCATTGATTGTGCTCATTCATACTAAAGTGAGAATGACTTCCGGCCCCCCAAAGACATCCAGGTCTGAATTCCCAAGCATATGCCATGGTACCTCACAATGACAAAAGGGACTCTACTGATAAGTTATGAAGGATACTGAGATGGGGGGATTCTTCTGATCATTCAGGAGGGCTTGATGCAAAGCTCCAGGGTCCTCCCAAGAGGGCTTGAGGAAGATTTGATTACAAAAGATGCTGCCTTGCTAGCTTTGGGACTGAGGAAAGAGCCATGAGCCATGGCAGTCAGGTACCTCTAGCAGCAGGGAAAGGTGGTGGAGATGGGTTCTCTGGAGCCTCCCAGGGGACACAGCCTGCTAATTCAGTTAGATTCTAAGTCCTCATTATGAGAAGGGATCTGTACTATTTGAGTTGCCAGATTTGCAGTGTTTGTTACAGCAGCAACAGGAAACTAATACAGACTCTTTGGCAACTATGGCAGAACAGATGGGCAAAATAACTCAACTCCACTTTGGATCATGTGGGGCTCAGGGACCCTCCATGCAATGACACATGGTTTCATTTAGGTCCCCACATGATCCAGGAATTCTCACTGCAAAACCTTAGATTTCAGCCCCTCTCCAAAGATAAGGTGACAGACAAGGGTTCTGGGTTACAGCTGGACATCTTGGGGAGCCCCACCCTAGGGCAAATCTCAGGGAGGCCAAAGCCCAGAGAAGACAGATGCTTCCTTTCTCCTGAAAACACAGCAGATCCCTGACTCACCAAAAGAAGGCATGGAGGCAGCAATTAGTCTCTCCGTCCTGGGTAATCTTCTCATCACTCACAGCAGAAAACAGCCTCCTTGCAGTAATGGGATATATTAAGCTGTTTAATACCAGGTTTTCAACGGGTGAACGTTCTGGAAGGTGAGGGGGCTTCTCCTTGGCAGTAGCTCAGCATGACGTTGAGTCAAGTGCACCAGACACTTTGTGCTAAATTTGGCTTCGCTTGTTCTAGACCATGGGGGTGGGGGGTGTTGCCCATCTGTCTCATTTTCCCCTCGGGCATCTCGTTCACCCCCCTGGTCTCTCTTGGGTGGGGCAGAGTCCGCAGTGGTCAGTGCCATCTGAGCTGGGGGCGGCTTTCAAGCCACTGTGGCTGTGGACAGGAGTAGACCCCTTTGGGTTGGGCCACACCTGCTCTTCACAGAACTTCTTTCCACCGTTGGGGGGCAAGTCGGAAAGAACTTGAGAATAAGGATGGTAAGAGCCCAGGAGGGGTGGGGAGGGCAGCGATGTGTCTGAATTATTTATGCACCGGCTGGAATAGATCATTGTCAAGTTCCCAGAAAAGGAATTCCTCACAGTGAAGGGAAGACGGCCTAATATACAGGCAGAATGCACTCTCTAAATGCCTCTGTCCTGGAAAATGGGCCTTTCACAAGTGTTTTGTGGCAAACAAGGTTATGTTGAGACTTTCTAATCCCGAGGGGAAGGGGCCCTATGGCAGGAACAGCTATCCACTGATTCTCCCAGCAGATTTGCCCCTGGAGGCTCCTGGAGGGGGCAGGAGCTGCACCGGGAGTCAGGCAGCTGCCTGGGAGTCCTGGGGTTGGTGCCCTTCTGCAACTCAGATTGCTGGCAGGTGGCATCCAAAAAAGCGTCCAGAGCCAAGTTCAGGGAGGAGGTGTCTCTGCTATGGGGCCCTCAGTGGTGAGAGGGGTGGGGGCATATGTGCTGAAGACAGAAACAAGAAATGGCCCTTGTTAGCAGGGCCAACACTGGCGGATGCGGGAGGGACATAGTCTGGAGCAGCAGAGGCTACACTGCAAAGAAGATGGCTTCAGCAGTGGGTTGTCTACACCTGCCACCTGACTTTGTGATGCACTTGTTCTTGCCTGTGGAGACTGCGGCCTCCTGGAGCCCAGGGCTGCTCCCAGTCTCCCAGATTCTCCGTGGAGGCGTTGGGGTCTCTTAAAGGAGGGGTGAGGGTGCAAGCCCCGCTCTGAGCCATGACTCCGGTCCCTAGGCCTAGTCTCCTGCAGCTGCCTGGACTCTGGGTGGCCCCTTCTGGGCAGAGGAGCCTGAGCCCACATAGCACCAGAGAAAGACTGGGCTACCAAAGGCCTCGAAGCACTCAGAGGTTTCCAAGGAGCCTGAGTATGGGGGAGGGCAGGAGGCGCCACGCCAAGATTGCACAGGGGAGGATCTCCTACTGACCTCTTCATTTTGACAAAACCCCTTCCACTAGTGGGAGATTTTGAGGACCACAGGGGACTGGAGGGTCTTCCTCCTGGGCTCTGTTACCCAGTGAGACCTGCGCATCAGACCTTGGGGGCTTTCCCATAGGCTCTAGTGGTCCTTGTGCATGGCCAGAGCTTCAGAACGAAGCAGGGACATGCAGGCTTTCCGAGGACCACTAGGAACCCTATTAACTGGTCAGACTGACCCCCTACCCCGGCCCCCTTCACCACGTCTGCAGAAACGGGGATGACAGCTCTTCAAAGTGGGATGCTGGAGCAGAAAAACGACTGGTTTCTTTGAGTGGAAATTAACTGAGAAGAGACTCTTCACCCTCTTATGGTCGATTTAATGAAATCAATAGGAAGAGATTCAAAAACTAGTAACTATAAGGAAAGTCTGAAATCATTCCATTAAAAGATAATTGTGACAGTGTAGTCTCGATTTCAAAAGCAAAGGGGGAAGGATTTATTTACTAGAAAATGTAAGCTCTACTGTGGGTTATTTTTGTTGTTTGTTGGTTTTCGTGGTGCTGGGGATGGAATCCAGGGCCTCACCATGCTAGGCAAGGGCTCTACTACTGAGCTACACAACCAGCCCCTTTACTGTATTTTTTTTTAAGTTGTTGATAGACCTTTATTTTATTTATTTTTATGTGGTGCTGAGGATAGAAACCAGTCACACATGCTAGGCAAGCGCTCTACCACCATGCTACAACTGTCTTTTTAAAAAACACTCCTGTCACTTATCCAGGATTCAAGACCAAGGTCAAGGGGGTGTGGCCAGAGTGGGAGAGGCCGATGGAGTTGGTGGAACCCTTCTTCCACCTGCCTGAAAACAAGTGTTTCTTCTGCACTTCACCCCTGTGGTTCATCATTTTATTTAATAAAAAATGATTTATTTTATTTAATAAAAAATGATTTTTTATTATTTAAAGGCAATAAAACGACCAGATGACACTAACGATGAAGCTAGGGATTAAATATTTAGCGTGAATGTTATTGCGTCATCTTGTTTTTCCCTCCAAGAGCCCTGGGTGTTTATAAAGTATCAATACGGAAAACAAACTGCATTCAGAAGTGAGGAGCTTGCCTTCCAGCCTATTTTTGTGCTTGTGGAAGATCTTAAGTCTGCAGAATTTCCTTTTGGGGCTTCAGAAACCACCAGATCTGATCAAACCACTTTTGAGCAAAATTTCCTGACTTTCATTTTGCTCCCCTGGAATGAGGAAAAATGAAGAGCATATTTTCTCTCCCTTCTTTTCATCTTTCCTCTTTTCCATGCTGACTAGAACCATGGCCCACACACCAGCATGAACCCAAAGATGTAATGATCAGAGAAAAACAGACGCCTTCGATATCACTGTGGGGAGAATGTTTCTGGAGAAAACAACTTGCTTGCTTTCATTTTTGTAATTTCCAGGAGCCCCCAGAGGAACATCCTCCCATGTGGTCAGGCAGCTGGGTTGAGGTCTGGACAGAAGAGTGGCCAGAGAGGCTGGGGGCTGGCTGCCCAGGCTTGGCCTGGCAGCTCTGGGCATAGGCCATGGGCACACTCTGTGGCCTACCCATTTGAGGTTGGGCACGGTAACAACTGTGCTCTGAGGTTTTTCCTCCATTTTAACCACTCGTTCACCTCGCTGTCAGGTTTGCACAGCTGCTACCCTTTATCTTATTAAGCAAAAAATTCCCTAAATGCCATGCCAGAGCAGGAAGATGGCTAACTGTTGTGGCCAGCCTCAATGCCATTCTGGTCACAACTAAGGCCAGGGGCATAGAGTGACCCCTGGATGCCAGAGGAACCATGCTAGCAAGATTTGGGACAAGCACAGTGTCCCAGTATAAGCAGCTGGGACACTGTGATGACCTGTGCTATGCAAATAGGACCTGGGAGAAAAGAACAATCTCTAGTTACCTCATCAGTGTCGAGGTTAGGCCCTCGACACTGGGGCCACGGACACAGCTTTACAGCAGCATGATTGTGGGGTGGTGGTCCCCCAGCATGCCAGACCCTTATCTGTGAATGGACAATGATGCTCCTTTATGAGGTCACATGAGTGTTAGCTAACAGACCCTTGCAGCCAGCTCAGTCAGCCCTGGGCTTGGGAGCCATGCATTCGTTGTTAAGCTAGTTACGTAACATTGTTATAGTCTGAATTTAATCCACACAGGTTATAGGTTATAGATTATAGATCAGAAATTATAGGTTAATGGAATATTAATTAGTAAGCAGAACAGGATTATGATAAGTGTTATAAAATTAGTAATGTTAAGTTTCTCCAGTCTGCCCTAGTTGTAAGATAGAAAAAGTAACAGTACAACAATATAATCACTGTAAGACATAAGATTTAAGTTGCTAACAATAAGATATATAGATAATGTAAGGTGATAAGTGTAAGCTCAGAGGTCTAATATAGTTACAGATAAATATAGAGATGGATATAGGTTACTAGAACACTAGTTAAGTATAAGAAATAACTATGTAACTCAGTGTAGCTATAGGGACTCCATCTTCTTGGTTCTTGTGAGAAACTTGTTACATAGGCTGTTCTCAAGGTGTTATTTTTAAATTGTCTTGGTTTAGACCTATACAAATGAGGATATAGATCCCCATAAATGAATATATGGTTTTCTGGTTTTGCTCTGCTAACTTCAAAACCCTGTATTCTGCTTGCTTGCAATTTGCAAAATTCGATAGAAAAGACCCCAGGGGATGATTTTCTTCCCTATTTTTCTCCTTTAAATACCTTGGTTATAAACAACTCAGAGCTGCTGTTCTTTCAGAGAGCTACTCAGTCTCTGATGAAAGTAGTTCCTGGCCAGGTAAAATTGGCAACTGGCAAAATAGATAAAACAAAATTCTTTGATTTGTTTCAAATTTGGACCTTGTGTGTTTTCTGAGTGGTCTCCCATAAGGACATTACTTGTTAAGCTAGTAGTTGTTCCTAAGCCCCCCGCCCACCATCCTGAGCTGGGTGGCTCCTAGCCAGCATGTTCTGTGCTCACAGTGGCTGAGAGGCGAGGAGAAGTGACTATCCTGTACAGGTTGACATGGGCACTTGGACACAAGGAGAAAGGCCTGCAGGATCCCAGCTGAACAAAGCAGGGTTTTGTGAGGGAAGGTCTTCGTGAGGGAAGACCCTCCTTTCAAGGGCCCATGTACTCCTGATCAGTGCACCCCCTGCCCTACCTCCCCCAGGATCATGTGCACATCTCTTGAGCTCTTTAACATCCACTCGTTCTGGGTGACAATGCCTCATGGGGCTGGCAGCCATTCTCTGATGGCATCCCGAGTCAAGGGGTAAGGGCAAACACAGTATAACTGGGAACCAAAGGCTGGGAGGGCTCAGAAGGGTACAGATTCTTTGCAGAGGCAGCACCTATGGGCTTCCTTGGGCCTCCTCATCTAGCTGGGCTCTCCAGAGCCTCTTTCAGAATTGTCACTTATTTGTTTTTCAGATTGATAAAATTCAATTTTTTCGACTATAAAAATAATCCAGGAAGCTGGAAATGACCTGTGTGTCCACAACTCGACCAGCAAGTACGTGATGGTACCTCTGGGATGCTTGGGAGGGATGCAGCCAAGTGCTCTGAAGAGGTACCAAGACCCAGTGTGGTACCTGGAAAGCCCTGGTTGCACTAACAGGGCCTTTGCTCTTCCTGATTCATGTGCAGTCATTGCCCTAGCCCACACAGGCACACACACACACACATGAGCACACACATGCACATTCATATGCTCACATAGAAGCACTTGTGTGCACACTGTGTGCCCATGCATGCCCGTGCACAAACTCATGCATAAGAATATGCCTATATAACCCTGCTTACTATGCACCCTTTCATACTGGTGCTGCCCGTATCTTGCTTGGTCCACTGGGGCCCCCTCCTTTCTGCCTTTGCTCAGCTCTGGGTCCAGGGTCTCAGAGCCTTCAGCAGACACCAGCTGCATCCTGCTCAGAGCTGGCACTGGCCCTGAGGGGGTGGACTGTTCTCTACCAGCCCTGGCTCCCCACACCAGGTCACTCAGTTTGCTTTTGGAAACTGAGGCTGGAAGCATCAGCCAGAAGCTCTGGATATGTCCAGTGGCATTGGGCTGCTCTGGACACTGATTCCCTCCATCCTCACAGCCAGCACTCTGCCCTGCCTTTCAGGGGCTGTGCTCATTCCCCACTGACCCAGCATCCTGGGAACTTTCTCAAAAGCACATCGCATCACAGCACAGCACCCCAGACCTATAGCTGAAGTCCTGGCATGGTCCTCAGGGATCTGCATGGCCTCCAGTATTGCCCTAACCTTGGGTTCTAGACACCCACCTGTCCCTAATGTAGACGCCCTGGTGATCCCATGTTCTGCACACATTCCTCCCCAGCACCTCCCTCAGCATCTCCTCTGTATCCATTAAAGCCCAGGTCCAAAGCACTGCCCATGTTCAGCCCTGCTGGGGAGGCAACTCTGTGCCCTGTGGCCTGCCCAGAGGGGTGCTCTGCAGAAACTGTGGGAGGAACCCGTGGAATCATGGAATGAGGCTGCTTGTCTTTACACCCATCTCCACCATGCTCCTCAGCTTGAATCCTCCCCCTGGGATTTGCTCCTTTCAGAAGCTTTCCTGCTTGTTTACTCTTTATCAACTGTCTCCCTCTGAAACTTAAGTCCCACTCTAGGTGGGACCCGATGTGTCCTGCTTACTGGGGAATCCTGACCTGCCAGGTGGGGCTGGGGTTGTAAGGAAGAATGGAAGAACATTCACATAAGACTTATGAGGGACACTTTTCAGATAGGGCAAGAAGGCTCCTTGTGTGCTGGAGCCCACTGCCCAGGGCGTGCAGAGCTCCCAAGCAGCTCATCTGGCAGGAGGGGGCTCAGGCTGCTGCCCACTGACTGGGTTGGGATCTGACTATGGGTCTTGGCCTGGCTTCCCTGCCAGGGAGGATGCCGAAGCTCCAGAAAGCCGGGAGGCTCTGCCATGGGCCCTGGGTGGGGAATAGGCCTGGAGGTCGTCCCAAGCTGAATGGAGACACAAAAGGGTCCTTGTCCACTTCTGGTCAGGCTCCGGCCACTGCTGGCTCCACACCCACAACTAGCGATTGGGCAATCTGTTTGCTTTTGGGGCCTGGTGAAGGCACAGTGCAGTCAAAACATGAATTATTTATCAGCAGGACAGCAAATCCTTGGAAATTCCTCACCACTGCCTCCCGGGTCCTCAAAACCCTTTTATTTCCCTAAGCCTTAGACTGAAGGGGACGTGCCTAGAAGGTTTCCACCATGATCACTCCTAGGAGAATTGCTCCTCAGCCTACATTATCCACCAAAGGCCTCCTCCTGCTCACCCCAATGACCCCAAAAGATAACCTCTATGCCCAAAGACCTTTCACAGTTCTCCTGCTCACCCCAAGACTACTTCAGGTCTCCACTTACCCTAAGATCACTCACAGGTCTCCTGCTTATCTCAAGACCCACCAAGAGATAACCTGAAGACCCCTCACGTTGTCCTGTGTACCCCAAGACCCACTCAGAGCTAACATGCACACATCTAGGTCTCCTGCTCACCCCAAGACCCCTCATAGGTTTCCCATTCACCTGAGACCACTCCAAAGTCACCTGGTCACCCTAAGAGCTACTCAAGGGTCATCTGCTCACCCCAAAATGCACTCAAAGCTCTCCCACCAGTGTGGCTAGGCAACTGAGATTTTTCTCTTCTCTTTCCCTCCAGCCCGCACACTCTTGCCCAAGGGGTGCAGACCTCTGAGTAGAAATGTGTTTGACCCACAGCCCAAGTGCTCTCTCCAAGGACTGTGCCGCAGCCCAATCCTGTGTGTCCAGCACAAGAGCAAACCAGGCTCTTATGACAAGTAGTTGATCATCCTCTAGGATGGTCTGTCCTGGGACCTCATCTATTCCCAGGTGGCAGGTCAATGGGGTCTAGTGTCCACTCTCAGGCTCTGGACTCCCATTTCCTCTGATGGGCCTTTGTGTGCTACAACAGTGTGCAAGGCCACAGGGTCTGGGCTGTACTGAGTTTCTGCCACCAAAACTATCTCCCTTCATATTTGGGCACCAGAACTTTAAGGTTCATGGAGGAAGCCTATGCTAGGTGTGGTCAGCCATGTCCATTGCTGGGCAGGTCTATTCTTTAGTCTTCTGAACACCACAGAATTTTTTTGCAAGGGCATCTACCAGAGTGAACACACTTGGATCAGGGACCATGTGAAATTCCACTCAGACCCCTCCAGAGGACCAGAGAGAGCAGACACTCTGCTTGGGCAGCCTCCCAGGTGGTCTCTGGTTGTTCCTGAGTGCTGCCCTGTACCTCTGCTGAATTGTTTTATATTTGGGGATTTTGTCTGCACCAGGCTGGGCTCTGCATGGGCTCTGGCCTTTAATCCATGCTACATCAATTCTTGGTCCTCCTGAGGGGCATCAGCCAGTGGGGAGCTGTGCCCCAAATCTAGACATCTTGCATCCAACTCCCTAATTCCCTGTCAGGGCCAATGGTCTCCCATTCTGCTCTTGGCCTATCCATGACCCAGACAGGGGCCCAGCCAGGATTCTTGGCCACTTCCGCCATCTTGGGCAGTCTTTGTTCTCCTTCACTCCCTCCTTCATTCAGCAAACACAGGTGCACACTGGTGATGGAGTTAATGTGTACCCCAACCCCCAGTTCTTTCTTTATCCTCTGAGGAGTCATACCTTGTCCCTCAGACACATGCCAGCTCCTTCTCTGCCCCTGATGGTGACCAGGTTTCCTGTCACCAATCAAATAGAAGCACCAAGAAGGGACAATAGGGACTGTGGCATCACATCTAGTCTCACTGATACAGTGAGAGCACCGTGCCCAGCTTCATGCCCAGTGCCGGGGTGGGGACCCTTGCTGACCTCCTGGTTGTGGCAGGGATCCCCACTGATGTCCTGGCTGAGCACTAATGACCTCAAGACACACCTCATATCTACTGAACTTAGGCTGGACCAGAATGGCCTGTAGGCTCTTGATCTGTCACCTGTCACCCACATTTCCCAACAAATCAATCAATGAGTGCTGGCTTCATGAGCCCAGCATAGAGAAATAACCCGACAGGCCCTGGGTTGGGCTACACTATGGACAGGAGTCCTGCACAGAGAGGGCAGAGGGGCTGGAGCAGTGGGGAGGCCACCTGGTGTCCACATCCATGTATGCTCAGCCCCACTGTCTTCCTTGGGGACCAGGCTTGGAGTCTAGAGTTAGAGTTGCATTAATCTCCAGCTCAGCTATGAGCTTAATAGGGACATTGCAGAGTCCCAATTAAGAATGTCAAAGGGGCCATTTCCCAGGGCTTGTGAGGACCCCTGGAGGTTAGATACTAACAGCACTGGATAAAGTGCCAGAGTGGGGGTTTGTGGGGCCTTGGGGGTGCAGGTGCTCAGAGGGTCAAGGCAGCTGCAATTAGGGTTAAAGTCTGTAACAGCTATGTGAATGGACTGAGCAGCCTGTCAACATGTCCCAGTGACACACTGGGCCACCATTTCAAGGATGAGGACTCTGAAACCAAGGGAAACTGGCAGGGCCAGGCCTCCAGTATGTCCCATGTCACACACACCTCACAAAGCACCTGTGGGTGCCTGAAAGGGATGGTGGTCCCTGTGCACTATACAGGGCCTGAGGTGCATATCTAACGGACCATCAACGGAATGTTAATCAAAGAACGTGGTCACGGGTCTCCCAGTGCCAACATGCAGCAGGGAGCTGGGCCCTTCTGAAGGACTGGTGCCAGTCACCACAAGGCCTCAGTGGAGACCTCTCTGTGTCCTGTGCTTGCAGTCTGCAGTGGCACATGCTGCAGGATGAGGCACGGGGAAGGCTCACTGTTAAACTCTCATTCTGCTAATACTCCACACGCCTTGCCCTCCACAGACGCTGTAGTACTGTAGGAACACGTGGCTACCATGGAGAGCCTGCCCCACCCTGTCTTGCCTACCCAGCCTCTCAGCATCGGGGGAGGTGTCAGGGGAAGCCTGCATGTCCCCAGGGCCTCCCTGCACCTGGCCACCAGCTGCCACAAGCACTTCAAGGACAAATGTGACCTCCTAGTGAGCTTCAGCCCATCATTTCCGATGTGCCTATACGGGCTCTGAGCAGCATGTGTTGTGATTTTGTGCTCCCCTAGGCCCATGCACGGTGTCCTCCTGCTTATGTCAGCCAATGAATTTTTGCTGAGAAAGGGGACATCAGGGAGGGGCTCAAAGTCACAGACAGCCAATGTGTGGATCACTGCTTCCTAGAGATGAGAGAGTCAAGGTTGATGGCCACTAGAGGCAAATGATGCCTCCAACTGGACATAGGTTGTGCATTTGGAAGGGGTCACTACAGCTGCAGGGTTGTGGTCATGGGCTATATTAGCTTCCTGTTCAGATTGGTGGCCCTAGAGCAAGACCTCCAGGGGAAGCCTGACCCAGGCCCCTGAGTCTGCATGCTGCATCTGACCCCCTCCAAGAGAGGGGAGCCTGCTGCCACACTTGGCTCTGTGGGGCGATTCCTTGCCATGGTCCCAGCACCATTCTGGGCCAATGCACGACATTGTAGAGGAGGGGTCTGTTCACGATGGGCCCTGGTCTCCTGCCTCTGCTCTGTACGCACTCTGCTGCCTCCAGAACAGGCCCTGGTGTGTACGGAAGGAGGGCTCGGATTTCTGCAATAGAAATACCCTCCCGGCCTGCAAGTTTCTCAGCAGCTGCCTGTGTTTATGCATCTTGGCTGCGAGGAATTCCTAGGCCTTGGGACAGCTGTTCACAGAGTCTTCTCTGGAGACACAGAAACAGACATATATGTTTCTATTCTTTGCAAAAGGAGAGAAAACTAGACGACCTGGGAGGGAGGGCCCTGCAGCCCACAGGGGGGGCTGAGTCAGAGCCCAGAGGCTCAGCCAAGACCCAGCAGGGAACGGAAATCAAGGGAGGTGGACATAGAGGGCGGGGACCCTGCCCTGAGGACCACAGCTCAGCCCAGCTGCACATGCAAGACAAACTGGAGTGTTCAAGGTCCCTTCACCAGGAAGCAGTGCCTCCAAATGCTCCATGGGGGGGTGGGGTGGGCAGGAGCAGAAAATTCCAGGGCCTCTCTGAAAAGACTCCCAGCCACAGCACTGAGGATTCAAGCTCCTAGCCTGACCTTTCCTCAGTGGCACGTTGCCCAGAGGGCCTGGAACCAAAGCCAGGGGCCCTGGACTCAGGCCCTGGCCTGTACTGCTCACTGTTTACCTTTAGTTGAGCTTCAATTTCATCCTCCCCTCCTGGGAGGGGGCCTCTGGCACCACAACCTGGTGGGTGAGGAAGAGCATCTGGGATGGGAGGAGAGGCTGCCACCGCAGATCCTGTGGACCACCAGTGCACAGCACGGTTTGGGGCACCTGTGCTCGCCTCTATTTCCCCTCGTGGACTATCCAGAGAAGGCATTGGCCAGAAGACCTGCCTTGATTTCATAATGTGTGACAGTTTTACACACCTACATATGCACACCTGCTGTTCACCTGCTCTCGCCCCTGCTCCCGCCTGGTGGGCTAGGTTCACTGCAGAGGGGCACACAGCTTCTCCTACCACCCTTATCTCTGTCCCTCGTGTTCTTCAGCATCTCCACGTGGCTGGCTGAGAGATGGTCCCTCTGAATCACTGGTCTGTGATTCTTGCTCTGCCTCTGCTGTCAAGGCAAGGCCCTGAGTGGTTTCGTCCGCCCTGAGGCATGCATCAACACGAGGACTTTACAGTCTCTGCTCCACGCTGCTGAGAGGCTGATGCCTAAGTCAGTGGTGTGGCTGTGGGTGTTGTGTGGCTATTGGCACTGAGCGGCTCAGGGTGTTGTATAGATGGACAGTTGGGTGGTTGTATGGTATTGGATGGCTATAGACAGTTGGGTGGCATTAGGGTGTTGCAAGTATAAAAATACTGCATGACTGTAGGGTGCTGGGTGACTATGGGCAGAGGGGTGACTGGGCCTTTGGGTGCCTGTAGGGTGTTATGGGTATAGGTAGTTGCATAGGTTTTGAGTATTGGGGGACTAGGGTATTGTGTGTGTGTAGGCAGTGGGGTGACTGTGGGCATTCGAGTGACTGAAGCATTGTGTGACTTGTGGGAATTTAGTGACGTGGCATTTGGGTGTCTGTAGGGTGTGATGAGTGTAGGTAGTTGCATGGCTCTGGGTGTTAGGTGGCAGTGAGCAGCTGGCCGGTGATGGGTAGTTGGGTGACTGTGGGTAAATGGCAGAGCTCTTCGGCACACATCACTTCCTATAATCTTTACAGCCACTCATGTGGAGGCCTTGTTTTTATTCTGCTTCAGTGGCCCAGGCAGATGGGCTTCACAGAGCTCCTCTCTGGGTGGCTCATAGCTGCTGCTTTCTGAAAGCCACTGCACCAGTGCACCTAAAGTTCTTCTTCCCACTAACAGTGGCAAGTGAGAACCTAAAACCCAACAGGGCTAAGAACCAGTGGAATGGACAGACTAGCTGTGGAGCAGAGTTGCAGCCCCTCTGCAGAGCTCCACCCACATCCATATTTCCCCCTGAGACATGGGGTCTGGGCAATGGTAGGGGCCCTGAGTATTCCACTCTAGCCTCACACAATGAATATAACCAGGCCCAGAGTGGGCAATAAGTTTGACAGAATGGCACAGCAAAGGGTGTGGACCCAAGACTTGACCCAGCAGCATTCCTTTATGCTCCAACACCATATACCTCTCTGCCTGCACATCTTGAGAGGGACCTTGAAGGCCACCAGCCACCCAAGCTGGAAGCCTCCCCGCCTTCATGCACCCAGGTCCTATCATGTGGTACCTTGAAGGTCTTCTCCAGCCTCCCCACCCCAGCCACCCTGCACAGCAGCCAGAGGCCCAGCACTGCTGACTGCTGCTCCTGGGGACAATACCAGGTGCTAGCCCCCAAATGCTCCAGGAACTGGCCCTGCAGCCTGTGCTCAGACCCAGGACTGTTGGACACCACAGTGGCAATGGGTTGTTCTGCAACTGCACTTCAACATGGTACTGCAGCCACATGCAACCAGCGGGCACTTGAGGTGCAGCCAGAGATGGAGCAGCCGCAGTTCAATCTTATCCCATAACTGACTTCATTGTAGGCTGCCATCTGCCACATTGGACCCTTGGACAGCCCAGCTCAGCCCTGTGGAGGCTGTCTGTCCTGGATAGTGTCCACCTGACCTCCGGGCTTTTGCGCAGGCTGGTCCTATACTTAAAGGGAATGTCCTTCACTTGACCTTCACACTCACAATGAGGCTCAGCTGGAGGCTGCTTCCACCACACACTGCTGCTCGGGCTGTTCTTGCCTCAGCTGGACCCTTCTGGGCAGTGGAGCTTGTAGGTACCACCCCAGCTTGCCCAGGCTGTCACTCATTCTGCACACATCCACGAGGAGCAGACACTGGCTGCCTTGAGGGCTGGATATGCACTGCTCTGTCCTGACAGCAGGAAATTTAGAGAGCCACTGGAGAGGAACCATGACCAGGGCTTAAGGCTTCCCCGTGAGCCTTGGGTCTGAATGATATCTGTGTTCCCATCAGGGGCTTGATGAATGTTACAGAATTGGTTGGATGAACACTTCTGTCGGGAGGTGGTCATGGCTGCGTCATGGCAGCTGTGGGCATGCCTGAAAGGTTTCTTTCCAGGAAGCAGTTTGTGCAAAGACGCTGTGGGAAGTCCTAGTTCCATGCCCCATGAGTCACCCAGTTCTCCGTTGCCTTCAGGATAAAGTATGTCTGTTCCCAAACCATTCCTACAGCCTTACATCTGCACATCTGAGACTTTTCTACAAGACCTTGTTGACAAGTGGGTAAACTGAGTTCTGGTGGGAAAAACATTTCCTGGAGGTCACAAGCAGGAATGGAGGCTCAGACCACTGAACCATGGACTGACTCATCTGAGTCCAAAAGCAGCTATTCTGCCAGCTCTGCCCAGATGTACCTGCACCATGGTTCCCCCAACATCTGTGTGCTCCATTAGCATAAACACTGCACCAAGAGTGCATGCAGCAACAAAAATAAATAGAATGGACACCTAGGAATCCAAGCTCATGCTTGGATTTCAAAGTCTACGAATACATGACCACTGACCCATTCAGAGTGTATTGAGAACTCTCACCAATTAAGAGCAAACAGACAACTAAAGAAATAACACAAACTCCAAATTGAAGTCTCCAAAGAAGATACACAAATGGTCAAGCTTGTGAAAAGGCATTTGATGACACTAGCATTAGGGAAGTCAAAACACCATGAGATTCCAACTGACACACATCAGGATGGCTAAGATCAAGATGGCACAGCTGCAGTACAAACCAGACTCAAGTGGTTGAACACAGTTGCTACATGACTTGGCATCTGCTCCTAGGTGCATGTCCAAGAAGACAGAAAATGTCCATGCAAAACTTGAGCGTGAATGTTCAAAGCAGCGTTACTCACTGTAGACAATGTTGTTGTTATCACCAACCCCAGGCCCATAAGCAAGACGTGGCCCGTGTGTACAATGGAAGATCACTCAGCAATAAGAAGGAACGAAGCCTGACACACACCACAGCACAGATGAACCGTGAAACACTGTCATGTGAAATAAGCCCAGTCACAAATAAGGCACACTGTACAACTCCATGTCTGTGAAAGTCCGGAGTAAATAAATCCACAGAGGGGCAGAAAGGGGGATTAGAGCTTGTCATGTGCTGGGGGGATCAAGGGGGCTGGTGAGCAATGAAAATTTTAAGGAATTTCTTTTTGGAATAATGAAAAATTGATTTGAATCGACAGTGGTGATATGGCACAACTCTGTCAATAGACTAACAGCTACTGAGCTGCAGACTCTCAGTAGGGGAATTTATGGCCTGTGATTACATCTCAATAAAGCTGTTTTTAAAAAAGCTTAGGTACTCACGTTAGCACAAAAGCAAGAGTCTCCAGGAGCTCAGGGCTGACAAGCTGTTACATGTTTTCAAAGTCTACCAAGACATGACCACTGACCCTTCCATAGTCTCTCTCACACCTGCCCATCATGATGAGGGACCCCCAGGCACTGCCCTGGGTGCTGTTCTCTTGATGCTTTCAACTTACACCTGTTACAATCCCAGAGGCAAAGTTACTCTGCCCATCTAATTAATTCCCAATACTCTCCTGAGAATGTATGCAGTGCAGGACTTTCTACCAGGAGAACATCCTTTCTTAAGGAGAACTGTTAATCATCCATGGATTTTAATTTCTTAATACGGTGGTTAGGAACCACAGCTGTTTTCGTATTCAAATCACAGTCACTGGGGAATAAGAACCCTACAGGCATGAACCTGAGGTCATGGGGTGAGGAGGGTTCCAGGTGTCTGGGAAAATCTACAAGACCTACCAAGAAGACCAGGTCAGGAAGACACGTGGGTAGTTTGCAGAACACAGTGATAGCCTCTAGCATGGGTCTCCACCTCTGTTCCCACCCCTAATGCTTCAAAGGAGGAACCCAGGTTGGCTTCAGGACATGAAAAGCCTTGCTCTGCCAGCCTTGAACACATTCCCCAGCTTCTGCAGGATCTCGACCTTGTTTCCACGGCCATATTCTAACAGGCCTCAACCTCCCATCAGCCCATGTCTCACACCAACCTCACTGCCTGCTGCCATAGCCTAGACCCTCTGAGGCCTGTGCCTTTGATATCTGGAGCTGCTGGACCCCTCCCAGGAGCTTCTCCATGGGGTCCTGGAGTCAGGGACTGCCATGGAAAGTTACTTGGCCTCTGAATTCAGCTCCTTGTGTGACTAAGGTGGGATATGACAATGTCCGCCAGGCAGCGAGTGGACACTTATGGGACTCTGTGTCTACCTGCTTCTCGGAGCTCTTGTCCCCTCATCTTCATATAACTGTCCTGCAGTTATATGGTGGGGATGAAACCTCCGCATAGAGCCTCCAGGCTGCAGGAGCCCATGGGATGTGGGTAGCAATAGCCCTGCAGAGCTGCAGCAGAAGACACCATGGCTGCTGCTGCACACAGCTGGCCAGCCCAGCTCTGCAGGAGAAGCACCAGAACCTAGAATCTCTCCACTCTCCACTGGCCAGGTCACCTGAGCCCATAGGATTTTCTCTCCCAAAAGTTCTAGCCCTGTGGAGCTCTCCCACACGCCTCCCAGCACAACTGAAAGCATCAGCAGACTGGAACAGCACCCCTCAGAGGACAGCAGAAATCTGTCTCCCAGACTTACCTCCCACGCCCACCTCCAGCACAGCTTGGGGCCTGGAGACATCACTTACAGCTGTTGTCCTGGATTCTGGATAGCAACTGCCTGTCCAGGCTCATTTATTCACCTGACTCCGCCTGGCTCCTCAGTGGTGCCCCTCATATTAGAGAATGGGGGCCTTAAAATAGCTTACTGGAGAGGTTGAGATCTCTCACAGCTGACCCTCCTAAGGCAGAGATGTGAGATGTAAAGAAGCCACAGGAGGCCTGTTCCCTACCACCCTCTGGGATGTCCCAGGAGGATGACACTGGCCCCAGCCACACTCGCCTCCTGTTGTGCGGGTGACTCCTGCCCAGCTTACAAAGGTCAGGTGGGGGCAGCAGAAACCAACTGGCTGTCCACACTGCTTCTGGTCACGAAGGGGCTGTGTCCAACCGTGCACCTCACTGGGGCCAGTTCGTAGTCCCCTGCACGGGGCAGATTCAGAGGAAGGCAAGAACTCTACTTCCAAGCATGAAATCAGGGAAGAAGCCCCATTATCTTATAGCCAACACAGACTTGTCAGCCCCAGCACACACTAGCCAGCCTGGGCTGGCCCCATGGCGAGAGGGACAAGCGTGGAGAGCCTTCATTTCAGCCCATGGCATGCTTTCCTGGTCTCTCTGTCATTTCTATGGATAGCCTTTCTGTGGCCTGTGGCAATGTGTGGTACTCAGTCCCAGGCTCCTGAAGTCCTGCAACTGAGGCCGGTGGAAAGGATCCTTGGGAAACCTTCCCTCTTTGAGTCTTCCAAAATATCTTAATGCTTTTGAATTAGTTACCATTTTTAAACATTTGAATGTTAAAAAGGAAAATCTCTGCATCTCTAGCTTATCTTGAAAATTAGAAATCAGGCCAGATGGCTGAGATCTGATGAGTCCATGGACAGCTGGCCCCTTCTGTGGGGACCCACACCCCATGTGCCACAGTCCCTGTCTAGCCCCACAGTCACGTCTGAGACCCGTGTGTGCTCCTGGGCACTTGGGTTGCAAACTGTGTTTAAACAAGGAATCTCCTGTCGGTGCAGAAATGCCTTGTTTACAACTAACAGAAGACATGGTGCACGCTGGGACCCCTTAGGGTATCCAAGCTCCATGATGATCATAGTGGACATCACAAACCACGAAGTCATCTACTTTCCTGTGGGGTCATGTGTTGCTCAGTGTTCCATGGGACTTTGGTGACATGGTTTCTATTTCATCTACAAGGGGACAGATTGTAGGCAGACAGTCAACTCTAGTGCTACCTCTAGCCTGCCTTTTTTTTTTTTTTTTTTTTGACACTCAGCTTTTCACCGTTCCTGTATCGTGGGCCACCAGGACCACAGGACAAGTGTGAGACAGAACAGCCACCTGAACAGCCCTTTATGAGTCGGAGAGCCCACGTCCCCATTCCAGAGGTTTCTTTGGTGTCCACACCCCCATCTCTTATAATTGAAAACCCAAACACCCTCACGGGGAAGGTGACGCCCCGACAGGTTTTCAGGTACATAATGCTGATGCAAATAGGAAGAGCGAGCGTGCAGGCCACTCTGGCTGCCTCTTCGGCTTCTACACAGTCCACCCCAAGACCTTCTCTCAGAAAACACTGCCTCCCCGACTGCACACTCCACCCGCCCTTGCACCCGCCCAGCGGCGGCACTTACTTCATGGGTTTGAACAGTGCTTGCCCGTAGTTCTGGAACGTCATGATGAGCTTGAGCTGCGTGCCCCCCGACTTCATGGCTGCAGGGAGGAGGGAGAGAGAAACAGGGTCACTGGCTGCCTCAGGCCCCTTACTGGCCCTTATAGGGCCTGAGGATAGGTGGGCAGGCCAGCCCAACACGCTATCCTCCAATCAGCTGGGATCCTCTGGCTGAGGGCCCCTCCCCATTCTGCCTGGGAAGTGGGGGGGGCTTCAGCAATGATGTACTCTTGGCTGGCGCAGGCTCCCCCGTGGTCCAGCTGTGGGAGCTGGGTGGACTCCTGCTGATTCCAGCTGGAGGTCTCAGCAGGAATGTGCGTAAGTGTGTCACAGCACCAAGGGCCTGGTTTCCAGCAGGGATGGCTAGGTGTGCTTACCTGCTAGCACAGTTACACACATACACACATACCCCTACATATACGCATACCCTTCACATACCCTAATACACACACAAACTTACACACAACACCTATACATTCCTAAACACAAGCATACATATATACACCCTTACACATATTCCACACATGCATGCAGTGCTATACCTGCCCTGTGCACTCCCCATTGTGGCCTGGAACAGAGTGGAGACTCTCCAGCGAAAGCTCCTGGGATTTGCAGGAGATTGCAGAGTTACTCTAAGGAGATTATAAAGACCCTTAGGTGGGAGGCCCCTCTGTCATCAGGACATGGTGGGCACTCATTTCCAGCATCTCATCAGCTCAGAAGGATGAAGAATTCCCCAAAGAACCTCTTTCCTGACCTTGGATTTTCCTTTCTGCTAATGGAGCAGCAGAAGGAAGGACGTTTTCCAGGTTGGGGCCACAGTGAGGGCCCCAGGCCACCAGGATGCAGGGCTGGGAAGGGGGTCACCCTACAGCACAAGCTGGCCAGGACGATGCACCCAGGAGCTTGTCTAGCCTGTGCAGAGGCTTGTCCAGTGTGTCCTGTGTCCATACCGCACCCTGGCCACACGATAATGTCACAAGTGTGTCTAAGAACCAGGTGTGCAGGCTACACATCATGAATCGCAAGATGACTTCAGGCTGCTGGAGGCAAGAGGCAAAGTGGGCACGTGCTGGTGCCTGAGGGGTGGCCTTTCTGGGAGGAAGGAACAGAGCTGGCACTACAGAGGCAGAACAAACACATTGTCCTTGGAGGAAGAAAGCTGATGCACTTGGGCCCGAAGAGATGTTGCTGCCGCCCACTTCAGTGGGGGTGGGGCCCATGGCAGGTGAGGGCCCTATGGGGTTCCCAGGTGCTCACCTGGCAGCTTCAGGCTAAGGATGGAAGCTGGAGCCCGGGAGAGGTTGGGCTGGGGCAATGGCAACAGAGGAGGGTGGGCATGGAGAGACGGGGGTTCTGAGGAGCACTTTGATGGAATGGTGTGGGGTGTGGAGATGTGACCAGGATGACCCTTGGGTCGAAGATAGAGCCATTGTTTGGCTGGAATAGAGCAGAGACAGAGAAAGCCCAGTTAGGTGGAGAGGGTGGCAGCAACCTGGGAGAGATGCAGGTGGGCGAGCAGCCTGAGGTTCTGAGCACTTCCCACAAGTGAGAAAAGCCTCAGGCTGCAAGGTCACCTGGGGGTAGAGTGCAGAGAACAAGGTGTGAACCCGTGCTTATTTAGGGGGAGAAAAGGCCAGCCAGGGGTTGAGAAGCAGTTGTTGGCGGGTGGGCATGGGGGGCGCAGGCCATGCTGTATGCAGGAACCTGCTCAGAGAAGCAGGTGAGATCATGGCAGCCTGGCCTGGGAACTCTGGGGACCCCAAAGGGAGCGGAGTAGACAGATGTGCTTCCCCTGTCTGTTCCTTCATGTGGCTGGTTGGCATGTATGTGTGCTACGAGGACAGGACCTGGAGGTAGCAGGGCCAGTGTAGGGCCAGGTTTTGCTGGTGGTGGCCACAGGCATAGGACAGGATGCCAGCAAATGGGTCAGTTTGTAGGTTTGGTGGAGAAAAGTCCAGGGGGCTCCCTGTCGACCCTGAGGTTGGAGTTTGCTCAGCTTTCCTAGGCTGGGGCACCCCAGAGGGGAGAGACCTTCACCTTTCCAGCCTCAGTTTCCTCTTCGGCTAAAGAGGGCTCAGGAGGCCTGTCCAGCCTCTTCACAAAGAAGGGCCCCAGGCTGGGAATGTGCATAGGTTAAGTGGGGGAGATTGCTTATGAGGCCACTTGACATTGCAAATGTCATGCAAGGTGCTTGACTCAGACCTGACCTGGGCCCAGCCTGGCATACTCCTGGGCAGCACTGGCCACTGCCCAACAGCTCACAGTGTATGATGGGCTGGGTGCTTCATCCAGAAGATGGGCTGACATCTTGGCTCTGCCAAGGAAGGGACTAAGCACCCTGCATGGAACAGGTGTACTGTAACACTGCAGGACGGACTACAGTCTCACCCTCCTAAACAGAACCAAAGAACTTTCAGTAAGCACAGCATGGTGTTTACTATTTATAATCGGAACCATTTTCTTTTAAAAACTCGAGAACACAAAGCATGGGTTTTCAAACTCGAATGCACAGACAGGCGCCCAAATCCCTTGCTATCTCTGGGGAGTAGAATTCAGATGACTTTAATTTCCTACTTTTCCTTATCTGTGCTTTCTAGATTCCTACAATGAACATTTACTACATTTTTCATAAGATGAAAAAAGAAGTGATGATTAAAAAATTAGTGGCCCGATTAAACCCCATTTGATGTTCCCATTTCCATTTAATAACCAGGGTTGCTGGATTTAATTATTCCTGCCTGGGCCAATCCGGGACAGCACATCAACTCTTTCCAGGGCTTGTAATCCTGGTTTTTAAAATAACCAAATATTATGCAAATCTGGTCAGTTTAATCATTCTTGTCTGGAAGCGAGGCCCATCTGCTTTGCCATTCCTGGCCCTGTATATCACCAGCTCCCTGTAACCCTCATGGGACAAACAGATGACTAGTATAAAGGGATTAAGCCTCTGGTGGACCCAGGTGCAGGCCCCAGGTTCAAGAGCAGATGGAGATGCCCTCACTGATAGGCCTCCTGCTTTGCAGTCCTAACCTGCTAGGCTGGGCCTCAGGAGCATCTCAACTGAGCAGCAATTCCAAAAAGACCCAAGGCCAGGTGGAGATGGGGCTGTCCTGGCACACACCCAGTGCACCTCCGTGGAAATTCTTTATCCCAGAATGAGACCCAGACCCAGGTGACTAGTCCACTGAATCTCCACCTGAAACCTTCTCTCCATCTCCTTCTGTGGCCACACAAATCCAGGCCACACCCCACCAATCTGCACATGCATCAGAGCCCTGCTGGCCTCTAGGCAGTGTAGATGTCTATGCTCCAGCCACTTTCCCAGTCCTCCCCCCACTCCCGGCTAGTCCCACCTTCTGCAGACCCAAGATGACAGCTCTGTACCTTCCCTGGCATCCCTGAATAGAAGGGTTCCCAGACATGCTTGAACATGCATTGCTAATTGTTATATTTCTGAGCGCATCATTCGCTACACACATTAACAAATGCTAACAGAGCACACTACGTGTTCATTCACAATGCCCACTGGCACCATAAATCCCATGACCCACTATGAGCATGGGCATTTTGCTTATGGTCTTTCCTCAGAATATGTCAGAAGGAAGGAGATTTTTGCCTGTCCTGAAGAACCCTGAGAAATTCCTTAAGAAGGTAAATTCTATAAATGCACAGTTGTCGCTACAGGAATACTAATGCATGAGTCGCCTGTGTGACCGGCAAGCCAATCTCCAGAGGCTCTAGCACTCTGCTAGGAACTCCCCAGACGAAGGACAAGGGCAGCCCTGGGTGGAGAGACTCACCCAGTGTGAGGGAGGTGGCCAAGGAGCAGGAGCTGCCAGGTCCAGCTCTGCCATGTGTGCAAACACAAGGCCACTCCTCGGTGCCCACAGAGGACGGGCAGTGATGGAGTGCAATGCCAGAGCAGCCCAGCTCAGCACTTGTTTTCCTGTGGGAAACCAATAGTCTCCCCGTTTCTAACAGGAACCCCAACCTGTATTTTAAAGGTCCCTCTCCTGACTTTTATAAAAATGAATTCTATTTTTTAAAGACCTCTGGACTACACAAACATGTCCATGTGTGAGAGGCTGCCCTGTGGCCAGCTGGGCCTCCAACAAGGCCACCCTTGGCCATCTCCTTTGAAAGGTGGAACAATGGCCATCCTTTGGGTCACAGTCAGGTGGGTGGTTCAAATGTTTTTCAGTCTCACTGCCTTGTTTTAAGGGCAGGGTGCAGACTCTCTCTGAAAGATTAATTAAGACTTGCTCTGAAAGGGTGGGCTCACATTTGGAGAATGCAACACCCTGTCCTTCCTGTCCAGCCTCACATGTCCCTGGGTTAGAGAGGAGGTCTGCCATATGGCCCAGACTCTGGGCATTCTCACAGAACCCTTTATCCCCACTGTCCTTGGGCCCATGGAAAAGGGTGTGGGGTGTACCCACCTCGCCACCACCTCGCCAGCAGCAGCTTCAGGAAGAGGTTGAGCAGGAGCCAACACTAGTTTTCGGCTGGGTCTTTGTGCCCCCAAATCCTGCTGTGAAGCCGGGGTGCTTCAACCCCAGAGGGCGCAGCCCCATTAACACAATCCAAGACCCATGGGCACACACTCCAGGCCTGCTTCTGTCCAGCTGTCTCCCGCTTGAAGTTATCTGTCACACTTGTCCTCCAAGCCGCTTATTTTTGGGGGTGGGGTGGGGGAAGTAACAGTCATTTGAAAAGGAAGCTATAATGCTGCTCAGCGTCCCTCCATGCAATAGGAAGAGAATCAGCCTGAGGCCATCAGCACACAGCTGTAGGTTATGGAGGTATTTGAGTTTGCAGCTGCAGCCTCTGATCAGCACGGAGAAAATGGATGCCAGGGATGTCCCAAGTCCTCACTAGCGAGGGCTTTTTCTCCTGGCCTTCAGGCTGATAACTGGAGGGAGCTGGGCAGGGGCCAAGCTACCTCCTCCCTGAACCCGGCGGCATGCTTGCAGGGCTTGGTCCTTTTAGGACACCTCAGGCGCCTCCAGCACTGGGTGTTGGTGTTGGCTACCTGGCATCTCCAGGTCTCTCTGCAAGCTGAGCCAGACCCTGGGGCTGTGCCTTGCAGCAGCAGGTGCCACCTGTCTAACTAGACAGGGCAGCTGTGCCCAGCCCCCCATCCTAGGCAGCTCTTCTGGGGCTGCCCCAGCCAAAGGCCTTTTGTTCCTCAAGCTTGCCGACCAATTATTCCAGAGTCTAGCTGGATTTGCCCTCCCCTTGGCAGATCAATTAGCAGGAGGGCTTTGGTCCTGGGAAGCAGGCTTCCTTTGTTCAGCACGCTCTCTCACCCTGGGCTTTGTCCTGACCTGGATGGAGCAACTGTGAAGTCTGCATCTTAGGCCCCAGGCTGCCTGAACCCTCACATGCCAGTGCACTTTTTTTTTTTTTTAAAAAAAGCAATTCCAAGTGCAGAGTAGTTAATTGTGTCATTTATTTTTTGCATCCATAATTGTGCATGATAGAGATTTAATTATCGTGGCCCAAGCAGAAGGCGCAGCAAGTCTGACCTAAAGTTGAACAGAGGTGGATAAAGGCTGAGCCTCTTCAGAGGCAGCAACGGCCGCTACCAGGCAGCCAGGAGCCTGCTATAAATGACCCTCTGTGGCCACAGACAGCTGTGCCCTAGGCCACACAGAGCCTCCAGAACCGGACTGAGTGGTTCTGAAAGAAGAAATTTACTGGAACTACTGTGAGGAGAGGGCTCAGGATCTCCTGCACACTGATCTCCATTACAAACAATATTGCTGGCTCACACTCAATAGTGAGAGGAACAACCTAAAGATTAAAGTAACCGCCCCCGGGGAACAGAACCCCAAGCCAGAAGTAAGTGGTTCCAGGGGCAAGCCTCTCCTCCTGAAGGCTGCAGTCCCCTGGCTGTAGAATGGGGGTGGGAAGGCAGGGCTGACTTTCAAAGGCTCCACCTGCTCTTGGTCACAATGCAGCCAGGCTGCGCTGGGCTCTGCCACAATGAGAGCCCAGCTGGGCTGGCTGCCTTGAGCAGCTGGGTGTCCATCAAAACCTCTGGCTCTTAACACCCAGGAGGACCCTCCCAGCAGCTAAGGCTGAGTCAGGTTGGCCAGAGCAGCTACCTCCAGGAGGAAGTGTGATCTCCAGGGACATGGCAGGGTGGTCAGGCCAACCCCTATTGGTGGCTCCCGGCAGAGCAGGACACTTGAAGGGCCTGGACACCTGGAGGGGCTGCAGGGGTTTTCTGTTGGGCATCAGGATTTCCTGCTCACTCAGTGGGTGGGTCTTTCCAGGAGAGTGAACTCATGGTGGGAACTCCAGAGCTGAGGCTGCAGGTTGAGTGAGGCCCTGGGAAGGTGGGGTGCTTGCCTAGTCCTGAGCTCCTAGGTGGGGGACTTGACTCACCCTGAAATGCTGCTGCCATATGGATACCCCTGCCTGGCTCACTCTGCTGGATGCTCGTGCTAATGCCTGCAGCCTCTCTGCAGTGGGGCAGGAATCACCCCAGAGAGGTGCCACAGGACATTTCTTCACAACCCTGGGCAACAGCGTTTGGAGCTTTTGATGAGGATGTGCAAGGGATGCATGCACTACAGGACACATCGCCCAGCTGGGTGAAGCTAGATCTGTGACCAAACATACTCACTCCTCAGAGGAACCTGCATCTCCATTCTGGGAGAATAGCACTGGCCACCAGGTCAGCCATCAGCTTCTGCTCCCAGAACATCCAGGTCCAGTCAAGTTGTTCCCAAATGGTTTGTTTTAGACTCAGATGGCAGGTCCACGGGATCTAGGTTATGACACCCTGACTAGCAACTTCAGATTCTAATCACAGCCACCCCTCTGGCCGGAGCGCTGCATCCTGCCTCAGTGACAGGGCTGTCCATCACTCCATCCCCTCAACACCTGCTGGCACCTGCAGAATGATGTTTCCCTCCTGTTCCCAATGGCCCTTACCCCAAAAGGCAGAATTAGAATCAGCTTGGTCATTGTGGTCTTGGAAAAAAGGGCATGAAACCCTCCCAGGCAGCCCTCAGCACAGACCAACGTCCAACCAGAGCCTGGGGCTGGGGTCCCCTGGCAATCAGCACCATCCACTGCACTGGGATGTCAGGCGCCCTCAGCCACTGCCTTCTGGGAGAGCTGGGCCATTCTGTTGAGAGGGATAAGGGTACCCAAGGTGGGCAAAATTGGTGGTGACCTGGGGACCCCAGCCTCTCCCTACTCTCTGGGTTCAGATCCCACATCTCTGCACAGGGTAAGATCCAGAGAGCATGTAGCTGATTGTCCTTGAGGGAATATGAGCTGCAGCGGATACCAGGCCTGCTGGCCATGGGGACCACAGCCCTCCCTCCACACAGCCCTGTCTTGCAGCCTTCTGCAGCACACTTCTATTCACCAAGAGTGTGGATGTGCCCTCTTGACGGTTGCAGAGTCTGCAATCACATTCATTCTCAGAGGAACCTGTATCTGTCTATAGTAACAGCTTCTCATGGACTCACCCCAACTCCAACTCCCAAGGAAGTAGCCTAGTGGGCAGATATTCCCAGGAAATCTGCTGGATGGAACAAGTGGGTTGACCCAATTGGACATGTCTTTAACAGCCCCATCTATTTTCTGGAGCAGGTGACATCTTCTGTGGCTGCCTGTAAGATAGTCCCTGTCATCCACAAGAACAGCTCCCAGCTCAGTGGAAGCCCCCCAATTTTGCAAGGTATGGCCTGGGGTGAGGAGTACTCAAGAGTCTTCCTGGACAGCACAGGGGTATAAAGAAAGATCACTTCAGCTCTCCACTGGTGAATGACCCAGTGCTGGGGAGTTGTGAGGCCCGACTTCTAGGGCCAGGTGAGAGCCCTAGAAGGGCTAACAGTTCACAGAGCCACAGACAGACTCTAAAGAGGCACCTGCAGGCCAGTGAGTAACTCCTCATTGCTCTGTGTCAGCAACTGGACAGAAGCCCAAAACCAAGAGAGCCCTTTCAGCAGAACTGCTTTTGAGACACATGGAGACAGGGCCTGGAACTGCAGCCCATAACACGTGCAGAGGCCTGCCCTCCACCTTGGCTATGTGCACCAGGACCATCCCTGCAATGCCCCAGGCCTCAGCCTGTCCCCACTACCTCCCAAGCCACAGATGACTAATGAGACCTTCACACAACCACCTAAAAACCATGGCACCAAACCTCCATGCTCTTGACTGCTTCACATGACTCTGGGAATCAGACACTGAATAGCTTTTCTGTCTGATTCAGCAGATCAAAGCACTTGATCAGAGTTGCCTTCAAACTGCCCTACCCTAGATGCTCAGGCTCCAATTGGAGGGAGTGGGCCCTGGTCACTGCCTGACAATGGAGAATCCCAGGAACCCCTGGCTGAACCTGAGGTTCTGGGTGCTGGCCCAGAACCACAGCAGCAGCCTCGGGTCTCAGCTGAGTCGTCTGCTGAAGCTCACATGCATTAAAGCAGAAAGAGTCCTGGCTGGAGGAGCTGCAGTTACCAGGGATGCTCCTGTCCCTCCTACTGTCCTCACCATGCCACGGAACAGGAGTATTTCCACTGCTGTGTGCATCCCAGGCCCCCATCCATCCCAGGAAGTGAGGCTCCAGGAAGGAGCAAACTTTCCTAGACCTCCAGGAGTGCAGGCCTGGCATCCCTCAGCCAGCACACATGCCCATGGGAGGCCAGACACCTACCTACACTGGTGATCTTCTGAGAGCCAAGGTCCTGCAGCAGAGCTTCGATGGCCGGGTTGTGCCTGGAGTACAGTTCGTAGCGGTTGATGCCAATGTGGAATTTGAGCCAGTTGGGATAGGAATCCAAGGCCACCTCCCCAGTGGGGAGCAATTCTTCACCTTCAGCACCTTCGCGTGGCCTACAAAAACAAAGATGTCACAAGTCAGCCAGAAAAGGAGTGTGCAGGACCATGAGGAGCCAGGGGAGTTGGATCTGAGGCTGGATTTGTGACTTCAGTTTCCAAATACAGGTTTATCGGAAGGTGCCTCCCCCTCGAGAGGACCCTGCAGTGTCTGCACTTTCCTCCGGGGCTGCGGTTCTACAGCTAATAACACACCGGAAGGCCTGTAATTCTTATTTACCTTGAGAGACGCCACAGACGGCTATAACTACAGCAAGTCCAAACCTAGGGCGTCGGCGCTATCCCTGCACGTCTACCCTGGGGTCGCTGACACTGCCCAGCAGGAATGAGGTCAGCCAGGGTGCAGGGGGCTGCAGCCCTTCCTAGAGCATAGGAGAAAGAGCTCTGACTGGGACCTAAAACCACTGGCACGCCCCATGGGCCAGACGCCTTCCCTAGCTCTCAGATTTTGTCCTAACAACTGGGAGGAGGAATGAGATAGGAGCTAAATCTGATTTTGAGGAGAGCAGCTCTAGGCGGGGAGCAAGGAAGCCTCCAGCACTCACTCCAGTCCAGGCTCAATGGAGGATCCCACCAATAAGGCCTGTCCTGCTTCTTTGGTCATAGGGGTGTCTGGAGGAAGAACTGACCTCTGCCTGCCTGCTGGGCTGCAGGGTGAGTGGAACTTTCTTAGCTCTAATTCACTGACAGGCAAGCCCTTTGGGTCCCAGTTCTGTCCTTTGGTGGACAAAAGAGGGTGGGCTAGAGGCCTCCCAGGAACCTCTCCTAGCCCACTTGCTCTGTACTGTCCCCTCCCCATGGATACCACAGGCTGGGACCATTCATCTGATGTGAGTTTCTGAGCATTGCCTTGAATCTGGCCAGCAAAGCTCAGGGGCCACCAAACAACCTCATATGTAGGCGCAAAGCACAGGTTAGGGCCTGGTCAGATTTCAGGTAGAAAGGGTTTTGCTGAGATGTTTGGAAGCCTAGTCTTTCGTCTGTTGCTCCGGTAACCTTTGCAGGTAGCTATTTGTTCTGACCTTGCTGGTAGTTAATATTTCACTGCTCTGGGCCAGAGCATCTGTTTATTTGGATCTGTAGAGCTGAGGGAAAGACTTTGGGGGAAGGGTTCAAAGCAAGGCAATTCAAACATCCTGGGGCAGCTTCTCTCTTGTTACAAAGCTGTGTCTTCTCTGCATATGGCCCAGGGCAGCCGCTGTCCACACCCTTCTAGGAACAGCCTCTGTGCTGCACCTAGCTGCTGCTGGCACACACTCTTCTGTTAATTTTTGTCCTTAGCAACTGGTTTTAAGAGACTCCAGGGCTTTTCAAGGTGTCCACCCAGAACAGTGTCATCAAGCATCTGAAAGCTGGCAGCCCAGCACCTTCTTGGGGGGAAAGGAGCCTCACCCACTAGCTCCCTCGTTCTCTAATGCATTCATTCACCCATGCCAGAAACTAGGGCTAGCCAGCACTCTTTCCTGTAAGTGGAGCACTGGGCTCCCCTGGCTCTAGTGTCCAGCGAAACTTCCACCCCAGGGCTAGGGAACCTCCCAAACTGCTGTTCCTTCAGGGAGGAAGTCATCCTAGAGACAAAGGCAGATCCCGAGCAGGAGCCGGGCTGCCCCGCCCACCAGGCATCCGATCCCTCTTCCACGGGTCCCTGAGCCTTCCTACACAATAATACCCCCCAGGGAGTGGAGAGTATTTTCCGTAGTGCACCTTTATCCTGAAAGGGTGAACCCTCAGAGGTCGGACCTGCCAGCCCCACCCTGGTCACCCTCAGTCTCCGCTCACCAGTCCGGGTTCTCAGCTGCCTTGGGGTTGAACCTGATATCGCTGTTCACATTAAACAGGACGTCGTCCTCTGTCAGAGGCGGAATGGCCCCGCGGTAGAGCGGGTGCTCGAATAATCTGGCCAAGAGGGAGCCCTCCCTGCTGGGGCCAGGGGGCGGCGCGGACCGCCAGGGACCAGGGTCTCGCAGTAGCGGCTTGTGCGCAGGGTCGCGCGGTCGCGGGTCTCCAGGCTCCTGCCCTTTGGAGGCGCGCTCAGCCGGCTCAGCTGCAGGCGGCAGTTTCTCCAGAGAGTGGGACGTGAGGTTGGAGGCAGGGTCTGAGCTGAAGTCCTGCAGGATGCGCAGCGTGTGTTTGTTGGGCCAGCCCGCGTCGCCCGCGGCCGAGGGCTCCCCCGGGCGGCCCCGTGCCTGGGCCCAACCGGGCGCAGCCGCCTCGGCCGCGGGCTGAGCGCAAGAGCAACCGGGTTCACCAGAGGGCCGCTCCGCGCGGCGCTCCAGCTTGGGCAGCAAGTCCAGCACGATGTGCAGCGCGCAGGCCAGCAGGAACACCATCAGGATGAGCACGCGGAACCTGCGCACCAGGATCATCTTCATGGCCACGAAAGCGAGCGGGTCTGGGACTCGGGCGCCCTTCGGGAGCGCGCTCCACTCGCGCTGCTCAACCGCGGCTCGACACGAACGCGGCGCCGCCTCGCGGGTCAAGGTCCATTCGGTGCCGAGAAGCTACCAGCTCCGGGGCTGTCCCCGGGCGTGAACGAGGTGGAAGATATCCGCCACCAAAGCGCCAGCTCCCCAGGCCATCTCCGGGCCGTTCCCTTTCGGCCTTTCGGGAGCGGCCAGTGGTTGTCGTTCGAGGAACTGGGATCGCGGGTGGCAGGGGGCGCAGCCGGGTGAGGCACCTCGCTGGTAGCGACCGGCGCAGGTCTCTCGAGTAGCGGCTGCTCTCATCAGGCGCGCAGGGCCGGGACACAGCTACCCATCTCCGCCCGGGTGCCACGCATCAGATCCACAGAGCGTTCCTCCCGGCGGGCTCAGTGGGCCACGCTGGGTGCCCGGCGGGCGAGAACGCGCGAGGCTCCTTCCCTCAGGGCTCGGCTTGGTCAGGCTGTGGCCGGAAGACTGGACCGGGGTGAGGGTCGGGAGGGGGCGCACGGAGCGGCCGGCGAGGCCGGGCAGGTGCAGCGGGTGTCCCAGAGCGCAGCGCCCGCACGGCCGAGCTCTCGGCGCCCCGCGCCCGGCCGGCAGATATCCGACCGCCGCGGAGCCGCCCCCCGCGTCAGCGCCCGCAGATTGGCGGAGCCGCAGCCCCGCGAGGCACTGCTGGGCCCGGTCGCTCGCTCGCTCTCTGCTTTCTCCTCCCCTCGGCCGCGCCCCGCGATGCTGCTGCAGCTCCGGGCCTTGGAGGAGAGGGCGCTTCCTCTCCAGTTTGCAGAGAGACCGAGAGGCTCCACCGAGGACCGCGGTAGCGAGGGCGACCGCCGCCGACTCTGTCCAGAGGGGCTCCGGCCTGGCTGCCTCTCCAGGACCTCCGCCCGCCCGCCGGGGCCGGCGCTGCCGCCAGCTGCAGCCTTGCGGCTCCTCCCCGAAGAGCCGGGGGCCAGAACCAGGCCAAGTCCCTCCCCGGAGCCGCTGGGCGTCTGCGCCGCCGGATGAGCTCCCCGCCGGGCGGCGACCTTGCGCCCCACACCCCTGTCTCGGACGGCCGTACCGCAGCCGGCGAGAAGGCAGAGGGGGCGCCGGTGCCACCGCCGCGGGAGAGGACCGGAGGACAGCGCTTTGGGCCCCAATCCTAAAGGAAGCCAGAACAGCTGCGAGGCTGCGGGGCGCCGAGGCCCTCCCTACCCCACCCCATCCCTGGGGGACCACGCCTGCGTTTTAACCCTGGCTGCCCGGCTCCCAGCAAGGCTCGTCGGGCACTGGGACGTGGGTGGAGGAGGCGGCACTTTCCTTGCGGTGGGCGGGGCGGGCAAGTCCCCACTGCCTTCGGACCCCCCAGCGATTGAGCGGTGCACACCCAAGGGGAGTGCTGCTGACATAGCCGGCCTCTTCTGCGGCCACAGGCCTTCCGGACCTCAAGCCCCCAGTAAGGAATAGGAATCAAAGCAGGGGGAAGGTAAGTGGGGGACGGTCACAAACAGATCCAGGCCAGGCAGACAGGCCCTGGGCCCTCGAGGCCTCTGCAGAGCAGGTCCAGGAAAGTCCCCACCCAGCAGCCTCTCCAGCAGGTCTGAGGAGAGAGGGGCTTGTGGGGTGGGGGCCAGGCTAGGGAGCCGCTTCTTTGTCAGGCCTCCCTTGCTGTATTACCTGGGCTTCTCAATGCCCTCTCTGGGCCTCACTTTTCTCTCATGTGAATCCAGAGCTTTGGGCACATTATTCCCGAAGATTCACTGTTGAGTCTGGTGCTTGTTCCAGTGCCTAGCATTGTGTAGGTATCCGCTTGCCATCTGAGTGAAGGAGAGATTTCAACCCAACTGGCCATTTGAAAGGGTGAAAGGGCCAAGTTCAGCTCCTTGGAGCATGAGGAGAAGGTTACATTGGTGTAGGGAGCTAATACCAGACAGTAAACACAGGTTGGACCTAGAAATGGGCCCCAGGAAGACGAAGTGCCAAACCCTGGAAGGGGAGCCTGTTCCTCCCTCCCTTCTGCCCACACTGACTGTGAACTCATGTGTGGACAGGGTTCCAGAGAGGCCAAGGAGGCATAAGAACTGAGGCAGAGAGAGGCAGAGAAGGAAGCCCGCAAGGCCTGGGGTCAGCAGGGAGGAGCTGAGGTCTAAGCCTGCTTTCCCCACGTCTCTCCCATGGCCTCTGGGTACCGAAGGTGGAACTGTGACTAGTGTCCTCAGGGAGAAGGGTGGTGGGTGGCCTGACTCAGTATATGGAACGTAAATGTGGGGGCCTCCCTGAGGCTTTCCAAGCCTCCCAGTGATTTTTATGGACTCCCATCCAACCACTGGATGGCTCCCTTATGTAGTTCTTGGTCCTCCCCCCACATAAACATTGTCTAGCAGTCAGGTCATTCTAGGAGACCCTTCCTCCCAGCCCCACTCCTGCTCTGCTTTCCTCACAACACCCGTCACGGTTTGATGACCCTTTCTTTTTTATTATTTGTCCTTTGTCTCCCCCCAAAATGCACATGCTCCACTTCGGAGTCTCTGATGTCTGCTTGCTCACCGTTGTACCTGGGGACAGAGGGCAGAACAGGTGCCCAAGGAAGGGACAATAATAGGTCCATCTTGTGGCCAGAGCTAGCAAGCTCAGGAGATGTGCAAAAGAGACCTGAAGGCAGAACACACCCTAAAGGGGAGCACAACGCCCATGCCTGCTTTCTTTTTTTTAAATTTTGATTTAAGCAATAATTTGATTTGATCATTCATAAAAATCACAAAGAACGAAGAACAAACACACAGATGCACCCACAGATGCACACACACACACACACACACACACATGAATACACGTAAACACACAGATTCAGAAGCATCCAGACACATACAGACATATTCAAAGGGCCTGAATTGCCATCAGGCCTCCACCTCTTTCCTCTGTGGGTAGAGGCTCCACCAGGCCAGGCACAGCATCTTTTGATGACATGTTGCCCCATCCGAGACCAGGGATGGTTCTGGGCTTTTTTTGTCCTCAGGCTGAATCCCCAATAAACGGCTGATGGTTCCAGGAGTTCCAGATGGTTCCAGGAGTTGTGGATTCAGCAGAGAGGGTGATGCATTCTGTGAGGAGTCTACACTATATTGTCCAGGGAAGATTGAGAGTGACATTTGGATAGAAACTTGCACATTTGGGTAGAATGCCATACCAGGAAATATGTCAGTGGTGCTCCAGGTAGACCCAAGTGCAAGGTCCCTGGACATGGTCAGCCTGACACTTGGGGAAGTGCAGGGGCCCTGGTGACTAGAGCTGAGTGAGGGACCTGGGGCTGGGAGAGAGGACAGGGCAGGGGTAGTCTGTGGGGTGATGGTAACCCTTGTGAGGCCTGCAAGTGGCTGCCAGATGGTGGGTTGTGTCTGGAGCATGATGGGCCTTTGGAGAGTGGTGACAGAGGGCACCTGGGCACAGGAGAGGCAGATGCCTGTCTACTGTGCTGGGGAGGTGACCTGGGTGCGAGGTGGCTTGAAGGTGGAATAAGCAGTGGACTTGGGAGAGCAGATGCGTGGAGGAGCAGACTTGGATGCTGGAGTCGGCAGGTGGGGGATGAATCATCTCCAGGAAGGATGCAGAGGAGAAGACCAGAGGCTGAAAACACCCTACGCACTCCCCCCCCCAGGCCAGGAGGTACAGGGGTCTGTGTGGGGATTCAGGAAGCCCAAGAAGCCCCAAAGGTGTTCCTGGAAGGGCCAGAAGCAGTGCTGGTTCCATGGGCAGAGGAAGGAGAGACCAGTGGTCTGGAGGAGGCCATGTGGAGGTCACCTGGTCTTTCTCAGATGATCCTGGAACAGCTTGGGGTACAGTTGGAACGGGCCCTGAGAGGGGCCAGGAGCCTTGTGATGTTGGGAGGAAAAGTGATTTTCTCTGATCTGTGGTACTGGGAGGCCTGGGGCAGGTGAGCAGGCCTGAAGACTATGATTTGCTTTCAGATATAAGTATCCTTGTCCTTGAAAACAAAGAAGGAGGTATGGGGGAGATCCACCATCCAGGTGCATAAGGATGACATTGCTGTTGGGTTCAGGGGAAGAGTCCTTTAAGGATGTGAATTTCCCTTACAAAAGGGTAACTTCTATTCTTATTCTCAGAACTTTTTTGGTGGCTCCTGTTTCTCAAACTAGTTCAACATAATCCTATGCTAAGCAGGCAAAAAAATTTGGGGCACATATTCTGGTCGCCATAGTCATATTTGGGGACATATTCTGGTCTCCTACTGTCATAATTGAAGACATATTTTGGTCTCCTAAATGTGGAAGGGAGCAGAGAAACAGTAGAGGCTGGGGACAAGAGCAGGATGACCCTCCAGTTACTCACAGGGTCAGGGGCCCTGGACACCTCTGGGGCTCTCCCAAGGAAGGTCTGAGAGGACACAACTCCTTCACACATCTTGCTGTCAGCTCATGCCAAGGGAATCTACCCTAGGAGAACTGGGCTGGGTATGCTCAGCTGCTGCCCTGCAGAGATGGAGGAGGGGGGCCAGGTTTGCAGTGGTGGGTGCAGGTCTGTTGAGAACCCATTGGGAAGTTCTGAGACAGGGCCAGAAGACACACTTCCCAGAGAACTGGGAAGGAAGAGGAACTTTCCAGGCAGAGGTTATGGGAGGGGCTCAGGTGCAGAGGAGAGCCTTGAGGTCCTGTCACCTGGGCGGCTGGAAACTGTGGCATTGAGGAGTCATCTACACGATCTTTCCCCCCTAGTTGATTGCTCTTTTGAGTCTGGGTTGAAGCAGGACTCCTGGGAGGAGCGGGTAATCCCTGAGCCCCTGGTTTGCAAAGTCCCCACTGGTTTGGCTGAGGGACCAACGCTGATCTCAAGAAAAAGGCTGCTCACAGGTAGACAGATGGCAACGGGGAGTGCAGAGCAATTAGTATTCTGCAAGAAGAGAGAAGGAAGCACACGTGTGAGCAGGCGTGTTGGGGCACCTGAACAGAACTGCAGAATCCATGTGATCGTTGTTAAGTAAGCGGGCATTGATGTACAAGAGTGGGAAGGGATTGGGCATGGAGTGTGGGGTGCATGGTGGGCAAGCACAGAAGGAACTGGAAGAGAAAGCCCTCCTGGATCAGAGGCCAGGGGCATGCAGTCCGCAAGCAGGTGCAGCTCTGTTCCCCCGGGTATCCTCAGGTCTCGCTGAGGGATTAGCTGCAGGATGGCAAGCTTCTACCTACTTGGCCAGGGAACATTCCAGAGGGCCCAGGACTCCTTCTTGGGTTGGTAGAGGGGTACAGTACAGTCTGAGAGATGAGACAGTCCCCTGTGCCTTCCACACTGGCAAGCTGGCATGGCCTAGCCGTCGGGTGTGGAGAGGGAGGCTGCTGGGCTCAGAGCTGCACTGGCACCTCTGCATCCTCACATGAGCTCTGAGGCCCCCTCAGGATACTCACCATGAGCTCTGAGGCTCTGGAGCTGCTCACCCCAGGCAGCTCTGCTCAGACTGTTCTGTGGACTTGGGGGGTGGTGCGGGGGGGGGGCAGACTAGATGAAGAGGCAGCAGGTGGTGTCACCTCTGTTGAGCATCCAGATGTTGTTCCAGGTACTTTACAGAGTGTGTGACTTACTCCTTGCCTGAAACATGACTATACCCCCATCTCAACCTCCCACCTGGCTTCGGGGTGCTGGTGGGGAAGTGGGCCTGGTAGTGGAGAAGATGCCATTGTTATGGGGGAACCACTTCAGAAAACACTGTTAAGTCCAAATTCAAATCAGTGAGAGCTTTATTTACCTGGCCAGAGACTGTCACCCACCCATAGAGACTGAAGCTCTGTGGGAGAACAGCAATTTCGTGGCCTGTGTCCTGGGAACTTAAAGATGAAAACCACAACTCAGGGGCTTTCCTTAGTGTCATGCAAGCAAGCCAATCATAGAAGTTAAGACAGCAATTAACACAGCAACTCACAATTGCATCTTGGGTTTGAGCAGGTGGTTAGCAGGGGCAAGAATCTACTTCAAAGTCTTGGTCACCAAGACCACCATATCCTGGGTTGAGTATACTTTGTGGGGTACAAAGTACAGAAAACAATATATTATAAGAAAACAGCTTTCATTTCAGTTTATCAGAAACAGCACTTATAATAGTTTTTTTAATAGAAGGCCTGTCTATGACAGTTCTTGCTTTATAATAATCTTCTCTCACATGTCAAAATCTTGTATCTATAATCTATATTTTTTTTACTATTTTCTATTACCTATCATTTATACTCTTATTGATTGTATTTATCAGTTCACACCACAACAGCCATCAAGAGAAAGGGAGCTGGATAGGAGCTGGGCCCTCTGGGCTGAGTTGGGAGGAATCTGGGGGCTGGCTGGGGAGCAACCTGTGGACCCTCACAGATGTCACTGGCAAGCCTCCTTGTTTGTTATCTGGGCCGTTCGTCCCCCAACCACTGCCTGAGAGTCCTAGAAAAGTAGAACTTGGCTTTAAGTAAAAGCAGCAGATCAAGAAACAGGCAAATAGAACAATTAAAAAGCTGGTTTTTATTTTGTACACTTTATATCCTTCAACTTGGTGATTTCATTTCTGTGATACATGGAATACTCACAAAAAGTGACCCACTTTGTACTGTAAGGAAAATGTCAGGAAATTCTAAAAGGCAGATGATCTACGTCTGCCCCTGAAGCTGCGCATAAACACGGGAACACACTCGTGTAATCTAGTGTGCTCAAGGAACACACTGCAGGATGACAAAACCCAATGTTAAGCTTTAGAAATATCTCTACGTGGAAGAATGAATCCGACATTATTACCCTATGTGCGTATATGGTTATGTGACCTGTGTAACTCTACATCGTGCAACCAGATGAATGAGAAGTTATACTCCGTTTATGTATGATGTGTCAAAATGCATTCTACTGTCATGTGTGAGTAATTAGAACAAATAAAAACAAAAAGAAATACCTCTGCTTGGAAATTAATATCACAAATAAAGACACTCATACATAATTTGGGGGGTTATAAAGGAAACCAAAAGGGAAATTATGGACTATTTAAAAATGAATGCAAATGAGCACAGTACCTATTAAAACCTGGAGCATGCCACCAAAGTGGCCCTCAGAGGAAGCCGAGCGCAACTGCACTTATTAGAAGTGCTAATGATTGAAAATAGGTGAACTCGGCTTTCAGGCTGAGAAATTAGAAAAGGAGCAATAAAAGAAGCCCAGATGAAGGCGAGCATTTACACGGAACAGACAAAAAATGAATTCAAGGGAAACAAGCTGTGGTGGTTTGATTAATAAAGTGAATACTTCTCAGAAATGACCAGTGAATCTCCATGTGAGATTAAACGCTTGGTGGGATTAAGAAAAGAGAAGGCAAAAAAAAAAAAAAAAATTAGTGCTGGAGGAATGAGAAAAGAATTTAACCAGACACCAGACAGGCAGAAAAGTCAAAATCCTTTATAGACAAACAGAGATATGAAAAATTGTGGTATATATGTGTAATAAGAATCGTAATGCATTCCACTGTCATTTATTTTTTTAAATCAATAAAAAAAAGAAAAAGAAAAGACAAGACACCCTAGACTGCTGTATTTGATGATGCAGAGGAAATCGGTGCTTTGAAAGAACATTCAGATCACTAGCATGCGTTCAAGAAGTAGTGGAGAGTAGAGCGAGGGCACCCCCTCAGGAGAAACTGGAAGGGACTAAACTTGGATCCCTGGACCAGAAGCTGTGGGCAGTTCCACCTGTTGTGTCAGACAGAAATTGTGTATGTTAAGAAATTGTCCCAAAGAGAAAGGGGGAAGTAAAGAATGTAATTTCAAGAACTCTGGTGACTGCTGTTGCCCGGATGAGAAGCCATGAAGGCCTTTTGTGGTTCACAGACTAAAGAAGAAAACATCTGACATCGTGCCTTAGAACCCATGAACTGCAGGCTGTCACCTTCTCTCTTACTGGGGCATCTGCTGGAAACCTGAGCCTCCTTGCTAACAGAGACTGAGGTACAACCTGGGCATGTCATTGTCCTCCAGGAAATTTTCCTTCAGGAAACTGCCCACAGCTTCTGGTCCAGGGATGCAAGTTTAGTCCCTTCCAATTTCTCCTTTCCTTCATCAGGTTTCTTGGCTGCACCCGCTCACCTGTCTTGGTAACCGGATATCTGATGATCCCATCTCCTCATCCTCCTTGTCTCTTCCCTCTGGGAACTTAGTGGCTTCTCCTTGGCACCCTTGCTGGTCTTTGCACCTCCTTCCAACCTCCTGACCTGGGCCGATTGGCTCAGTCCCAGACCTTCACTCCCCCAAGCTGACTCCTGGGGTCCTCGTCAGTGTGATCCACGCACTGACAACCCCACACTGATGTCTCATAGCCTGGGCTCTCCCCAGAGCTCCAGAGCTCGGCTTGAAAAACTGATAAGAACCTTGAACCCACCTCTCCCAAATTGAAATTTCCCCCAGCACCACTCCTCTGTAGATTCTGCTAATCTGTGAGTTGCTTAGGCTCCACATTGTGGAATCATCCTTGACATGTTAACATGGATTTTCAGAATGTGTCCCAAATCAGCGTTTCCTACCACCCTCTCTCACCTGAATTCCTACAGCAACTCTGAGCTGGCCTCTTGGTTTCCCACCGCCCTACATCCCCAGGGTCCCCACCTTCTGTTTTCCACACCAGCATCTCGTTAAGACAAATAGAGCAGGTTGTTTTTCTGCTCTAAGACTTTTAACTTCCTTCTCAGAATGAAGTCTAGGACTATGGCCACCAACACTGTCCAGGTCCCATATTTCTCTTCCCAGCCTTGAACATCCCTCCCTCTACTACCAGGAAAGCAGCCCCACTTCAGGGCCTTTAGGGTCCCCCTCTGCCTAGAGCAGTCTGTCTGCCCCTTTTCTTCCCCCAGATCTCAATTGCAAATGCCACATCCCTGGTGCCAGCCCCACCCACAGGGCCCTCTCTGTCCCTCACCACTATAACCTTATCACCAGTAGACACTGCTCTGGATTTTGTGGTTTTATTTACATGCTACATATTTATCTGTATATTTATCTTCATTGTATCTAACTAAGTGGGAGCATAGAGGAGACAGACTTCATGGGTCTCCCAGCATCCCTGAATCTACCCTGAGAGAGCAGCTCACATCAGCCAGGCCCCAGAGGTGGACCCCACGATAGAGCATTTTTGATCCTTTTCATGGAGGGAAGGCATAATCTTATACAATAAATGATGTGCTAAATTTTATGAAAGAACCACCTTCTCTTTAATGGGAAAATAAATTAAGGACATCTGCCTGAGCCGGAAGAAGACAGCACAGCACAGGAGGACAGAGACCCCAGGCTGACCCAAGCAGGAGCAAAGGTACAGAGCTTTTATGGCATCTACGGGCGGGAGGGGTGGGGGAGGACCTGGTCTCTTGATGTAGCCACAGGTGGAGGTGGGCCTGTCTCAACTGTGCTGTTCTTTATCATACCTTCTCAGGCCTCGAGTGTCTGGTCACTGATCACTACCTGGGTGTGTGTGTGTCACTGTGCTAGCAAGGTCCAGGTGACTGCTCTATGGCCCCTAATACCTGGAGTGGCCCTGATCATCTGGGACAGTCTCTGATACTGTTATTTTCTGAATAGTGCAGACCCTGCTTTGTCTGGGTTCAGTGGGGGTTTCTGCTGACCACATAGTCTTGGAGGGCTGGGCTGAATTTCCCTGGCGCGTTATCTCACTCCTGTGACTTAGAGTTGGTCGCCTTTTAACTACTGATTTTTTAATATGGCTATTAGGCCGTGAGGCCAAGAGTTGGCTTGGCTTCTTATTTCCTCTGAGATCCCTCCGAGGTCCTGTTTTTCATGGGGTCTTTGTGTCAATACCACAGGTCAAAGGTTATAAAAACATGCTCACTGGTGGGTTAACCAAATTGCCCTCTGCAAGCCAAAATGGTGTCACGAAGCAGAAAATCACCCACAACCCATAATCACAGGGCAGGAGAGCATCAACAGACCACTTTGGTCAGTTTAGTCATGGGGACCTTGCTGCCTCAGTGCAGGAATGAGGTCCCTGCCCCTGTACAGAGCAGGTTGCCTGGCCCGTGATGCATGCCAGCAGCTCCTTGAAGAGCAAAGCCAGAGTCTCGGGAATTTCAAGGAATATGTTACCCTCATTCCTGAATCCACCATTGACTCCCACAGCGGGCTCCAGCGAGCCATAGGTGAAACTCGCCAATTCATGGCATTAGCCCTGAAAGACAAGGGGGAGGACTTGGGCTTTATGGTCCACACTGTTTTCTGGGAAGTGGCTGGACATCAGACTGGTCTCTGCTCTGGGCAGAGTGACCTTCCCTTTGAATGTGCCTCTGCCTTGTCCTCTCTGCATCCACACTGTGGATACTTTTCTTCATCCTCCTGGACTAACTTGCCTCCTCTCCTACCCTGGACCCCTCCACCACTGTGCTCTGCAGTTTCCTTCTCCATTGTAACCTGGGCAGGCTTCCCCTGCCCCAGCTGCTGCAGCCCTGCCTGGTGCCCTGTGCCCGGCACCACCCTGCAGGTACTCAGCCATGGGCATCTGAAGAACTGATGGTGGGCAAATCAAAGGACACTGACGCCTGTGTATCCTGTGCTCATTGTTGGTCACCTGTTCTCTGTTAGGGACAGGGGGGAATAAGGACATGATCCAATGTGCTCAAACATTCTACAGCTGGAATAACTCAAGACTTGAACCAAGAAGTTACTCATAGCAAAGACCAAACTTACAAAATGCTCTTCTTGTGAGACCTCAGCTTGGGGCAGGAGAGGTCAGGGCTGGGACGGCAGCACCTGGAGACAGGATATAGGCCAACCTTGGGAGCCAGAGCTGTGGGGAGGGAAGAGATGCCTGGTGGTGATGGCCTTCTGGAGGATGCCCAGGAGGGGAGTAATCAGTGACCTTTACAAACAAGAGAATGGACAGAGGCTGCCCAGCTAGGTGAGACCTCCCCACTAAGAACCATCATAGACGACAGCAGCCCAAAGGTGAGACCTGGTAGCATAGGGCAGCAGCAAGTTGAGTGTGACCCAGAGCACTGTGCTGGGAATGGAACCCAGGGCCTCACACATGCAAGGCAAGTGCTCTACCACCGAGCTGCATCTCCAGCCTTTGTGACCGTTTTGTGTAAATAAACACAAACCCCTTCCATGCTGCACTAGAGTCAGGGCTGGGGTCTCATGTGAACTGACCACTTGCTGTTCACTGTGTGTGTTCTTGTAGCTCTTTTTGCAGCATTAACATTAGGGGATTCCATGGTGTATCTGGGGTCATTGGTCACCAACAGCTTGGCAATGCTGGAAAGAGCCACATTGGGAAGTATAGGATTGGGGATGGGACACTAACCTATGGCCTCATTGGTGGATTTGCCATCTTCCTGTGGGTTTAGTATATTGGGACCCATCCTAAACCTCTGAGGGCCTTCCCTGGGCCCTGCTGAGATAGGCCGGAGGACCCCCATGCTGCAGGGCCTATGAAGAGATCCTTAGTTGGGCATAGGGCTCTGGGCCTCCATTCAGCAGGGGAGATGGGCAAGTGGGACTAGACCAGACAAGAGGGGAGCCAGAGGCCACCTCCACCTCCTGGCCAGGGCTCACCCCAGAGTCAGCCTCAGGGATACAGTCCCTGTGCTGGGCTTAAAGCTTTTTGAACAAGGAGCCTGAATCCCCACTGCAGTGACCGGTCAGGGCTTCCCAACATGCTGAAGGGACAGGTGGGGTGAGACGAAGGGACAAGGGTGAAGTACTGAGGGCCTGGGCAAGATGTGGCCATGGGGGTGAGCAGGGTTGAGGAAGGCCATGGTCAGCAGGGAGCCCAGCTGCACCCCTCACCAGCTAAGTGACCTTGATTATAAATCTCAGCCTCAGGTCCTCCAGAGAGGAGCTGTCCTTGTCTCACTTGTCATAAGACAAAAGTGGCTGCCAGCCCCAACTGCACATGAAAAAAGCGAGGTGTCCCCTGGTCAACTGCGTGGCTCATCCGTGGCCTTCACTGGGCCACGTCTTCTGCCACATGATGCCATGACTGGGTTGGGCTTTCCTGAGCAGGGATGATGCTGTTGCCCTAGGGACCATGGGAGGTGGCAGCATAGACCGGAAGCACCCTGAACACTGTGGGACCAATGAGTAGGTGAGTGCCCAGTAGCTTGGGGCTGCTGCTTGCTCTGCTTCCCACATGTGGCTCTGCTAAGCAGAGTTCAGGTGCCTCAATATTGCATAAGCATGTTCAGACTTCTGCCAAACTCCAGGTCCTGGACTAGGAGCCAGGCCACAGGGAACACTGTGCCTGCCTCATAGCGGGGATGTGCTGGCCTCTGGGAAAGCAGACAGGTAGATGCAGAACTGAGAACTGAGATTTTGGAGTATTGCTTCAGGACAGCTGGAGTTGTCCAGAGGCCATGGCCCCTCAGCACAGAAGGACTTAGGTGAGGACATAGTTGGAGATGTTATTTACAGTCTCTCTTTCCTTCAGGTAGATCAAGATTCTGGTGTCCTTGGGTGCTCACTAACTAGCATATAGAATGCAAAGGTTGATGAGATTTATAAAATAAAATACTCTTATCTCCCTATTGCCAGTGACATCATTCTGTCTTCCTCAGTACAGGGGAGTTCTTTCACAGGAGGCATTTTGTAAAATTAAAAGGCATTTGCCAAACATTATTTTTAGCATGAATGCCATCTATGGACTTGGTGATCAGAGATGATAATGTGAATGTTAGACAAATAAGACTGAATATTTAGAAGCAAATGCAAAATTGGAGTAAGAGAATAAATTATAGGGAAATGTATTCAAGGCCTCAGATTTCTGGGTCTGGAGCAAAAGACTTGGATTGACACCATGTGACTCCCTTTGCCCTCAGAGTGGCTGTGCTGAGGGTAGGGGTGTAGGGTGGGCACTGTTCAGGCTCACATCTGCCCCATGTCCTTCTCTGCAAATCATAATAATTGCACTTTTCCTCCACCCCCCGATTGGGGGCAGCCCATGCACCTGCCCTTGGTTCCTCTGGACCCTCTTACCGTTCTATATTCTATAAATACCAGGCTCTGCCCCAGCCCTGGGGAGTCATGGCCAGAGGGTCTCCTGACAGGACACTTTCCAGGGAGGACACATACCCTTCAGGGTTCCCTAGTGAAGGTCACATGTCCCAACAAGAAAACATGCTTTTGCTAACTTTACCATGGGTAACAGCAGCTGCAGGACAGGGATGTCACACTCCTCCTGCACTGGCAGATCTGGAAGAGAGACAGAACCTCCCTGGCATCTGTGTCTGATTGCAAAGGTAGTGGCAGGTGAACACACACTGTCACTTGTCACCAAGCCAAGAGGCCTCAGAGCTGAACAGCATATTATAGACGCCTCATTGCTGCTAGCTGAGAGGAGAAGGGGCCCTGGCGCTGATGTGGTGGTAGAGGCAGGTGTGAAGAGATTGCAAACAGCAGCCTCAGGTAACCTTCCTGTTGGAAAGCAGGCCGAACTGTTATTCAGGATCTCATGGCCATTGCCTGGCTGGCCTAGTATGGCTTATGGCTTTGCCGAAAGGCAACATTGCCTTTTACAAATGGGCTTTTGTCACAACTCTGTGTGAGGTTCAGGGATAGAACTGCGAGGCCCTATAGGCAAGAACCTAGGTCATGCCTGGGCAGAGCTAATTCTCTGGCCCTGTATCTGCCCTAATCCTCCTGCTGGTCTGGTGGGTGTCACGGGAACCATCACTGAGCTCCAGGCTCCACAGCCCTGGTGCAGCCCAGCCCCAGGGGGACTGTGTGCCAGCCTTGTCCTTTGCCTGTGCTCCACCTGCGTGGAGTCCTGTGGCCAGATTTCTTGTCAACAGATCAATCAAGTCAATTCCTCTCTGTCAACATCCAGGCTCCCTGTCCAAGTCTTCCTGGGCAGAGGCTGCAGCCCACTCTCTCTGCTCACTCCAGCTGACTGCTCCCTGGACAGCTGCCTGACCCTTTGGGTTCATGGTGGTTGTGGCTCAGATCTGCACCCATCAGCATATCCTTGCTGGTCTTGTGACAGACTTGGAAGGAGGATTAGCCCTCTGCGTCTGTCCCAAATGGCCAATGGCTTAAATGACTCTGAAAGTCAGTGCTCCTCATTCCTGTTCCTCTCCAAAAGCTTAAATACAAGTGTGGGGCAGATGGTGAGACTCCTGTTGTGGGGACAAATCACTCTTGGTTTTACTATGTCCCTTGATTCTCGTGGGTAGCACTGCATGGACCCCAGCAGAGAGGGGCTCCTGAGATGACCACCCTGAGCTCCACAGAAAGCCCATGGTGTGATGACCTCTCTCCTGTTCCTCTAGGCAGAGCGTAAAGAAGGTTACTGTCCCCTTAGAGGACCTGATCATTGTCTACATTAGTGCCAAGGCCATCTGTGTGCTTGATTTTCTCAGTGGGACCCCTGGACAGGACTTCAGGGTGCAGGTTCTCCTTACCTACCCCTCAGGTGACCCAAGGGGGTGGCCCTGACTACTGTGTCTAGAATGGGTGTTGAGTTGACCCTCTCTGGAGAGCAAATCTCCGACTCCTGGCTCTGCCTCCCTCCTCTCTTTCTATGGCATTGTCCCCCATTTGTTTCAACCTCTACACCGATCAGCCCTGGAGACAGGGCCGAGGCTGACGAGTCTGCAGAGGCCTGTCAGGCAAAGGGAAAGTGGGGTTCTGGGTGGGGTAGGGGATTAGGCCACACAGCAGAACAGCTGATCTTCCTAGAGAGCTCTGGTTCATTCTTGGGGTGGGGGGCAGGCAGCAGCCAACAGGTCAGTTCCTGCCAGAAGCCACAGGAGGAAGCTGCCCTCTAATCCTCCAATGCCAGCAGTTTGGGCAGGGCCACAAGGGTTGCACAGAAAGCCCAAAACCCCGACCCAGCAGGCCCTGGGTTCTGGGAGAGAAGCCCACGCCCAGCCCAGGTATGCGTTGGAAGTGTGCCAGGGAAACAAAGGCGTAGCCTGGCACAGAGACAAGGTCAGCATAGGAATGGGGTGGGGCAGAATCAGGTGTGGAAAGGGGCCACTGCAGGGTGCTCTGCTCTTTGCTGCAGCTGCCAGTGGCCCCCCTTCCTTTGCTGATGTGCTGTGCCTACTCCTCAGGTGCCGGCCATTTGTGCTGCTGTTTCAGGTGTTGAAACCACATTGGGGGGGGTCCTTCATCCCTTTTCTAGTGAGGGGAGAGACAGCAAAGAAAGGGATGGACAGCCCAAGTGCCAGGGTCCATATGCAAGTGGGGATCCATGCAGCTCAGAAACAGGGAATGCTGGGAGACTTCCCCCTGGTCAGGAAGGAAGGGCCTTCCCAGGAGGGGTAGGAGGAACCGAGCCCGTGGGGCTGCTGTGTTCAAGGGAGCATCCCAAGAAGAGGGTGCAGTGGGGTGAGGAGAGGTGAACAGCGACAGAGAGGCTCAGGTCTGGGTTTCTGGCTCTGAGGAAGATGTGGCTGACCTGTGCAGAGCTTCCTCAGCCAGGGAGCTGGCAGGGGAAGGTTGGAAGAGAGTGAGGGCCAGGGGTGGTCACTCTGGCCAGGACAGTGGGGACAGTTGGATGAACTGGACAAGGTTTCCTTGGGCTGGTTTACATAGGGAGGCTGAGGACACACTCCAGTCACCCTTCCTGTCTCCAATACTGGGACACAGAGCCCTCTGATAAAGTCTGTCTTCCTAGATCAGAGTCTAGTCTGAGTCCCTCAAACAGAAGGCGCCATGCTAGTTTTGGAGTAGATTAAATCCCATCCTCTTGCCCTGAGTAACCCAAGGGCTGGCTGCTCAGGGTGCCACAGCTTCCACCCAGTAGCAACAAAGTCAGCTTTTTATAGGAGAAGAGTTCAATTCTGTAAGTGGTTTCCTGAAGACATCCCCAGAGGCCCATGCCCCGCTCTCCTCTGCTGCAGAGGCCCTCCTGCATGCTGCCCCAGTCCTGGCCAAACCTCATCAATGGAGTCCGGGTCCACTGAGTCTGGGCCCACAGCCTGACTCCTCTGCTTGCAGGGTCTGCTCCTTTCTCACCCTCTGCAATATACTTACCTTTTCTCTATGGAGACCTTCCCCATTTCAGAAGCCCCTCCTGGTAGTCCAGTTGCCCCTCTGAGAACCCCCAGCACCTGCACAGCCGAGAGGGCTCTCTTGAGCCTGAAAGCTCCCCTCCCACTGATTTGCACCAGCATGTGACACAAATGGGATCCTTTTCCAAACAAGGGCCCAGATTGGGCACAAGCCAGGCTGCCCTGCCGTATGGAAGTGTAGTGGGGTGGGGAGATGGAGAGACCCTGGCTCAGCCTTCTGGCAGAGTAGCAGCTTCTGATAGAGGTCCCTGACATGTCATCGCTGGCCCCAAGGCCCTGGGGTGCTAGAATAGGATAGTTTAATAAAGTTAGTGGTGCTGGGGTGCTCAGAGGGGCAACTGGACTACAGGTGGTGGTGCACGCCTATAATCCCAGTGGCTTAGGAAGCTCAGGCAGGAGGTTCACGAGTTCAAAGCCAGCCTCAGCAAAAGCGAGGCATTAAGCAACTCAGGGAGACCCTGTCTCTAAATAAAATACAAAATAGGGCTGGGGATGTGGCTTAATGATCAAGTGCCCCTGAGTTCAATCCCCAGTACAAAACAACAACAAAAAAAAGTTAGTGAATTGAAAGCTAGGGGTGGGTAAGAACTGTCCCTCAGTGGCCATGATAACAGTGTCCTAGACTGAGAGGCCCCAGAGCACAGCCTGAGGAGGAGAGGCCTGGGAAGGCCAACTGGGGGAGGCCTCACTCTATCCTCTATACCCTGAGGATTTGCTACATGCAGAGTTGTACCTCCACCTCATCTCTGGGCTCAGGGTCCTGCTGGGGACCAGGCCCAGGACTCAGGGAAGGTGGAGACACAGCCAGGGCCATGGTAAGGGCAGGAGGTGAATCTGCCCAACATGGCCAGGCGGAGGCAGGTAGAGACAGGGCCTCGCTGGGACATGGCACCTTCAGGGAGGGGTGTATCCGCCTCCCCCAAGCTCTGGCACCTGAAGAAGGGGCACGTCCTCTGCCAGCCCATCCCTGGGCAGTCAAGGCTTCCAGAAAGAGTCATTTGGTCCATGTAAATTCACCAAGGACACTAAGGGCCAGATTTCTCCTCAATGGGTTTGCTCCTCCCTCCTCTTAGGGGGTCCCAGCACAGCAGACCCTGCCCAGTGGTGCCAGGTTTCTGTTCTCGAGACTAAAAGGCTCAGGGGTCACTCCAGTTGAACTGGGCTGACTGGGCTGCCAAAAGACACAGACACCTTTTTGTTTGGGGTCGCAGTGACGGCTCCTCTGACCTTAAGGGTCCGCAGGAAGAGAGAGAGCAAGAGCACTCGCTGACCCCTTTTATTGAGAAACTATTCAAATGAGGCAAGGGGTCAGGTTTCAGGGAACTGAGTCTATCTTCATGATGCCCACTGTCAGCAGGTTGACTGATACCTGGGTAGGCCACACCCAAGGGCACAGTAAGAGGAGGGGACACACACAAGGCACTTCCATGGAAGATTCTATCCTAAACAGGGCAAGGGGTTATATTACAAAGGAACAGGTGAGCTAGCTTCATCCATGGGGCTGTAGCAAGACACACCCATGCACGAGACACTGACCCTCGAACCCAAGAAGGGTGAGGAAAGCTCTGCCACATTTCTGTGACTGAGCGCCTCAGCACCCAGCTGGGTTGTGACTCAGTCACGTGTAAGGTTGGTCTCTCACACAGTGGCAAAACCACCTCTCTCCGTCAGGAGGCCCTTGAGGGTGGGGATCATCTTACCCACTTGTGTCCTCCAGCATGGCCCAGGGTGCAGCCTACATCTGGGCATCAGTGAGGACACTGGCTCTGTCCTCTTGTGTTTCCCAGGCTGACCCCCTCATCCACCTTGAGTGAGGGTCTCTGTGCTGCTCCTGTCTCTATGTGTATATTCTTTGTGTGTCTCCTGCCTCCTCCCTTTTCTCATTGAGGCCCAGCTAATGTGGCCTCTATTTCCAACACAAGGGCACTTTTTGGGAAATAGAAATGACCTCTTGTCCCAACCAAATAAGACCACAAACAGTCCAACATTACCACTTCCTGCTGTTGTGGCCCCACTGGGACAAAGTCTGCAGGAACAGCCAAGGCTGGTGTCCTGGAGGCCAGGGGAGGCCACTGTAGGAAGGTCGCTGGAAGCTGTCAGGAGTCTGTCTGAGAGGAGCCTGCAGTGGCTACAGTTAAGATATATATATAAAACTAGGGATTGATCCCCAGGGCCTTGCACATGTTAGACAGATGCTTTACCACTGAGTCACATCCCCAGACCCTTTAAAAAATTCCACTTTCACCAGGTGCAGTGACACTTGCCTATAATCCCAGTGGCTTGGGAGGCTGAGATAGGAGGATCAAAAGTTCAAAGTCAGCCTCAGCAATGGCAAGGCACTAAGCAACTCATTGAGAACCTGTCTCTAAATGAAAATACAAAATAGGGCTGGGGATGTGGCTCTGTGGTTGAGTGCCCCGGAGTTCAATCCCCAGTACCAAAAATAAAAATAAAAATCTATTTTTGAGACAGGGTCTCACTAAGTTGCTGAGACTGGCCTCTCAGCAAGTGCCATTCTCCTGTCTCAGTCTCCAGAGTTGCTGGGATTACAGGTCTGTGCCATTGCACCTGGCTAAATCACAGTTTCTAACTTCCAGCTGCACTTGGGGCTGCTGCTGATATTCCTACCGGAATGAGTGTTCACTGTCTTAATTACCTCTAGATGAAGGGTCCTGTCAGCATGAATATAATATTCCTGACAGTGGCTTTCAGTCACGGGGATGACAATTTCCACCTAAGAAACCTCAGTGCACAGAATCTGGCTATGGAGGATATGCACCCTGAGCTGTCACTGCCAGCTCAGGTCTCAGGATTCGATCCTGCATACCCCACCCCCTGATGCTCCTGGAATCCCCCTGTCAAGGGTCCAGACAGACAGACTGCTGTGAGAGAGTTGGGTGGGCATGCTGGGACTGGGATTAAGTGTTCGCTGATCACTTGCTGAACCAAAATGGGACATGACTGGTGTGGGCAGAGTGGGATCCATCCATGGGTGTCAGAATTGAGCTGACCTGGCTTCCTGCAGGAGGAGCACCTGGCTGCCCCTAAAAGTGCAAGAAGGTTTTAAAAATGAGGAATAGGGTGGGGGCCATGTGTTGGGAGTATCTAGTAGCCACAGGATCTTGGGCAGAACCACCTTGTGATGACGCCCTGAGGAGGGAGGGAGAAGTGTGGTTGCCATAGACCTCAGCTAGAGGCATTGCTGGAGGCCATGGAGCATCCCCTAGGCCTCCCCGGGCCATCACTCAGGCCTGCCTAAGGCTTGCTTGGCTCCCCCCTGGATGGCCTGATGCTACCGGAGACCCCTAATTGTCTATGAGGTGAACCAAAATGCCTGGTTCCTATCTTGAAGATGCCTGGGGGCTGAGCCCCGTTGTTCAAGGTCTGCTTTCATCTCTGGTGTGCCCAGGTGGACTGGCCTGTTAGGATCACACACATGTATGCACATTCCTCGGGGCATATTCAGTGTGCAGCAGAGCAAAGCATAGCTGCCTTGGCTACAGACAGAATTGCCAAGCACGTATGGACTCTCCAGAGTTTGCAGGCTTCTTCCTCCCCTTCAGTTGCCTGCTCTGATCCACGGATGGCATGCTGGTTTCCTATCTCCAGCCTCTGTACATGTCTTTTTCCTGAGAGAGCCTGGGCGTGGCTGGCACTGCTCAATCCACACTTGGGGCTGTCACAATGGATAGATGAACGGAGTTGGGGAGTAATAACTGGAAGCAACCTGCTGCCTGGCCTGATGTAACCTCCCACTGTGCACTCCCACCTGGCCTACCTGCCTGTATGTATTTGCCCACAGTCCTGCTCCCACCTGTCTCCCTGCAGGACTGAAGCAATCAGGACCCCTACTCCCTTGCAGTTATGGGACATTTGTTTAATATCTGGAGCAACCTGGTCAATAGTCTAGGCACCTGTGCCCAAGACAACCTCACCCTGTCCTGGGGAGGCCTTGAGCCTTTTCCAGGACAGGGTAGTTTCTTGGATTCAGAAGAGCCCCTGGTGCCATGTGTCCTGATGGCTTTGGCTGTAAGAAGCATTATCCTCAGAGCTGACCAGTCACCTGACTATTCAAAACCTGAGAAGGTGGCCAGCTCTGTGGTGCTGGTTGTGAGGCTGAGTTGCTGTAGGGCCATGGAGATCTGTTCAATCTTTCCTGCTACTGTCTTAAAAGGATTTTGAACATGAACCTTTGCACAATGTAAGGAGGATGCTTATTGTATCTTCCTGCCTGACAAGAGGGACTCCCAGGAGTCTCCAGGCAGGATGTTTTCATTGCTGCTCCCCTGTGCACTAAGACCACTCCTCTCCATGGCAGCAGCAGAATGTTACCAAGGACTGGCCTTTCGATACCTGACATGCTAGAGTTGAGATACAGGGTCCAACAGAGGGCTTTAGGGCAGAGGGTATAGGTGTGCAGGTGGACATCTGAGCTTGTAGGCATATGTACATGTGTGCACACACCTATATACATGTGTACAGGTATATGCTCATGCATGAATGCACATAGTGTCATGTATGTATGTACACAGGCAGAAGTAACCTATGAGGCTCCATGCCTGTATTGCAGAAATAGGAAGATATGTACACTTGCACATGTGTGCACTTTTGTATACATATACCTTGTGTTTGCCACACAACTTACACTTGAATGCCTATTCCACAGGTATATACTTGTGTACACACATCCACATAGCCACACTCGGCAGGTCTTGAGTGTGCACAAAGGCTAGGCCAGCAGGAAACATGCATCATAGGCAGAACTGGGGACTGATCCAGAACTTGCATGGGGTACCATGTAAAAGACAGGAATTAAACAGGCTCCCCATCTCCAGAATGCCCCAGCTGCTCATATCAGCTGGATTTCCTTTCAGCTTTCTCTGTGGGTGGGAACCGACCCTGGAGACCTGGGCCTCCAACCTTACCCCACCTCCTTCTCCAACATCCTTACTTGCAATAAAGTCCTATGGCTTGCTTCCACCTGAGTTTCTCCTTGGAACAAGGAGCCGGAGAAAAGCATGCCCTGTGTTAGCACCTGAAGGCTGAGGTGGAACTGTGAGTCTTGAGCTGAAGCCTGGGGCTTGGATACATCAAGGTACAAATCCAGGGTGACTGAGCTCCTAGGTTGGAGGACATCATCCAGCAGCCAAGGCCCAGGTGCTGTAAGTCGTGGATGTCAGCCTCTCTGAAGACCTCCTACCTCTCTCCATGGCCTGGAGGCTCCTCTTGGAGTATCCAAGTGGCAGGTGGTGCCCAGAGTGAGGGAAGTACAGGGAGGCTTGAATCCTCTCCTTGAACCCTCCAGGGAACCCTTCAGGGTGAGGTAGCTGGAGAGTCCAGGCCTTTCCTGATACAAACTTTACTTGCATCCCCAACTTACACTTGAATGCCTATTCCTCAGGGAACTGGGACCTATGGCAGCCAGATGCTGGTCATCCACTCCCCAGCCCCTCCCTATGATGCATTCCTTGGAACATGAGGGAGGATGCCAGTATCCAAGGGACTCAGCCTTGTGAGGTTGCTTCTCACCTCTTGCCTTGAGGAGCAGGGAGCTGGGGGGGGGTCATTGTGGGCACTGGCTTCCAGCTGGCATAGATGGCATGAGGCCCATTGGGGCATCTGAAGAAGGTCCCACATAGCACTGCCAGGCAGAGAGTGCAGGGCCCAATGCCCAGAAAAGACCAGGCAAAGCTATTAGGCCTGGAATATGTTTCCAGCTTCCCCCCACTCAAAAAAAAAAAAAAAAAAGGCAGAAACTTTCTCTAGGCCAAGGATAAATTGGCTAAGGACAAATGCAGCGTGATGATCATTCATCATCGCCAGCCTGGAGAGGACCTGGGAGCCCGTCCTGGCCTGCGACTCAAGGTCAGAAGCCTCTGCTTCCCTCATTATTTCTATTTTTAACAATTGCATTCAGCCTCCTGCAAAAATAGCAAGAGGTGAGACCATTTCAAACACTAGCATGCTCACTTTTTGTCAGAAAACCACGGGATGCAGGAAAAACTGGCCAGGATTTGAGCAGTATGGCACTGCATCCTTCCCTGCACAGTTAAAACACACCCTTAGTGATGCTCCAGTCTGTTACCCAAAGAGTAGACTGAGGCCAGAGGCCATTTGGTAAGCAAGCCCCAGAACAGATGTCCTGGCCCCTCTGAAGTGCAGGGCTGGGGGCCAGGAATGGAGGCTGGGGGCCAACCTGGCTGCAGAACCAGGTTGACAATGCGGTTTTGGGCCCCACCAGGCAAAGAACCCTCCAGGGCAGAGCCACTGTCCAATGGATGGCCAACTTCTTGCCCACCAAATGCAGGGGATGTGCCTCCAAGCAGCTCTGAGAGCTGGGCACTGCCCACCATCCCTCACAAAGAAGTTAGCACAAGTCCCTTTGGGAGGTAGCTGAGGAAGGTGGATGTACTTGGAAGTCTCCTTTGTGCACACAGATGCACACATGCGTGTATGCATATGTGTGTGAATGTGTGTGTATACATATGTATTCAAGTGCATTTGCACACATGCTAGCACATCTATGCATGCATGTATACATGTGTGTGCATTTAAGAGTAGGTGCTGATGTGTGTGAATGCACACGTATTCAAGTGCATGTGTGCAAGTGTGAGTGTATGTGTGTGCACACACTCATTCTCAAGGCCAAAGGAACCACTTCTTTGAGAGTGTCAGGAGGTTCCAGCAGCAAAATGCTTCCCGTTGCTGGGGGTTTGGGCACTGGCCCCCTCTCAAGTCTGAGTCACTCTGGGATGGCAAGATTCTTGCCTGTGTGGCTGTTGGTGTTGCTGAGCAGGTCACACTCTTGAGTGATGGGTGTGTCCATGTGGCTAGGCCTATGTTCACCTTTGAACCTGGAACCCCCAGCATCCTTCTGCCCAGGAACCATGCCCCACAGCTCACTGACTCCCTGTCAGACTCTCTAGGATTGGGAGGCCCGATCCAGCTGGGGAGAAGTTTCCCTCATGGGGTGTTGCTCTCATTGCGGGCACAATGCTCTGAGGCCCTTGGGGTCCTTGGAGAAGGTCCACCCTTTGCATGGGCAGTGTGGAGTTCCTGTTGGGCGTTGGCTGACCCTGAGATCACCTGCCTGGCTGGTCTCTGACCTGCTCTGTCAATGGGCATTTTTCAGGCTTCCTAATTTTCTAACTCCCCACATCACCCTTCCCACCCAGTGGTAGAGCAGATGTGAGGAAGGGGCCTGGAATGGGCCATTTGGGAGCTTTTGCCAGTGCCTGTCTCCACATACCTGCCCCCGGGGCTGCTGTGAGGCCATGCAGGGTATAGCAAACCGTCATCATGTCAGTCAGGTGCTCCCCGTGAACAGCCAGCCACCCCTCAAGTGCCCAGGTCCTCCTGAAAGGGCTGAGTCTGGAATCCTCCATGTTTGCCTGGCCTGACCCCATGAGTCTCAGCCTTGCCACTAAAGGGAGGAAGCCAGACACAGGAGAAGGATTTTCTGTGGGTCCCTTAAAGGAAAACCTACAAGAGACAAAATGCTTCTGTGGTGTTGGCAATCAGGACAAGGAAAGTGGGGAGGCAGGTGAACAATGCCCAGAAAGAAGTGTCAAAGTAACCAAATTGTGAGTGTGTGGCACCTCAGATTTAACAAAAGCACATGTGTTTGCTAACACAGAGTTGGGCAAGGGTCCTGGTGGGCGGCTGGCCTGCGGGGCCCAGGTGAGGACAGGCAGGCAGGCCCAGCTGGGAGGGAGCAGCTCGAAGCAGGGGTGAGCAGGTCTGCAGTCTCACTGGGCCGCCAAAGCAGGCTCATGGTAATTAAAGAAACAGAGATAGATGGTGCTAACATTCTCCTAAAATGATGATGGAGAAACTAATTACTGAGAAAAAAAATTGAGATAATGAGGGTAGGGTGTGTGCGCATAAATATTTTTACCTTTTAATCACTCATGATTGGAAAAGCCGATGCTTGGGACTCGCATCTAGCGGGAAGATGCACAGCCTTTCTGCACCATCCTGGCCATTACTTAACCAGGGGGCTGACGGCAAGGAGCAACCATCCAAGGGTTCATTTTATGGCTCATTAAGCAAGCAAAGCAGACACCCATTTCTCCTTTTTGGCATTAAGGAGATTTTGAAACACATGCATTGCTAATGACGCTGGAATTAGCAAAGGTCAGAGCGAACATTAATGGAATTCTTAGAACATTAATGGAATTCTTATCCGCTCAGCCTAAGTGGATCCATTTCCCCCTCCTGGTAATGGTGGAGTGCTATTAAAAGCAAGCTGGAACCCACACAGTGAGGAAATGGCACCCCTGGCAAGAGGCACCCAACCTACTTAATGCACTGGCCCCCACCCTGGGCTCTCACCCTGGGCGTCCCTCTGGGAGGTGTGGGACAGACACTCTCTCTCTGTCCAGTCGGACATGGGCAGAACTGATGTTTTGGGGTTGGTTGGTTGGTTGTTTTTTGTGGTACTGGGGACTGAATCCAGGGGTACTTACCAATAAGCCACATCCCCAGCCTTTTTTTTTTATTTTTTTTTTTTTAAATTTTGAGACAGGGCCTTACTAAGTTGCTTAGGGTCTCATTGAATTGCTGAGGCTGCCTTTGAATTCATGATCCTCCTGCCTCAACCTCCCCAATTGCTGGGATTACAGGTGTGCCACTGTGCCCAGACTGACTTGAGATTTTTATTCCCAAGAGCCCCCCTTAGATCTTTCTCCCAGGGCTTCCCTGAGGCAGGGGTGGTTCAAGCCCATCTCCCTTTGGAATAAGTTTTATATACTGTTTCATTTGCTTTTTGAATTCTGAGAACCTGTAAATAAAATTGAGCAAACATGAAAACAAAGCTTCTGGGGAGTTGCCAAGGGTGTGGGCTGAGCTGCCCTAACTGAGTCAGACCTTGGATGCCAGGACATCCCTGTAGCTCTGTGGGATCCTGAACCCCTTAGGGTCCCTGCACTTGGGAAATCCCAGCCATGACTATGGATGGGCTTGATCCAACCCTGAGACCCATGTGAGCTTCCTCCAAGTAGACACTGGTTGGAAGGGCAGCTTGATGCCCAGCACCTTCTCCCAATATGAAAAGCCTTGTGCTGCTAGAGATTGAACCTGCTTCTGGACAGTCCAAGGCCACAGCCAGCCTGGCATCCCCAGGATGTCCACCTCTACCCTCTGCAGCAGCTGCCCCCTGGTCAGGGCTTGGTTGGTACTGCTGGCTGAGCCCCTCCACTCATCACTGCCAATTCAGGACCAACCAGAGGAAGTGACACTCTCCCAGAGCCTGGCACACAGGGTGACTGCCTGGCTCAGTGCCTCCTTGTCTCCTTTGCTAGCCACAGCCAGCGCTGCCCTCCCACTGCAGAGCTCCCCAGTACCCTAGGGGGTGCTGACCCTGAGCTATAGCAGCCTCCAAACAAACAGCCTCAAGCTAGGTTCACTTGGGCCTTCGTTCACTGCCCAGGGCCCCAAATACCTGGCCGAAAAGGATGAAGGGTGCCTGTTTAGATTTGATAAAGCACTCAGAAGTGCACTCAACCAGGACAAAGCAAATCCTCTTCTGTTTGCCTTTTCTCATGGGATGTCCTGAGACTGCAGTCCAGGCGAAGCTCATAGTATGAGGTGTGAGGGCTACAGTGCCCACTGTCCTTGTGGGCAAATGACATTTGGCTACAGAGTGTGCTGAAGGTGCAAACCTGGTAGGAAGATTGTCAGAACCATAGGAAGCTCATTTTAAAACTGTAAGTTATTATGAGTGACCAAACAAAAACAGCCATTCTCAGATGGGTACTTATCGGAACATGGATGTAATTTTGGCCAAGCCTCAGCACCTCCCACTGAGTTCACCCAAACACTGCACCCTGCAGACAGTCCTTGGCCTCCTTCAGCTGTGTGTGTGTGTGTGTGTGTTTGTGTGTGTGTAGGGGGTGTGTCCTCCACAGCCCACTTCTGATGATGGCAATTCCTCATAGGCCTGGGGAAAGAGGCTGCTAAAACTGTATCTTTCTCTGGGTCTTTATCTGCCATGAAGGGGCAGCGAAGGCATAACTCTCCGGAGAGCTTCAGGGGTACTTCAAGGCTGGGAGAGAACAATAGCACACTAATGTTGACCTGAGACCACTTCTGGGTCCCCACTTGTGGCTGCCTGTGCACTTGGATGCTCCAGCTGAGGGGGGAGCCCCAGTCCAGCAGGAGCTGCAAGACAGATCCTCAGGAGCAGGGGCTGTGAACAGAGGGGGCCCCTCCCCAGAGGCTCCAGCTAAACCCATGCTGCTCAGAGACCCAGCCTCTGCTCCAGTGCAGCAGCAGCCCCAAGGAAGGGGCTGTGAGCCCTGCCCCCACTACCTTATTAGTGACTGGGTAAGGTGGGCCTTTTAGGCTGCCCAACGTGAGACGTGGAAAAGATGGGGTCAGTTTTTAAGCCATGGTAGTCACAGGGTTTGGAATGAGCAAATCCCCATCACTAGGGGACTGAGGCAAAGTCCTCATGCAGAGCACAAGTTTTCGCAGAGCACAAGTTTTCACAGAGCTGGGACAGCCACATGTGGTGAACCCTTTTGTCACCCTGCTGTGAGACTGGTTGGCAGAGGTGGGCTGGCATGGTGTGGTCGTCCTGTCTCTGTCCCTGTAGCTCCTCAAGGACCCACCAGGATCCCATATATCCATGTACCCACCTAGGGCAGGTCCCATGGACCCCCAGGTGATGCCAGGTGTTCTCAGCACCAGACCATAGGTGTCCCACAGGGATGCTGAGGCATTTACCAGATGTCAGGCGGTGACAGCTCCTGGTCTCTAGTTAACCCCGGTGCTTGGATGTGGACGGGGAAGGGTGAAGCTGCTCCAGGGCAGACCTCCTTGCCTGGCTGAGTGCCTGGCCCTTCTCCAACTCCCATGTCCCTCTAGCCCCTTTGGTACTCTCTTCCTCACTGTTTCCTTGGGAAGTACGTGGCACTTGCTCCTTCCCTATCTCCATTATTGAAATGGTTCCACCCCCAGTGTGCAGATGCCATGCTCCAGAACAAACCTGCTACAGCTGCTTGGCATCCCAGCCTCCTGTCTCCCAGAGCCAGGCTGAGGGGGCCCTGTGGGCTCCTGGGGAAACCACCAGTGGGACAAACCCTGTGGGTGATAGGCACATAACGGAGCAGCCCATAGGGGGCAGCCTATAGGTGGCCCTCCATTCGAACCTGCCCTCTGTGAGTGAGGCAGAGATGGGAAAGAGGCACGGCACACTTGCTTATGGCCAGAAGCAATATTTGGTCCTCTCTGCAGCTCCTCAGAGGAGTGGATCCTGTCTGGGGTATGAGGGAGAGTCTGACTATGGGCTAAAGCTTCAGATGACCCTAGTCTGCTAGAGCCTTGAAGTAGAGAATTCCCCACAAACGAACCTCAGTCGGAGAAACCTGCCGTCACCATGTACCTGAAAAGGAAGCAATTTCCTCTAGAAGATCCACTTTTTAAGACCGTGTGTTATGCTCGAAAAAAACTAATAATATGTTATGCTTGAATTCAGGACCCCCCAAAGACCGCCAGAGACCAAGATTGATGTAAGCAGCAAAGAGGTGTTTATTGCGAGCTAGCTCGGTCCTCCGCACGCACAGCAACTGGTGATGCTGAGAGGTCCGGAGCCCAGGGTTTGTAGCAGATTTATACACTCTTTGGAGAAGGCAGGGACTTCACATACATCATAGCATCTCTTAGCGAATCATCACACACAGCGGGAAAATCATAAAACAATTCTAAAACATGATTAGCACAGTCACTGGTGGGAACAAGTTGGGTAGGGCTGATGGGTTAGTACAAGAGGGGGATTTGTTTGAACTGATTGGTTTAGGCCACAAGGGGACTACATGGTTTCCCAACATGTTATCAACCACCATAAACAACTGGGAGGGTCATCTGGTATCCCAGGTATTTTCCCTGTCTCATGCTGATTGGTGGCTGCTAGCGGGTTGCTATGGGTCCCCACCTAGCCTGACTGAGTCAGGGGCACCTGGGCACCTGGGCAGCAGATCTCTCCTGTTATTTGTAGATAAACAACTCATCAGGGTGGGTATGTGCCTGGGAGTGCTCTGTGGGTCTTTCCAAGGACAAGGGTCATGCCCCCTTCCTTGGACAGGCTTTGCTCTGAGGTAGAGGCTGTTTTTTTCACATGGATTTATCAGAGGCTAATGAAGAACTAACTTCTCGATTTATGGATCAAACTCTTCACTGACCACAGTTTCACTCTGGGGACCCAGGTCTTCCGGAAAGGGCTGTCCAGAGTCAGAAAGACATTGTCAACCTCAAGGTTAGGGACACATGTTTGCCAGGAAAGCCCCGCATTGGTATTGCAGCAGCATCTGCTCAGAGGATGCAGGGGACCTGCACACTTGAATTTTTGCAGATGGATCCACCTTCCAGAAGGACCAGACTAGAAACAGGGGCAGACGTGTCATTCTGTAGATGCAACCCTGGTGTGATGTGCACCCCTGCACCCCAAGAAGCTTGCTTTTCTATCACATGGGCTGGATGGGAATGAAACAAGAAGCCCAGGGAGTACAGCCCCCACTCCCAATGCTAACAGGAGGGGTTCTGCTCCCGCAGCAGGGGCCAGCTCCCATCATGGGCGGGTCTAAGGCCACTGCTCCTGCTGCAGAGCAGAGGTCTCCACCAGTGTTTCTCCTTCAGCATTGATGTGGAAATTCCCTCTGACCTTTCTCCAGGGTATAAGCTGAGCTTCCCCACAGGGGGCCAACGAAAAGGCAACTGAGAGAGTAGTCCCTGTGCCGGTGCCCATTAGGAGTACCCACACCATTCCAAAGTGCGCTCTGCTCTGCGTTTAAGCTCTTTGTTGCCTTGATCACTACGATTTCTTCTTCATCAATCTGTAAGTGGGGACCAGAAGCTTCTTATTTTTTACTTTGCAGATAAAATGTTGTTCAGTGGTCCTTGCCTGGCAGTGGCCCAGTTCCATCTGCCCTGCATGTCCTTGGTGGGAGGTGCTGGTCTCACCTCTGGAATGCTCATTCCCAAGTCCCCCGCAAGGAGTTGTTCAAGCCCGACGTGGATGTGAACACATGAAGGACTGCATGTTCAGACCCCTGCGTCTTCAAAGCAGCTGGGGCCACAGGGACCTGAGTGTGACACCAGGGCTTGCCCATCAAGGTCCAGCAGGTCCTGGAACAGCCCTTGATCTGAGAAAGCTGGCTGAGGCCCTCCCATGCACAAATTCATTTGTTATCCTGGGTAGAGGGCAGCTGCTGCTCTGGGGGGAGATGGGATGTACCCTTTTCTTACTCCGCGTGATTCAGGCACCTGACTGAGAAGGTCCAATCAGCTCCCGGCCCCAGGGGGTCACTGGCTCTGGGAGGACTGAGCCTCGAACAATGGTGCAGCCTGGTTGCTACTCTCAGAGCCAGCAGGAGGGGAACTCTGAGCGGGCAGGAGGGGAGGGAGGCCCTGCTAACTGCTTGGCTCTGCACATCCACCTGTCTTTGTAAGCCAATCTTTATTATGCCTTAACTTTTGTCTGGCTTAGTTTCGCTTTGGTTTTTATTGCTTTGGAACCAAAAGAATCTCTGGAATCTGGAACTTTGATGGGCAAGGTGACTTACCCAAGGTCACCAGAGAGGGGCAGGCACCCCGCCCCCACCCCCACCCCCCAGGAACTCCAGCAGTCCTGATCACTCCTCTAATGCTTTTTGCTCTCCAATGGGTTCACAGAGGGGGCTTGTTATGCAGATTGCAGGGCCTGCCAGCAGGGATTCCAAGCAGTAGGTTTGGGCAGGAGGGACTCCTGTCCTCTGCTCACCGCACCTCCATTTCTTGTGTGCCCTTTTTGTATTGGGCACTGGGAAGCTTATGGGCATTTAAGTGGTCCACGCTGGCAGCTGAATAAGAACCCAGGAGAAAGGTTCATTCTGCAGGAATTTCCTCAGGCTGCATTAGCTTTCTTCCTCTCTTTTCCCCTCCCTTAGACCCCTCCAGTCTGTTCCTTGTTTAGTAACTTGGGCATCTCTGTAGGGGCTTTTAAGGGGCCAGTTTGGGGTGAGGAGGGCACCAGCACTGACTAGCACGATTCTGTTTATACCTGGAAGTGGGCAGTTCTGATGATGGAGACTGCCATTTGAACTCTTTCTGTAGAAAAGTGAAACAAATAGCCATTAATAATAACTCATTAAAAGATAATTGTCGCTGGCTGGCTCGGTGGCGCATGCCTCTAATCCCAGTGGCTCAGGAGGCTGAGACAGGAGGATTGCGAGTTCAAAGCCAGCCTCAGCAAAACCAAGGCGCTAAGCAACTCAGTGACACCCCTGTCTCTAAATAAAAAGTACAAAATAGGGTTGGGGATGGGGCTCAGTGGGGTTGAGTGAGCCCGAGTTCAACCGTAAGTACTCCCCCTAAAATAAATAAATAAATAATCAAACAACAAATAAATAAATAAATAAAAGTTAATTGTCTCCAAATCTGCTGGATAACACAGAATGACCACAGTGCTTCATGAATGACATAGCTTAATACAGAACTTCAGAACTCTTCAGTTTGTGGGGATTTTAAAGACACAGACCAGTTTGGTGGGTGGCCTCAGAAGGAAGAGGTCAGCCACTGACCTCATGGAGTACCCACCTCCCTGACATGCCCAGCTCTGCTCTGCCCAGCAACCCTTGATGAGCTGACTTCTCCCCCTCACCCCTCCAACTGCTGGCACAGCAGCCCTGTCCCCCAGCCTGTACCTTCCAGAAATGTCCAGCTGCCCTTCAAGTCAGCCTTCCCTGCTCGGTTGGTTTGATCTGGCCTGTCTGGCCTTTTTTTTTCCTTCAGAACCTCTCAGCATGGGGTTCCCACAGTACTCAGCCTTTGGACCCCTCCTCCTCCCAGGGCCTCTTCCGCTCTGCAGCCGCAACAGGGCACAACTTCTTCATTTAGCACCAGAGAAGCCTCCCGTGATCCCTGGCTCTGCCCACTGCCTGTGCTGTCTCCTCTGGGTTATGCAATGCACTGTGGTCCTCTGAAATCTGTCCCCAGCCTGTTCTGCAGCTTCCCCTCTGCAGGGAAGAGTGACTTCACTTTTTCCAGACCCCTCTTTCTGATGACTCACATCACTCTGTCTGAGGCACACCAACCCCCTCTCTGCCTCCAAGTTTCTTATCTGGGCAGAGCCCCTGTCTTCCTTGCTTTCTGCCTCCTCTGCCCTTGCCCTGTCTGTCTCCATCCCGGCAGGCCACCTCTCTCAAGGAAAAAGCCAAAGGAAAGAAGTTTGTGAAATGGCAAAATCTTGTGACAAAGATTCAGATGCCAGGTGCATCTTCCACTCCTCCTTTCTCTTTAGTGATGGATCTCCTGGCTTTCAGGTGGGCATACACAGTCACCTGAATTACAGACATGTTTCTCAGCCCTGGCAGTTGCCAAGGTGGGCAACTAAGTTATGGATGATGACCCACAATAAGCAGGATTGTTGTACAAGAGTTTCTGAAACCTCCTTTCAAGCTGGGGAGTGGCCAGATGTGAGAGCTGGAGTTCCAGCAGCCACTTTGCAAGGAAGAGTTGGGACCATGATTGGGAAGGGAGGAATGGAGGGACAGAGCTGTGTGTTTCCCACTGTGGTGCCAGCCTCAGCTTCCAGTACCAGAAAGCAATGCTCTGTGTTGTTTTAACCACTGCTATTTTGGGTTTCTGTGCGGATGAACTAATCATAAGGAATACTGAACCACACTGGCCAGCTTGCTGGATTACAAGGCAGTTTCTCCTCAGCATAATGACCTACTGCCTGCAGCAGCATCTGTTTATGTCCATCCCATGGTGGCATCTCCATGCCCAGGCTGCTCCATCAGGACTGCGATGACCCCCACCCACACTGGCACACTCAGGAGCAGCTCTGGCATGCCCTGTAAACACATGGCGTCTGTCTCTGGTTCTAAATCATCCCAATCCCACTGACCTGAGAGAGGGCATAATTATTCTCACCTTATGAGTAATGCAATTCAACACCTGGCCATCACCTGGGGGTGCCTAGGAAGCTGCAGTCTGCACTCACCTACTTCCAGCTCTTCCAGGTCGCCTATATGCAGGGAGGGATGCAGAGGCTTCAGGGATGCCTGGAAGAGGGAGAGGTGGCTGCCTCCTGGCTGGGTCTGTGGGAGGCCCCCTCAATGCAGCAGCATGTGGTGCTTGTTGCCCAGCAGCCTACTGAGGAGGGTTTGTTGGCCAGTGGGGGGTGGCTGCATGTAGTCACCTGTGGGGGTCACTATTGTGCATCTAGCACTATATGACCTGGCTTTGGCTGTGGCCACCGGAGCCCAAGTCTGTGTGATGTCAATACCCACCTAGGGACACATTTGACATTAATGAGGCCCTGAGATGCATGAGGGAGAGCTCCACCCAGGCCAGATGGGAGCTGGTGGGCGTCAAATGCCACAGCATTGGCCCAGTCTGGCCACCAGCCTTGTTCTGCAAATGCAGCAGGGCTCCCAATGACAGAAAGCCCTGCATGAAAGGCAGGTCCAGTAGGTCCCAAAGTACTGGCCCCAGGATGCCAGGGAGAAAGCAAAGTGGCTAAGGGAACCTGGGCTCTGATGCCAACATACAGCCCAGGGCTTGGCTCTCTGGTTGACTTTATGGCACAGGGTTGGGTTCTCAGGCTGACCTAATGCACAGGGGCACCTCTCAAGCTGACCTTACAGACAATTGTCCAGTTCTGTGTCCAAGTAGCTAAGTAGCTGACTGTGACCCATGATCAACTGCTCACTGAGAGTTAGGTTTTGTTGGAGTTCACAGGCTGGTCCATCGTCATCCGTCACAGTGATAGCTTCAGATAGATAGGTTGCAAGTATCTGGTCCTGGAAACACCCCCCCCCCAGTAATGTTTATTTTTTTCTTTAAAAAACAGGAAAAAAAAAGAAAAAAAGCAATGCTGAGAGCAGCATCATCATGTGGGTCCTGGAGAGCTGGAAGGGAATATGCTTGGTCACACTGACAGGACTTGAAGGGTGGCCCACTTCAAAGAAAGAACAAGACTGAAATTATTACAAAATTAAAAGTAACAAATATATATATATATATATATATATATATATATATATATATTTTTTTTTTTTTTTTTTTTAAATACAACAACAACAACAATCAGAAAGCTGTCCCCTCCTTTCTTGTAATGACTGCAGCTGGCAGTGGGGCCTTCTGGGTCAATCAGAGAGGAGGCTGCCTTCATCCTGTTTCTGGCTTCCCCACAGACCCTCATCTGCAGTCACCCATCTGGTGTCTCTGGGCAGGGCCTGCCAAGTACAAACAAAACACAGGCCTCCATCCAGAAGCAAATCACTCTTGCACCTCAAGGTTCAAGTTCTCACCTCTGCGAAGGGGGCCTCTGAGGGAGGGGACCACCTGGACCTGGTATGTGCAGGGGGAGGCCACTGCGCCTGTGTCCTGGGTAGGGTCAGGCTTCTGCCACTTTCAGGAGTGCCTGGAGCCAGGCTCCCAGCTCGAACAGGCCTGCAGTTCCAGCAATTCGTCAATCCATTGCAGTGTTGAGTGGCTTTCGGCTCTGAGAGTGCTCTGTGGGCCTGGAGAGGGGCAGGTACAGGCAGGGAGGGCAGCAGTCACAGAGCTGAGGCCTGGAGAATCAGCAGGATGAAGACAGGTCTGGAGCAGTACCAGAGACTGCTGCAAAGGAGACACGGTGTGTATGTCTCCTTGCGACCTCAGTCGTTCAACTTTCTGAGGTGTCAAAAGCAGAGAGTGAGGCTGATTTCTTCCAATATCAATGAGCCTTCCTGAAAGAAGAGCCCAGAACAGGCCCAGAGCAGTAATGAGGATACTAGTGACAGACCCTTCCCATCACTCCTCATCGGCACTGAAGCTGGGTCCAGAAAACCAAGTAGATGGCAGTAGATGGCAGTCACCTCTCCCTGTTTCCAGGGGCTTCTGGAGTATGGAGCAACCCGGAAGGAGGGAGCTGTTGAAGCCCTTCATGAACCAAAGCCAATGCCCTGTACCTGCCAGGAGGGCAGATCCTCTCTTCCCAGGCAAGGAGGGTTTAGTCTGTGGGGTTTTAGTTTGAGAAGGTTCAAATACACTTAAGCCTCAGTTTTTACTTGAAAAGAACACAGCTTCAAGCCTCTAGCTGTAGGCGCAGGGACTTTTCCCAATTCAAAGACCTTTTTTTTTTTTAATGTTTATTTTTTAGGTGTAGATGTACACAACACAATGCCTTTATTTTTATGTGGTGCTGAGGATCGAATCCAGTCCCGCCCATGCTAGGGGAGTGCTCTACCACTGAGCCACAATCCCAGCCCCTCAAAGACCTCTTAGTGTGTTAAGTTCCCAGGTTAACCCAGGAACCAGGCAGGTGGCTGAAAAGCCCAGGACTCCACCCCTGCCCCCTATAATGTCTCTTCAAGATGGACCAGAGAGTTCAAACTCACTTTAACACAATCCCGGGAAAGTTAAGGCACTCAGTTACGAGAAGATCAGTCTCTCAGTTACGAAAAAATCAGTCTCTTAGCGACAGCTGCACATCTCAAGGGCAGGCATTTGGAGACTTGACCACCCAGAAAAACTATTAACTCTGACGTCCAGAAAATGCCACTTGGTGCATCAGCAAAAGACCTCCCCTGAGGCAAAAGGATGCCAAGTGACCTGGGTGGTGATTTAATAGGGAAGGTGGATCTCACTTGGTGTGCACCTGGCCAGGGTGGTTAGTTGACTGCTGAGGACAGAATCTTCTGTCCAAGTGCCAGTTTTGTCCCAAAGCTTCAGAAACAAAGTCACTCAATGTCCAGTTTTCAGGTTAATTGTACTTTTAAAATAAGAGGCTTGCAGAATCACGTCGGTTACACATCCACAATTTGTATGAAATATGATATGTCAAGAGCTTTGTAATGTTGTGAACAACCAATAAAAAAAAATAAAATAAGAGGCTTGGTTTTATCAATGGCTTCCTGGTTGCCTCTGTGTATGTAAATGATGCCTGGCCGTCTCCAGGGTATGTTGTGTGACCTGCAAGACAGTCAGTGCCTCAGCCCTCTGGGTCTTTGCAAGTGCTGACCTGCCTGCAGGGCTTCTGGGAGGGTCCAATCTTCTAGGTGACATCTAAGCTCAATAATTTGTCACAATTATGAAAAGAGTTAAACACAACCACTGAAAATCCCCCCAATTTTGTAAATCAGGGTGTATCATGAATTCAAGAAATCTCCTTAGAAACCAATTGGATGAACAATTAATAGCTGAATTTTGCATAACTGCAGATACAAAAACTGCCAGTATTTGGCATAATATGAAATAAAGATTTACCCATGGGGTAAAAATAGTACCTGGATATACTGTGCTGGTAAACATTTAGCAGCAGAATCTCAGGGACAAAATGTATGTATGCAAGTCCCTTTTTTATAAGTTCCACATAACCAGCTGATTCTTCTTATGTTTCCTGCAGACTCCTGAATCTGTTGGGAGCCCTGGCTGTTTGCAGGATTAGTGGTTCCCACAAACCAGTTTCATAAATGGGTAAGACATAGACAAAACAGAAAGGGAAATCGGCCGGGTGTCTTCTTTGGTGAATTGTGGTCCCATAGACTTGGAATCTGCCAGAGATTTGCTCTGGCACTTCTGACCCCAGAATTGTAAGAAGTAGACTTCCGTTGTTTATAAGTCCAAGGCATTTTGTTACAGCAGCCCAAACAGACTGACACACTTTTATCAGAAAGATTAAAACAAGAGCAACTATAAACCGCCAGAAAAAAAAATGTCTTAGTATAAATATGAAAAAAAAAATCCTAAATGTGCCATGACTTCTGAGAAATAACAGAGTATTTACAAAAACAAAAACCTCTTGCTGGGTATGTCTCTTCAGATGGCTGTGGGGAGACGCTTGCTGTCCTGGCAGAGGGCATGGCCTATTGCACATTCTTCTTACAGATGTGGACTTGGGCTGGAGATATGGCTCAAGTGGTAGCGCGCTCGCCTGGCATGCGTGCAGCCCGGGTTCGATCCTCAGCACCACATACAAACAAAGATGTTGTGTCCGCCGAAAAAACTAAAAAATAAATAAAATTCTCTCTCTCTATCTCTCTCTCTCTCTCTCTCTCTCTCTCTTAAAAAAAAAAAGAACAGATGTGGACTGATGGAGATGGCTACAGGACCACAGTCATAGCTTATCAGCTATACAAAATGAAAATAATCATCTGATGGGATTTGGAGGGAGGGAGGGGAGTGAGCTCCCATTATAGAGCAGGGACCATCAGAAAAACTCAGAAATGGATAGAACAAGAAACAGAGATAGGCATGTTGATTTTAAGTTACAAAGGACAGCAATAGACAAATTGCTGTACCCCTAGCACTGAAGCCACTGGACATGTGAGGGGAAGACATCTCTTGGGCTGCATCAGTGCAGATGTCTGCATATTTCTGTCTGCTCACCCCTCTGTGGCTCTCTCTTCCCTGGTGGCTATACTTCTCATTTATTGGTCTCCTATTTCCCAAGACCCTCTTATGATGAGGCACGGTAAAATAGCATTTCTTTATTAAAATCCATTTATCCCAAAGCTTTTAGGCAGTGTTATAAATATTGGTTTAAAACATTAGCTAGGGATTATTGATAAAATATAAAGTAGAAAATGTTTCCCAAGGAGGTTTCATCTAAAAATACACTGGTTTCCACTCTCACCTTGTCTTAGTGGAGCTCAGAGGAGGGGACTCTGGAACCTGTGTCAAGACGAAGGTCATTTTCTTGTGTCTCTTCTACAGTATTCCCAGGAATTATTCAATAGGTTTTTTAAAAATCTGTAAGACAGTGTGCAGTTGTCTAAAAATAAATAAGCCTATAAGCAGCCTTCCCAGCTGGGAAAAACTATGCATAAATAATTCAGATAAGCTGGTTCTGAAGGTGTGCTGCCCACTGGGCACCTGGGGCCCTGGCCATTGGGTGGATATTGAAAAGCTGTGCTGAAGGATTCTGTGGATTTCCTGTCTGTGTGTTGCCCCCTTACCCTCTGAGAGGCTGCTGACTCCCCAGAACAGTGAGTGGTTGAGGAAGCAGGAGTCCTTCTGCCCAGGGCCATTGAGTTACAGATGACAGATAGGCTATGTCACTGTCACATGCCCTTGATTTCATTCTCTATTTTCGACAGTGGAAATTCCATAACAACATTGTCAAATACTCCAGTATTGTAATTGATTCTAATTGGCCAATAAAATCTTAGTGCACTATAAATCTTGATTAGCCAAAACCGCTATGGCTATAATTGCCAATTATTAAGAGAGATGGGCCAAGTAGAAATATAATAAAAACCCAAATTATAATACACATTCCAGCAGCATTCTGGGTTTGGTACATATCTAGATTGGTCAAACATTGCCCACCCTACAGTGCAGGACGAGTTTAAATGTCCCCAACCTCTTCTCCTGGGCCCAGCCTGTTCATTCTCATTTTAAACACTGGGCTATTGGCTTGGCCATGATTCCTTGACCTGTATTTGCTGTCATTCATGAATATCTCACTCCTGCCCCATGAAAGGTTGCAGACTCCCTGTTTGGGTAACAAGTGGGTCAGGACTCTTTTGTGTCTTCCCAACCAGTTCTTGACCTTGGCCGGTTCAGTCCAGGTTCAGCAGGAATCCTGCTGGGCCAGTCTCCTGAATATCTTGCACCCCTAACATCTGATCCAATGCCTCACCCACCTGCACTAAACCCTGTTTACCAGAACCCCCATATTTCCTGTCAGTGACCCCCACTACAGTTATAACCTCACTTACTGCAGGAGCCACTGAGGCTCTGCTTGAGGAATGTCAGCGTCACCATCTTCAACAGCATCTGAGTATTTTTATTTTCTTAACAGAGATTTCCTTAATAGGACCCCCCTCCCACTGCCCATGCACCCCAAGTCACAGACCCCAAATCTCAAGAAATACAATGAGTGAGGACTAGGCTGTTGGGGGAGGGGTTTGGGAGATTTGGACAGTTCCAGGTAATCCCCTAAGCTCACCTGCTACCAAAGCCCTGTGGCCTTCTCTACTCTCTCCATGAGGAGGTCTCTGCCTGTCCTTCTCTGGCCCTGCCTCCCACCCAGCCTAGCCTCCAGAAGGTGACAAATGTGTCAAGATACTGACCCCTTGGCCTGGGAGCAGGGCCACAGGGGTAAATTCCCATGTACCCCAGCTTACTTTGTGCACTTTCCTCTGCCACCAGCCCAACAGCTGGGTTGAAGCCCCCAGGACCTGTTTCCCCATCTGCAAGTGAACAGGATCCCTTAGGGCCCTTCTGTTGTGACCCTGCCAGTGAGCTGTCCCTTGGTAACTGCTGCATCCTTCAGGAAACTCTTCCCCTCCTCCCTGCCTCTCCCCAATTTTTCCCCTTACCATATCATGTTCCCTCACCCTTGACCTCCTGCATCCCTTCTCCCAGATCCCCAGAGCCCTGCACAGCTCAGTCTGGGAGGCAGTCAACCTGGACTTGTAGGACATCCCTTGTCACCCTGGACCCCAGTCATCCAGAACAGCTCTGGCTCAGGCTGGCACCCTGACAACCCAAAGAGCGCAGGCGGGCAGGGTTTGCTGTTCGTGGCTTTTGCACTGCACGAACAATGGGTGCTGCCAGGTCCAGAAGGGGAGGGGAGTGAAAAGGTTAAAGTGCTTGAGGACATAGGGGGACTCTGAGCATTTATTTATTTGTGGCATTGGGGATTTAACCCAGGGGCATCTTACCACTTAACCACAGTTCCACCCATTATTATTTTATTATTATTGGTTTTTATTTGGAGACAGGGTCTCGCTGAGTTGCTTAGGGCTTCAATAAGTTGCTGAGGCTGGCCTTGACCTTATGACCTCCTGTTTCAACCTCTGAGTCCCCGGGATTACAGATGAGTGCCTGGCTCCGGGTATTTATTTTAAAACGTAATTTAATGGCTTCCGTGTGAAAGGCGAGAACCGTGCAGAACACAAAGGACCCAACCCCACTGCACCATATCCTTGGGTGTAACACGCTGCAGTCCCCACACACGCGCAGAGAGGTGGGCCCAGGGCAGTGTAGAGCGGGGGTGCGGCCCCTGCGCACGCGCAGAGCCATGTGGTCCGAGAGGCGGGGCCTTCTCGGCTCCAGCGCAAGCGCAGAGGAGTGGGTCGGCGCTCCAGCGCAGTTAACTGTCGGCTCAGACAAGGCGGGCGAGCTGTGAGTCCTGCACCCTCCTCTGGTGCACAGCGCACCCCTCTAGGCGGCCGGTTCCAGGACTCCCTGTTTTGTTTTGGTGCTGCCGCCCAGGCGCGCGCTGCAGCCCTCCTGGCCAAGTCTTGGATGATGAACGTCGAGCCTCCCCCCCCCCCCCCAGGCTTCTGCTTTCATCCCACGGGTATCTTAGAGGGTGGTGGTCAGTCTGGAGTTCGTGTACCTTTTAGGGACGTGAAGAGGTTGTTGTGGGACTGCAGAAAACCCAGCTACTCCGAGCTCAGACTTCCAGATAGCTGGTGCACATGACCCTTGATCTCTCAAACTGGGGAAAGTCACCATGTCTCAAGGACTGTCTCATAGACATTGTATTTTTACATTTCTCTGGGGCCCATGGGTGAGAATTTGGGAAAAGGAAGCTTGGTGTAGGAAAGAGAGGAGGTGGCTGGCGCTTACCTGCTCCTGCAGCTGGCCTGGGACGGGATAGGATGACTACAGGTCCTGTGAGCACTGACCACAGGTCAGCATCCACATGACTGAGCTATGGTCACTGGGCCCCTTTGGCTCATACTGAACTTTTGTGCAAAATAAAGCCCTGGCCTGAATGAATGGGCAGAACCCAAGTGTCAGCAGGCAGGGGGGTAAGCAGGGAAGAGCCTCCTCTGGCCTCAAGGGTAGACTCTGTAGGGTGCTTATGACAGAACAGGCTGACTTTACCCTTTGGCAGCTTGTATTTTAGGGGAGACCCAGTAAGTGAATTAAACAGATTCACGTTGTCATCTCAGGTCCTGCTAGACACACTAGGAAGAAAGCAAGAAATTGAGGAGTGAGCCACTTACACACACAGGTCAGGGAGAGGCCTGAAGACAGGCTGAGGCTGTAGCTACAAGCAAAGCTGCAAACCAGCTTCACACAGTGGTAGGTGTTAACATTTTAATCTCATTTTGATTTGAGTTTATACTTTTTGTTTTCTTTTCATTTTCTGACGTTTGTAGGGCTTTGAGCATGTTTCTGGGGTGGGTTGGGGAAATCAGAATCTGCTGCACCATATATATCTTTGGTGCAGCAGAAATATATATATATCTATATATATATATATATATATATATATATACACACACACACACACACACACACACACACACATACATACACACACATATCTCTCTCTGTGTGTATAGAAATATATATATGTCTTGGCTGGCTTCTTCTCACTTCTACCCTACAGTCTCCCACCTACGAGGCGGCCTTGCCCAACAGCTTCTCACCTCTCAAGCCAACAGGCTACCAGGTGGGAATGTAGCAGCTGAGGAGCTCCATGTTCCTTCAAGAACTTGTTGATGAAATTCTCAAAGCCAAACTCTCAAAGAGTCCATTCAAATAGGGTGGGCAGGGAAGTAGGTGGTATGGGAACACAGGGAGAAATGTTCTGGAGTGTACTGTTTGGAAAAGATGCCAGGTGACCCTTCCCATGTGAAGGAGGAGGTGACAGTGGCTTTCAGATAATGGGCCCCAGGCTTCTGTTCCCTGCTGCCCTCTGCCCTCTGATCTTGGGATTTCTCTAGGGAGGGCTGGGACCACCTGCAGATGGTGGAGGCCTGCATGTCTGGAAAAGGAAACGAGACTGGCCCTGGTCACTAGGTGTAGGCTGCAAGATGCTGTAGCTGAGAGCCCTGTATTGGACATTGACTGGAAGATTGTACTCTTCCAGTAGCACATCCCTGGATGTCCTGTGGAAAGTCTGGGGCTGTTGACACCTATGGGTCCAGGAAGCCCCCCCTCTGTACTTCAGCTACAATTCTAACCAGAGAAACCCTTACTCTAGAGCAAATTTTAAAGCAACTTAATTTGCTCTTACCCTGATGTCCCATATCATTTATCTTGGCTTTCCCAAAACCATCTTGCCTTTGCCTTGAGACTGACATGTGACTGGCTTGCACAAAGTTCCTGTCCACAGGGAAAATGACAGGTAGCATGGACAGGTCTGGGAGCAGACATACCTGCCTCTCATTTGATTACATCTTGACCAATGGAATCCACAGGAGAAGCATGTGGCTAGCCAGCCTGACTGGCTTGTGTTGAGCTCTTGGAGACCCAAACTTTGCAAGTTGGGGTATACATAAGAACACAACAGAGGTATCACTTCTAGCATTCTGTCACAGTTTCCAGTCTCTGAATAACACTTTCAGGTACATAAGGTTGGGTGGTTGCAGGGTTGGATGGGATGATGGCTACAGAGTTGCCTCTCATCTGCCTCTGTTTGCAAGGCAGGGACGCACCTGTGTGGTACCTTTTGGTGTGGTACCTCTTGGTGTGGTAATGAGGTAGAAGGACTTGGTTAAAGACACAGGTTAAAGTCAACCAAGGGAAAGGCTCTTAGGGCAGAACATGACAGGGTTCCATCAGGGAACTTCTGTTTGTCCTCTCTGTGGATGGCACCACTTTACCAGCATCAGTGTACAACAGGAGTCTTGCTGTCTAGCACCTATGTTGGGGCACCAGCCTGCTCCAGCCCTTCTGGAGGTGGAGCTGAACCTTTGGCACTCACAGCCACACCCTGAGTCATGTGTTAGATTTCCTGGTGTGGTCCAGAGGCCCAGGCAGACACAGTGCCGCAGGATGGCATCCAAGGGCTGAGCCATCACCTCTTGGGGAAGCTTCTTTACTTACACAGGAATGCTTTCTTTTTTCCTTTCAAAAATGGAATCACACAGTGCACTTTGTCTTGTAATTTATATTAAAAAACAAAACAAATCTGGATATCTTGGTCTGTGGAGGTATTTTCTTTCTTCATCATCTTTATGAATTCATAGCATGACAAGGGTACAAGGCATGACATTATTTACTTTGGTCCACCCAGTTCCTACCCTCACTCTTGGATTCTTACTCTGGCCACTGGTGAGCAGCTTTCTGGGAGTGGAATCCTGAGACTGGAGTGTGGACGTGGGTTGCACCTCATCTGGTGGAGATCCTGGTGTGAGGGTTGGTGCCAGGGTGACATGAAAGTTGGTGCAAGAATGACATGAGTATCCAGGGGTGGTGGCACATGCTTGCAATTCTGGTGGCTTGGGAGGCTGAGGTAGGAGAACCGCAAGTTCAAAGCCAGCCTCATCAACTTAATGAGGCTGGGGATGTGGCTCAGTGGTTAAGTGTCCCTGGGTTCAATCCTTAGTACCAAAAAAAAAAAAAAAAAAAAAAAAAAAAGACCTGTAAGAGGCACCAGGAGGGAAGGGGGATGAAAGGGAGCTCCCACAGGGGATCTGTGCACTCCTGTGCCTTACCTGTCCCTGTCCCTCAGTGGCTGAGGGTTATAGCCTCCCCAGCAGCTCAGCCCCCAGGAGCCTAGGGAAGGGGGCACGTTCAGAAGCTGTACATAGGGCAGGAGAATCTGCAGGATGGTAAATGGATGCTCTGAAATGCAGACAGTGCACCAGAGGACCCCAAAGCCGTGGTGTCCAGAGGTGCCATGTTTGGCACCTAGACCAAGCAGAGGTGTGGGGTCAGCCGACTCAGATCAGGCAGAAGTTGCAGCCTGAATGTCACTATCTGCTGTTGCACTCACTCAGTGTGACCCCCAGCATCCAGGCAAGGACCAGTTGGGGTGGTTTCTCCCTAGTTGTTGCCATATAGGCTCAGAGTCTGCCCTCATTCCTTAGATCTCAGCCCTCTTAAGGCACAGGCTGGAGGGATCTTGGCCAACGGAAAGAGACTGGCAGAAATTTGCCTGCCCTCCTGTCATCTCCACGAAAGGCAGTGGCCTCCTGAAACCCTTCACGAGCCTCCATCTAGCTGTTTATTTATAGTCTGTGGCCAGCTCAGAAGAATAAAACAAAGCAAAATAAAAATAAGCCATCACTGTGTTTATTTTCCTTTCTTGCCTTTCCACTGCCCTTCCTCTTGCTCCCACTTCCCTGAAATTGCAGGCCCCAGCCTCCCTGCAGAGCATTTGTTTTGGGAACACTTACCAAGCCCTAGCAGTGGGATGTACATCCAGCATACACGTGGAAAAGTTAACAAGCTTAGTGCGTGACATAGTGGAGGACTTGGGCAGCAGATGGAGCAGCCCTGTGGGCTCACGGGCATGTGTTGCCACCCACTGCAGGGGCACAGTACTGGGATGATCACCTGTTTGCTGGTTTGTGCAGAGAAGAGAGCATGTGCACTTGACTTCATAACATTTTTCCCATGTGTGTGAAAGTCCTTGGAGAAAAGGCACAGTGGGGGCTCCACCAAGACATCTCCAATTCCGCATTCAGCTCCAGTTCTGTGGGCAGATCTAGGCCTTCAGGGGACAACCCCTGGCAATTGGATGTCTGACAGGAAGGAAAACCTTTAACCAAGGTGGTGGCCATGGGGTGGACCTGCCCAGAAATGGTTCCCTGGGAAGTGGGGTTCAAGTAGACGGGTTCTGGGACTTTGCCACCTGGGCCAGGGAGCAGTACCCTGCCAGGGTCTCGTGTGGCTTGTCTCTGTTCTAGATGAAACCAAAGATGAACCCCTAGGCCTCCGTCATCCTGAGATGAGCAAGAGCTGGCTGCTCAGAGCTCTCCCTTCTTTGAGCAGAGAACCCTCCCCGCTGGCTGTGGAGCCAAGTTTGGTCACCTGAGTGGAGGAAACTTGTACCAGAGTTTCACCTGAGTGTCAGACCCTACAGAGACAGAGTTTGGGGCTCAGTTGTTCTTAAGTCTCCCTCTGCTATGGGGAGTTGGTTTTCTGTTGCCAAAAACACAGTATCAGAGGCTGAGTGAGTTTTCACAAAAAAGTGGTTTAATTTGGCTTATTATGATTCTGGAGGTCCAAGGTTGAGGGGTGTATGGTGACCGCATCCTTGTGAGCAGAGTCCAAAGTGGGCCAGGGCATCACATGACAAGAGGCAGGATGTGTGTGTGTGTGTGTGTTCTCATGTATGTGTGTACATGTGTGTCCACATGTAAGTGCACACAGGTGTGCCTGGATGCACGTGTGCATGCATACATGTATATGCTATCATGTATGTGCACATGTGCCCCCATGCATGTGTACTTGTGTGTCCTCACATATGTGTATGCATGTGTGTATTTGTCTGTGTGTGCACATGTGTGTCTTCAGGTCTCTCCCTCTTCATAGTCCACCAGGATTCAGTCATGGGGGTTCTACCTGATGACCTTCCTGAATTCTAACCACCTCCTAAAGCCCCACCTCCAAATAGTTAAACTGAGCTTCTACCTTGTCACACCTCATAGTGGGGATTAGATTTGATCACAGGGATTCTGGAGACACTCAGATGACATCTAAGCCACGGCAGAGTCATTGCCTCGTGGTGTTCCATGCTGTTCCCTCCCCTTCCTGTTCAAACACTTGAAATTTTAAAAATATATAAAGAACCAACAAAAAGGACACCAGCTAGCCCGCAGCACAGGAAGCAGGGACACTGGTGAGTAATCACTGAAGCCACAGGGTGTTTCCAGAGCGAGCACAGAGCAGAGGCCAGAGCGGGTCCAGAGCCAGGAGGGGAGGCTCTTTCCCACTCCGCAGAGGCCTGGGGTCACCCGGGGATGCTGTCTGGGAGAGTTTTATGAGGCTGTCATGGTGGGTCCTTTTCCATCTTGCTGCACCCTGCAGGGACCAAGATCCCAGGACTTACACCATGGCTGGTCTTTGAGGGTGTGAACAAAGCTTCCTAGGGTACAAAGCCTGGGACAAGGAAGGAGGTGGCTGTGGTGTATGTGACTGGAAGGTCACAAGGCCACTCAACTAGGAGGCCAGGCAGGGAGGCAGGGGCTTGCCCTCAACCCAGAGAGCCTCCCTAACAAAAAGCCTATTCAGCACTGGCACTGTTCTGGGATCCTGCACATCCGCCAACCTCCTAATGTGGAACTAGGGGTGCTGTATCAGCTACCACCCCTTATTGTGACAAGGACAGCCATTGCTTTGCTGTTGGCCAACCCCAGGGTAGGGCTTGTGTGATGCACATGCCTGACCCCACCTCTGGCCACCGCAGCATGACAAGAAAGGCAGTCCACTTGCTTTTATCCCTAATGCAGTGCTGTCCTTTGCTCTGATTGGAGGAGCTCCGGGCACATTCTACGTGATTAACTAATTTTAAAACTGTGGCAGGCAAAGGGAAGAGCATAATTAACATGGCTACAATTGGATCCAGTTAAGGCCATATTCTGAAAATGGACCACCAGACTTGCTATTTTTCGCAGGGAGTCCACAGCTGCTGTCCCTGCCTAGCAGGGGTTCTTAGTGCTGTCCCTTTGTCTATAGTGTGCTGAGGCTAGGGGTGACACTGACACATAGTAGAGTTGAGAAAATTGAGAAATTGTCTGGTGACTCACCCAAGGGCCTTGGAAACTCTCCAGCGAGTTCCACTTCCTCCCCTCCTCCCTAGTCTAGACGCAGCAGCAACGTAGGTGGATCTCACTTTCCCCCGCTTGGAGAAGCAGTGGGCAGGGGCTCCTGCCTGTTGGGGCTCCCGCCTGCAATTTTGGGGAGAAGGTATCCACTATCCCTTTGAGCTGCTAGCTGGCCCTCACGGGACTCCTGAGAATATGGTTCTTAATTCTTGACCTCTGCTGACTTTGTCCTTTACTCACTGTGGCAATGATCCATAGAAACCTTAATGATTTATTAACAACTAGATGAAGCACAGGCATGTGTGATGCTCCTGCTTACCAGGCAATGCTGGGTCCCAGCTCCACCATCTTCTGGGTCTCCGCCCTGGGCCAGGGTGGGGACCCATAGGACCTGTACTCTGCAGATAAACACCTGGAAGTTCCAGGGCTCAGGGAACAGAGGTGACGCCAGTGCTTCCAAAACCTCCAACATCCAGCATCTGTACTTGCCCACTGATTCTTATCTTTACCTTCTCCATTTTCCTTGCATCTATTTATCTACACAGCTTTCTGGAACTACAGTTTACAGACCACACATTTCACCCTGTGGAGTGCACGTTTCAGTGGCTTTGTGTCCTGAGTTGTGTGACCACAAGACTGTTTCAGGGCACTGGTCACCACCAAGAGAAGCCTCAGAGTTGGGCAGAGGGTGCCTAGGGAGACCAATCCTGTTGGCTCCCAAAGAGCTTTGCTCTCCGTTGGATTTGTGCCACATCCTTGGGTCCACCAAGCTCTTATCACGTACTTAGCTACCTAAGTTGCCGGTTTCCACAAGTAGGCATTTGAGGACAAGAGTGTGGGATTGGGCCCTTTCTGAAGTGGCCCTGCTGTTTCCATGCAGCACGTGATACCTCCATAATGCACTCTGATCCAGGAATGTTCAGTGTCAAATTGGTAGGAAAATAGTTTTCAAAGTCTGAAGGAAGGTGAAAGAAACTTAATTGTTTCAAAAATCCCATCTCTGAAATCCCTGCAAATTAGCACAACCTTAAAAAAGAGGAGGTGGTGAGGGTTGGGGGAGACAGCAGCCATTTAGAGAAATGGTGGAAAATGTGAGGTCAGAGGGGGCAATCTCCCCCCAGCTTTCCTGGTGCCTGTCAGGGTTGGGGGTCACAGTCTCCCCAGCTTCCACTCTTAGCATGAGGAAGCTGTTCCCAATTTCAAATGGGAGGGAGGGCCCTAAACTCTGCTTCACTGCCTCTTGTGCCTTTGCTCAGGCTTAGAGGAAACACTGAGAAATCCAGGCCTGTGGTGGTCACTGATAATGCAGTGGTCCCTGGAGTGAAGAAGAAAAAGAAGAACCTGCTGAAGCCCACTCTCCTGAGACCAGGCAGTCCACCAGACCCTGAACAGGTAGATAGATGCCATCTGCCTCGGTCACAATCAGCCTGATCCTTGGGTAGAGCAAAGCACAGCTGAGGCCCCAGGGACAGCCATGGGTCACTCATGCCATTGAGAGACTCACCCCAGATGGTGATGGTTTGAGGTTCTCTGGGGGAGGAGGATATTCATAAGTATGAGCAGGTAGAATAGAAAAGACCTCCCCGGTGACACGCCATCTCCTTCTGAACAGTGACTCGAAGTTGTTTCCCTCCTTGGCAGGGCCTCAGGGTGGAATGGATGCTCAGAGCATTCCTTTCTTGGGATTGGTCTTTATCCTGGCAAACGGCCCAGTTCTTGCGTGTCTGATGATGACCAGGTGTCCCCCTCCAGGGCCCCCATTCTCACTGGCAGCTGCCTCTATTGCTCTTATTTGATCTGTGTCCAGTAGATTCCTACAAGGTGGGCCTTTCTCTAAGAGATCCCAGACTGGTAAGGGCTCAGGTGTGTGACCAGGTGAGACACAGAGGAGGCAGCGTAGCAAAGCTTATGACATGACTGAGGCAGTTTGTTGCCCACACCGATCTAGAGTGAAGAGGGCGGCATGCCTCGCAGGCCATCAGAATGGGGAAGTCTCTGGACACAAGTCTCAGCCAGTAGAGGGGACCTGGGAGAGCAGCCTTTACTGGGGTCCGGAGCATCATCCACAAAGATTCCTGTAAGCAGTTGTATCTAATTGGTGAGTTCAGAGCGATCAGGCAGAGGTACTCTGGAATCTTACTGCCACTGAGGTCCCTGGTATAGCCAGCCCAGCAGGTGATCCCAGCTAAGCCATTGGAGGGGCCACCAGGACCGACTGACCACAACTCCTAGAATGAGGAAGTTTGATTTGTGCTCAGACCCAGTGCGAGGCCACGGGAAATGTAAAACATTCACCAAGACGTGGCAGCCCTGCTAATGGGGAGCCTCTGGGGGAGGTGGCAGACTGAGGACACATTAAAGTCTGGGGGTGTGAAATTGCTGCACACAAATAATCTGCCAACAGCTGCCTCGAATAACCTTTCTGTTGGAGATTGTGCTGGGTTGTCATTCAAGATTTCATGGCTGTTCTCTGGCTGGCTCCATGTGGCTTACAGCTTTGTAGAAAAGCAACAGTTGCCTTTTACAAAGGACAGATGGCTTTCATCACACCTCCGTGTGAACCTGGGCCCTGCCTGTGGGAACCCAGGTGGTCCTGGGCAGAGCTGCTCCTCTGACCTGAATGGAGAACCTGTCCTCACCCTAATTCTCCTGCTGATCCAGTGGCCATCACGGGAGCCATTGCTGAGCCCCAGGGTCCACAGCCCTGATGCAGGCTAGCCCCAGGGCAACTATGCTGGCCTTGTCCTGCCTGTGCTGGCTCCACAGGCACCTACCTGCATGGAGTTCCTTGTTCAAACCTCACTCTCCAGGTCAGGGTTTGCTTTTTTTTTTCTAAGCCCCCAAATCAAGCCCTGAAAGTTAGGGGTGAAAGCTCTAAATCTTGCTCTGGACATCTCCAGCTGCACAGGCTGGCAGGACTGGCCCCAGATGCCCTCCTACAGAAATGGCTGCTTGTCTGCTGTGGCTCACACCAGTGGGGCTCAGGTCAGCCCCAGCCCTGAGCTGACCATCTTACAGGTTTACAAATAAGGGGTTTATCTTTTAATTTTGAATTTTGGCCAAAACAAAAGTTCCTTGTTTTTAGAATAGGCTCTGCTCTGCTCAGAAAATTTAAGAAAGATGGGTACAAGACAGCCTGGACTATTTGGGTGACATCGAAATAATTCAAGAAAAGGAGCCAGGGGAGGGTCTGACCAGGATGATCACCCAGGCCAGTCCGAGGGACAGGATGACCCACAGAAGACAGGCCAGCAGAGCCTCCTCAGGCATCAGCTGTTGCATGGCAGTAGGGGCAGCCCAGGGTGACCCCAGGGTGGAGAGGATTGTGGGGTTCAGGGGTCAGGGAGATGGGAGAGGTCATAGAGGTGGGGTGGGTTTTTTTGGAGGTGGGGTGTGGGTCATGGAGAGGGGAAGGGTCATAGAGATGGGGAGGGGTCAGGGAGGTAGGTGGGGGTTTGGGGAGACCTGTAGGACTGTGTCTGTGGAGGGAAGGTGTGAGTCACACCCCCAAGGGAACATAGTTCTGTGGGTGAGGCCCACAGACTGGCAGTGAGGTAAATTGTTGAGTACCTAGTATACTCTGGTAGGTGCTGGGGAGGTGGGGCTCTAGTCTGGTGTTGTTCCCCAGTGTTTGTGAGTTACGTGTGCAGAGAGGGTCTCTGAGCCTGAGCCTCTGCAGGACTCTATTTGCATGACACCTCTCCCTGTTATAGTTTAGATATAAGGTATCCCCCAAAAGCTCATACATGAGACAATACAAGAAAGTTCAAAGGTGAAATGATTGGGTTATGAGAGCTTTAATCAAATCAGTGCATTAATCCACTTGAATGGGTTAACTGGGTAGTAACTGTGGCCAGGTAGGGTATGGTTGGAGGAGGTGGGTCATTGTGGGCATGCCTTTGAGGTATATAAATTTTTTTTTTGTGGTGAGGAGTCTCTCTTTCTCTCTAGTTCTTGATTGTCTTGCCCTGATTTTTGCTTTCCTCTTCCACGATGCCATGATGCTCTACCTCATCTTGGGTCTAGATCAATGGAATCAGCTATCTATGGACTGAGACCTCTAAAACTGTGAGCCCCGAATAAACTTTTCCTCTAAAATAGTTTTTGTCAGGTATTTTGGTCACAGGAGCAAACAAGCTGACTAAAACATTGTCCCTTAGGGCACAGCCTGTGACAGGTCACTGCCCCCTTAGAGGATCTAACTTTGGTCCATACCGGCGCTAAGGCTCCTACAGCACCATCTGGGGGCTTAATTTTCTCAGGAGATCTCCAATGGATCCCGGAGGGGATCCCTAGACAGGATGCAGGTGCTGGGTTCCCTTTAGGAAGTCCTTTCACCAATCTCTTAGATGACTTGAGCAGTGCTTTGACACATCCCTGGAAAAGTGCAGCTGCTTTCTTTCCTGGCCTGCATTCTCCTTCTGTCTCACATCTGGTTTCCACCTTTAGTGCAAATGTCTTGGTGGAATCTAGGAGGTCTGACGACAGGTGCAAGCAGGAGCAAATGTTGGAAAGAGAGCCACTTCCAGGTAGAAGGAAGGGTGTGTTGGAGCATCTATGTGAGTTGCACAGGTGCACACACACGTGTCGTGCTCATGTATGCAAGAGTGTCTGTGTAAACTTGTGTGTGCATGTGTTAAGTGCACAGGTTTGTCTGTGTAAAGGTGTATGAGTGCATTCATGTGAGTGTGTATATGTAAGTGTGTGCAATATGAGCACAGATGTGCATGTGTGTGTGCACATGTATGTGCATATGTGTGGGGATGGGTGATCTATAGATCTGGGTGCAGGAGAGTGCATGCATTTGCACGTGTGGGGTGGGATGGGGTCATCTTCAGGTTCTGGGGATCAGGAGAGTGTGTGCATATGTGTGGGTGATTTGTCTGCAGGGCCTGGAGGGCAGGGAAATGCATGCATGTGAATGTGTGTGCATTTGTATGTGCGTGGGTGGGGTGGGACATCTGCAGGTCTTGGGAGTAGGAGAGAATGCAGCTGGGGCAGAGGGTGTCCTCATCACATCCCACAGCAGGTGCTGGGACCTCGTGATTCTGCACCTGGCAGGATCCACCTGTGTTTTGAGCCCTATGAAGAGCTCACTCTATTCCAAGGCCTTAGAATAAATTTCCCCTTATTTCTGCAGAACCTAAGGTGCTGAGGGCAGCTTGTTCTTTTCGATGTAGTTCAGACAAGTGCCGTACCTTGCTCATGTGTGATTCTGGTTAGGTGTGGCTTCTACTCGATGGCTGTGTGGAGAGTGTGGGAGCCAGCTGCAGTGCAGGGTGGGTGGGGGGCTTCACACACTGGTGCAGCACACACTTGTATGTGTAGACAGAGCAAGGCCCAGGAGGGAGGTTTCAGCCACTGTTTTCATCCAACAATAGTCACTTCTTGTTCATCCATGAGATACTGGGCATTTGTTCAGGAGCTCAGGAGACACCAAGCCTGTGATCTCTGAGACTTTTGTTGTGCCAGGGAGATGGACAATAAGCAACATAAACCAGGCATTCGTGGTGGGAAACCACAGAGGGCATTGGTTGTGAGACAGCATCTCCAGAAGATGGGGTGGTTCACTAGTCTCTCTGAGGCTGATGCTGGAGCTGAGAACTGAATGTCCAGAAAATTGGGGAGATAAATGGTCCTCAGAACAGCATGGGCAGCATCCAACAGAGTAGAGCCACCTGGGGAGAAAAGAAAGCAGTGTAGCTTGGTATGCCATCTAGGTCTGGGCAGGCTGAGTTCCAAACAGGGAAGCAGGAGTGTGAAGCAAGGGGATTGATGTCCACAGGGCCCCCTCCCTGTCCGGAGCAGATTTTCAGGTGGAAGCTAGGGAGCTAGAGTGGGAGGCCCAGCTCAGAACAGGAGGAGGAGCCAAAAGGGCCCACTGATGCTCCTGATGGTGGGGGTGTGCAGGAAAGAGCTCTGGGCTGAGCCCTCAAGGATTCCTCAAGATCTGGGAGACAAGGATGGCATGCTCTGCAGGAACTGGCTGTTGCTCTAGGTCCTGTGGCGTGTATGTCCTCTGTTGTTCACAGAACTAGCTGTTAAGGGGGCATCCCATGAAGGCACCTACCTGTCACCTGCATGCCTTCCAGGTCTCAGTGACATGGCTGCTCAGAAGATTCGGGTAGAGAATACCTCATCCTTCCTCCCTCTCTGCTTGCTCCATTCTTGTGTGTGCTCAACAGTCAACATATGAGCACTATCTGTGTCCTGGCACTAACTAGGTGTTGCTAATGTGAGTGCAAATCCACCTGTGTGCAACAGTCCAGTGTGAGAGAGCAGCTGGGAAGGAACTTGGCTGTCATTTGACTCTTACAGGGTAAAAGACTGGGGGTGTGAGATCATGTCCCAGGCATTGGTCTTCTTCCTGCACTGTTGGAGTGAGGCAAGGTGGGCTGGCAGGTCCCTGGGCTCTGGGCAGGGTGGGCACTGCCCTGTGGCTCTTTCTGGAAGTGACTGATTGAAAATGGAACCTGGCATGGTTGTAGCAGACCTTTTTAGCACTGAGCTTTGTTCTACAGGGGGACCTGCCAGTAGTCGTTCAATGAATTAGGAATGAGTGATTGTAGATGCTCCTTTCTCAGTCTCAGAGACAGGAAACATCTAGAATGACTGTCAGACAAGGGCCAGACAGACTGGAAGGGCAGGAGCAGGCTCCTCAACACTGTGTGCCCCAGCCAGGAAGCTGTGTCTTCAAGGAGAGGTTGGACTTTGATGTCGCCTACCCAGCAGCCATGTGTGGGGTGGGGGTGAGATGTGGAGTGGCCTCAGCCTGCTGTCCCATCGGTAAAAGGGACAGGGACATCTGCCCCACAAGCTGATGTCCTGGCATCTACATCATGACGGCATCTGAACTGGCGGGGCTGGGAAGAGTTACCACTCAGACCCACTCACCTCCCCCCTGCCCCCACAGTTGGGGTGGACCATTGGACAGCTGCATGTGGTGTTGTGTGTGGGGTGGGGAACAACACTGTCAACTTTCCACAGACAGTGAGGATGCATTCAGGGCTTGCACTGGGACAGGAAGGGGGCAGCAGGGTCTACACCCAGCCTGTATGCCCCCTCCCTGGCCCAATTCCAATGGCATTGATGGTCTGTTTCTTTCCTGTCCTTCAGTGGCTCTGCTCCAGGGGCTCAGGCTGAACCCCAAGGGAAGGCCATGAATGGCTTGAGAAGGAGAACCCAGCCCCCAGGCCACTGACCCCAATCTGCTAATGGGTTCAGGAATGCATCCCCAAAATACTGGAAATGAAGAAATATATGAACTATAGGCAGAGATCTCTCCCCACCCTGGTGTCTGACCTCAGGTGACAGGAGTGCACAGGAGGGCAGGAACACCAGTCAAGGAGAGGTTGGACTTTGAAGACAGGAACAAAGACATCTGTACACATTGCCCACAGGGTCCCCGTTTACAGCTCTTGCCCCTTGCGCCTCTCCAGTACTCCCCCGGCCTACAGCACCCTGCCCTCTGCTGCATCCAAGCCTGGCGTGCCAAAGCCCCAGCTGTGGAAGCTCAAGACAGGGCTCCTGGTGTCCTGGCATTTTAGGACCCTGCCTCCCCTTTCCAATGACCACTGTTAGCATCTCATCCTCTCTGATGGGTCAGTCCAGAGGCCTAGGAAAGGGCGGCCCTGCATCTGAACTGGCGGGGCCCTGCAGTGTCTGGGAGCTCTCTCCCAAGCAGTAAGATCCCTGGGGCGCTGGACAAGGAGAGTGGTGGCTACTGCTCAGCAGGAAGCCCAAGTGGAGGAGGGTTGCAAGACTGACCCCAGAGGCCATAGGAGTTCAGCAGAGATGGCAGCTAGGAGATGAGACTGGCATTGGGAAGGAGCTGAGGGTAGACAGGGCAAAGCAGGAGAGAAGAAGGCTTGCTTTGTTTTTTCCTGGGGACAATGAAAGAAGGAAGGGAGAGGGCCGATGGAGAAAAGTAGGTGGTGAGGGGAGAACAGGAAGCCTAAAGGGAGTGGCTGGCCACATGTCTTTCCCCCCTGCCCCATCTGTGTCTCCCCATCTCTCCTTCTGTCTCTGTCTCTGTCTGCCTGTCTCTCCCCTCTCCCTCTGTTTCTTAGTCTCTCCTTTCTCTCTGCCTCAGTCTCTCCTTTTCTTTCTGTCTCCCTCCTATCCTCTCTCTCTGCCCCACTCTGCTCCCCACCCCTTTCACTCTCTTTCTGGTGGATAGTCCCCATCTCTCATCTGGTGACCACATGGCTGTTCAGGGTTCTTCCCTGCTGCAGCCAAGCCCTCTTGAACACAACATCCTGTTTCTTTTGTTCTTCCCCATGAAGCCACCATGACCTTTGTTGGAGAAGAAGCACACATTTCTTCCAAGTTGACTCAAAGGGTGCAGGGTTCATGCTCAAGGCAGTTCTAAAACTGGATGGGTAATTGCTGGTTCTGTTTCCTGCAATGATTTTGAAAGATCATGCCACAAATCACTCCCCCGCAGAAAACAACTACACATCTGTACATAATGCAGAAAAGAGCCCCCTGAGAGCACTGGGAAGTGCATGTAGCAGCCCCAGGTCCTGTGGGCCCACCCCTGGGAGAAGGGAGTTGCTGAGGTGCATTTGAGGCTCTTAGCTTAGGGCTTTGCAGCGGGGGCATGCAGGAGGGATCTGGGCCTTCCAGGGAACCACAGCCTTTAGGGCTGGAGGGTAGGAAGCTGAAACTGGGGAAGGTGTGGTCACCACAGTGGGAGCTTCCAGAAGGAAGAAGGGAAGGAGAGTCTTCAAATTGCACACCCATCCTCTCACTGGTCCTGGACCACATCCGCCGGAACTGAGGGCAGCCTGATATGACAGGGGATTTGAGCCCAGCCTGGAGCTGGCCCAGAGCAGGTTTGTAGCTGGAGTGCAGCCAAGACTGTACTTCCACCCCAGGGGAAACATCAGCAGTGAGTACAAAGCCGGAATCCAGAAGCTCCACAATACCACAGTCATCAGACCCAGGACTCAACTCACAGTTACTCAACATGCAAAAAGCTGACTAAGGGGAGCATGCTCTTAAGAGGATACCAACGGAGACAGATCCCATGACTGCCCAGATGTTGCAACCAGAAGTTAAGAATTTCACGTCTGTATTGAAACTGGGTTATTAGGTGCAGAGATATTTAGTGTCACTCTCTTGATTACCTGGCCCCTTACATGGAGCTGTCAAATGAGTTTCTTTATGCCTAGTCATACTCAGTGCTCTGTGATCTACCATATGGAATCCTCCTGTAGCCACTCTAGATTTCCTTCACTAGTGCTAACACAGCATCTCTTTCAATCCATTTACTTGTAATTAATTCTCAAATTGATATTGAAAAGGAGGTATAGACAGCATTTATTTGGGTCTTAATGCTTAGCCAACCTGACTGTTGGCTTTGAATTAGATCATGAATTAGGCCAATGGTTTACGCATTTTCATCTAATACTATTACTGATAATGGTTGAGTTCAATTTACCATCTTGTTTTTTGGTGTTTATTTGTCCAACTACCTGGAGTGTCCCTGTTCCTCTGAGTCTGTCTTCATTTAGATTATTTGAGTTATTTTATCAAACAATTTAATTACATTGATTGGCACATAGCAGAATGCTTGTAGAGTATGGGTTTACATGTGCACGCATTCACACCTCAGAATCCATAGTAAGCAGATTTAACTAATTACAGTCATACTTTAAGTAATATCACATAATTTCATGACAGTACATGAGCATATGATAGAACATTTCCATTCCCACCCCTGAGTTTGTGTCACCTCTGGCAAGGAATTAACATATGTATGTGACAGGCATATATAGCATTGCTCTCCAAACTATTGCTTGAATAAGGTTTCAATATGGAATCATTTTTTTTTGGCATGGATTAATTTAAATTCTCTTAATGCTGGTAGCTGGGATGATGAATTCATGTTACAACTTTAACTTATCTGTGTACTGTATATGGTATAGTTGTGCCAGGGCATTGGTTTCTAAAAGAATAAGGAAACACAAAAATGAATTATGAGAAAAGGGGCTGATGGAAAGATGTTTACAGGTGAGGGCAGTTGTAAAGGCTGCATTTGGCACATGTAGTACCTCTTCAGAAAGTCCTAGGACAATGGGCCAAATATCAACTGACCTAACCCTAAACCTAGGCTTTACCCTAAATCAATGCCTAGCCCTAATCCTAATCTTAAAGCTAAACTGGCACCTGAGCTATTGTTTATCTTCCACTTTCTCTCTCCCTGGAGGATCGTAACAGAGCAGGTAGTTAAGTTCTCCAATCTCGTTCTTTTCCAGATTTGTTTTGGCTGTTCAAACTATGTTGTTCACCCAAACAGATTTTAGAATCAGCACGTTAATCCGTACCAAAAATGTGTTGGAAGTCTAATTGTGATTGTGTTTGATCTAAAGATCAATTTGGGACTGCGAGTGGGAGGAGGGAATCTGCAGAGGACAGAACTTTCTGGGGGGCGTTGAAGATCCCATGTCTAGATGGGATGGATGGCCCCCCACTTGTGCCTTGAAGATATGGGCAGATCCTCATGCAGGAGCCCTGGACTTGAGGGGGCCACAATCCCTTCTCAAACTTCTGATGTGTCTCAGGACAAAATCCCATCATCTACTCACATGGATGGGATCGCTGGACATGACCTTGTGAGGGTGGCATGGTGTAGCCATGTGCCTGCGCACAGAGGAGCCTCATGAATTCATTTGAATCTGGGGCATGGCAGGGAATCACAAGTTGCAAGGAGGGAGGTGTTGCTGAAAACAGCCGGGCTGGGTTGGCTTCTCACTGCTGGGGCTGGTGTTTCTCACCTGGGAAGAGTAGAGGTCTGGCTCATAGGAATGCCTCGTGCCTTCCCTGTCTCCACAGGAGCACCAATGATGTATGGTTCTTGGCCAAGGCACCTGCAGTGAGGCGCCTGGGGCAGGTGTTGTCACAGTGGTGGGTCATGCTGCGCCTGTCTCACTTGCCTGCTCTGGTGGTCCAACCTGGATGGACATGCCCCTGGTTCCCAGTTGTGGCCCCAATGTGCTATTTCTTCCACTGAAATTTGATTTTACTGAGAGCTGAGATCACAGGAGAGAGTAATTGTTTAGATACATGGCTGTGTCAGGTTAATTTAAAATCAGCTTTGAGTCAAGGTACTTCAAAAATTTCATAAACTATACTTTTTTTTTTTTTTTTGGTACCAGGGATTGAACTCAGGGGCCCTCAACCACTGAGCCGCATCCCCTCCAGCACTATTTTGTATTTTATTTAGAGACAGGGTCTCACTGAGTTTCTTAGTGCCTTGCTTTTATGGAGACTGGCTTTGAACTAGCAATCCTCCTGTCTCAGCCTCCTGAGCTGCTAGGATTATAGGTGTTCATCACTTCGCCTGGCTAAACTATTCTTAACTAGCAGTTTCAATACTTGTTCTGCATGATACTCAGCCATACAATCCCTTCTTGGATTCTGTGCATGGTGGTCACTTCCTGGGTGTCCTTGCCATGGTGAGCTGTGCTTGGGTCTCTTATGCAAGTGTGTGCATGCCACATATGTGCATGCCCATGTGTGTGCACCCATGTGTGTATGTGTGTGTGCATGTTCAGGAGAAAGTGCTGTCCCCTGTGTGAGAAATAGAAAGTCTGGTGGTCCATATTCAGAAAACAGTAGTTGGCCTTAAATGCAAAATTACTTGGGGTGTAGAAAAAGCAGCAGGAGGGGAGAGCAGAGTGGAGCGTTACAAGGGGGTAATATTGGGGTGTGAAACAGGAGGTGAGAGGGAGGAGCCCGCCTGACCAACAAAGATTAACTGCAGTATATTCCATGATGCACTCAAGCCAAGAAGGCCTTCCCACCCCAAGAGAGCAAAGGAAAGTGGGGACAACTAAAGGTGCATGCCTTTAAATAACCCAACAGGAGAAGGTAAAACCTAGGTGATGTTCAGGAAGATTGTGCCCCCCCCATAGTGCTCAGCCAATGACCCCTCCTGCCTCAAAGAAGGAATTTAAATAATTAAATAATTTCCATGTGGCACATTCATGAGTTGGAGGATTCACCCATTGCTGTCGGGGATGACCTACTGTTGGTATCAAGGGGTGGCACAGAAGGACATACTCCCCAGGTTTCCTGAGTGCTAATGAGAAGACACATCTCAATGCAGTTTGTCCCTTTCCTCATCCACTGGTTCAGTCTATCTGAGGAATTTCCAGGGCCATCCTCTGTGTTGTTCGAGGGGGAACTTTCTGAGGGACAAACAGTGCTGGCTTATTTCATGAACCACCCCTCCAGATCCTGCAGCAGACCAGAGATCACCCACCCACAGACAAGAGGGCAACCAGGGAGGTGAGTGACTCCTCTCTCAGCCACTCCATGCCGTCTGTCTGTTGCCAGGGCATCTGTCCTGGCTGCAGCTGTCCACTGTGCATTGTGTCCCTGGTCCTCTGTGAGGCATGCCCAGGTGGAGCTCCCTGCCACTGGCTCTGCTCATGCTACCCTCTCCAAAAAGACCTCCCATTGTCTCTTGACCCCTTCAATCTTGTCTTGGGGGGTTGGAGCCTGGAGACCGCTCTGAGTTGTGGTGTGTCCTGATCCATGGTGCATTCCTTTAAATAACCCAACAAGAGAAGGTAAAACCTAGGTGATGAGTGGTGAACCTTGCCCACTCCCCATCAGCTTCTCCACTTGTGCTAGGTGACAAGAAGAGGAGTCTTGTGGGGCTGGTTCTCCTGGAGAGCAAGTAGGCAGGGTTCCACAAGGCAGAGGTGACTGATCTTCCAGGGCGTGGGTCAGTGAGTGGGGTGGGTCCAGCTTTTCCTTCCTGTGGGTAGCAGAGGCACCCACTTGCTTGGCTGAAGACTAGAGCAGTGCCCAGTGGCTAGCTGGTCTCTGCAGTGGGTGCTGCACCATGTCCTCAGGGGTGTGTGTGGAGAGGCTGGTGGGTTCTGAGCAGCAGAGGGCCCCGCCTGCTGGGACTTTCCCATGAGCTTACAGTCAGCCTGCGGGGTTTGCAGGGAGCCCTGCCAGCTTCTCCATCCCCACACAACTTTGGTTGGAGTTATCAGGTTCTACGAAGACAAACAATGGACCCTTGGGGCTGCGAGGTTTGCAGTGACACTCAGGGGTGAGGGTGGCAGGCTCTGCCGAGTTCCTCTCTTCACCATTTCTTCTTCTCCCTAAGGTTCCAAAGGACACCAAATCCCAGGGATGTCTGAGTCCATGGTGGCCCTCTCATCTCTAATGGAGCACCGGGGTCCAGGCCTTGCTCCAGCATCTGAGATTCACAGGCTCAGTGCAGCAGGCAAGAGGGACCTGGAAAATGAGCGGACTGTGTATGACCACTTTGGCCACAGAAGCATGGAGAGGGCCGGACTCAGCAGTGCAAGCTTACTTTCCTACAAAAAGAAACCAAGGGCTTCCCCAGGGCCATCCCTGCCCCAAAATAGGGACCCAGAGGGAATCTGGTCTTGGCCTTCCAAGAGCCCGAGGAGAAGTAGCCTGTTCAAGCAACAGCATGGAAGCCCTGACCATAGGCCTCATCCATTCAACTGGTGTCATTCAGAGATGCATGCAGGAGGATTTCATCTCAAATGCATCCAAGTATCTCTTTACCCCTTTCTCTGCCACCCATATTTTTTCTGAGTACTGAGGGGGAGACCAGAGGGTAGTACAGTCAGTATGCACCACATAGACACAGGAATGCAGTGATACCTCAGTTGGCAAGAGCCTGGTACCCTCTCCGTTGGCCTGCATCCAGTAAACCCAGCAGGTGGCTGTGATCTCAACCTAGGTTCTGTGGCTCTATGTGGTCCTCACTCTCCTTCCCTTCACCACCCAGAGAGGATGGCTCCATGCGAAATTCAGTGTCTCTAAAGATCAAGTACACAGTACATATATAATACAAAGATGGGTTCCATGTTTTCAAACATGGTTATCATTTTGTGGTAGTTATGTTATTTGTTACATTTAAACTTTTTTTTTTTTAGATTTGCTAAAAATCACAAAATTTCATCAATTTTAAGCATCCCCTTCAGTGGTGATGAGTACGTTCACAAGGCCACATAATGAATCTCCAGCACTTTCTCTTATCTTGCAAAACTGAAGCTCTGCCCATCAAGGACTGATCCCCTCCCAGCCTTGTTACCCACGGCTTCACCTTTTGTCACTATGAACTTGAGCACATCAGGAACTTCCTGTGATAGATCAAAAAGGGTGGTTGTATTTTTGTGACAAGCTTATCTCATTTAGCCTAGTGTCCTCAAGGTTCATCCGTGTAGTAGCATGTGTCAAAAATTTCACTTGTAAGGCTAAAGAATATTCTGTTGTGTGTGTGCACCCCATTTCTTAAAATCCATTCATCCATCCACAGACATTTAGATTGCTTCTACTTCTTGGCTAATGTGTGAACACTTCTGTACAAAACATGGGTCTGAAAATAACTCTTCAAGATCCTGTCTTCAATTCTTTGGATATATACCCCAGAATGCTGTATTATACTGAAGTGAAATGAAATTTTCATTTCTGAAATGATTTTTTTTTCATTTCTAAAAAAACGTGACATTGTTTTTCATAGCAATAGAGTCTGCACCCTTTTATATTCTCACCAACAGTGCCAAGGGTTCCAATTTTTACACATTCTTACCACCATTCTCCCTCCCTTGTTTTTTCTCTCCCCCTCCTTTTCCCTTCTCTTTTATTTCCTTCCCTTCTTTCTCACTCAGTCTTTCTTTTTATTGGTGGCCATCCTAATGGTTGTGAGTTGCTATCTTGTGGTTTTGATTGACATTTCTTTAATTATCAGTGATGTGAAACATCTTTTTAAGTGCTTGCTGCCCATTTCTACCTCCTTTGGAGAAATGTCTGTTCAAGTTTTTTGCCTACTTTTAATCAAGCTATTTATTTTTTTGTTGTAGAGTTGTAGTTCTTTATAAATTCCAGAGATTAATTCCTCACCAGACTATATATGCAAATATTTTCTTTGATTCTATAGGTCATCTCACTCAGTGAATCACTTACCCCATTGAGCAGAAGTTTTTAAGTTTGATGTTGCCTACTTGTCTATTTTTAGTTTTGCTGCCCAGGCTTTTGGTGTCATATCAAAGTAATCATTGACAAGCTGAAGTCATGAAGATTTTCTCGTAGGTGTTCTTCCATCAGTTTTATAGTTTTAGGTCCTATGCTCAGGTCTTCTGCTCCACTTGAGCTAATTGTTGCATTGGTGTAAGGTGAGGGTGCACTTCCCTCATTCAGTGGACATGCAGTTTCCTGACATCATTTGTGGAAGAGACTGTCCCTCTCTGCTATGAGGTCTTGGTGACCTTGAAGCAGGCTGATTGGCATGTGCACTAGGGTTTTCTTCTGGGGTCTCTATTGCCCTCCCTCGCTTTCTCTCTATCTTTATGTCAGTTTGGATCACTGCAGCTTTGTAATATTCTTCCTTTTTAAGGTGGCTTCTTCCTTGAAAGTTCATATGGATTTTAGGTTTGTGTTTCTATTTCTGCAAAGAAGGCTACTGGGAGTTTGATAAAGATTACATTGAGTCTGCAGATGGCTTTGTAGTGTGGACAGGTGAACAAAATTAAGCTTTCCAAATCCATGAACAGAGAATGTCTTTCTATTTATTTATGCTTTCTTTAGTTTCTTTCAGCAATCTTTTATTTTAAAGAGAGAGAGAGAATCTTTTTCTTTTTTTTTTTTTTGTAGATGGACACAACACAATGCCTTTATTTTTATGTGGTGCTGAGAATCCATCCCGGGTCCCACCCGTGCTAGGCGAGTGCTCTACCACTGAGCCATAATCCCAACCCAGCAATCTTTTTATTTATTTATTTATTTATTTATTTATTTATTTATTTATTTATTTATTTGGTACTGGGTATTGAACCCAGGGGCACTTAACCACTGAGCCACATCCCCAGTCCATTTTTATATTTTTATTTAAAGACAAGGTCTTGCCGAGTTGCTTGGAGCCTCACTAAGTTGCTGAAGCTGGCTTTGAACTGGCAATCCTCCTACTTACAGCCTCCAGTGCTGCTGGAATTACAGGCATAGGCCAACACACCCGGCTATTTTTTAAATTTTAAATTTTGTTTTCATTGTGTGTAAGGCTCTTTTGTTTCCTTGGTTAGATTTATTCCAAAGAACTTTATTCTTTTTGATGCTACTGCACATGAATTGCTTTCTTAATTCCCCTTTTCAGATTATTAGTGTATAGAAATAGAATTGATTTTTATGTATTGATTTTTGTATCTTGCTGTTACTTTGCTGAGTTTGTGACTTCTAACAGGTTTTGTTTTAATCCTGAGGGTTCTTTACTATAAGATCATATCATCTGAGAACCAAGGTAATTTTACCTTTTCCTTTCTAATTTAAATGCCCCCCCCCATAATTGCTCTGGTACAGTTTCTGGTATCATATTGAATAGCATTTGCAAGTGTGGACATTGGTTCCCTTTTCTGATTTTAGAGGAAAAGCTCTCCATCTTTCACTATTGAATATGATGCCCGCTGGGACCTTTTGATTTCTCACCTTGTTTGTGTGGAGGTAATTTCTTTTCATTCCTATCTTGTTAAGTGGCTTTCCCCCTCCACTTTTATTTATTTATTTTTTTATATTATGAAAGGGTGTTGAATTTTGTCAAGTGTTTTTTTTTCTTTTTTCTTTTTTTGCATAACCATGTGGTTTGGTGCTTCATCATGGTACTGTGATGCATTACCTTGGTTGATTTTCAGATGTTGAACTTCCTTCTACTAATAAATACGACTCAGCCATGTTGGGTACTATTTTTAATGTGCCATTGAATTCTATTTGCTCGTATTTTTTAAAAGAATTTTTACATCAATATTCCTTAGTGAAATTGGTCTCTGGCATTCCTTTCCTTTTTGATATTGATGTCAGGGTAATGTTGGAAGTAAAGCCTCCTTGGTTTTTCAGAAGAATTTGAGGAGGATAGTTATTGAAGTCTTTAAATGTTTTGTAGAGTTTTTCCAGTGAGGCCATTTGGTTCTGGCTTTTCAGTTTTGGGAGGTTTTTGATTACTGATTCAATATCCTTATGATGTATAGGTCTTTTCAAAAAAATTTTTTAATTGACTTTATTTTTTTTAAATACACAACAACAGAATATATTACGATTCTTATTACACATATAGAGCAGAATTTTTCATATCTTTGTATAAAGTATGTTCACACCAATTCATGTCTTTATACATGTACTTGGTTTTTTTTTGCATTACAATTCTTATAACACATATATACCACAATTTTTCATATCCCTGTTTGTATATAAAGCAGGTTGACAGCCAATTCATGTCTTCATACATGTACTTTGGATAATGATGTCCATCACATTCCACCATCCTTGCTACTCCCCTGCCTCCTCCCTTTCCCTCCCTCCCCTCTTCTCCTCTAGAATTCATCTATTCCTCCCATGTTCCCATGATTCAGTCTTGATAGGCTGAATGCTTCTAGGAATTCATCCATTTCTTCTAGATTACATAATTTGTCTGTGTATAACTGTTTATGGTATTCTTTTGTAATCTTTTAAAAAAATTTCTGAGGCATTGGTTATAATGTTTTCTCTTTCATTTTTGATTTTAGTTTATTCCTCTCTTTTTTCTTAATCTAAGTGTTTTTCAATTTTGTTGATATTTTCCAAAAGTCCACTCTTAGTTTCGTTGATTTTTTACCTATCATTTTTCTCTCTTCTCCTTTTAAAAATCTGCACTTATTCTTTATGGTTTCCTTTCTTCTGCTAAATTTGGGTTTAGTTTTTTTCTTCTTTTTTTAGTTCCTTGAGGTATAAAGTTAGGTTATTCATTTGGGATCCACCTTATTACTCAACAAAATGTTTCCTTCCTAGTATTGTTTATGCTGCTTTAAGTTTATTGTGCTTTTGGTTTTAAGTTATCTCAAAACATTTCTAGTTTCTCTTGTGATATCTTCTTTGACCTATTGGTTGTTCAAGAGCGTGTGTTTAACTTCCACACATTAGTGAATTTTCTAATTCTCTTTCTGCTATTGATGCCTGGTTTCATTTAACTCTGGTCAGATAAGATGCTTTAATTTCAGTCTTAACTTTGTTAATGTTTGGTGTCCTAATGTGTCTCTATCCTGGAGAATGTTCCCTGTGACCTCTGTAGGTGCGCTCTTTTGCTATTGGCTCCAAGTATGAATATTCATGGTATGTCTGCTAGGTCCATTGAGATTATAGTGTTGATTGAGCCCTCTGTTTCCTTACTGGTCTTCTGCCTGTTTTTCTATGCACTATTGAAAGTGGGTATTGAAGCCTCTTATAAGTACTACACTTTCCTCTATTTCTCTCTTCAGTTCAGTCAATGTTTGCTTTATATTTGGGATCTCTGGTGGTAGGTGCATATGTATTTATAATGTTCAAGTCTTCAACCTTCTTTGTGTCTCATGACAGCTTTTGAAAGTCTATTTAGTCTGCTGTAAGTTGGGCTATATTTCCTCATCATTTTACTTTTTTTTCTTTTATTGATTTTATTTATTTATTTTTTAAAATACATGACAGCAGTGGAATGCATTACAATTCTTATTACATTGTAATAATATAGAGCACAATTTTTGTATCTCTGTTTACAAAGTATGCTCACGCCAATTTATGCCTTTATACATGTACTTTGTTTTTTTTTTGCATTACAATTCTTAATACACATATACCATGATTTTCATATCTCTGTTTATATATAAAGTATGTTGACACCCAATTCAAGTCTTCATACATGTACTTTGTATAATGATGTCCATCACATTCCATCATCCTTGCTAATCCCCTGCCCCCTCCCACCCCTCTTCTCTATCTAGAATTAATCTAATCCTCCCATGCTCTCCCTCCCTACCCCACTATGAGATAGTCTCTTGAACAGACATTTCTCAGAAGAGGATACACAATCAATCAACAAATATATGAAAAATGCTCATCATCTCTAGCAATCAGAGAAATGCAAATCAAAACTACTCTAAGATATCATCTCACCCCAGTCAGAATGGCAGCTACTACGAAGACAAACAACAATAAGTGTTGGCAAGGATGTGGGGAAAAAGGTACACTCAGACATTGCTGATGGGACTGCAAATTGGTGCAGCTAAATTGGAAAGCAGTATGGAGATTCCTTGGAAACCTGGGAATGGAACCACCATTTGACCCAGCTATTCCTCTCCTTGGACTATACCCAAAGGGCGTAAAAACAGCATACTACAGGGACACAGCCACATTAATGTTTATAGCGGCACAATTCACAATAGCTAAACTGTGGAGCCAACCTAGATGTCCTTCAGTGGATGAATGGATAAAAAAAATGTGGCATATCTACACAATGGAATTTTACTCAGCAATAAAAAAGAACAAAATCATGGCATTTGCAGGTAAATGGATGGCATTGGAGAAGATAATGCTAAGTGAAGTTAGCCAATCCCCAAAATACAGATGCAGAATGTTTTCTCTGATCATTTTACTTTTAACCTAGGATATTCTTAGATCTAAAGTGAGTCTCTTGTAGACAGCATGTGATTGGATCATGGAACAAAGATTTATAATTATTTATGTTAATTTTAGCTCTTAAATTTTATCCATAATTAAAAATGGTTTATGTGTTATCATGGCAACATTACAGGATTCTATATTCATCTACATATTTACCTTTAGCAGAGAGATTTACTTTTTCATATGGTTTTGGTTTTCCTTAGTCTCTATTCACTTAAACCTTAAGTACTTCTTTAGCACTTCTAATAGGACAGACCTAGTGGTGAGGAGATCCCAGTGCTTTTATTTATCTCAGTAAGTTTTAATTTCTGCTTCACTTTTAAGACAATTTTACTGGATATAGTATTTTTGGTTGACAGTTGCACTCCTTCAGCATTTTGAATATATCCTGCCACATCTCTCTACAAGGGTTCTGCTGAAAAATCCTCTGACCATCTCATGGAGCTCCCTTGTCCATGAGGAGTTGCATAACTTGTCCTGCTTTCAAGATTTTCTTTGTCTTTGACACCTGCAACTAAATTATGTCTCTTTGTAGATTTTTTTTTTTGGATTTAGAAATTGTATGTTCAGTTCTTTGCTGAAATTTGGGAAGTTTTCAGTTATTATTTCTTCCCCCAATCCTTTCTCACTCCATTCTGAAACTCCCACAGTATGTATACTGGTGCCTGAAGGTTTCTCACAAATCCCTTAGGCTTTCTTCATTTTCATTCCTTTTCCTTTTTGCTCCTCTTGATAATTTAAAATGATCTTTCTTTCTTTTTTTTTTAAGATTAGCTTTTATTCCCATATGACTTTACAGCTCACAAAAATAGTGCAAATTAATGTTGAATTTTCTGAAACTCTTCACTTTGATCTCACACTGTTTATTTTTATTTTTTTTATTGGTTGTTCACAACATTACAAAGCTCTTGACAAATCATATTTCATACATTACAATCAAGTGGGTTATGAACTCCCATTTTTACCCCAAATACAGATTGCAGAATCACATCGGTTACACATCACATTTTTACATACTGCCATATTAGTGACTGTTGTATTCTGCTACCTTTCCTATCCTCTACTATCCCCCCTCCCCTCCCCTCCCATCTTCTCTCTCTACCCCATCTACTGTAATTCATTTCCCTCCATGTTTGTTATCCCATTCCCCTCATAACCTCTTATATGCAATTTTGTATAACAATGAGGGTCTCCCTCCATTTCCATGTGATTTCCCTTTTTTTCTCCCTTTCCCTCCCACCTCATGTCTCTGTTTAATGTTAATCTTTTCTTCCTGCTCTTCCTCCCTGTTCTGTTCTTAGTTGCTCTCATTATATCAAAGAAGACATTTGGTATTTGTTTTTTAGGGATTGGCTAGCTTCACTAAGCATAATCTGCTCTAGTGCCATCCATTTCCTTGCAAATTCCGTGATTTTGTCATTTTTAGTGCTGCGTAATACTCCATGGTGTATAAATGCCACATTTTTTTTTTATCCATTTATCTATTGAAGGGCATCTGGGTTGGTTCCACAGTCTAGCAATTGTGAATTGTGCTGCTATGAACATCGATGTGGCAGTATCCCTGTAGTGTGCTCTTTTAAGGTCTTCAGGAAATAGTCCGAGAAGGGCAATAGCTGGGTCAAATGGTGGTTCCATTCCCAGCTTTCCCAGGAATCTCCATACTGCTTTCCAAATTGGCCGCACCCTTTTGCAGTCCCACCAGCAGTGTACAAGAGTACCCTTTTCCCTACATCCTCGCCAGCACTCATTGTTGTTTGGCTTCATCATGGCTGCCAATCTTACTGGAGTGAGGTGGTATCTTAGGGTGGTTTTGATTTGCATTTCCTTGACTGCTAGAGATGGTGAGCATTTTTTCATGTACTTGTTGATTGATTGTATGTCCTCCTCTGTGAAGTGTTTGTTCATGTCCTTGGCCCATTTGTTGATTGGGTTATTTGTTTTCTTATTGTCTAATTTTTTGAGTTCTTTGCATACTCTGGATATTAGGGCTCTATCTGAAGTGTGAGGAGTAAAAATTTGTTCCCAGGATGTAGGCTCCCTATTTACCTCTCTTATTGTTTCTCTTGCTGAGAAAAAACTTTTCAGTTTAAGAAAGTCCCATTTGTTGATTCTTGTTATTAACTCTTGTGCTATGGGTGTCCTATTAAGGAATTTTGAGCCCGTCCCCACAATCTGTAGATCGGAGCCAACTTTTTCTTCTATCAGACGGAGAGTCTCTGATTTGATATCTAGCTCCTTGATCCACTTTGAGTTGACTTTTGTGCATGGCGAGAGGAGGGGATTCAGTTTCATTTTGTTGCATATGGATTTCCAGTTTTCCCAACACCATTTGTTGAAGATGCTATCCTTTCTCCATTGCATGTTTTTAGCTCCTTTATCAAATATAAGATAGTTGTAGCTTTGTGGATTAGTCTCTGTGTCCTCTATTCTGTACCATTGGTCCACCCGCCTGTTCTGGTACCAGTACCATGCTGTTTTTGTTACTATTGCTCTGTATAGTTTGAAATCTGGTATCGCTATACCACCTGATTCACACTTCCTGCTTAGAATTGTTTTTGCTATTCTGGGTCTTTTATTTTTCCATATGAATTTCATGATTGCTTTATCTATTTCTACAAGAAATGCCATTGGGATTTTGATTGGCATTGCATTAAACCTATAGAGAACTTTTGGTAATATCGCCATTTTGATGATGGTAGTTCTGCCTATCCATGAACAAGGTATATTTTTCCATCTTCTAAGATCCTCTTCTATTTCTTTCTTTAGGGTTCTGTAGTTTTCATTGTATAGGTCTTTCACCTCTTTTTTTAGGTTGATTCCCAAGTATTTTATTTTTTTTTTTGAGGATATTGTGAATGGAGTGTTTTTCCTCATTTCCATTTCAGAAGTTTTGTCGCTGATATACAGAAATGCCTTTGATTTATGTGTGTTGATTTTATATCCTGCCACTTTGCTGAATTCATTTATTAGTTCTAGTAGTTTTTTTGTAGACCATTTTGGGTCTTCTAGGTATAGAATCATGTCATCTGCAAATAGTGATAATTTAACTTCTTCTTTTCCTATTTTTATGCCTTTAATTTCTTTCGTCTGTCTAATTGCTCTGGCCAGTGTTTCGAGAACTATATTGAATAGAAGTGGAGATAGAGGGCATTCCTGTCTTGTTCTGATTTTAGAGGGAATGCCTTCAAATTTTCTCCATTCAGAATGATGCTAGCCTGAGGCTTAGCATAGATAGCTTTTACAATGTCGAGGTAAGTTCCTGTTATCCCTAGTTTTTCTAATGTTTTGAACATAAAGGGATGCTGTACTTTGTCGAATGCTTTCTCTGCATCTATCGAGATGATCATATGGTTCTTATCTTTAAGTCTATTGATGTGGTGAATAACATTTATTGATTTCCGTATATTGAACCATCCTTGCATCCCAGGGATGAATCCTACTTGATCATGGTGCACAATTTTTTTGATGTGCCTTTGTATCCGATTCGCCAGAATTTTATTGAAGATTTTTGCATCTAGGTTCATTAGAGATATTGGTCTGTAGTTTTCTTTCTTTGAGGTGTCTTTGTCTGGTTTCGGAATCAGGGTGATGTTGGCCTCATAGAATGAATTTGGAAGAGCTCCCTCTTTTTCTATTTCCTGAAATAACTTGAAAAGTATTGGTATTAATTCTTCTTTAAAGGTTTTGTAGGGATCTTGCATAAGCAAGATCTTGGGGTTATACAAACTGCTGCTTCTGTTTCCAGTCCAGTTTTCTAGAACTGAAACCCTGCTGCCGTCGCCTCCACCTCTGGGCCGTGCTCTTGGGCGCCGCGCTTGTCCACGACCTTAGCAGCGCCGCCGCGGCCTCCGCTGCTCCTCGGCCTGGTGCCTAGCTTCCGGGGCCCAAGCGGCTGCCGCCGCGGCTCTCCAGCCCCCTCCTCCGGAGCATGGGTCCCTTCGCAGGGGGATGCCGAATGACCCCAGAGCAGGCTCTGCCCCAAGATGCAGCAGGGAACAGGCGACCGAGGCACTTGAGGCCGTGGTCCAGCCTTCGGAGGACAGGGCTCGGCACGCAGCCCAGTTCCAGTCTCTAGATGCAGCAGCTGGACCCTGTAGACAGAGCCATCAAGACAGCATGCAGAAAGCAAATGGCGGCTCCCTCAGAGTGGATTTTCGGCCCCGAAACCACAGCCCAGCCAACAATCCCAATCCACTAACTCTCCCTGTATAGACAATATTCAAAAAAAAAAAAAAAGGCGGGGTGTACTGAGCTTTCTTTGCCTCAGGTACTTACAATCCACTGCTGATTACCCATTCAGCTTCTCTGCCGGGAGCGAAGTGAAAGAGGAAGCAGATGGGCGCAAAGCACCCGCGGCTCTGAGCAGGAAAGCGTCCGGGAGCCAAGCGTCTCTTTTTCAATCTCTTTGTTTTTTTCTGCTGCTTGGCAGGGTAGTCCACTACAGATTAATGGTGAAAGGGGCTCTAACAAGCTGCGCGAAGTCTTGATTAAAGCCGCTGCTCTGAGCACCAGGCTCAGCACTTCAGCAACCCTCGTATGCAGTGGCCATCTTTTCCGATCTTTCTTTCTTTTTTCTTTTCTTTTTTTTTTTTTTTTAAATTTTTTATTGATTATTTAAAGCATTACATAGCTCATGATATATCATCTTTCATACATTAGACTCAAATTGTGTTTTGAACTCCCATTTTCACCCCAAATATAGATTGCAGAATCACATCTGTTACATATTCACATTTTTACATAATGCCATATTAGTGTCTGTTGTATTCTGCTACCTTTCCTAACCCCTACTATCCCCCCTCCCCTCCCCTCCCCTCCCATCTTCCCTCTCTGTCTCCCCTGCTGTTGTTCAATTCTCTCCCTTTTTTTCCCCTCCCCCTTGCCCCTCATAGCCTCTTATAATTTTATGTATCCTTGAAGGTCTCCTACCATTTCCATATGCTTTCCCTTCTCTCTGCGTTTCTCTCCCCCCATTCGTCTTTGTTTACTGTAGTCTTTTCCTCATGCTCTTCCTTCCTGTTCTGTTCTTAGTTGTTCTCTTTATATCAAAGCAGACATTTGGCATTTGTTTTTTAGGGCTTGGCTAGCTTCACTTAGCATAATCTGCTCTAATGCCATCCATTTCCCTGCAAATTCTATGATTTTGTCATTTCTTAGTGCTGCATAATATTCCATTGTGTATAGATGCCACATTTTTTTTATCCATTCATCTATTGAAGGGCATCTAGGTTGGTTCCACAGTCTAGCTATTGTGAATTGTGCCGCTATAATCATTGATGCAGCCGTATCCCTATAGTGCGCTCTTTTAAGGTCCTCAGGGAATAGTCCGAGAAGTGCAATAGCTGGGTCAAATGGTGGTTCCATTCCCAGCTTTCCCAGGAATCTCCATACTGCTTTCCAAATTGGCCTCACCATTTTGCAGCCCCACCAGCAGTGTACAAGTGTACCTTTTTCCCCACATCCCCGCCAACACTTGTTGTTGTTTGACTTCATAATGGCTGCCAATCTTACTGGAGTGAGATGGTATCTTAGGGTGGTTTTGATTTGCATTTCTCTGACTGCTAGAGATGGTGAGCATTTTTTCATGAACTTGTTGATTGATTGTATGTCCTCCTCTGAGAAGTGTCTGTTGAGGTCCTTGGCCCATTTGTTAATTGGGTTATTTGTTATCTTATTGTTTAATTTTTTGAGTTCTTTGTACATTCTGGATATTAGGGCTCTATCGGAGGTGTGGGGGGTAAAGATTTGTTCCCAGGATGTAGGCTCTCTATTTACCTCTTTTATTGTTTCTCTTGCTGAGAAAAAACTTTTTAGTTTAAGTAAGTCCCATTTGTTTATTCTGGTTGTTAACTCTTGGGCTATGGGTGTCCTATTAAGGAATTTGGAGCCCGACCCCACAATTTGTAGATCGTAGCCAACTTTTTCTTCTATCAGACGCAGTGTCTCTGATTTGATATCTAGCTCCCTGATCCATTTTGAGTTAATTTTTGTGGATGGCGAGAGAAAGGGATTCAATTTCATTTTGTTGCATATGGATTTCCAATTTTCCCAGCACCATTTGTTGAAGATGCTATCCTTCCTCCATTGCATGCTTTTAGCCCCTTTATCAAATATAAGATAGTTGTAACTTTGTGGATTAGTCTCTGTGTCTTCTATTCTGTACCATTGGTCCACCCGCCTGTTTTGGTACCAGTACCATGCTGTTTTTGTTACTATTGCTTTGTAGTACAGTTTGACCTCTGGTATCGCTATACCTCCAGATTCACACTTCCTGCTTAGAATTGCTTTTGCTATTCTGGGTCTTTTGTTTTTCCATATGAATTTCATGATTGCTTTGTCTATTTCTACAAGAAATGCCGTTGGTATTTTGATTGGCATCGCATTAAACCTATAGAGAACTTTGGGTAATATCGCCATTTTGATGATGTTAGTTCTGCCTATCCATGAACAGGGTACATTTTTTCTTTCTTTCTTTTATCATTGTCTGCTGTTGAACTCCTTAAGCGATGTTTTTTTAATTACTGTGTTCTATTAAAAATAGAAAAAGATCAAAAGAAAAATAATCTAGAAAGAATAGAATGTCTGTTTTAAAAATAGTTTTCCCTATTTTATATACTTCTTATTTTGCTTGTGAATTATTTTCCTGAATTAACTTAGCTGTTGGCTTTCTTTTAGCTCCTTCACCATCTTTAAAATGGCTATTTTGTCAGTTAAATCATAGATCTGTTTCTTTAAGGTCCTTTATGGATATTTGGCTTGTTTCCTTGATGGTTTCATGTTTCCTGTTACTTTTGTTTGTCTTGTGTGTGACATTTGTTGCGATCTGGACATTTCAAATAAATAGTCACCTTTGATAGGGAATGATTTCATATCAATAAGCCCTATTAAGAGATTCTGAGGACCTCTCAAATCTTTTCTGGGGATACATTTTTCTCTGGGCTTGTATATGTCATTTCCCCATTAAATGTTCATCCCTGTTTCTTTTTCCTTATTCTTTTAAAAAAAGGTACCTGGGATTGGACTCAGGGGCACTTGACCACCAAGCCACATCCCCAGCCCTATTTTGTATTTTATTTAGAGACAGGGTATCACCGAGTTGCTTAGTGCCTTGCTGTTGCTGAGGCTGGCTTTGAACTAGTGATTCTCCTGCCTCAGCCTCCAAAGCCACTGAGATCATAGGCGTGCATCCATCCCTGTTTCTTAAGGAGCTTCAATCCTGGTTTTCTCTGGTGTCTGCCTGTAACACTGCAGTCTGTGTGGTGCCATAACAAGCCATGGTATTTGCCTTTGTTCTCAGCGTCCCCCAACCAGATATCCAAACTATACTAGTCCTCATCAGTGCTCTGGGTTAGATGCAACAGACACCAGTCCAGTGGACAGACCCCCACAGAGGCAGAGCATCAGATGCATATTCTTCTTTTCTCATCCCTCTTGACAAAGAAGAGGAAAATTGTGTTCTTTTTTTTTCTTTATTGTGGTTTGCTGTGCCAGGGAAGAGGGGCAGGGACACAAGTATACAAAATACAATAACTTTTCCTACTTTCTTTTGACTTTTCTCTTACATGGGATGCTGCATCCTCTTATTTGGATCCTGAAGCTGTAACAAAGCCTGTTTAGCCTTTATAGTATTTATATGCAATAAGGATTTGGGGCTCCCTAGTCCACCATCTTGCTTATGTTGTTCTACCCATTTCATTTTTGGACTAGGTTGATTTATAAATTAGAGCCCATTCATTGTAATATTCCAGTTAATTAGGAAGTATCATGATTTATATCCCTATTCTATGGATGAACCCACACTGATGGGGTCAGGTTCTTTTTTTGCCACATTTTGGGGTGCGAGAGAGTAATGTTCACATAACAAGACCATCCAGACATTGCAAGGCAGACAGACCAACTCCAAGTCACACAGCAAATGAATGACACCACAAGATGGGGTCCAAGGCAGCCATTCTTCCCACTTTCAAGTCCCTGGGTTCTCAGGAACCCAGAGCCCAGCCACTGTGGTTCCTCCAGGAATGTGCAAAGAGAAACAGCCTCCGGACCAGGTGAGAATTGACGCGGGTTCAGAAGTACTGCTTTCCTCTCAAAAGGCTGGATAAGATTGTGCTTGCTTCGGCCACCTGACCTCACTCCTGTGTGTAAGTGTCTGTGCCTGTTTTTCCATCAGTAATAAACGAATTCTGTCTTTTAAGGCATCTTGTTAATCTGCCCAATCTAGTTGTGAGAACCCTGAAAGCATATGTTCATGCCAAGATGCTCAGAGAGCTGTGAAAATGCGGGGAGTCTCCACTCGACTGTCCAGGCTCCCAGCTGAGTCTGAGGGGTGCAGGGCCCACAGCATTGCACTCATGAGGTATCAGGCCAATGCTTGGCCTAGACAATAAGCAAGAGTGAGGCCACAGGAGATCACAGTGTTGGCCGCTTCCAGCTGTGCCCAGGGCAGGCGTGAGAAGACTCTCTCTGGAACCGTGCCCACAGTGTGCTGGTTACTTGAGACATGTTCTGCTCTAAAAGTCCCAGGTTATTGGGTACTAGAAATCCATATGTGCTTTTGGTAACCTGTTCCATTTTACTATTACATTTTAAATTTGAAAAATACCTCAAATGAAAATGGTGCCTACATGGCTCGTCAAGTTCCAAGAACTAAACTGATATGGATTTTCTGCTCCTCCTATAGGATTAGGAGAGGGCCTTGCCTCCCCTCAAAGGACAAGGATCTGAGTGAAGGCTTTGCCTTTTCTTCGTCTTTCCATCCACAAATGTCAACATCAAATTACCCAAAGAACAGAGGTGGCTGACAATATCTTGGCATTTGTCCTCGCTCTAAGGAAACCAGTCCCAAACCTTGGCATGCATTGGGCCATGAAGCAAGTGGGCATCATGACGATTGACTGAACATTAGCATCTGTAGATGAAGAGAGCAGACTGAGTGGGCCTATCTGCTGCCAGCATTTCTACACTCAACTAAAATGCAGTTGTTGATGTACGTGAAGAAATAAACCCACAGATAAAGGGAATGGGGTTCCAGAGAGGCAGCAGTCACCAGTGGACTAGAGATTTTAGAAATGGACATGCTCATTGCAGAAGACAGAGTGTAGAGGCCCCATGCAGAACATTCAGGGAGTCGTCTCTCTTTGAGAAGAGATACCGAGTGGGGATTTGGGTGCATCTGCCCCTCCAGACGTGAGCAGGGCCTTGTGAGACCTGGTGTGCCTGTTTGAACATAGATACCTACTCTCAGGGGTGAGTGCCCAGCCTGTTCTCAGGATTACTTAGTCCAAAGGAGTGCAAAGCCATTACATTGTTCTCTTCCAGATTTTATAGATTATGAAAAAACCCATTCACACAGGTTCTAAGGGCCACACAGACTGCATGCTCTGATTTCAGGGCAAACAATCCAATCTCAAGACTCAAGGCCTTCACAGGTGCAAATTCCAACTACCCAAGCAGGCTTCCTTGCTGACCTGGTGGGGTGTCTAGCCAGGGCCCTTCTCTTGGAGCTGTTTAATCCCAGCTCTGACCATTGGAGGGTGCTGCTGGATGGCCAGAGACCTTCCCTGCCCTGGGGTCTGCCAATGAGAAGATCCTAAATACAATTAATTACCCTTTTGTACAAATAAATCTCCTTATTCCAGCACTTTCTGTCTGCATTAATGAAAGATCAGCGTTGGAAATGCTGTTATTTTTTTTAATGACTTCCATTATGCACCCTCTTGGTTGCAGCTCAGTTGGGTTTATCACGGTGGGGAAGCACCTGCCTCTGGGCTGTGCAGATAAACCACGTTCTCCCTCTCTTCATCCAGCAGTGAGCTGGGCAGGCAAAGGAATTAAAATGCACAACTTAATTGGATTTTCATAGTGTCCTGCTGGCTAACAGAGCTTCCCTGGCTTTATTATTATACTCAAATGCCAGGTTTAACTCCAAGAGTGTGGCTTGGAGGTGGAAAGCATTTGCAGCAAACAGTTCATTAAGAGGTACATCCAGCCTTGCACCTCCTCTGAGTGTGGAGTGGAGCTCTTTGGGGCTGGGGGTTGGGGGTGGCTCTACTAAGAACTGAGTGAATACCTGGTATTATTCTGTGGGCCAACACTGGCCTTAGACCTTCCTCCTCTCCATGTTGTTCATTTTGGGGATTCAGAGTGGTGAGAAATCATGGTACCTGGGGTTTGTGTCTGATTATCTGCATGGCAACCATGTGTGGCAGGAGATTCTTTTGTTCCACCCAGGAGAGGATAGAAAGTTAGGAGACCAGGGAGATCAGGATATCCTGGCTAGAAGTGGTGGACATGGACTTCAACCTGAAGCTGATTGACCACTGGGATCTGAGTCCTGGGACAGGTAGGCCTTGGGAGTTAATGATTGAATGGACTAGTTAGTGCCCGTGTTTGGGATCTTCCACCTAACATGGTAGTCAGGGTAGGCTGAGTGGGGCCTGGACCATGAGACTGTCCTGGGACAGCAGCAGGGGCCCCTCAAGGGTGAAAGCAGAGAAGTCAATCAGTTGCACTCACTGGTGGATGTCTGACCCCGCTGGAGCCTGGAGCAGGTGAGGGAGACCACACCTGTATGAGATAGGTGTTACAGCCTGGAACTCCCTCTCCTGCTCTTAAAACAGAGAAGGTTCTGGACCCAAATCCAAGGGTGCACTTCCTCAGAACTGAACTTAGGCTTGGGAGATGGATTCTGCCGCCAAAGGGAAAAAGTACTCTGGGAGCAGATGTTCTATGTCCCCTTGCCATCTGCATCTGATCTCTGGAATATGGGTAGGTCTCCATATACTCATGGGAAGGAGTCTTGTGGGGCCTGGAGCTGCACATGCTCACTTTGACAATGCCGACTCAGCCCATCTCACACACACCCATGCCCCACCACATCCACGTAGATGTGCACACACAAGCACGCAGACACATGCACACAGAAACATATACATGCACATACCCATGTGTACATGCACATATTAATATCCTCCCGGGCACAAAGCTCAGACACACATACATATTCACACACTCCACATACATGTGCATGCACAGACACAAACACATAAACCACATATACATTCAACACCCATATGCACACACACACACACACACATGCTCACCCATGCACACACACACACACACATCATTATACATGTGCACACAGAGACACATGCATACAGGTGTATATACTCAGATACACACATGCACAGACACACACTCATGCCCACCCAGATTCAAAAACTCAGATGTGTGTACACAGGCACATGTAGACACATAGATGTACACACACAGATATATACAGACAACCATGATGCACACAGACACATAAGAATTTAGTCATAAGACACAAGCTCACACACACGCATGAACACAGACACAGACACACAGGCACATGCAGAGGCACAAAAGCACTTGTGCAGGTCTGTGCTTCCCCTTTGGCTGGGTGCTCCAGCTGTCTGCTCAGCCTTCTCAATGTAAGGACAACAGAAAAACCCTGAGTCCAGTGTCACTGACACAGCTGAGTGTGCAGTGTGCATAGTCACAGCTCAGCACTTGTTCCTCAAAGTAGAGCAGACTAGAGTCCATGCCATGCTGAATCAATTCTGGGAATTCCACAGATTCCAGACATATGGCCTCCAAGGGTGGGCCTCTGGCTGCAGCCACTGCCTTCTGGATGCCCTTTTCTCCTGTGGGTTCTCTTCCCACAGGAACAGGACAGTCCTGGGCATGGCAGATGGTTTCCATGTGGAAGAGAATGAGCCCTTGTCCCTTGTAACACATCAGGTCATCCACTGATGGGTGGAGGACTCTCAGGAGAGGCTTCCCTAAATGCTCTGCCTGGGAGATGCAGGACGACCTGTGGCCTTAGGGTAGGCAGGCTTCCTACCCACACTACAATAATGCTAACCATGGAACAGAAGGTGGGAGAAATCTGGATCAAGGCCCAAGGAGGCCTGGTCCCCTTCTCCATGCCTCTTCTCCTGTCTCTACTGCCCTTCCCAGGAAGTCATCCAATTGGAGACTGGCAGGTGGGTGAGTCAGGCTCTGGTCTGTGTTGTGGGTGCCTGTGCTCCTGCCTTGGGGTGGCAGGGCAAGAGGAAGTGGCCTGTGAGTCAGAGGCCCCTGTGGGACACTGACCTCCCTGTGTCACCAAAGAAGCCTGAACAGGGAAGGGAAAATGGGACTATGGTTTCTGGTCCTGCGAGAGAGTGGATGCAGAGATACATAGAGACACACAGACACACCTGCTCAAACTCGCTTAGGCATACAGATGCAGACACAGGCCCTCTGCTTATGGACCACACCTCTGGGTGGGTTGGCAGAACAGCTGCTGCACAACTGTTCTGCCACCAGCCATGCTGAACCTGCAGCTGACTACCTTTCTGGGTCTGTGATCTCTTAGATGTGGGAAGGAGGGTCCCCTGGAAGTTCCTCCATGGCTTGCTGACCATGAGGCATGGCTTCAAATCCTAAAATGCCATGTGAGGACCCTCTAAAAACCCCACTTAAGAATCAGAAGTGGATGGGATGTAGGCCAAGGAGTGTTTGCAGAGTCTGGGGATGAGAGAAGCCAGGACAGGAGAGGCAGGGAGGTGGGTGCCCAAGACAGGATGGGGGAGCAACCTGGGAAAGGCACAGCTGGTGCTGCAGAAGTGGGAGCTGTCTGATGGGGGTTGCTTTAAGGCAACAGGAGGCCTGGAGGGATTTTGTAAGATGGACATTCTGTTAGCACAGATGGAGGCCTGATTACAGCACATCAGTGTCCCTCACTGAGCTGCTCTCTTGCCTACAGCCTGGAGGCCAGGGTAGAATCAAGGTCCCAAGGACTCTGCAGCCAATGACATGTGTGAAGTCTGTAAATATGAGACCTGACATGGAAAGAGGCACTTTGTGAATGTGAATTGAGGCTGAGGATATGGAATTGACCCTGGATTACTGAGGTGGGCCAGAGTCCACCTGACCAAAGAGGAAGTAATGGGAATTATTTAGCCCTGAATGTCGACAGCCCTGGATTTGGACAGGCAGAGGAGCAGACCTCCCTGAGAGTCTTCAGAGGAACCAGCCCCGTGACACCCTGATTTCAGCCCAGGGACACTCACTTCAGACTCCCCATCTGCTGAGCTGTGAGGGAATAACTGTGTGCTTTTAAACAGGTCTTTTTGCAGCATGGGGCACAGGAGGATGGGCACGAATGAGGTGGTGACTTCCAGAGGGAGGTTTCATCCCCCATTTGACACCCGACCCCAGCATGTCCCTGCACATGGGTCCACGAAGGGACTCAGGGGCCACATCTTCTCTTCTTCCTGGTGTCAGTGGCACCTTCAGCTGAGACTGTGCCCAGTGTGAGAGAAACTGGGAATTGAGGCTGCTGTGAAGCCAGAAGCGTGTGCCTGGAAGCTCCCTGTCCCCTGTCACACAGCCGTTATCAGCTCTTAGTGTCTCCAGCACAGCCTTGGGTCCTTTTGCTCAATTCAATATAGAAGTCACAAAGAGGCAGCACCATCGGAACAGGGGTTTATGGGGCTTCTTCCAGAGCACAATGGGACCATGCACGGGTGAGGGCCTGACCCACTCTTGGGGGAAGCGAGCAATAGAGCTTCTTCTGATGGCAGCTTGCACAGACGCACTGGCTGCAGCTGAGCACACTCAGGACCTCTGCAAGCGTACCTTTTGCTCTTGGCACCAGGACAGTGCACACTGGCTTGTTCATATGCTGGGCTTCGTTGAACTTGGCTGGCAGAGGTGCTCATGGGGAATTCTGTGTTGTGAGGTTGTGGGAAGGTCTCTCTACATGCTTTAAAGGAAGCAGGGCTTTGATAACCTATCGTCAAAGATGGAGAACATGGCTGGGAATCAGGCCTTTCTTGTTCTGCCTCACAGACCCCAGTGCCTTTGGCTACCACCAATTCTTCTCCCCATCCTGGTGATCTTATGCCCCCAGGCTGGGGTGTCTCCTCCTGGATGGCTGATTTATGCCTGGCAGGGGCCTCCCAGGGGGTGCAGAGACCCATACTGAGAGCTACCTTCCAATCATTGGGGGAAAGTTGGTGGCAATTAATGAGGAGAACTCCCAGGTAGCACATGACTCTGAGCTCTGGGGGACAGGGAAGGTACCTGAATCATGACTGTCTCTGCAAAGCAGCTAGAGGGACTTTGAAAATGTATGTGGGCTGCAGTGGCCCCTGCTGGTGCCTCTCAAGAGGCAGCACCACAATGGGCATCCTCTGACATTTTCTGGGGACTCTATCCTCCCCCAGGCCCACTAAAACTCTGTCCCAGGCAAGCCTCATGCAAAGCCTCTGATGGGAACATGCTAAATCATGGACAGACTCCTACCAACCTATTAGGAGACCCCTGTTTTCAGCTAAAAGAAAGGGCTAGGCATGACCAGGACAGCAAGCACTTTACAAACCTGGACACAGGGACCCTTGTCAGCCCTACCCAGAGGCCTGGATCTCTGGGATATGGAGACCATGTGAATTTGTCAGAAAACTCTCAATTGGTCAGAAGGCTCAGAAAGAAAAGACGAGGGCAAAATCCTGCAGCCCTCTCTCTGACAGGCCATGTAGTGTTGGAGGGCTGAACCGGCACTCGGCCATCCCCAACATGGGACACGGTTGGTGGGTACTCTGGATTTCACTGTGTGCATTTGAGGGGAAATAAATATGCACTTGCCTCTTTTTATTCTTCAGCCTGTCAAATTTCCAGGTTTTAAGGAGTCTGCTTGCTGGTACAGGCTAAAGAAAAGAACTCAGTGGGACATTGGCAGACCCCTGGGGAAATCTGTCTCTCCTGCCTGTGGCTTGGAGGGTCCCGTGGGAAGGAGTGATGGGGACCTTAAAATGGACACAGCTGGTCTCCATGAGACCTGCTCTGCTGCCTGAAGGAAGCCGTGGAGGTCATACTTCTTTATAGGGTTTTGAGTCTGGGCTCAGAAAGGAGGTAGATGGTCCCCACCTTGGGGATCCAGGGATCTAAAGGACAGGCCAGGGGCCTATTCTTAGCAGAACCAGGCATGGGGCTTTGATGCTTTCCTGGTGGCCAATCTCTAAGTTTTCAGGTCATTCTGGGAGGTTCAGGTCACAGGAGAAGCCAGGAGCCAGATGTTTAGGATGAAGCCTAGTGGAGAGCCCAGAACACTTTTTAAAAAAAATTTGGGGATATGTCAGGAGACTGGGGACATCTGACCAGCCCTGGACCAGCCCCAGGTCTGACATCTCAGCTAAGTATAGTCTCTCATCCTGCTGGGCATGTGCAGTATCAGGAGGGTGGGGCTGGGCTCAGATCTTACCTGTGATATCTGGATCTAAGGCCTATACCTCTCCCAGTGGAGCACAGTCCCAGAGGCTTCAATTCCAGATTGGACGGAGATAAGGAAGGAGCAAAAAAACATAATAAAAGCGATCAGCAGCAGCTCAGTGGACTGTGTCAGATTCAGGGCTAATCTCCAGTGGAAGGTGGTGGGCACTATTTTGGGATTAGTTCACATTTCCTCCTGGCCTTTCTCTCCCTTCTTCTTTGGGAAACAACACATCAGTGGAAATCAGGGATGAAGGGATCTTTGCTCCTGGTTTCTAAAAGCTTAGGCCTGGCAGGTAAAGTTGGGCACAGATTGGGCAGCGTGTGAGTGGTGGCAAGGGCTGCTTCAGACCCTGCCTGTCCGCCACGGGCTTCCTTCCTGCAGGCCAGTGGGTACCACAGGACATGGTGCTGTGTGTGTCCTAAGACACCAATGCCCCCCCCACATGATTCTGTCACATAGACCTGAATTCGCGTATAGGCACACACAGGATACATCGGCATGTGTTTATAACTGCCATGTGCTGACAAACATGTTCACACATGCAGACGCACACAGATGGGTGCCTGGATTTCTGGCTGGGACAGGAGGGTGGCAAATGCTTCCGTCCTATGGATTCTGATGGTGCCCAGTACAGCCAGGCTGTGAAGTTAAGAAATGTCCCTCAGGCTTTGTGACTTTTCTCAGAACGTGATTGGGCTGACTGTCACAGGGCGAAGGTCACTAAGGCAGAACAGGGCTTACCCTTTTGTATTGGGCTGACTTGGGCAGATGGTGCTCCAGCCCTTGGACTGGCAGGCCCACTCAAGGCTTCATGAGGGCATGGAGTCATTTTCTTGTGATAGTTACTCATGGGCCTTGTGGGAGGATACCACAGTCCAGGCATGGCCTGGCACAGTCAAGGCATGGCCTGAAGTCCAGAGTGGGGGTCTAGGGTCCATTCACCGGCATGTGATTCCCCATGTGTGTTCCCTACACATTCCATGGGTGTTGACTGATGCCATTTGGTGTTTCATAATTGCTAAAAGGACACCAGGAAGGTGGTGGCTGTGGCCCTCAGGACAGTGCCCACAGGCTCCTTGGCCTCAGTCAAAGGGTCTCTGAGCATTACCAAGGAGCTCTAGGTCTTCTAGATTTGGTTTGCTTGAGAGTCTGCATAAGTTCAGAGTTCATTTCATGGAGGTATCTTGTTGAGCGCAAGAGTGGCAACTGGGAATCTCAAGTGGCCATCTCTGCAGGAAACCAAGGGCCCACTCTGCCCTTCACCCTTGCTGAGTCTTGCATTTGGAGTAGGCACCTGTTTCCTTGTTTTTCTGGGCCCAGAGAGATTCCTCTAGTCCCAACCACCAGAGCCTGTGGACACCATTCCTTTTCCAGATCCTTCGGGTCTGGACCCTGACTGTGGGTGGGGTGGCAAGGATGGGAAAGGGTCCCCACTTGTTACTCCAGTCACTAATGGGTCTAGACAGACTCCTTCTCATCACATGCCCAGGAGACAATATCCAAATATCCATTGCTCCCCAGCTCTGCAGACAACACCCTTGGCCTGGCTATACTGTGGTGAAAGAGAGTCACACCATAGTCTCCAGAGCTGTGGGGACAGCTAGGACCATCCTTAGGGCAAGGCTGCCAGCTCTCTCCCCCACCTACCCGGAGCTCAAATATCAGGGACATGTCATCTCCTCTGCTGTTGTTCTGTGAACAGTGATGTCAGAATCTTAAGAATGAAGTGGACATTTATTGACCTCTTACATATAAACTCTGAACAGCTGCCATCCCTCTGGTTTTCAGATTCAGTGTTGCCAATGGAGGGCTGGTGCCATTCAGGGACCTTGCCATGTGGAGGCTACAGAGCTAGGATACCCAATGGGGTAAGCCTGGCTCCCAGCCTCTGGGCTTCACCACTTGACTCAGTTTCATGGTCCCTGGGGATGCTGACTGACTCAAGAGTCCAGATCTGTTGGAAGGGATCCATCTGCTGGCAGCTGTGCCATAGGAAGGCAAGGAGTGACCGCTTGGTCAAGGAAGGTAGAACCCTCTGACCTTTTGCCTGCCCAGTGCAATGCAAGCTGGTGGGTTTGAGAGCTACTTCTAGTGCTTGAGTGTTCTGAAGGCAGCCGCCCCTTGCATCTCAGAAGTAGGCAGACTGGCTTTGCTAAATAAAAACTTCTCCATACAAGGTGATGGCTTGACTGAGGCCTGTTCTCTTCGTTTCCTCAGAGGACTGCCTGGCCCCTTGCCATGGCATAAATTATGTCCCCACAATTCTCCATCATAAAACGAAGTCATTTACTGCAAGCGATTCATGATCATTCTGATCATGGGGTCTTCATGTGTACCCAGAGCCCCAGTGCCTGGAGTAACTTCTGCAGATGGGGGAGGCTTGGCAAATCATTCTGAACATTGTGAATATAAATACCTAGGAAGGAGTGAAGGAATGGAGACACCTTCCACACCCTCTACTATCCCTTGTCTCCCTTAAAAACAACCCAGAAGAAATGAGGGGAGGGGCTTGACTTTCTTCTATCCCTGTCCCAGGGAGAAGATCAGCAGATGCTTCCGTCTGCAGGAGCTTGTGGTCCACACTAACTCTTACGATGCCTCCAGGGACCCACCTCATCCTGACTCCAAAACCAGGTATGGTAGCTATTGGGGATTGGTCATCTCTACACCAGAAGCTGCAGCTCTTACTTGCTCATATTGTAGAGATTTTTTTTTTTGTAAATATAAATATAACTAGCTCAGCAAAAATAAAGAACTTGTTCCTAAGATGGCAGCAGGGTCATCTGGAAAGACGGAGCCGCTAGAGGCAGGAGCTGCCAGGGTTTCCAGACCATGGTCTCCAGCCTGGGCTCCTGCTCTCCCTAAGGGCACAGAAGCAAAGCCACTTTGCCTGGCCTCAGGACAGGCTGGATACCCTCAGGTTCTGAGTAGCATAGCTTCCCCAGAGCAGCTGCTCTGGAACTCTTGGGGTGACAGCTGGTGACTGCAGGAACAATGTACCACACACACAGCTGCAGAGGGGCCATTCCTGGTGGACGTGCTGCCCACCACTTCCCTCTCTGCCTTATCAACATGGCAAGTTTCTCTTGGACATTGTCCAGGCCCAGGCCTGTGTGGCTGGGGACACAGAATACTGGTAGAAAAGCAAGTACATGAGCTCCTATGGAGGAGAGGCCTGCATCATGGAGGAGGCAAAGTCTGGGCACAACCAGTCAGGTGCCTGCTGACCAAAGCCCTCCCCAGAGCAGTTCCACACAAGCCAGGGAGCTTCAGTGGCTCCAAAGACTAGCCCAGAACATGGAGAGCCTGTGAGCATGCATGTAAGGTGTGTGTATGCACGTGTGTGTGTGTGTGTGAAATGTGAGGTATGCATGTGCATCCATGGTCGGGTGTGTTCTGTGTGGCTGTGTGATCGAGTGTGCCAATGCTGCACACTCACTCTGTAGGACCCTGGAGGGTCAACATTGAGGTCTAATTCCAGACTGGCCATGTACCTCTCATCCTCTGTGAAAATGACTCAACCCAAGACTCCAGGGGGCTGTGGGGTGGGGGCAAAGCCTCATGTGATGAATGCCACTCAGCAGAGCTTCTATCCCTCTAGGCCACTTCTAAATTGGACTGAAAGCTATAAATTCAGCCCTGTGTTTTCTCTTGCCCTGGGTCCTCATCAATCAGTTGGTCCATAGCAGTGTTTCTCTGAGAGCATGGCCCGGTTGGAGCTGGCTGGTGAGTGCATGTGCCACACACCTCTGCACCTGCTCCACCCTCTTCCCTGTGCCCTGCCTTCTCCTTGCTGATGCTTTTGAGCCCAGCCTGGGCCCCAGCCTCCCTCTTAGACTGCATTTGCTTGGCCAGCATATTCTGCTTTCTCCTCTTGTCAGACTTTGCAGGTACTTATGCAAAATTAAGCCCTAGACAGCTCCTGGTCTGAAGGTACTATCCAGCCTTCAGCCATAGTAGCCCTTGCTCTCTCCCCTTCTATGCATGAGTCCATGGGGAAGCTAGCTTCTTTGTATGCAGAGGGATGAAAAGCAGGAGAGCTCACTCCAGGCTCACTTGCCTCCTGGAGGCTGTGCCTAGCACATGTGTGAGAGGCAAACCCAGCTTCGGTCTTGGGCAGCACTTACATGGTTGCTGCAGAGGCTTTGCCTGAGCCTGAGAGGTAGGAATGTGTGTGGGCAGTTCCCAGCTGCCACTCTCAGGCTCTCTGGCAGGGTGGGTCCCCAGTCACACACGGGACACAAGGTGGAGCCAGGCCTTCCATGGGTGCACATCTGGGATAAAGGCCCAGGGACCTTGCGAGCCTCCCAGCTTTCCCTTCAGCTCCTGTAGAATGACCTTCAGGCTCTGGCAGATGATCTCCTGGGCATGGGACCTTGAGCTGCCCTCCTGTGGGTCTGTGATGGGTGTTTGCAGGGTGCTGAGTGGGCATAGAAATCCCAGGTATGTGGGTTTGTTTTATCCTTGAGGAGTCCAGGGTTGCTACATTGGCCATGGCGGTGTCCCTGAGCCCAGGACAGAGCTGTCAGCTCTCATCCAGGACCTCACATGTGTGAGTGGTGGTTCACATGCCAAGACCCTAGTGGAGACCTCTCTTCTCCACTTTCTTCAAACTCTCAGCTGTCCCATCTCGGGATGTGCCTTAAAAATGATCTCTTAGTGGTTTGGGTGCTTTCTAGGTGTGAGTAACTGTATGTCTGATCAGCATAGACTTGGCAGGTGGAGGACAGGCTGGGCCAGCTGCCCAGCTCTGCCAGGCTTGGCCTCCTTGCCTCCCATGATAGCAGAGAAGAGGGCATGTTGGAGTGGGGACTCCCCTGTTCTTTTTTTACATGGATAATGGTTGTTACAGATGTTGCCTCCTTTCTCAGTTCCTGGGGCAGGGGAGCTGAGTGCTCATCTTGGGCGGTCCATCAGGGCTGAGTGCACCTGGTGTGTGAGGGGGATTATAAGTGTACCATGCTGCCCATTGCAAACTGCTGATTCTGGTCAAGCTGAGAGGCTTGAGGATACCTGATGGGAAACTGGGCACAGGTGAAGTCTGCTGAGACCAATAACATTTCTTGGGGGTAGCTTCAGGATTTTCCTTCCTGCTCCCATGTGTGGGGCATCACTGCCCAGTATTTTCTGTGAACTGGGTTCTCAAAATGGTACAAAGCAGACTTCCCAGCTCACCAGGGAGCTGCCAGACATGAAGGGCATCTTCAGCCTTCCTCTGGCTACACATACCTAGGCCCCCAGACCCATCTCCCCATGTCTGAGACTGCACCCTGGCAGCTTCAGGGAGGGTTCTCCCATAAAGCAGATGCTCTGTTTCCTGCTAGGATAGAGAGGTGAGGTGAGGTGAGGAGTCCTGTCCCTAGAGACATCACAGGCCTCTGCCATACTCACTCTGATCCTTTGAAAATGGAATTGCCGGGACCTACCTCACAGCGACATAGGGGGGTGAGAAGATCCTTCCAAGTGTTCAGCGCCCTGCAGCTCCCAAGAAACTCCTGTCAGTCTGAGAGTGGCTGCCCCACAATCATACTTGTGCTCAGCCTGTGTCAAGAGCATCATGATCCCCCTGGCACCTGCTGCTCTGGCATCTGACATCCCCTGCTCTCCTTGGCCACCTGGTGCTCTGCAGCCCTGTGTTCTCAGTCCTCTGCACCTTCTGTGTGCAGCCCATGGGATCCTCACTCCCCTTAGTTGATCTGTATCTTTATCACATTCCTTATAAGTCGGAGGATTAATTTGCCATGTGTCTTGCCCCCTAGAACATGCACTATGGGAGAGCATTGCTGGCTGCCTGGGCTAGGGTTACATCTGCTCCCTGGGAGATCGTAGACGTGTGGCAGACAAGCTGGTGAACAGACTGCTTGGTCATGGCCACGGTCTTGTCTGGGAAGACCTCTGCCCCATTGGAGAGGAGTTCCACTTCCTCTCACCTGGGGCAGGAGTTGGGGTTGCTGCCTCAGAGCCATGCTGGGGACTCTGGTGTCACCTGTGTATGTCACCAGACATTTCTCCTGAACCACTGCTGTCCTAAAGTGAGGTGCAGTCTTGTGGGACTCATGGCACAAACCCAGGCAGAGGCTCTCCAGGAAAGAGGAAAACATACTCCCTTCCTAAGAATTCTGGGGGTATTAGAATTTTATTAACTTTTAATTGGACTCCAATTTTAAGCAAACTAATGAAATCACTCTTTAAAAAGCACTCTTTTTAAAAAGTTTTATTTATATGACAGTGGAATGCATTACTATTCTTACTGCACATATAGAGCACAATTTTTCATATCTCTGGTTGTATACGAATTATATTCACACCAATTCGTGTCTTTATACATGTACTTTGGATAATAATGATCATCACAGTCCACCATCATTTCTAACCCAATGCCCCCTCCCTTTCCCTCCCACCCCTCTGCCCTATCTAGAGTTTATCTATTCCTCCCATGCTCCCTCTCCCTATCCCACTATGAATCAGCTTCTTTATATCAAAGAAACCATTCTGTATTTGTTTTTTTGGGATTGGCTAACTTCACTTAGCATTATCTTCTCTAACTCCATCTGTTTACCTACAAAGGCCATGATTTTATTCTCTTTTATTGGTGAGTAATATTCCATTGTGTATCTATGCCACATTTTTTTTTATCCATTCATCTATTGAAGGGCACCTAGGTTGGCTCCATAGTCTAGCTATCGTGAATTGTAAAAAGCACTCTTTAATATTTTTTTTTCTGGGCGTTTATTTCCATAAATTATGGAACTCAGCTCAGGAACTCATTTCCATGGAGTAGACCTCATGGAGGGGCTGAAAACCTCTGCACAGTTGCCCTCAGAACTGTGGTTCCTGGCACAGTTGATCCATGTCACCCGAAGCCCTTCATCCTGTGTCTTATCCTGGGTGAAAACAGTCCTCAGCATCCTATGGCCAGACTGTATGGATGTGCAGTAAAGGCCTGGGGGTGGAGGACAGAGGGACCCTGTGTGTGCAGAGCCTGGAGGGAATGATCTCACCTGCTTCTATGAGTTGATTTAGAGTGAAAACTCTGTGTGGGGAGCTTAACCAGCTGTTTTGGAGTTCAGGACTGACCCACAGTGCCTTAGCGATGCAGATGAATAGACAGAGCAAATTTAGTTTTGTAATTCCTGCTACCAAACAGTCTGCAGTGGACCAATCAATACCTGGACCCCTGACTTGAATGGAGATGACATTTAGGTTTTTGAGAGTCTTGGCTGCTGTTTTCCTTCCAGGTGTGACTGCCACAAAGGTTTCCATACCTGTCTTGGGCCTCCCGCAGAGCTTTGGGTCAGGTGGTGTCCCCAAGAGACAAACACCCAAACAAAAGCAGGTGTGTCCAGCATGGTCATGCTGCCTCCACGTACTGTTTGGTTTTATGTGCATTAGTTTCACCTGCTAATCATCCTCTCTGGTGACAAACTAAAGGCATCCATAAAGGGCTTCTTGCATGCAAAGTGATACGCACCCAGGTTCTTCGATGGCGGACACTTTTGGAGGCCCAAATTTATCTGACCGTGCCCATATCTGGTGGGAATGCACCTTGGTATAATTCCTCCTCCTTGGACACAGGCTGGAGCCTGAGACAAATGTCACTGCCTGGAGCAGGAACCCTTTTGCCCCCAAACTGCTGGCCTGAGCACAGTGCCTGTGTGCTCAGAAAATGGGAAAGCTGGTCAGTGTGGCTGGATGAGGCTCTTTGGGCTGAAATGAAGGCTTAGCTGGGCTCAGAGCAGAACTGTTGGCCATCCTGCTAGGGAAGTGAAGTGAGGCAGGGCTGGGAGGCCTGCCCAAGTCAGCAGAGGCATGGTGCCTTGGGCAGCTGAGCCAAGCTGTTCTCTGATGCAGTGGGTCCAGGATAGGGTAGAGGCTTTGCCTTGCCCTTTCCTTTACCTAGTTCCTTTCCCACCCATCTCCTCTCTTGGTGAGAATGGGCTGGAGCAGCAGCTGTCCAGGTAGCTGGCTTTGAGGTTTTCCAGGTATACTCTTGGTGGACACTTCCCATCAGGGCTGCAGCCCTGGGAGTCTGCAGCCATGAGGGGCTTCCCAGTGGATGTAGCCATAGGCTGCTTCCATCCTACAGGCTCCCAGCGGGTGTCCCCCTACTTCCAAGAGAGCTGCACATAAGCAGGGACTTCTCTCTGGACCATACACTTGGGATCCCAGCCTCCCATAGCCCTGGCTTCAGCCAGAGTCCTTTGTTCTCCACATGGGGTTCTGTGCCCCAAGATTCCTGGGGATGCCAACTCCTGCTCCTGGAATGGAGTCCTTCTTATGCACCCTCCTGCAATCCACACCCACAAGCCGAGTGTCAGTGGCAAGGGAGCACCAAGACACTGGCTCCTCAGAAGTGGGCTTGGCAGGACATATGAAGAGGACAGAATGGCCAGAGAGGCCAGGGAAAAGGAACAGAGCAGAGAGGGAGTTCCTGGAAAGAAGCACGACTGACTCACTCTCCAATGACCCTGGAAGGCCCTGTGATTCTCCAGAAGGTCCAGCTCACCTGGGGATGGCAGATACTTCCTAATTTTTGTCAAGTGACCTGAAAGTTTGCATCATTGATCTAGCCAGGCCAGTCCGTATATGGAAACTTGCAGAAGGGCCAGAATATGTGCTTATTGCTTTTAAGGCTGGAGAGTTCTATCATGCCTCCCCACTCTCTGACTCTTCTCTGCTTATTCTCCGGGAGAGGGATCTGTGGTTCCTGAGACCAATTAGCAGTGATTTGCATGGTGGCCGGATGTGTCCAGTCTGGTTAGAGCAGTTAGGGAGGGATGGGAGCCTGATACTGAGTCAAAGGGCCACTTGCTCAGCCTGGGCTTGGCTTCAACTCATGAAAAGGACCTCTAAGTATATCTGGCCAATGGCTAGTCACAGAGTCTGCACCTCTGCTTCCTGAGGGACCCATAGTGGAAGGGTCTGCATAGAAATTCCCCAGGACTCTGCTCACTGCCCCTTCCTGAAGGGTCTTTCATGGAGGCTCGGGTGCCGTGTGAAACCTTAAAAGGGCCCTTTTGTGCATAGCTTTGGAAAGAAATGACAGCATTCCTCAACTAGACATGGGAATTTAACATCTTCCCTTGCTAAACAAGACAGAGCCTGGTAGAGCTCTTCCCTGGGTTGATGCAACTTGTCATTGGTGAGACAGGCCATCAACCCTGGGGTAGGGTCAGGGAGATAAAGGGGAAGAGCATCACTTTGTACAAAGGTAAAATAAGATAGAGCCCTTGCAGATGGCTCCTGGCATTTACCTTGCCTAGTCTCATGTCAGCCGCCACAGTCAACCTTCTGAACAGCAAGACTTAAAGAGAGTCTTTTGATTCTTCATTAAAAGAGTTGTATAGAAAAATTTAATGGGAAAGTAGTTTTAAACCACCCATTTCAAGAAGGAGTCTCCAGGGCTTGGGTGAGTGTGTGTTCTGCCTTTTAATTCTGTTCATTAGCAGGTTCTGCAGAGGCTGACTTTGAAAGCACTGGGAACCAGGAGGGGGAGAAGAGGAAGTGGGGAGGGGAGGAGTGAGAAGAGGGAGAGGAAGAGGAGGAGGGAGAAGAGGAGAGGGATGTGGAGGAGGGAGAGGAAGTGATGAAGGGGAGGAGAAAGTGAGGAGAGGGGAGACAGTAGGAGAGAGAAGAGGATGGTGTAGGGGAGGAGAAAGGGAGGAGGGGAGGAGGTCAGAAGGAGGATGCGGAGGGGAATGATAGAAGGAGGATGGGGTAAGGGAGGTGGGTGAGATGGTGGCAGGCCAGGTGAGATGCTGGACCCAGGGCTGGCTTGGCCTGTCCTCTGCCTTAGAACTTGGTCTCCTGGCCTGTGAAGTGAGAAGGTATCCAAGCATCTGGCACACTCTCTGTCCAGATGTGCTTACTTCCTGATGAGGATCACTAAGATGGAGAAATGCAATGAATTTAAGAAACTTCCAAACTGCCTCCTAAGTGGTTACCTCACAGTGTCTCTTCCCAGCACATGTGAACACCCAGAGGCACCACAGAGCTCACTTTCGTGTGATGGCCATTGGGCCAGGGCGGGGGTGTTCTGCTTGGATTCCCTGAAGAATTGTTTGGTCCCTTGCTGAAAGTCACTTGTGGGTCTGTGTGTCTTTTCTGGACTTGACGCTTCTCCAGTGCATCTATCTGGGGTTTCTGGTCAGACCTGCCTTGAACTCAGTAGCTTCACTTCACAACCAGTTTGGGCAAATGCCTCAGCTTTTCACCTGTTGTTAGGTCTTCGCTGAATCTCTAAGTTATTTTGTCACTCCCATCATGCACTGGCCTGAGGAGACATATAGGGTGGAGCCTTCTGTTCCCTTGGATAACGGCTTGGAGCTCTGTTTGTGAGATCTTCATGATCATAGAAGAAAACAAATTTTTCAGCTTGTGGCTGGCTTGGGCACAGCCTTTGAGGGATTCCAGAAACCTCAAATCCATTTCATCTCAAGCCAAGTTAGGGGTCTTCTTACATTTGGTGGTTCTCCTCCAGACTCAAAAAAATGAAAGCATTTGGAAACTGTAAACTTTGAAGATGCAGAAGAGCAAAAGGCACAGATGGGCTGTGTCATGTCCAAGTCACAGTCCAGGAGCATAAACATGTATGCAGAAAGGCAGGAGAAACCACGGATGGGGCTGCTTTTATCCCACGCAAGCTGGAAGCTGTCTTCCTGGAAGATCTTTTCTCTCTCCCTTTGTGCCACTTGAGTGACCCAAGCTGAAGTCTCAGATGAATAAATGATTGACTGAGGCTTGACTGTCAAGCCTGATCAGGAAATAAGCATAAACAGGGTGATTGTGTGGACACTGGTGCTTTGCATATGTGGGAAAAATTGACTTCCAGATGCCTCCAGGCCTTGCTCACCGCGCACAGTGCTCTGTGAGGAGAAGAACACTCATCACATGGGAGGGTTTTAGGCAGCACTGTTGATCACATGTGGAGCTCCTTGTGCAGTTTTGCTGAGAGGTCAGCAGAGGCAAATCCTTTCTGCTCATTACTGGTTTTGCAGAGCATCTCTGGATTAGAGATTACAGGAATGCTAATAGAGCCGTCTCTGTCTGAAATTCTGCAGGACGGTTTCCTGGATACTGACCTTCTCCTAGCTGGAGGACAGGGGCCTTCTGGAAGCAGTGTTGCTGATGACTTCTGCAAGGGCCATGCGATTTCTGAGATGCAGAACCAACCTTGGAGCCTGGTAGGGTAGGGCAGGGGTGGGTAGCCTTGAAAACTTGGTGACAGCAATGTCTGTGGAGGGTTGGGGTGTGTACTGACCTTCAGGTGAGCTCAGACAGGACATTTTTTCTGGAGTGTGTACCACCTGAGGAGGAAGGAGAGTGTTATGTGGGGTGCCTATCCACAGGAAGTGAGGACTTCTAGCTCCCCCTGCAGGGTAGCTGGAAGTCCCTTCTGACAGGTAGATGTTCTAGGTTCATGTGACTTGTCCTCTCAGGACATGGGTAAAATGGTAAACACAAATGACAGTGGCTACTGGTGCCGGGGAGGATTTGTGTGCTCAGTGCTCAGCTTAGCTGCACTGGGGTTGGGAAGCTGACTTGTCCTGGGTGTCGAGAGAGTAGGATGCCCTGTGGCTGTCCCCCCCCCCCCCCCACAGCAGCTACAGAGGTTAGGAGGGTCTCTGGACACCAGAGGCCCAGGGAAAGGAGGGGTCAGCATGGGCTAGGAGAGAGAGGGTGATCACTGGCCTTAGGAGCAGGCTGAGGAGCTCATCCTGAGAATCAGGATGCCCCACTGTCCTCAGTGTAGGTCTAATGTGTTGTCATAAGAAGTGACCCTCACAGGGTCATCTCCTTGTTTAAATAAATTTAAGGTGGGATGATGAGAACTGAGGTAACTGGGGAGCACTCCACAAATGTGACAGGATCTCCACATGGATGGAGAAGGAAAGATATGAGAGAACCAGTTGACAGAGAAACAGGCAGAACCCCGAGGCATAGAAGCACCTTCACCCAGCTCTCAATGGCCCCGTGGAGGGGTGAATACAGACCCGACTTGCTCTGACCATAAGGTGGGGAAGCCATGATCACTGAGCAGTTGTAGAGACTCAGGAGTCAGGGGCCACTTGAGGGGCTTCAGGACAGGATGTGAGTCTGTCTCTGGCTCTGACTTGATCCTTCTGCTGACCACACAGTGTCCCAGCCCCAGATGTCCCTCCACCCCTGCAGACCCTGACCTTTCACCTGCCATGGCTTTCTTTAGCCCCTCTGACCAAAATCTGCACACTTGGCCTTCCTTTCTACCACTTCCTTTCCCATGTGGCCCTCTGACCTGTACCTCCTCCCCATGGGTGGGGGATATCTTTTTCCTGGATTTCTTGTAAGAGGTTTTGTTGGGGGATTTTCTTTCTTTTTTTTTCTTTTCTTTTCTTTTTTTTCCTCAACTGGCTTTATTATATCTGTATTATTCCTATTAAATACATCAGCTATGAACTTTTCACTTGATACAAGAGTGTTTTCCAATTCCATATGTTTAAATTATGAAGTAGACTGAAAAGAAGCAAGTGAAGCCAAGATGTTTAAATAACTTAACAACAGTTAAATTAGAATATGTGATGAGACCATGCTATCTTTGACCTTTGATATTCTTACAAAAGTATATTTGAAACAGTGTTCAGCAGAACACTAATATTTATGCGGCATTTTGCCTTTTTCACAAATCCTTTCACATGACATTGCACATCAAAACACCCTTGTTACTTAGATATAATCATCTTAAAAGTGACAAAGTTAGAACTCAGGAAGATTCTCAATACTTCATAATTTTATAATAATGAGAAAAAGTTTTGTCTCAACATTTAATAAATAAAAGCATGTTATTTTTTATTCAATCTTGACTTTCTGTGTATTTATCAAATTAACTATTTCCCAATAGTTTGATCAAATAGTTCAAATCTTCCAATAGTGTCTTAACACTTAACAAACAGAATCAAAGTAAAAGGAACTAAAAATACACCCATGTTGTGATACCTTGAGTTAAACTGTATTTATAGTGAAATAGTGTTTTTGAAGTTTTAATGCCCTGTTGTTGTTCCAATTAAATCCCTACACACACACACACACACACACACACACACACACACACAGAGAGAGAGAGAGAGAGAGAGAGAGAGAGAGAGAAATATTTGTAATTATCAATGAAAAAAATAGAAATCCCTAAGCTCAGCTAAAAGTGAGGAGAGTTACTGGGAAACAGTGGATTTTACTCAAAGACACTTTTTAAAAATAATCCACACAAAAACTGAGTGGAGGTGCCCCTCTTTGTTTCTAAAATTGTAAACAGTTTAATCCCCTATCATACCACCATTACATTACTGTCTCCAATATTTCCTTTGCGTTCAACACATTGCCTATTCTGTTGTATATTTTAATATGAAGAAAACTCTTTTTTTTAATACAAATAACAAAGATATTTATTTTTTAAAAAAATTCTTTAAAAAAATTTGTTCTAATTAGTTATACATAACAATAGAATGCATTTTGACATAACTTCTCATTCTTCTGGTTGTCCATGATGTAAGATCACACGGGTCGTGAAGTCAGTAATATGTGCACATAGGATATTTTTTTTTTAATTATTTTATTGTTGGTTGTTCAAAACATTACATAGTTCTTAATATACCATATTTCACAGATTGATTCAAGTGGGTTATGAACTCCCATTTTTACCCCGTATACAGATTGCTGTGTCACATCAGTTACATTTCCATTGATTTACAAATTGCCTTTCTGGTGACTGATATTCTGCTGTCTATCCCATTCTCCACTGTCCCCCCTCCCCTCCCCTCCCCTCCCCTCCCCTTTTCTCTCTCCATCCCCTCTACTATAAATCGTTTCTTCCACTTATATAATTTTTCTCCTACTCCTCCTTTCCTCTTATATGTAGTTGTTCTCTTTAGGGTTTTTTCCTGAATGAGTCCTACATCTTCCCTGTCTCCTTCCAAGTCAAGGGGACATACCAGGGGCTGGGTTTTCCTTCTCTCCTGGCCGGGTGTCGACTGTGAGTGTGTCAGTGCAGTGCAGAGATGTATCCAGGCTCAGGGTAAATGCTTTCAAGCACCTTCCCATTTACACAGGCTCTGGGTTCCCACTACTCAAGGATCCTCAGTGTCTCATGACCTCATGGGCTGCATGTCTTCACCCTGATGGCTTGGTTCCCATGGCTGCTTCCCCTTGCAGGCTAGACTGTTCCTCACAACTGTTCTGTCTGGTTACCTCTTGGCTGTGCAGGAGGATCCTATGTCAGTGAAGTTTCCCAAGCTTATTCTCACTTGGGCTCCAAGGGCAGTGAGGCCGTCAACAGCTCTGCCCTTGTAACTTTTTGAGCTCTGGCTTCTTACAGTTAGAATGAAGTGTATAACACCACCACCTCTTGGGTTGCCACCAGGTGAAACTAGGTAGTGCCACAAGCCCTGGATCTCATCAGGCTGGAGACACTTTCCATTGCCACCCTTGTTTCTGATGGTGCTTTCCCTCTTGTAGGTGGGTGTCCCAGGCCCCTATATCCTGACCCTTCCCCACCAGAATCCTTTCAGCTTTTAGAAGCCAGTGATCGTGACTTCTTGCAATGAGTCCCTGTCACAGTATATGAATTCAACCTGTTGTGCTGTAACTCAAATCGACAACACATCCCAACCTTCCTGGATGTTAGCCTCCAAAACTATAGCTTCATGGAGCACAGCTCCAGCCTTGCTACATGTGGGCCTAGGAAGCCACTCAGGCTTTTCAGTCACCCAAAGTCACTTGCTGAGTGGGCTGTTTAGGCTTCCCCAGAGAAACAGAACTGGTGGAGTGTATAGAGGGAGACCACAGGGGATATCTGATGGGAATTGGCTCATGGGATTATGGAGGATGGACCATCCTGTGGTATGCTGTCTATATGCTGGAGAGCCAGGAAAGCTGGTGGTCTGACTCACTGGAGTTCAAAGGCCTGGGAAAAAACGTCCATTGGCATGAGTCCTAGAGGCTGAGGGCAGGACAGGGTGGCTGGCCCCTCTATAAGGGAGAGAGTTACCCTTTTGCCTTTTTATCCTACCCAGCCCTCAGCAGATTGCATGGTGCCCACCCACATCAGGGAAGATGAATGGATCATTTTTTACTTAGCCCACTGGTTTAATACTGATCTCTTTGGAAACATGATCAGGTCACAGTCAGAGATGATATTCTGTCAGCTACCTTGATGTCCCTTAGCTCAGTTAAGCTGACATATATATCTGTCACTCCTGGCAGTGTGCTAGGGCCTGGGGATACAAGGGTAAGGCAGGCAGTGGGTTCCAGGCCTCTAGTCTGCTGTCCTGCCCAGCAGACAGACATCAGCAGAGGTTCAAAGATTTCAAAGGTAACAAATGGTATAGGGTGTTGGCAGCAAGTGCCCACTGGAGAGACCTTTCCTCACTGCAGATTGACCTGAGTCCTAAGGTAAATTCAAAGGAAAACTGCAGAATTGTGGATGATGATTCTCAGCTCCACCCACGTGGCCATGGGGCCACATTAGCTCCAAATAGGGAAGAAATAGGCTGAGTGTCAAGGAAATGAGGTCATCTGGAATGTGATTTCAAGTTTCTTTAGGGAATCATGAAAATCCACATTGAAAAACTCAGATTTTCCTTAAAGAGGACAGACACTGCAAACCACAGGATAGTAAAGAGCTCTGTCACAGAGAGGAATGTATAGGGCAGAAAGGTGCAGCAGGGTATTTCTCTGGGAAGGAAGTTACAGCACTGGAGAGCAAAGTCAGAGTCGAGGGCCCTCTCTGCATCACATCATAGCTTCAAGGTGGCCTTGGTTAAGGAGCACCTTGGAGAGCCCAGAGCCCACATCCCACAGGAGTGTCACATACCCATAAGCCCTTGATCCCCCATCCTCCTGGGAGGTTCACCCCAGACTCTCCATCTGCTGGTGAGCTCTGGTTGAAACCTGAATCTGCTAGCTCTTCCCAATGATGTCATATCCAGGAAGTATAAGAACCTACACTGTATCACACAGTTTAAGAAGTTTGACAACAGGCTTGTGTCAGAACCTGGCAGCATGGCAGAGAAGTGCCTGTGGAGAAGAGGGGCCTTTGAGAGGGAAGCGGGTCTGGCTACTGAACCTGGGAGGTCACAGCCCCACGCTCAGTTTCTGGTTACACCTGAAGCCCCTGTGCCTTGTCTTCCCTAGTGAGCATTCTGGCTGAGTGCTACCCATAGCACTGCTGATCCGTGATGGTCAAGACACATCCTATGCCCAGGGTACAGTGCTGCAGGGTTCAGGGGCAGGTATGGGAGGCAGCTGCCCCAGTGTCTGAGGAAGTAAGTCTCGGCATACACCACACATCTGGTAACCCCTGCAGGAAGGTAGTCATGCTGGCACTTGGCCATGACAATACAAAATACCCTGTTTTTCCAATCACCTCTTCTGTTTCTTCAAATCAGAATTGCAGGGCTGACTAACTTACGTGATTGTCACTAGGTCAGAGGATCCCAACTACCAGGGTGGTTCTCTAGGAAGGGTAGGGGCTCTTAGAGATCAGGCAAGGGACAGAGTACTGACAATCTTGCTAATTAATTCAGGAAACAGTTATGAGTGCATGCAGACTGAACTTCATGAGGGAGACAGACTATGAGCAGCTAAATCATGACAGTAGGTGGTAGATGTGGTTATAATAAGGTTTTTATAAAAAAGTAAAATAGAAAAGAGGGATGGGAATATGGAGGACAGGAAGAAAGTCCCACTGTACGCAGGAAGGCCTTGCTGAAGAGCTGAGCAACACAGAGCTAGGGCCAGTGAGGAGGCCCCTGACCAGTAGTGGGGGAGGCAGAGCAGCCACAGGAGACAAGCTGTGGACAGTGGAGCTGGAGAGGAGCAGACAGGCCAGGCAGAGCCCTGGCAGCCCCTTGGCAGAGTACAGATGCCTTGTGTGGGCTGCAGACAGATGTTAGTATTCTTTTGCAAGTTTTAGCAGAGCAAGTTTGGCAAATATTTGGGCAACAGATCCAAGCTCAGGTCTGCTGAACAGAAGTGTGACCTGAGTCACCAAGACAGAGTCAGACAAAGCCTCCAAAACTAGATGGGGCTCTGGGCCCAGGAGTGGGAAGAGGGACTCACTTCATGGCCCTTGCTGAGAACACAGACCCTGGTCTTCCTCACAGCAACTGTGGCTATTGTCCCCTCCCTGGAAGGACCTAATCAGACTTTTCAGGAGTTACTCAATCTGGTTCTGAACTGACATTAATCCCTCTGACTCCAAATGCTTGGGTGGTCGTCCAGTAAGGTTAGAGGACCTTGGAGGTCAGCAGAGGTACAGGGTTTTACTCAGGTCATCTCACAGTGGCCCAAGTCATTGCTCAGACCCACCTTGTGATTTTTTTCAACAATTCCTAAATTAATGGAAATTGACTCTGGCAACTGGAAGAACTGTTACATTGATTCTCTGGTCCACAGAGGAAGGGCCACTACTTACAAAAGGGCAAGGAAAGCCACTAGAACTTTGCCTGCCTATGAAAATAGCAAACTGAATGTGACCCTGCATCCTGGGGGCCACAATGATTGCCGCCACTATCCAGGGCTACAGGAGGGAGTGGGGGTTCCCACTAAACATGCCTGAGAGGATTTTGCAGAGGAGAGATGGCCCTCAGAGCCAGAAGGATGCTGTAGAACTAATCAGGGGTGGAGAGGGGGACTTCAGCAGCCCATGCAGCTAGAGGTGGTTTGGTTATAAGAGAAACCAGCAGAACCTTGGAACTAGACTATGTCAGGTGTCACACCTCAGAAGGGAGGGGTGTGGTACCTGGGCTGCCACAGGTGTTGTTCCTCAATGGGAAGAGTCTTGGCTCTTGGTTTTGGTTTAGAAATTCCCAGGAAGGCTTGTGATTGACTATGTGTCACCAACTGTCCTTGGAGAGGGGGATGTTTACTTGAGTCACTGTTGTGGGCATGGGGTGAGATAAGGGATGGGTGCTAGACCATAGCTTTGTTCAACAGTAAATGCAAAAATGAAGAATCAAGTTCTGTATGATTTTAGAGCCTTCTTAGCCACTTTGCACATTAATGACCTGCTAAAAGAAACTTACAGGTCCTTAACTAACTGCCAGTGATCCTGTAAGCCCTTGCACGTGCTGTGTTGGTGCAGCAGAGTCAGGACACGCAGGCTGTACCAAGAATCAGGCCCTCCCGGAAGCAGCCTCCGCCACAGTCCATGCACTGCTGATTTTTCTCCTGATGCTAATTCTGCCTCCAGCGTGGCTAGCCCAGCCTTAGTGCTGAGGGATTCATGAGTGTGGGCTTTGGAAAGAATGCCAGTCAGCCTCCTGCACTAGCTAGGAGAGGAGGTTAAGGCCATTATAGGTAGGGAAGTACCCAAGGACCAAGGTCCTGGGACCTCCGCTGCTGAGTCCTTGGCTCTACCTGAGAAATGGGGTGAGAGGAGAGCCCCTCCACAAGACCATTCTGTGATCTGTCTCTGGAGGTAGCCCTGGGATTGTTCCTCCCTCCTTCCCTGATCTAGTTTGTGAAAAGTTGTATGACAAAAATCTGGGAACTGGCTGGAGGTCCAAGATTAGTCCAAAGGAGAGCAGCACTAATTCAGGTCCTCAGAAGGGTGGATGCCTGCAGGGGTCAAGGCCTCATGCCAAATTGCCCTACAGAAACTTCTGTTCATGGCAGGCATGCCCTGGAGAGACTGCTTTGCTTCTCCTGGGTGGGGTCCTATGTTGTGTCCCATATTTTCAACTCAATACCCCTAAGCGATAACTAGAAGACTCCATGTGGCCAAGAGAGGCCACCTGGTAAACATGTGCTTTGCTGGGTTCCTAGGTAGGGACAAAAGTAACCTTGTTTGTGTGCAGTTGTCACATGGTCATGGGTGGGGCAGGCCAGCTTGCATGTCTCTGGGGGACACTTCTGCACAGGAACACAGGTTGACAACCCTGATCTTTTGTTGGCTGTGTTTTTCCACCTTGATGCAATCCAGGTGTCTGTCACATGTGGTTAGACATTATCAGGTAAGGGGAGAGCTGATGCTGGTTATGAGCTAGTATGAGCTGATCATTAGGCTTACTCTTTTTTCCCTGTTTCTCCAGTTTTTCTAATTTTACTACTGACTGGAAAAACTTCATGAAAAACCTGGTTACCATGGGTCATCACAACCTCTGATTATCAACAGAAGGTCATCAGAAGGCCACTGTCCCTCCAGAAGGCAGCTCTGATTTCACCTTGCAGAAAGCCCCTGCCCTTCATTCCAGACCCCACCTCACTCCTGGGCTCGCTCTCCTACACCCAGCCTGCTCCCTCATGACCCTTCTTCCTCATGTAACTGCATCTGTATTTGGGAATTATCCTGAAGTAGGACCTTAAGGGCAGGGGTATCCCTGGGCTTTGCTCTCTGAAGTCCCTAAGACAAATCATCTGGCATACAGTAAAGATTTGGCCACTGTCTTTGGTGGAGTGGACATTGCTGAAACTCCAGTGGTGAGTTGGGAAGACCCTAACCCTAACATATCCATGTCCTGCTCTTCAAACCCCATAAGTGTGTTGCTTTACATGGCAGAGAGGGTGTAGGGAGCAGATGGGAGAAGGCTACTCCTCAGATGACCTCCAGACAGGGAGGTGACCCTGGATTATTCAGGCTGGAAAAGCAAGACCACAGAACCTCCCCTGGAGTTTCTGTCCCTGCCCTGGGCTTTTTGGCTTCTGTGGGCCATGTGGGCCTTTTGACTTCTGGAAGCGTTCAATGAGCATCTGCTGTTTTAAGCCACTAAGTGTGTGGTAACTTGTCCCGGAAGCAAGGACAGAAAATGGATACAAACGGTGACATTACAGGGCTTGGAGCTGCTTCCCCATGAAGCATCAGGCCCCACGCTCAGCCCATAGTACTCGAGGGACCCCAGAAAATGTGGATTTTGATGTTTCTCTCAAAGTTAGAAGAAAATGTGATAATGAATCTCAAATAAATCCAACTTGGATGGTTTCTTCTTTGTACAGCACAGTCAGATGTTACAAGTTATTATCTTTCAAGTGCAGGTTTAATATTTAATGATGTTTTTCTCAGATCATAAGTGTGTTTTCCACTAAGATTTAATAAGAGAGCTATTGTCACTACACCATTTTAAAATAACAGATTTGCCTCTTCTAAACCTGACTTCAAAAATGGGTGTGGTTACTAAAAGTGGTATGGAATTATAAAGAAAACTAAAGAACTGTACCCCTAAAATGTAATTTTTTGGATGATAATTCTGAATCATAAATATCAAGATCCATTTTTACTGGAACATATAATAAAAGGGGGGAAGATTTGAATCACTCCACCTTCATTTTTACTGGAACATATAATAAAAAGGGGGAAGATTTGAATCACTCCACCTTCATATTTATAAGCCACTGTTAAAAATTATGCTAATATATGAACTGGGATTGTGGCTCAAGTGGTAGAGTGCTCACCTAGCATGTGTGAGGCACTGGGTTCAATTCTCAGCACCATAAAAATAAAATAAAATAAAGATATGATATCCACCTGAAACTAAAAAAATAAATATTTAAAAAAATTATGGTAATAGAGTGACATGACAACAAAGAATCTCTTAAAATGATCTGGGCATCTTAATTAGAGGTGAATGGCCTTCTGTTGTCCCCCATTAATATTTGACCATATGACACATAGTGAGAATTCAGTAATGGACTCTTCAGATGACTGGGACATGTTTAATATATGTGTGCACAGAGAAGTGCTTGGTCCATCCCTGTTCCAGAAATGCTCAAAGCAGGGGATAAATGGCCACATAATTAGGAAATGATAACTATAAGCTACCTCACCTTCCATATGAATAATATAAACATGAGATATAAGTAACAAATTGTCTGTTGCCTTTATAAGACACATAGATAATATTCCTGATTTGGTTGTAGCAAGTTAAAATTGCCCAGTTGCAGATTTTCACCAGCCTCTATTCTGTAAGCAGGAAATGTTCAAGGGGCTAACCAACCCAGGGTACAGTGCTGAGACACTAACTTCTCTCTACCTGCAGTTTACTGAGGGGAAAACAAGAACATAAGCCTGGCCTTGTTAATATCAACTCAAAAGCAACAGAGTGAGCTGGACATAATCAACTCTAAAAGACCAGGACCAAATCTAGTTTACTGTAAGCTTTTAGTTAACATATCCAAACACCAAATACTGGGTTCTATCCTGGTTTTATGACATGACCCTGCCCATGATTCTGAGCAGAATGGGATCTTCAGGAAAAGATAATATACCATGAACATGTTACTCAATGTACAACAGACATGGGATGCAGCTCCAGCTTCCCAGAACTCAGTCATCACTTAGATGCTTTATCTCCTGAAATATACGAGAGGCATTCTATGGGGAATAGGGAGAAACACTAAACAACTTGATGCATTTCTGCCTCAGTACCACTGGAACATAATGTTCTCAAATTATAGGGATTTTGTTTTATAGACCTTTTTATCTCAAGCACATCAAACATTGCTTCATATGTATGACAAACACATTAAGAATGATAGAATGAATATTGCCAGATTATGAGCCTCAGAGGTATCTTTGGGCCTTTCCTTGAACTAGTTGTTTAAGGAAGGGGGAAAAAACAAGATTTAGTGTGGTTTACTGCCAGATCTTAATATGTTGTACTACTTTGCTAAACTGTACGTGAAAAGGAGTTTTCAGCTCTAAAAGATTGTCTTTTGCTTTTCCCACCATAATCCAGACCTCCAATATCTCCTGTTTAATTGTGATATAGGAACTGAAGCAAATGTTTTACATGCAGAAATTAGTGGAGAGTTGGCCTAGACCTACACGTACTTCAAAAAAACAGAAGATATAACGTTTCAAAGAAGGTTTTCTAATTTATCTACTGCATATTTCCAATGACAATAATGGTTTAAAAATTTTTATTTTTATCTGTCGAAGGATTTCCCATGAAATAGTCATGAAATATTTTTTTCATCAGATCTCCATGATCAGGGGTCTGAGTAATGACTCAGGAAATGATGAATAATTCAAAGGTAATTATTCTAATTGGCAATTCTCAAAAATACTTCTAGAATATTTACATTTTATAAACAAGTCTATTAAAATGATGAAAACGGTTAAAGTTATATCCATGTTAAAACAGTTTAAAAATATTTTGCCGATGGATTAAAGACATTGAAATTAGACCAGAAACTATGAAACGCCTAGAAGACAATGTAGAACCAACACTCCAGCTTTTAGGCTCAGGCAGTGACTTTCTCAGTAGGACTCCTGAAGCTCAGGAAATAATGCCAAGCCATAGCAGATTTTTTCTTTTATGAAACAACTTTTCCCTTTAAGGAGGCTAATAAGCAGGACTGACTCACATCACAGACTGATAAGAAAAGAGTTGTTTAAACACACATCCTAAGAACTTTGGAATCAGATGAGCCAAAGTTAAATTCTCAGTCCCATGTCCTGCCAGATATACAACTTCCTCATCTAAAAATGGAGGTGATGATGATGCAGCTGTTGTTTGAAATTGTGCTACTACAATATCTGACTGTTATGAAAGGGTTTGGAGATATCACTTCCCTTTGGTCCCAACATTTCTCCTCCCTTTTATTCTCAGTTATCAGGGCAAGAAACACAACCAGTTTGCAGTATATCTCAATGCAGGCACAAAGCTCTAGCAAACTCTTTTCTCTTCCTTATGTACCTCCAGTTTGGAAGAATAGTAGAAAGCAATGAATGGATATAAACTAGTCAGGAAAAACACATCTTCTTTTTGGCTACCTCTACATTTTCTTTATCATATACCCAAGCTGCCCTTTTCATGAGTAGTACTTTTCATATGTCTTGATTTATTGACACTTTATACAGTTTACTAGCAAAGTATATTTCTTCACCCCAAACACTCCATGGAGAATACTTGAAATTATCCTAATTTTGAAGACAAAGTCACTGGTATAAATTGTTAGTGTTAGGCCAAGGCTCAAATTAGAACTTTACTCCATTGATTAAAAAATTTACTTCTACACCCAAACTGCTCTTGAAAGCAGCATATTTTTTTAGGGGAAACTTTTGTAGATTTTTTTAAATACACAAAAATCATACTTTTGTATACTTTTAAGATACAATTATTTCTCTAAGTTTTTGTGAATTTTGTTAAAATCAGGATTCATATATGAAATGTGCTTTGTAAACAGGTTAAATGAAAGGTAACACTTTCATCTTTTCCTTTTTCATAGGCTTACCTGCTTATACAATTTATGATTAGAAATTGCTTATAGGATATTTGGGGAAGAAATTATTTCCCTCTTGGGAGAAGTTTTAGTAAGATAGGACATAAAAGAGAATGTCCCTGAGAGTAAATATTTACTTGTGTTTATTGATTTAAGAAAATCTTACCCCCAAGATAGCCCATTTCCTTGTGAACTGAAATGAATCATTTATACTCCAACAGGTATTTTTTTCTGCTGTATTAATAGTTAGAAACATTGTGATTATTTCATTCTTGAGAGTGGGAACTTGAATACTGTATATAAACAGAGCATTGAACTAACTGTAGTTTGAAGACAACACAGAATATATTTGTGGTAAGTAAAAATGCTTATCATAGTTTGATTTTTTGACAGATATCTCTAGCTTCCAACTGAATAACTCCTCCTATGATAGCCTGGAAAATAGGATGATGTAGAATGGTCAGTGTAGCAGAAACAAGGATTTTATCTTAACCTTCAATCACTGTGACCTTGGCCAGCTTCAGCTGGAAAATTTTTTAACCCTGAATGGTTTTGACTTAGATCACTCTAAACATGAAGACATTCAAATGAAAGAACCTCTTGAATCTAAGCTGGTGAATATTTCAATAAAGTACAGAAAGATCACATAGGGGAGAGATAAGCCAGGGCTCCATCTGGCATTTGTAGACCCAGCTACCTGTCCACAGCTGTGGCAGATGCTCCAGAAACTTTGTGGCCCGTACCACTGATGTTCAGGAACCAACACTGACTCCTTAAACTCAAAATTTTCCTACATTAAGGAATTTTAGCAGAAAAAGTTATGTAAGTGTAGTTGTAATGCTATGCTATCTCAAAATGATGAAGGCTATCTGAAGAAGAATTAAACCCTGAAGGAAATGAGTAAGACATGTTTAGTTACAGGCACTATGTCAACAAGGAAAATACCATTTAAATCAGATCATTAAGAATAAAAGCTTGTGGCTGGGGTTGTGGCTCAGTGGTAGAGCGCTTGCCTAGCTTGTGTGAGGCACTGGCTTCGATTCTCAGCACCACATATAAATAAATAAAATAAAGATCCATTGACAACTAAAAAATAAAATAAAAAAATAAAAGCTTGTCTGGTAATGAAGGAAATTGACCTTTCACTAAGTCCAAGCCAGTGACCATTTCTGTGGTATCTTATAGTCATATGCTTTACCAGTATCATTCCTAGAACTAACCCTTCGATGCAGATTTATCTGGATATTCCTTGCCAAACACAGCAGATACTCTCAAGAGTTCAAAGACACATTGGTGCTGCTCAGAGCCCACTTCAGGTGACCAAGACTGCACACTGAGCTATCTCAGGAGCACTCATTCAAAGAAACAATATAAAACCAGCTGTGAAGCTGGTCTCTTATGTAAAGAGGAAGATTGTCTCCAATGGCCTAAGTCTTAGCAAATCGAGGGAATAAAATTTATTTTATCCCATCAGAATAAAATAGAGTTTAGGCATGGGGATTGAGATGGGCAAAAGTAGTGACATGAATCAAAGCACTGAGGTTTTACCCTGAAACAGAATATTTGCCCAAGACCTGGCTATTCTAACTTATCTTTGTCAGGCTCGTTAGTGAACTCCAAGGACAATGCTTCATCTCAGATTTCTGAACACTGTGTGTTCATATCCACTGACATATCCTCTACAGTGGATTTTATTTTTCAAGGTCAAAGTAAAAGGGAAAGCACCATGTCAAGAAAGGGGCCTAGGTGGAGTGAGTCTGTCACGATTCCGGCACGAGCATAAGGCTGCGGTCCCCGAGCCGCCCGGCTCTCTCAGCCCCTTTTCTCCCTCCTCTCCGTCTTTCTGCCTCAGTTCTCTCCTGCCGTCTCTCCTCCCACGCTTGCTCTCTGAATCTCGATCTTAATTTCTTTCCCCCACCCTGCCCTCTCTCTCGCATGCCCAGTCACCAGGCCAGCACGGCCTGCGGCGCTTCCTCCCCTCCCCCAGCCCGCACCCCCTCCTCGGGCGTCCCGAGGGCCGCATCTGGGCCACTGCCGCCTCCGCCGCTTCCTGCGGAGCTCATTAGAGCAGACTCTTCAACACTCCAGTGAGCCGCTGACCAGCCGAACAAAATAGAACAGCTGATAAGATGAGTGACAATTTAAAATCTAAGGGATCCAACATGGCAGCGGGCGCAGAGAGATCAAGTCTCTGACCCCCTCAGCTGTGCGGGCATAGGGAGACATAAACTGTCTAAATGCTGTTTGCTCAGGATCACTAGGCAATGCTGAGCTGAGGTGGATCTGGGGCAAACAGTCTGGGCCTCTTGGAACACACCAAGCCCCAATCGGCTGCATTCAAGCTCCGGTTCGCCTGCTTCTCGTGACTCAGCACTAATGATCCCGCTGAAATAACTGGTCGGCCCTCCTGAACTTACAGAGGTAAAAGCCAACCGAGCCTTCATAGGCAGTCACCACAGGTTTGAAACAGAGCTTGGGAGAGACAGTCAGGACCCACCCATTGCATTGGTCACCTGGCAAAGAGAACAAACGGTCACCATTTGCATGGGATACCACCATGGCAGAGAACTGACATCATGGGTGGAGGAGATAACTTCATTGAAACCAGCGGCTACAGGTGTGCAATCCCCTAGCCATCCCTCTCCACACACCGGGGAAAACTTAAGGGCCCCTCCCAGCTCTCCCATGAGCACAATAGCCAGACCAAGGGAATCAGGAGTGGCGCAGGACTAGCGGCGTGGAACTCCCTGCTACAGCTCCCACCAGTGCTGACAACTGAGGTCCCTTGCACCAGCTACCGGGGGAGTGGCTACTGGAGGGCAAGCAAATTTTCTGGGGGTTCTCAGCCCCAAGCTCTACAAACTTAGGGTCTGAGGGAGGCAAACAGGGAGAGTATGCCCAGACTTTCATGAAAACAGGGCTCCCAGGAGCACCAGACCTGGCGTGTAGCCAGTATTGTGGTGAGCGTCACAGGTGAGCGGGGCCTGGCTTGAGGAAACACAAGAGAAGGCCCTAGACACTCAGGATTGGAGACCCACACAGTATGGGAGGAAGAGCTGCTACACAATGACTGGTTCCCACCTATTGAGAAGAGAAGCTTGGCCCAGTGGGCACAGCTCCATCTACTGGAAGAGAAGTTAATTGAGCTCTATGACTGCATTTATTATTATTATTATTATTATTATTATTATTATTATTATTATTTTTCTTTCATTTTCATTTTTTTGTTGTTGTTCTTTAACTTTTTAAAAAAATATTTTCAAAAAATTTTTTAATTTTATTATTATTATTATTTTTTGTAAAAAACTTTAATTTCCATTTTTTTTATTATCATTATTTTTTTGTTTTAAATTTTTTTTCTTCTTTCTTTTCTATTTTTTTCTTCTGTCTTTTCATGTCTTTTCAATTTTCTTATTCCCCCTTCCTTGAATTCTACCTGCCTACTCTCATTCTCTTTAGTGACTTCTTCCCTTCCCTTCTAATATCTTTCCTCCCAAGCATCAAATAAATTTATAAGAGTAAACACTAACTCAGCAGTCAAACAGAACAAGAAGTAACATGAGCAGCATAAAAAAGCAAGGAAGAAAAGGAGTACAAACAATGAAGGACAGGAGGACCTAGAGTCATCAGAAAAATGGTCATATAAAGAACTCAAGGAATACCTTAGACAGATGGAAAGGAACCTTAAAGAGGATACGAGACAGCAAATCCAAACAGTGAAAGAACACATTGAAAATGAATTACATAAACAGATAAAAGAAGAAGTTAAGCATCTTTATCAGGAGATAGAGATTATAAAAAAAATCAAACAATAATCCTAGAAATGAAGGAAATGATAAACCAAATTAAAAACTCAATTGAGAGTATCACTAACAGAGTGGAGCAAGTAGAAGCCAGAATGTCAGATAATGAAGACAAAATATATCACCTTGAAAGAGTCTAGCCAACTCAGAAAGGCTGGTAAAAAATCACAAGAAAAACATCCAAGAGATATGGGATAACATAAAAAAACCAAACTTATGAGTCATAGGGATAGAGGAAGGTACAGAGATTCAAACCAAGGGAATGAGTAACCTGCTGAATGAAATAATTACAGAAAACTTTCCAGAAATAAAAAAGGAAACAGATATACAAATTGTAGATGCATACAGGACACCGAGCACACAAAATCACAGTAGACCAACACCAAGACACATTGTTATGAAGCTGTCCAATATACAGAACAAAGAGAAAATATTAAAAGCTACAAGAGAAAGGAGGCAGATTACATTCAGGGGTAAACCAATAAGGTTAACAACGGATTTTTTATCACAGATGCTGAAAGCGAGAAGATCCTGGAACAATGTATTTCAAACACTGAAAGACAATGGATGCCAACCAAGAATTCTGTATCCAGAAAAATTAAGCTTCAGGTATGACAACAAAATAAAAATCTTTCATGATAAACAAAAGCTAAAAGAATTTGCAGCCATAAAACCAACATTGCAAAGCGTCTTGAGCAGAACACTACACGAGGAAGAAATGAAAAACAACAACCAAAACCATCAGTGGGAAGTGCCTCGGTAATGACAGAGGGCAGGGGGAAAGCTAATCATGGAGAAGCAAACTAAATTAAAAAAAAGATAAATAATCAAACATGGCTGGAAGTACAAACCATATATCAATAGTAACTCTAAACGTTAATGGCTTAAACTCTCCAATAAAGCGACATAGGCTGGTAACATGGATTAAAAAAACAAATCCAACAAAATATTGCCTCCAGGAGACACATCTGACTGGAAAAGACATACACAGGCTGAAGGTGAAAGGTTGGGAAAAAATATACCACACACACGGTCCTCGTAAGCAAGCAGGGGTGGCCATCCTCATATCGAATAAAATAGACTTCAAGACTAAGTTAATCAAAAGGGATAAGGAAGGACATTATATACTGTTAAAAGGAACCATTCACCAACAAGACATAACAATTATCAATATTTATGCACCAAATAATGGTGCTGCAACGTTCATAAAACAAACTCTCCTTAAGTTCAAGAATCAAATAGACCACAACACAATAATTATGGGTGACTTCAACACACCTCTCTAACCATTGGACAGATTCTCCAAACAAAAGATTAAATAAAGAAACTATAGAACTCAATATCACAATCAATAACCTAGACTTAACTTACATACATAGAATATATCAACCATCATAAAGTGGATATACTTTTTTCTCAGCAGCACATGGATCCTTCTAAAAAATAGACCATATATTATGCCATAGGGCAACCCTCAGTAAATATAAAGGGGTGGAGATAATACCATGCATTTTATCTGATCATAATGGAATGAAACTGGAAATCAATGATAAAAGAAGGAAGGAAAAATCCTACATCACATGGAAAATGAACAATATGTTACTGAATGATCGATGGGTAACAGAAGACATAAAGGAGGAAATCAAAAAATTCTTAGAGATAAATGAAAATATAGACACAACATATAGGAATCTATGGGACACAATGAAAGCAGTTTTAAGAGGGAAATTCATCACCTGGAGGTCATTCCTCAAAAAAAAGGAAAAACTAACAAATAAATGAGCTCACACTTCATCTCAAAGCCCTAGAAAAGGAAGAGCAAAACAACAGCAAATGTAGCAGAAGGCAAGAAATAATTAAAATCAGAGTGGAAATCAACGAAATTGAAACAAAAGAAACTATTGAAAAAATTAACAAAACTAAAAGTTGGTTCTTCGAAAAAATAAATAAGATCGACAGACCCTTAGCCATGCTAAAGAAGAGGAGAAGAGAGAGAACTCAAATTACTAATACGGGATGAAAAAGGCAATATCACAACAGATGCTACAGAAATACAGACGACAATTAGAAATTATTTTGAAAACCTATATTCCAATAAAATAGAAGATAGTGAAGACATCGATAAATTTCTTAGGTCATATGATTTGCCCAGACTGAGTTAGGAGGATACACACAATTTAAACAGACCAATATCAATGGATGAAATAGAAGAAGCAATCAAAAGACTACCAACCAAGAAAAGCCCAGGACCGGATGGGTATACAGCGGAGTTTTACAAAACCTTTAAAGAAGAATTAATACCAATACTTTTCAAGTTATTTCAGGAAATAGAAAAAGAAGGAGCTTTTCCAAATTCATTCTATGAGGCCAACATCACCCTGATCCTGAAACCAGACAAAGACACTTCAAAGAAAGAAAACTACAGACCAATATCTCTAATGAACCTAGATGCAAAAATCCTCAATAAAATTCTGGCGAATCGGATACAAAGGCACATCAAAAAAATTGTGCACCATGATCAAGTAGGATTCATCCCTGGGATGCAAGGCTGGTTCAATATACGGAAATCAATAAATGTTATTCACCACATCAATAGACTTAAAGATAAGAACCATATGATCATCTCGATAGACACAGAAAAAGCATTTGACAAAGTACAGCATCCCTTTATGTTCAAAACATTAGAAAAACTAGGGATAACAGGAACTTACCTCGACATTGTAAAAGCTATCTATGCTAAGCCTCAGGCTAGCATCATTCTGAATGGAGAAAAATTGAAGGCATTTCCTCTAAAATCTGGAACAAGACAGGGATGCCCTCTATCACCACTTCTATTCAATATAGTTCTCGAAACACTGGCCAGAGCAATTAGACAGATGAAAGACATTAAAGGCATAAAAATAGGAAAAGAAGAACTTAAATTATCACTATTTGCGGATGACATGATTCTATACCTAGAAGACCCAAAAGGGTCTACAAAAAAACTACTAGAACTAATAAATGAATTCAGCAAAGTGGCAGGATATAAAATCAATGCACATAAATCAAAGGCATTTCTGTATATCAGCGACAAAACTTCTGAAACGGAAATGAGGAGAAACACTCCATTCACAATATCCTCAAAAAAAAAAATACTTGGGAATCAACCTAACAAAAGAGGTGAAGGACTTATACAATGAAAACTACAGAACCCTAAAGAGAGAAATAGAAGAAGATCTTAGAAGATGGAAAAATATACCCTGTTCATGGATAGGCAGAACTAACATCATCAAAATGGCAATATTACCAAAAGTTCTCTATAGGTTTAATGCAATGCCAATCAAAATCCCAACAGCATTTCTTGTAGAAATAGATAAAGCAATCATGAAATTCATATGGAAAAATAAAACACCCAGAATAGCAAAAGCAATTCTAAGCAGGAAGTGTGAATCAGGCGGTATAGTGATACCAGATTTAAAACTATATTACAGAGCAATAGTAACAAAAACAGCATGGTACTGGTACCACAACAGGCGGGTGGACCAATGGTACAGAATAGAGGACACAGAGACTAATCCACAAAGCTACAACTATCTTATATTTGATAAAGGAGCTAAAAGCATGCAATGGAGGAAGGATAGCATCTTCAACAAATGGTGTTGGGAAAACTGGAAATCCATATGCAACAAAATGAAACTGAATCCCCTCCTCTCGCCATGCACAAAAGTTAACTCAAAGTGGATCAAGGAACTAGATATCAAATCAGAGACTCTGCGTCTGATAGAAGAAAAAGTTGGCTCCGATCTACATATTGTGGGGTCGGGCTCCAAATTCCTTAATAGGACACCCATAGCACAAGAGTTAATAACAAGAATCAACAAATGGGACTTTCTTAAACTGAAAAGTTTTTTCTCAGCAAGAGAAACAATAAGAGAGGTAAATAGGGAGCCTACATCATGGGAACAAATTTTTACTCCTCACACTTCAGATAGAGCCCTAATATCCAGAGTATACCAAGAACTCAAAAAATTAGACAATAAGACAACAAATAACCCAATCAACAAATGGGCCAAGGACCTGAACAGACACTTCTCAGAGGAGGACATACAATCAATCAACAAGTACATGAAAAAATGCTCACCATCTCTAGCAGTCAGAGAAATGCAAACCAAAACCACCCTAGATACCATCTCACTGCAGTAAGATTGGCAGCCATTATGAAGTCAAACAACAACAAGTGCTGGCGAGGATGTGGGGAAAAGGGTACACTTGTACATTGCTGGTGGGACTGCAAACTGGTGCGGCCAATTTTGAAAGCAGTATGGAGATTCCTGGGAAAGCTGGGAATGGAACCACCATTTTACCCAGCTATTGCCCTTCTCGGACTATTCCCTGAAGACCTTAAAAGAGCGTACTACAGGGATACTGCCACATCAATGTTCATAGCAGCACAATTCACAATTGCTAGACTGTGGAACCAACCCAGATGCCCTTCAATAGATGAATGGATAAAAAATGTGGCATTTATACACCATGGAGTATTACTCAGCACTAAAAAATGACAAAATCATGGAATTTGCAGGGAAATGGATGGCACTAGAGCAGATTATGTTTAGTGAAGCTAGCCAATCCCTAAAAACAAATACCAAATGTCTTCTTTGATATAATGAGAGCAACTATAACAGAGCAGGGAGGAAGAGCAGGAAGAAAAGATTAACATTAAACAGAGACATGAGGTGGGAGGGAAAGGGAGAGAAAAGGGAAACTGCATGGAAATGGAGGGAGACCTTCATTGTTATACAAAATTACATATAAGAGGTTGTGAGGGGAATGGGAAAATAAACAAGGAGAGAAATGAATTACAGTAGATGGGGTAGAGAGAGAAGATGGGAGGGGAGGGGGGATAGTAGAGGATAGGAAAGGTAGCAGAATACAACAGTTAGTAATATGGCATTATGTAAAAATGTGGATGTGTAACCGATGTGATTCTGCAATCTGTATTTGGGGTAAAAATGGGAGTTCATAACCCACTTGAATTTAATGTATGAAATATGATATGTCAAGAGCTTTGTAATGTTTTGAACAACCAATAAAAAAACATAAAATGCTTAGCCGAAAAAAAAAGTATAAAGATGAATTAGTGTGAATATACTTTTTATACAATCATAGATATGCAAAATTGTGCTCTATATGTGTAATAAGAATTGTAATGCATTCCACTGTCATATATAAATAAAAAAATGAATCAATTAAAAAAAACAAAGTAAAAGGGAAGAGTTTTTCTGACTTTAGCAATTCTAACCTCATTTCTGGAATACCCAGTTCCTTAACAGGGCAGGTCAGCAGCCACCAGATTATATAAAAATGTATACTATAGAGTGGCATTCACAAATGCATTCTGTAACTTTTTTACCCCAGCACATGATTGAGAAATGGTGTGACCAGTTTGCAAAACTGGGCTCTCAAAAAGAGCACAAAGGCAGCCAGACAAAGGGAAAAAAAATAGTTCCGTAACAGTTTTCTTAGTCAATTCCACATAGTTCTGGTGTTCCTAAAGCCAACTCACAGCAAGAGAGATGGAAAGATATGCTCCTAAAGGCGGCTGAAGGACTTAGAGCTGTACAGCTCCATGGTGAAGCTATTAGCCTTGTCAAGACTCAGAGAAACACTGTAGCTCTCCATTCAGGCTATTTGGAAGCAGATTCAAACTTTATATGAAATCCCACCGGAGAGGAGAATGGGGAAAGAAGGGTTCCTCTGGTCCTGTTCCTTGGGGATGAGCCTTATCATCCAGCTCTGTAATTATGAAAAATGTGCACAGTCCAGATGCGGTGCCTGAAGTAGTGTGTAATGATGGGTACAGACATTAACCAAAGTTATTTTGCTGTAATAAGAATTGGATGTCTACAAGAACAGAAACTGGGCTAACAACAATATACAGAAAGTATTATGACCCCTTTGTGGAAGGTATCTGAGACAGGAAGCATAAGGATAATTGTTGCAAATACTGGGGCAATTAAACAATTGTTTTGAGACTACTTGGCAAAACATAAATACTAAAGATTTTATCACCTAATATCTGATAAGCATTTCCTTATTAAATCATGAGATTTGTCCTGTCCTGGAATTTTAGGGATACACGAAGAGGGCTAGGGAAGCAGGTACAGACACCCGTTAACAAGTCTGTGAGGTCAGTGTTCTGAGAAAACCAGGATATCATAAATAAAGAATCAGAGCCCGAGAGCAAAGGGAATGGTACCAAAAATCTCTTCACATTGCATGGAGTGTTTAATAAGCAGACCAGAAAAAGGCCAATAATCAAAGAATTAAGAAGAAAAACTTGTGTGGAAGTGAAGTAAAGCATATAAAACCTTTCCTTGAATTTGAGCTAGTGTGCTCTAAGCAATTTCTTGTAGGTGAATAGCTAAAATGAAGGGAGATAGATGTACATCAATTTTTAGTACTATCCTTTCCAACTGACTGTCAAGGCCTGAGAGTTTATTCCTAGGTGAAATGCAATATATAAAATAAACTAATGGGGTCTTAGGCATCTAAAAACCATTAGTTTTTTTGGGGGGCAAGAATATAGAAAAAAGTAAATTATAATGATTAGAGCAAACAGGGCCATGTCCCCAACAGATAGGTAACAACCTATAGTTAATACTAAAATGTCTTAGAGAAAACATTATATTTTTATCCTATAACCCAAAATACAATCTTTTCTGTAGCATCTTATATCTTCACAGGATTACTGTAGGAACCAGTCCAGTGATGTTGTTAGAGTGGAGAAAACTTGAGTGATACAAGAGCCGTGAAGGCCATGTATATTGGTTATTTTTTTTTTTTTGGTTGTTGATTCGGTTTTCCAAGTAGTGTCGAATTGCTTTTCAAAGCCTCCAAAAAACAGAACCTGGAGGAGAAAGATGAAAATTATTTTAGTCAGCTTTTTTTTTTCTTGCTGTGACAAAAACAATTATAAAGGAGGAAAAATTTATTTGGGGGCTCATGGTTTCAGATGTCCTAGTCCAAAGATGACTAACTCCCTTGCTGTGGGCCCAAGATGAGGCAGGGTATCATAGCGGAAGGACAGGGAAGAGGGAAGAAGCTCAGAACATGATAATAAGGAAGGGGAGAGAGGGAAAGGGAGAGGGTGAGAGAGAGACAGACACAGACTGATAAAGTCGGCTCTTCAGGAACAAAATATATACCCCAATGGGACACCCCAGTGACTCACTTCTGTCAGCCATGACCTTCCTGTCTACCGTTACCACCCAGTTAATTTCTATCAGTGGATTAATGGACCGACTAGGCCAAACCTTTCGTCACCCAGTCACTGCACCTCTAAACCCTCTTGCATTGTCTCATACATGAGCTTTTAAGGGACATCCCATATCTAAACCATAACAGAAGTGTTTGCTCATTTTAGTGCCCTTTCCAAAGACACCTGTGTACTAGGAACACACCCCAGATATGTAACTTTTACTATTAAGAAAGTGACCTCCTGATAGCATTCACTAGCTTCCCGCTGGGAAAAAGACTACAACAGTCTTTTCTCAGTTACACAAATACTGTTACCTATCCATGAGCAAAGTATGACATCTATTGGCTGAAGTGCTTCTCTTTAGCCATGCCTCTCACATTCAACTCAGCAAGGGAAAATATTACTTATAAATAATACTTTCCATAGTGTTTTTAGATTGGCAGGTTATGAGAAGCCACAGAATAGAATACTCAACTAAATGGCTGCCTATTTTCTCAGATGGTCTTTGGCTTTGGACTTTCTTACTTTCTGATTTTTTTTTCCCTATAGTTTTGTCCCAAAGGACTTCTGAACTGTAGATGATTTAGATCCCATTAGTTTATTGTATATGCATGGACCTTTTTCCTCTGTCTGTTCTTAAAGCTTATGCCAGTATATCTCTTCACCTAGGAATAAATTATTAGGGTTTTCTAACTGGTATGGATGAATAGCACCAAAAATTAATGTGCATCGTCCTTCATTTTAACTACTAATTTATAAGAAATAAAACAGGACCCATGTGATCACTTTTAGCCCACTATCAAGTAGACCTTTCTTCTACAAACTAGCTTATTCTAATTTTTTAAAAATCAATTTCCAGGAAACTGTCATATCAGATGTTCTTCCTTCATCCCAAAGTTGCGAGATAAATTTATAAGTTATGAAACAGTATTCTCTTAAGACAGAAGTTATCTTATTTATTTATTTTAAAGTATTATTTTTTAGTTTTTTAGGTGGACACGATATCTTTATTTCATTTTTATGTGGTGCTGAGAATCGAACCCAGTGCCTCACACATGCTAGGCGAGCACACTATTACTTGAGCCACACCCCAGCCCAAGACAGAAGTTATTTTAATGTTGGCTATGGGTGCTACCTGTCTCTGGGAGACATGACCCTGTTTGCTTTAATCATTATAATTAACTTTTAGACTTTTTACCAAAATGTCTTCATGAACTGGCCATCTCAGTTGTGAAGTAGATTCATCTTAGAGCCAGCCACTTTTCCATATTATGTCACAGAATTGTCCATATGCATCTTTTGTGCTATAATGTATAAAGTCATTGGGGACACCCTTTACCTTTAGGGCATACTACTGTCAGAACTGCATGCTGTGAATGAAGCTGTTATGCCTTGGAGTGTCTTTCTGAAAGAAATTATTCTCTACCTTCCGAAAATAAGAATTCTAACCGTTTTTTTCTTTCATCTTGCCATGTAGAAAAATAATCTACCAAATTTGAACCATATGAAATTATTGCTAATCTTCTTTACGAAGTATTCCCATACTCTGTCTTCTCTTAGATACACTTATGAAGCTTTATGTGAATAGTTTGATGATATTGCTCTAAAGTACTATATGGTATGATTTAAAGACAGACTACAGGTAATTTTATTTCAGCAGTCAATAATATATTAATCTGATGCATTAAAATCCTTCGAGTTTGTATGATATAGATTGTAATGAATGCTATGTAATAAATGTGTATTTTCTTACTTGCAGAAACTGCTGCTAACTTTTAAAGTTGCTTGGTTTTCAAGGACTGATAATAGGTATAAACTTCATGCCGTCTGTTACATAAAATACCATTCTGCAGGATAAGAGTCCCACCACAAGAGCGATATTTACTGTGGTGAGTTGTTTTGGCCAATTTGTCTTGCATTGGGAATTTCATAGAGTATAGTTTATGTCAAATTGTAGGTTTCAGCATTTAGTCAAAAGTCACAGTCTTTCTAGAAAAAAGGTAGGGTTTGTTCTATAATACTTTTTTGCTGTGTGTTTTAATAGGTTATTTTGTTCCCTTATGCTTAAAGTCATTTTCCTTTATTTGTTTTATTAATTTTAAAATTTGTTTTAATTAGTTATACATGACAGTAGAATGCATTTATGCACTTTGACATATCAAACATAGATGGGATATAATTTATCATTTTTCTGAGTGTATATGTTCCAGAATCATATTGGTCATGTAGTCACATATATACATAAAGTAATAATATCTGTTTCATTCTATTGTCTTTCCCACATCCTCTTCCCTTCCCTTCCTCCACTTCCCTCTACCTAATCTAAGGTAATGCTATTCTTCTCTAGTGCTCCCCGCCTTATTATGAATTAGCATATTAAAGAAAACATTTGGCCTTTGGTTTTTTGGCTTATTTTGCTTAGGATGATATTCTCCAACTCCATCCATTAACTGGCAAATGCCATAATTTCACTCTTCTTTAAAGCTGAGTAATAGTCCACTGAGTATATATACCACATTTTCTTTATCCATTCATCTATTGAAGGACACCTAGGTTGGTTTTATAGTTTAGCTATTGTGAATTGAGCTGCTGTAAACATTAACATGGCTGCATTACTGTAGTACACTGATTTTAAGTTCTTTGGGTATAAACTGAGGTGTTCTATAATTCTTTAAAGTCTTTTTAAAAAAAGAATTATCTTTTAGTCAGTGTTTTTCATTGAATTCCTAGAATAATATATAGTGTATGCTCTTAATAGCAAAAAAGTTGTGAGTTCAATTTAACTGTATGAGGTTTTCTCATGATTTGAGTTTCAATAATTCTCATCATAGTACCCAGGGTCTTGATAAGTTGATCAGGGCCTTGCTAAGTTCTGAGGCTGGCTTTGAACTCACGATCTTACTGACAGCCTCCCGAGTCACTGGGATTGCAGGTGAAAAGAGCTCATTTTGATGCAAAGAAAAATTCACCCAGGTGAGGGGCTCTGTTCACCTGGGAACTCCAGGACAACCATTGTTTCAGCATTTTTAAGGGCATGTGTCTATTTTACAAAACCAATTCCATTTCCTTACAACACCTAGGGCATCTTTTTTAAAAATCAACTCTTTTTAGTTATATGTGACAGTAGAATTCATTATGATATAATTATACAAGCATGGAATATATCTTATTCTAGTTAGGACCCCATTCTTATGGATGTACATGATGGTGCGATTCACTATAAAATTCTTTCAGATTCATTTCACTGTCTTTTCTTTTCCTATTATCCTCCCTTCCATTTATCCCACTTTGTCTATTCTAATAAATATCTATTCTTCTCCTCTTGCCCCTTATTGTGGGTTAGCTTCCATATATCAGTGAAAATATTTGACCTTTGGTTTTGGGGGACTGTCTTATTCACTTAGTGTGATAGTCTCTAGATCCATCCATTTATTTGCAAATATCATAAAGTCATTCTTCTTTATGGCTGAGTAATACTCCATTGGGCACATGTATCTTATTTTTTTTATCCACTCATCTGTTGAAGGGCATCTAATTGGTTCCATAGATTAACTATTGTGAATTGAGCTGCCATAAACATTGATGTGGTTGCATCACTATAATATGCTGATTTTAAATCTTTTGGATATAAACTGAGGAGTGAGATAACTGGGTCAAATTGTGGTTACATTCCAAGTTTTATGAGGAATCTCCATACTGATTTCTAGAGTGGTCACACCAATTTGTAGTCCTATCAACAATGTTTAAATGTAGCTTTTACCCCACATCCTTTCCAACATTTATGGTTACTTGTATTCTTGGTAATTGCCATTCTGACTGGAGTGAGATGAACTCTCAGTGTAGTTTTAATTTTAATTTTTCTAATTGCTAGAGATGTTAAATATTTTTCACTTGTTTGTTGATCATTCATACTTATTCTTCTGGGAAGTATCTGTTTATTTCCTTTGCTCATTTATTGATTACATTATTAAATTTTTTTTGCTGTTAAGTTTCTTGAGTTATTTATATATCCTGGAAATTAACACTCTAGGTAGCAAAGATTTTTCTCCCATCTGTAGGCTCTCTTTTTACATTCTTGATTGTTTCCTTTGCTGTGAAGAAGCTTTTTAGTTTTATGGCAACCTATTTATTGATTTCTTTTTGAATTTTAGCGGTCTTGTTAAGGAGGAAATCTATAAGAAAGTATGAAGTTAAATAGTTACTTTAAATGAAACATGGCTATAAATTATGTTTCATATGTGATTTCTGATTTTAACAAGAATGCAATAAAGCCTGAGAAAATTCCGATCTTTAAAGTATACAAAGTAGACTTTGTGTTCATTTAAATAGTATCTGAAAGTTGGTGAGGGAGACAAGATGGGAGATTAGCAGGAAGTGGCTTCTCTCACAGCTCTGATACAGTTTCAAGCAGTGTGAAAACTGCTTCTCTGTGTGGACATTTATACATTTACATATACATATTTGTTTACTGCTTTCTCATTTATAGCATTTATTGAAGGTAATTATTTTTTCTTACTCTGTTTTATGAGCGTGAGGATTTTTGATTAGTAAATTTTGAATTTTTGATTTTGTATTGTCTGTATTACAACTCTCTTTCCCTTTGTTTCTAATTGTCTCTTTTCTCTTGTTAAAAGCCAAACTCTATTGTTCTCTATTTTACTATTTCTTTAATTCTTTTACTTCTGTTTTCTCCTCATCCTTCATAAACAAGACATCCTAAATCTCCTGTTCATCTGTCTTATTTACCTCTTAAAACTATAATCCTTTTTCTACCCCACATCTCTTCTTCTTTCCTCATAAAGAATTCTATGCTTAACTTATTCTAAGACTAATTAGTTTCTAAAATGTCAGACCCCACCGCTAATGCTATAGTAACAAATAATACAGTGGAAGTTATCAATAACACCCATTGTTTGATTTTATGACAGATAAAATTCATAATTACTGACTGTATTATTGGTAGAAATTGATGAGTCTACCGTTTCTGTTTACTGTGTCAACTTTGTAATTGTCAAAATAGGAATGGACTATTTAATTTAGTGATATATATTGTATGCATAGTTGGTTGCAATTATTTGCCTGTCCTCTAATCTGTGAAGCATTGAAAAACTATCCAATCATTAAAAAGCTCCTAGAATGGAATTTCTACTGCTTCATATCCATTTGAATAGATGGGTAGACATATAAGCAACATGAAATAACAAGGGGACAGACCATCCTAAACAAACCAGAATGACTCAATAGCAGAATCCACCAAGACTGCAGAGGAAAAAATGTCAGAGAAGCAATTTAGAAAGTTTACAGTTAAACTGATCCAAAAGATAAAAGATTATATAAGGAGTTAAATCAGAGACAAGATACAAGAAGTGAAAAAGCACTTCAATAAGAAAATAAAAATTCTAAATACGAATCAGTTGGAAATTCTTGAAGTGAAGGAACCAATAAACCAAATTAAAAATTCATTGAAAAGCATCACCAATAGACTAGACCATTTGGAAGACAGATTTTCAAGCAATGAAGACACAAAACATAATCCTGAATGTAAAATTGATCATGGAGAAAAGATATTAAAAAATCATGAACAGAATTTTCAAGAAATATGGAATAATATAAAAAAACCAAATAGAAGATTAACAGAGTTCGATGAAGGCTCTGAAGTATAAACCAAAGGAATACACAATCTTTTCAGTGAAATAATAACAGAAAAATTTTCAAATCTTAAGAATGAAGTGGAAAATCAAATACAAAAAGCATACAGGATTCCAAATATACAAAATTACAACAGACACACTCCTAAGCACATTATTATGAAAATGCCTAACATACAGAATAAGGATATAATTTTTAAAGTGACTAGAAAAAAATGACTAATCACATTGAGAGGTACAACATTCCAGATCTCAGTTTATTTTTCAACCCAGACCCCCAAATCTAGGAGGTCTTGGATTAATATATACCAAACTCTCTGAAATAAAATTTATACCAACCAAGAATAGCATATTCAGTACAATTAAGCTTCAGATTTGAAGATGAGGCATAAACCTTCCACAATAAACAAGTTAAAAGAATTCCTAACAAGAAGGCCAGCATTACAACACATGATCAATAAAATAGTTCATGAAGAAGAAATGGAGAATACAAATGAAAACCAGCAGAAGGTGAAAATACACTAGAAGAATAGTATATTAAAGGAGAATGTAATTCAACTTAAAAACTAGAAATAAACAAAAATGGCAGGAAATAAAATCATCTCTCAATAATAACACTGAATGTTCATGGACTCAACTCTTCAATCAAAAGACATAGGCTGGCAAATTGGATTAAAAATAAGACCTAACAATATGCTGTCTCCAAGATTCTCACCTCATAGACAAAGACATACACAGACCATAGGTGACAGGATGGGAGAAAACGTATCATTCATAAACAAGCAGGGGTTTTAATTTTCATATCTGATACAGTGGACTTTGAGGCAAAGTTAATCAGAAGAGATAAAAAGGACATTTCATACTGCTTAAAGGAGTCATAAAAAACCAAGAAATTACAGATGTAAATATCTATGCCCCAAACAATGTAACATCTATGTACATCAAACAAACCCTTCTCAATATCAAGAATCAAATAGACCACAATGCAATAATATTAGGTGATGTTAACATGCCTCTCACATCACTAGACAGATCATGCAAACAAAGAAGCTACAGAACTACAAAAATACAATTAATAATTTTGACTTAATGAACATATATAATATTTAATTCACCAGTGATCAAATACACTTTATCCTCAGCTGCACATGGAACATTTTCAAAATAGACCATATTTTAGGACACAAAGCAACTCTTAGCAAATACAATAAAAAATAGAGATAATACCCTTCATTATATCAAATCTTAGTGGAATAAAATTAGAAATCAATGATAAGATAAAAAATAGAAATTACTCAAACACGTAGAGACTAAATAATTTATTACTGAACGATTAACGGATAGCAGAAGTCAGGGATGAAATAAAAAATACTTACAGGTAAATGAGAATAATGATAAAACATGAAAATCTCTGTGGCACTATGAAGATGGTTCTAAGAGGAACATTCATAGAATTGAGATTATAGATTAACAAAACAGAAAGATACCAAATAAATAATCTAATATTAAATCTCAAGGCCCTAGGAAAAGAAGAACAAATCAACACCAAATCAGTAGATGACAGGAAATAATTAAAATCAGAGCCAAAATTAATGAAATTGAGATTTAAAAAATGTAAAAATCCAATGAGTCAAAAAGCTGATTCTTAAAAAAAATCATCAAGATTGATAAGCCTTAAGCCAAGCTGAGAGGAAGAGAAAAAGGCGAATTATTAAAATCTGTGATGAAAATGGAAATATCCTAATTCCAGCCAGAATGGAAGCTATTATGAAGACAAACAACAACAAGTGTTGGCAAGGATGTGGGGAAAAATACAGTCATACATTGTTGGTGGACTGCAAATTGGTGCAGCCAATTTAGAAAGCAGTATGGAGATTCCTTGGAAAACTGGGTATGGAACCATCATTTGACCCAGCTATTCCTCTCCTCAGACTATACCCAAAGGACTTAAAAATAGCATACTACAGGGACACAGCCATATCAATGTTTATAGCAGGATGAATGGATAAAAAATATGGCATATGTACACAATGGAATTTTACTCATCTTTAAAAAAGAACAAAATCATGGCATTTGCAGGTAAATGGATGGCGGTGGAGAAGATAATGCTAAGTGAAGCCAGCCAATCCCCCCCAAAACCAAATACCGAATATTTTCTCTGATATAAGGAGGTTGACTCATAGTGGGATTGGGAGGGAGAACATTGGAGGAATAGATGAACTCTAGATAGGGCAGAGGGGTGGGAGGGAAAGGGAGGGGGCAGGGAATTAGCAAGGATGGTGGAAAGCGATGGACATCATTATACAAAGTACATGTATGAAGACTTGAATTGGGTGTTAACATACTTTATACAAAATTGTGGTATATATGTGTATTAAGAATTGTAATGCAAAAATAAAAAGAATAGGGTTACCTTAGATTAGATAGAGGGAAGTGAAAGGAGGGGAAGGCAGGGGATTTGGGGATAAGAAAGATAGTAGATTGATTTCTCACAATAGGCTCACTACTCAGGCTAGTGGTAGGGAGTGGCAGAGTCAGTGGACCCTGGGGAGCATAGCAATAATAAAAGAAGCCAAGTATATCTCTCTCAAGAAAAAAAAAGAAAGATAGTAGATTGAAAGAGTCATTATTACTTTATATGTATATGCTACTGTATGACTAATGTGATTCTATAATCTGTACAATCAGAAAAATGAGAAATTACACCCCATCTATGTATGACATATCAAAGTATATAAGTGCATTCTACTGTCATGTATAACTAATTAAGACAAATAAAAAATTAGAAAAAAGAAAATGGAAATATTATCACAGACACTACTGAAATCCAGAGGCTAATCAGAAGCTATTTAGAAAATATATACTCCAATAAGCTAGAAAATCTTGAAGACATTGATAAATTTCTAGGAACATATGACTTACCCTAACAGAACCAGGAGGATATAGAAAATTTAAACACATCAATTTCAATAAATGAGATTGAAGAAGCCGTTAAAAGCCTACCAACTAAGAAAAGTCCAGGACCAGAAGGATTTTCAGACAAATTCTACCAAATCTCTAAAGAAGAACTAATACCAATCCTCCTCAACTTAGTCCATGAAATAGAAAAGGAGGAGAACTCTTTCAAACTCTTTCTACTGTTACCCTGATACCAAAACTGAACAAAGACATATCAAGGGAAGAAAACGTCAATATCCTACATGAACATAGATACAAAAATTCTCAAAAAATGCTGCTAAATCACATACAAAAATACATTTAAAAGATAGTGCACCATGACCAAGTGCGTTGTATCCCAAGGATGCAAAATTGGTTCAACATGTGGAAATCAATAAATGTAATAATCTCATCAATATACCATAATTTTTCATATCTCTGTTTGTATATAAAGTATGTTGACACCCAATTCTTGTCTTCACACACGTACTTTGGATAATGATTGTGGTATATATGTGTAATAAGAATTGTAATGCATTCTGCTGTCATTGTTTTAATTAATAAAAATGTTGAAAACATATCCATATATACACAAGGAAAAAAATCACATCAATAGACTTAAAGATAAGAATCACATGATTATCTCAGAGATGCAGATGAAGCATTTGACAAAATACAGCATCAACTTATAATTAAGCACTAGGAAATATATAGATAAAAAGATCATACCTCAAATTGTTAAAGCTATATATGAAAAACCAAGGCTGACATAATTCTAAATGGAGAAAAACTAAAAGCATTCCTTTTAAAAACAGGAAGAAGACAGTGATGTTCATTTTCACCACTTCTATTCAACATAATCCTCAAATCTCTAGCCACAGCTATTAGGCAAAAGAATGAAATAAAAAGACTACAAATAGGGAAAAAAATAGCTCAAACTATCTGTATTTGCCAATGACATGATTCTGTATTTAGAAGATCCCACAACTCCACCAGAAAATTTCTAGAACTCATAAATGAAATCAGTAAATTAGCAGGATACAAAAACTCACAAATCAATTGCACTTCTATACTCCAATGATGAATCAGCTAAAAGAGAAATTAAGAAAGCCGGGGCTGGGGATGTGGCTCAAGCGGTAGCACGCTTGCCTGGCATGCGTGCGGCCCGGGTTCAATCCTCAGCACCACATACCAACAAAGATGTTGTGTCCACCGAGAACTAAAAAATAAATATTAAAAATTCTCTCTCTCTCTCACTCTCTCTTTAAAAACAAAAAGAAAGCCATTCATTCACAATAGCCTCAAAAAAAAAACCCTACTTTGGAATTAATCTAACAAAAGAGATGAAAGGCTTCTACAATGAAAATTACAGAATGGTAAATAAAGAAATTGAAGAATTCCTTAGAAGGTAGATAGGCAGAATTAATATTGTCAAAATGGTGATACTAAGAAAAGTGCTATACAGAGTCAATGCAAAATCCCATCAAAATTCCAATGACAATCTTCATGGAAATAGAAAAAGCAGTCATAACATTTATTTGAAAAAATAAGAGGCCCAGAGTAACCAAAGCAATCCTTAGTGAGAAAAGTGAAGCAAGAGGTATAACAATACCAGACCTAAAATTATACTGTAGGGTTACAGTAACTAAAACAGTATGGCATTGGCACCAAAAAGACAAGAAGATCAATGAAACAGAATAGAAGACACAGAGACAAACCCACAAAAATACATACTAGACAAAGGTATTAATAACATACATTGGAGAAAAGGTAGTCTTTTCAACAAACAGGTGCTGGGAAAACTGGAAATTCATATGTAGTAGAATGAAATTTAACCCCTATCTCTTATCCTGCAGAAATCTCAGTTAAAGGAGGATCAAGGACCTAGGTAGTACCAGACACCCTGCATAACTAGAAAAAAAAGTAGGTCCAACACTCCAGCATATCAGCTCAGGAACTGATTTCCTTCATAAGAAGTCTAAAGCACAAGAAGTCAAATCAATGATTAATAAATGGACTGGCATCAAACTAAAAAGCTTCTTCATAGCAAAAAAAAAAAAAGATTGTGAAGAGAGAGCCTACAGAATGAGAGAAAATCTTGGTAACTTGCACCTCAGATAGAGCATTAATTTCCAGTATATATAAAGAACTCAAAAACTTAACAAACAAACAAATATACAAAACCCAAATAACCCAATCAAGTGGGGCAAAGGAAATGAACAGACACTTTTTCCAGAGGAGAAATATGAATGACCTGAAAATATATGAAAAAATGTTCAACATCTCTAGCAATTAGAGAAATGCTAATTAAAACTTTACTGAGATTTTATCTCACTTCAGTCAGAAGAGCAATTATCAGGAATAAAAGTAACAGTAAATATTGGAGAGAATGTGGGAAAAAAGCTACACTCATACTTTGCTGATTGGAATGTAAATTGGTGCAACCACTCTGGAAAGTAGTATGGAGATTCTTCAAAAAACTTGAAATGGAACCATCATTTGACCCAGTCATCCCACTCCTTGTTATATACCCAAAGGATTTAAAAATCAGCATACTGTAGTGATGCAGCTGCATAAATACTAATAGTAGCTCAATTTATAATAGCTAAACTATGGAACCAACCTAGATGCCCTCTGATAGATATAAACATTGAAATGTGATATATATACACAATGGAGTATTACTCAACTCTAAAGAAGAATGACTTTATGGTATTTGCCAGCAAATGGATGGATCTGGAGACTATAATACTAAGTGAAGAAAGGCAGTCCTAAAAAAACAAAGGTTGAATTTTATTCTCTGATATGTGGAAGCTAACCCATCATAGTGGGGTTGTGAGGGGGAAGAATAGAGTGCAGTAGATTAGATAATAGGAAATGGAGGGAATGGATGAGGGATAGGCAAAGGAAAGACAGTGGAATGTATTCAAAATAATTCTCTCTGTTTTTAATATATGAGTAGATGTCAATGGGTGGGACCTGCGGTCCCTCTCTGATTGTCTTCCTTCAATCATTCTTGGTAGTTTGAGGCTTTTGTCTCTTCAGTTCTTTGTATTGGAGTAATGTTGGGGCTAATACTGGGTTAGATTATGTGTAGAGTGAGATTCTCTGTTGCTTGGTTGAGATGTGCATATTTCTAAGCTTCAGGATCTCTATTCTTTGATCTTGAAATTTCTCAATCTTTTTCTGGCCCCTCTTAGAGGGAATGGGATCCAGAAGTAGTTCTAATATCAGCAACAGATGTGCAACTCTAAGATAGATGTCTGGTGTCTATTTTGATATATGTAACACTAATTGCCACCTATATAGAAATGGTGGGGTCAGTATTTAATAAAGTACCAACAATAAAAACTCGTGATTTTGACAGCAGGTATCTACTATGTCATCCATTATATCAATAGTCACTAGAACTTGAAAGAGGTAGAAAATAGTCTAATGGTTAATTTGATTTTTCTCTCTTCTATATTTTGTATTAATGTGTAGCTGAAGATTGAGTGTTATTAATTTGTTTGTAGAGAAAGGTACACTGTCTTTTGGTTGAGTTTAGTTCAGCAGCAGAGTCTCTACCTTGAAAACTTGTAGTATCTCCATACATTCCCAGCACCTTACAGAAAAGGGAAAAATTAACAGTAGTAACAGTCAATGCAAACAATATGTAGTATTAAAATAAATATCCAGTTCCTACTATGACATTTACAACATTAATTACCACAAAAACAGGAATGGTGTGGTCAGCAATTGTGAGGGGTCAGCAATTGTAGGCAGTTAAAAAAAAGAACTAGATCTAACTTTAAAGAAAGAGCAGGTGTCAAATATGCCATCCACTGCAGTAATAACTGCATCAGCATTAATTGTGAGGACAGGAGTTATATAAACCAATTATATCTAAAAAATGGTAAAATACAATTAATTAGGAGATAAGGAAACATGCTAGAAAGGTAGAAAAGATTTTATAATTGCAAAATGTGAACAGAGAGAATGGAGAAGGGATGTTCTAGGTGATGATTATAATGAAGAAGAAGATAAAATAGGAGAAGGAAATAAAGGGTGAGAAGAAGAGAGAACAATAGAATTTGGCCCTTAGCAGAAGAAAAGACAGAAAAAGAAACAAACAACAAACTATAAAATAAAACCATAATATGCTCACCCCCCCAAAAGACAAGGCAAGGAAAAAGAACTATGTTAAAAAATTCTAAAAATGAGAAAAATAGAAACAAATATGTATATGCATCATGTTCCTGAATCAATAGCATAGCAATTATTCAGAGAGGGGGAGGGGAGGGAGGGAGAATTCTTAAAGAAAAATGAAAAATCACCCCCACTGAGGTGGTCAAAATAATTTACCAGAATGGATGGTCACTGACCACACCCAACAGTCTTTCTTTCTGTTTCTTCTCGAGCTATTTACTAGAGAGCAAATGCTGGGGGTTGTTAACCCCTTCCTGTTTTGGTGTTGCTCTCTGAGTTGCCTGTTGGAGTGGCCTATAAATGAAGTTGTTTGAAATAAGTCTCAGCTTCTCTTCTTGCCAGTATAATGTGGGATATATTAGGAAGTACTGTTAGTTGGAGTTTTGTTCATACAGAGAAAAATCAATAAATTCTCAGGATAAAGTAGAAGTATAGGAAATAGTAAAAAGAAAAGATGCAATAAGTAGATCCAATGAATGTGATACTTCTGATAACAATGACAAATAAGCATCCCCCACTAAAATTAAAAAACAAAACAGCCCATACAGACAAAAAACAAGAAAATAAAGAACAAAGCAGAACAAAAAATAAGTTAAAAATATAAACAGAAAAAATAAACCTAAAACAAAAACCTAAACAACAAATCAGGAAAAAACCCTCCATAGAACCAAAAAGGCATAGCACAAATACACTAAAACAAAACAAAAACCAGGGAGAAGGGGAAAGAGAATAGACTGGAGAGAAAATAGGAAGGAGAGAGAAACAAGGAAAAGATTATAATAAAAATGAGGAACAATAGCAAAACCATCTCTAATTAACACATTATAACATTACAGATGAAAAGTAATTAATAATGGATTAAAAAATAATTTTCAACGCTGTGAGGGAATATGTTTATACACAAAGTTATAAATATGAAATAAGAAAGGCTAATGTTAATAAGTCACATGTTTCTGAGATGGAGTGAGATCTTAGTGAGACTCCACAGTCAGAATTACACCTGATATTCGGAGGTATAGTAGATATTCAAGCCTCCACAGCATAATCTCTGAGTGTCTCTGCATGTTGCCACAACAATTGTAATGTCCCTCTCAGAAATATGTTTATTATTTGATCTTTATAAATCATATTTCTACTTCAAATGCTTCACTACAATCAAGATTTTTTTTTTGTCTTCTATGTCAATCTCCACCTGCCTGTTTGTGGCATGATATTATGTGACTTCAGAGTGTCTTCAGCCTTGTTGCCTGCACTTTCCCAGGCTGGAGGCCTGCATTGGCTCTCTCTCATCCAGCTAGGAGGTCCATGGAACAGGGTAGAGGAGAGTGTGGCTGCGGAGTCACTAATAAGACCTCCGGAGACCAAGTTGGAAGCAGGTCTGATTTTATTGCACAATTACCATGTATACATACTTGGGTGGTAGCTAAGCAGATTATAGGCAGCCACCAATACAATTTCTTGTCAACTGTCCTTGTAACAACCCATCGAGGATCTGGCCATGGAGCAAGCGCAGGGACTGCAACAATTGGCCTCATGCCCAGGGCTGTGCCTACGGGGTAAGCGGTTTGCTGCTCATGTGCCTAGCATGAGGGGAATGGTTTGCCACTCAGATGCCCTTAACATATGCCATGTATGCAGTATTCCATGCATTTGTCTCCACGCAGGACTGGCTTTTTATTCTGAGTAGAATATCTCGTCTCAGTAGCTAACTGCAAATAACATCCTCCTCCCTTCTTGGGAGTGGTTCTGCTGAGACTGAGAGACTTACATCATTACATCTCCTTAGCTGCTGTGGGTGCCCCACCCTTCTCCTGAAGAGGGGGTCAGGGGTTGAGGTTAGGTATTCCCAAAGACATTAAGGGGTAAATCCCAGTGGGCACTAAGGGCTTGCCTGTGCCCCCAGTGCTAACAACAGTTATCTTCCAGTCATCCTTATTCCTATTCCTACTTAAACAACATGGCACCAAAAGCCCCATGCAGCTACAGTATAGTACTTTACACTTCTTTGGGGCTTCAGTATAAATCTGAGAATCTCCAGAGCTTTATTTCCACTTTCACTTTGGTGGTTGTCTTGGTGTGGGCATAACTTTTAATCTCTGCTCTTGCAGCAGGTGTCCTGTGATAGGTGGTTATGAAAGTCCTGCACTGTGAATTGCTGTGAGTGCAGTGGTTGGCATGTATCCATGCCATCTAATGAATAGGAGTTGTCTCTCCACCCTTCTCCTGCATAACCAATATGACTGTGAAGATTCCATGAGAAATTCCCCTGCTCATGCTCTGGACACTAAACTGTGGCAGACTGTGGCTAGTGTGCATGGGACCATGTGGCACTCAACCACACATTTCTAGAGTTCTGCCTTGAGCACATCAGTGAGTTTCAGTCCAGAGCTCCCAGAAGGATTATTCCACAAACTTATCCCAGATTGATTGTTAGAATGGGAACCTGCTTTTCATGTGACTGAGAAAGAAAAAAAAATGAGTCAAAGAAAAAAGAAAAAGAGGAGGGAGACTCAACATGGTGGCAGGCGGGGAGGCAGTGCTTTCAGTACCTCCTCAGCCACGCAGACAGAGAGACACATCAGAACGTTTGGATTCTACCTGCTGAGAAACTCCCAGCAAAATTCCGCTGAAGTGAGACCTAGGTGGGGAATTTGGGATTATTGGAGGTGACAACTTGATCTGGATGGGTGAATCTTGGCCACCCTGCGTGGAGGTCCAGGCCACCGCCACCTGGCAACTGGCACAGAAGGAGGCGTTTCAGCACTGCCGGATACTGTGTGCTGCGTAGAGACCCTTTGAAGTGGTTGCTAACCAAGCCTTCATGAAACAGTGGACCAGAACTGAAACCGAGTCTGGGACAGACCAGAGAGAGGCCAGACCCACCCCTCCCATTGGACACTCTGGCAAGGAGTCTGGGGCCCGCCATAGCAGGGAGCTGACATCACCAGAGTTCGGAGGATGGGATCCCTTCCCAGCGAAATCGCTTTAACAGGTGTGTGACTCCTATCCCCACCAGATGCATACAGCTGGGAAACCTCAAAAATCTTGCCCCAGAGCTCCGTGGGCATGACTGTAGGGGCCAAGGGAAGCAGAGGGGACTCCCGATCTTCAACTCCCCCTACCACCAGCCGCAACACCCAATGCCTTAGCCACCAGTTCCCGGGCGTGTCCACCGAAGGGGTCCAGACAAATTAAACTGACGGTTTCCAGATCAGCAGCTCCACAACCTTGGGGTCTGGATGAATGACAAACAGAGAGAGTGCAGAGTCATTTGGGAAATAGGGGACTCAGGGGGGCTCCAAGTGTAACTAGATCTGTGAAGATCACCTCTGGTGAGTGGGGCCTAGCTGGCTGGCAGGAGGAAGGGAGGGAGGGGCTGGAGAAGAGAAATGGCTCTGGACTAACAGGATTGGAGAGACACCCAGTTGGGGAAGAGGAGCCGGCTTACAGGGATTGCTGCTGGCACATAGAGGGCAGAAGCTCAGCTCAAAGGGCACAGCTCCACCTACTGGAAGAGAAGAAAATAGAACTCTAAGTCTTCATTTATCATTTTTTTTCTTTTCCCTTTTCAATTTTTATTGTTCTCTCCATTCAGCTTTATTCTACCTATTTTTCTCTCCCTCTTTCTCTTTAAAGACTCCTTCCTTCCCATTCCCCCAACTTTCATCCCAAGCATTACGACTTTCATTAAGTGCAATTTTCTAAATGCAAATAGGTGAATGTTCTGAGGCTGTCTATAGGGCTCCTAAGTACCTAGCTATTACCAAATACTCTGATCCATTCACCTGTTAATATCACCCTTCAGTAGAGCAATATTCCAAAGTAGCCAGGACATACTAACCTTCATACCATCATAGCACCCAACTTAAACATAAAGTCCTAAGACCAAATAACAGATCACTATATGCCTACAGAATCCACAAGCCTTTTATGAATCAAATGAATCAGCTTTAAATTACAATAAAGCCCAACATCTCTAGACATAGTCTCCCAACACAAAGGAGAGACCACAGAGATATAAAAACCAAAACAAATTTATAGGAGAAAACAGAAACACAGCAGTTAAACAAAGTTGGAAAGTAACGTGAACATCATGAAAAAACAAGGGAAAAAGGATTACAAACAATGCAGGACAACTTAATTTACAGGAGAACCTAGAGGCATAAGAAAAATGGACAGAGAAAGAACTCAAGGCATACCTGACTCAGATGGAATGGAATCTTAAAGAAGTAATTAGACAGCAAGTCCAAACAATGAAAGACTTTGAAAATGAATTTCATAAGCATATTAAAGAAGCAAAAAATGAACTCTACCAGGAGATAGAGATTTTTAAAAAAATCAAACAGTAATCCTAGAAATGCAGGAAACCATAAACTAAATCAAAAACTCAAATGAGAATATTACAAATAGACTAGATCAAATAGAAGTCAGAACATCAGATAATGAAGACAAAGTTTATCAACTCAAAAAGAGTATAGTCAATGCAGAAAGGCTTGTAAGAAACCACAGCAAAACATCCAAGAGATATGGGATGTCATAAAAAAAAACAAATTTAAGAGTCATTGGGATAGAGGAAGGTATAGAGATCCAAACCAAAGGAATGAGCAATCTGTCGAATGAAATAATTTTAGAAAACTTTCCAGACATGAAAGATGGAATGGATTGCCATTCATTGCCAAATCCTGGAAGCTTACAGGACCCCAAACATACAAAACTGTAATACACCAACACCAAGACACATTATTATGAGGATATCCAATATACAGAACAAGGAGAGAATATTAAAAGCTACAAGAGAAAGGAGGCAGATTACATTCAGGGGTAAACCAATTAGGTTAACGGCTGATTTTTCATCACAGATGTTGAAAGTGAGAAGATCCTGGAACAACATATTTCAAACGCTGAAAAATGGATTCCAACCAAGAATATTGTATCCAGAAAAATTAAGCTTCAGGTTTGACAATGAAATTAAAATATTTCACGATAAACAAAAGTTAAAAGAATTTGCAGCCAGAAAACCAGCACTGCAAAGCATTTTGAGCAAAACACTACAAGAAGAGGAAATGAAAAACAGCACCCAAAACCAACAGTGGGAGGTAACTCAGTAAAGGGGGCGAAAATAACCAAAGAGGAAAAACAAGCCAAATAAAAATACATAAATAAATAAACATGACTGGAAGTACAAGCAATATATCAATAGTAACCCTAAACGTTAATGGCTTAAACTCACCAATCAAGTGACATAGGCTAGTAACTTGGATTAAAAAAACAGACCCAACAATATGCTGCCTTCAGGAGACTCATATGATAGGAAAAGACATACAGAGGTTTAAAGTAAAAGGCTGGGAAAAATCATACCACTCACATGGTCCTCGGAAGCAAGCAGGAGTGGCTATACCCGTATCGAATAAAATCAACTTCAACCTAAGTTAATCAAAAGGGATAAAGAAGGACACTATATACTGTTAAAAAGAACCATTCACCAACAAGACATAACAATTATCAATATGTATGCACCAAATAATGGTGCTGCGACATTCATAAAACAAATTCTCCTCAAGTTCAAGAATCAAATATTCCACAACAGAATAATTATGGGTGACTTCAACACACCGCTCTTACCATTGGACAGATCCTCCAAACAAAAGTTGAATAAAGAAACTATAGAACTCAATTACATAATCAATAACCTAGACTTAACCGACATATATAGAATATATCAACCATCATCAAGTGGATATATGTTCTTCTCAGCAGCACACAGATCCTTCTCAAAGATAGACCATATATTATGTCATAGGGCAACCCTTAGTAAATATAAAGGTGTGAGGATAATACCATGCATCTTATCTGATCATAATGGAATGAAACTGGAAATCAATAATAAAAGAAGGAAGGAAAAATCCTGCATCACCTGGAAAATGAACAATATGTTACTGAATGATCAAAGGGTTACAGAAGACATAAAAGAGGAAATCAAAACATTCTTAGAGATAAATGAAAATACAGACACAACATATCAGAAGCTATGGGACACAATGAAAGCAGTTTTAAGAGGGAAATTCATTGCCTGGAGTTCATTCCTCAAAAAAAGAAAAAAACAACAAATGAATGAGCTCCCACTTCATCTCAAAACCCTAGAAAAGGAAGAGCAAAACAACAGCAAATGTAGCAGAAGGCAAGAAATAATTAAAATCAGAAACAAAAGAAACCATTGAAAAAATTGACAAAACTAAAAGTTGGTTCTTCGAAAAAATAAATAAGATTGACAGACCCTTAGCCATGCTAACAAAGAGAAGAAGAGAGAGAACTCAAATTACTAACATACGGGATGAAAAAGGCAATATCACAACAGACACTACAGAAATACAGAAGATAATTAGAAATTATTTTGAAACCCTATATTCCAATAAAATAGAAGATAGTGAAGATATCAATAAGTTTCTTAAGTCTTATGATTTACCCAGATTGAGGCAGGAAGATACACACAATTTAAACATACCAATAACAAAGGAGGAAATAGAAAAAGCCATCAAAATACTACCAACCAAAAAAAGCCCTGGACTGTATGGGTATACAGTGGAGTTTTACAAAACCTTTAAAGAAGAATTAATACCAATACTTTTCAAGTTATTTCAGGAAATAGAAAAAGAAGGAGCTTTTACAAATTCATTCTATGAGACCAACATCACCCTGATCCCGAAACCAGACAAAGATACTTCAAAGAAAAAAAACTACAGACCAATATCTCTAATGAACCTAGATGCAAAAATCCTCAATAAAATTCTGGCGAATCGGATACAAAGGCACATCAAAAAAATTGTGCACCATGATCAAGTAGGATTCATCCCTGGGATGCAAGGATGGTTCAATATACGGAAATCAATAAATGTTATTCACCATATCAATAGACTTAAAGATAAGAACCATATGATCATCTCGATAGATGCAGAAAAAGCATTCGACAAAGTACAGCATTTCTTTATGTTCAAAACATTAGAAAAACTAGGGATAACAGGAACTTACCTCGACATTGTAAAAGCTATCTATGCTAAGCCTCAGGCTAGCATCATTCTGAATGGAGAAAAATTGAAGGCATTCCCTCTAAAATCTGGAACAAGACACGGATGCCCTCTCTCACCACTTCTATTCAATATAGTTCTCGAAATACTGGCCAGAGCAATTAGACAGACGAAAGAAATTAAAGGCATAAAAATAGGAAAAGAAGAACTTAAATTATCACTATTTGTGGATGACATTATTCTATACCTAGCAGACCCAAAAGGGTCTACAAAGAAACTACTAGAGCTAATAAATGAATTCAGCAAAGTGGCAGGTTATAAAATCAACCTGCATAAATCAAAGGCATTCCTGTATATAAGTGACAAATCTTCTGAAATGGAAATGAGGACAACCACCCCATTCACAATATCCTCAAAAAAAAAATTGAGAATCAACCTAACAAAAGAGGTGAAAGATCTATACAATGAAAACTACAAAACCCTAAAGAGAGAAATAGAAGAAGATCTTAGAAGATGGAAAAATATACCCTGTTCATGGATAGGCAGAACTAACATCATCAAAATGGTGATTTTACCAAAAGTTCTCTATAGGTTTTGCAATGCCAATCAAAATCCCAATGGCATTTCTTGTAGAAATAGATAAAGAAATCATGAAATTCATATGGAAAAATAAAAGACCCAGAGTAGCAAAAGCAATTCTAAGCAGGAAGAGTGAATCAGGCGGTATAACGATACCAGACTTCAAAGTATACTACAGAGCAATAGTAACAAAAACAGCATGGTACTGGTACCAAAACAGGCAGGTGGACCAATGGTACAGAATAGAGGACACAGAGTCCAATCCACAAAATTACAACTATCTTATTTTTGACAAAGGGGCTAAAAGCATGCAATGGAGGAAGGATAGCATCTTCAACAAATGGTGCTGGGAAAACTGGAAATCCATATGCAACAAAATGAATCTGAATCCATTTCTCTCGCCATGCACAAAAGTTAACTCAGAATGGATCAAGGAGGTTGATTTCAAAACAGAGACTCGGCATCTGATAGAAGAAAATGTTGGCTCCGATCTACATACTGTGGGGGTCGGGCTCCAAATTCCTTAATAGGACACCCATAGCACAAGAGTTAAAAACAAGAATAAACGCATGGGACTCACTCAAACTAAAAGGTTTTTTTCTCAGCAAGAGAAACAATAAGAGAGGTAAAAAGGGAGCCTACATCCTGGGAACAAATTTTTACTCCTCACACTTCAGATAGATCCCTCTCAGAGGAGGACATACAGACAATCAACAAGTACATGAAAAAATGCTCACCATCTCTAACAGTCAGAGAAATGCAAATCAAAACCACCCTAAGATACCATCTCACTCCAGTAAGATTGGCAGCCATTATGAAGTCAAACAACAACAAGTGCTGGCGAGGATGTGGGGAAAAGTGTACACTTGTACATTGCTGGTGGGACTGCAAATTGGTGCAGCGAATTTGGAAAGCAGTATGGAGATTCCTGGGAAAGTTGGGAATGGATCCACCATTTGACTCAGCTATTCCCCTTCTCGGACTATTCCCTAAAGACCTTAAAAGAGCGTACTATAGGGATACTGCTACATCGATGTTCATAGCAGCACAATTCACAATAGCTAGACTGTGGAACCAACCTAGATGCCTTTCAATAGATGAATGGATAAAAAATGTGGCATTTATACACAGTGGAGTATTACTCAGCACTAAAAAATGAGAAAATCATGGCATTTGCAGGGAAATGGATGGTACTAGAGCAAATTATGCTAAGTGAGTTAGCCAATCCCTAAAAAACAAATGCCAAATGTCTTCTTTGATATAAGGAGAGCAACTAAGAACAGAGCAGGGAGGAATAGCATGAGAAGAAGATTAACATTAAGTAGGAATGAAAGGTGGGAGGGAAGGAGAGAGAAGGGAAATTGCATGAAAATGGAAGGAGATCATCATCGTTATACAAAATTACATATAAGTGGAAGTGAGGGGAAAGGGGAAAAAACAAGGGAGAGAAATGAATTACAGTAGATGGGGTAGAGAGAGAAGATGGGAGGGGAAGGAAGGGGAGGGGCGATAGTAGAGGATAGGAAAGGCAACAGAATACAACAGACACTAGTATGGAAGTATGTAAAAACATGGATGTGTAACTGATGTGATTCTGCAATCTGTATACAGGGAAAAATGGGAGTTCATAACCCACTTGAATCAAATAATGAAATATTATATGTCAAGAGCTATGTAGTGTTTTGAACAACAAATAATAAAAATTTAAAGCAAAACAAAACAAAGCAAAAAAATAGGATATAAAGTTGGAAAACAAAAAAAAATGAGTGGAAATCTCTGGTCAGCCAAGAGCATGATGGTGTTCCATGGAGCCTGGTCCCAACTCTCAAAACCTCCAGCAGGAGGTTTGATATGCTCATGAGAAGTGCAGATATGCTCATGAGACACTCTGGTTTATTGCACTGTGCTTTCATATCCTTTCTTCTCAAATTGTGTGTTTGTCTGATTTTGCAGCCTATAATTCTTTCTCTTTTTTTTTTTGCAAACAAATTTTAATATAAGATATAAAAAACCAAATATTGATTCACAGCATTTACAAAAATCATTCAAATAACATTGTGATTTTTTTTACAAAAAGAATTTCAACAAAATATATATCAAATTATAGCAATCTTGTAGACCACATATCAGATGTTAAAGCTAATCCTCCAGTTTGGAAGCATGACTTGGCATACATATATGACATCATCTTTATATGGACAAGTTAAAAGTTGCCAAAAGTTTAGCAAAGTGGGTAAGCAAGTCATCCACAATGGATTCTACTATGTACAAAAGACCAATTATTAAATTACAGACCCAGTTCAAGGTATTTTCTAAATACAAATATTAATATCTATGAGATAACTAAAGGCAATAATGAAAAGTATGTTGTAGCTAGTTAAATTTACATATAATGTTTAAGCTTCTGGGTTGTTTTTTTCCCTTTCAAGATCAGCTAGAATTTTCCACTTAGTTTTCCCCCAAATCTTTTTAACTCTACTTGCATCACATCCTGAAAACAAATGGTGTTACAGAGAACAGTTTGTAGGTGAAACATGTTATAAAGAAAACTTTGCTAGCAGTTTAACCTAGAAGTTGTGTCCAACATCCCTGGCCTGTGAACTATTGAAAGGACATTTATGCACACTTTCTGTTTTTTATTAAATTATTTATTTATTGTAATTTGTTATACAGGATGGCAGAATGTAATTCATTTCATATTACACATATTACACAAAATATTTTCACACCACTTATGTCTTCATACATGTATTAAGGGTAATGATATCTACCTCATTCCACCATCATTCCTATCCCTTTGTCTCCTCTCTTCCCCTCCCTCCCTTTTGCCCTATCTAAAATTCCTCCATTCTTCCCATGTTCACTTCCCATCACCATTATGAGTCAGTATCCTCATATCAAAGAAAACATTCAGCCTTTGTTTTTTTGGGATTTACTTACTTCACTTAGCATTATATTCTCCACTCCATCCATTTACCTGCAAATGCCATGATTTTATTCTCTTTTAATGCTGAGTAATGTTCCATTGTGTATATATACCAAAGTTTCCCTATCCATTCATCTACTGAAGGACATCTGGGTTGGTTCCTCATTTTAGCTATTGTGAATTGTGCTGCTATAAAAATTGATATGGCTGTGTCTCTGTTGCATGCTGTTTTAAAGTCCTTTGGGTGTAAACCGAGGAGGAGTGGAATAGTTGTGTCACATGGTGTTTCCATTCCAAGTTTTCCAAGGAATCGCCATACTGTTTTCCAGATTGGCTGCACCAGTTGGCAGTCTTTTTATGAACACTTTGCAATTTCTCTTCTTTTTGCAATTATAACACAGAAATATTCCCCCAGCTCTGGGTAATCAGGCTCTTTTATTCCAACAAGGAAACTAGGTTGATCTGTATTCAGGAATATCAGCAATTTAGGCATGTAGAGATTTCTACTATTGTGAAGCAAATTTTGAATGAAAAACACTTTTGTTATGGGTCTAGGCAACAGCATTATAGAATGTGACATTAGTCATCAACTATGTTAAGTATAAAAAGTCTCATCACTTAGAAATGTTGTTGATGGTGATTATGTGTTTTCAACTACAGAATCAGATCTACCGTTGGAGAGACAAAAATCAGATTTATTGAAAACAAATCAGATGGATAGCATCCCATGAAAACACTGGAAAATTTCTTGTCACCCTCTTCCTAGTTAGAAGGTCAAAGACAATGAATGTTCTCTCCTTAGGACTTTACAAATATTGTTAAAGATGGCTGAAGGGTTGTCATATATTTTAGGTATGATCAAAATTGAAAAGGCTGATAGTGACCCAATGCCATTTCAACTGTCTTTCATGGAGTTAGCAAATTCTGAAACACTCCTTAGTGTTACAACAAATGAAATTCATAAAAGTGTTGTCAACCAGTGAGGTCATCTAAACCAGATATTTCTCTTTTAAAAGAAGTTTAAATTTATTTTAAAACTGGTACATAAAATCATAGAATTAGACATATTTACAGGGCAAAAATGGCTCTCTAAGTAGTCAGACAGGGAGAGGGAGACACATGCTGATTCCCAATGAAATTCACCACACAGGCAGAAGCATTTTTTTCCTTCTTTTTTTTACCCCCCCCTCCAAGTGGGGACTTAAATCAAAAAGGAAGTTTGGAAAACAGAAAACAAGAATACCTGAGGCTTTGTTCTTTTCAAAGCCCAGGTATTTAGTAATAAGCCCAAGTTAGACAAATAGATTTTCAAGAAGTCAAGGATATTAGTGGTTCTCAAAATCACCTCAGAATCAAAGTAGAATCTACCCAGAACAGATATTTGATCAAGTGATTATTATACTATGTAAAACTGACCGGGTGATAGAGTAATGGTAAAGACTACAATAAAAAAAATCAAAATATGCTAATCAAAACCCCTAACCCTCAAAATAAAGAGCACGTGGGAGTATGAAATATGGGTTCCACATTATGTACAACCACAAAAATTGGATCCTAATTATAATAAATTATACTCCATATATGTATAATATGTCAAAATACATTCTACTGTCAAGTATATCTAAAAAGAACAAAAAAATTACTTAAAAAATCTATTAAAAATGGACAGGGGCAATCCCAGGTCTTGAATTGACCATGACTTACTAGAAACTTGTGCTTACATTCATGATTCTCTGTGAGGGAGTCCATGGAGGTAGATGACAGCTAGAAGTTAGAACTCAGCTGGGAAATACATTAGGACTGGTTACAAAATCCTAAAGCATTTCTTCATTGCCCATTGGTAAATACTAGCAAACAGAAGCTCTCTGAAAGATTCTTTACTTGAAAGAGTCCTCACTGAAAATTTAACATGAGTGAATGTGTAGTTCTTGAAAATATTTATGATACAATTTTTTTAAAGAACTCTAGATAGTAATTTGCTCTTCTCCATTGAGAAGCCACATGCCTAGAGCTTTTGTAGACTATTGTTCTGTTTTTTACCCCCTAAGTCTCTTATTATTCTAAAAATGATTACTCCTATGCTTTTGCTGAACATTGTTTATCTGGGTTGAAATGCAGCTCTGTCTCAATGTTCTGCTGCTCAATTATTGCTCCAATTCAAATGTGCAGCAGCAAATATAAATTGGCTACTACTCAATCACCATCTTTGGTATCCCCCATAAAAATTAATTTTAATTAGTGGGCTGAATATACTGTATGTGGCCTTGGTTCAATTATAACATATTATACCAATGGAAAATTTGTGTAACTTTAAACAATCTCCAAAGGGCATCTGGGATGAAGAAACAGTTCACTTCCCTCTATTCTGCTGGTCTTACTGTTATTTCCTTTTTAGTAGTGTCTTATGGATATGCATGATGGTGAGATTCACTGTGGTATATTCATATATGTACACAGGAAATTTAAGTCATATGGATTCTGCTGTTCTTCCCTTCTCCCATTCTTCTCCCTCCTCCCCACTCCCCTTCATCTATCTGGACCCACTGATCTATCTTGATGGAGTCTTCCCCTTTCCCTTTCTCTCTTTATCCACCGGACACCCATTTTGAACTAGCTTCTGCAAATCAGAGAAAACATTTGATCTTTGGCTTTCTGAATCTATTTACTAGCAAATAACATAATTTCATTCTTATTTATGGCTGAGTGATACTCCATGTTGTATATATACCACATTTTATTTATCCATTCATCTGTTGAAGGACACCTTGGTTGGTTCCATAGCTTGGCTATTGTGAATTGTGCTGCTATAAACATTAAAGTGGCTGTATCCCTATAGTATGATGATTTTAGATCTTTTGGATATATACCAAGGAGTGGGATAGTGGGGTCATATGGCAGTCCATTCCTATTTTCTTTTTGAGAAATCTCCATATTACTTTCCAGATTGGTTGCAGTAATTTGCAGTCCCCCAACAATGTACCTTTTCCCTCTACATACTTGCCAGCCCTTATTATTAGCCAAATAGATATTTTAGAAGTTCATAATTGGCTCTTGGAGCTGGTCTAACAGACTAACAAAAGAAGTATGCACTCTTTAAAGAAGACATTTTATTACAAATCTTATAAATACAGGCAACCCTCACTTTGCATGGGAAATAATGCAAATTAAAAGGGTAAATCCAGAATATGTTCAGAGATACAAGAATTTCAGTTAATTGTGTTACCATGCAGGCAAATAAATAGATGAAATAGGCACCAGAAATTATTTTTATACATTGTTTTCATAATGTAATAAAAATATAAAATAAGGCAGAAAAATGTCTCATAAATATACTATCTAAAGCATTTCCCTGACACTAGTACAATGTGTTTTACTTTAGGGAACTCTTGCAATAATTCAGAATACTCTCAACCAAAACCTGCAAATAGCCTTCTGAATAAATTCAAGTGCCTCTTTATTTCCAAGAAGGGACAAAGGAATTCTGTCTCTTGGTGTGAACAAAATCTTTAGCCATTAAGACTTTCAGGTCCATTTTGGGAACTTGTGCTCTGTTCCATCAGCTAACGATATCAGGTCCTTTTCAAATCTCTGTCTCATTGGTGTCATTTTCACCTACAAGGTAAGTTTATGTTAGTACATTCTCCATTTTCTCATTTTGTAATTGATAAGAAATGTCAAATTATTATTTCCAAAAATGAATATTATTGCCATCCAGAAAACATTATATATTTATATATATAATATTTATAATAAAATTATTTCTTTATACATATACACACATTCATGACTTTTTAAAAATTAGAATTAGCAACCTTTGGGAAACAAGGTAGTCCAACTCCTATTACATATAATTACAGTATTACTGTATTATATTACATATAATAGAAATTTTCATTTCAGTGGAATGACACTGAATATAGTTGATAGAGACAAGTTATGAAAAAATTTTGTACAAAAAGATTATTTGGTGTGGTCAGTGGAAAACAAACATGCAGCATATGTTTAGGGTTATATAATTCTATGGAGACCCCAAGCATTTGAACTATTTTTCAACTCATAAGCCGAAGATAACTGATAGTAGTATATCTAATTCTTTTTTTTAAGAGGGAGAAATAAATAAATATATATATATATATATATTAGTTTTTTTCGGCAGACACAACATCTTTGTTTGTATGTGGTGCTGAGGATCGAACCCGGGCGTCATGCATGCCAGGTGAGCGCGCTACTGCTTGAGCCACATCCCCAGCCCAGTATATCTAATTCTTGCCTATGAAATTAAATTCTGCCTGTTAGAGAGAAAACTGATGAATTTTCAACGCTGCCCTGGTAGAAAAAAGCCATATTTGTATCTATTTGCAAACTCATTTTAGCATTTCTGATCAACTATTGTAAGTTTTGGTACTTTGAAATATCCTTTGAAACATCTATGACATCTTACTGTTTTTTCATTAATTAGTGATTTAAATAAAACCTTTCATATGTTCAGTTTATATTTACCGGAGTGTTATAATTTTACTTTTAAAAAAGTTATCTTTTACAGTCTATAGGATATAATGTTTTGGGCAATGGGAAACAAAGTAAAGAATTTGATGCTCTCTGAAAGTTTTACACCAAATTATAATCAAAGTGTATGCTGTATTTTGTTACACTCTCTTTTTTTCTGGTGTCTTTAACAACTGTACAATGTTATACTGATAAAAGATGACTATCAATAGCAACATGTGGTTGAAAATATGCTCTAGAGAAAAAGAAACCAACTAAAGCATGTTCAAATATATGATGTTAAAATTAATGGGGGGAGGAGAGAGAGAGAGAGAGAGAGAGAGAGAGAGAGAGAGAGAGAGAGAGAATATTACTCTCTTGTTTGTGGACAATTCTTTCCTATTTTCTTGTAAGGTAGGAAATATTCAGGAATGTGGGCTATACTCATGCATAGCAATCTCCCTGCATCCTTTCATGACCAAACTGTACTTTGTGACTCCCTTTATTCAGTGTCAATTCTCTAGGAAGTACCTGCCACTCTGGTGTTCTCCCACAACACCCTTCAAATGCATTTAATAGCACTAATTATACTTTATTGTAGATGCAATTCTCAGTTTACTTACAAAGCTGTGATTTCCCATAGGGGAGAAAATAAGTCATTCCTCTCTGAGTTCAGTTGCTGAATGCAATATATAAACTTTAGATTGTGCCTACAGTATTAGCTAGTGGAATAATGAATTTAAGATCCTATCAGATTCAGATGTACAGAAAGTATAAAATATTCAAGTATCCCATTTAAATGACAAGAGGGAGAAAAATAACAACAATGACAGAAGGGGCTAAACCTATTTTAAAACTAGTCCACATGGATATGACTTTTCTAGTTGTCATAATTTTAATAGAAATCCTACAAGTACATATATTTTAGAAGCATTTTTTGAATGGCCTATTATAATAATTACCTTTGAATTTTATTTATTTTCTCTTCATCATTTCCTTGACACATTACACAGACCCAGTTATCAGAGATCTGATGAAAAACTTCCTGGAGTATTTTATTGAAAATCCTTAAACAGATTTTAAAGAACCTCACAAATATTTGAAATCGTTATTCTCATCAAAAATATGTGTTGGAGAATTTTGAAGAGATTTTTTGAAAAGTTAAGTCTTCTGTTCTTTGAAGTATATGGAGCTGTATGCTTACTCTCCACTGATTTGTGTACATATAACATGTGCTTTCATTTTTTTTCCTAAAAAATATCATGGAATAATTGGTCTGCACTTGGATGGAAAAAAATCAAGAACATTCTCTTTGTATACATTTTAGCAAACTAGTGCAAAATGATCTGGCAGTAAACTATCCCAAATCCTCTTTTTCCTTTAATAGGTAGTTCAAGGAAAGGCACCAAGACATCTGTGAGATTCATAATCTAGTAACTTTCAAACATTTCTGTAGGTATTTATTTGAGCATGGGAGGCAATGTTTAACATGTTTGGAAAAGAAAAGAGAGGTAAAATAAAATCTATATTATCCAAGAACATTATGTTCCAATGTCACTGGGGTACAGCTCCATCAAAGCTTTCCCTGTATTTTCCAAAGAAGGGCTTTCAGGGGTGGGGAAGCATTCTAGGTGATGTCTAGGTCCTGGGGAAATGGGGCAACATCTCCTTCCCAATGTTAAATAACATGTCCACAGTGTATTTTTCTTTCCTGGAGACCCCATTCTATTCAGAACACGGCAGTGAGGGTGTGGTAAAGCCAGATTATGACACAAACAATATATAATCAGGGGTGTTTGCTGTTTGGCTTTTATTTACAAAAAGCTTAAAGTAAACTGAATTTATTACTGGTCCTAGTGAGTTGGGTTTGACTCCCTTCCCCCTCTCTCTGTTTCTGTTGGAATGGTATTAAAATGGTAAAGCTTATGATCTTATGCCCACCTTAGTAAGCTTCAAGCAGAGAGATCTCCATTTAGTATCTGAGTACTGTACCCATTGTTGGCTATCCTCTTGCAAACTCCTGTTTACAACGTGAAGACAAGGGAAAACCTGCAATCGGTCAATTTTACTTTGCTAGAAAACCAATCAATAACATTATGTATGTGCCTTGTGGAAGGCAACATACAATGTGTTACTTATATATCATGTTTATATTACTAATATGGAAGCAATGCTGACTTATTGCTATAGTTAGCTGATTGTGTGGTCACCTCCCCGCTACCCCACCCACTTATGACTTTTGGCAGGGCAGGGGCAGACCTCACCTTCTTTGTGCACATCAATATTAAGCAAGAGTTCAGCCACAGAAGAGGCCATTATTGAACTGTGGGTCATATGATCAAAGATAAATGAGGGACTAGGGAAGGCCAACCAACAATTATTAGATACTCTGATAATTTTAGGAACTTCTTTGTAGTCATGTCACTCTATTTCCATTCTTTTTTAAAAAGAGTGGCTAATAAGAAGGAAGAGGGAGTGGTTCATATTTGTGTTCCCTTATTTTCTGATGTCTTCTAGGATGAAGGGAGCGTGGTACTTTGTTTCAGATATATCCTCACAAAAGTTAAATTTTGGAGGATACTGATATTGAGTTTTCATAATTTCAAAGAAGTTTTGGTTGCAGCACCCAAAGAAGTTTTAGTTGAAGCACCCACTTTAAAAGTCAAATTTAGAAAAAATAAAATGTTATTTAAAAATGGTGGAGTGACATTGGATTCCATTATAAATCTCAGTGCAAAACACACTTATGATTGTCTTGAAGATAAATGTCATTAAATCATAAGCCTATACTTCAAATGTAACAACTCATAACTTAACAATGAACTTTCCCACAGCTGGAATAAGAAATTATGAAATACAACCACCATTACAGCTGAGAAAGGTGTGAGAGCTGCTCTGAATTACAAGTCATGCTTGCATAGTTTAACTAAAAGTCTCCTCCCATTCAGAACCAGATTCCTGGCCTTCAGAACTCTCCAATTCATTTGAGATGAAAAACCATGGATTAAATAGAAACTTTTCTTTTGAGATCTGAGGCATTAAAGTTATGGGTCTCCAAGAGATTTTGTCCAATTCTTATTTGAAGAGGCAAACTTAAATTAAAGCCAACATGGTATAAGTGAAAAATGAAAGGAAAAACATAAGTACCACTGAAAATAGTCTTTAAAACTAGATAATTATCAATGAAAATTTAGAAAAGCTTAAAATTTGGGCAAAATTATCCCCTTTCCTGAAGACACTTTAGATTAGTTAGGAGTAAAAAGGGATAATAAAACTTTGGTTGTATGGAACCCAATTTTAATAAGCTTTTCAATCATTTGGGTCATTTATTATTTTTATTATTATAGACACATAAGATTCCTGCAATATGAAACACAAGTTAGCCCTTCTAGAAAAATTACTCTTTGTAATAGCCTCAAACCAAAGAATATTCAACAAGTGTGAACCTCTAAAGAACAGCATAGTAAACAAAATGTTCTAAATCATAGGTTTTAACTTCCTAAATTAAGAGATGGGAGAAAAATCCAATTATATGAAGGAAAGAAAAAATTTTATGTTTCATATGTTCCGTTGACAAATATATATCTGGCTAAGAATACCATAGAGTATTGTATTCTAAGATTGAAACACAGTAAAAACTAGATTAGGCTCCCTCCAAACTTCTTGAATGATTTTACTGTATAAATCTATAGCAGGATTTGTTGAAGAACAGATATGACCCATTTACCACTAAACATCTGTTGTTTTATAAAGTAATAAAATTGGTTCTAGAAGCAGTTAGGAAAGGGATATGCATGTTTTCATTAATTAGTTTTCTATGCTGCATGCCCTGGGAGGTAAGCTAGGTCCTTATATACCCTTGGCTTCAATACCTCCTAATCAAAAAATTAAACAATAAGAAAACAAATAACCCAATCAATAAATGGGTCAAGGACCTGAACAGACACTTCTCAGAGGAGGACATAAAATCAATCAACAAGTACATGAAAAAAATGCTCACCATCTCTAGCAGTCAGAGAAATGCAAATCAAAACCACCCTAAGATACCATCTCACTCCAGTAAGATTGGCAGCCATTATGAAGTCAAACGACAACAAGTGCTGGCGAGGATGTAGGGAAAAGGGTACGTTTGTACATTGCTGGTGGGACTGCAAATTGGTGTGGCAATTTGGAAAGCAGTATGGAGATTCCTGGGAAAGCTGGGAATGGAACCACCATTTGACCCAGCTATTCCCCTTCTTGGACTATTCCCTAAAGACCTTAAAAGAGCGTACTATAGGGATACTGCTACATCAATGTTCATAGCAGCACAATTCACAATAGCTAGACTGTGGAACCAACCTAGATGCCTTTCAATAGATGAATGGATAAAAAATGTGGCATTTATACACAATGGAGTATTACTCAACACTAAAAATGACAAAATCATGGCATTTGCAGGGAAATGGATGGTATTAGAGCAGATTATGCTAAGTGAAGCTAGCCAATCCCTAAAAAACAAATGCCAATGTCTTCTTTGATATAAGGAGAGCAACTAAGAACAGAGCAGGGAGGAAGAGCATGAGAAGAAAATTAACATTAAACAGGGACAAGAGGTGGGAGGGAAAGGGAGAGAGAAGGGAAATTGCATGGAAATGGATGGAGACCCTCATTGTTATACAAAATTACATATAAGAGGAAGTGAGTGGAAAGGGAAAAAAACAAGGGAGAGAAATGAATTACAGTAGATGGGGTAGAGAGAGAAGACGGGAGGGGAGGGGAGGGGGGATAGTAGAGGATAGGAAAGGCAGCAGAATACAACAGACACTAGTATGGCAGTATGTAAAAACATGGATGTGTAACTGATGTGATTCTGCAATCTGTATACAGGGAAAAATGGGAGTTCATAACCCACTTGAATCAAATGTATGAAATATGATATGTCAAGAGCTATGTAATGTTTCGAACAACTAATAATAAAAATAAAAAAATAAAAAAAATAAGAATAGGGACTTAAAAATAAATAAATAAATGTATTGTGTCCAAGAACAACTAAAATAATAATAATAAAAAAAGTGCCTAGTGGATAGTAGTGTGCTTCACGCCATGACACCTGGGCCTTCAGCCATCTTTGCAGGAAATCCCTATGAGGACTCAGTCCCTGCTGTCACCAGCACCGCGGCCCCCACCTCTTCCACCACCACGTCTTCAGCCACTACTGGCCGGGTAGATGCTGAAAAAAAATTCTTTCCTGAAAAGTCCTTGGTACTGTCAAATGGTTCAATGTCACAAATGGATATGGATTTATAAATCGAAATGACACCAAAGAAGATGTATTTGTCCATCAGACTGCAATCAAGAAGAATAACCCACGGAAATACTTGCATAGTGTAGGAGATGGAGAAACTGTAGAGTTTGATGTGGTTGAAGGAGAAATGGGCTACGAAGCATCCATGTGACTGGCCCATGGAAGGGAGTTGTTATGCTCCTTATCTGCACCTTTACAGATGAGGCTACTATGGCCAATGCCTTGGACCTCTCCTCCCTTCTGGGGAGGAGGAGGAAGAGGAAGTAAGAGGCAGCAGTGAAGGATTTGACCTTCTTTCCAGGATGCGCAGTTCTCTGCAGCCAGGAGTCAGCTGCGGCGCCCCGAGTACTGCCATCAGTACGGGAGACCCCGGTGGTTCCTGACTTACCATATGGGACAGAATTTTGACTGTCGCTCGTGGATCTTTCCTCATCCCCAAAGAATGCAGACTGGTGAGATTGGAGGGATGAAGAATGGAGTCCTCTAGGGAACACAGCTTCAGGGACCAGCTCATAGAAATCCAAGTTTTCGCTCAAGGTACCTTAGGGGACCTTCTTGCCCACCACTTGTGCCAGCTGTTGGAGAGGGCGAAGATGAAAACCAGCAAGCATCCAATGCTCCAAACCAACTACCTGCTCGCTGTGGATACCGGTGTCCCTATAACTATAGGCATTGCCCTCCAAATGCTCCTTCACAGGATGGGAAAGAGACCAAGGCAAGTGAGACACCAAATGAGAGCCTTGTTCTGGCCACTGAGCAGAGTAGCGTTGACTGACATCCGGCTCCCCAGGCACCTTTACTACCAGCAGGGTGACCTAAAGAATTAATGACCATTCAAAAGTAAAACAAAAGGCACACCCACAACTTTACCAACACCAAAGAAACATCTAAGCAATAAAAGAGTAATCAAGATTTGGATATCAGAATATATACTGTAATTCTTCAAGAAACAATTGCAAAATGAAAATGTCAGAATATTTTCTCAGCATTTTCAGCAAGCTGCAATTCTGGAAATGCCTGCACAGAATACTAGAGAGCAACCTCCTCAGTTTCAGCAACCAGTAAGTTTATATATATGTTTTTCCTGTGTCTGTCTGTTCTCTCTCTCTCTCTCTCTTCTCTCCTTTGGTAATATAAATTGAAAGAAGAAATATGAACACCACATAGGGAGAACCCTAACCAAAGAAATCTAAAATATATAGTAAAAGCATTTGTTCCCTGCTTTTTTGTTCATTTTAGGTGCTGCTGGTAAACTTCTAAGTATCATGATTTAAAAGGAAATTTCTGGCTGGGGTTGTGGCTAAGTGGTAGAACTCTCACCTAGCACTCGGGCAGGCCCTGGGTTTGATCCTCAGCACTACATAAAAAAATAAGCAAGTAAAATAAAGCTATTGTGTTCAACTACAATTAAAAATAATAATACATATTAAAAAATAAAAAAGGAAATTTTATACCTTTATTTTTTAATTGATTTTATTTTTTTAAATACACAACAGCAGAATGCATTACAATTTTTATTACACATATAGAGCACAATTTTTCATATCTTTGTATACAAAGTATGTTCATGCCAATTCATGTCTTTATACATGTACTTTATTTTTTTGTACTACAATTCTTATTAAACACATATATCACAATTTTTCATATCTCTGGTTGTATATAAAGTATATTGACACTAATTTGTGTCCTCATACATATACTTTGGATAATGATGTCCATCACATTCCACCATCCTTGCTAATCCCCTGCCCCTCCCTTTCCCTCTAACCCCTCTGCCCTATCTAGAATTCATCTATTCCTTCCATACTCCCCCTCCCTACTCCACTATGAGTCAGCCTCCTTATATCAGAGAAAACTTTCAGCATTTGTTATTTTGGGATTAGCTAATTTCAATTAGCATTAGCTTCTCCATTGCCATCCATTTACCTGCAAATGCCATGATTTTATTCTCTTTTATTGCCGAGTAAAATTCCATTGTGTGTATATGCCACTTTTTTTAATCCATTCATCCACTGAAGGGCACCTAGGTTGGCTCCACAGTTTAGCTATTGTGAATCATGCTGCTATAAACATTGATGTGGCTGTGTCCCTGTAGTATGCTGTTTTTAAGTCCTTTGGGTATAGTCTGAGGAGAGGGATAGCTGGGTCAAAGGGTGGTTCCATTCCCAGATTTCCAAGGAATCTCCATACTGCTTTCCATATCGGCTGCACCAATTTTCAGTCCCACCAGCAATGTATGAATGTACCTTGTTTCCCACGTTCTTGCCAACACTTATTGTTGTTTGTATTCATAACAGATGCCATTCTGACTGGAGTGAGATGATAGCAGGAAGAGTAAAGCAGGTGGCATTGCTATACTACACCTTAAACTATACTACAGAGCAATAGTAACAAAAACAGCATGGTACTGGCACCAAAACAGACTGGTAGACCAATGGTACAGAATAGAGGACACAGAGACTAACCCACAAAATTACAATTATCTTATTTAAGACAAAGGTGCCAAAAACATGCACTGGAGAACAGATAGCATCTTCAACAAATAGTGCTGGGAAAATTGGAAATCAATATGCAACAAAATGAAATTAAACCCCTATCTCTCACCATGCACAAAACTTAACTCAAAATGGATCAAGGACCTAGGAATTAAACCAGAGACTCTGTGTCTAAATGAAGAAAAAGTAGGCCTTAATCTTCATCATGTAGGATTAGGCCCCAACTTCCTTAATAAGACTCCTATAGTGCAAGAATTAAATCCAAGAATCAATAAATGGGATGGAATCAAACTATAAAGTTTCTTGTCAGCAAAAGAAACAATCTGTGAGGTGAACAGAGAGCCTACATCCTGGGAGCAAATTTTTACCCCTCACACATCAGATAGAGCACTAATCTCTAGGGTATATAAAGAACTCAAAAAGCTAAGCACCAAAACAAAATAAAACATAACAAACAAACAAAACCAAATAACCCAATCATGCCTTTATTTCTAGGATGAGGGAAGGATAACATTTTTGCTTTCTTTCTGAAAATGTGCAATATAAAGTTCCTCAAAAAACAAATTTTTACCCTTCAATGAGGACAACAAAAGAAAAGACTTATCAAGACAGGTTTGGCAAGTTGTTAATCTCACAATCACAAATATCTTATAAAGACAATCCAAAGAGCAATCCTGGCTTAGAAGATGTTGTCAGCATGGGCAATTTTCCCAGATTAGTGTAAGAACCATATCAATAGTCCCAGTTTAAAATAAACCTTCTTCTTTTATGTGTCTTCCAACCTGAGCCAAAGAGGGAATGAGATTGTTAAAAACTGGTATAATTTCCTTGACCTTATTCTTACAATTTCCACTTTATAGTATTTTTGTTACAATGGCTGGAAAAATGAAAATGCCTATGAATATCCATTATTAACAGTATTGTAGCCTTTGATTTTTTAAAATAAATTATAATATAAGGAAGATTAATGTTTGGGTTATTATTCCAGACATTTTTGGGATACCAACAGACTGTTATGTGATTTTTGGTGTTAAGTTTTAAAAGGTGAAAAAATTTGTCTTATTGGAACTAAAGCAACTTAAAGTAAAAACTGTCTCATGCAGGGGAAGAAGGTGAGAAAATGGGAAAAAGAAGAAAGAAATATTGGGGACTGAAATGGAATAAATTATGTTCTATGCATGTGTGATTATGTAAAAATGAACCCCACTATTATGAATGAATATAATGCACTAATTAAAACATTAGAAATAAATGACAATAAAAAGTACTTTACTACCAATATGTTTTTCCAGTTTTAAAGAGGAATCTAGCCTTGTAAAAAAACCTGAAGAATAAATTAGACCACAATTAAGTAGTCATAAAAGAATATCAATTCAATATGATGCATTAGAGAAAAACTGCATTTCTAATTTCTCCATGTCTTGGGATATGAGAAGCAGAGTACTGCTCCTCAGCAAGGTGGGTGAAATAGGGATTTCACTAAAATTCAGTATTCAATAGTCAAAAGAGTGTCTTAGAGACTTGGAAATTTGGGTGCATTAAACAAAGGACAAGAAAGAGTATTTGGGCCAAGCTGGTTGCAGCCATAGCAGTAGTAGCAGTACTGGTTCACCACAGAGAAGTGGGAAAATGCATAGAAACATGATGGAAAGATCTGGAATGGAAAATTCTGTAGATCAGGAGAGTAGCCTGAACTTAGTCGATTCAGAGGTTGAACAGCAAACTGGTGTTTGATAAGTGTTCCATATTTCTCAGCTGGCAAATGGAGATCTGAGGTGTGTTATGGTTTATATATGAACTATAGCCCCCAAAATTTCATGTGTAAGAAAATGCAAAAAAATTTAGATGTGAAATGATTGGTTTATGAATGCTTTAAATGATTCTGTGCATTAATTCACTGATATAGATTAACTGGGCTATCACTGTAGGCAGGTAGGGAGCAGTTGGAGGAGTCACTAGGGGCAAGCAAGCTCTCTCTGCTTCCTGGTTTCCATGTCCTAAGTTGTTTTCTTCCAACATGCATTTCTGCCATGATGTTCTGACTAATTTTGAGTTATGGAGAGTTATGGAGTTGGTTGACTAAGAACTGAACCTCGAAAGGGGTGAGCTCCCCTTGCATTGTTTTTGTCAAATCTTTTGGTCACAGTGATAAACAAGTTGGTTAAAACAGAAATTGGCACTGAGAAGTGGGGTCATAGGGGCTAAAACTAAATTAAATATGCGGCCAATATCCTTGATGAACATAGATGCAAAAATTAGGAAAATACTGGAAAATTGCATAAAAACACATTAAAAAGATAGTGCACCATGAACAAGTAGATTAATCCCAGGAATGCAAGGTCAGTTCAACATATGGAATCAATCAATGTAATTCACCACATAAATAGACTTAAAGACAAAAATCACATGATTATCTCATTAGATGTAGAAAAATCATTTGACAAAATACACCATGTTTAACACTAGAAAAATAGGGTTAGAAAAAATATACCTCAACATTGTAAAGGCTATTTACAACAGACACAAGGCAAACATTATTCTAAATGGAGAAACAACTTAAAGTATTCTCTCTAAAAACAGGAACAAGACAGGGATGCCCACTTTCATCACTCCTATTTAACACAGTCCTTGAAACTCTTGCCAGAGCAATTAGGCAAGAGAAAGATATTAAGGGGATACAAAAAGGAAAGAAAGAGCTTAAAATATCTGTGTTTGCCAACTGAATGATTCTGTATTTAGAAGACCTAAAATAATTTACCAGAAGTCTTCTAGAACTCTTAAATTAATTCATTAAAGTAGCATATAAAAGCAACACCCATAAACCAATCACTTTTCTATACTCCAATGATGAATATGCTGAAAAAATTAAGAACAGCTATTTCATTCACAATAGCCTAAAAGAAAAAAGAAAAAAAACCCTTGGGAATCAGTGTAACAAAAGAGGTGAAAGATCTTTACAATGAAAATTATAGAACACTAAAGAAATTGAAGAAGACCTTAGAAGATGGAAAGATCTCCCATGTTCTTGGATAGGCAGAATTAATATTGTAAAAATGGTCATACTTCCAAAGTGATATACAGGTTCAATACAGCTACCATAAAAATTCCAATGACATTATTTATAGAAATAGAAAAGGTATCATAAAATTCACTTGAAAAAATAAAAGGTCCAGAATAGACAAAGTAATTCTTGGTGAGAAGAGCAAAACAGGAGCCATCACAATATCAGAACTTACACTAAACTACAGAAATATAGTAACAAAAAAGCATCATATTGGCACCAAAACAGGCATGAAGACCAATGAATAGAAGACACAGAGACAGACCTACATAAATACAGTTATCTCATACTTGACAAAGGTGCCAAAAATGTATGTTGGAGAATAGATAGCCTATTAAACAAATAGTGCTGGGAAAATTGGAAATTCACATATAGAAGAATGAAATTTCACACCTATGTCTTATCCTACACAAAAAGTGCATCAAAGACCTAGGAATTAGACCAGAAATCCTGCATTTGCTAGGAGAAAATGTAGCCCCCCCCCACCATATTGGCTCAGGAACCAACTCTCTTAACAAGACTCTTAAAGTGCAAGAAGTTAAATAAAAAATTAATAAATGGGATGACCTAAAATTAAAAAGTGGAGGAAATAATAGCATGAAGTGAGAGTCCACAGAATTGGGAGAAAATCTTTGCCCCCTGCTCCTCAGATAGGGAATTAATAACAAATGTATACAAATAACTCAAAAAAGTTAACAACAAAAAAACAAACAAAACCCAAAATGAAACAAAGCACACAACCCTACAAAAAAAAAGGGCAGAGGGACTAAATAGTTCTCAAAAGAAGAAATATGAACCACCAACAAATATATGAAAAATATTCAACATCCTAGCAATTAGAAAAATATAAAGTAAAACTACACTGAGATTTCATCTCACTCCAGTCAGAATGACAATTAAAAAGAATACAAGCATCAATATATGTTGATGAGATTGTGGAGAAAATGGGTCACTCATATATTGCTGATTGGACTGCAAATTGATGCAACCACTCTGAAAAGCAATGTGGAGATGTCTTTAAAAACTAGGAATGGAACCACCATTTGATCCAGACATCCCACTCAATATATATCCAAAGGATTTAAAATCATCATACTACAGTGATACAGCCACATCAACATTTATGACAGCAAAATTCACAATAGCTAAGTTATCGAGCCAAACTAGGTGCCCTTCAACAGATAAATGGTTAAAGAAAATGCGGTATATATTAGCCACAAATGAGAATTACCTTATGACTTTTGCTAGAAAATGGATGAATCTTGGGACTATCATGCTAAGTGAAGTAGGCCAGGTCCCCAAAACCAAAGATCAAATATTTTCTGATATGTGGAAGCTAACCCACAATAAGGAGTGGGGGGAAGAATAAAAGTTCAGTGGATTATGCAAAGGGGAATAAAGGGAAGAAAGGGGGATGCGAACAGGGAAGACAGTTGAATGAATCTGACATAACTTTTCTATGTACATATGTGAATACACCACAGTAAATCTCACCATTTTGTACATCCACAAGAAATTAATAAAAAAAACTAAGGGTAAATTGCAGAGAAATCAATAGAGGGAATGGAGTTGGGGGGAGGAAAGAGGAAAGAGAGTTACTGAAGATTGAATTAGAACAATATATATTCCATTGGGCTAGGGTTGAAGATCAGTGGTAGAGCTCTTGCCTCACATGCATGAGGCACTGGGTTCGATCCTTGGCACCACATAAAAATCAATAAATAAAAATAAAGATATTGTGCTCATCTACAACTAAAAATAATTTAAAAAGATATATCACATGCTTTTATAATTATGTCAAAAAATGGATACTACTGTCATGTAGAAAGAACCAAGAAAAGGGAAGAAAAACACAGTATAGACAGAAAATTTCATATAATACATATTCTGAGGGTTAGGGCTTGACAACATCTCATTATAGGTATAAGGACTGCAGTCTCAGAGCAGGTTCTAATGGAGTGATGGAGTAAGGTATTCTGGGAAAATGGACATCCTAAGCAAGTAAGCATCACAAAGGAAGAGGAGGAAGACATAAGCATATGATGATTTTCTCTCATTACAAATCTTCCCAGGCCTGGGCCCTTTTCTATCAGATTCTTACCCAGAAACTCATATTTTCTCTAGAATTCTTGGAAGCAGGATCTATTGTGACTGTATCCATCTGAAAGTATTTTGCTGATGTTTCTATGCTTCCATAACAGGCTTAAGTTTACTTTTTGGCACTTCAGAGACCAATGATCTTCTTGTCTTCTTCCAATGTGGTCTATTTAATTGTATACAAATAATGTTCAAAATTTCTGTGACTCTGTGTCTGTAATAAGTTATGCATGTAGTGACAAGTACACACCACAAAGTCTTGAGATTATATCTGCAATGAGTTGCTGCCAGCAATTGATCAAGATAGACTGGAATAAAAACATTATTTTCAGGTGTGAAAACTCATCACCTTTATCAAATAATTTTTCTTACATTTTTTACCAAGATCTTATAGCCCAATTTGGGAGGTTAAGTTTTTTAGTATTCAACTTAAAATTTAGTTCAAACAATCATGATGCTCTTTTTATTAGGTGATATTGTTAACCAATATTAAAAACAATATGGCTGGTCTTTTGTAGGCTACATGGCATGTTATAAAAGAAAAGCCTTTGGAGTTAATTTATGTTGAAAAAATTTTTAAAAGGTGGTAGAAGTGCCAGCTGGAAGTGCTTAAGAATGTTGTAAGCAGAGCTTAATGGATGGTTCTGGTGGAACCTCAGAAGTCTACACTGCAGATAGGATTGTGGACTGTTAAGATTAGCTCATGTGCATTCAGAAGAGGAAGACTATTGAAAATTGGACTAGAAGCCTGAGATCCATTTCCCAATAGAGATTGGCATCTGTTGGGCCCTAGGAATGTGTTGATCTATTCTCTTTAGAGTACATAATACCCAACAAATACCGTGAGACCTGAGTAGACCTAAGCCCCAGCTCCCAGAAAGAACTGCTCATAGAACTCTGCAGCAATTCCAACTCTGCAGCAACTCCAATGCTGGGTGTGCATTTATTTAGTCCTTGCAGGAGAAACTCCAATCTGAATTGCTTTCCATTCTGTTCTACCTTGTACTAGTGGGAAAGGAAGATTATTTCAACCAGCTTCAATTTTGGGCCACTTCAACTGAGAGCTTTATAAACTAACAAAGGGAGGAAAGGGTTAACAACCCCAACCATTGCTCTTTCCTCTCTTACTCCATATACTCCCCAAGAATAAATGAAAAGAAAAACAGTTGTGCATAGGCAGTGACCATCCATTCTTTTTGACTGTTTTGACCACCTTAGTGGAGATGATTCTTTCATTTTTCACTAGGAATCTTTCCCTCACAACCTTTTAGGTGTTCTTGCTGTACATGATTGGTTTGTGAACACAAAACACATACACATTTGTTTCTTTCCCTCCCTTAGTTTTAACATTTTAAATGATTTTAAAAGCATAGTTATTTTTCCTCACCTTGTCTTTTGAGTGTTAGGGTTTTGTGTTTATGTATTTTAATTTTATTTTAGCTATTTTCTCTTTCTCTCCTTTCTTCTCCTGCTAGCTAATAACTTCTTTTGTTCTCTCTTCCTGTCCCCCTTTATTTTTCCTATTTTCCCCTCCTTTAACACCATAACATGCTACATCTCTTTTTCATGCTCTGTCCACATTTTGAACATTCTTAACTGCTTTCTACCTTCTTATCTTCATAATAACTGTGCTTTTACCATCTTTTAGAACTATTTGGTTTATATAGTCCTGCCCCCACCATTCATGTTGTTACAATTATTACTGCTGTGGATGGCATAGTTGATACTTGAAGTATTAGTTCTGTATGCCAGATTTAATTCACATTTATTGTTTTTGTTGTTGAAAATTGTTGACCCCATCATTCCTGATTTTGTGAAAATTAGTGTTGTAGAGTCATAGTAGGCACCAGGTATTTATTTTAATGCTATATATTATTTGCATGAATTGTTGCTGTTTTTTGTTTTCCCCTTTTCTGTGAGGTACTGAAAAGCTATGGGGATGCTCCAAATTCACAGGGTAATCCTCTTCTGTTGACATAAACTCTGCCTAAAGAGAGCCCACTTTACTTCACACACAAATTAATTATTTTCAAACTCCAGCTGTACTTAAGTGCAAAGAATAAAAGAGAAAAAACCAAACTGATGATCAGGACCCAACTAAGAATGGCTTAGCTAAGATTGGTATCCCAGGGCCCACTCCTGGACATCCATTCTTTCAGCAAATACAGACAAAATTACCAAAAAGACTATAGATAGCATATCTATGAGAGTTTCTCAATATAGATCACTGTAGGGTATTTTGGTAAGAGAAGACTACATATAAAAGAAGGTCATACATATAAAAATAGAAAAGAAATTCATCTCAACAGATGCATAAAAACAATACAAGAATATAAGAACTATGAAAAATCAAAGTAACACAGTATGCATAACTCATAATTTAACAACAACTGACTCCAAAGACATTGAAATGGATGAAATATAAGATAAGAATTCAAAAGAATATCACAAAAAATGATCAATAAATTCCAAGAGAACAGATAAAAAACAACCAAATGAATAAAGGAAGGCAGCACAAGATATTAATAAGAAATTCAATAAGGTGATAGAAATATTGAAAAAAGAACCAAACAGAAATCTTGGAACTGAAAGACACAACAAATAAAAAAATGTTTAATTGGAAATTGAACATTTTCTAAATAATAAAAAATTATTATTCTATTATTTTCTAGATAATAGAAAAAAATAGAATAGACCATGCAAGGACAGAATCTCAGAGTTGGAGGGCAATGTGGCCAGCTTTGAATATTTAGAGAGTATTAAAGAAATGAAAAGAAGTAAAGTTGATTAGAACACATAATAACTCTGGGACAACATTAAAGGACCAAATTTAAGAATCACTGGAATTGAGGAGGGTTATGAGAGGATGCAGCCTAATGGAATGGATAACATCTTCAGACAAATAATATCAGAAATTCTCTTGAAAATGAGATAGACATTCAGACACAGGATGCATTCAGAACCCCAAATAAACAAGGTTAAAAAGAACCTATATATGACAAATTATAATTAAGATGTCTAACATACAGAGCAAGAATAGAGTTTTAAAAGCTTCAAAAGGAAAGCATCAGGTGACATTTAGATGCAAGACAATCAGAATCACTTCTGATTTCTCAACACAAAGTCTAAATCCAGGAGAGCTTGAAATGATGTGATCCAAGTCACAAAACAAAATAACTGTCAACAAGATTGCTATATCTAACATGGCTATCATTCAAAATATAAGAGAAAATAAAAACCTTTCAAGAGAAGCAGAAACTGAAAGAATCATGACAACCAACCAAACCAGCACTGCATTAAAGAAATACTGCACACAAAAGAAATGAAAACAAATCTCAGAGCTCACAAATGAACAGATATCATCTGAATAGTAGCTAAGCAAATGAGAAACAGGACCAAATTAAATATTAAAATTAAACAAAATGACAAGAATTAATGCTCATTTCTCTATAGTAATATTAAATGTGAACAGTCTCTATTTTCTAAATAAAAAGAAGGTTGGCACAATAGATTTTAAAACAATACCCAACTATATGTTGTTTGCAAGAGACTCAAATTACAGGCAAAGAGAGCCACAAGCTGAAAGTGAAAGAATGGAAATTGATATACCATGTGAATGGAGCCCCAAACAAGCAGCAACAGATATTTTTATATCTTGCAAAGGAAACCTCAGGCCACAATTAATCAGAAAAGTTAAAACAGGTCACTTCATACTGGTAAAGTGAACAATCCAATAAGAAGATATGATAGTAAATATTTATGCCTCAAACTATGGGTGTACCTAATTACATGAAAGAGGGAATACCAAATTAAAGCTCAGATAAACACCAGCACAACAATATTGGGTAGCTTCAACACACCTGTCTCACCAATAGATAGGCCATCCAGACCTAAACTTAATGATACAATTTGGATCTGAAAAATTATAAATCAAATGGAATTATCAGACATCTAGAGAATATTTCATCCACCAACAGTTGAATACACTTTATTTTCAGGGGCTTATGGAACCTTCTCTAAAATGGAACATATTTTAGGCCACAAAGCAATGTTTGGCACATACAGAATATAATTCCTTGCATCTTATCAGATCATAATTTATTTAGAATTGAACACAAAAAGCCCTGAAGAAAACATGCAAACACATGGGGATTGAACAATACACTTTTGAATGACAAATGAATGATAGAAGAAATCAGAGGAGAAATTAAGATTCTTAGCATCAAGGGAGAATAGGGATACAATGTCTGGGACACTGTGAAGGTGGTTCTAAGGGGAAAATTTATAGCTATAAGTGCCTACATAAGAAAATTAAAAATATCTCAAATAAACAATATAATGATGCACCTCAAGGCTCTTGGAATAAAAGCAAACCAACTCCAAAACCAGTAGAAGAAAAGAAAGGAAATAGTTAAGATCAGAGACAAAATCAATGAAATTGAGAATAAAAAATACAAAGGATCAACAAAATAAAGAGTTGGTTCTTTTAAAAGATAAACAAAATGGTAGACCCTATCAAACTAACCTGCCGCAGTCTGGCTGGGCACAAAATCACGAGCCACTCACACCTTGTAGATTCAAACAGCAACTCTTTATTCTCAAACTGTCACTGGCACTCTACACACACGTTCTGGGGAAATCCACACCTTCACTGGGCTCTGTATCCCAAAAAACTCTCTGAATCCCACAAGAACTCAACGGGAACTCAAGGAGCGGGTGCACCTGAGGCAGCAGGATACACCCTATTCCCAGCAGGGTACACCTTAAACCTGGAACCGCCCTAAACCCAAGGAGCGGGATACTCCCTATTCCCAGCAGGATACACCCTAAACCTGGATCCGCCCTGGTCCTTGAGCAAGGTCACCTTTCATGCAAAGTCACTGCAAATGACCTGGGTCCACAATGGAGAGTCCTTCCTCTAAGCAACATGGGGTAGACTGACAAAGAAATTGCCATGCGTCATTCCTACTTGGCAATGGCTCTCAGCACTAACCAAAAGAAAAAATACCCTAATTGTAAAATTTGAGACAAAAAAGGGGAGGAAGCACACAGACATACCAGAAATCCAAAGATTTATTAGGGACTATTTTGAAAACTTCTGTTGTAATAAGTTGGGAAACCTTTCTGGATATGTATGACTGGCCAGAGTTGAATGATGAAGACACAGTAAACCTAAACAGACCAACAACTGGCAATGAGATAGAAGCCATAATAAAAAGTCTTCCAACAAAGAAAAACCCAGTGCCAGATATATTCTTAGTTGAATTATATCAGACCTTTAAAGAAAAGCTAATTTCAATCCTTCTCAATTTCATAAAATAGAAAGGAAGGAAACATTTACAAATTTATTCATACCCAAAGCAGAGAAGAACAAATAAAGAAATGATAACTGTAGACCAATATCACGGATGAACTTACATGCAAAACTCCTTAATAAAATATTAACAAATCATATCCAACAGCATATTGAGAAGATTGTACATCATGACTCAGTTGGTTTAATCTCAGAGATGGCAAGGATGTTTTAACCTACACAAATCAATAACTGTAATTCATTATGTAAGTAGAAATAAGGACCAAAATGAATTAGTTACCTAATAGATGCAGAGAAAACCTTTGGCAAAATTCAGCACCCATTTATGATACAAACACTGAAGAAACAAGGAGTAGAAGGAATCTATCTCAACATCATAAAGGCTATATTTGACAAACCCAAAGCCAATATCATAGTATAGAATGGTGAAAAACTGAAATTATTTCCTTTAAAACCTGAAACATGACAAAAATGTCCACTCTTGCCACTCCTATTCAATATAGTACTAGAAATTCTAACCGAAGCAATTAGGCAAGAGAAAGAAATAAAAGGGATGCAAATAGGAAAGAAGTCAAATTATCATTATTTGCAGAGTATATGATCCTGTACTTAGAAGATTAAGAAAAAAACCTTCACCAAGAAACTGCTTTAGATAATAAATTCAGCAAAATAGTGGATTAGAAAATCAACATACAAAAATCAATAGCCTTCCCATATGCCAATAGTGAATCCATTGTGAAAGTAATCAGAAAAACAATTCCATTCACAAAAGCTTCAAAAGAGTAAAATACCTAGGAAAACATCTAAACAAGAATGTGAAAGACCTCTACAGTGAAAACTATAGAACACTGATGAAAAAGTTGAAGAAGGCACAAGAAACTGGAAAGACATTCCAGGTTCATGGATATATAAAATTAATATTGTTTTTTTTATTGGTTGCTCAAAACATTACAAAGCTCTTGACATATCATATTTCATACATAAGCTTCAAGTGAGTTATGAACTCCCATTTTTACCCCAAACACAGATTGCAAAATCATATCAGTTACACATCCACATTTTTACATAATGCCATACTAGTAACTGTTGTATTCTGCTACCTTTCCTATCCTATACTATCCCCCCTCCACTCCCCTCCCATCTTCTCTATCTACCGCATCTTCTCTATCTAAAATTAATATTGTTAAAGTGACTACTCTACCAATAGGAATATACAAAATCAATGCATTTCAAATAAAAGACGAATAACATTCTTCACAAAATGGGAAAAAACAGTCCTAAATTTCATCTGGAAAAATCAGAGCCTCACAATTGTCAAAGCAATTTTAAGCCAAAAAAAAAAAAAAAAAGCCACTGCTGGAGGAATCACAGTACCTGACTTCAAATTACAATACAGAGCTATAGCAACAAAACCTGAATGATACTTGCATAAAAACAGATATATAAACCAGTGGTACAGAATAAAAGACACAGAGACAAACCCACACATCTGATTCTTGACAAAGGTACCAAAAAACAAACATTGAAGGAAAAAATAGCCTTTTAAACAAATAGTTCTGGGAAAACTGGTTATCTATATGTAGAAGAATAAGATGAAACCCTTATTGCCTATCCTGCACAAAAATCAACTCATAATTTATCAAAAACCTACGAAATAGACCAAAACAATTAATCTCCTGGAAGAAAATGTGAGGTTTGTACTCCCACATATAGGCACAGGCAATGACTTTCTCAATAGGACTTCTAAAGCTCAGGAAATCATGCCAAGAATTAATAAATGGGATGATATCAAGTTAAAAAGTTTTTCACAGCAAAGGAAACAATTAAGAATGTGAAGAGACAAACTACAAAGGGAGAGAAAAACCTTTGTTAGCAACTCTTCTGACAGAGAATTAAAATCCAAAATATAGAAGAACTCAAAAAACTTAAACCCCCAAATAATGGGAACATAAACTGAGCAGACACTTTTCAAAATTATGTGATATACATCATTATCCAAAGTACATGTATGAGGACACGAATTAGTGTCAACATACCTTATATACAACCAGAGATATGAAAAATTGTGCTGTATACGTGTAATAAGAATTATAATGCATTCCACTGTATTTATTTAAAAAAATCTATAAAAAATAAAAAAACCACAAATTGTCAACAAATATATGAAAAAAATTCAATGTCATTTGTAATTAGGGGAGTGCAAATAAAAACTACATAGATTTAACTTCACCCCAGTCATAATGGCAGTCATCAAGAATAAGACAATAATTAATGCTGTAGAATATGTGGAGAAAAGGGAACACTTCTACACTGTTGGTGGGATTGTAAATTACTACAACCACTTTGGAAATCAGTATGGAGTTTCCTTAAAAGACTAGGAATAAAACCACCGTATGACCCAGCTATACCAGTTCTCAATACTTATTCGAAAGAATTAAGGTCATCATACTGTAGCAATACATGCATTGCTATGTTTATAGCAGTGCAATTCACAATAGACAAGCCTAGGTTTCTGTCAATAGATGAGTGAATAAAGAAAATTTTATATATATATATATATATATATATATATATATATATATATATATAATGTAGTTTTTTCTTTTTTTGGTTTTGCATTTGTTTTTATTTTAGATAAGACAGTGATAATATAACTTGAACATTTTTATAGTAATTGCTTCTTCTTTCATAAGTAAGTTCTAAAAATCTACAAAACACTTGTATGGATTTTCAATAAGAAAAGTTTCAGAAACTCAGAAAACATGAGATAAAATTAACTCAGTTAAAATGATTTTTAAAAAATATTTATTTTTTAGTTGTACACAATACCTTTATTTGTTCATTTATTTTTATGTGGTGCTGATAATTGAACCCAGGGCTTTGCACATGCTAGGCAAGCACTCTACCGCTGAGCCACAACCCCAGCCCTAAACTGATTTGTTAATCAACTGAAGTTTTCTTTTTTATCCTTCCTTTTGTTTCCTAGTAAGAAAACCAAAATTTCAGAGCAAGAAATCTACAAGGAACGAATGGATTATTTTGTGCTTTATTTTTGTTTACAGTGCTACAATAGTCAATGTATCAACTGCTGGAGGCTGACTCTCTGCCTTAAGAAAGCACACATCATAGTAGCAAAATTCACTTCTACTCCTCTTTTCTGTTCAGGAGGTAAGAATAACCCAAAGTTGAAGTGCTTTTTAAAGCATTGACTGCCCCCACCCTTCAGAGTTTCTATATTTTTCAACAATGGCTCATACAAACACCTCCAAGAAAAAGAATAAAGAATCAGCAATAAATACAGAATAATATATGAATGTATGAAAAATAATTAACCCACTTCAATCTAATGTATAAAATAAGATATGTATGAAATAAGATATGTCAAGAGCTTTGTAATGTTGTCAACAACCAATAAAAAAAATAAATAAAAGAAAAATAATTAAAATTGGCATAATCACAGACACACAGAGCAATAAAACTGAGAGTCTACAAAGAAAACTTCACTTTTAGGGTTAAGTAATGCTCAGCAAAGGACCCAATTCATTGTGGGGAAGAGGACAATATTTTCAGTAAATAGTGCGGGAATAATCAGATACCCATAAGCAGATGAATGAAGTTGAACACTTGATCCATGTAATAAGCAGTAAGTTAAAATCATACAAAACATCATATACCTAAGGTTAAGAGCACTATTTTTAAAAGAAAGAGGACCCAAGATGCTGGGCCATAATGAGGCAGAATTATGCAACAATCCGTGACCTGGGATTCAAGTAGTTACAATACAGTTTCTCTGTGAGCCATATTCCTGTCCCCTGTGCAGGAAGCACCACCTGTCCAGAGCTCCAGGCCTCAGCATCAGAGTAGGTCTCCCAACCACTCGCCCACGCAGTACTGGGTACCCAAGTGGGACCATCAACAGCAGCAGTAGCACCCACCAAGAACTTTTGGTCGCCCAAACAGAAATCACATGCTGCTCCCACAGAGGACACCTGGAAACTTCCTATGAGTAGGAACTGTGACTGCCACCCCTGGGTGGACCCACATTTACCAAAGTGGTTCTCCCCCAGTCACCACCATCTTGGAACTCTGCAGCAGAAGACATAGTACCTTACACTCAATAGACTGCCTGCACCTGGGAACTTCACACAGACTCTGAAGTCAGCAAACACTGCAAGCTACAGAGCTTGTCGCTGAACTCATTGTCCAACACCATTGCCTGGCTCCCCTCACCCAACCCGACACCCCACCACTGAAAGCTGGACCCTCCATCTTGGGTCATGTTCATCACCATCTTCCAGGTACCCAGTTTCTAATACTCTCTGCTATCATCAGCCACTAACTGGGCACAATGAAACCCTGGTTACCTTCACCATCCCGAGGACGGAAATACCAGCTAAGGAGACAATCCCACCTATTGGATGAGAAGAGAAGGAGGAAAGATACTGCTCTCCAATCAAAACAAGCCCTGTGTTATCCTTCAAGATTTTTCTTTTGTCCCCCCTCCCTTTCCTTTTTCCTGCCCTCACATCCCCAACATACATGAAACCAAGTACTTTGCATGAATCAGGATTTGAGAACTGGGATGTCTGAATAGTATATTACAGTTTGGTTGTACATTCTTTTTATTCTTTTTAATTTTAATTTCCCCCCTCCAATTTCTGCTATTTTAACATTTTTAATTTTTCTTGATATACATTTGTGTTTGTTTTATGTACTCTACTGTCTTCCCACTTACTTGTCTACCCAAATTTACTTCCTCTCTATTCTCCTGCTACTAATCTCCCTCTTCAGATTTCTCTTTCACACTTCCTAAGACATAACAACTATATATCCTCATGTCCTACCTCCTCAGCATATCATCCTCCTCCTCACTCCTGATTCTTTGTCTACCATCAGAAACTGTAAACCTTTTTACAAACCTACTGAGTATATTATAGATAATAATTGAATTTACCATTTCTGTACATTAGGGCCAAACTGTAAACATCTTATTATCAAACATTTGTTTTTAGGGTGTATATTGTTTATATTGGGGTCTAATAACATTGTCCTTCACCTCAAAGGAGAGGTATTGAATCCCTACAGGGGCACTATAAGCCTATAGGGTAAAAATGGTAATGCCTAGAATCCACAGAGCTAGAAGGGAAGACACACAAGCAATGTGAAAAGACAAGGGAAGAAAGTGCCCCAAACAAATCAAGATATCACATTATTAGAATCCATGGCCAGCACAACACAAGAAATGACAGAGAAGGAGTACAGGACATACATAATTAAAATGTTCTGTGAATTAAAGGATGATATAAGAGAGCAAATATAGGAATCAAAAGATCATTTTGACAAAGAGCTACATAAACAAATACAGGACCCAAAAGATTACTTCAATAGGGAGATAAAGTTTCTAAAAAAACACCTCAAACAAACAGAAATCTTGAAATGAAAGAAACAATAAGCCAAATTAAAAGTTCATTTGAAAGCATCACCAACAGATTAGACCACTTGGGAGACAGGACCTCAGACAAATGAATACAGAAGATATAATCTTGAAAATAATGTAGGCCACACACTGAAAATGGTAAGAAACCATGAACAGAACATTCAAGAAATATGGGATGGCATAAAAAGATAAAATTTAAGAGTTATGGGGATAGAGGAAGGAATAGAGTTCCAAATCAAAGGAATAAGCAATCTATTCAATGAAATAATATCAGAAAATTTTGTAAACCTTAAAAATGAATTGGAAAACCAAATTCTAGAGGCTTACAGGATGCCAAGTGTACAAAATCACAACAGATCCACACCAAGGCACATTATAATGAAAGGGCCTAACATACAGAATGAGGAGAGAATATTAAAAGCCATGAGAGAAAGGAATTAGATTACATATACAGGGAAACCAATTAGAATAAGTGCAGATTTTTCAACCCAGACCCTGAAATCTAGAAGGTCCTGGAACAACATATATCAAGCTCTGAAAGAAAATGTATGCCAACCAAGAATCTTATATTCAGCAAAATTAAGCTTTAGACTTGATGACAAATTAAAAACCTTCCATGATAAACAGAAGTTAAAACTTGAAAGCCTGCACTACAGAACATCCTTGGAAAAATATTCCATGAAGAGGAATTGAAAAATAACAATGAAAATTAACAAAGGGAGGTATTAAACTACAGGAAAAATTAATCAAAGGAGAACCAAGACAAGCTAAATACCAAAATTAAACAAAAATGACTGGAAATGAAAATCATGTCTCAATAAAAACCCTGAATGTTAATGGCCTAAACTCACCAATCAAAAGACATAGACATATATACTGGCAGATTGGATTTTTATTTATTTATTTTTTTTTATAATATTTTATTGTTGGTTGTTCAAAACATTACATAGTTCTTAATATACCATATTTCACAGATTGATTCAAGTGGGTTATGAACTCCCATTTTTACCCCATATACAGATTGCTGTGTCACATCAGTTACATTTCCATTGATTTATAAATTGCCTTTCTAGTGACTGATGTATTCTGCTGTCTATCCCATTCTCCACTATCCCCCCTCCCCTCCCCTCCCCTCCCCTCCCCTTCTCTCTCTCCACCCCCTCTACTAAAAATCGTTTCTTCCACTTATATAATTTTTATCCTACGCCTCCTTTCCTCTTATATGTAATTGTGTATAACCCTGAGGCTCACCTTCCAATTCCATGCAATTTCCCTTAACTCTCCCTTTCCCTCCCGCCTATCATCCCTGTTTAATGTTAATCTTCTTCTCCAGCTCTTCCTCTCTACCCTGTCCTTGGTTACTCCCCTTATATCAAAGAAGACATTTGGCATTTGTTTTTTAAGGATTGGCTAGCTTCACTTAGCATAATCTGCTCTAATGCCATCCATTTCCCTCCAAATTCTATGATTTTGTCATTTCTTAATGCAGAGTAATACTCCATTGTGTATAGATGCCACATTTTTTTAATCCATTCATCTATTGAAGGGCTTCTAGGTTGGTTCCACAATCTTGCTATCGTGAATTGTGCTGCTATGAACATCGATGTAGCAGTATCCCTGTAGCATGCTCTTGTTAGGTCTTTAGGGAATAGACCGAGAAGGGGAATAGCTGGGTCAAATGGTGGTTCCATTCCCAGCTTTCCAAGAAATCTCCACACTGCTTTCCAAATTGGCTGCACCATTTTGCAGTCCCACCAACAATGAACAAGTGTACCCATTTCCCCGCATCCTCGCCAGCACTTGTTGTTGTTGGACTTCTTAATGGCTGCCAATCTTACTGGAGTGAGATGGTATCTTAGGGTGGTTTTGATTTGCATTTCTCTGACTGCTAGCGATGGTGAGCATTTTTTCATGTACTTGTTGATTGATTGTATGTCCTCCTCTGAGAAGTGTCTGTTCAGGTCCTTGGCCCATTTGTTGATTGGGTTATTTGTTATCTTATTATCTAATTTTTTGAGTTCTTTGTATACTCTGGATATTAGGGCTCTATCTGAAGTGTGTGGGGTAAAGATTTGTTCCCAGGATGTAGGCTCCCTGTTTATCTCTCTTATTGTTTCTTTTGTTGAGAAAAAACTTTTTAGTTTGAGTAAGTCCCATTTGTTGATTCTGGTTGTTAACTCTTGCGCTATGGGTGTCCTATTGAGGAATTTGGAGCCTGACCCCACAGTATGTAGATCATAGCCGACTTTCTCTTCTATCAGACGCCGTGTCTCTGATTTAATATCGAGCTCCTTAATCCATTTTGAGTTAACTTTTGTGCATGGCGAGAGAAAGGGATTCAGTTTCATTTTGATGCAAATGGATTTCCAGTTTTCCCAGCACCATTTGTTGAAGATGCTATCCTTCCTCCATTGCATGCTTTTAGCCCCTTTATCAAATATAAGATAGTTGTAGTTTTGTGGATTGGTTACTGTGTCTTCTATTCTGTACCATTGGTCCACTCGCCTGTTTTGGTACCAGTACCATGCTGTTTTTGCGACTATTGCTCTGTAGTATAGTTTGAAGTCTGGTATCGCTATACCACCTGATTCACACTTCCTGCTTAGCATTGTTTTTGCTATTCTGGGTCTTTTATTATTCCATATGAATTTCCTGATTGTTTTATCTATTTCTACAAGAAATGCTGTTGGGATTCTGATTGGGATAGCATTGAACTTATAGAGAACTTTTGGTAATATCGCCATTTTGATGATGTTAGTTCTGCCTATCCATGAACAGGGTATATTTTTCCATCTTCTGAGGTCTTCTTCTATGTCTCTTTTTAGGGTTCTGTAGTTTTCCTTGTATAGGTCTTTCACCTCTTTTGTTAGGTTGATTCCCAGGTATTTTATTTTTTGGGGGGATATTGTGAATGGAGTAGTTGTCCTCATTTCCGTTTCAGAGGATTTGTCGCTGATATACAGGAATGCATTTGATTTATGTGTGTTGATTTTATATCCTGCCACTTTGCTGAATTCATTTATTAACTCTAATAGTTTCTTTGTAGACCCTTTTGGGTCTGTTAGGTATAGAATCATATCATCTGCAAATAGTGATAATTTAAGTTCTTCTTTTCCTATTTTTATGCCTTTAATTTCTTTCGTCTGTCTAATTGCTCTGGCCAGTGTTTCGAGGACTATGTTGAACAGAAGTGGTGAGAGAGGGCATCCCTGTCTTGTACCAGATCTTAGAGGGAATGCCTTCAATTTTTCTCCATTCAGAATGATGCTGGCCTGTGGCTTATCATAGATTGCTTTAACAATGTTGAGGTATGATCCTGTTATCCCTAATTTTTCTAGAGTTTTGAACATAAAGGGATGCTGTACTTTGTCGAATGCTTTTTCTGCATCTATTGAGATGATCATATGGTTCTTATTTTTAAGTCTATTGGTGTGGTGTATAACATTTATTGGTTTTCGTATATTGAACCAGCCTTGCATCCCAGGGATGAATCCTACTTGATCATGGTGTATAATTTTTTTGATGCGATTTTGAATCCGATTCGCCAGAATTTTATTGAGGATTTTTGCATCTAGGTTCATTAGAGATATTGGTCTGTAGTTTTCTTTCCTTGAAGTGTCTCTGTCTGGTTTAGGTATCAGGGTGATGTTGGCCTCGTAGAATGTCTTTGGAAGTTCTCCCTCTTTTTCTATTTCCTGAAATAGCTTGAAAAGTATTGGTGTTAGTTCCCCTTTAAAGGTTTTGTAAAACTCTGCTGTATACCCGTCCGGTCCTGGGCTTTTCTTAGTTGGTAGTCTTTTGATGGTTTCTTCTATTTCCTCTATTGTTATTGGTCTGTTTAGGCTGTCTATATCTTCCTGACTCAATCTGGGCAGATCATATGACTTAAGAAATTTATCGATACCTTCACTATCTTCTATTTTGTTGGAGTATAAGGATTCAAAGTAATTTCTGATTATCTTCTGTATTTCTGAAGTGTCTGTTGTGATATTGCCTTTTTCATCCCGTATGCTAGTAATTTGGGTTCTCTCTCTTCTTCTCTTCGTTAGCATGGCTAAGGGTCTGTCGATCTTATTTATTTTTTCAAAGAACCAGCTTTTGGTTTTGTCAATTTTTTCAATTGTTTCTTTTGTTTCGATTTCATTAATTTCAGCTCTGATTTTAATTATTTCTTGCCTTCTACTTCTTTTGCTGTTGTTTTGCTCTTCTTTTTCTAGGATTTTGAGATGATATATGAGATCGTTTATTTGTTGGTTTTTTCTTTTTTTAAGGAATGCGCTCCAAGCAATGAATTTTCCTCTTAAAACTGCTTTCAATGTGTCCCATAGATTCCGATATGTTGTGTCTGTGATTTCATTTAACTCTAAGAAGTTTTTAATTTCCTCTTTAATGTCTTCTATAACCCATTGATCATTCAGTAACCTATTGTTCATTCTCCAAGTGATGCATGATTTTTCCTTCCTTCTTTTATCGTTGATTTTCATTTTCATTCCATTATGATCAGATAAGATGCATGGTATTATTTCTACTCCTTTATATAGTCTAAGAGTTGCCCTGTGACATAATATATGATCTATTTTTGTGAAGGATCCATGTGCTGCTGAGAAAGAAGTGTAACTACTTGATGTTGGGTGGTATATTCTATATATGTCAATTAGGTCTAAGTTGTTAATTGTGTTGTTGAGTTCTATAGTTTCCTTATTTAACTTTTGTTTGGAAGATCTGTCCAGTGGTGAGAGAGGTGTGTTGAAGTCTCCCATGATTATTGTATGGTGGTCTATTAGACTCTTGTACTTGAGAAGAGTTTGCTTGATGAACATAGCTGCACCGTTGTTTGGGGCATATATATTTATGATTGTTATGTCTTGTTGGTGTATGGTTCCCTTGAGCAGTATGCAGTGTCCCTCATTATCCTTTTTGATTAACTTTGGCTTGAAATCTATTTTGTTTGATATGAGTATGGACACTCCTGCTTGTTTCCGCAGTCCATATGAGTGGAAGGATTTTTCCCAGCCTTTCACTTTCAGTCTATGTATATCTTTTCCTATCAAATGCGTCTCCTGTAGGCAACATATTGTTGGATCTTGTTTTGTGATCCATTCGACTAGCCTGTGTCTCTTAATTGGTGAGTTTAAGCCATTAACATTTAGGGTTATTATTGAGATTTGGTTTGTTCCTCCAGTCATATTTGTTTATTTATGTTACTAAACCTGATAGTTTTCCTCCTTGATTACTTTCCCCCCTTTACTGTCCTACCTCCCACTGATGGTTGTCAATGTTATTTTCAGTTTCCTCTTCCTGTAATGTTTTGCCAAGGATTTTTTGGAGAGCTGGTTTTCTAGCTGCGAATTCTTTTAACTTTTGTTTATCGTGAAAGGTTTTAATTTCATCTTCCATCCTGAAGCTTAATTTCGCCGGATACACGATTCTTGGTTGGAGCCCATTTTCTTTCAGTGTTTGAAAAATGTTATTCCAGGATCTTCTAGCTTTCAGAGTCTGTGTTGAGAGATCAGCTGTTATCCTGATTGGTTTGCCCCTAAATGTAATCTGCTTTCTTTCTCTTGTAGCTTTTAAAATTCTCTCCTTATTCTGTATGTTGGGCATCTTCATTATAATGTGTCTAGGTGTGGATCTCTTATGATTTTGCACTTTCGGCGTCCTGTAGGCTTCTAGGATATGGGATTCTGTTTCATTCTTCAAGTCTGGGAAGTTTTCTCGAATTATTTCATTGAATAGATTGCTCATTCCTCTGGTTTGGAGCTCTGTGCCCTCCTGTATCCCAATGACTCTTAAGTTTGGTCTTTTAATATTATCCCATAATTCTTGAATGTTCTGTTCATGGTTTCTTAGCATTCTTGCTGAATTGTCTATGTTCTTCTCAAGTTGAAATACTTTGTCTTCATTGTCTGATGTTCTATCTTCTAAGTGATCTATTCTGCTGGTAGTATTGTCAATTGAGGTTTTAAGTTGGTTTATTGCTTCCTGCATTTCTAGGATTTCTATTTGTTTGTTTTTTATTACTTCTAACTCCCTGTGAAATTGATCTTTTACTTCCTGGATTTGTTTCTGTAGTTCCTTGTCAATATGATCTTTCATTGTCTGATTTTGCTGTCTCATGTCTTCCTTGAGAGTCCAGATCATCTGAAGCATGTATATCCTGAACTCTTTATCTGACATTCCATCTGTTGCAGCTATTACCTCTTCTAGAGTTGAGTTGACCTGCCTAAACTCACCAATCAAAAGACATAGACATATATACTGGCAGATTGGATTTTTAAAAAAGACCCAACAATATTTTGCCTCCAAGAGACTCATCTCATAGGCAAAGACATCCACAGACTGAAGGTGAAAGGTTGGAAAAAAATCATACCACTCACATGGACTGTGAAAGCAAGCAGGGGTTTCCATTCACATGTCAAATAAAGTAGACTTCAAGCCAAAGTTAATCAAAAGGGATAAAGAAGGACATTTAATTCTGCTTAAGGGAACCATATATCAAATAGACATAAAAGTTATAAATATATATGCCCCAAACAATGGAGCATCTACATTCATCATTCAGCAAAGTAGCAGGATATAAAATCAATGGCATTTCTGTACATCAGTGACAAATCCTCTGAAGGAAAATTGAGGAAAACTACCCCCTTAACAATATCCTCAAAAAAACAAAAACAAAAACAAACAAACAAACAAAAACTTGGGAATCAACCTAACAAAAGAGGCAAAAGACCTTTACAAAGAAAACTACAGACTACTAAAGAAAGAAATTAAACAAGACCTTAGATGATGAAAAGATCTTCCTTTTTCTTGGATAGGCAGAATTAATATTGTCAAAATGACCATATTATCAAAAGCACTATACATATTTAATGTAATTCCAATCAAAATCCCAATGACATTCCTCATAGAAATAGAAAAGCAGTAATGAAATTCATCTGGAAAAATGAGACCCAGAATAGCCAAAGCAATCCTTAGCAAGAAGAGTGAAACAGGTGGCATCACTATACCAGCTCTTAAACTACACAACAGAGCAATAGTAACAAAAACAGCATGGTATTGGTACCAAAATAGACTTTTTGACCAATGGTACAGAATAGAGAGCACAGAGACTATCCCATATAATTACAGTTATCTTATATTAGACAAAGTCTCCAGAAACTTAGATTGTAGAAAAGATAGTGTCTTCAAAAATGGTGCTGGGAGAACCAGAAATCTATATGCAACAAAATGAAATTAAGTCTCTATCTCTCACCATGCACAAACTCAACTCAAAGTGGATCAAGGACCTAGGAATTAAACTAGAGACCCTGTATCTAATAGAAGAAAAAGTAGGCCCCAACCTCCATCATATTGGATTAGGCCCCTACTTCCTTAATAAGACTCCTATAGCACAAGAATTAAAATAAATAATTAATAATGGGATGATAGTTATATATAAATTTTTGATAAAGTAGGGTAATTATGCAATAAAGTTAAATGTAGTATGAGTTATTTTTATGAATGCTACATGAATTGACTAACACACAGAGGAAGAATTTCAGAATTTCATTCAGTATTCAGATGATGGCAATAAGGTGACATGTCAGAGAGGGAGGTGGCCTCACATATCTCTCAAGGTCCACACCTTCCTTTTTATTTATTATTGCTTGGGCCCACGCATGGTCTTCTGCAAAAGGCAATGATGCTCTTCCCTGGATTCTCCAGTTGGTTCAAATTGAGAGCAGCAGGTGTATAAATTTACCTTCAATTTTCTATCCCACTCATGCTTTTTATTTGTTTGCTTCTTATGTGATCTGTAAGCTTTCAGCTCAAGCACAAGTAGTCTTGCATTAAACATCAATGTTAATATACTAAAACTTATGGGGTGGATAGAGAGAGTTATTTTACACCAAATTTATATCAGATTAGTTGGCTAAAGAGAGACTTCTGTAGAAATCACGTGTGCCCTCACATACTTGTCAATGTCAGGATCCAGGTTGGGCATCACTCTCTTCTAACATCCATCACTGACAATCTCCTTTTTCTAATGTGACAATTGAGGAGAACACATAGTAGAGTGCAACAGAGTACAGAGAAGATACTGGAGCATCTGCAACATTGCTCATGTCTTTGAGTTTACTCAAAGTTAAAAGTTAAAGGGGAAAAATGTGAAGAAAGAAGGATATTTCAAAGTACCAAAACTTACACTAGTTAGATTAGTAATGATTAAATGAATTTACAGATAGATATAATCTGGCTTTTCTGCCAGGGGAGGGATGTAGATTGATTAGTTTTTCTCTCCACCAGACAGAATTTAGTTCTATAGACAAATATTAGGTACTCTGTTATTAGTTATTTCCAGCTTACAAAGTTATAAATTATCTCAAAGCTTAGTGCCTACTTAGAATCAGATAAGAATGAAGCATATGCTAGAGGGTTGCTTTTTATCTTACATCCAATGATCTTTTTCATCTGTTTCAAAATCTTTCATAACTTATCAGCTATACTCTCTCTGAGTTCATGGTATTGAAGAAAGGCCTTTGCTGCTGCTGCTTGTATAACAGGAGCTGCCTATGTTTGACACGTTCTCTCTCTCTCTCTCTCTCTCTCTCTCTCTCTCTCTCTCTCTCTCGGCTACCAGAGATTGGATTCAGAAGCATTTGGCTACTGAGCCACATCCCTAGCCATATATTGTATTTTATTTAGAGACAAGGTCTTGCTGAGTTGCTTAGTGCTTCACTTTTGCTGAGGTTGGTTTTGAACTTGTGATCCTCCTGCCTCAGGTTCCTGACCCAATGGGATTACAGGCCTGGACCACTACACCTGATGCAAGTTTGAATATCTGTATGTACTATACATGAATAACTGCATATACTAAATATTTTGCATATATCTGTATATAATGGTTTCTGGATCATAGTAAAATTGTTTCAGTGAATAATCATTTAAAAATCCTTTTTAAATTATAAAGTAGAAATGGTGAAAAATATACTATAATCCTCTTGTCTTATTGTGAAAGTAGCACCAATGTGATGGATATTTGGGATGGAATGAACCTAAGAATCTGGTGGAGCATACCACATATTCTCAGAATAGACCTGGAAGTCTTAATGGCTAAGGTTTTCATTTGCAACAAATGGTAGTATTCCTGTTTTGCTACTTGGAAATAAAGAAGCACTTAATTTTATCATAAAGCTTTTTTATGGGTTTTGGTTGAGAATATTCTGAAATGTTGCAGAATTTGTCTAAGTTAAAATATGTTTTACTAATTTCAGGCAGAATTTTTATGAGACATTTTCTCTATTGTTTTAGATTTTCCTTGAATTGTGGAGACAATGTACAGAAAAATCATACTATCCTTCTTATTTTATCTGTTTCAGTGTCTTTGCTCTGCATGCTATCACATTAATTAAAACTCTTGCATATATGAATTGTATTATTAATTTACCCTTTCAATTTGCATGGTTCTGTGCATTGTTAACAGTTGCCTGTGTTTGCAAGTTTTGTAATAAAATGTCTTCATTAAAGAGCAATTCTTTCTTTTTAAAGATATTAGAAAATAGAAAACAGAGTCATGTAGCAAAATGCTATATCCACTTCCATAATTGTACCAACCATTTAGAGATAGATACTAAATATGGTGTATTCTATCCTATCCTAGAGGACTATATAAAGTAATGTTCAACAGAAAAGTGATACCAGTTTTTTTCAAAAACATTATTTTCTTTGAGTAGGACATAAACCGCAGAGTTATATAAAGCAGTTGTTAAAACAAAATCAAAGGCATTTGTAGTTAGATGGGTCAAAGTTCAATTCTTGGTCCCACTTCTTTCCTGTATATCATATGCTCATCTAAAATATAAATGTGGGATGATACAGTAGTTACTTGAAATCACACACATACAATGCTTGTCTGACAATAAGGGGCTTGGGATATAATTCCCTGTGTGCTCAGTATTTCTCATGCCTTTTGGCCTAAAACTGGTATGTCAAGAAACAAAGAAAGTTTTTAGTAAATTTCAGTGCAGGCACAAAGCTTCCTAGGAAACTCCACTTCCTGAATGTACTTCCAGTTAGGGAGCATAATAGAAGGCAATGCATGGATATGGACTACTCTCTCCTTCATAGTATGCCCACTGAGGAGTCCTCTTCTCAAGCTTATAATAACCTTCCCTTTATCTGAGAAGTATTTAAATAAGTCCTTATCTATTAATACCTTTTAATATTTAAAAACAAAGTACATTACATCACCCCAAACATGCTATGGATAATACTTGAAATTAACCTAATTTTAAAGAAAATGCCACTGGTATAAAGTATTGGCCTTATGACAGTGCTATCAGTTATAATTTTAGTCCACTGATTAAAATTAACTTCTACACCCAAACTACTCTTGAAAGTTGTATAGTTTTTAGAGAAAACTTTAAATCATCTTTTAAACATACAAAAAGTATATGATATATTTGTATGCTTTTACAATAGAAATTTTCCTCAGGAGTTTTTACATGTTTGTTAAAATTAGGATTCATATATTAAATATGATTTACAAACCTGTTTATATGAAAAATAGTGCTTTAATTTTGTCCCTTTTTATAGGTTTCCCCTGCTTACACAATTTGTGATAGAAAATCCACTAAGGCTATTTAGGCAAGAAATCAATTCTCTCTGGGGAGAAGTTTAGTGAGACAAGACATTAGAAGGAATACCCCAGATATTATGAAGAAACAGTGAATTGAGTTTTTAAAAATATTTTTTAGTTGTTGATGGACCTTTATTTATTTATTAATCTATATTATTTGGTGCTGAGAATTGAACCTAGTGCTTCACACATGCTAGGCAAGCACTTTACCACTGAGCCACAATCTCAGCCCATGGATTGAGTTTTTAAAGAAATAATCACATATCTGTGAAGATAATTGGACAGTGGTTGTCGTGGACCCGCCCCCCCGCCCCCCAGATGAAGAGAGCCTCTCAAGTGGGCCAGTGTGGTCCAGGGCTTTCATTACTTCCTTTGAAGGCCTGCTAAAAGATCAAGGTATTTTAACAGCATAGTGGGGGTAAAAAGAATGTATAATGAGGTCCAGATCTTCAAGAATTTATTCGTGGGGTATGCTAATATGGTTTGAACATTTCTTTTAAATAAAGAGAAAAACCTAATATGTAAGATAGCACTGTAGTGGTCAAAGCTAGAGCAGAAGACCCAGAGGAAAACCTCATATTTTTTCTTCCATTTCTTCCTCCTAGTGGACCATGAAACACAACAGAATTCTAGTGTACTATAAAAGAGTTTGAATACAACTTGTGTTAATTGGGGTGATTATTAACAAAATATATATAACCACCAAAATATGAATTCCTATTCTACCAGTCACTAGTTATAAAATCTTTGGCCAGTTATTCTATGCCACCAAACATCAATATCTTCATGTATACCAATGTTGATAGCAGCACAATTCAGAATAGCCAAGTTATGAAATTGTTAATTGCCTGTCAACATACAACCGGATAAAGAAAACGTAGTATGCATGTGCATGATGTAGCTTTACTCAGACATAAAGAAGCATGGAATTATGTTATTTGCTTGTAAATTGCTGGAGCTGGTGAACATCAGGCTGTGAAATAAGTGAAATAAGCCTGATTCAGAAAGCCAGAGATTGAATGTTTTCTCTTATATGCAGACATTAGAAAGGGAGAGAAAAAGTGAAGGATCTCATGAAAATATTGGGGAGATCAATAGAGTAAAAGAAGAAGATTGAGAGGGAGTGAGAATGGGATGTAATGAAGAAGTATGGGGAATGAAATCTAATGAAGTATGCTACATTTATGTATGAATATATAAAATAAATCCTTGAATATAAATTAAAAATAATTCTTGAAAAGTAATTTTATTCAGCATCCTTAACAGAAATAGAGCAATTAAAATATCTTAGCTCTTGAGAGACAACAACGATGATGATGATGATGATGATGATGATGATGATGATGATGATGATGTTTTGTTAGCAATTTTAAAATGCTTACTACCTGATGGACATTGTGTAAAGCATATCATATGCATTATTCCATTAATCCTTCGGTTGTCAGTAATGTCACTACTGTATAACTCAGAATGCTTCAACTGATCTGAGTAATAAAAAATCAAACTTTTCTATGAAATTTCTATGTATTCTACAGCTAAGACAGAATATGGAAAGTATTCATGTATAGAGTGAAGGGCAAAATTGCCTGCATTTCAGATTTCTTACTTTTTCTTTTTTTTCTTGCTCTGCATTTCATATGGTGGAAGCACATTTATTTCTGTAAATGGCTTCTTTCATTTTTTGTTTGTTTTATTTAGTTATCCATGACAGTAGAATGCATTTATGCACTTTGATTTATCATACATAAATGGGATATAATTTCTCATTTTTCTGAATGTACATGTTGTAGAATCACATTGGTCCTGCAGTCATACATTTATATCCTCACAACCCCTCCCCTCCCTTCACTTCCCTCTACCTAATATAAGGTAACTCTATTCTTCTCTACTTCCCTGTCCTTTTATTGTGAATTAGCATTTGCATATTAGAGAAAATATTTGGCTTTTGATTTTTGGGGATTGGCTTATTTTACTTAGCATGATATTCTCCAACTCCATCCATTTACTAGCAAATGCCATAATTTCATTCTTCTTTAGAGCTGAGTAATATTCCATTGAATATATATATATATATATATATATATATATATATATATCACATTTTATTTATACATTTATCTATTAAAGGACTAGATTGGTCCCTTAGTTTAGTCATTGTGAATTGAACTTCTATAAACATTGATGTGGCTGCAAATTACTGTCATATGCTGATTTTAAGTCCTTTGGGTATAAACTGAGGAATGGGATAGCTGGGTCAAATGGTGGTTCCATTCCACGTTTTCTGAGGAATCTCTATACTGCTTTACATAGTGGTCGTACCAATTTACAGTCCTACCAGCAATGTACATTCCCCCCCCCACATCCTCACCAACATTTATTGTTGCCTGTATTATTTATGATTGCCATTTTTGTAAAAGTAAATGAGTTACAATGAAAAATATGAAATAAAGGTATAGTGTCTATCTACAACTAAAAATATTTTAGAAAGAATAGAAGGCAACTTCCTCTCTGTACATCAAAAAATCTTCAGAATGCTAGTATATGAGGATTATCCTAAGAGGAAGTAATTACTTAAGAGTATTAGCAAAAAATCACATTGCAGTCAGACTCCAGGGTTTAGTATTTTTAGTCTGTAAATTCCCTTTTTCATCTGTTTCTGTGCTTCTAATTCTCTTTGGTCTTCCTTCTGATTATTGCCTATGAACACACCAACATTAGAGGACAACACTGACAGGGGAAACATAAACCACACATCCCAGTTCAAGTGCTCTTGAGTGATTCTAATTACATAATTAGGAAAGAGAAATAAAATCTTTTTCATATAGGCATACTAGATAATAGTAACTGATTCTTAACATATATAGTTCTTTGTCCCTGATATTTGTATAATATCAGCTAGTAAGATTTACTAATTTGATTCTTGTAATACTTTTGTGATAGGTAGGGCAAACACTTTAAATCATGGATTTAAGTCCAGGAAGAACATGGATTTTGAGATCTAGTTAGTGTCAGGTAAAATTAGAATACTTTAAATGGTCTTAGATGCAAACTACCATCTACTTTACTGAAACTGAAAAATGAATCATTCCGAATAATAAATTCTTTATATTTTTTTTCCTCTTCGCTTTCCCCTGCTCCCTATACAATTATGTTGGAAAGGTTATGGCATTAAGCAGTGGTCTCCAACTGTAAAGAGCATCCATATTGGTAATTCAGTCATTAAAATAATTCTTTACGGTGAAAGTCTCAGGAGTAAACTGTAGCACAGTTGCAAACATGGTCAGAACATTGGTCAGTCTGAAGTCTACATTTAGATTTTTCAATTTGTAGGGCATGAGTATCCCTATGAAATAAAAATGAGCCATCTTTGAGACACTCCCTGACACAGGGATCAAAGTTCTCTGCCACCATTCTAACTTCTCCTCAAGGAAGAGATGCCACCAAAATATGCAGTGCCATTTGACTCTGAAACTGAAACTCCTGGTTGCATCCCAGTAACTCAGTGGTGAATTTTCATCTCTGCCCTAAGAAAGCTTTCTTTCAGTATATGTTTTCATTCCTGAATACAAGTTTTGCAAAAAGATTCAAACATCCATTCAGATGGGGATTTTTTTTCTGATTGAATTTGCTAGTGTTTTAAAAAGAAAAGGTGGAATTTAAGAAGAGGATTGTTTTATCAACCAGTAGTAGGCATTGCTTCCTTTTAACCAGCAGTAAAAAAGGGCCAAAATATTATCGGGTGTACTGAGAGGAAAAGCAACCCATCTAGCATATGCTTCATACTTATCTGATTCTAAGGGGCTAAACTTTGAGCAATTTTACAGCTGTGTAAGCTGAAGATAACTAAAAAGAGTATACCTAATACTGGTCTATAGAACTAAATTCTGTCTGATGGAGAGAAAACTGAGCAATCTACATCCCATCACTAGCAGAAAAAAAGCCAGATTTATATTTATCTGTAAATTTATATAACCATTACTCATCTAACTTTTGTATGTTTTGGTACTTTAATATCTTTCATGTGTTTATTTGTCATAATTTTGCCTTTTTGAAAAATCATTTTTTAGAGCCTAAAGAATATAATGTTTTGGGCAATGAACAACAAAATATAGAATTTGATGTTTGCTGCCTCTGAATGATTCACACAAACATGTAAGAGGATGTCGTATTTTGCTACGTGGCTTTGGTTTCTGGTGTCTTCAAAAAACTGCAAAATATTACTAATAAAAATGTGTTTTAATACTACTGTGTCATTGAAAAGTTTCTCTAGAATAAAACTAAATAAGCAGTTCCTGAACTGACATGAAGGATTATTGGGCCTACAGTTTCTACTAGCTGTTGCAGAATTTCTGATCTAATTCCTAGGTAGTGGATCTGTTTTAAGTTGAGTTTTGTGTAGGGTGAGAGATAGGGGATAAATTTCACTCCACCTAATATGGGTTTCCAGTTTTCCTAGCACCATTTGTTAAAAAGGGTATCTTTTATCAATGTATGTTTTTGGCACCTTTGTCTAGTATCAGATAACTATATTTATGTGGGTTTGTCTTTCTTTCTTCTTTTCTTTCTTTCTTTCTTTCTTTCTTTCTTTCTTTCTTTCTTTCTTCTCTCTCTCTCTCTCTCTCTCTCTCTCTCTCTCTCTCTCTCTCTCTTTCTCCTCCTCCTCCTCCTCTCCTCCTCCTCCTCCTCTCCTCCTCCTCTCCTCCTCCTCCTCCTCCTTCTCCTTCTTCCTCGTCCCTGTCCTTGTCCTCCTCCTCCTCCTTCCTTCTTCTTTTTTGTGTATGTGGTGTTGGAAATTGAACCCAGGATCTTGTTATGCAAGGCAAGCACTCTACCAACTGAGCTACATTCCCAGTATATCTTTTTGTCTTCTATTTCATTCCATTGTTTTTTATGCTTGTTTTGTGCCAGCACAATTCTGTTTTGTTACTATAGCTATGCAATATTATTTTGGGTCTGGTATTGTAATGCTTCCTGCTTAACTCATATCACTAAGGATTGCTTTGGATATTCTGGGCCTCTTATTTTTCCAGATGAATTCCATGACTTCTTTTTTCCTATTCTATTAAGAACATCATTGGTATTTTACAATTCCTAGGTAGTTTACAATACCAATGATGGAATTGCAATGAATATGTATAGCACTTTTGGTGGTATACCCATTTTGACAATATGAACTCTGTCTATCCAAGAACATGAGAGGTCTTTCCATCTTCTAAGGTCTTATTCAATTTTTAAGTGTTCTCTAGGTTTCACTAAAGAGATCCTTTACCTCTTTTGTGAGATGATTCCCGAGCATTTTTTTAGGATATTTTAAGTGTGAGAGTTTTCCTATTTTTTTAAATCAGTAGATACATCATTGGAGTATGGGAATGTAATTGAGTTATGAGTGTTGAACTTGTATCCTCCTACATTGCTGAATTCATTTATGATCTCTAGAAGTCTTCTGGTGGACTCATTTGGGTGTTCTAAATATAGGATCATGTCACAGCAAATGAACCCTCATTTTTAGTCTGGCCTCATATGTTTTCTGTCATATTTGAAATCTAGACAGAAAAAAGGAAGAGGAAGGTAGAGTATCTCATGACAATCAGAGAGAGATCAGTAATATAGAGGGAAGAGACCAGGGGAAGGGAGAGAGAAAGGAAACTGGAAATGGTAAAGGATGATATTGGCCAAGTTAAATTGTTACATTGTGTGCATGTATGAATAAGTAACATCTAAACACACCATTATTTACAATTATATAATGTAGAAAAACCCCTCATTTCTTACTTATTTTATGCCAGACATTATACTAAGCTTTTGGAATACAAAGTAGGGTTTTAATAAATAATTGTAGGGAAGTAGAAAGTTTAGAAATGAGATAATTCTGCTCTCTAGAAAGAAGCAGAAAGATAAATAACATAACAATAAATCTTGCAACTGTGAGGCATACTCTGTAAAGTGAGACAAAAATACAGGCAGTTGAATATGTAATAAATCCAATTGCTTATTAAAATGACTTGAGGTGGAAAACATTATTTAGAAGACTTGACAACATTGCCACAGTTTTGTGTTTTGTTAAAATATGAATAAAAAATAATTACAAGCAATTGTTTATTCTCATCATCATTTGAGGATTGTGTTCATTTGCTCATGGGTAGGCTAGGATTTTGCCTGCAAAACTGCATATATCTTCAGAGGAGATGGCATAGAAAATAAAGATCTAATTTGTCTCTAGTATTTATGATATGCTTCCCTAATAAATGGTCATTTATTTAAATAACAATACTTTAAATTTTAACTACTCTTTATTCTCTTTCACATTTTCTATTTTTATTTTGCTTTTTAATTGATTTTTAAAAAAATAAATGACAGAAGAATGTATTACAATTCTTATTACACATATACAGCACAATTTTTCATATCTCTGGTTGTATATAAAGTATGTTGTCACCAATTCGTGTCTTCATACATGTACTTTGGATAATGATGTCCATCACATTCCACCATCCATGCTAGCTCCCTGCCCTTTTCCTTCCCCCGCCCCTGCTGCCCTATCTAGAGTTCATCTATTCCTCCCATGCTCCACCTCCCTACCCCACTATGAATCAGCCTCCTTACATCAGAGAAAACATTGGGCATTTGTATTTTGGGGATTGGCTAACTTTGCTTAGCATTATCTTCTTCAACTCCATCTATTTACCCGCAAATACCATGATTTATTCTCTTTTATTGCTGAGTAATATTCCATTGTGAATATATGCCACATTTTTTAATCCATTCACATATTGAAGGGCATCTAGGTTGGTTCCTCAGTTTAGTTATGGTGAATTGTGCTGCTGTAAACATTGATGTGGCTGTGTCCCTGTAGTATGCTGATTTTAAGTTCTTTGAGTATAGACCAAGGAGAGGGATAGCTGGGCCAATTGGTGGTTCCATTCCCAGATTTCCAAGGAATCTCCATACTGCTTTCCATATTGGCTGTACCAATTTGCAGTCCCACCAGGAGTGTATGAGTGTGCCTTTTCCCCTACACTCTCACCAACACTTATTGTAGTTTGTATTCTTAATAGCTGCCATTCTGACTGGAGTGAGATGATATTTTAGAGTAGTTTTGATTTGCATTTCTCTAATTGCTAGAGATGTTGAAAATTTTTTCATATATTTGTTGATTGATTGTATATCCTCTTCTGAGAAGTGTCTGTTCAGGTCTTTGTCCCATTTATTGAATGGGTTATTTCTTTTTTGGGGGCTTTGTGTTTTGATGTATTGTATTTCATTTAGTTGTTTTATAAGCAAGAAGAAGACCTAAATTTTTTGTCTAAGATCAGCAAATTTGTTTTCAAGTTCCCATTGACCTTCAGTTTTTCTGTATGAGCAAAAGAGATCTGTGTATTTTGACTGAATTGAGACCTAAATATATTAAGTTCTTTTTATATTTAATGTTCTTAAGATTTTTAATTACTCATAAGCAATAGGAATTCTGAAAATACTAAATGCATGGTTCATATAATATTTATTTTCTTGCATATGCAGAGAAAATATCAGAAATATAAAGGACTTAAGAAATTATGTAAGCCAATTTTTTTTAGGCAAGGTAATAGAGGCCCAGAGAGCTGAATGAATCATTTTGAGTTGCACGTCATATTAGCGGAAGCGTAAGTTCAAGTACAAATAATAGAATTGCAAATAAAACACTATTCTTTCTGCAACTGATTGCATTCTCTTCATTATAATCCAGCTCAATGAGACAGACATAATCAAGCATTTGATACTTTTTGTACATCTGACAGATTTGTTACTCAGAAACCACAGACTAATCACTATCTGTACAAATGGTCTTTAACATTAGTTTTCAATGAAAAATTCCTATTTTAAATATATCTTTAAAGAGGAATATTTGTCACCCTTCTTTGATGATTAATTCTCATGTTTAACAGCTATCACTTGAAAAAAATTCCTTAAAGCAGAAATTTGCTTAGATTCCCCAAGAAATTCACTTTAGGGGGTTTCTGAATACTTTGAAATTATATGCCAAACTTAGCTGAAAATTTCTCAAAGATCCACTTCTCAAGGTCAATTTGGATTTTTATTCTAGTTTTTCTCCTCATCTTTCTGGAAGATGCTTGCTTTCCTCAATAAGGCAGTGCTGCATTAATTTAGAAATTATCACTTTTTCCAAATGAAAATGTTAGCTCATATTAACTTTTTCATAGGTCCTTTCTTTTCTCCATATATTAAATCATCTTACAGCTTTCTTTTGAACCCTCTCGAAATGCCAAGTAGCTCAGAATTATAAATCACGTATTAATGAAGACCTTGTTTAGGATCTTCGATCTGTTTACAGTGATGTTAGAAGGTTAGGGGATGCAGGCATAAAACTGTTTAGATAGGTCCAGGAATAGCCCCATAAGATAGGTTCATCAGTGCCTCAATGACAAAGAAGACAAAGGATAAAAGTCTCAGGAGACACCAAAAAAGATTTGGCACATTTTAAACTTTAAAATTAAAAAATGAGTCCTGAATAAAGGGACACAAGATGGGAGTTGGAATCAAGCCCAAGCCTGGAGGTGAAAAGAATTCTTCGAAAAATCTAGAACATAGTTTTATGCATATAAACAAACTCTTCCTTTTCTTGATTAAGTCAATCCAATCTTGCAGTGCTGCAGTTTTTTATATGGGGAGATGCTCCTCTAACTTGCAATACAAATACTCATCTCCCAGGTTTTCTTTCTCTCTGCAACCTCTGCAGTCATAGCAATCTCAGTGTTTAGATTTCTGAGGTGTGTATGACTAATGAAAACAGATGGAGCTTGAAAACCAAGACACATAAACTAGGTTATTGAAACCATTAGAGTTGGAAGGGTTTTGATTCTTCTGGGAATCTGATGACTGCTATGGGATGTTTCTCTTGAGGGAGGCACAAAATAAACATCATAGAGAACATTTTTACGCAAGTAACTTGGAGCCTGATTAAAGTTTTTGATATTCTGTATTTATTAATTCATTTGTTTCCTATACTTTATTATATAGGAAAGCAACTTTATATGCTATAAGTAATTTTATAAAATTGCTTTAGCTGGTGTCTTATCTGCTAAGGAGATTTGAGAATATAGTTTCCACAATTGAGCCAAAAGATTAATAAGGAAAACACTAATACTGAGGCCAGAATAGTGGTGACAGGAATAATTTGGTATGGATCCCTTGGAACATGGTGAATTTGTGGAATAAGAATCGTACCAAATTCTCACAACTCTATCCACCTGAATGCTTTTTTTTTTTTTGTGAATCATGTAATGTGATACTAACATTAAGCCAGCTAGATTGTTTTAGATATTTCCTGTTAGACTACCATTCAGTTTTCAAGCAGCTGGCCTGGGACTGTAGGAAGCTGTTAAGATCCTGGGGTTTGTTCGAGTGAGGGTATAACAGGAAGAATTACTTTGTCAATACAGTCTGAAGTTCACTCATGACTGTGCCTATCTGGTTAATTTTGTCCATGTATATCTAAAGTCAGGCCCTCTTGATATATCTAGAGCTGTTGAATATGTAAGATGAAATTTAGAGAGTAATTATGTATAGAATTTGAATTGAATAAAGCCTCACTTATCACAAATTTTAGGTAATTAAAAACAAAGTACTTGAAGTATCAAGTTTATCATATATATCACCTAAAAGCCTTTTTTTTTTTAAAAAAAAATCACAGCAAAAAATCTATTTTGAGGAAGAGATCCCCAAATGTGTAAATATTAAAATCTAAAACAAAATTTAAATGTTGATTGCATGTGTATGTAAGAATCTGTTTGCTTTAACTGGTTTTCCTCCCTTTTACTTGACTACTCCAGTACTTTCTGTTCCTGAAACTCTGTTTAGGACATATTTCTGACTATGAAATAGAGATAATAATGCTGACCCTGATGACATTCTGGGGCATGTGTACTAAGTACTTGTGTTACTAAGTTACTTGAATCATGGTTAATAACACCTGATTAAAGTTTTTGATATTCTGTATTTATCAATTCTTTTTTTCCTGTACCTTATTATATAGGAAAACAATTTTATATTTTATAAGTAATTTTATAAAATTGCTTTAGCTGATGTACCTGATATGCTGAAACTTTGACATAGATCATGACACATAATAAACAATATATTATTGGTAATGATGGTGTTTTCCAAGCAGTCTAGTGGAACTTTAAACTCTTCATTCTATGAACTCAAAAATACTTGCATATGCCACTTTTTGACACATAACTATCGTATTTCACATGTTATAGTTTTATACTCTTATTAATTTATAGGCTCCTTGATAGGGCAATACAAAACTTAAATTGGTTTGAAAATCAAGATTTACTTCCATTACAAGTCACCTGCTATTTATTTTTTAAAAAATATTTAATTTTTTAGTTGTAATTGGACACAATACTTTAATTTATTTTATTTATTTATTTTTACATGGAGCTAAGGATCAAACCCAGGTCTTTCATGTGCTAGGCAAGTGCTCTACTGCTGAGCCACAAACTCAGCCCTGGTTTTTAATTTTTATTTGCACTTTTTCTCAACAGAAAATAAAACAACTAGCAGAAAGGAAGAGTAGTTCTTGTTCTTTTATCCTGGAAAAAGTCCTGTAAAAACAGCCTAATAACAGGGCAAATGCCAAGCTTTAATATATATTCAGTATGTACTCAGAACTTTATATTAGAGAGTTTTTCAGATCTGAAAAATTCTTTATATGTGAGGGCTGTTTATCAACACTAGGGCTCCCTTTTTTGAGAGAGAGAAGAGAGAGAGAGAGAGAGAGAGAGAGAGAGAGAGAGAGAGAGAGAGAGAGAGAGATTTTTTTTTTAGTTTTTGTATATGGTGCTGAGGATCGAACCCAGGCCACATGCATGCCAGGCAAGCGCGTTACCTCTAGAGCCACATCCCCAGCCCTAGGGCTCTCTTTTTAATAATAAAAAATATAAATTCTGTGCTGAAACTATTTTATAAGTCCTATACATTATGGGAATCATAGAGATTTTTAGAGCTGTTATGTGTGCTCTATTGCCTTAAAACTGATTCAAAAGTGCATCCTATATCACATAAACATGTGATATGCTTTATCAAACATTATTTGGAACTCGACACATAAATGGAAATTTTTGGTTATGCACAGAATTTGCTTATTATTTTATCAAAAGTTGAGTGTGCATGTATACTGAAATAATTATTTATTTATATTTATTCTGTTTTTATATGTTCTTTTTAGTTATTCATGTCAGTAAGAAAGATAACCATATGAGATTATTTTTAAAATAAAATATTGATTTTTTATGCATTATCAGTTAATCAGTGAAATTAGAAGTAGAAAAACAGGTTAAATTACATTAAAATGGCCATGTCACCTATTGAAGTTAATTAGTATTTCAATGGGAAAATTAAGAAAGTCTATTATATTGTATAGAAAGACAGGCTCAAATACTGAGATGTCAGAGATAGGCACTTTCACCTACTTAAAAAGCATGAACTTCCCTTGGTCACTAACCTTGATGATATCTGTTTCAGAAGAAACCCATGATTGTTTATTAGGCTTTATGAGACTATAAGAAGAGAGATAAACATCCATCATCATAATATATTTAGCAAATATTAATCAATTGCTATGCTCCAATAATTCTAGGAATATAGGAGTAAGGTATCCTATATACATATATGAATATTCCATAGTGAATTTCACATTCATGTATATCTCTAATGCATAGTAGAATACTGGAAAGGGAACAGAGGGATGGAGGGAGAGAGAGAGGGAAAGGAGAAGTACTGAAGACTGAATTGGAACAAATTTTATTTCATACTTGTATAATTACATAAAAATTAACTCTAATATTATCTATAACTATAATGCAGTGATAAAAATGTTTAAAACACATTGACAACTGGAATTCACATATAGTTCTCCCATTCCTCCCTCTTCTAGATTTAATTGCTAATAGTTAATAGAGTTTAGGCAGCTCAAATGTAATTAATTTGACTGCTTTAGTGAAATACTAATTCTCCTGTACATGACCAGAGTTGAAATTAGTAGAGAAGTTTTTTTCTGAAGAATAAAAATTAAACTCCCATTCATAATTAGATGTGTTCTGCTTAAAGATTCACCCTCAAATCTATTCCCACCTTTAAGATTCAAAAAATTCTAGAATTTATATACAATATAATTATATTGTGAATAAGAGAATTGGTAGAGCACTTTCCCACTGGGAGAGTTTTCTCTTCCCAGGAATACAGATAACATTGCTTTATACTTGAGACATCAGCTCTAAAAACAACAACAACAACAAAAAAACAAAATTATTTCTAAGTTTGCACCTCGCTTTTGTCTCCATTTTTTAAAATTATTGGTTGTTCAAAACATTACAAAGCCCTTGACATATCATATTTCATACATTTGATTCAAGTGGGTTATGAATTCCCATATACAGATTGCAGAATCACATCAGTTACATATCCACATTTTTACATAGTGCCATATTAGTGACTTTTGTTTTCTGCTGCCTTTCCTATCCTCTACTATCCTCCCTTGCCTCCCCTCCCCTCCCTTCCCATCTTCTCTCTCTCTACCCCATCTACTGTAATTCATTTCTCTCCCTTGTTTTTTCCCTTTCCCCTCACTTCCTCTTATATGTAATTTTGTATAACGATGAGGGTCTCCTTCCATTTCCATGCAATTTCCCTTCTCTCTCCCTTTCCCTCCCACCTCTCATCCCTGTTTAATGTTAATCTTTTTCTCATGCTCTTCCTCCCTGTTCTGTTCTTAGTTGCTCTCCTTATATCAAAGATGACATTTGGCTTTTGTCTTTTAGGGATTGGCTAGTTTCACTTAGCATAATCTGCTCCAATGCCATCCATTTCCCTGCAAATGCCATGATTTTGTCATTTTTTAGTGCTGAGTAATACTCCATTGTGTATAAGTGCCACATTTTTTTTATCCATTCATCTATTGAAGGGCATTTAGGTTGGTTCCACAGTCTAGCTATTGTGAATTGTGCTGCTATGAACATTGATGTAGCAGTATCCCTATAGTACGCTCTTTTAAGATCTTCAGGAAATAGTCCGAGAAGGGGAATAGCTGGGTCAAATGGTGGTTCCATTCCCAGCTTTCCCAGGAATCTCCATACTGCTTTCCAAATTGGCCGCACCAGTTTGCAGTCCCACCAGCAATGTACAAGTGTACCCTTTTCTCCACATCCTCGCCAGCACTTGTTGTTGTTTGACTTCATAGTGCCTGCCAATCTTACTGGAGTGAGATGGTATCTTAGGGTGGTTTTGATTTGCATTTCTCTGACTGCTAGAGATGGTGAGCATTTTTTCATGTACTTGTTGATTGATTGTATGTCCTCCTCTGAGAAGTGTCTGCTCAGGTCTTTGGCCCATTTGTTGATTGGGCTATTTGTTTTCTTATTGTTTATTTTTTTGAGTTCTTTGTATACTCTGGATATTAGGGCTCTATCTGAAGTGTGAGGAGTAAAAATTTGTTCCCAGGATGTAGGTTCCCTATTTACCTCTCTTATTGTTTCTCTTCCTGAGAAAAAACTTTTTAGTTTGAGTAAGTCCTATTTGTGATTCTTTTGTTTTTTTTTTAAATTTTTTTTTAAGAGAGAGTGAGAGAGGAGAGAGAGACAGGGAGAGAGAGAGAGAGAGAGAGAGAGAGAGAGAGAGAGAGAGAGGGAGAGAGAGAGAGGGGGGGGGAATTTTTTTAATATTTATTTTTTAGTTCTTGGCGGACACAACATCTTTGTTGGTATGTGGTGCTGAGGATCGAACCCGGGCCGCACGCATGCCAGGCGAGCGCGCTACCACTTGAGCCACATCCCCAGCCCATTGTTTTTTTAACTCTTGTGCTATGGGTGTCCTATTAAGGAATTTGGAGCCCGACCCCACAATATGTAGATTGGAGCCAACTTTTTCTTCTATCAGATGCAGAGTCTCTGTTTTGATATCAAGCTCCTTGATCCATTTTGAGTTAACTTTTATGCATGGTGAGAGAAAGGGATTCAGATTCATATTGTTGCTTATGGATTTCCAGTTTCCCCAGCACCATTTGTTGAAGATGCTATCCTTCCTCCATTGTATGCTTTTTAGCCCCTTTGTCAAATATAAGATAATTGTAATTTTTTGGATTGGTCTCTGTGTCCGAAATTCTGTACCATTGGTCAACATGCCTGGTTTGGTACCAGTACCATGCTGTTTTTGTTACTGTTGCTCTGTAGTATAGTTTGAAGTCTGGAATCGCTATACCGCCTGATTCACACTTCCTGCTTAGAATTGCTTTTGCTATTCTGGGTCTTTTATTTTTCCATATGAATTTCATGATTGCTTTATCTATTTCTACAAGAAATGCCATTGGGATTTTGATTGGCATTGCATTAAACCTATAGAGAACTTTTGGCATTGTCGCAATTTTGATGATTTTAGTTCTGCCTATCCATGAACAGGGTATATTTTTCCATCATCTAAGGTCTTCTTCTATTTCTCTCTTTAGGGTTCTATAGTTTTCATTGAATAAATCTTTCACATCTTTTGTTAGGTTAATTCCCAAGTATTTTATTTTTTTGATGATATTGTGAATGGGGTGGTTTTCCTCATTTCCATTTCAGAAGATTTGTCACTGATATACAGGGATTCCTTTGATTTATGCATGTTGATTTTATATCCTGCCACTTTGCTGAATGCTCTAGTAGTTTCTTTGTAGACCCTTTTGTGTCTGCTATGTATAAGATCATGTCTTCTGCAAACAGTGATAATTTAAGTTCTTCTTTTCCTATCTTTATGCCTTTAATTTCTTTCGTCTGTCTAATTGCTCTGGCCAATATTTCGAGAACAATATTGAATAGAAGTGGTGAGAGAGGGCATCCCTGTCTTGTTCCAGATTTTAGAGGGAATGTCTTCAATTTTTCTCCATTTAGAATGATGCTAGCCTGAGGCTTAGCATAGATAGCTTTTGCAATGTTGAGGTAAGTTCCTGTTATCCGTAGTTTTTCTAATGTTTTGAACATAAAGGGATGCTGTATTTTGTCAAATGCTTTTTCTGCATCTATTGAAATGATCATATGGTTCTTATCTTTAAGTCTATTGATGTGGTGAATAATTTTTATTGATTTCCATATATTGAACCAGCCTTGCATCCTAGGGATGAATCCTACTTGATCATGGTGCACAATTTTTTTGATATGTTTTTGTATCCGATTTGCCAGAATTTTATTGAGGATTTTTGCATCTAGGTTTATTAGAGATATTGGTCTGTAGTTCTATTTCTTTGAAGTGTCTTTGTCTGGTTTCAGGATCAGGGTGATGTTGGCCTCATAGAATGAATTTGGAAGAGCTGCCTCTTTTTCTATTTCCTGAAATAACTTGAAAAGTATTGGTATTAATTCTTCTTTAAAGGTTTTGTAAAACTCCGCTGTATACCCATCCGGTCCTGGGCTTTTCTTGGTTGGTAGTCTTTTGATGGCTTCTTCTATTTCTTCCATTGTTATTGGACTATTTAAATTATGTATATCCTCTGGACTCAGTCTGGGCAAATCATAAGACTTAAGAATTTATCGATGTCTTCAATATCTTCTATTTTATTGGAATATAGGTTTTCAAAATAATTTCTGATTATCTTCTGTATTTCTGTAGTGTCTGTTGTGATATTGCCTTTTTCATCCCGTATGTTAGTAATTTGAGTTCTCTCTCTTCTTCTCTTCGTTAGCATGGCTAAGGGTCTGTCAATCTCATATTTTTTCAAAGAACCAACTTTTAGCTTTGTTAATTTTTTCAATAGTTTCTTTTGTTTCAATTTCGTTGATTTCCACTCTGATTTTAATTATTTCTTGCCTTCTGCTACATTTGCTGTTGTTTTGCTCTTCCTTTTCTAGGGTTTTGAGATGAAGTGTGAGCTCATTTATTTGTTGGTTTTTTCTTTTTTTGAGGAATGAACTCGAGGCAATGAATTTCCCTCTTAAAACTGCTTTCATTGTGTCCCATAGATTCCAATATGTTGTGTCTGTATTTTCATTTATCTCTAAGAATTTTTGATTTCCTCCTTTATGTCTTCTGTAACCCATTGATTATTCAGTAACATATTGTTCATTTTCCAAGTGATGCAGGATTTTTCCTTCCTTCTTTTATCATTGATTTCCAGTTTCATTCCATTATGATCAGATAAGATGCATGGTATTATCTCCACACCTTTATATTTACTAAGGGTTGCCCTTTGGCATAATATATGGTCTACCTTTGAGAAGGATCCATGTGCTGCTGAGAAAAATGAATATCCACTTGATGATGGTTGATATATTCTATATATGTTGGTTAAGTCTAGGTTATTGATTGTGTTATTGAGTTCTATAGTTCCTTTATTCAACTTTTGTTTGGAGGATCTGTACAATGGTGAGAGCGGTGTGTTGAAGTCACCCATAATTATTGTGTTGTGGTCTATTTGATTCTTGAACTTGAGGATAGTTTGTTTTATGAATGTTGCAGCACCGTTATTTGGTGCATACATATTAGTAATTGTTATGTCTTGTTGGTAAATGGTTCCTTTTTAATAGTATATAGTGTCCTTCTTTATCCCTTTGATTAACTTAGGTTTGAAGTTGATTTTATTCGATATGAGTATGGCCACTCCTGCTTGCTTCCGAGGACCATGTGAGTGGTATGATTTTTCCCAACCTTTCACCTATAGCCTGTGTATGTCTTTTCCTATCATATGAGTCTCCTGAAGGCAGCAGGATCTGATTTTTTAATCCAAGATTCTAGCCTATGTCGCTTAATTGGTGAGTTTAAGCCATTAACATTTAGGGTTACTATTGATATATTGTTTGTACTTCGAGTCATGTTTGTTTGTTTGTTTATTTATTTATTCTAATTTGGCTTGTTTTTCCTCTTTGATTATTTTTCCCCCCTTTACTGAGTTACCTCCCACTGTTGGTTTTGGGTGCTGTTTTTCATTTCCTCTTCTTGTAGTGTTTTGCTCAAAATGCTTTGCAGTGCTGGTTTTCGGGCTGCAAATTCTTTTAACTTTTGTTTATCATGAAATATTTTAATTTCATTGTCAAACTTGAAGCTTAATTTTGCTGGATACAATATTCTTGGTTGGAATCCATTATCTTTCAGTGTTTGAAATACGTTGTTCCAGGATCTTCTTGCTTTCAACGTCTGTGATGAAAAATCAGCCGTTAACCTCATTGGTTTACCCCTGAATGTAATCTGCCTCCTTTCTCTTGTAGCTTTTAATATTCTCTCCTTGTTCTGTATGTTGGATATCTTCATAATAATGTGTCTTGGAGTTGGTCTTTTATGGTTTTGTATGTTTGTCATCCTGTAGGCTTCCAGGATTTGGCAATCCAATCCATCTTTCATGTCTGGAAAGTTTTCTAAAATCATTTCCTTCAACAGATTGCTCATTCCTTTGCTTTGGACCTCTATATCTTCCTCTATCCCAATGACTCTTAAATTTTTTTTTATGACATCCCATATCTCTTGGATGTTTTGCTTGTGGTTTCTTACCAGCCTTTCTGCATTGACTATATTCTTTTCAAGTTGATATACTTTGTCTTCATTATCTGATGTTCTGAATTCTACTTGATCTAGTCTACTTGTAATATTCTCATTTGAGTTTTTGATTTGGTTTATGGTTTCCTGCATTTCTAGGATTACTGTTTGATTTTTTTAAAAATATCTATCTCCTGGTAGAGTTGATTTTTTGCTTCTTGAATCTGTTTATGTAATTCATTTTCAAAGTATTCTTTCATTGTTTGGACTTGCTGTCTAATGACTTTTTAAAGATTCCATTCCATATGAGTCAGGTATGCCTTGAGTTCTTTTTCTGTCCATTTTTCTGATATCTCTAGGTTCTCCTGTAAATTTAAGTTATCCTGCATTGTTTGTAATCCTTTTTTCCCTTGTTTTTTCATGGTGCTCTTGTTACTTTCCAACTCTTTTTAACTGCTGTGTTTCTGTTTTCTCCTATAAATTTGTTTTGGTTTTGTATAGCTCCATGTTCTCTCCTTTGTGTTGGGAGACAATGTTTAGAGGTGTTGGATTTAATTGTGATTTAAAGTAAATTCATTAGTTTCATTAAAGGCCTACAGGTTTTGATGGCATATAGAGAATTGAGGTTTGAACTTAGGATTTTATGTTAAGGTCAGGAGATATGATGGTATGGAGGTTAGTATATCTTAGCTTCTTTGGTGGGTTGCTCAAATGCAGGTGGATATTAACAAGAGAATAGACAGGAGTACTTGGGGATAGTTAAGGGCTTAGGTGGAGTATAGACTGTCTCGTAATATTAATCTAGTTGCATTTAGTAAATTACATGTAATTGGAGTGGTCATGCTTGGGAAGAAAGATAGGGAAAAAGAAAAGAAGCAAACCAAGAAAGAGAGAGTGAGAGAATAAAGAAAGAGAAAAAATAGAAAAGAAAAAGAAGAAATGATGGAAAAATAATAAAATAAAGTAAAATTAAAATTACAATAAAAACAAGAAAAAAAAGCACTGTTAGGCTTCTATTTTCTTTGCTTCCAGTAGGTAGAGCTGTGCCTTCTGGACCAAGATTTTGCCCTCGGGCTGTAGGAAACAATCTGTATGAGGCTGCTCCCTCCTCCCCCACCTGGTGTCTCTCCAATCCTGTTCACTTAGGTTTATTCCTGGCCTCTAGTCTCCTCGCTTCTCCTGCCAGACAGGCCTTCCCCAGTGTGGTACCTCTCCACAGTTCAAGTTACACTATGGGCCTGCAGTTTCCTCGATGTGGAGAGAGGCTATTGGGAACCGGCCCCCTATTGTTTTGATTCTCTCCAATAGCCACTCCTCTGAGAGCTGGCGAGACAGGTTTCCTTTTCCACGCTGGTGGGAGCGGGGAGTTGGAGGTCAGGTGCCTTTACCTTTCCCCACGCCTCTATTCACCCTCACTCTGATAATCATGCCGGGGAGAGATTTTATGCAATTTTATGCAATTTCTCCACTGTATAGGAGAAGGGCTAAATGTCACACACCCGTTCTATTGCTGAACTTGCTTCCATGGGGTTGGATCTGTCGGAAACTGGCGATGGTGACGTTGGCTCTCCAATATGGTGGCCGCTGGCTTCCTCGGTGGGGTGTCTGGTGTAGAGGGCAGATCTGGACTGTTTCTCTCCCCCATCTCAAACCCAGAACTCAGCCTGGAGCACTGTGAGGGCACAGTTGGCACCACAGTATCTGTAGCACCGTTTCTGGCTCTGGCTGTGGGGCTGGCTGCTGATTAATCAGCCTGAATCTCCAGGTGCACGGTTCACTCTCGATTGAGCCACAGTAACTGATCCTTGGGTGTTGAAATTCTTCCTCTAGGTTTCAGTGCACCCCAATTTTGCTGGACATTCCTAACAAGATAGCTTCTGGCCATTCTAAACTGGCTAATCACCTGTGCAGTTATGGGGTACACGGGGGTGTCTCACTCTATTCACCACCATCTTCGTGTCTCCTATTATCATAAAAAATTTTAACCACCAGGTAAGCTGAAGTTTATTGCTATTGTCAGTCTGGGCTGTGGAAGTATAATCTTTTCTTTACTCATAAATCATCCCATCCAGAATCAGTTTGAGCACATAAGTAAAACAAATATTATATACTACTCTGAATGGATAGAGTTCCTTTCTGAGATTAAGATATGATTTTACTTTTGTCTCTTTTATCTTCACAAGACAATGACTAATTTGAAGTACAATGATAAACATGAGACTATGTAATGTAGAAAAAGGGAACTGGGCTAGCAGACAGATACTGGACTTTAATTCTGGGCCCTGGTCCTGCCACATAATTTCTTAGATGATCTCTACAAATAGCATGACACCTGCCCTTTCTACTACAAAGAATCAAACTAAGATAAGCAAAAGCCCTCTGAAAGGAAAGAACACTGTGATAATGTAATATACATAGTAAGCTTTAAGGTGCATAAGTAATAAGTAGGAGAACATTAGAATTTCCTTTATACACTATTTTTTTTGTTCCTTTGCCTTCACCCTTGTCCACATGGGATTTTGGAGTATGACTGACTATGGGTCTTTGAGTTGGCTAGATTTTTTTTTTAAAGAGAGAGTGAGAGGAGAGAGAGTGAGAGAGAGAGAGAGAGAGAGAGAGAGAATTTTTAATATTTACTTTTTTTTTAGTTTTCGGCGGACACAACATCTTTGTTAGTATGTGGTGCTGAGGATCGAACCCGGGCTGCACGCATGCCAGGTGAGCACGCTACCACTTGAGCCACATCCCCAGCCCCAGTTGGCTGGATTTTCATCCATAGCAAATCCACCAGTTCCAGCCTTGGGTTGATTACTTTTCAGTACTACTCATGCATGAAGGGTCAATCATCAATGCTCTCTGCCAAGTAATTCCTTGCAGGGCAGGGATCCACATTGTGGGGGCCATTATATGAAAAAAATACTGTCAAAGTTGAGGTTTAGGGGATAAGTGTCAAGGTGGAAGTGAAAACACACGTTCCTAGATTTAAATTATCCTCATCGTAAATAAGGAGAGCAAAAAACCACAAAAGAACTGAATTTTCTAGACCTTTGATATTGGAGCTGATGTGGCCACACACACATTCCACTTTCAGAGGCCACACACAAGTGACCAGATATCCAAAAGCAAGATTTACATTTCAGTCATGCCACTTGACAGGTTTATGTCAAAACTAGATCAAATCTTCAGAGCACACCATGACATACTGTGATGATTGGGCTTCTTCTGCTATCAGTTTGATGTTTTCTATTTAAACTTGTCCCAGATAAATAAAATAAAACTGAAATAAATTTATAAAATAAACTGGTCAGTGTTCCCTGTAAGATACATAGATACACCACACACACACACACACACACACACACACACACACACACACACTTAACATTTTATAGTTTTTTTGGTGACATTTAATAGTTTATAACGTGTTTTATTGGCAATTTAAATTGAATGAAAGGTGTGTTTTGTAATTACATGTTCTGGTTGTATGTGGTTCTATAAAGGACAAGATATTTCTGCATTACAAAAAAAGAGCCATCACATTCTGGACAGAAGGATAAGAACTGTGAAAGAATTCAGACATCTAAATTATTGTTGGGAGAAGATTTCATTTCTGTAGCTCTTATTAGTTTTCTTACTTCTCCTCAATCTATTGAATATATTCCACATTTTTTTGCTTGTAAGCTTTTAACCAAAACAAAACGTGGTTGAAGGCTGAAATCACCAGAAGAAATAAGTTGCTTCATGACAATCTTCATTTCAGAATTAATAGCAATGATTATGCTATTTTTTATATTTCTGTGGTTGTTAATTTTCAGTCTATGAGTTATAACTATCTATTTTATCCTAGGGAATTCAGAGTTCAAAATTAATAATTATTTCTTGGACAAATGCATCAAAAAGCATTGCCCTTAAATTTTGTAAAAACTATGTTTTGTTGTTCTTTAATTCATGAAAATTTTAGAGTCAAAAATGTTAATTTTTTTGCCATGTTAAAATGCATCATTGTGCTCACATTTTAAATAATATAAATGCAAGAGCCTATTGAATTAATTTCAGATGATTTCCCCCACACATGATTTTCCACAGCAGAATTATCTAAGGCAAAAAACCTACAAAAGTATCAAAGTAATTGTCACTATTAGTCAATGTTTACCTAATATTGACCTAGTGGCTTGATTGAATATAACAAAATGATACTATGTACCTGATTTTAGGTAATTCACTCTGTGAATGACATCAAAGATAGGCTCAGTGGAATACTTGTTTAACCATGAACATAATATATTAATGATCAAAACTAAAGCTTATTCACTTCAAGGTTTCATTCAAGCCCCAGCCAGCACTAGAAACAAACACAACCAAAATCAGCTCTCAGAGATGTTTTACCATCAGGTAAATAAGGCCTATAATAACACAGGAAAGACTAGAAAATAATATAGGAAGAAAAAGAAAGAAGTTTACAATAGCAATGGCTACACTGTAAAATGTTAAAGCTATTTTTAAATGATTTTCCTTTGACTAGATTTCTGTGTCTCTCTTCTCTGTCCAAACACTCACCTATTTGAAGAGATTTTACTTAGTAACTAAAACCAAAGGGTCAATGTCTTTGAGTCTTACACAAATCATCCTGAAGTTAAATGATTCTAATATACCTTTCTATACCTTAAAACTTCTGTAGAATTACAAATGTCTTTAAGTTTGTATTATTCCAGGATTTAAAGCATTATCTATATTACTCCTTTATATTTTACAAGCCCAGTGTTAAAATTACTGTGTAAATTTATTGTTTGAAAAGCCTCAATGATAGAACTTTTTTGACCTCTGAGTGTGTATTTGGATTTTAGAAGTAGTCAAATTCTCTGACTAGCAAATAAATGTAAAATATAGTCAGCCAGGTACCTCATTTGAGGTTAAAATAATAAATGTGACTATAAAATAAAGGGACTAACTTCTTATACAGCAGTTCTTCAAACATACTTACATTAGAACATTTAACTTATTTTTTAACTCAGAAAAAAAGTTAAGGGTCACTATAAAATTAACTTCTCTTGAATATCCTAATGCAAAGTGTTCCAGCTCAGCATCTGTATTTGTTCAAATCAAGGTCAATCTTTTTTGGCACCCTGGTTTGAACTCAAAAGGGCTTGAACCACTTTGCCATATCTACAGTCCCTTTTATTTTTTGAGACAGAGTATCACTAAAGTGCTTAAGCCCTACTAAATTGCTAAGGCTGACTTTGAATTTGTGATTCTCTTGTGTCAGCCTCCTGAGTCACTGGGAGCACAGGTGTGCAGCACCTGGATTATCCCAAGCATTTTGTATAAAAATATTGAAACTTTATTACTCAGCGATGAAAGGTCCTACTGAATACACAAAACACGAATGAATACCAAAGTGATTATGCCAAATGAAAGAAGTCAGACAAAAAGGAATATAAAATGTCCTTTAATTTGTATAAACCCTTGATAATATGAATCAAATATACACTGACAGAAAGCAGAACAGTAGTTTCTTGAGAATATGGAAATGGTTTCATAGGGGTTTACTTACATCAAAACACACATATGTGCATTAAATATGTACAAATTATTTTATTTTTAAGTAAAATAAAGTAGCCCAGCCAAGCTATTGAGTATTTCAACTATTGAAGCAATCCTTTACTTACTGGATAAGTTTTACCTGACAAATGTTGAAGTCACTCTTTAATGTCTCCTCCCTTTTTTAGCATGTGTTATTATACTTAGTAAAAAAGAAAGGATGAAAACTTTTCAGGAAAATAAACCTGATATGTTATAATTTCATAAGTTTACAAAAAATGCATGGCTTTAAAATCTATGTCAGTTATTGAACATTCATTTACTATCCTAAATGTAACATTATACTAGTAACTTCACATGTTTTATTTGGAAATATTCAATTATAGACACATGCTCATTCCAATAATGTTGGGCGGGGGGGGGGGAAGGACAAGGACAAACAGCAGCCAATATATCAAAGGCTGAGTTGAGACTACGACCCATACAGCAAGTTCACTGGTCACCCTAAGATGGCTCAGCAACACCTTCAGGGTCCTTTGGACTTCTATCCCTGGAACACCAATTTCACTTCTTTTCTGCTGACTTTTAGACAGCCCACAATACTGGTGGGAAGATACATCAAGGCTATAAAATCTGGACAAACTGGGAGCCTGAATAATTCCTTAAGTCCCTAATTCTAGCAATGTAATACAATATTGCTTTAAAAAGAAATAGGCAACCCCTATCACAATTTATTTCCAGAGCTAGAAAGGGACCATTCTTTATGTTTTCTTCTTTGTTTAAGTTAAACTTGTAGTCTGAGTTTCCTAATATGTAACAAAAATGTGTTTGCTATCATCTAAGACCTAAATTTCATAGTGTGTAGTTAAGTAGAGCTATTTTTAAGTTACAAAACCATGTAGTTAAAATGTAGCCATTTTGAAACCCCCAACATATCTCACTTTGTCCTCAGTCTTGCAGTCACAATGCCTATAGTACAGTAGGTGATCCAACCATAACCATAGCTCTTCCCCTTCCCCCTTCCAAATTTTAAATTAGTCAATTGTGTAGATTGTAACCCAAATTTCTCCAATAAGAGCAAGGGTAGTACAGCTTTTGGCATAAAAACCTGGATAGACTTCCTGTCCAGTGTGCTTGGTAACATATCCTTCTACAAAAGTAAAGTTTGCCTGGCTAAATAACTTTTGTAGCACCCCAATATTTCTAACACGGGGAATGAAAATGGCCAAATATGCAAAGATCTTTTGCTGGAGGAGAAGGAAGAGACAGATACTGGTAGAAAAGTCAAATCAATTCCTAAGAGAGTTTGAGAGCACTGGACCTCAGCTGGCTACTCACATTCACTTGCTCAGGCAACTGTACCAAATAAACCTGATCCTAACGGAAATCCTGGGCCATGTTAATCAGAATAGAGTTCTTCAAGGTGTGTCCTGCAATCCTTCTCCAGTGTTAACAGGGGCCCCAACTACACTCACATCAACATGCTGCCCAGAAGATCCCAAGGACCAGGGGAGAGCTCAAGTGAATGACCCCTGCTTCTACCATATGACACCTCCCCTAACTAAGCCTTGCTCTAGCCCAAGCCAAATCTCAAAGTCCTGTAGTGTGCACACTTGGCACCCCACATCTCCTGTAAATAATCTGACCACCACCCTGAACATAACAAAAATAGGCAAAAATTGCACTGAGAGTGGGAGCACAAATTTCCCCATAAATTTCCTACAAGCAAGCCCCTCTCCAAGGCCAGGCATGGGACAGAGCCTCCTACATCTCCCCTGCCACTTACCTTTCCATCCCAGGCTGTGGCATCCACTGCAGGTGTTACTGGCTCTGATGACTTCAAAGCTAAAGTAGCTCAGGCCACTTCTGTGGCCCAGGGGAGAGGGCTGGATAAGCACAGTCCCCAGGGCTGGGAGAGACACCTGCCTATGGATTCCAAACACAGTGGAGGCTGCAGTTCCATTTTCAGATGAATTAATTAACACTCTAGAAATACATGAACTAGGGGTTCCAGGGGTCATCCCTTGAAAGGCAAGGGAAGGCTGGAATGCCTGGAAGAGCATTATGGGCTGGATGCCTGAAAGTCAACTCCCATGATTTTGGGACTGAAGTAGCCACTGCAGCTGGGGTCATGGTAGTAATGGAGGTGGCTGCGGCACCACGAGTCCTCCACTCAGTGTGCTCACCTTCTTAGTGCTGGGGCCTGCCATGATCGATAAATCCCAGCCCAGTCCATCCTGACAGGGAAGGAGAGCATTCCTGCTGCCTCTCTAGTATTTATTGCTGGGGGTGGGAACATTATTTCCATGAAGTAAGCCAGCCCTCAAGAAGGCTAAATGGACATGTCTGGGGCTGCTGGCTAGAGGGGCAAGGGCTACCCTATTATGCTGAGGCAGGAAGCTGAGCTCCATGTGCAGGAGTGGTGCAGGCAACTGCAGTGGCCACAGCCACTTAGCATTACTTCCTTAGCCCCTCTCCAGCTGCCCTCTCATCCTGTCCATTGGGCTTTGAACTGACTCCCCATTGTGCCTCCCCCAATAGCCCCACCATCACCTCTGCTGTTCTTGAGCCTTGGTCCTCCCCACTGTCTCACTAGAGCCTTCTCTCACATCTCTCTATATAAAGAGTATTAAAAGTCCCAAGTGACAGACTGACTTTGGTCTATGACTTCCAGTGGATGCTTCTCTAAGACTTCATTGATTCATGTCTCCCTTGAGGTCCTGTAGTGCAGGTATAGTAGCCTCTCACCCCTCCCTTCCCACTCAGGCTTGACCCTTTCCCTTCCCACACCATGTCCTTGGCAAAAGGTTCTGCTGCAGCCTGAGAAGTAGCTGGCAATCTCTGCCTGAACAGAGGAGTTGCACTAATGACTGCCTAGATTTCTTCTGACTGCAGATCACAGGGGTTGCAGGTTGCAAAGTGTAAGGTTGTATTGATTTGCAAGCCCCAGGATTGCATGAACTTTTGTGTAATCCCAAATGCTAAATATTCTGTCAGGATAAGCTAGTGAACTTCTGCAGCCGCTTGAATGTTTGGGCCAGCAGTTTCTGTTGCCTGCGTCCTGCAGAGATGTGGCCTTTTCAAATGTGAAAATGCAATGGAGGAAAATGCATGAGTAAAAAGAATGCTGAGATATGGATGAGCATTTGCAGTTACAATATGTGCAAGTGTTTATGGAATATCTGAGCTGAGAGTTCTTAGCATATAACCTCCCGTTAGCCAAAAGAGTGGCATTTTTTAAGGCCAAAGAATAATCAGAGGGAGGTGATTTGGATCCCATCAGGGTTGAACTGAGTGTTGCTTGAGCTTGGCAGGACTCACTGTTGCAGGTGATTTTTTTATGTGGCACTCCTCCTTTGTAGTCAGATCTACAAAACTGGATAAGTAAAGAGGAAGTCCAACACTCTATTATACTAGGTTGTTCAAGATTACATTTGTTTTGTGATGAAAAGGAAAAAAAAGATGAGGCTCCTTCTAACTCCATGTGGAGTTTGTCTTATGGGTTAAGAAAGCCTCCTGGCTGTGGGACCTTGGAGTCATCTACAAACCCCTACAGAACCTGCTCTGGGCTGTGTGCTATGATTATCAATGCCTATTCCTACACCTCCCTGTTTGGAATCTCTTATCATCCTTGAATGACCTCCCTGCCCTGGAATGGACTGAGTGTCACCCCTCTAGGCCAGCACTCCCCAAACCCACCAACACAGAATGCCTCTGCCCATTCACCACTCAATATCAATGCCTTTTTTAACAAACATGAAGCACCTTTCAGGCTAAGAGCTTTCATTGAACAGCAGTTCCGGATAGTTAATGCAAGAAAAACACTCAACCACCACATTCTATTTATAGCAGATTATGTTTTTCTTTATGAATGAATGAGATAAAAAGTCAACCAAAGAATGACCTTATGACATTCACCAGTTAATGGATGGATCTGGAGACTATCATGCTAAGTGAAATTAGCTAATCCCCCCAAAGCAAAGGTCAAAAGTTTTCTCTGATTTGCAGAAGCTAATCCACAACAAAGATGGATGGTGGTGGTGGTGGTGGGGAAGAATAGAAGTTCTGGATTAGACAAAAGGAGAATGAAGGGAAGGAAAGGTGACTGGAATAGAAAAGACTGGAATGACTCTGACACAATTTTCCTAGGTACACATATGAAAACACCACAGTGAAACTCAAAATCATGTATATCTGCAATATTAGAATAAGGTATAATCCATTTCTTATTCTAATTAGAATAAGATATATTCCATGTTTTTATAAATACATAAAAATGTATTCTACTGTCATGTGTAACTAAAAAGAACAAATAAAAATTAAAATAAAATTTTAAAAGTCAACCAATTAGAAAAAATTAAATAAATCATTGTGCATGAGTAAGATGTTGTGGATTGATGAAATTTGGATACCAGTTACTTGATATCCATTTTCTATTTTTGTGTTAGAGTGGTGCTATCCAACACAGTGGCCACTGGGGGACATAAAGGGGTCAAACTCATTTCTTGAGCCATGGGAATGACTTGCCAAGGTTTCTTGTGCTAGAAGCTACTGAATTAGACAGCATAGACACAGGACATTTCCAAAAAAAGTAGAAAATTTATTGGATGGTGCTGCTCTAGAGCAGTGGCTGGCACATTTTTTTTCTATGAAACACTAGGTGGTAAATGTTGTGGTCTATGTGACCTATTTGGACTTCAAAGCTGCTACTCAAGCTGGCCATAAGTGAATGGTTGCAGCTGCTTTCTAATACAACGTTATTTGCCCCAAACAGACAGAAGTATGAATGAAACCCTCAGTTACCACTTTCATGAACCTTGTTCCAGACAATCCATCAGAATATACCTGAACACCTCCCATGGCAGGAATCCAAGAATCTCCCAGAAATCCCTCTTCCATGTGGCAATTGTCAGTGACTCCAAAGGTTTTCTTTGGTCAGTATCTCTCTTGACTTTTAGGCTCATGAGAACAGTGGTTAGACAGAAGACATCCACTGCCACTCCATATAACTCTGGGGAGATGGCCTGAAACTCAGGCAGAGAGACCCAGGTACTGCATATCTCACATGCTGAGCAGCATCAGGCCCATCCTGACTATGTGGCTGATGCAGGTGTTGTTCATGGGGCCCTTACTAATCTGCACAAAATCACCTCTAGGTTCAGAAAAGAGAGGTTGTCTCAAGCTCAGGAGAGGAGCCACTACCTTTATAGGCACAATTAGTCTTAGTTTTCTGCTGATGCTTTCAACTGATGGAGGTCCCAGATATTGCCTTGGAAAACTGCCACAAAGAAGGATCTGCCACAGGCAGTGTAGTACCTCTTGCTTCATCACTTCCAGGACAGAATTCATCCTCAACAGAGCATTCACTAGTGTGCACTGAGCACGTGCCATGTGGCAGGCACATTCCAAGTGATTCACAGCTGCCAACCTCAAAAAGGACATCAAGCCTATGTCACGGTACATCATTATCCTATTTCACAGAGGAGGAAATGGGCAGAAGGTGTGGTATGTGTTCTAGTTACAGAGTGACCACAGCGGGGAAAGGCTTGCATCATCAGCTCAATATTCAGACAGGAAAGGCAAGGCGAGAGAGGGAAAATGCCTCACAGAATAGCAGTCTAATGGCTGCTTATTAGCTGTTTGTCCCAGGCTGATAGGCAGCCAATACTGTACACTCAGAGCTCACAGTTTTACAGAGACTGTTATGACCACTCCCTCAATTAAATGCCCTGGGGACTATGCCACATTCCTGACCTGACAAATGTGGAAGCAGAGGTTTGTGGAAGGAACCTGCATTGCCCAAGTTTATAGGATTTGTAAGTTACAGAACTTCTTTACCAGGACTAACTTCAAACCCTAGTTCCTGCCACCGTGCCATACCTGTAATACCTGTTCTTGGATGTGCTCAGCCACAGGATCTTGGGGAACCCCAGGCTTGAATGGTCATGAATATGAGGACCCCAATCTCTGTCCCACAGTGCTCACATCCCAGAGCCCTGCCCTAAGACTTCCTCCTTCCTCCTTGATCAACACTTCTCTGAGATGGTTTGCAGCACCCAGGGCAGTGCCTCTAAACTTTCAGAATCAGAATTCTGGGTCCTGTGCATATGTATTAATAGCGACTCCGATGGGATGCTGCTGATGTTGCTGAGCTGGGGACCAAACTTCTTCAGCAGAACTCTAATATTTGAGAGACTGGGCTGTTATTAGAACAGATTTTAGATGAATAGAATGCTGGTCAGCTTTGTTACAAGCAGGGATAATGTTGAACACACACACATATATCATCACCAGTACCACAAAACCCTGGAATTATTTATTGTGGAAATAATGGGAAGAAAATGTTCCAGTTCATTATAAGCCTGTCCACGTCACATTGCACATTATTTAACATAGGCCTTTATGAATCCTCTCTTCTCTTCTCTTCTCTTCTCTCTCTCTCTCTCTCTCTCTCTCTCTCTCTCTCTCTCTCTCTCTCTCTCTCACACACACACACACACACGTTTTATAAAGCATTACCTAAAAATACATAGGTTTTCAGGGTGACTCTTGGCAGCTGAGACCAGTGTAAAGCCATAGAGTTTATAATGAATTTTGCATTGCAGACAGTTTTTCAGTGCATTTCATTTCTTGTTGAAATCATCCTTAAGGACTTGTTAGCCTGTTTTAATTTCTATCATGAAGCAACACTCCTAATTTCCTCTTGCTCCACTTTTTGTACTTACTCCTAAAATTTCACATAGGTTATTACATTCATTGTTTATTTCCTATATCTCTGAGAAGTCTAAGCTTCCAGAGGGCTGCAATCTCTTGCCCATTTGTGTTCACTGTTGAATCTAAAGCACTTAGAGCAGCATCTAGCACAATAAATGTTTGTGGGTCAAATGAACTAATGAAACACACAAAGGATGCGAGAAAGACAAAGAAGGGCCTGGCTAAAGTTTGTTTGTTCAAAGCCTCATGTATTATAAAGTATTTCTGTGTGACAAATGCCTCATGTTCCAAATTGAAATACTGTTTTTATTTCATAAAAGAAAAAGTCACTTTTATTTTTTAATTTGTAAGAGCTTGTATTCTGAAATCTGTTAGTTTTGGTTTGCACAGAGAACTTTCTCATTCCTCTCTCAAGAGAAGTTTTAGGACAAGTCTCATTTCCTAAACAAAATTGAATTGGCTCAGATTATCACCAGAGAAATGTTTTAATAAGACAAATTTGTGCTTAAAACATTATTTTGCTTCTTGCATTTATAGGATAAAATTCAAGCTGTATTATATATAAAGTTATTATATAATCTGTAACCCCTATTCTAACTTGTTTCTCTTGTCATTTCTTGATCTTTTCCACTGTCCACACAGTGAATTCTTTATCTTTCCAAGAATTTACTTTCATTTTTATATTATTGTGGTTTTGAACATACTGTTGTCAATTCCTGGCAAGTTTCCCTTTTATATTTCCACCTTTTATTATTTATACTTTAAATAAATAAGGAATGTCCAATAAATACTTATTGAGTACCATTCTGTAATTACCTCAGAAAAATTTTCTATTTTATTACAGGGTTAAGAATAAGAGTAGTTATAATAGATAATATTTATTGGGTGATAACTTTATGCCAGACACTATTCTAAACATTTTATACATAATAATTCATTTTCATCTTTATGATAATCCTATGAGGTAGCTTCCCTTACTCCATTTTTTAAAGAATTTATTAGCCTTTAATTCTCTTTTTTTATAACTTTATTTTTATTTATTTATATGTGGTGCTGAGGATCGAACCCAGGACCTTGCATGTGCGAGGCGAGTGCTCTACCACTGAGCCATAACCCCAGCTCCTCCCTTACTCCATTTTACAGAGGGAAAAACTAAGCCAGGTTAAACAGTATACACAAAACACTGGTAAGTAATGAAGCTAAGCTTGGAACATGAGAAGGCTGCTCAGGAACCTGTGTTCTTAAACATTTGGGCAGCTGCATCTCTTGTACAGTGTTTGTTTACTTATCTTTATCACTCATATTATAATATACCATTACCACTTTATTTTAAAATAAAATATTGCATATTGTGTGTCTTTTCTTATTTATATAAGGCACACAAGTATACTCTAAATGATTTTTCACAAACTCTTACCTTTGAATGAAAGAATGCAATGCTAGGAACCCATTCTTACCTACAAGAATTTGCTGAATTATTTAAGGATGATATTCTGTTGGGGAAGAAATAATACTGGACTATTCAAGTCCTTTCATTCTTTAGACAGTAAAAGCATTTTCTATGCACTTGAGATGTTATGTTAGAAAATAATAATTCTAGAAAACAAAAGCAATGAAAGAATGTGATGACCAAGGTCTGACACAAACAGGATTCATATGGAGTATTTTGAAACAAATCTTTTTTTTTATTGGTTGTTCACAACATTACAAAGCTCTTGACATATCATATTTCATACATTAGATTGAAGTGGGTTATGAACTCCCAATTTTACCCCAAATGCAGATTGCAGAATCACGTCGGTTACACATCCACAATTTTACATAATGCCCTATTAGTAATTGTTGTATTCTGCTACCTTTTCTATCCCCTACTATCTCCCCTCCCCTTCCCTCACATCTTCTCTCTCTACCCCATCTACTGTAATTCATTTCTCTCCTTGTTTATTTTCCCATTCCCCTCACAACCTCTTATATGTAATTTTGTATAGCAATGAGGGTCTCCCTTCATTTCCATGCAATTTCCCTTTTCTCTCCCTTTCCCTCCCATCTCATGTCTCTGTTTAAAGTTAATCTTTTCTTCCTACTCTTCCTCCCTACTCTATTCATAGTTGCTCTCATTATATCAAAGAAGACATTTGGTATTTGTTTTTTAGGGATTGGCTAGCTTCACTAAGCATAATCTGCTCTAGTGCCATCCATTTCCCTGCAAATTCCATGATTTTGTCATTTTTTAGTGCTGCGTAATATTCCATGGCGTATAAATGCCACATTTTTTTATCCATTCATCTATTGAAGGGCATTTGGGTTGGTTCCACAATCTAGCTATTGTGAATTGTGCTGCTATGAACATCGATGTGGCAGTATCCCTGTAGCATGCTCTTTTAAGGTCTTCAGGGAATAGACCGAGAAGGGCAATAGCAGGGTCAAACAGTGGTTCCATTCCCAGCTTTCCCAGGAATCTCCATACTGCTTTCCAAATTGGCCGCACCAGTTTGCAGTCCCACCAGCAATGTACAAGTGTACCCTTTTCTCCACATCCTCGCCAGCACTTGTTGTTGTTTGACTTCATAGTGCCTGCCAATCTTACTGGAGTGAGATGGTATCTTAGGGTGGTTTTGATTTGCATTTCTCTGACTGCTAGAGATGGTGAGCATTTTTTCATGTACTTGTTGATTGATTGTATATCCTCCTCTGAGAAGTGTCTGTTCAGGTCCTTGGCCCATTTGTTGATTGGGTTATTTGTTATCTTATTGTCTAATTTTTCGAGTTCTTTGTATACTCTGGATATTAGGGCTCTATCTGAAGTGTGAGGAGTAAAAATTTGTTCCCAGGATGTAGGCTCCCTATTTACCTCTCTTATTGTTTCTCTTGCTGATAAAAAACTTTTTAGTTTAAGTAAGTCCCATTTGTTGATTCGTGTTATTAACTCTTGTGCTATGGGTGTCCTATTAAGGAATTTGGAGCCCGACCCCACAATATGTAGATCGGAGCCAACTTTTTCTTCTATCAGACGCAGAGTCTCTGATTTGATATCAAGCTCCTTGATCCATTTTGAGTTAACTTTTGTGCATGGCGAGAGAAAGGGATTCAGTTTCATTTTGTTGCATATGGATTTCCAGTCTTCCCAACACCATTTGTTGACGATGCTATCCTTCCTCCATTGCATGCTTTTAGCCCCTTTATCAAATATAAGATAGTTGCAACTTTGTGGATTAGTCTCTGTGTCCTCTATTCTATACCATTGGTCCACCCGCCTGTTTTGGTACCAGTACCATGCTGTTTTTGTCACTATTGTTCTGTAATATAGTTTGAAATCTGGTATTGCTATACCGCCTGATTCACACTTCCTGCTTAGAATTGCTTTTGCTATTCTGGGTCTTTTATTTTTCCATATGAATTTCATGATTGCTTTATCTATTTCTACAAGAAATGCCCTTGGGATTTTGATTGGCATTGCATTAAACCTATAGAGAACTTTTGGTAATATCGCCATTTTGATAATGTTAGTTCTGCCTATCCATGAACAGGGTATATTTTTCCATCTTCTAAGATCTTCTTCTACTTCTCTCTTTAGGGTTCTGAGGTTTTCATTGTATAAATCTTTCACCTCTTTTATTAGGTTGATTCCCAAGTATTTTATTTTTTTTTGAGGATATTGTGAATGGAGTGTTTTTCCTCATTTCCGTTTCAGAAGTTTTGTCGCTGATATACAGAAATGCCTTTGATTTATGCAGGTTGATTTTATATCCTGCCACTTTGCTGAATTCATTTATTAGTTCTAGTAGTTTCTTTATAGACCCTTTTGGGTCTTCTAGGTATAGAATCATGTCATCCGCAAATAGTGATAATTTAAGTTCTTCTTTTCCTATTTTTATGCCTTTAATGTCTTTCGTCTGTCTAATTGCTCTGGCCAGTGTTTCGAGAATTATATTGAATAGAAGTGGTGATAGAGGGCATCCCTGTCTTGTTCCAGATTTTAGAGGGAATGCCTTCAAATTTTCTCCATTCAGAATGATGCTAGCCTGAGGCTTAGCATAGATAGCTTTTACAATGTCAAGGTAAGTTCCTGTTATCCCTAGTTTTTCTAATGTTTTGAACATAAAGGGATGCTGTACTTTGTCAAATGCTTTCTCTGCATCTATCGAGATGATCATATGGTTCTTATCTTTAAGTCTATTGATGTGGTGAATAACATTTATTGATTTCCATATACTGAACCATCCTTGCATCCCAGGGATGAATCCTACTTGATCATGGTGCACAATTTTTTTGATGTGTTTTTGTATTTGATTCGTAAGAATTTTATTGAGGATTTTTGCATCTAGGTTCATTAGAGATATTGGTCTGTAGTTTTCTTTCTTTGAGGTGTCTTTGTCTGGTTTCGGAATCAGGGTGATGTTGGCCTCATAGAATGAATTTGGAAGAGCTGCCTCTTTTTCTATTTCCTGAAATAACTTGAAAAGTATTGGTATTAATTCTTCTTTAAAGGTTTTGTAAAACTCCGTTCTATACCCATCTGGTCCTGGGCTTTTCTTGGTTGGTAGTCTTTTGATGGCTTCTTCTATTTCATCCATTGATATTGGTCTGTTCAAATTGTGTGTATCCTCCTGACTCAGTCTGGGCAAATCATATGACTTAAGAAATTTATCGATGTCTTCACTATCTTCTATTTTATTGGAATATAGGTTTTCAAAATAATTTCTAATTGTCTTCTGTATTTCTGTAGCATCTGTTGTGATATTGCCTTTTTCATCCCGTATGTTAGTAATTTGAGTTCTCTCTCTTCTTCTCTTCGTTAGCATGGCTAAAGGTCTGTCAATCTTATTTATTTTTTCAAAGAACCAACTTTTAGTTTTGTTAATTTTTTCAATAGTTTCTTTGTTTCAATTTCGTTGATTTCCGCTCTGATTTTAATTATTTCTTGCCTTCTGCTACATTTGCTGTTGTTTTGCTCTTCCTTTTCTAGGGTTTTGAGATGAAGTGTGAGCTCATTTATTTGTTGGTTTTTTCTTTTTTTGAGGAATGACCACCAGGCGATGAATTTTCCTCTTAAAACTGCTTTCATTGTGTCCCATAGATCCCGATATGTTGTGTCTGTATTTTCATTTATCTCTAAGAATTTTTTGGTTTCCTCCTTTATGTTTTCTGTAACCCATTGATCATTCAGTAACATATTGTTCATTTTCCATGTGATGTAGGATTTTTCCTTCCTTCTTTTATCATTGATTTCCAGTGTCATTCCATTATGATCAGATAAAATGCAAGGTATTATCTCCACCCCTTTATATTTACTGAGGGTTGCCCTATGGCATAATATATGGTCTATTTTTGAGAAGGACCCATGTGCTGCTGAGAAAAAAGTATATCCATTTGATGATGGTTCATATATTCTATATATGTCAGTTAAGTCTAGGTTATTGATTGTGATATTGAGTTCTATAGTTTCTTTATTTAACTTTTGTTTGGAGGATCTGTCCAATGGTGATAGAGGTGTGTTGAAGTCACCCATAATTATTGTATTGTGGTCTATTTGATTCTTGAACTTGAGGAGAATTTGTTTTATGAATGTCGCAGCACCATTATTTGGTGCATAAATATTGATAATTGTTATGTCTTGTTGGTGAATGGTTCCTTTTAACAGTATATAATGTCGTTCTTTATCCCTTTTGATTAACTTAGTCTTGAAGTCGATTTTATTCGATATGAGGATGGCCACCCCTGCTTGCTTACGAGGACCGTGTGTATGGTATATTTTTTTCCCATCCTTTCACCTTCAGCCTGTGTATGTCTTTTCCAATCAGATGTGTCTCCTGGAGGCAGCATATTGTTGGATTTGTTTTTTTAATCCATGATACCAGCCTATGTCGCTTTATTGGAGAGTTTAAGCCATTAACATTCAGAGTTACTATTGATATATGGTTTGTACTTCCATCCATGTTTGATTATTTATCCTTTTTTAAAAATAATTTAGTTTGTTTTTCCATGATTATCTTTCCCCTCACCCTCTGTCTTTACTGAGGCACTTCCCACTGATGGTTTTGGTTATTGTTTTTCATTTCTTCCTCGTGTAGTGTTTTGCTCAAAATGCTTTGCAATGCTGGTTTTCTGGCTGCAAATTCTTTTAGCTTTTGTTTATCATGAAAGATTTTTATTTCGTTGTCATACCTGAAGCTTAATTTTGCTGGATACAGAATTCCTGGTTGGCCTCCATTGTCTTTCAGTGGTTGAAATACAGTGTTCCCTGACCTTCTTGCTTTCAGCATCTATGATGAAAAATCCGCTGTTAACCTTATTGGTTTACCCCTGAATGTAATCTGCCTCCTTTCTCTTGTAGCTTTTAATATTTTCTCTTTGTTCTGTATATTGGATATCTTCATAACAATGTGTCTTGGCATTGGTCTACTGTGATTTTGTGTGCTCGGTGTCCTGTATGCATCTTCAATTTGTATATCTGTTTCCTTTTTTATTTCTGGAAAGTTTTCTGTAATTATTTCATTCATCAGGTTACTCATTCCCTTGGTTTGAATCTCTGTACCTTCTTCTATCCCGATGACTCATAAGTTTGGTTTTTTTATGTTATCTCATAACTCTTGGATGTTTTTCTCGTGATTTTTTACCAGCCTTTCTGAGTTGGCTAGACTCTTTTCAAGATGATATATTTGTCTTCATTATCTGACGTTCTGGCTTCTACTTGCTCCACTCTGTTAGTGATACTCTCAATTGAGTTTTTAATTTGGTTTATCGTTTCCTTCATTTCTAGAATTATTGTTTGATTATTTTTTATAATCTCTATCTCCTGATAAAGATGCTTAACTTCTTCTTTTATCTGTTTATGTAATTCATTCTCAATGTGTTCTTTCGCTGCTTGAATTTGCTGTCTCGTATCCTCTTTAAGGTTCCATTCCATCTGTCTAAGGTGTTCCTTGAGTTCTTTATATTACCATTTTTTCCGATGACTTTAGGTCCTCCTGAATATTTAGGCTGTCCTGCATTGTTTGTACTCCTTTTCTTCCTTGCTTTTTGTAGCTGCTCATGTTACTTCTTGTTCTGTTTGACTGCTGAGTTACTGTTTACTCCTATAAATTTATTAGATGCTTGGGAGGAAAGGTATTAGAAGGGAAGGGAAGAAGTCACTAAGGAGCATGAGAGTAAGGAGGTAGAATTCAAGGAAGGGGGAATAAGAAAATTGAAAAGAAATGAAAAGACAAAAAAGGAAAAAAAAATAGGAAGTAAAAAAAGAAAAAAAATTAAAAAATAATAAAAAAATAAAAATTAAAATTAGAAGAAAAAATTTTTTAAAAAAATTGAAAAAAAATTTAGAAAACAACAAGAAAGAAAAATTAAAATGAAAGAAAAAACCCAAATCAAAAAAAAAAGAGAAAAAAAAGAACTAATAAATGCAGTCTTAGAGTTTGATTAACTTCTCTTCCAGTAGGTGGCGCTGTGCCCACCAGGCGAAGTTTCTCCTGTCCATATGCGGGAACCAATCACTGTGCAGCAGCTCCTCCTCCCAGACTGGGTGAGTCTGCAATCCTGATTGCCTAGGGCCTCCTCTTGTGTCTAGTCACTTCCCCACTTTTCCTCTAGCCAGGCCCCTCTCACGGGTCCTGCTCACCACAATACTGGCTACCCGCCAGGTCTGCTGCTCCCGGGAGCCCTGTTTTCATGAACGACTGGGCACACTCTCCCAGTTTGCCATTCCCTCAGACCCTGAGTTTGTAGAGCTTGGGGCTGAGAATCCTCAGTGAATTTTACTTGCCCTCCGGTAGCCACGCCCCCGGTAGCTGGTGCAAGAGACCCCAGTTGTCGGCATTGGTGGGAGCGGTAGCCTGGAGTTCCGCGCCGGGAGTCCTGAGCCACGTCTGATTTCCTCGGTCTGGCTATCACGCTCACGGGAGAGCTGGGAGGGGCCCTTACGGGAGAGCTGGGAGGGGCCCTTAAGGTTTCCCCGATGTGTGGAGAGGGAAGGCTAGGGAATTACACACCTGTATCCGCAGGTTTCAATGAAGTCATCTCCTCCGCCGCAGTCTGGTGACGTCAGTTCTCTGCCATGGTGGTATCTCTTGCAAATGGTGACAGTTCGTTTCCCTTTGCCGGGTGACCAATGTAACGGGTGGGTCCTTACTGTCTCTCCCAAGCCCCGTTTCAAACCTGTGGCCACTACCTATGAAGGCTCGGTTGGCATTTACCTCCGTAGGTTCAGAAGGGCTGACCAGTTGTTTCAGCTAGATGGATTAGTGCTGAGTCACAGCTGTTTGTCTGCGGGAAGCAGGCGAACGGGAGCTTGAATTCAGCCGATCCAGGCTCAGTCTTGAAACAAATCTTAACAGAAACTGATAAAAGCAACAATAACTGGGGAAAACAGAAGCAAGCCTTTCAGGAAATGTAATAAAACTAATGTTGAATGAAAAAGTTAATAAAAAGAGATATCCATGCAACTGATTCATTCAATGCATATTTATGTGCATGACACTATGTGAGACACTTATGGCACATTCAAGATGAGTCCATGGGAATAGTCCTTGTAAATCTCAAGATGTACACAGGAAAAATTTTCATCAATATCCAAATACCCTAGAATAGAGATTGTAAAATGATACCCTGTAGGGAAAATTAAGGCATGTTTTTAATATATTGACTTAAAAACTTGTTGCCAACATTAAAAAAAAATATTTAATATATGTTACTTGTTTCTTGAAAAAAATCAAGAATTTGTCAGCACTGGGCTCAAGTTTTCTGAAGATCCAATCAATGAAAACTGAGTCATTGCTGTGTTATTTAATTAATGCTCATAACAACCCTATAGGAGATACACTGTTATAATGACTCCTCTCCCTATCACTGAGGAACTACTAAGAGGTAAGGTAGTGGAAGGTGAAAACTTGGCAAAAAGAGAGAGAAGAAGCCATGAAAAAAATGAAATATTAGTGGGAACATTTTAAAAAATCAATATAATACAGCTGGGCGTGGTGGCCCACCCCTGTCATACCAGTGGCATGGGAGACTGAGGCAGGAGGAATGCAAGTTCAAAGCCAGCCTCAGCAATTTAGCGAGCCCTGAGAACAAGGCAAGGGGAAAATGTTTCTAGAAAGGGAAAGATATTAATAATATCAAGAAAATTAAGACTGAAAAAATTGTATTGTATTTATGAAGGTGGTCACTGGTGATATTATCTAGAATAGCTTGAGTAAAATGAATGGACTAGGGCTTGAGGAGGAAAGAAATATGATGAATGTTTACAGCTCTCACCAAAGTCTGATTATGACAGAAAGCAGAGAAGGTAGACATTCAGCAAAGGGATAGGATTGCCAATGGACCCGTATGGGTCTAACTATAGATATAAGTATGATTAGATAATGAAGGGAAGGCATTAGGGGTGACAAAGTAGGTTTAGAAACAAGGGAAAATGAGGTGGGGATGAGGTTTCTAGAATGAAGATAGAGGGATTAGTCTATAGAATATCAAAAACATTGATCCCATTATCATAATAGGGAAGCAGAAAAGAGTGAGTTCTAAGGTAGGAAGCTCTTTTGATAGGTTCTATTTTCTTTATAAAGCAGGAGGCACTGAACACAATTCTCCTATTTCTTCACTTAATTTGTGAACCAGTGAATTATGCATAGAATTAGGGGAAGAATCCAAGTACTGGAGGTTGGAGGGGGGGCTGAATGTTCTAAACAGACACTGAAGGACAAGAATGAGCAATGGCTCACTCAAGGTACTCCTGTGAATTTATAGTGGAATGCCTGCACAGCGTGTGGTTTGTCCTTAAGGAGTGTGGAGAGTAGACTGCATGCATTCAGGGAGACTGCTTTGCCAGCTGTGAGTGATGAAGAACAAAGGGTAAGAGAGTTGAGAATGCTAGGAAGAGTGATCAATGTGGTAGATCATGACTGGATCCTTCTTTACTTCTTGAAAATCACTGACTCCTTTTTTTCTTCTGGTTTCCCTTTCAAGGATACTGTGGCCTTATTTCCTTTTTCACTATCCCTGAAAAACTCAGAAATTTATCCTCAGCCATACTAGCCTTCTTGGACATTCTTTGATCTTTCCCATATTCCATGAATGTGATATTAACTGTATCCCCATTTGTTAGTTCCCTGTTTACATCCCAAGATTCTATAATGAGATATTAAATGGACTCACTTATAGACCTTATAAAAACCTCCTTCCACCACCCTCCTCAGTTCCATGTAACTTTTCCTATTGTCTGCAGCTCAAGTTCAAAATCCTAGATTTATCCTTCTTTTAAAACACAGTCCACAGCCCAGTGATACTGCATAATTCTAATACACATCTCTCACCTATAAATAGGTCATCCATACTTAAACTTAGCAAAGACATTTTGGACCTGAAAAAATATTAGGAATCAAATGAACTTAACAGATATCTAAAGACTATTTTATCTGAACAATAGCAAAATATGCTTTCTTCTCAGTGGTTCATGGAAACTTCTCCAAGATAGACCATACTTTTAGGCCACAAAGCAACTCTTATCAAATACAAAAAAAATGATAGGATTCCTTGCACATTATCAGATCATAATGAAATGAAATCAGAAATCAACACCAAAAAAATCCTACAGAAATCATACCAACACATGGAAATTGAGCAATACACTTTTGAATGATGAATGTGTAAGAGAAGTAATCATAGAAGAAATTTTAAAATTCAATACCACATAGCAGAATTTCTGAGACACAATGAAGGTGGCCCTAAGAGGAAAGTTTATAGTTATGAGTGCCTATGTAAGAACATTAGAAAGATCCCAAATAAACAATTTAATGGTGTTTCTCAAGGTTCTTGAAAAAGAACAAACCAATTCCAAAACCAGTAGAAGAAAGGAAATAATTAAGATCAGAGACAAATCAATAAAATTGTGAATTAAAAATACAAAGGATCAATAAAACAAACAGTGGCTTCTTTTAAATTATAAACAAAATTAAGCCTTTGAATCATTTCTTTAAAAGCTCCTTGTTCCTGATGATAGGCAGAATGACAGCCTCTGGGAAGGAGTTCCCTGTGCTTCTCCTTTGCTGACAACAAAATAAATCTTCTTTTTCTTTTTATTAAATCCATGTCCTAATTATTGGATTGGCATTGGGGACAAGGACTGAGGTTTTGGTAACAAATTTGGCACATCAGATGGGACCTGACAGCAGCTCCTGCTCCAGCTTTCCTGGGCAGGCCTGGCACTCCAAAATACCATACTTCCATGCTGAGAATGCAAGGTGGCTGATGAACTTGTTGAGATGCAACTGCAGGAGAGTTAAGAGATAGGTAAGTTTGCTTTGGGTCAAACCAAAGAGTTATTCCCATGAGCTAGTGGCTTGGGAGGCTGAGGCAGGAGCATGGTGAGTTCAAAGCCAAGCTCAGCAAAAGTGAGGCACTAAGCTACTTAGTGAGACTCTGTCTAAATAAAATATAGGGCTGGGGATGTGGCTCAGTGGTTGAGTGCCCCTGAGTTCAATCCCTGGTACCCCCAACCCTCCAAATGGGAGAGAGACTGAGGAATTGTCCCAGCACCTGCCAAAGCTCCTTTTGCTTTGGGGAACACCTGACTTCTCTCCATGAATAGTACAGATTTCTCCATCACAGTCCACTTTGAGAAAAAGGAAAATGAACTCAGCAAATTCACAACACCCTTGGCCATCTGGTAAGTCCCCCGGTGTGCACATTGAGACCCTTAATTCCACATACAAGGTCCTCTTTATAGGAATGTCTGTTCCCTCTTTGGATATCTGTGGCACCACTGGTGTAGGAGGCATGGTTAAGCAGGACTCAAGAGGCTAGAAATGTTTACTTCCTTCATGTTTGTTCTAAGTTCTCATCTGTTTATTGGCCTTGGGTTTGAGAATTCCCTCTGGTTATCTGTCAGTTTTTGTTTTGTTTTGTTTGTATCCATTACTTCTCTTTTAAGAAGATCAGTGGCACCGATCTTATAGGTAGTCTCTTGGGAACGATCTTAGCTGGTCAACTTAAAGGTTCCTGTCTGTTGGCCATGGTTTGGTGGCTCCTCTCTTGTTGGCTCTTTCCCTATATCTGTAACAATCTTGCAGTTGGAGTTGGTCTGTCAAAGGTAAAGTAAGTGGAAGAAATTTATGCATGCAGTTTTGTCTGTTTAAAAAGTTCCTGTCTGTCAGCCCTGGTTTTGGTGATCTTCTCTTATCTGTCTGTTGTGGGCCCTTTAAGACACGGGCCATGCTCTATTGATCTTACCAATAGTCTCTTGAGCAGAGAGATCTTGGCTGAATGGGCACCTATAATTATAAGCCTGTCTAAGAGAAAGATGGTTTACTATAGCACAGTATGGCCCTGGGATGGTTTTTCTGGGTTATTATACAATCTTGAAGTCATCTGTCAGGAATAAAGTATATGAAAGTGATTCTGTATGCACAGGCAATTATGAAGTTGCATGATAAGGAGTCTGAACAGTTAGGAACTAAGTTGAAGGTGCCCAAATGCACTGCCTCTGTGTACAAGGATAGCAGGACACCAGAAGAAGTGGTTAAAAAGATTTAAATATTTTAAACCCAGTGCTGGCACTCCCAACATTGTTTCTCAGTCTGGCCCCAGGCAGCCACAGATCATGTCATTGTGGTTCAAGGACACCAGCACTGGGCTGAAAAAAAAATCCCAGGAAAGCCATCTGGGCAGAGAACCTGGCCTCTGCCCTGCATTTCAGCCCCTTTTGCCCCTGAAGAGTGGATGCTGCTGGTCACAAATGATGTTCCAGCACTGCCAGTTTATGACCTGGGGACAGGAGTAGTCTCTCCTTTTAAGATCTGACAGGACACTGCACTTGGCCAGTGGTATCCATCATTGGGACAAGAAAAATTTTGCTATCATAGTATTCCATCAAACCAAAGCACTGGGCAGAATGAATAACTGCACCAAGAAAAGAAAAAGACAGAAACTAAGGACAACTCATGTTTTGTAGGCAGCCTGTGTGAAGGGATCTTCAAGAAAGCCTAAAGAAAAGGATGAAAAGATCCGCCTCCATTGCATATTAACATCCTTTTATAAGAAAAAGGTCCAACAGTAGTCTCTGTGTCCAATTGACACTTAAAGTTGATGGCATTGTGATAATGATAAGAGAGAGAGGTCAGGCTCAAAAATGTCCTGTGCTCTAAACCCTAAATGCAACCTGGGAGAAAAATAGATTAAGGCACAGTTTTTTTGTATATGCTGGATTGTCCAACACTCTCCTGAGATGGAATTTATTTTGTAAATTAAATGCACAAATACTATTCATAAAGACTGCTTCAGAATTGGAATTTAAGGAAAGTCTCAAAGAAGAAAATATAAAAGAAATTTATATGTATGTGTTTTAGTCAGTTTTTTTTTTTTTTGCTGCTATGACTAAAAGGATCCAACCAGAACAACAGAAGAGGAGGAAAGTTTACTTGGCAGCTCACAGTTTCAGAGGTCTCAATCCATAGATACCAGACTCCATTCCTCAGGGCTAAGGTGAGGCTGAACATCATGGCAGAAAAGTGTGGCAGAGGCAAGCAGCTCACATATTGATCAGAAGGCAGAGAGAAACTCCACTCTCCAGATACAAAATATATACCCCATAGCCATGCCATGCCCCCACTGAATTCCTTCCTCCCACCACATCCCACCTGCCTTCAATCACCACTCAGTTGATCCCATCAGGGATTAATTAAATGATTATATAAAGGATATAACCCAATCATTTATCCTCCAAACTTCTTGCATTGTTTCACACATGAACTTTTTGGGGGGCACCACATCTAAACCATAACATCATACCTCTGACCGCCAAAGCTCACACTCATCTGACAATGTAAAATACATTTAGTCTGTTCCCAAGAGTCTCCATAGTTTCAACAGTTTCAATTTTTCTTAAAGTTTAAGTCCAAAGTCTTCTCTGAGGAACAAGGCAATCTTGCATTATGAGCTCTCATAAAATTAAAAGCAATTTACAAGCTTCCAATATATAATCATGCAGAGTAAACATTCCCATTCATAATATTAGAGGCATAGAAAGAAAGGATCGGGCCAAAACAAGACCAAAATCCAGCTGGGCAAACAATTCTTATGGCTACATGTATGGCATCTTGGACACATGACATCATAATATTCTCTCCAAAGGATTTGTGTAGCTCCACCCCTGTGGCCTTGTTAGTTGAAGGCCAAGTGACCTTTCTGTTGGCTTGTCTCTGCTCCATTCCTGCAGCTCTCCTAGAACAATATTCCATGTTATTGGTATTTCTTAATCTTGGGGGTCTCCAATGCAGCATCAGCTTCCTCCTCACATCTGCACACTTTGATTTCTCAAGGGGTGCCTGCAGGGACTCTGATCCTGCTCCACTTTTCCTGGTCCCCCCCCCCGAGTCCTTTCTTTTAAATCTTGGTGGAAGCCTCCAAGAACCCCTAACTACAGCATCTTGCATTCCTGAAGAACCAGCACCATGTGGTTGATGCCAATTCTGCCACCATCTCATGCAGTAGCCAAGCTAGTAGGGATGCTGGCTGCAGAGCCTCTGAGTATCCGTGTGGCTGAGCACATTGAAAAACTTCCTAGACCTCCTTGTGCAAGAAGCAAGGTGGCTCACTGAACTCTTTTCAAGAGAATTTTTACTTTTACTCTTTTGAGCTTTAAGTGGGTATGGTCTTGCCCATTCCTCAGATGCCCTCAAGCTATCTTTCCTATTGTTTCTGGGCAAAGTCTTTAGAATTTCTTCAGTGGCAGTAATGTCTTTAACAATTGCAACTTTATTAATCCCAGTTTTACTCTGGCTATTCAAATTCACGTTTTCCAAATCTTTCTTTTCTGTTTTCTGTTCCAGATTATCAAAATAAATTTGGTTAAGAGCTGCCAGCAATATCTATGCCACCGCCTGAATTCTATGCTGTTCTTCCAACAGATTAAGAAGTCCATCACTTTTAAAATTGGCCTCAGTGCACCCTTCCCACCCTGCTTCTGTACAGAGTCCCACTGTTGCATGGACCCTCCTGTGCTAGGGTCAGGCAATGCCATAGTCTGCTTGAGGTAGGGCCTGGAGGCAGCCACTTGCTGAAGAACTGCCTGCCACAGCTCTGCATCTCCCAACAGGCTGCCCAACGGCCCTGCACAGCCTGCCCTTGCTGCTCCATCACTGAAAGCGGTCATCCTCATCATGGAACACTTCTGCTGCCATCTTGGGTTACCACTGCTGCAGCCATAGCCATCTTTAGTTGGGGCAGCTTCCATCTTGAGACACCTACCAGTACCTGAAAGCCAAAATTCAAGGTACCTACAGGTGTGCCCCCACTGCCATCAACTAAGGACACAGGCATTTATATCTAAGGACAATTGCCAGGGCCTAGAAGCCCATCAATAAAGTTTCTGCAGCCTCAGTGACAGCTGAAGATTCCCTGTTAGGTGTGCTAATAACCACGATCTTGCTGAAGAGGCAGGAGAGAGCCTTGCACAGGGTCAGTAAGTTGGAAGAAGGTGTGAAGGCATCTTGATTCTGGTTCACCCAGCCAACCATCCCAGTACACACTGGTTTCCCAGGGTCAACTTGGGAGGCACTTGCTGGGACCTGATACCAGCCCAGTCCCAACTCCCTCCCCAGTCCTGCCTCCACCAATCACCTGGTCCCACTGGTTTGGCAATCAACAGAGCCCACTGTCTCCACAATCCCCAGTTCATAGTTTATCTATTGTGAGTTGAGCTTTAAAAATTTGAGATGGCTGCATCAGTGTAGTATGTTGATTTTAAGTGTTTTGTGTATAAACCTAGGAGTGGAATAGCTGGGTCAAACAGTGGTTCTGTTCTGAGTTTCCTGAGGAATCTCCATACTGCTTTCCATAGTTGTTGTACCAATTTGCAGTGCCACCAGCAATGTATGAGTGTACCTTTTTTCCCTACATCCTCACAAACATTTATTATTGCCTATACTCTTGATGATTGCTATTCTGACTGGAGAGAGAAAATCTTAAGGGTAGTTTTGATTTGCATTCCTCTATTTGCTAAAGAGGTTGAACACTTTTTCATATATTTGTTGTATTTCTTTTGTGAATTGTCTGTTCATTTCTGTAGCTCATTTATTGATTGGTTTATTTATTTATTTTTTTGGTGTTAATTTTTTTGAGTTCTTTATATATCCTAGAAATTAATGGTTTGTCTGAGGTGTATGTGGTAAAGATTTTCTCCCAATCTATGGACTCTCTCTTCACATTATTGATTGATTCTTTTGCTGAGAAGAAACTTTTTCATTTGAATCCATTCCATTTATTAATTCTTGATTTTATTTCTTGTGCTTTGGGACATTTCATACATTCCAAGCAATAGTGTCAGGGTTGAAGTCTCCTTCAAGGGAACTAATATGATCTGCAGAGAGAATTAGAAAGTTGCTGCTTGATCATATTCCCTTTAAACAAGAATTGCTCCTTTTTTGAGTGGTATTGAAGTTATCTATTTAGAGCTAATTGACTAAAAAGCAAAGTGAACTATGTGAGAAAAAGAGAAAAAGGAAACTTTAGATGGCAAATTAGTCTCAGAAAGGCAGAAACATTTAAGTTGACTAATAGGAAAAGTACTTGGGACAGTTTTATACCCACCATAACTTGAGTAGTTTTGAAGTCTTTTAGACCTGGATGTTAAGAAATTTTCACAAGTTATCAAAATGAGCACAATGAGAGAGGACCAAATTATAATTTTTATCAAAACAGCTGTTTTTTTTTTTCATTTTGGCTGAGCTTCTGCTATAGGCCATCATTGTTACTTAAAGGAGACTAGCTTTACAGAGTTCTGGGTGCCATGAAACAGACAGCTGGAGAAGCATATAAGATATTGTGATAGTGTGGCTGTGAGTAGGTGTGTTTAAGCTGGTTTCTATAGAATAGTCCACTTGGGAGGTGGTCTGGAATGTTTATGTTGGGGCTGATTTTCCAGATTTATCTTTTCAGCCAGTCTTCTTACTTGGGAGAAGGAAGCACACCTGTCATTATTTTTCTAACTTTGGGGCCACCAGACACTTGGATGGATCAGGTCTTCCATAGGCTCAGAGAGACAGTTCAGAAAATGAAAGACAATAATGCAATGAGCAAGATGTTCATCTGAGTGCCTTGTCCATAACTAAAGTAGTTTAATTATGGACTAAATCAGAAGTCTAGTTGTAGTAAAACTGCCAAAAGTTTATGAAATGTATTGATAGATGAAGTGATACTTTAACTGGGGTTTTTTTTTTTTTTTGAGAATGACCATATTTTGGGGTAGGGGTGGATGGAGATGTAAGAGGCTATAAAATCAAGTCACAGTAGCTAGGAGCTGGTACTTGTTGAAACTGGGAAATGGATATGATATTCTTATAGAATGGACATTTGGATTGCATGAGACAATGGGCACAAAGCACTCAACATTGCCGAAGTGCTCACTAAAGAGTTCTTCTTTCCTCTCTTTGCACTTGTTGACTTACTTGAGGTCACAGGTCTATGTAGTGATGGAGCTTTGTCTTTAAATCCCGTACACCTCATTGTTTTTTATTTATTTATTAAATACATGACAATAGCGGAATGCATTACACTCATTATTACCCATATACAGCATAATTTTTTGTAACACTGTATATAAAGAATGTTCATGCCAAATTATGCCATTATATGTGTACTCTGTTTTTTTTTGCATTGCAATTCTTAATACACATATATACCACAATTTTTCATATCTCTGTTTGTATATAAGGTATGTTGACACCAAATTCAAATCTTCATACATGTATTTTGTAAAGCTAAGCACCAAATAAACCCCACAAATAATCCAATCAACAAATGGGCCAAGGTTCTGAACAGAAGAGGATATACAATGAATCAACAAATATTTGAAAAAATGCTCATCATCTCTAGCAATCAGAGAAATGCAAATCAAAACTACTCTAAGATACCATCTCACTCCAGTCAGAATGGCAGCTATTATGAAGACAAACAACAGCAAGTGTTGGTGAGAATGTGGGGAAAAAGGTACACTCATACATTGCTGGTGGGACTGCAAATTGGTCCAGCCAATTTGAAAAGCAGTATGGAGATTCCTTGGAAATCTGGGAATGGAACCACCATTTGATCCAGCTATTCCTCTTCTCAGACTATACCCAGAGGACCATACATCTCATTCTAAAGCCTGGACTCTTAGTCACTCTCTGCTTTGCACACACCCACTTCCTGGAAGAGCACCTGTTTCCACATACCACAATCCATACCTTCTTACATGCTGGTCATTTAGTTGCACTCTTTATTTGGATTAGTAAGTTTAACTAGAACACCAGTTCTAAATAAAGAATATAAAGACTTTTATTTTATCCAAGAAATTCAGTAGCAATGGAGCTCTGGCTTGCTGACTCTAGAATCTGGCCTCTTGCCCATGGTGCTGCACATTCATCTCCCATCTGTTTGATGTGGTACACAGACATGTCAAAGGGAGGGAAGGTTTGTGATGATGGCCTGGGAAACTTGGTCCTTCCTTTATAAAAGACTAACAGAAGCAGAGTTGTTTGTGTTGGGAAAAGTATAAACGGCAGCCGTACCCCAGAGAAAAAAAAACCAACATGGCGCCTAAGGACTTCTTCTTCCTACCTTCCTCTTTTCTGCAGTGGCGCGAAAAGTTCCTGCCCTTGTGAATTCTCCCCCCCCCCCCAGGCGCCAATTTCAAATCTTGCTGGCGGGGAACCTTAGCCCCAATGAGAACTAATTCCTGGGCGCGGGAGCTGATATCTGGAAGAACTTGCCAATAAACGGGTGGCCTGCCATTTATCTAAGCCCTACCATCTCCCCCTTAGTTCTATATAAGCACACAGCTTTTTGCAATAAAATTGGAATTCTCCCGGCGAAGTGTCTTTGCGTGGGGAATTCTTTCAGTTTGGAAATAGCCAGAACTCATCTCCTTATTTATACTTCTCTTTTGTCCACAGAGCATACATGAACACAGTGTATGGGCCAGGCTATATGGCCAATGACCAAACAGATTTCATTTTACCCTGAGACTCCATGTCATGTAAGAAATGCTTCTCCCATGGGAAAGCCCCACCTCTGTACCCATTAATAGTTACCTAGCACAACATACTTGGCAACACAAAAATAGCAATTCTTATACAATGTAAAAGTATTCTCTTTGCTTTCCATTTTTCTTGGGCAATGTACCTTGTCAGAAATTGATTGTCTAGACATTAGTAACCATTCTCTAACTTGTACTGAATTAGGGTCATTTTGACCCATTTCCCTTCTGCTTGCTTGCTTCTATGCCAACCTGGAGAGTCCCGTGGGAAATACCAATGTACCCATTGCATTGTCTCGCTAACTGCCCAATCCAGCTTCTGTACCTGCTTACTTATAGCTACATCAACCCAGATGTAGTTTTTGCCTTTAAATATCCTAAAATGCTCAGGCTTGGGGCTGTTCCCTGCAGGGACAGTTATGGGTCCTGTGGGGAGCAGTCGCCGGCTGGCTGGCTACATAAAAACACTTCAATTTGGACAGAACTGGGACTTGGTGTGTTTTCTGAGTGACCTGCCCCACAATATTTTGGGGGCTTATCTGGGAATCCTGGCCTACTTTTAAGTCATTCTGACTTGCTGTAAGGTGGGAGGCAGAGACTTATATCAGGTAAGGCAGGGCTCTTCACAAATCTTAAGTGTTCTATTTCTGAAGCTGATATTTGACTCCATTTTTAGATATTATTTTATAAAGTTTACATATATTGTTTTCTGACTCTGTATGAATGTTATCTAACACAATATGACATACATCTAAAACATGAATCAAGGAAAGGCTGAGAGTTTTTAATTTTCCTTTTGTGTGGAAAAGTGGCAAAAATGTTTTATAATATTAACCTTTAAACAGATCAGGCTCTCATTATCTTTTAAAATACTTTTAAATTTTTATTTTTTATTATTTTTTTATTGGTTGTTCAAAACATTACATAGTTCTTGATATATCATATTTCACACTTTGATTCAAGTGGGTTATGAACTCCCATTTTTACTCCGTATACAGATTGCAGAGTCACATCAGTTACACTTCCACTGATTTACATATTGACATACTCATGTCTGTTGTATTCAGCTGCCTTTCCTATCCTCTACTATCCCCCCTCCCCTCCCCTCCCCTCTTCTCTCTCTACCCCCTCTACTGTAATTCATTTCTCCCCCTTGTATTATTTTTCCCTTTCCCCTCACTTCCTCTTGTATGTAATTTTGTATAACCCTAAGGGTCTCCTTCCATTTCCAAGCAATTTCCCTTCTCTCTCCCTGTCCCTCCCACCTCTCATCCCTGTTTAATGTTATTCATCTTCTCATGCTCTTCTTCCCTACTCTGTTCTTAGTTACTCTCCTTATATCAAAGAAGACATTTGGCATTTGTTTTTTAGGGATTGGCTAGCTTCACTTAGCATAATCTGCTCTAATGCCATCCATTTCCCTCCAAATTCTATAATTTTGTCATTTCTTAATGCAGAGTAATACTCCATTGTGTATAAATGCCACATTTTTTTTATCCATTCGTCTATTGAAGGGCATCTAGGTTGCTTCCACAGTCTTGCTATTGTGAATTGTACTGCTATGAACATCGATGTAGCAGTGTCCCTGTAGCATGCTGTTTTTAGGTCTTTAGGGAATAGACCCAGAAGGGGAATAGCTGGATCAAATGGTGGTTCCATTCCCAGCTTTCCAAGAAATCTCCATACTGCTTTCCAAATTGGTTGCACCAATTTGCAGTCCCACCAACAATGTACAAGTGTACCCTTTTCCCCACATCCTTGCCAGCACTTGTTGTTGTTTGACTTCATAATGGCTGCCAATCTTACTGGAGTGAGATGATATCTTAGGGTGGTTTTGATTTGCATTTCTCTGACTGCTAGCGATGGTGAGCATTTTTTCATGTACTTGTTGATTGATTGTATGTCCTCCTCTGAGAAGTGTCTGTTTAGGTCCTTGGCCCATTTGTTGATTGGGTTATTTGTTATCTTATTGTCTAATTTTTTGAATTCTTTATATATTCTGGATATTAGGGCTCTATCTGAAGTGTGAGGAGTAAAGATTTGTTCCCATGATGTAGGCTCCCTATTTACCTCTCTTATTGTTTCTTTTGCTGAGAAAAAACTTTTTAGTTTGAGCAAGTCCCATTTGTTGATTCTAGATATTAACTCTTGTGCTATGGGTGTCCTATTGAGGAATTTGGAGCCCGACCCCACAGTGTGTAGGTCGTAGCCAACTTTTTCTTCTATCAGATGCCTTGTCTCTGGTTTGATATCAAGCTCCTTGATCCATTTTGAGTTAACTTTTGTGCATGGCGAGAGAAAGGGATTCAGTTTCATTTTGTTGCATATGGATTTCCAGTTTTCCCAGCACCATTTGTTGAAGATGCTATCCTTCCTCCATTGCATGCTTTTAGCCCCTTTATCAAATATAAAAAAGTTGTAGTTTTGTGGGTTGGTTTCTGTGTCCTCTATTCTGTACAATTGGTCCACCCGCCTGTTTTGGTACCAATACCATGCTGTTTTTGTTACTATTGCTCTGTAGTATAGTTTGAAGTCTGGTATCGCTATACCACCTGATTCACACTTCCTGCTTAGCATTGTTTTTGCTATTCTGGGTCTTTTATTTTTCCATATGAATTTCATGATTGCTTTATCTATTTCTACAAGAAATGCTGTTGGGATTTTGATTGGCATTGCATTAAACCTATAGAGAACTTTTGGTAATATCACCATTTTGATGATGTTAGTTCTGCCTATCCATGAACAGGGTATATTTTTCCATCTTCTAAGATCTTCTTCAATTTCTCTCTTTAGGGTTCTGTAGTTTTCATTGTATAAGTCTTTTACCTCTTTTGTTAGGTTGATTCCCAAGTATTTTATTGTTTTTGAGGATATTGTGAATGGAGTGGTTGTCCTCATTTCCATTTCAGAGGGTTTGTCGCTGATATACAGAAATGCCTTTGATTTATGTGTGTTGATTTTATATCCTGCCACTTTGCTGAATTCATTTATTAGCTCTAATAGTTTCTTTGTAGACCCTTTTGGATCTGCTAGGTATAGAATCATGTCATCTGCAAATAGTGATAATTTAAGTTCTTCTTTTCCTATTTTTATGCCTTTAATTTCTTTCATCTGTCTAATTGCTCTGGCCAGTGTTTCGAGAACTATGTTGAACAGAAGTGGTGAGAGAGGGCATCCCTGTCTTGTTCCAGATTTTAGAGGGAATGCCTTCAATTTTTCTCCATTCAGAATGATGCTAGCCTGGGGCTTAGCGTAGATTGCTTTTACAATGTTGAGGTATGTTCCTGTTATCCCTATTTTTTTGAGAGTTTTGAACAAAAAGGGATGCTGTACTTTGTCGAATGCTTTTTCTGCATCTATCGAGATGATCATATGGTTCTTATTTTTAAGTCTATTGATGTGGTGGATAACATTTATTGATTTCCATATATTGAACCAGCCTTGCATCCCAGGGATGAATCCTACTTGATCATGGTGTACAATTTTTTTTATATGATTTTGTATCCGATTCGCCAGAATTTTATTGAGGATTTTTGCGTCTAGGTTCATTAGAGATATAGGTCTGTAGTTTTCTTTCTTTGAAGTATCTTTGTCTGGTTTAGGAATCAGTGTGATGTTGGCCTCGTAGAATGAATTTGGAAGTTCTCCCTCTTTTTCTATTTCCTGAAATAGCTTGAAAAGTATTGGTATTTGTTCCTCTTTAAAGGTTTTGTAAAACTCTGCTGTATACCCATCTGGTCCTGGGCTTTTCTTAGTTGGTAGTCTTTTGATGGTTTCTTCTATTTCCTCAATTGATATTGGTCTGTTTAGGTTGTCTATATCCTCCTGTCTCAATCTGGGCAGATCATATGACTTAAGAAATTTATCGATGCCTTCACTATCTTCTATTTTATTGGAGTATAAGGATTCAAAATAATTTCTGATTATCTTCTGTATTTCTGAAGTGTCTGTTGTGATATTGCCTTTTTCATCCTGTATGCTAGTAATTTGAGTTCTCTCTCTTCTTCTCTTTGTTAGCATGGCTAAGGGTCTGTTGATCTTATTTATTTTTTCAAAGAACCAACTTTTATTTTATCAATTTTTTCAATTGTTTCTTTTGTTTCGATTTCATTAATTTCAGCTCTGATTTTAATTATTTCTTGCCTTCTACTTCTTTTGCTGTTATCTTGCTCTTCTTTTTCTAGGATTTTGAGATGAAGTATGAGATCATTTATTTGTTGGTTTTTTCTTTTTTTTAAGGAATGAACTCCATGCAATGAATTTTCCTCTTAGAACTGCTTTCAATGTGTCCCATAGATTCCGATATGCTGTGTCTGTGTTTTCATTTATCTCTAAGAATTTTTTAATTTCCTCCTTAATGTCTTCTATAACCCATTGATCATTCAGTAACCTGTTGTTCATTCTCCAAGTGATGCATGATTTTTCCTTCCTTCTTTTATCGTTGATTTTCAGTTTCATTCCATTATGGTCAGATAAGATGCATGGTATTATCTCTACTCCTTTATATTGTCTAAGAGTTGCCCTGTGACATAATATATGATCTATTTTTGAGAAGGATCCATGTGCTGCTGAGAAAAAAGTGTAACTGCTTGATGTTGGGTGGTATATTCTATATATGTCAATTAAGTCTAGGTTGTTAATTGTCTTATTGAGTTCTATAGTTTCCTTATTCAACTTTGGTTTGGCAGATCTGTCCAGTGGTGAGAGAGGTGTGTTGAAGTCTCCCATGATTATTGTATGGTGGTCTATTAGACTCTTGAACTTGAGAAGAGTTTGTTTGATGAACATAGCTGCACCATTGTTTGGGGCATATATATTTATGATTGTTATGTCTTGTTGGTGTATGGTTCCCTTGAGCAGTATGTAGTGTCCCTCTTTATCCCTTTTGATTAAGTTTGGCTTGAAATCTATTTTATTTGATATGAGTATGGACACTCCTGCTTGTTTCCGAAGTCCATATGAGTGATATGATTTTTCCCAACCTTTCACCTTCAGTCTATGTATGTCTTTTCCTTTCAAATGCGTCTCCTGTAGGCAGCATATTGTTGGGTCATGTTTTGTGATCCATTCTACTAGCCTGTGTCTCTTAATTTGTGAGTTTAAGCCATTAACATTTAGGGTTATTATTGAGATATGGGTTATCCTTCCAGCCATATTTGTTTATTTATGTTACTGAATATGGTTTGTTTTCCTCTTTGATTATTTTCCCCCCTTTACTGTCCTACCTCCCACTGTTGGTTTTCATTGTTACTTTCCATTTCCTCTTCCTGTAATGTTTTGCTGAGGATTTTTTGGAGAGATGGTTTTCTAGCTGCAAATTCTTTTAACTTTTGTTTATTGTGGAAGGTTTTAATTTCATCTTCCATCTTGAAGCTCAATTTTGCTGGATACACAATTCTTGGTTGGAACCCATTTTCTTTCAGTGTTTGAAATATGTTATTCCAGGATCTTCTAGCTTTCAAAGTCTGTGTTGAGAGATCAGCTGTTATCCTGATTGGTTTACCCCTAAATGTAATCTGTTTCCTTTCTCTTGTAGCTTTTAAAATTCTCTCCTTATTCTGTATGTTGGGCATCTTCATTATAATGTGTCTAGGTGTGGCTCTCTTATGATCATGCACATTCGGCGTCCTGTAGGCTTCTAGGATTTGGGATTCTGTCTCATTCTTCAAGTCTGGGAAGTTTTCTCGTATTATGTCATTGAATAGATTGTTTATTCCTTTGGTATGGACCTCCATGCCTTCCTGTATCCCAATGACTCTTAAGTTTGGTCTCTTTATGTTATCCCATATCTCTTGGATGTTCTGCTCATGGTTTCTTAACTTTCTTGCTGAGCTGTCTATGTTCTTTTCAAGTTGAAATACTTTGTCTTCATTATCTGACGTTCTATCTTCTAAGTGTTCTACTCTGCTGGTAGTATTCTCAATTGAGTTTTTAAGTTGGTTTATTGCTTCCTGCCTTTCTAGGATTTCTGTTTGTTTGTTTTTTTATAACTTCTATCTCCCTGTATAGTTGATCTTTTGCTTCCTGTATTTGTTTATGTATTTCATTGTTGAAGAGATCTTTCATTGTCTGATTTTGCTGTCTAATGTCTTCCTTGAGACTCCAGATCATCTGAAGCATGTATCTCCTGAATTCTTTATCTGACATTCCATCTGCTGCAGATATTACCTCTTCTAACGTTGAGTTGACCTGCATTGCTTGTGGTCCTTTCTTTCCTTGTCTCTTCATACTGTTCGCATTTCTTTCTGCTTACTGAGACTGTTGTGTTGTTGAATTTTCCCCCTATATATTTGTATTACTCTTGTATAGTTGCAAAGTCTCCTGCGCAGGCACGGGCAGGGGCTCTGCTCCTCCTCCTATTGGGGCACTGTGCCTACCACATCGGCAGGCCGCTGGGCCTGTTCTGCTGGCTGGTAGCAGGTGCGCCTACCTTGCAGGTGCGTGGGGGCGGCTCTGCCACTCCCAGGTTGCTGGGCCTGACCTGCTGGTGGGTTGCAGGTCCGGCTACCTTGCAGGCGCGGGGGGAGGGTGCACACCTATTTGTATTTAGACAGTAACGTGAAATGGAGGACGTAATGCTTGGGGATGAAAGTTGGGGGGAAGGGGAAGGTAGGTGTTCTTGCAAAGAAAGAAGGAGAGGGAGATAGATAGCATAGAGGAGAATGGAAAGAGCAGTAAAACTTGGAAGGGGAGAGAGAGAGGGAAAAGGGAGAGAAACAATTAAAATGAAACAGGAAATAAAATTAGGTCTTAGAGATCCATTTTCTTCTCTTCCCGTAGGCAAAGCTGTGCCCTCCGGGCTGAGTTTTGCCCTCAATGTGTCAACAGCAATCCCTGTAAGGCGGTTCCTGGGAGTCTCTCAATCCTGCTGTACCAGAGCCGTTTCACTTCTACGGCCCTTCCTCCCCTTCCTCCTGCCAGCCAGCCAGGTCCTGCTCACCGGAGGCAGTTCCCCAAGGATTTGGTTACACTTTCAGCCCCACCGAGTGCTCTATTTCCCGAGCACTCTCGCTGTCATTCATCTAAGCCCCAGTGCTGTGGAGCTGTAGTCTGGGAGTCAATTGTTTAATTTTTCCGGACCCCTTTGGTGGGCACACCTTCGGAGTCTGGCAGCAAAGACCATTGGTGTCGCTGCTGGTGGTAATAGGAGTTGGGGGTCGAGGATCCCCTCTACTTCCCTCAGCCCCTACAGTCACAACCACACTGCTGGCGGTAGGAGGAGTTGGGGGTCTGGAGTGTCCTCTGTTTCCCTCCGCACCTACCGTCACACCCTCTCAGTTCGCGGTTGGAGGATTTGGAGGTGGGGAGTCTTCTCTGCTTCCCTCTGCCCCTACAGTCACGCCCTCGTCATTGGCAGTAGGGGGAGTTGGGGGTCGAGAGTCCTTTGGCCCTTACGGTCACGCCCACGGAGAGATTTTGAAGTTTCCCAGTTGTTTGTATCTGGTGTGGGTGGGAGTCACACACCTGCTAAAGTAGATTCCGCTGGGAAGGAATCTCTTTGGCCAAACTTTGGTGACTTCCCCTCTCTGCTATGGCGGGCCCCTGGCTCCTTGCCAGAGTGTCCGAAGGGAGGGGTGGAACTGGCTTGTCTCTGGTCTGACACAATCTCTGGTTTTAGTTCCCAGTTCGCTATTTCGTAAAGGGTTGGTTAGATTCCCTTCACTCTGTCTCGGGGGGGGAGCCGTTCGCCGGGTGGGCGGGGCTGAGAGGGCACGGGCTGTCTGCTGGGCCCGGAGGGGACACTTCTCTCTGTGCCGGGCCGCCGGGGGGGGGGGGAGAGCGGGGGGGGGGCGGCTGCCTGTAGAGCCGGGCAGCTGCGGCCGCGTGGCTAAGGTCCGGGTGGGTGGAGTGGCCGTTCGCTGAGTGAGAGCAAAGCCTTCCGGGACAGCGAGATGGCGGGTGCCATCTGCGGGTTTGGGCGGACCGCGCTGCTTGGGGCCGCCGGCTGCCTTCTGAAGCCTCCGCGCCCGCGTGACCGGCCAAGATCCACTTGTCTGAGACAAACTGACACTTCTAATAAACCTACCAATTCCCGGCAGGTCCCCTCTTCACGGAATTTTGCTAGAAGTTCCTCAGTAGGTAGACTGCTGCTGTTCCAATGGGTCTTTCTGATCCCGTTAACGTGGAGACATTGGAATCGCTGCTTCCTCGCCGGCGGCCATGTTGGATCCCCTCACTTTTAAATTTTTATATCCCAGTATAAAAGGTAACATAAGGTTTGGTTGCAAAACATCAAATGATATAAATAAATTCCCAATAAAATCTGTTATCCTTGTAAGTTTAAAATTACCATTACACACAACTTTAGTTTGGAGATACCAGCTTGATAAAATACACTTTTAAACATTTTACCTTAAAGACTTGTATACCTGAAAGATATGAACACATTTAATATGTAAAGAAGTGACGCAGTCTGGCTGGGCACAAATAACCAAACCGCCACAAAGCCTTGTAGATTAAAACAGCAACTCTTTATTCCCCAACTCTCACTGGCACTGCACACACCACGGGGGAACACACTATCTCCACTGGGCTCTGTCCAATCTCTCCGAACCCCCGAGAGAACTGCACCGGAACTCCAAAGTAGCAGGCACCCGAGGCAGCAAGAGCCGCCCTATTGCCCGAAAGTAAAGGTCAAATATACAATTCAATCAATCCAGCATCAGAGCAATTATATATAGCTTAACTCAAATCATCATCTCAATGGTTCGTGGCGTCATCTTTCAACCATTCTCTCTGGCAAATTCTGACTGGGCGGTGGCTCTCAACAAAGAAGAGTAATGTATCACAATTCCATTGATGTTTTTATATTAATCAAGTTTAGCCTTTAAAGAAAAATGTAGACTCTGTAAGGTAGAACAATACTCTAAAATAGCAGTTGCTGTTTAACCACAGATGTACAAACCTTAATTTTTCAAGATTAATTGCTCTAGAGAATAGAGCTTAACAGAAACAATGTAATTAATATTTTAAGAAGTTTCTATTATTTTAACATATAAATCAAACTTTGGTTTATATCAGCACATTAATATTTGTTCTTAGGAAACAACCTTGAATAGCTTCAATTATTTGTGTTACATATACAACCAACTTAGTTATATATAAACCTTTTAATATTTATCCTTTACTTATAGATCTTTACATTACTTAATTAGACCTTATTGTTTACTTAGATGTATTACAATTTTATTTTATCACATAAAGACTTTCTTACTAGGAAATGTTTTTCTTTTACTAAATATATTTTTATATTTAGAATCTTTTAATAATTTCTAATCCATTGATTCTTCTTTCTGTTTATACCTTGAAATAACCATTATAAAATTTTGAATTTAGAGAAATTAATTCATTTTAATAATATGACATACTTTGTTATTTACAGTACTCTAATTGAAATGCAGTTGAAACCTCTTGACCCCTTATATATAGAATTATACCTGTTGGGACATTTAACTTTTAGTAACCTTTTTTTGTGATAGCACAAATTAATTTTACTTTTTTAAAATTTACCAATTTATGAACATACCAATAGTGTTTAAATATTTTATGTTATGGAATTTAAGGAATTAAGAGTACTTGATACTATATTTAAAAGTTAGCATTTTAATTTTGTAAACCAATCAGATGTCTCTAACAAACACATCCATGATTAATTTCATACATTTTAGATGTAATTTACATATTTTTTTTTTAAAAAAACAAAGTATCAGACAAGTGCATTGAATATCATTAGTAATTTTTTTTTTCCTGTTGAAGAAAAGTCCTAGAGACAATGGATATTAGACACTTTATAGACTTTAACATTTTATTAACAACTGTTTGGCCACCTAGAAACAAAACTGTGTATTAGTAACTTTAAAGACATTTGTGCTTTTATTTATTTTCCCAATTTAAATTGAACCTTTTAAATAATATGAATCAAAGTTATTTGGATTCATTTTTTAAATTTTAATTTATGAGTTCATATGTCAATTTTTGGTACCAAACACATGTAGACATGGCAATACATGTAGACAACAGTACACCAGTGCACCTACACAAAACAAACAGAAAAACAAAAGCCTTGTAGGTTATTTTTTTAAAAAACCTATTATATTGAGAGTTAACCCTTGTAAATTGGCCTTGTAAACAAAGCAGAGTGTAATCAGAAAACAGCCCTAGACCCAGGGAAATAGTGCTGCATCCAGCTTTCCCTGGAGCCTCTCCAAAGTGGATCTGCACAGACCAGACTTACCTTCCCTGGGAAACACAGATGACTCTTGGTAGTTTTAAGTGGATGGGGGTTGGTGGAGGGATGGCCTGGGGCTGAGGAACATCTCTCAGAGGCCTTCTCCTAGGCGATCTCTCCACCTCTGCACCTCCCTTGGTGGTCCTAAGCAATCTCTGGGATGTGAGAAAAGTAGATCTTGCTGGGGCTCTCCAAATGTTGTGGGTCAGGTCGCTCAGAAAACACACCAAGTCCCAGTTCTGTCCAAATTGAAGAGTTTTTATTTAGCTGGCCAGCCAGTGGCTGCTCCCCACAGGATCCATAACTGGTCTCTGCAAGGAACAGCCCCAAGCCTGAGCATTTTAGGATATTTAAAGGCAAAAACTACATCTGGGTTGATGTAGCTATAAGTAAGCAGGTACAGAAGCTGGACTGGGCAGTTAGCGAGACAATGCAATGGGAACATTGGTATTTCCCATGGGACTCTCCAGGTTGGCATAGAAGCAAGCAAGCAGAAGGGAAATGGGTCAAAATGACCCTAATTCAGTACAAGTTAGAGAATGGTTACTAATGTCTAGACAATCAATTTCTGACAAGGTACATTGCCCAAGAAAAATGGAAAGCAAAGAGAATACTTTTACATTGTATAAGAATTGCTATTTTGTGTTGCCAAGTATGTTATGCTAGGTAACTATTAATGGGTACAGAGGTGGAGCTTTTCCATGGGAGAAGCATTTCTTACATGATATGGAGTCTCAAGGTAAAATGGAGTCTGTTGGGTTATTACCCAGATAGCCTGGCTTATGAAAACAAAAATATGTAGGGCACCCCCTCTCTCCCAGGGCTTCTATTTAAAATTGACAAGTATGAGGTAAGAGAAATCCTGTGAAAAATAAGGTAGGAGGTGGTTAGTGGAAGTTAAATAAATAAAATAATATTGGCAAGTATGATGCCCTGGTTAGAAGCAAGAACGGGGAGTTTCAGAAATGCAGGGAAATGGTACTTGTGCTGAGTCTTCAGGCACAGGAAGCCAATGAAGGGAACACACAGCCCACTGGGCAGTGTGAGGAGCAGTTAGAGGCCTGGCATTATGCAGAGTGCTGCCACCCAGTGGTATGTCTGAAGTAAGGTCACATAAAGCAGTCGGAAGCTGAAAAAATTCCTAGACCCTGCTCTGGGTCTGCATGTTTCCTAAACTCACTTGATGAAGATTAACATGGTACTTGTTAAAAGCTGCTTTCCAAGTGCTATGCCAGATCTGCAGAATCAATATTCAGCAATGTGGCTTTTGGTCTATATTTTTTAGTTATTATATTTTTATTCCTTTATTTATTTTATGTGGTGCTGAGGATCAAACCCAGTGAATCAAACATGCTAGGCAAATACTTTACCACTGAGATACAAACATGGTCCCTCAATCTGTATTTTTAATAAGCTCTCAAGTGGTTCTTATTATCAGGCAAGTTTGGAAACAACCTGGGAGAGATGTGGCAAATCACAAACTAATTCAAGAACCGTTCTTAAAAGTTTAACTAACCATGTAGGTCTTTGATTCTCAAGTTCCCCCCACCTTTTCAGAAATCCACATCCTTAGACCTAACATGCAGACTTCTGGACTCCATGACCTAGTAAGTCTTTAATAGAAGAGCTAAAATTAGTTTTCAATTATTGGTAAAGTCTCTCTTCCTTCCTCTCCTTTATTTCTCTTCCCCATCCCTCTTTTTGTATGAACCATAAGTTCCAATGATTTCTCACTAAACATTTCATAACTGGTCAAATCCAAGATACCCCCCACAGGGAGCAGTTTTCCATCATGGGAAGTTTTATCAAACCTCACTTGGTATTTTGAGACCTAATCCATAGCTCTTACACAGCATGCAAAAAAACTTTACTATCAGTCACTCACTACTCTCACTAAGGCAGCTTTGGCCAGCACTATTATGCATGCTCAAAGAAAATAATTTCCTTTGACTATTAAAGCCAGATGTGTTTTAGGCTCTACATTTAGGCCTAAAGCCTAATTAATAAAGCTAATTAATTGATTTTTTTTCATAAAGACTTAAAACTGTCAGAGTCAATAAGGTCACAGGTAATTATAACGTAAATAGGATGGCACTTGAGAGGCAGAATCACTCCAACATCACTTGGGGAGCAGCATCATTACATATTTTACACTCGTTTTCAGGAACTCTAAGATATTCTTGGGTCCCTTGGCTGTACCCCTTTCTCAATATGCTGTCCAATAAGACCTAAATAGAGCACTGGCATTAACTTGATTATCTTGTCAAGACGCTTCTCAAGTCATTAATCCAGGATTGATAAAGTACCCATAGTGTGTGCAATCCTGCAATGCTTATTATAGAGGGTAGGCAACAATCATCTAGAATGTCTCAGAATTAGCCAAGAATGTCACACCTGAAATGTGCCTGGGAAAGCAGGCTCACAGGTGTCATATGTAGATAAGGAAACTAAATCCAGAGGAAGGGGTACTACAATCTGTGAAGTGCAGGATGTGCTGCCTATCTTGAGGTCTCCAAAGATGGAATAGCTCTTATTTCTAGTATTGACTTTTTTGTTGTGTACACGACTCTGGAAGAACAACAAAAATAATGTTTACTGAATTCTTAAAATACTTTCTTCTACTGCTTTTGCATTTAAATTTTTATTTGATTTTTACAATTGCATACACCTTATGGCTACCTTTCCAATTTTAAGGAAAATTCCAAATTCCAATGTTGGGATTTGAGGAAAGTTCAGAATGTCCCTGGCTCCCTTACTTACTGCATATTTGACCTCACGTAGAGTCCATATAAGTCCTCTTCGGCAAAATGATGATCATAACACACTACTAACATGGTATTTTACAAGGTAACATTAGGCAGCTTATGTGACTACCTATTACAGTGGTGCTATAGGGTACATCACAGCATCAGTTGCATTATTCAAAGCCTTCCTGGAGCTGCAATTTACCAGAAGTGAAAGCCAAGTACTTGACTGATAATATAGGGCCTGGGCCATCTGGATATGGCCAGTATTTCACTTCTGACCACTACTTTTAATTCTGCTTCTGAGGTCCTCTATATCCTAACACGTTTTTCTACAGCATTCACTTCAGAGTCCATTCTGTTTAAAATTGCAGCTCCTCACTCTCCAGTCCCAACACTTTCACCCCACCACTCCTATTTCTGAATAGTGTTTATTACTAAGATACACCTACTTTCATGTATTTCCTATTTTCCTCCTCTGTCCACCCAAAATTAAGCTGCAAGAAAAGTAATTGATGTGTTTTGTTCTGTTCTTGCTGAGCACCTAATTGATGTTTATCAAATAAATGTCAATGTTTCTCTGTGCCTTTCTTCCTTTCTGTTCCAAGTTCAACACCCTTTACTGATCAAAAGTCTTTATCCTTCCAAGTGTGAAAAAGAGAAGACAGACACTTGAACTATCAGTACCTATGACACACACTAAGGGGCTCAGAGAGAAAAAACAAACAAAAAAACCAACCAACCAACAACAAAAAATGTTCAAATCAGAGACAAGTAATGTTGCCAGGGCCTCTTTACCTGCACCGCAGCTTCCTGCTTGAGATGTTTAGAACTTTGTTTCCTTTTTTCTATTCTTAAGTGTTCTATCTTAAGTGTTCTATTCTTAAGTGTTCACATGTCTTGGGCAGGGTGAAGCACCCATTCTCTATTCTCCAATGTTTCAGTAATGAGTATTTAATGGCTAACTTCTGTGTTCTGCACAGGGTGTTATTCCACATGCTCTCTGGCTTAGTGGCAAACAGCATTATCAGTGAATCTCAATGCATTATAATATGAAATAATTTAACTAAGATGAAATTATTATATAACTCCTTCATAGGGGCATTTAATTCCAGTTGGAATTTTAGAGAAGATTTCCAAATGACATCTTGAAAATAACCAAGTTAGTTTGATCAAGAAGCAACAACAGGGAATTCCAGTCAGAGGTCACACTAAGCCAAAGTAGAGTTATAAGGTCACATAAAACATCCAGGAAAGAGCAAATGATTTTGTATTACTAGAACATCAGACATGAGGCATAGCCTCTCCTACAGGCTACATGAAAAGGTCATCCCTTTATTGGTGGAAAATCATTTGATAGAAATTGTGTTCAGAATGATCAAGCTATTGAAAATGTCTCTAATCAAGGCTTAATAAAGATTTAGAAGACCTTTTGAGGGAAAATTTAGAGAGATTATTTAAAAGTTTATAAGAGAGAGAAATACCTGGGTATTTTCTTAAGATGACAAGAGAAGATACAGACCCTTCAGAAATACATGTAACCAAGAGGCCAATTGAGAATGAGACATTTACCCTGGTGGGGCTAGGTGATATTGTCTATGACCACATACAATGTTTCTACTATGAGTGATTGAACTCTAAGAATAGAGAATATCTTAGCAGGAAAATCAATTTTCAGATTCTTTGAACATAAAATTCATCAAAGAAAACACACACTGATATTTCGGAATCTCTTAAAAAACTGAATCACTTCTCAGGGATTCTCTATGTGTGTGTGTGTGTGTGGGGGGGCACATTGGAAGCCTATTATATTTAATATGGTTGTTTTATTCACCTGTTATATATAAAAAAGTAAAATTATTGAAGCACCACAGAAAAAATGTAAAATATAGTGATTTCACCTCTCTCTCTCTCTCTCTCTCTCTCTCTCTCTCTCTCTCTCTCACACACACACACACACACACACACACACACACACCATTGAGTTCCAGGGCTGAGAATGTAGTCCAACGATAGAGTATGTACTTAGCATGTACTTCAATCCAAGCACTGCAAAAAATTAAAGTAAAATAAAGTTTTATGTGATTACAGTGTGGCTGTGAGGGCCTAACTAATTTTGTCTGAGGTTCATTGAAAAGCAAAAGGAAGGCTTGGTATGGCAGCACATGCATATAATCCTAGATAAGTGGGATGCTGAGGCAGGGGGATCATAAGCTATAGTCTTGAATCAGCAACATATCAAGACGTTTGTCAAAATAAAAAATAATAATTTAAAATGGACTGTGGTTTTAGCTCAGTAGTAGAGCAATTCTCTAATATGCATGTTGCTCTATGTTCAACCCTTGGTGACACACACACACACACACACACAATATATATATATATATATATATATATATATATATATATATATATATATATATAGAGAGAGAGAGAGAGAGAGAGAGAGAGAGAGAGAGAGAGAGAACACAGCAACAACAATGACAAAACAACAACAAAACAGACCCAAACAATCCCAGTCTCTCTCAGAAAAAAAGCCTGACAACAGTGTTCTGACTTATTTGACATAGGATGCTACTCTGAAATAGTGGCTTCTGTCAGTCTCCCATATTCTTCCCTCCCCCCCCAAGTTAGGGCATGATCTCTATTGCCAGTCCTTATGTGACCCTTGAGATGATCTCTAAGTCTCAAGAATCTTATCCTAAAAGTTCTTGGATACCTTCCTCTCCCCTTTTCCAATATAGCTTCATCAGGTGGTTAAATTTAAAAATTCTCCCAAGACTAATGAATACCACCAATATGTTCTTCTCTGCCAATTACTCAGTGCCAGTGTCTTCCTGGGCATGAAAGAGCCCTTGCAAGAGAAGGATCTAATAAGCATTCTGCAAAGCAGAGAACAGAGAGGGGAAAGGGTAGGATCAGGTAAGGAGGGGGTGCGGGCAGAGAATCAGACTGGAGGCCTGAGGCCACTGGACTGACGACAATCAGACAAGAAGACATGACAGGGAGAGGAATGTCATAGAGGAAATGGAATAAAATCAGTCTTGGCAATAAATATGGGTAGGACAGAAAAAGATTCTTCTTCATTTCTACCCTGATGGACAATGGTTTAAAAGAAACACATTACTAGTGATGCACTTCTAATATTTATTAATAATTAGACCAAACATGCTTGGCGGTTTTGAGTGAGGCGGTAAGTGTACAGTATACTAAAAGTTGGGAAGGGGTGAATTTTTTTCAGATCAAGATTAAAAAAAAATGAAAGTATTGGAATATATCGCACAGATGGTTTGGCTCTTTCTTTGACCTCTAAAAACCTTTTGAAAACACTTAAAATATTTTTCATCAGGATTCTGCATGGGAATTTGTTTTGAAATATTATAAGGAACTATGTGATTTGAAAAGAACTGGCATTACCCTAAAAAGTAAAATATCTCTATCTCTATCATATCTATCTATCTATCATCTATCTATCTATCTATCTATCTATCTATCTATCTATCATCTATCTATCTATCTATTTATTTTCATTGTCACCCAAGAGTACTTCCCTTTCTTTTACTTTTTATTGGAAGTGTCATTTCTTTTTCTTTGTTTATTGGTCTAATTCAGTCCCAAGTACCTCCCCTTTCCTTTCCCTCCCACCAACCCTCCACCCCTCCACCCCTCCACCCGACTCTACTGATCTGTCTGCAATTTACACCCCCCCACAAATTAATTTCTTTCAGATGTATACAATGGTAAGATTTACTGTTATTTCATATAGGTTCATAGGAAAGTTATGTCAGAATCATTCCACTGTCTTTCCTTTTACCATCCCTCCCCCTTCCTTTTATTCCCCTTTGTCTACTCCACTAAACTTCTATTCTTTTTTTTATACCCCCCATTGTGGATTTGTTTTCACATGTCAGAGAAAACATTAGACCTCTGGTATTTAAGAAGCCAGTGAATGATTTCTAGCCCACTTCTAAATAATACACAGATGCATTTTTTTGGTATTTGCTCCATTTTTCAGTTATTTTAGCATGGAAAATTTTGAAATCATTTTTACTTTTTGAGGATTTAATTTGTGTTTATCAGTAGAAAAATTCTCAAACATTAAATGGTATAATGATTTTTACAGTTAAAGTGTTTACACATAACATCTTTTAACTTAATTACAAAACTTTGTCCAGTGGATACTATTACACAGTAAAGAGAGTAATTCAGGCTGAGACACTGGTTATAATTATCCCTATATACAGAAAAGCAACCTGTGGCCCAGTGGATTTAAGTACCTCAGAATGAAAATTTGGGGCTGGGGTTGTGGCTCAGTGGCAGAATGCTTGACTAGCATGTGTGAGGCACTGGGTTTGATTCTCAGCATTGTATATCAACAAATAAAATAAAGATTCATTGACAACTAAAAAATATTTTTTAAAAATAGAAATTTTATGAGAAGTCACCACCAGCACCCAAGTAATCTTGAATATTTTTTAAGATAGAGGCTCTCATACACACTGATCATGGAACAAAGATGGAATTTATGAATGAGGGAGCCATAAGCATTTCAAAGTTAGTTGGAAGGACACGAGAAAATGATACACACAGATTCTATGTGGAAAAAATACCTTAAGAATAATGAAGCACATTGGGATACCGTGTTTACAAAACTGAATGATATTCTCTAAAGCAAGAAAACCATAACTCTTAAAGTTACATTTTATATTAAATAGAAAATATATGCAACTTTTAAATCTTTTCTAACAACACAACTTCAGAGACTTTGGTACAAATCAGTACCAGTAGTAAGTCAAAGTTATCTTCCTCTGTAGCAGGGATCAGCTATTTTATTTTGTATGGGGCCATATAAAAAATATTTAAAAATTGTTTCTTTAAAGTGTATCTAACAATGTCATGGTATTATGAAAGTAACTACATGAGTATAATTGTGTTCACTTTAGTTTTATTACATATGAATGTCTATGTTTAAGTGATGTATAAATAAATTGTGACAGCTAAAGAGTTTATGTTAAAATACTATAAGGTACTTCTGTAGTATCCTACCTGGTACATAGAGAAAGTAATCTGTTACTAACTAGGGGGTATATAGCAGATTATTTTCATTTTTATAAAACTTATGCTTGGGAACTTATCTAATTATTAACTGAGATCCTACCAATGGTGATGCATTCTTTTCTAGGTCTATCAATTCAAAAGTCAGTGTCTTTTTCTGGTCTGTCTCTCCCAAATTTCTGGGAACTCTGTAAGCCTTAAATGTACTGTAAGTTCACCCACTTATGAAATTTACATTGTACATTGTTAGAACATTAATAACTGATTAAGGACAGGGCTACACAGTATTTTAAAACACCTGTAATTTACAGGATTATTTTTAATGCTATTTTCTGGATTAGATAATGGAGGCCACATCAGCCTAAGGATCCTGAGAATGACCAATTTGATGTTTTTCTTACATAACACTTCATACTCACCCCTCAACATGTTTGTTTGTTTTTTTAAAAGAGGAGATGGCCACCAAAAAAAAAAAAAAAAAAAAAAAAAAAGAAAGAAAGAAAGAAAAAAAGGAGCTTGGAACACCAATTATGCTTCTTTTGCTTTTGAGATGGCCAAGATTCTCTTTTGAATATGTGTCCCTTGTTTTTATTAAATAAATCTCTGTGCCTCTACTGACACATGCTGGATTTTTTTCTATCACATATGTACATTTTTTCTATCATATATGTACACTTATACTGAGTAAGGTCCCCCTTTCTATGAGAACAATGTGAGATACTGTTACATTGAAAAGTTTATTTTTTTTGTATGAATGAAAAAAGAAGAGAAAAAATATTTTCAAAGGATCTCTTATACAAAAGATTCCAGCAGCTGCACAATTCAACATGGGCTAAAAAATAGTATTCTTTATCATGAAGATAATTCGTCCTGGAGATAAAATCAAGTTCATTTTTAAATCAGCAAGAAAACAGAAATTATGTAAAGAATTACCCCCTCAAAAAAAGGTACAGATTGTATGAAGGGATCCAGGGTCACCATCAAACCATTGGGCTTTTTTTAAATTAACAACAATAAAAATAATAATATTTAAAATAATATGTATGATATTGATATTGCAATTCAGTGAAAAAGAAATTCACAATAGGATAATTCTTTAATTTTCTAAGATAATATACAATGTTATATAGAGATTACATACAATATTGAGTTTTCATAAAAATGAAGAGTAACAAAAAGGACCACTATTACAGTGAAATTTGTTCCACAAATACTCTACAATACAATACTAAAGAAATATGAAGGGAAAAAATCAATAAAATGATCATATGCTGCTATAATGAGGGCTTAAGAAATTCAAGAGAATTAACAAATAAATAAAAATAACAGTTTGTTTAGGCAGCATAGCAGACACAGTGCTATTTCATTTTCTTAAAAGGTACAAAAAAGATTCCCTTTGTCATCCCCTTAGTATGTAAGATAAGATCAACAGGATGTGAGAGAACATACTACTTCAAAGCTTGGCTTATAAAAAAATCTATCATTCATGAAACTCCATAGAAAATTTAGAGGTCTCCTGTTTTTACAGGACTTGAGATGAAATCTAGGGCCTCATGTATGGGAAGAACATGTTCTTCTGAGCTCCTCCTTCAACCCAAGGTCTAATCTTTAAATTGATTGTTATAAGATAGAACCAATAATCCTCAGTAAACAGAAGAGGACCACCTACAAAACTGAGCAAGAAATAAATTTGTTATTCTTTTTAGCAACAGGCTCTGTCTAGCACTAACTACTCTGAGTGAGCCAGGCCATCAGTCATGAGACATAGACTGCCAGCAGCATATTTTTTCTTACTTACTGCATTCCAGTTAGAAAAAGGGAGAAAGAGAAAGGGAAAGAATTTTGTTTTTTCTTTTCTTGTCAGTTACAATTTACAAGAGAATGTATTTTGACATTATACATATATGGAATATAACTTATTCTAATTAGGATCCCATTCTTGCATTTGTACATGATGTGGAGTTTCACTGATTATATATTCATATATGAACATAGAAAAATTAGGTCCTATTCATTCTATTGTGTTGTTCCTATTAGGAATTTTATTCTAAACAGAAAATGTTTTTAAAAAAGAACAATAGAGAATAATTTTGAGATCATATTTTAGAAAAACCTAAAAAAAACCCACTTTTATGAATTCACAGACTAGAGATGTAGTTCAATGTTGGAGTGTTTGCCTAGCATGCACAAGGCTCTGATTTCACAGCATAGAAAAAACAAAAATTCAAACAAAATCAGGTTACAGGTTTCTCCAAATCAACTTATACATTCAGTGGAATTTCCCATTTAAGTATTTCAAAATTCAAAATTGCAAAACTCTGGGAAAAAGTGAGCATGGGCACTATCAGATAATATTACTATAAATTGATTGTGATAAATAATAAGGTCATGAAAACAAACAGACAGAAAAAAATTGAATAAAATAATATATCCCACAAATCCAAAGTTTTAGCATATGTTTAAAGGGTTATTCTTTGTGAATACCAATGAATTAGTGAAAGAATAGTGGTGGAAAAATGTAAAGGAGAGTTGAGAGCTGGATGTGGTGGCCCATGTTTGTAATCCCAGATACTCCAGTGGCTGGGGCACGAGAATCTCAAGTACTAGATTAGTCTAAAAAGTTAGCAAAACCTGGTCTCAAAGGGACTAGGGATGTGGCATGCCACTGGGCTAAATCTGTAGTACCAACATTAATCTACTAAATAAATCTGGATGTATGGATTTACTTGAGCAAAGGAAAGCAAAGGTGAAAAATAATGTCTGAGGTAACCAATAATAGTGGAGGGAAAACCAGAAGTTCAGAGGATTAGATAAAGGGGAATGAAAAGAAGGGAGAGGGATAAGAATAGAAAAGACAAGAGAAAACCTCAGATAACTTTCACATTTACGTATATGAATACAACACAGTGCATCCCACCATTATATACGTCCATAAGACTGGGGCCCTAATTAGAACAAGATATATTCCATGCATGTATAATTATATTAAAATGGACTCTACTGTTATGTATAACTTAAAAAAATGTGTGAGTGCTGAGGTAGGGGGCATTTGGGTTATATGCGATCACTACAGGGACAAATGGGGGAATTAACAGAAGGATTCTAAACTGGTGCAGATGAAAGGAAAAACCCGAGCCAGGAATAAACCCCATGCAGGAGGAGCAAGGAGAAAGAGAAACATCCTGCTCACCTTCAACTTCACTCACTTTCAAGTACACCCACTACTGTGCCTGGGATTTTCTTAACATTCACATCTGATTAAGTCACCCCTGTACTGGGAATCTCCTGATGGACTTCCACCATGGTACAATCAAAGATCCATTCAACCTCACCTCATTACACCCTCAGCTTCTCCCCTAAAAAATCTTACTCAGTTTTTCCCTCTTACATATCTTTCCACTTTCATTACTCACACTCATTTCTCTATCTGTATTAGTGTCCCACCTTTCTAGACCAACCCTACCTGCTTTCTCATGTCTCTATAAGACATCCTGGAAAACACAGGAAAAGGATCACTAGAGTCTAACTTAGAACTTAGTAATTGTCCATCCAAGGATCAAATCACGACTCTGCTACTCACTGGCACTATAACTTTGGGCAAGAATCTGCCCTCCATAAGAATCTGAATATCATGAGCTCTACAATGTGAATGATTAATACCTTCCCAACAGGTTCACTGTGGTCAAACAACATTAGTGAAGATAGAAGTGCTGGGAAGAGCACCTGGTATCCAAATGACACTTGTTTCTCTGTCCTCTTTTACCTCAATAGGAATGCAGAGACTCAGATAAGACCTGGGAATCATGACACATCCCTGAGGGACCCAAGTTTCATGAAATATTAGACCAGGATTTAACACACAGAAACTAACTAAAAAGAGTAACTGGAGCTTCAGTTCCTTCATGGATAAAATGTAGATCAGAAGCCTCCTGCCTAACCATTGTTAGACCTACCAATAAAGACCCCTGGTGCCCAGCACACAATTAACACCTATCAGTGCCAGCATTATTTCCTTGGCAGTGACACATGGGTTCACTCTCTTTTCTTCCTAGAGTCCTCTGTATTGCTTGAGGAGGCTTGTACAGAGAAATATATTTTATTAAACTGCACTTGCATTTAGTGTAGTTTTTGGATTTTTAACATATAGGATACATATACATATAATAGAAATGTCTGTTTAGTGAATGTTCTTCACCTGGTACTCAGTGAGAAGCACAGGGGCAACTGATTCAAAAAATTCTGAGAATCAGCTGCTTTCACAAAAGTTATGAAAAGGATCTGAGTGAAAAAGGCTTGCTTGAATGTGGACAAGAGAAATTCACTCTCTATGGAATGAATCCCCATGCAAGGCCTTAGATACCACCTACACTTGAGGCAGAGAAGATAATTCAAAAGGCAATGAGAAAAAAAGAAAAAAAAGGCAATGAGAAATTTCAGGGAAGACTGAAATTTTCAGTGAGGAGGGAATCCCAGAACATCATTTTCTCATTTAGGTGTCAGGTTGGCATCACAATTTATCCCATCCTGAACCTGTTCCTCAGGCACCTCAGTCAATGGCCACTTTCTTTCCATGTGCTCAGGCCAAGAATTTTTCTCCACTCAACCTGCTTCATTAGCAAACCTACTCAGCCCAGCTACAGAATTCAACCACTTCTCACTATCTGTTCCCCTCACTGCCCTAACCTGGTCTCCCTCCCTAACTTTAAGATGGCCTAATTTTCAGGCTGTTCTAACAAGAATCAATCAGTACTTAGTTCAATGCTAAATTAGTTTGGTGCCACAAAAAAAAAAAAAAGGAAAACTAGGGCTGAGGTTGGGCTCAGTGGTAGAGTGCTCAACTGGCATGTGTGAGGCACTGGGTTCTATCCTCAGCACCACACAAAAATAAATAAAGTAAATGTACTGTGTCCATCTACAACTAAAGAAAAAAAAAGTAAACCAGGAAGCGTCAGGTTTAGCTCACTGGTAGAGGCCAGGTTTAGTGATTATGAGGCTCTGGGTTTAATATACAGAGCACACAAACATAAAGTCAAAGCAGTCTGCATTTACTCAAAATTTGGCATTGGGTTCCATCTCCCCAGATTAACATCTAAAGGCCTTATTATGGTCTATGTGGCTTTAAGTGCTCTGACCTGGAAACCAAATTCTCTTCAACTCTTGCCTCTGAGCCTTTGCATCAGATGTTTATTCGCTTTAAAATTCAGTTTCTCTAGATATTAACATAGCTCACTTCCTTTAAATGAATATGACTTCAGCCAGACATGGTGGCACATGCCTATAATCCCAGCAACTCAGATGGCTGAGGCAGGCGGTTCAAAATTAACCACAGTAACTTAGTGATGCTCTCTAGTGAGCATCTTAGTGATGCTCTAGTGAGCAACTAAGTGAGACCCTGTCCCAAAATAAAAAGTAAAAGGGTGGGAAATATAACTCAGTGGTGAAGCACCCCTTGGTTCAATCCTTGGTACTAAAACAAACAAACAAACAAACAAATAAATCTCCTATCCTCTACTCTGAACTAAATTTGTTCTGCCACCCAAAATTTGTATGTTGAAGCATTTTCCTTTAGAATGTAATTGTATTGGAGATAGGACCTTTATGAAATAATTAAAGTTAAATGAGGCCTTAGGGCAGGATACAATAGTTAATAGGATTAGTTATTTTATGAGAATAGGAAGAGATAACATGAGCAAGGCTCTGGGTTCAATTCCAACCACCACACACATAAAAAGGAGAGATGTTGAGATGACTCTAAGAAAGATTATTTGAGGATTCAAAGAGAATGAGACCATGTTGGGACAGGCCCCAAATGGCTGTAGTTAGGCTCCATCACTGAGACTTCTGGTGGGATCTGTTATGTTTTCAGTGTGGGCTGGCAAATTGCTATATTGTAGTCAGTCAAGGCCAGAAACACTCTGATTCAGGTTATATACACTCAAGGTCATAAACATTAACTTGTGAGCATGCACTTTCCCCTTATGTTACCTGTTGGCAGTGCACCTTCTTGTTTGACCTAACTTGTTTGACCTACACTTTTTTCCATAGGACCACTAAACAGGGCCTATGGAAAAGACTCAGGGCAAAATGGGTTAATGGGGGCAAAATAGGACTAAAATGAAACTGACTAGGAGCTGAAGCTGAATCTGGAGGCTGACTAATTACTATGGCCACCTCTGAATAAAGGATGACTAATTTTCCCACTGTGCCTCACATCTTCTTTCAATTGCTGAATCCTCAAGCCTTGCATACTGAGTCAGAGTCTCCACATGACAGGCTGCTTACAGGCCGGGAAGGAAATCCTCATGAGAATCCAAAAGGCCAGAACCTTGACCTTAAACTTTACAGGTTCCAGAAATGTTAGAAATAAATTAATGGTTTTCAAATGACTCAGTCTATGGCATTTTGTCATGATATCCTGATAAGACTCATCTACCTATCTATCCTTCCAAAAATTTCAGCTCCCATTTTATAACTTAATACCTCTGAATACTTCCAGATTTCTTCCCAAAGTACAAAGTCCTGTACCTGCCTTTCCACAGGAGTGTAAACTTGATGTGCACAGGGAATCTCCTTGCAGCATCTGACTACTAAGAATATTGACATGCAAAAAGTAGCTACTTACCTACATGAGTGAAGAAGATGAATGTAGGGGCACATATCTATAGTACCAGGTATTAAGGAGGCTGGAAGAGGAAGATCCCTGAAGCTCAGGAGTCTAAAGCCAGCTTGGGAAATCATGGTAAAAACCTGTCTCAGATATGCATGTGTGCCAGGTGCAGTGGGACACACCTGCAATCCCAGGGGCACAGGAGGCTGAGGCAGGGGGATTGGGAGTTCAAAGCCAGCCTCAGCATCACAGTGAGGCACTAAACAACTCAGTGAGACTGTCTCTAACAAAAATACAAAAAAGGGTGAGAGATAGAGGTTTAATTTCATTTTGATACATATGTATTTCTAATTTTGCCAGCACCATGTGTTGAATAGGCTATCTTTTCTCCAGTGAATGTTTTTGGCACCTTTGTCTAGTATGTTTGTTTCTGTGTCCTGTATACTGTACCACTGGTCTACAAGTCTATTTTGTTGCCAATAACACACTGTTTTGTTACAATAGCTTTGTAGTATAGTTTAAATTCCTGTATTGTGATGCCTCCTGCTTTACTTTTCTTGCTAAGGATTGCTTTAGCTATCCTGGGTCTCTTATTTTTCCAAATAAATTTTATGATTACTTTTTCTATTTCTATGAAAATCATCGGGATTTTAATAGGGATTGCATTAAGTCTGTATAACGCTTTTGGTAGTATGGCCACTTTAAAAATATTAATTCTGCCTATCCAGGAACATGGGGAATCTTTCCATCTTCTGAGGTTTTCTTCAATTTCTTTCTTTAGTGTTCTGTATTTTCCATTGTAGAGGTCTTTCACCTCTTTTGCTAGATTGATTCCCAGGTATTTTAATTTTTATTGAGGCTATTGTAAAATTTTCCTAATTTTTCTTTCAGTGGATTCCTCTCTGATGTATATAAATGCATTTGATTTATGGGTGTTGATTTTATAACCTGCTACTTTGCTGAATTTATTTACCAATTCTAGAAGTTTTCTTATGGGATTTTTTTGATCTTCCAGATGTAGAATCATGACATCAGCAAATAGTGATAGTTTGAGTTCTTCTTTACCTATTGTGTACCTTTAATTATCTTTCTTCTATTTGTTCTGGTTAGAGTTTCAAGGATGATGCTGAATAGAAGTGGTGAAAGAAGACATCCCAAAAATCAACTCAAAGTGGATCAAAGACTTAGGCACTAGAACAGAGACCCTGCACCTAATAGAATAAAAAGTAGGCCCAAATCTTCACCATGTCAGCCTAGGATCTGACTTTCTTAACAAGACTCTTAAAGCACAAGAAGTAAAATCAAGAAGCAATAAATGGGATGGATTCAAATTTAAAAGCTTCTTCTCAGCAAAGGAAACAATCAATAATGTGAGGAGAGAGACTACAGACTGGGAGAAAATCTTTACCACATGCACCTCTGACAAAAAATTAACCTCTAGGATATAAAAGAACTCCCAAAACCTTAAAACTCAAAAAATAAATAACCCAATCAATATATGGGCTAAAGAACTGAACAGATACTTTACAGAAGAAGAAATACAATTGATCAACAAATATATGAAAAAGTGTTCAATATCTCTAGCAATTAGAGAAAGGCAAATCAAAACTACAACAAGATTTCATCTCACTCCTGTCAGAATGGCAATCATTAAGAATATAGCAACAATAAATGTTGTCAAGGATATGGAGAAAAAGGTATACTCATACATTGCTGGTGGGACAGCAAACTGGCACAACTACTATGGAAAGCAGTATGGAGATTCCTCAGAAAACTAGGAATGGTACCACCACTTAACTCAGCTATGCCATTCCTCAGTTTATACTCAAAGGATGTAAAATTAGCATACTACAGTAATGCAGCCACGTCAATGTTTATAGCAGCTCAATTCACAAATACCTAAACTATGGAACCAACCTAGGTATCCTTCAATAGATGAATGGATAAAAAAATTCAATGGAATATGATTCAGTTTTAAAGGAGAATGAAATTATGGAATTTGCTGATAAATGGGTGGAGCTGGGGACTATCATGTTAAGAAAAATGAGCCAATCTCAAAATACCATAGGTCAAATGTTTTCTCTAATACGTGGATGCTAATTCACAACAAGGCAGGGGGCACTAGAGAAGAATAGTGTTACCTTAGATTAGGTAGAGGGAAGAGAATGGAGGGGAGTGGAGAGTAGATGTGGGAATAGGAAAGATAGTAGACATTATTACTTTATGTATATGTGTGACTGCATGAGCAATGTGATTCTATAACATGTACACTCAGAAAAATGATAAATTGTATCCCATCTATGTATATCAAGATACATAAATGCATTCTACTGTCATGTATAACTAATTAAAACCAATAAAAAAATTTAAAAAATACAAAAAAGGACTGGGAATATGGCTCAATGTTAAGCACCTCTAAGTTCAATCCCTGGTACTAAAAAATAAATAAAAAAATGCATGATGGAATATCTAGAAAATGTACACAATGCAGACCTGTGACAAAATAACAAGGTAGAAATAGCAAAGCCAGTAGGAAAATGAGAAGGCATCACAGAACATGTGAAGGGCTCATTAAATACTCAAGGCAATAATGCACAGGTTAACTTGGAGAAGAAACAAAAGGATAAAAGAAATCCCAGACACTCAGTCCTTTTAATAGAAAGCCACTGGAAGAATGGCAGAATATGTGAATAAATTCAAGAAATTCTCAGGATTTGAGAACCAACAAGGTGGATGTAGGAGTATCATGGGAAAGGCCAGAAAAAGGAAGTCAGAAATAGAAAAAGTAGTATGAGAAAGGCCATGAATAGAAAAAAAAAATCAGAGCAAGGGCATAAGACATTTAAATTTAAAAGTCCTAAGAAGATTAAATAAAAATAAATTTACTAAAAACTTCCAGTTACAGGTACAAAACTGTTGAGAGCCACAGCCGAAGGGGCCCCAGCAAACTTCCAGCTGCCAGCATACTTCCAGCTGCCAGATGATGATTGGCTCACAGCGGCCCCAGCAAACTTCTAGCTGCCAGCTGATTGGCTCCTCTGTGGTGATGCTCATTGGGCTGTTTCCCTGCCCTTTCAGACTATGGAGCTGCTCACTGGGGGACTTTTTTTGGCTCCACCCATGCGACCCAGCCAATCAGCCTCAAGAGCAGGAGGAGTGGGGGGGGGGGGGTTGAGAGGCTTGTGGGAAGCTGGTGGTGGCAGTTGGGCTCTGAGGGAATTCCTGAAGAGCTCGTGTGGTGTGGAGTGTGTGTTCTAAAAATAAAGTTTGTTTCTGCTTGATAAGTGGCTCATGAATTGTGCCCAGCCAGACTGCGGCACAAAACACCATATAATCCAGTTATTATTGCTAGCTGTTAATTCCTTAACCAAAATGATAAATTTCCTTTAGTTACTAATGGCATGAAATATGGGTCCCAGATGCAGCCCAGGTTTGTCTTTAGAGGCACAGAATTGTGGCAATAACCAACTCAGTGTTTCCAATAACCAAAGAAATAGATCTTAGGCTCCTGGAGTGCAAAAGACTGGGTTTTCTTCAATAATCTATGATTGAACAGAACTTGGCTCCAAATTAATGGGAGAATGGGGAAGCATGTAGATGGATGGGTATGTTGGTCCATGGGTGGAAGGCTACTTGAGCTTGCCTCTGTGATGTAATTTTCAAAGCTAAGACTAAGAGGCTTTTCAACATAAATGAATAGGCAATGTGGCAAGAAAACTGAAAATCCCCCTCTGCAATAATCTAGTCAGATACATTCCTAATCACTTTATAAACATCTAAATAGAAGTTTAAACTACATCTAATGTGCATCAATCAGAAAACATAACCAGCATGTAACCATTTGAAAATAATTATCAACATGAAAAGTTTCCTGAAACCTGTTTTCTTACAGATATCATTTCCCTTTTCAAGCAAAGAAATAAAAATTAAAATGCCTTTGTATTAAAAGAAAAAAATTTAGTTTTGGCAGAAGAGATAGTCTAGAAACCAGATACCTTGTTTTTATAATGTCAAGTAAAACAGGTAAATGGTTGGGCACAGCTGCTCCCTACTTGTAACTAGCAGATGTGCCATGATCGGTCACATTGTGCTTATCTACAGATACCCGAAATCTATTAAAATTTGAATGAGGGAAGGAAATGTTGTTCAGTGGTACACCACTTGACTAACATGTGCAAGGGCCTGGGTTCAATCCCTAGAACTCAAAAAAATTTATTTTTGATGTGTGAAGTGTAGAAGAGTATTACTAGATTAACAAGTGACCCTGAGCGTGTCAAACACAGCCCAGTATAGATTTCAAAATTTTTGAACAGTAAGGAACAATCATAAGTTTCATGAGGGTCAAGCACCTTCTGGTGCCAGGAAGAAAAATCCTTGTGCAAATGTAAGAAAGGCAGATGCAGACAACTGGAATAGATAAGGTGACAGCCCAACAGCACTCAAAGAGGTAAATATGAAAATAAAACAGCCCTGGCTGATAGGTAACAGAGATGGTTGATGGGTACTTGTGGTTAAGGGACTAATTCTATTAAGTGGGTCCACTCTTTTGACATCACCTTCTTTTAAAAAGCAATTTACCTTCTGTCCTGCCTGGCTTAGCCAATAGGATATGTTACTTCTCTCAGCAAACAACTTATTATCTGCAGGAGAAATGCAGGCCCAAATGGCTGATAAAAAGAATATAAAGTTATCTTGAAGGAGGAGATTTTTGACCCTTAAATAGATGATAATCTAGAACTCAGGGAAATAGGATAATTCTTCTTAACCATGGTAAATGTAAGAACAAGTTCCAATTAGGACTGGTTTGCATGGGGCCAAAGTTACCCTAAAGTTACCTTGGACATTTATTATACTCAATGAGAACTTAAAAGCCTGATGTCATCTTGCTTTCAAGCAAAAGTCAATAGGTGAATTGAGTGGATCTTTGCAAATTTCTTTGGGACTCCCAATAAAATGAGCATACAGGAGGGGTACATCATCTTTCTCCCTTCTGAGGACCTACTGTCTCCCATGAGAGTGTCCTCTTTCCTATTTGCTATCCATTTCCATAAACTTTGCTATTATTTTAGTAAGTGCCATGTCTTGTCTGGAGTCCTCTCAAGCAAGAACACAAGAATTGGAGGTGGCAACCTCAACATCTGCCTCCACTTACTCTCCCAAAGACAGTCTCCTTTTCAAAACACCCACCCCTGATTCTTACCTTTCACTTTAGAGAGGAGAAAACTAGTTGAGGGAATTTACATGGCAAATTAATGATAGGTCAAACCAGACTGTTTCAGGACTCCTGTCCAATGTCTTGTCACATGCCAGGCCTTCTCTGGCAAGAGGTAAAACAAATGTTAGCAGATATCATCACCCATCTGCCAACACTGCAAAAATGAATCTAATGATTATCATATTTATATGCAATTTAATGTGCAGTTGCCATAGCCCTTAAAATCCCTCATGTGAAACTTTCTTCTACTTGCTATTGCCCTCATTTACCCTTTGCTAAAATCTTTCCCTCCTATAAGCAAAGTTCTTATCATTCAATTCAACATCTGGGGTCAAAAAGTAGGAAGTCCTGCCTCCTTAAAATTGTCACACTCTAAATGTCATATTTTCTCTCCTGAAATGTGGTAACAAGTGGGATCCACAACCCCCAGGGTGTAGGCCAAAAAGAAAGGTTAAGGCTGGAGAAACCACTTGTAAAATTACGTGGCAGTCTTTGCAGGAGGGTAGAAAACAACAATGGAAAGAACATCCTCTCAATTCTGCCACCTCTCTGGATGACCATGAATCCCCTAAATTCTGATGCGCCCTACTGGGGTTAGGGAAATGGGAACAATACTAAGTATGTGCAGACATAGCGTGTCTGAGAGAATAGCAATAGCACACCTGGCCCCACAGGGACACCACCTACTTTACACAACATGGGCAGAATCTTGGTGCATGCTCCTGTGATGGGGAAGGGAAGCATTCACGTGCCCTTTATGGGCATAAGTAGCTCATATTCCCTGTCCTTGAGGTTCCTGGTGAATGTGGGCCAGGAGTCTGGGCTTGAGCAAGTATGTAGGAGGTACTGGTAAGAGTGTGCAGGTACCACTGGGAAGCTCAGGAAGAGCTTGCAGTTGTGGTGGCCCATAGGCTACATTTGGGGGAATGGAAGCCTAATTCTCAACTGGCCACAACTCATTGAATCATCATTATGCCACCAAGCCTCCATGCTCCACCAGCAGCTGCTGCCCTACCTCAAATCCCTTGGATACCTATGTACCTGCAAGATAGTGACAGGAAAGTTTTGAAGGAAATGGGGATTCAAGGAGTTACTAGCCTGTGTAGGCATTTACTCTACCTCTATCCATCTTGACCCTTCACATGTTCCTTCCCCATTGGAGGGGCTTCTACATTGTCCTAGGGAGTACTTTCTAATCATCTCCAGCTGCGTGCTTGCACAAGATATCCATTTCCTCTTTCTTTTATTCTTTTCCACTTTGGAGAAATTGCTCCAGCTTCTCAAATTTTTCCAACATACATTTTCCTGGGGATTCATCCAGAATTCAGGGTGTTTATACTGGAGTCTTCCCTGAAGGTTACCCTCTTTTTACTTTGCTGGACTCTGAGCTCTGCCATTGTTACTAAACAGTTTGTGGTGCTTTAAAATGATTTCACCACTTTTCCAATTAAGCTATCCCATTTCTAAACTTCCTAAGATGTCCTCAATACATTATGCAACATGGCAATATAGAACATAGCTCTCAAACTTCAGTTCCCTGGAGGCTTCTAATATAGTGGATTTGGAGTATATCCTGGGATTTTATATTTCTAAAATGTGCCCAGATGGAGTACTATTGCCAGTGAGTGGATTGTGCATATGTAAACACTTGATGCTCAGTCTTTAGCACACAGCAGATGTGCCTTGAGGGCTTCATTAAGACACACTGAGTGGGCCCCTCCTACATAGGTTCTGAGGCTGGAATTCAGAGTGAATCTCCAGAAGTTGCCTTTCCAGCAAGATACCCAGTGATACTGATGCTGGTTTATTGGTTTGTGGACCACATTTGTGGGCCGTTGGTTAAACTGTGAGTACATGACTAAATTGATAACCAGAAAAATGAGCAAGCCTAGAAAAACTGGTGTGAAATCACAGAACTCTGCTATGACCCTACCTCTATTCCAGGCCTATTCAAATGTCCCTCTCTATATATCAACACCTCAGACAAGGATTTGCTTTATCTCCCTCTGGAAATGTCCATATTCTTCCTTAAATGTATCTACATTTCAAAATAGATCTCCCCAAATCTCTGAAAAGACAAATTATGTTATTCTTTTCTGTCATGCACAACAAAAATCCCACTTTTTCTGAGTTGATGTTCCTCTGTCTCTAAAATCTCCTCCCATTACATAATCTCATATACCAAGAGTAAGACTTCAGCATTGAAATTGTTTTTTATATTTTGGGTTCTGGTACCACATATATCAATGGGAAGAAGGTCTGATTTTTTTCAAATAGGCAAAAAACAAAACCAAAAAACAAATGAAAAAACAAGTTTGGTGGCACATGTCTGAAGGTAAGGCATTTGAGAGGCTGATCCAGGAGACTCTCCTGTTTCAAGCCAGTCTTGGCATATCAGCAATACCCTGCCTCAAAACTAAACATATGAATAAATAAGGGAGATTTGTTCAGGGAAGATGGCAGCGAATGGAGTGCATCACCCCCGTGTACCACGTCACTGCGCGGGTGAATGACGAGTTAGAATGGCCAAAAGCTATCTTGTTAGGAATTTCCAGCAAAATTGGGGTGCACCGAAACCTAGAGGAAGGATTTCCATCACCCGAGGATGGGTTACTGGGGCTCAACCGTGAGTGATTTGTCTGCCCAGAGATTCAAGCTGCTTATTCAGCGGCTCCTCCCGCTGCTAAAGACTGTGATGCACGCTGGGAAACGTCGTCCATAGAAACGGTGAGCTAGAAACGCAGAGAAACGGCGCTGCTGATTCTGCAGGCTCCTTCTGGCTGTGCCCTCACTGTGCTCAATGATGAATTCTGGGTTTGAGATGGGGGAAGGAAGTGGTCCAGTTTTGTCCTCCACACTGGTCAGACCACCAAGGAAGCCAGTGGCCACCATCTCGGAGAGCTGACGTCACCATCGCCAGTTTTCCACTGATCGCAGCTCATTCAGCAATAGAACAGGTCTGTGACATTTAGCCCATCTCCCATACAGTGGGGAAATCACATAAAATCCCTCCCCGGCTTTCCGGGGGCATGATTAACAGAGTGAGCGTGAGTAGAGGCGTGGGGGAAAGGTAAAGGCACCTGACCTCCAATTCCTCCCTCCCACCAGCGGCGAAAACGAAACCTGTTTCGCCAACTGTCGGAGGAGGGGCTAGTGGAGGGAATCAAAACTATAAGGTGCCGGTTCCCAAAAGCTGCGCTCCACGTCCAGGAAACTGCAGGCACAAAGTGTAGTTTGAACTGCCGAGAGGTATCACACTGGGAAAGGCCTGGCTGACAGGAGAAGCCAGGGGACTAGAAACCAGAAATAAACCTAAGCTAACAGGTTTTGAGAGACACCAGTGGGGGGAGGAGGGAGCGGCCTCACACGGATTGTTTCCTATAGCCGGAGGGCAAAGTCTTGGCCCTGAAGGCATAGCACCACCTATTGGAAGTGAAGAAAATAGAAGCCTAACAGTGTCCCTTTTTTCTTTTAATTTTTTTAAAGTTTTTAATCTTAATTTTTTTCTTTTCTACAATTATACTATTATTTTTTAATGTAATTTTTATTTTACTGCATTTTATTATTTTTTATTATCAGTTCCTTTTCTTTTCTATTCTTTTCTCTTTCTTTCCTCTCTCCCTCTCTCTTTCTTGGTTTGCTTCCTTACATTTTCCCCATGTTTCCTCTTAAGCATGACCACCCAGATTACGTACAACATACTAAATGCAAATAGATGAATACTACGAATCGGTCCATAGTCCGCCTAAGCCCTTAACTACGCCCAAGTACTCCTGTCTATTCTCTTGTTAATATCCCCCTGCATTTGAGCAACCCCCCCCAAAGAAGCTAACATATACTAACTTCCATACCATCAAAGCGCCCGACCTCAACATAAAATCCTAAGTTCAAACCTCAATTCTATACATGCCATCAAATTCTGTAGGCCTCTAATGAAACTAATGAATTTACCTTAAATCAGAATTAAATCCAACATCTCTAAACATTGACTCCCAACACAAAGGAGAGATATTGGAACTATAAAAACCAAAACAAATTAAAAGAAGAAAACAGAAACACAGCAGTCAAACAGAGTTGGAAAGCAACGTGAGCACCATGAAAAAACAAGGGAAAAAAGGAATACCAACAATTCAGGACAAATTAAATTCACAGGAGAATCTAGAGGCTTCAGAAAAATGGACAGAGAAAGAACTCAAGGCATACCTAACTCAGATGGAATGGAATCTTAGAGAAGACATTAGACAGCAAGTCCAAACAATGAAAGTATACTTTTAAAACTAATTAAATAGGCAAATTCAAATGGCAAAGAACGAGCTATACCAGGAGATAGAGATTAAAAAAAAAATCAAACAGTAATCCTAGAATGCAGGAAACCATAAACCAAATTAAAAACTCAAACGAGAATATTACAAATAGACTAGATCAAATAGAAGTCAGAACATCAGATAATGAAGACAAAGTGTATCATCTTGAAAAGAATATAGTCAATACAGAAAGGATGCTAAGAAATCACCAGCAATCTATCCAAGAGATATGGGATGTTATTAAAAAAAACAAACTTGAGAGTCATCGGGATAGAAGAAGGTATAGAGGTTCAAACCAAAGGAATGAACAATCTATGTAATGAAATAAACCTAGAAAACTTCCAGATATGAAAGATGGAATGGATTGCCAAATCCTGGAAGCCTACAGGACCCCAAACATACAAAACTGTAATAGACCAACTCCAAGACACATAATTATGAAGATATCCAACATACAGAACAAGGAGAGAATATTAAAAGCTACTAGAGAAAGAAGGCAGATTACATTCAGGGGTAAACCAATTAGGTTAATGGTAGATTTTGCATCACAGACATTGAAAGCAAGAAGATCCTGGAACAACGTATTTCAAATGCTGAAAAATAATGGATTCCAACCAAGAATACTGTATCCAGCAAAATTAAGCTTCAGACTTGACAATGAAATTAAAATATTTCATGATAAACAAAAGTTAAAAGAATTCGCAGCCAGAAAACCAGCACTGCAAGGCATTTTGAGCAAAACACTACAAGAAGAGGAATTGAAAAACAGCACCCAAAACTAACATTGGGATGTAACTCAGTAAAGGGAAGAACAAAAAATATAACCAAAAAGGAAAAATGAGCCATATTAAAATAAATAAATAAATAAGCATGACTAGAAGTACAAACAATATATCAATAGAAACCTTAAACATTAATGGATTAAATTCACCAATCAAGAGACAAAGGCTAGTAACCTGGATTAAAAAACCAAATCCAACAATATGTTGCCTTCAAGAGACTCATATGATAGGAAAAGACATACAGAGGTTTAAAGTAAAAGGCTGGGAAAAATCATACCACTCACATGGTCCTCGGAAGCAAGCAGGAGTGGCTACACCCGTATCGAATAAAATCAACTTCAAACCTAAGTTAATCGAAATAGATAAAGAAGGCCACTATATACTGTTAAAAGGAACCATCCACCAACAAGACATAACAATTATCAATATGTATGCACCAAAAAATGGCGCTGCAAGGTTCATAAAACAAACTCTCCTCAAGTTCAAGAGTCAAACAGACCACAACACAATAATTATTGGTGACTTCAACACACCGCTCTCTCCATTGGACAGATCCACCAGACAAAAGCTGAATAAAGAAACTATAGAACTCAATAACACAACTAATAACCTAGACTTAACTGACATATATAGAATATATCAACCATCATCAAGTGGATACACGTTCTTCTCAGCAGCACATGGATCCTTCTCAAAGATACACCATATATTATGCCATAGGGCAACTTTTAGTAAATATAAAGGTGTGGAGATAATACCATGCATCTTATCTGATCATAATGGAATGAAACTGGAAATCAATGATAAAAGAAGGAAGGAAAAATCCTGCATCACCTGGAAAATGAACAATATGTTACTGAATGATCAATGGGTTACAGAAGAATTCTTAGAGATAAATGAAAATACAGACACAACATATCGGAATTTATGGGACACAATGAAAGCAGTTTTAAGAGGGAAATTCATTGCCTAGAGTTCATTCCTCAATAAAAGAAAAAACCAACAAATAAATGAACTCACACTTCATCTCAAAACCCTAGAAAAGGAAGAGCAAAACAACAGCAAATGTAGTAGAAGGCAAGAAATAATTAAAATCAGAGCGGAAATCAACGAAATTGAAACAACAACAACAACAAAAAAAACCATCGAAAAAATTGATAAAACTAAAAGTTGGTTCTTCGAAAAAATAAATAAGATCGACAGACCCTTAGCCATGCTAATGAAGAGAAGAGAGAGAACTCAAATTACCAACATACGGGATGAAAAATGCAATATCACAACGGACACTACAGAAATACACAACATAATTAGAAATTATTTTGAAACCCTATATTCCAATAAAATAGAATATAATAAAGATATGGATAAATTTCTTAAGTCATATGATTTGCCCAGATTGAGCCAGGAAAATACACACAATTTAAACAGACCAATAACAAAGGAGGAAATATAAGAAGCCATCAAAAGACTATCAACCAAGAAAAGCCCAGGACCGGATGGATATACAGTGGAGTTTTACAAAACTTTCAAAGAAGAATTAATACCAATATTTTTCAAGTTATTTCAAGAAATAGAAAAAGAAGGAGATCTTCCAAATTCACTCTATGAGGCCAACATCACCCTGATCCCGAAACCAGACAGACACTTCAAAGAAAGAAAACTACAGACCAATATCTCTAATGAATATAGATGCAAAAATCCTCAATAAAATCCTGGCGAATTGAATACAAAAGCATATCAAAAAAATAGGGCACCATGATCAAGTAGGATTAATCCCTGGGATGCAAGGCTGGTTCAATATACGGAAATCAATAAATGTTATTTACCGTATCAATAGACTTAAAGATAAGAACCACATGATCATCTCGATAGATGCAGAAAAAGCATTTGACAAAGTATAACATCCCTTTATGTTCAAAATACTAGAAATACTAGGGATAATAGGATCTTACCTCAACATCGTAAAAGCTATATATGCTAAGCCTCAGGCTAGCATTATTCTGAATGGAGAAAAACTGAAGGCATTCCCTCTAAAATCTGGAACAAGACAGGGATGCCCTCTTTTACCATTTCTATTTAACATAGTTCTTGAAATACTAGCCAGAGCAATTAGACAGAAAAAAGAAAGGCATAAAAATAGGAAAAGAAGAACTTAAATTATCACTATTTGCGGACAATATGATACTATATCTAATAGACCCAAAAGGGTCTACAAAGAAACTACTAAAGTTAATAAATGAATTCAGCAAAGTGGCAGGATATAAAATCAACACACATAAATCAAAGGCATACCTGTATATAAGTGACAAATCTTCTGAAATGGAAATGAGGACAACCACCCCATTCAAAATATCCTCAAAAAAATAAAATACTTGGGAATCAACCTAACAAAAGAGGTGAAAGATTTATACAATGAAAACTACAGAACCCTAAAGAGAGAAATAGAAGAAGACCTTAGAAGATGGAAAAATATACCCTGTTCATGGATAGGCAGAACTAACATCATCAAAATGACGATATTACCCAAAGTTCTCTATAGGTTTAATGCAATGCCAATCAAAATCCCAAGGGCATTTCTTGTAGAAATAGATAAAGCAATTATGAAATTCATATGGAAAAACAAAAGACCCAGAATAGCAAAAGCAATTCTAAGCAGGAAGTGTGAGTCAGGCGGTATAGCGATACCAGGTTTCAAACTATATTACAGAGCAATAGTAGCAAAAACAGCATGGTACTGGTACCAAAACAGGCGGTGGACCAATGGTACAGATTAGAGGATACAGAGACCAATCCACAAAAGTACAACTTTCTTATATTTGATAAAGGGGCTAAAAGCATGCAATGGAGGAAGGATAGTATCTTCAACAAATGGAGCTGGGAAAACTGGAAATCCGTATGCAACAAAATGAAACTGGATCCCTTTCTCTCGCCATGCACAAAAGTTAACTCAAAATGGATCAAAGAGCTTGATATCAAATCAGAGACTCTGCCCCTGATAGAAGAAAAATTGGCTCCGATGTACATACTGTGGAGTCGGGCTCCAAATTCCTTAATAGGACACCCATAGCACAAGAGTTAAAAACAAGAATCAATAAATGGGAATTACTTAAACTAAAAAGTTTTTTCTCAGCAAGAGAAACAATAAGAGAGGTAAATAGGGAGCCTACATCCTGGGAACAAATCTTTACTTCAGATAGAGCCCTAATATCCAGAGTATACAAAGAACTCAAAAAATTAAACAATTAGAAAACAAATAACTCAATCAACAAATGGGCCAAAGACCTGAACAGACACTTCTCAGAGGAGGACATACAATCAATCAACAAGTACATGAAAAAATGCTCACCATCTCTAGAAGTCAGAGAAATGCAAATCAAACCACCCTAAGATACCATCTCACTCCAGTAAGATTGGCAGCCATTTTGAAGTCTAACAACAACAAGTGCTGGCGAGGATGTGGGGAAATGGGTACTGTTATTCGTTGCTGGTGGGACTGCAGATTTGTGCAGCCAATTTGGAAAGCAGTATGGAGATTCCTAGGAAAGCTGGGAATGGAACCACCATTTGACCCAGCTATTGCCCTTCTCGGACTATTCCCTGAAGACCTTAAAAGAGCATACTACAGGGATACTGCCACATCGATGTTCATAGCAGCACAATTCACAAAAGCTAGACTGTGGAACCAACCCAGATGCCCTTTAATAGATGAATGAATAAAAAAATGTGGCATTTATACACAATGGAGCATTACACAGCACTAAAAAATGACAAAATCATGGAATTTGCAGGGAAATGGATGGCATTAGAGCAGATTATGCTAAATGAAGCTAGCCAATCCCTAAAAAACAAATGCCAAATGTCTTCTTTGATATAATGAGAGCAACTAAGAACAGAGCAGGGAGGAAGAACAGGAGGAAAAGACTAACATTAAACAGAGACATGAGGTGGGAGGGAAAGGGAGAGAAAAGGGAAATTGCATGAAAATGGAAGGAGACCCTCACTGTTACACAAAATTATATATAAGAGGTTGTGAGGGGAATGAGGAAAAAAACAAGGAGAGAAATGAATTGTAGTAGATGGGGTAGAAAGAGAAGATGGCAGGGGAGGGGAGGGGGGATAATAGAGGATAGGAAAGGTAGCAGAAAACAACAGTCACTAATATGGCATCATGTAAAAATGTGGATGTGATTCTGCAATGTGTATATGGGGTAAAAATGGCAGTTCATAACCCACTTGAATCTAATGTATGAAATATGTCAAGAGCTTTGTAATGTTTTGAACAACCAATAAAAAATGAATAAATTAGGGAATACTATGGTTTTTGGCTGTTATTCCAGGAATCAGGGGACACATTGTGTTTCCTGGCTCTTGTATTCTTTAAGAAGAGATTTTTAGAGAAGACACAAAGTTTAGTTAAAGTACAGCAATGTTTATTAGTACAGAAAAAACAAAATGAGGAATAGAAAATGAGACATCTCTGAGAGAGGGACCACATACCTGCTTTGTTCTCCAGTTTGGGGGGAGCATTTGGGATCAAACTGAGGGGCTTTCATATGCTAGGCAAGTGCAATTCCACTGAACTACACCCTCAGTCCTAGAGGATATTATTTTGATAAAACACTGCTTATTGTGTGCACCAATTCTAAGGCTTCCTTATTATCAAATTGATTGCATGTGTGCATCTAGTACAAAGACAGTGGTCTAAGTTTGCTGACTCTGATCTAGTTTCTAATTTCTTACACTTTTTGTTGATGATTGAGGGTAATATAGGGCAGATTTAATTTTTAATTGGAGTGACAGCTGACTAAATAATAGAATACAAAAGCAAAGATTTTACAGGTTCCTTCATGTAAATGAGAAAGCACCTGAGGCAGAGAGAAGGTTCAAGTATCCACCATCTCTTGGTATCATGAATCAATACTCCCCACCTCAGTCCACTGAGATACAGCATGTCTGATTCCTCAAGGGCACAGGGGCACTGAAGTATGCGTAAATTGACTTTTATCCGTGCTTACTTCACAATTGTTTCAAATAGCCAAAGCAAAAATAAAAACAAAAACTGAAAAGAACACAAATACTTATATTGTCAAAAGACAGAATGAATCATAAAGTTTTGATGGAATACGTTACAGTCCCCCCCCCCAACAGAAACCATGCTTTCTTTTTAAAACTATGTAATTTATATACAAAAATATTCACCATTTTAAATACACAGTTCAGAACTAGGCAAGCTGGTACATTCCTGTAGTCATAGCTACTCAGGAGCTAAGAATGGAGAATTACAAGTTCAAAGTCAGCCTCAGCAATTTATCAAGACACCATTTCAAAAATAAAATGAGTGACAGTGCTTGGAAAGCATGAACAAGACCCTGTGATGATTTCACAGGATCATGACATTAATTTAAAATTTTGACTGTTAAGCATATTGTGTGTATTTGTGTGTCTAGGATCCTGGGAATTTAACCACGGGACAACCTGCCACTGAATTTCATCCCTATTCTTTTTTTTTTTTTTTTTTTAGTTTTAAGGTAGTGTCCCTGTTCAACACCCTGGCTAGCCTTGCACTTGAGAAGCTCCTGTTTCAGACTCCTGAGTTATTGAGATTAAAGGTATCTGCTGTTATGCCTCGAACTGCCCTTTTAGTCATTTTCTGTTTTAACCACAATGAATATAATAAATGGCAGTAAGCACATTTACGTCATTGCATAACCACCATCCAGAAGTTTTTAATCACCCCAAATGGAAACCTAGCAAGATATAAACACTAACTCCTAATCTCTCTCTTCCCCCAGTTTCTTATAACCACCACTCTATTTTTTTCTATGCATAAAATTGCCTATTCCATATACCTCATTTAATTTAAAAGGATAACTTTTGGCTTTTGCCTGTCTTCTATTGTTTAGAAAAATGTACTCAGGAATCAACCATATGTTAGCCAGAATGTTAGCCTCAAATCCCAGGATAAGGAGGCAAAAAACAGTGACAACAGCTGAAAGTGCTGCTTTGCTTATGTGCTAAAGGTGCCAAAGCAGGTCTACCTTTACCTCATCATTTCTCAATATAGTTGGAGTGTATCAGAAAGACTTTATGACAGTAGGTCCTGATACTCTCCTCCTGAAGTGCACAAGGCAAAAAGTAATTCTGACATATCTGTCCATTTATTTCATTATGGAGTGGGCTCTGATTATTCCAGGTTCCCAAATGTAAGTGATGCCTTGTTGCCTCCTTATTGTTAGGTGAAAAGGAAAATATTCTTGCCTTGTAGGAAGAATGAATAGTTCCAGAGATTCCATATTATCCCTAGTGAATGAGACCTACCACTCATGTCATGCTAGTCTTGGGGATCTCATTGTATTGTCAGAGAACCCAGATTCTATCCTGGCAATCATGAGCTTACCTGACTGTTCTGGTTACCAAACTCAGCAGGTCTACTTCTTGCTGTGAATTAAATTGGAGTAGTTGCCACTAGGCTAAGGGTATAGCTCAGTAATGGATAACTGGCCTAGCATGTGGATATCCTGGATATCAATCATCTAACAAAATTAAAATAATATAAACCCCAAAATACCCAAACACAAACAAAAAACCAGAAAGGTAGTTTGCACATAAAGTTTATCAGCACTAAATAAGGGCACAATTGAAAATCTCTTTCAAAAAAATGAGTCCATAATTTGGGGCCAGCATGTAAAATTTATTATGGTGTGATGTGAATTTTCAGGAAGGAAATGTCATTACACTTAGATAGTAGAACACATTAGTTAAGCATCAGTTAAAAAAAGTGTTTTATCATACATTAAATTATATGAAAATATGGATCAATTTTCTCCATGGGTGAAGAAAACAGCATTGCCCTTGTTAAGAGAATGGTGACTCCAGTTGTTCCTCTTTGTCCTCAGTAATGGAAACCTGTCCCCTCAGATCCAGGTGGTCTTTAGGGGAAGTGGTTACCTTGACTAATAAGGTTCACTCTAGTAAGTCTCAAAACTACCAGATTGCTTTGGTTGCATATAAGCAATTTAAAAAAGAATGATTTCATGTTTATAGAAATGCACTGTATGTTCCTATTCTCTGGGGTCTTGATGGTGCCCCTGGATGGGAGATTTTAGGGCTCTTCAGAGTTACAGGGTACTTCAGAGTACATTCACTCAATAAGGTTTGTAAATGATGTTTTTCAAGATACAGGTATTGAGGTTTTACTTTTATATTCCCATATCCTGCCTATAATCTCTTAATTTATCTACAATAACAAACACAAAAAAAATGTATAAAGATCTAACTAATGCAAATAATGTCACTCAAAGACTAAACTTTGATTAAAATATTTAAAATAATTAATGGAAATGTTACAGCATGAATCATGCAACAGTATTACTCTTATAGAGAATTTTTAATAATGTGGAATAGTGTAATATCTGTGATATAATGACATGATTAAATACATGACAGTGTGAACCTATTAACAACCATTGACTATATTTATTCACAAACTGCATACAAAATGTGAATAATTGTAAAAATGCACTGTAAGCTGGATGTGGTGGCCCATGCATATAATCCCAGTGATTTTGAAGGAAGGAATTTTGAGTTCAAAGTCAGCCTCAGTAACTTAGCAAGCTCCTAAGCAACATATGGAGATAATAAAATAAATAAAATAAAATAAAATAAAATGCCTGGGTATGTGGCTCAGTACTTAAGTTCCCTTGAGTTCAATTTATAGTACAAAAAATAAAAATTAAAGAATTCAAATTTAGGATCAAATCTCAAACAAACAGAATACCACCCCCCCCCGAATTATTATATAATCAACTATGTGAGAATTGTGGGTTGTTTTTCTGGTTTTCAAAGTGGGAACACTAAGTAATATTTCATTTATAAGAATTTTATATCCTTGTAGATGACCTATATGCACTATGCTGTATTTTTGAGAATTTCATTATTTCTATCACTTCAGCTAATGATGTTTAATAAATTTTTAGCAAACTTAAAGCCAACTGCCCATTTTGATTATTAAAATGATTTCTTTCTTATCAATCCTCATATGCATCAAGATACCAGGTAAAGATGAAAAATTTATTATGCTTTTAAAAAATATTTCTTGTTAATTTATTGTAAATACTTTGATGCTATCTAAGGCATATATTTTAGAAAAATGCTGTGCCACCTTCACTACAGGTATTAGGTTTTAGATGCTTAAGAAAGTTGAAAATTTGAATAAAGGCTTGGAAACATTATTTTAATTTACAAAATATGAATTTCCAGTCTTTAGTAATGCTTGAGATTAGCTATGAGATTTGCAATAATTTTTCACTTATACTTTCTTTCACAAGTATGTATTCTCAGTTGCTTAGTAAATTGTGATTGTTGGGAGATGGTCACATTTTTTTACATTTGAATAATTTCTCTCTGCTATGATTCTTATGGTGTGGAATACAGGTTGAACCATTCCTAAAAGAATTGGTACAATACACTCATTAGTAGAGTTTCTCTTCAATATCAAGAACCTCTAATATTTGATTAAAAGCTGTGCCATGTTGTTCTCATATGTAGGGCTTCCCTCCAGCACAAATACTGTGGTGATCAAATAAAAGCTTTGTTGCATTCTTTACATTTGCAGGGTTTCTCTCCATTATGATACTCTGGTGGAAATAATGTGTGATCTTTGATAAAAAGGCTCTGCCATAGTTTTCACATTGTAGAGCTTTTCTCCAATATGAATTCTGGTAGCAAATAAGGTGTGCTCTTCATCAAAAAGCTTTGCCATATTCTTCATATTTTTATGGCTTGTCTACAGCATGAATTATCTGATGGCAAATAAGGTGCAATCTTCAATAAAAGGCTTTTCCACATTCTCCATGTCTAGCCTTTTCTTCAGCAAGATTCTCTGGTGATTAAAAAGGTGTGATCTGTGATAAAACTGTTTCTTACATTTTCACATTTGTAGGGCTTCTGCTTAGTATGGATACTCTGGTGTAGAGTATGTGATACTCTTTCATTTAAAGCTTTTCAACATTCTTCAATTTGCAGGACTTACCTCCTTTATGTACTCTTTGGTGCCTAGTAACATGTGATCTTCGATAAAAAGCTTTGCCACATTCCTCACATTTGTATGGCTTCTCTCCAGTATGAATTCTCTGGTGGTAAACAAGGTGTGATCTTTGATAAAAAGCTTTGCCACATTCCTCACATTTGTAGGGTTTCTTTCCAGTATGAATTCTCTGGTGACTACAAAGGTTTGATCTTTGATAAAAAGCTTTGCCACATTCTTCACATTTATAAGGCTTCTCTCCAGTATGAATTCTCTGGTGGCAAATAAGGTATGATCTTCGATAAAAAGCTTTGCAATATTGTTCACATTTGTAGGGATTTTCTCCTATATGAATTATTTGGTGGCTAATAAGGTGTGATCGTCGATAAAAAGCTTTGCCACATTATTCACATTTGTAGGGCTTCTCTCCAGTATGACTCCTCTGGTGGCTAACAAGGTGTGATCTTTGAAAAAAAGCTTTGTCACATTCTTTGCATTTGTAGGGCTTCTCTCCAGGATGCATAGTCTGGTGTTGAGTGAGTGATGTTCTCTCATTAAAAGTTCTGCACCCTTCTTCACATTTGTAGGGCTTCTTTCCAGTATGAATTCTCTGGTGGTAAACAAGGTGTGATCTTTGATAAAAAGCTTTGCCACATTGTTCACATTTGTAGGGCTTCTCTCCAGTATGAATTACCTGGTGACCAACAAGGTGTGATCTTTGATAAAAAGCTTTGTCACATTGTTCACATTTGTAGGGCTTCTCTCCAGTATGGATTCTCTGGTGGCAAATAAGGTGTGATCTTTGAATAAAAGCTTTTCCACATTCTTCACATTTGTAGGACTTCTCTCCTGTATGAATACTCTCATGTTGAGTAAGTGATTTTGTTTCACTAAAAGCTTCGTCACACTTTTCACATTTGTAGGGTTTCTCTCCACTATGAATTCTATGATGGCATATAAAGTGTGATTTTTGAATAAAAGCTTTGCCACATTCTTCACATTTGTAGGGCTTCTCTCCAGTGTGAATTCTCTGGTGGTTAACAAGGTGTGATCTTTGATAAAAAGCTTTGGCACATTCTTCACATTTGTATGGCTTTTCTCCTGTATGAATTCTCTGGTGGCTAATAAGGTGTGATCGTGGATAAAAAGCTTTGCCACATTGTTCACATTTGTATGGCTTCTCTCCAGTGTGAATTCTCTGATGGCTAACAAGGTGTGACCTTTGAGAAAAAACTTTGTCACATACTTTACATTTGTGTGACTTCTCTCCAGTGTGGATATTCTGATGTTGAGTAATATTCTTTCATTAAAAGCTTTTTCACATTCTTTACATTTGTAGGGCTTCTCTCCAGTATGAATTCTCTGGTGGCTGACAAGGTGTGATCTTTGAAAAGAAGCTCTGTCACATTCTAAACATTTGTAGGGCTTCTCTCCAGTATTCAGAGTCTGATGTTGAGTAAGTGATGTTTTTTCATTAAACGTTCTGCACCATTCTTCACATTTGTAGGACTTCTTTCCAGTATGAATTTTCTGATGGTAAGTAAGATGTGACCTTCGATAAAAAGCTTTGTCACATTCTTCATATTTGTAAGGCTTCTCTCCAGTATGAATTCTCTGGTGGCTAATAAGGTGTGACCTTCGATAAAAAGCTCTGCCACATTCTTCACATCTGTAGGGCTTTTCTCCAGTATGAATTCTCTGGTGATCAACAAGGTGTGATTTTTGATAAAAATCTTTCTCACATTCTTTACATTTGTAGCACATCTGTCCAGTATGAATTTTCTGGTGACGAGTAAGATTTTGGATTTTATTAAAGGTTTTGTTGCATTCTTCACATTTGTAGTACTTATTTTCACTATCACTCTTTTGATATTGAGAAGGGTTTGAAGAATTCTTTAAGGATTTGGATTTCTCACATCCTTTACAACAGTAGTCTCGCTCTCCAGGATGAATTCTCTGGTGTTTAGTATCAAGTGAGCTTTGATAAACAACTTTGTCACATTCTTTACATTTGTAGAGTTTGTCACTGTTATTCCATCTCAGATGTTCAGAAAGGGTTGAGAAATGGCTAATGGCTTTGACACATTCTTCATATTTGCAGGCCTTCTCTTGAGTATGAATTGTCTGATGCATAACAGGGAGTGACATTTGATTAACAGTATTGCAAAACTCTTGAAATTTGCAGGGCTTATCGCTACAATAATATTGGTGTTGTTTAGAAAGGTATGAATAATCAAGTGCTGTCATACATTGTTTGAACATATTGGGATCTCTCTCAATATGAATTCTCTGGTATTGGGTAAGGTTTGCAATTTCATTAAGAGCTCTTTCACATAAGTTACACTTGCAGGACTTGTCTTGCCTATAAATATTTGTCTGAATAATAAGTTTGGGGCATTGAAATAAGACTTTCCAACATTTTTCATCTTTGTAAAGGTTCTTTGAAAACTGGGTGTATTTATTTTTTCTCAGATTTCAATCAATGCTATAGTTTTTATGAGTGTCTCTATACTCATATTTTTCATGAACAATATGAACACAGTGATAACTATTTAGGGCAGAGACCTGGCTAAAAGCATCATCTGTTTCATTATTGATGAAGCATAATTTCCACAAACCTGTATCTGGATTTTTATTAAGCAACAATGGGTAACTGTGGACCTTTTCACAGTTGTTAAAATAGCACACTGGGACTCAAGGAGAAATGATTTGTTCATTGCAGAATATTGGGCATTTTGTAAAACTTTTAAAAACTTGTCCTTCAGTTTTCAATCTCTTGTCTCTGAAAATGTTTGACTGGACATTTAACTCAACACTACCTTTGATAATGGTCAAATTAAAAATTGAAGCATACACTAGATGTCTTTTCAAATCTTCCGTATTTTCATTATGAAAAATTATATGCTTCAAAAATTGCTGTGGATTCATTCTTAAAGACATATATAGCTCCTGAAAAATAACTGGCATGAGTTGAATTATTTCCTGAAATATTAAATGTTCTTGATGTCTGTTGACAGTGAAATTTTCATTATGAATATTTATGGCTAGTAGTTTTTTTCCCTTATAATGTAATTTCTGACTTTCATTGTCACATACAGTTTCCCATATTTTCCTTAGTTGTATATAGTCAAGGTCATGATTTTCATTCTTTTCCTTTACCAGATGTTGAAATATGTTTTATGCCCTCCTCTGGTGAAAATTCTTGAGTATGATGAGAAGTCATGGCTGAAACATATAAAAATAACAATTATTTTTTTAAAGAGGGAGAGAGAGAAAATTTTTTAATATTTATTTTTTAGTTTTCGGTGGACACAACATGTTTATTTATATGTGATGCTGAGGATCGAACCCAGCGACGTGCGCATGCCAGGCGAGGATGCTACCACTTGAGCCACATACCCAGCCCCCAAAATAACAATTATTTTACCTACTAGACTGGAATGAATGTTTTGCAAACATCACACATAAAATTATAGAACTATCAGTACATCAACAGAGTAACAGAGGAGTAAATCCAAAGCCATAATTACACCCAGAACATATAAACTAAATAAAAATGTATAGACACAATCACTTTCTGAGAACTGTTCAAACCATCTTAGAAATCAGAGAATCCAAGATTAGTAAATTACTAAGGAGAGGAATAATAGTATCAGGAAGGAAAATGTGTTATTTTTATTAATTATACCCCTTCCATGTCCATAATATGGCATTCAGAAATTATGAAAAAAAATCTACTAATTCCTTTCTCACTCAATGGAATAAGGGAAATATGAAACAGATGCAAACACCTGTGACTTACATGGAGGCAGTCTGAACACTGGTTTCTGTCTACCATTACATTGAGACCTGGAGACAACTTGAAAATAATATTGAGAGGCAATAAATACCTGGCAGAGCCTATTTCTATATTACCTGGATGAAGCCAACACATGACAATCAAGGAAAATAACTTTTTTAAAAAATGTGTTATCTCATTTGTTTCATTAAAAATTAAACTTTATGTATTTATCAAGCATATCATGCTATTTTAAAGTGTGTGTGTGTGTGTGTGTGTGTGTAAATCTAGTGAATGAGCATATGCATATTTTCATACAATTATCACTTTTGTGCTTAGACTATATTGCATTCATTCTATTACCATTAATCAAGAACACAATATACTGTACTCACCATGTAGTACAATGGAACTCTTGACCTTCTATGTCCATTAAAATAAAAACTTGCTGACTTTGACCAAAAATATGCCAACTCTCCACAAAATACACTACCCGATGACCAATTTCACTCTCACATTTCTGTCTTCCACACATGAATCAGATGCTCCTGTAACTGACTTTCTGTGTCTGCATTATTTCACTTAATGCAAAGTCCTGCATGTACATTCAATGCCAATTTAAATGACAAGATATTTCTTTTTTATGGTTAAGTATTAATTGGGTATAAAGACCATATTTTCATTCATTCAAACATTGTTGGGCATATAGGTTGAGACAAAATCTTCACTATTGGGAAAAATGTTTGCACTGAACACAATAGTAGAGCTAATTCTTCAACATGTGGATTTAACCTCCTGTGGATACACATTAAGTATTTGTATTTCTGGATCACAGGGTCATGCTCCTTTTAAATTTTGATGTGTGGGGCTTGGAACTAAGCCCAAGGGTTCTGTACCAAAAAACTACAAGACGAGTTCTTTTAAAGTTGTTAATTTTGACACATGCTATTGCTAAGTTGTGACTTGCTTCAAACATGAAAAATCTTCTTGCATATGTTCCCAGTTAGCTGGCATTACAAGCATGGAGCTCTGTGCTTGTCTATTTTTATTTATTTTGAAATTTCCACACTGTTTCCAAAATGACTATATAATCTATTGTTGGCTAGTTTTTAAATGGACAAATCAATTAAAAATAGTGCAGCAAACAAAGACAAACAAAAACATGGCTTAATTGAAGTAACAAGACATTAGGAATTGAACATTAGGAAAGTGAGAGATATAAATTACTAAATGAACCCTAAATAACCATTAGAAAGAGGTTTAGTGAGCCAAATTCAGACAAAAAAAATTGTTAACAGAAAGCATATAAATAAGTAAATTTAAAAAAAGTGCAGGGGAGTCAAGCACCATGTGCATGCCTATAATCCCAGCAGCTCGGGAGGCTGAGGTAGGAGAATTGTGAGTTCAAAGCCAGACTCAGCAAAAGTAACTAAGCTAAGCAACTCAGTGAGACCTTGTCTCTGAACAAAGTATAAAATGGGGCTGGGGATGTGGCTCAGTGGTCAAGTGCCCCTGAGTCCAATCCCTGGTACTTGGAAAAAAAAAAGAAAAAAAGTGCTGAGGATGAAACATACTGGTAAAGCACCACTAGGTTCCACCCCCAGAATAAAAGATGTGACAAATTATAATAAAATAGATATAAAAATCCAAGAAGCTCAGTTATGTACAGGAGTGAAAACCAGACATGCTCAAAGCACATTTTCATCAAAGTTTTAAAATTCACAGAAAGAGAATCTTGAGAACAGCAAGAGAAAAACATGTGTCACCTAGAAAGGTATAATCAATAGTGAATTCCTTAGTAGAAATATTAAAATACAGTAGTTGTAAATATTATCAAAGGGGCGAAAGAATAAAATTACCAACCAAGAATAGTATATCAAGAAATACTGCCTTTCAAAGGTGAAGAAAAACAAAGAATTTAAAGATATACAAATGCCCCAAATTCATTACCACTAGGCTTGTCCCCCCCAAAATACTAAAGGGAATCCTTCATACTGAAAAATAAACCTGCACAATAAATTAACATATAAAATTTTAATGTTTTCTTCAAAAAGTCCCATAAAATAATTCCATATTACTTTAATAATGGTACATAAAATCATTAATTTGCAATAGAATTTGAAAGAAAAAAAGCATAAAAATCAACATCAAACTGTTAATGTGAAATAACAGGTATAAATCAAAGTAATTTTGAAAAGATAAAAAAAAATACTGAATTTTAAAAGGAAGTGAAGTTAATTTTTACCACATTAAAATAGTGTAAACCAGTGATCTTTAAAAAATATCCATGTAAATGAAAAAATTAATATTCATAGAAGGGAAATGGAAGAGGAATCCACGTATGTCACTATAAAATCAATGAACCATAAATTAAACCAATAAGTAGGAAAAACAATTATATAAGAAGTAAAAAAAAAACCTTACACAGTAGGAGTACTAAATACATCACTTTTAGAAAATTATTTCATTAAAACTGCATTATTTGATTATTTGATGCCAACAACCAAAGCAAAAAGCTTGACTAATAGAATTAAATCTAACAAAATACAACTATGTAATCTATAAGGGACTCTAAACCTAAGACCACAAGTAGACTAAAAGCAAAGGATATAAGAATGTTATAAAAAGCAACCAAAAAAATAAATAAATAAAAGTGGGCTGGCAAAATAATAATACAGAAAACACAGTTTAAAACAAAAAGTTATGAGTTTTTTTTCTTTGAAAAGAGGTAATGTAGAATATTATACAACGATAAAAGGAAATTTCCTGTGGATACTGCAATAACAGCAGATACACTTATAACTAAAATCATACTTCTCAAATATAAAAAGCTAAGATTGAGAGAATTGTATAAAGAAATAGAAAGCAACACTGTAATATGAGACACCAATTCCTACTTACTGTAAAGTAAAAGAAAATTAATGTTTTGTATTGCAGAAACAGATAAAACTATTTTAGAAATTTTATAGAATCTCTAAATTCTATCAATACTCCTGAAATATTCAAAACACAAAAATAAAATTGAAAGAAACCTGTTTCATGACTTAAAACACATTAAAAGGTATAGAATTTAACTTTCAATGCTGATAACAATACAGATAAGTGTATACAATTTTCCTGACAATAATAAGCCCTCACATATATTGCAAATTAAATATTTTGCCCACCAATGTTTGTTACAATATTATAAATCAGATCCATGATAATGACGCAAACAAAACATCCTTGAAATGAGTGGATAACACAATTTGGAATATACAAACTAGAATATTTTTCAAGTCAAAATTAATAAATTTTGCAAAATCTATAATAAGGATAAATCTAAAGTACATTAAATAAGTAACAAAAAAGACAAACATGGTAAAATTCTAGAATTAAACTTAAAAATGGTCTAAACAGAAATGAGAATGATAATTGTTATAGGGGAGACAAAAATGAGCCCTTGTTTACATGGGAATTGATTTTTTTGATTTTACAGGTAAAAACTTTATATAAAACAATTAGAATTAACAAGACTGGAAAGCATAATTGAAACGATAGAGACAGCATATTTTATTTTATGGTTTGATCACAATTAAAATTTCAAATAATAAATAAAAGAAACAAAATTGCAAAATTTTTGAAAGTTATTTTTAAAGGACTACATAAATAAGAATAAACTTAACAATGTATGATGGATTTGCATGTAATGCTAGCTATTAGCAATTCTGAAGCAGGAGAATTGCAAATCCAAGTCTATCTTCAATAACAATGAGAATCATTTTTCACATATAAATGGAATTGTAGCTTACTCTTAGAGCATCCCTGGATTCAATCTATATTACATTTACATACAAAAAATTTCCATGAATATATACATAGGAAGATGAGAAACCAATCTAAATAAAATATAAAAGTCATAACAGTTGTAATATTTGTACAAGTAAAAGCACATGTAATTTTATTGATATATATATAGAAACAAGGATCATACATATATTAATTTCAACTTACATTATCCTATTTGTAAAGTCATGGAAACTATCATCGGATCATAAAATATAGGGAAAAATAAAGCATTATTAAATGATATGAGGAAACCTACTTTATAACATGAAAACTCTATAAAAGAACAGAAAAACATGAATAAAAGAAATTTAACCAACACAATTTAAATAACAGATATAGTATTTTAAAAACAATTTTATATAGTGACACCTGTAACTACTTTTATATTATTACACCTGTGATTACTGACCCCCAAACAGCAGCACTGCAAATCTTGACATCATTATATGGCAGAACATTTTTACAAAAAAAAATCATTATAAGAATTCATAAAGAGCTCTGATAAGGGAATTGTATTAAATAAATATATAAATAATATGAGAAACTATTTTATGATATTAATGTATTACAAAGGTTTGACCTCGATGTCTCTATAAATGTGCTCAGATTTCCTACAGACCCCAAAACAATGGAAAACTTGCTGGACCATGCTCACCCTCATAAGCAAAGGAGAGTGTTTTGGTTGTTAATTTGAATGTACTGGGTCACCACTGAAGGAAAAGGAGGAGGCTTTAAAGCATTTGAAAACACAATAACACAGGGGAGTGCAAGCTATTCTATGATAACAATAGAAACAAACCCAGACTTCTGATCATTTTTTGGGGGTGGGGTGGGGGGGTCAAAGCTGTATAACTTCTCAATAAGCATTTTTAAGTATGGCTTCCTCATTGACCTTTAGGTCTCTCAACTGTGTTTTCTGCATTGTGTAGGCCGCAATATTTTACATTGCTAAATTACTCTAAGTGCCACTTATCAAAGTGAAGGATATATATCAAACCAAGAGAGGGAGAGATTAAAGACTAAACAAAATCATTAACATTTTCTTGTCTGTACCAATCATTTTTCATGAATGCATTCATGCAGAGAAGAAACTCCCAAAATACATTCTACAAAGGAAGGAAATTAAATATTGATAATTAATTAGAAATTCTGAAGGGAAGCTATGCTTACTGAGGAATACCAGGTTTCTGTAGTTCTCTAACATCACATCTCTATATAAATCACGCTGAGCAGGCTCAAGGCACTTCCATTCCTCCTCAGAGAAATCAATGGCCACATCCCTCAATGTCAACATATCCTGAAAAATAGGCAAATAGCACATTGAGCAAACCATCCATCATAGGTCTTTTAATTTGAAGTTGAAATGAGAGTTAGTAAAAATGGCTTGCATGTAAGTAAGTGATTTTAGTTATTCAATAACATACTTTTAAACATAGTGATATTTTCTCTATTATCTAGCTGAGGAAAGAGAACAATAGGGCCAAAATAGTGTATATACTTTACTTCTATGAAATATAATGTAAAATTAAAGCATCCATAAAAGAATATACATTTAATTGTATTTTGTTTTTTTTTTAAAGAGAGTGAGAGAGGAGAGAGAGAGAGAGAATTTTTTTAATATTTATTTTTTAGTTATCGGCGGACACAACAACTTTGTTTATATGTGGTGCTGAGGATCGAACCTGGGCCGCACGCATGTCAGGCGAGCGCGCTACCGCTTGAGCCACATCCCCAGCCCGCATTTTGTATCTTATGAAATAAATTGTATGATACTCAGATAAAGAAATTATGGTGATTAAGGGTAATTCTCAATTTTTAATTGTACAAAGATGAATCAGAGAATTACTAAAATACAGACTTTGATTCAGTAGTTGATGGGGCCTGGATTTCTGAATATGTAGGAAGCTCTCTCATGATTTCAATAACATTGGTACAAGAGAAAAATTTTAATTGCAATGAGGTAGACCACTAAGGAAACATTCATTGATAAATTTTAATTCAAATATTTAATGGGATTTATGTATGTCATTAAAATAACTAATGGCAGTAAGAGTCCACTTAGATCATTTCAAATGTATACACAACACTTCAAGAGGCTTTCATATCTTAATTTGTAAAACCCAAACTAGTGTGATAGCAGAATATTATTCATCTTTCATGGTGTTTTATGAAACACTTTCAGTAAATGGTAAAGCTTGATTTTTACCCAAGTTTTTTATGATATGGAATTCAGAAGAAACGAAAAATTAAAGTCAAAGGAAAGTATGAATTTTAAAATAATTTGCTGAAGAGTGAGTGCAGTTCTGAGAAGACAAAATGAAAAAAAATTTTGTTTTCCATATGTTTATATAAAATGTTAATTTTTTACATATTAAAAAACAAATCCTTACTTAAATGAAAATAATATATATCAATTTTTTGGGAATTTATAAATCATTTTCAGATTGTGGCTTTTAAAAAATTCCTTCTAATTAGTCATACATGAAAGCAGAATGAAATTTGACACATTGTATACAAATAGAGCACAACTTCTTCCTCTGGCTGAATACAATGCAGAGTCACACTGATAGTGTAATTATTCAAGTATACAGGGTTACAGTATCTGTCTCATTCCACCATAATTCCCATCCTCTCACTCCCCTCTGCACAATCCAAAATACCTTCATTCTCCACCCCCCATTATGGACCAGCATTCATTATCAGAGAAAACATGCAGTGTTTGATTTCTTGGGGTTGGCTTATTTTACTTAGCATAATATTCTCCAGTGCCGCAGTCTGGCTAGACACAAAATCACGAGCCACTCAAACAGGAACAAACTTTATTATTTCAAACTGCCGCCAATGCCCCGTACGCCCCCGGGAACAATCCCGATCGACCCACACAGCGTTCTCCCGGCCCCCAGAGGAAGTTCCTCCCCCGGAATTCCCTCCTACTGTACTTCCCCAACCAATGGGAACTCTCCAGGAGTCCCATAGCAGGCCAGGTGAACAGCAGGAGTCCAATATGCATATGAATGCAAATCTTAACATAATCATATCATCTCAATGGCTAGCTGGAGACACCTTTCAACCAAAAATGCCATGCATCATATTACTTGGCTGTGGCTCTTAGCATCTCCCCCCTTCTGTTTAATTAAGCAACAAGCAATGTGGCTAGGGACCGTGCCTGTTAGGTTTGTCCAATTCAACATATGGTTCTTACCCGTCATCGGAAAACTGACCTCTACGCGTCAGCCTCCTGTCTTAGGTTGATACCACTGCAATTGGATCATACCCGTCACTGACTACCGGTCCAGCATATAGCCATACCTGTGGATAGGCCTATGCACCAGTGGGGAGGGGTGAGGTTTTTTGCCTCACCTCTGTTGGCCCCCAAATTTGGCCTTGGTGCCGGTGGGGGGGTGAGGTTCTTTGCCACACCTCTGTTGGCCCCAAAATTAGACCATCACTAGTAGAAGGGAGGAGGATACAGAAATGCCACGACACCAAGTCAATTGACGGCTCTTTAGGAAAAATTGCAACACTGGTGACACATCAGCAAAGATACGCCAGCACTACCATAATTCGCTGCATCAACAGATAGAGCACAATGCATACAAGTGCTACATAGTCCAGGCAAGTTTTGTAAGCAGTTCAAAGCGGAGGAATCTATCAATATGTCCATTTCCTCCCAAAATAAATCGACTCAGTGATTGAGCATTACTTGTTATTATTCATTGATGCATCAGTTTATACAGTTTGTTGTGATAACTATCGAAGAAACTGTAGTTTGGTTTCATCTTGTCTTCACTGGCAGTGGGATGAAGATACGAATTCTGACAATGATGCTAAAAAAAATTATGTAACATTCCAACAGGTACTAAGAAAACAATTTTTTGAACGATTTACATTATCCTGAACAGAATTATTAAATATAATGAAAAGGAAAGGTGAAATTAAACACACAGATCTGTTAACCTGCTTATTTGTACACATATTAAAACAATCCTCAACAGCTGTTTACCCAATTTAAATTAAACCATTAAAATCACGTGAATAATAAAAAAAATTCGGATCTATTTATTCATGAGTGCTCCTCATATATGTTATATGGACATACGCACATACAGACATACAACACAAAACAGAAGTGTGCACACGTAACATACAACACATAAGACAACAGTAAAGGCCTTGTAGCTTTACCTAGGTGAAATCTCCATTGCAATGTTTAAAAACTCCATAGTCAAAAAACAAAACTGATCAGAAAAACATTAACCTAGGTCTGTATGAGCTCAAAAATAAAATAGAACTTTATGATATGGGAAAAAGCAATAATAAAATAGATATTGAAAAAAGCATCCTGGTTAATCACTGTTGCAGATGTAAGAATAGCCAAGCTGGAGTTCTGGATATCAGCTGTTATGGATTTGAGTCAAATCATCTTCTTTTTGGTCTGTAGAAATTGTTTTGGTTAATCTCTCTGGAATCCAAATCGGCTGCTGTTCTCCCTGTGGAAAAACACAAACAGAGCCCCAACTCCAGACAATCACTGGGTCAGGACCTTTCCATTGTCCTGTTAGAATATCCTTCCAAAGTACCTTAGGCTTATGTACATTTTTTGGATACAAATGTCTTTCCGCAGCACTAAGCCCTGATGAATCCAAATTTAAAAAGTTTAGAGTAAAAAGGGTTATTTTAAGTTTATCTTTGGGGGATATATACCCCTTTCTAATTTCCTCCTTTTGTTTTAATAAGTACATTTTAATAGTTTGATGAGCTCTTTCAACTATGCCTTGTCCTTGTGGATTGTATGGAATTCCTGTTATGTGAGTAATGCCAAATGATGAGCAAAATTGTTTAAAAGAGGTAGAAGCATAACCAGGACCATTATCTGTTTTTAACTGTTTTGGAACGCCCACAGTGGCAAAATTTTGTAAGCAATGAGCTATAACATCTTTAGTTTTTTCTCTGGCATGAAGGGAGCCCACCAAAAATCTGGAAGAAGTATCAACTGTAACATGCAAATATTTTAATTTTCCAAATTCTGGCAAGTGTGTGACGTCCATCTGCCAAATATGGTTAGGTATAAGTCCTCTAGGATTGAATCCAAGATTAACTTGTGGTAAAAATGTCGCACAATTTTGACATTGTTTTATTATGTGCCTGGCTTGTTCTTCAGTTATTTTAAAACGCTTTTGTAAAGTATTAGCATTGACATGGAACCTTTTATGAAAATTTATAGCTTCTTCTATTGTGGAGAAAATATGTATGTCATGTGTAGATTTATCTGCTAATTCATTGCCTAAACTAAGGGCTCCAGGCAATCCTGTATGTGCCCTGATATGTCCTATAAAGAATGGATCTTTTCTGTCCCAGATTAGACTTTGTATAATGGAAACAAAGAGAAAACAGTAGAAGAAGGGGAAATCCTACCAGCATCTTCAAGGGATACTATAGCATTAACTACATACTGACTATCAGAAAATAAATTATATACAGAATCTTTAAACATCATAAAAGCTTGTAATACTGTATTAAGCTCTACCTTTTGAGCTGATTGTTTGGGTAACTACTGCTGCTGTACCATTATTGGACCCATCAGTGAATATATTTGGAGCATACATGATAGGGGTTTTTCTTGTCATTTTTGGAAAAACTACAGGATGCTTAGACCAAAAAGACAACAAAGGATTAAATGGTAAGTGATTATCAAATGAAACATTAGATTTACACATGGTTATTGCCCAAGTATTTAACTCATTAGCTAACTCATCAATTTGATCCATAGTATATGGAGTAATAATTTTATTGGGAGAAATCCCAAACACTCCCTTTGCTGCTTTTATTCCTTTGAGTATTAATTGTCCTACAGCCTCAGGATATCTAGTAAGAATAGTGTTAGGAGAATAAGATAAATGTATCCACAATAATGGACCTTCTTGCCAAAATACTCCTGTAGGAATATTTTTTGTTGGTAGTACAATAAATAATAAAGGCAAACTTATATCAATTCTATCCAAATGCATATTTTCCATATGTTTCAATGATTTTTAATGCCTTTCTTGCTTCAGGCGTTAACATGCAGGGTGAATTTGGATCTGATGGACCTTTTAGAATATCAAATAAAGGTCCCAACTCTCCTGTTGGCATGCCTAGATAAGGCCGTATCCAATTTATGTCTCCCAATAACTTTTGAAAGTCGTTAAGTGATTTGAGTTGATCTACTCGTATTTGAATTTTTGGTGGACGGACCATGGTTGAGGATAATAGAACTCCTAAATAATTAATTGGAAGATTTAATTGTACTTTATCTATTGCTATCTCTATATTATAATATTTTAATAAATTTGTAAGTGTGGCATAACATTCTAGCAATGTGTTTTTATCTTTATGTGCCAATAACACATCATCCACATAGTGAAATATTTGTGGTTCAGGATTTTGATTTCTAAGTGGCTGCATTGCTTTGTTAACATAAATTTGACACATAGTTGGACTATTAGCCATCCCTTGAGGGAGTACTTTCCATTCATATCTCTGATCAGGACCTTCATGATTTAGTGCAGGGATAGTAAATGCAAAATGTGGACTATTCTCGGGATGAATTGGAATTGAAAAAAAAAAATCTTTAATATCTATAGCTAAAACATACCAGGTTTTTGGTAAAGCAGACAATTGGGGAATCCCTGATTGAGCAGGTCCCATAATAACCATCTTATTATTAATGGCTCTTAAATCTTGCAATAATCTCCATTTACCAGATTTCTTTTTAATGACAAAAATGGGAGTATTATGGGGAGATATGGAAGGTTGTACATGTCCCTCCGCTAATTGTTGTTTGACCAGGTCATGGGCTACTTGTATCTTTTCTTCAGTCAGGGGCCACTGAGGAACCCACACTGGTCTTTCTGATTTCCAAGTAATTTTGATTGTCTCAGTGGCCCTTTCTGAAAACCCAATCCATGTCTATTTATTTCTTGATCTATTTTAATTGGTGCTGTCATACCTTGTTCTTGTTCTCTTATTCTTTTTTCTTTCCTAAAGCCTTGTCTAGCCCTAGTAGTGGGCACGTTAGGATTGAGGTTATTTCTTAATGTCAAACCTAATTGATCTAGGACATCTTGTCCCCATAAATTTATAGGAAGATGATCCAATACATAGGGCTGTATAGTTCCTTCACATCCTTCATGATTCTTCCAATCTAATACCATTGCACTTCTATGGGGATTAGTTGCCACTCCTAGGCCTCGAAGCATTTGAGTGGCTTGTTGTAATGGCCAATGTTTTGGCCAATGTTTTGGCCATTCTTGATGAGATATGATGCTAAGGTCAGCACCTGTGTCCAGTAGCCCATTGAAGTCATGTCCTTGAATATTTAGTTTTAGCATGGGGCGAGAATCTAAATTTAAAGACAGCATAGCTCAATCTACACCTGTGGAGCCTAATCCCCTGGAACCTGTTTCTACAGTACGACTGGAAAATTTATCATGCAGGCTGGGTATTATTAATAACTGTGCTATTCTATCTCCTGATGAAATTACTGATATACCTCTTGGAGAACTAGCTATAATTTTTATTTCACCCTCATAATCGGGATCAATTACCCCAGGACTTATCATAAGTCCTTTTAGTGTAGAAGAACTGCGTCCCAATAATAAGCCTACTGTTCCTTGGGGAAGTCCTTTTACTCCTGTGGGAATGATTTGAACTCCCATCTCTGGAGTTAGTACTGCTCTGGCAGAGGCGCAGATGTCCAACCCTGAGCTCCCTCTAGTTTGTCTAATGAGGGATTTAATGGATAATGCATCCTGGGCACTACCCTGATAGTGCTGCTGGGTTTCTCCATTGCCCCGTATATTTGTGGTTTTGGGCCCCTGAGCATTGGGCCCTCCAGTCCGTTTTTTGGCAATGGAGCCTGATGCCTTTCTCCATGATATCATGGGTAAACACTTGGTCTTTGTCCATTTTTTGATAACGGAATACCCTCTATGGTGGTTTGAGAATGGCATTCATTAGCCCAATGTCTCCCTCTACGGCATTGTGGGCAAATACCCGGTATTCTATTCCTTTGATACCTAGCTTTGTTAAACCCTCCTCCTATGGGGCAACTCCTTTTAAAATGTCCTGTTTGATCACAATTATAGCATGTTTTTGGCCTTCCATCTAAAGCCTGTTGTACTGCTGCTAAGACTTGCCCTTGTTCATTAATGTCTCTACATAATTTAATATATGTGTTTAAATCTTCATGTCTCCATGGTCTAATGACCTCTCTGCAGCAACGATTTGCTTGGTCATAAGCCAGTTGTTTTATAAATGGCATTGCCTGTTCTGTATCTCCAAATATTCTAGAAGCTGTTTGAATAAGCCTATCTACAAATTCAGCGTAAGGTTCATTAGTTCCTTGTATTACCTTAGATAATTGTCCTTGTAAATCTCTATGCCCCTGTAAAGTTTTCCATGCCCTAACCGCATCTACAGCAATTTGTGCGTATACGCCAGGATCATATTCAATTTGTTGCCATTGACCCTCATAAGGTCCTTTTCCTAATAACATATCTAGATTTCTTTGAGGGTAACTGGCTGCTGCATTTCACCTAGCTGTCTCCATGCAAAATTCCTCATTGGCAACCTTCCATAACAAATATTGTCCTCCATTTAGCACAGATCGACACATGTTAGCCCAATCTGCTGGCGTCATGTCTAAGTTGGTAATGGATTCGACCATGCTCACAGTGAAGGGTGCTTGCGGCCCATAGGTTGTTACAGCCTCCTTTAATTGCTTCACTGTTTTGAAATCTAAAGCACGGTGAATTCATTGCCCTCCTGCTTGCTCAAGTACAGGGCATGCTAATCTTTGGGGTCCTGCCTCAGGATTCCGTCCATCAACTACGGGAGTTGAGGGCCGCTCAGCTGTAGATGGAGCTGTTGGTTGAATTATGCCCTCTGGTGATAGAACGGAGTTAGTAGCAGCCTCCTGTTGTAATTCCCCGCCTGATGGTTGTTTTTCCTCTAAGCTTTCTTTTTTCAAATTTTCCTCTGTCTGACTAGCTCAAGAGACCTTTTCTTTTGCTTGACCTAACATGTTTTCTACCATAGTCTGGACCTCTAACAATTTACTTAACAGTCTTTCGGATTGTTTTTTTACTAGTTTCTAATCTACTATAAAGGTAATGCAACCCAATAAGATAGCATAAAACAAAACCGAAACAGAATGAAACAAAAACGGAACAAAGAATAGTTGTATCAATTTTCTCTTTCTCAGGGACGAACAACTTCAAACCTTGAGCCAACCATTTTTCCCAGTTTGCCTGAGAAAATTCTAGGGATCGGCAGCTTGAAACAAAAACAAAATAAATCAAAACAAGAACACATTTTTTTTGAAATGGTCACCCATTCTGTCGCCTTCCCTCAGGGGCGAGCAATTTTACTCACCTCCAAGCTTCAGGTATCCCCCGCACGGGCCACCAATTGCTGCAGTCTGGCTAGACACAAAATCACGAGCCACTCAAGCAGGAACAAACTTTGTTATTTGAAACTGCCGCCAATGCCCCGTATGCTCCCAGGAACAATCCCGATCGACCTACGCAGCGTTCTCCCAGCCCCCAAAAGGAAGTTCCTCCCCGGGAATTCCCTCCTACTGTACTTCCCTAACCAGTGGGAACTCTCCAGGAGTCCAGTAGCAGGCCAAAATGAACAGCAGGAGTCCAATATCCATATGAATGCAAATCTTAACATAATCATATCATCTCAATGGCTAGCTGGTGTCACCTTTTAACCAAAAATGCCATGCATCATATTACTTGGCTGTGGCTCTTAGCACTCCAGCTCTATCCATTTACCTGCAAATGCCATAATTTCATTCTTTTTTAAGGCTGAGTAATATACCATTGTATCACCACATTTTCTTTATCCATTCATCTGTTGAAGAGCACCTGGTTTGGTTCCATTCCTTAAATATTCTGAAATTAGGTGCTATAAATATTGATGTACCTGCGTCATTCTAGTTTGATGATTTTAAGTCCTTTGTGCATAAACATAGGAGTGGGACAGCTGGGTCAAATGGTGGTTCCATTCCGAGTTTTCTCAGTAGTCTCCACAATGCTTTCCAAAATGGTTGTACCAATTTTCAGTCCCATCAGCAACTTTTCCCCACATCCTTGCCAACACTTACTGTTGCTACAAGCCTCTTAAATCTTTGGCATCTCTTAATCCAATCAACTTGACAATTCAAATTAACAATTATACCTACACCCTTGTCAACTTGATATCCAAACATGACATTTTACATCATACTTAATCTCCAAATAAACACAGTAACAAGGTCATAATTCCGTCTCATGTAACTATCTTTTGTACAACCTGAAATGCACTAGTTCTTTCATCAGAATAGAAGGAAAATAAAAACATTACTTTAAATACTGATGTTAAGTCAATCAATACTACATTACATAATGAATAACATAAGAGTAACAAACATTTCCTCTTAATGCATAAGTATGCACAAACATATACTAGGAAAGAAATCTCAATAGCAATTACAACGCTCATTTCTGAAACTGGTCATATGGCCATAGTTGGTATTTATGAGTATGTCTTCTACTACCAATTCTTCATTCCCTCTACCATCAGCAAGCTCCTCAGCAGGTCTTGGCTCTTTACCTGGAGGTATGACCCACACCTTCATTTCTGAAGGGTCTGAGACATTTGTAGTCTTGCCTGGTTATTAGTTTCCCACTGACCTTAACAGGACAGGGTAATACCAAGAGAAGTCCTAAGAGATCTCCTGCACTCCAGGAGTATGTTTCCTTACCTTCATTGTGGAGTAACTGGCCAACCTCCCTATGGTAATCTGTATCAATCACCTGCCCCAGCAATGTAACTTCTTTCTTAACCTATTGACTCAGAAGCATAAGGAGCCCAAAGTGGCCAGGGGGAAGCCTTAACTTTAACTTAATGAAATCATTGTTTTATCTACCACCAGAAGCATTTCTCCTTTGGAACTAAGAATTTTAGGCCAGCAGAGCATAAGATTGCAGGGACAGGAAGGAAAATTTTTCCTAGTGGGTTACTAGTGGTAATGATGAGTAGTACCATTCCAGTCTTCATCCCTTAATTCCTGGACCCATGAATTCTAGCAACAGGAGATATAGTACTATACATTAAACACTGGTTTATAGTATAGACAGCCTTCTGGAGAACCTTTCCCCAGCCCTGCAATGGTATTACCACCTAGCTGGCATTGCAACTGCATCTTCAAAAGTCCATTCCATCATTCTAGTAAACCAGCTGCTTCAGGGTGGTGGGGAACTGGGTAAGAACAATGAATCCTATGAACATGAGCCGATTGCCTCATTTCTTTAGCTGTGAAGTGAGTTCCTTGGTCTGGAGCAACGCTGTGCAGAGTAACATGATGATGGATACGGCATTCTGTAACTTGATGGATGGTGGTTTTGGCTGAAGCACTACATGAAGAGAAGGCAACCCATACACAGAATAAGTATCCATACACAGAATAAGTAAGGACAAACCATTACCCCTTCCATGATGGAAGTGGTCCAATATAATCAACCTGCCACAGGTTGCTGGCTGATCTCCTTGGGGTATTATGCCATACTGGGGGTTATGGTCAGTCTCTGCTGCTGGCAAATTGGGCACTAAGCAGGGGCTGTAGCCAGATTAGCTTTGGCGAGTGGAAGTCCATGCTACAGCCCATTCATAACTACCATCCCTGCCAACATGACTACTTTATTCATGAGCCCATTGGGCAATGACAGGGGTGGCTAGAGAAAGAGATTTACAGCTATCTATAGAATCACCTAAATAATAAATTTCTCCTTTGCTAAGGACACATTTTGGTGGGCATTTACTTGAGACAAAAATATCTTCATATCCTTTGCCTATTCAGATCTATCCACATATTTCTTCCCCAAATGTCTTTGCTGCCAATTTTTCAATTGTGTTTGTAGCAGTTCCCTGACCAGTCAGTCAAACCACTGGCTATAACCCATGATCAGTAAACAGTTGCACATCTGGCCATTCCAGACAAAATGCACGACCAACTGCATTGCCTGAAGTTCTGTCCATTGTGAAGATTTCCCTTCATCACTTTCCTTCAGGGTTGCTCCAGAAAGGAGCAGCAGTATTGCAGCTGTTTACCTCTGGGTGGTACCAGCATATTGTGCAGAACTGTCTGTAAACCAGGCCCTAGTCTTCTCTTCTCTATTAAATGATCATAAGGTACACACCATGAAGCCATAGGTTCATGCTGAGAGACAAAAGGTACTACAGTAGATTCCTTGGGCATTTGGGCCACTTCTTCATGCAACCTACTTGTCACTTCAGGTCCTGTCTACTCCTGATTACGCATGTACCACTTCCACTTGATAAAAAGAGTGCTGCCATGCACATCCAGATTTATGGTTTGGTGGGTCATTTAACACCAGCTCTTGATGGGCAGCTCAGGTTGCATAGTAAACTGGTGGCCCATGGTCAACTGTTTAGTTTCCACTAAGGCCTGGTAGCAGGCTAAAAGCTGTTTTTAAAAGATAGAGTAATTGTCTGAAGATGGTTGCAGGGCCTTGCTCCAAAATCCCAATGGCCTTGTCTGTGATTCACCTATGGGTGCTTGCCAAAGGCTCCAGACAGTGTTGCTATCTGCCACTGAAACCTCAAGAATCACTGGATCTGACAGGTCATATTACCCAAGTGGCAGAGCAGCCTGCACAGCAGCCTGGACCTGTTGCAGTCTTCTCCTGCTCTGGACCTCACTCAAAACAAGAACCTTTTCTAGCCACTTGATAGATGGAATGAAGTAACACACCCACATGAGGCATGTGCTGCCTCCACAATCCAAAGAGGCTCACCAGGCATTGTGCTTCTTTTTTATTTGTAGGAGGGGCCAGATGCAACAACTTATTCTCTACCTTAGAAGAGATAGTTGGCAGGCCCCACACCACTCCTGGAAACTTTACTGAAGTTGAAGGCCCTTGAATTTTTGTGGGATTTATTTCCCATCCTCTGATATGAAAATGCTCCACAAGCAAGTTCAGAGTGGTTGCTAGCTCTTGCTCAGTTTGTCCAATCAACATAATGTCATTGATATAATGGACCAGTGCAATACCTCATGGAAGAGGAAGCAATTAAGATCACAGTGACACAGTACTGGAAAGTTGACATAGTCGTATATTGCTGGCCTTGCCAGCTGAAAGCAAATTGCTTCTGGTGGTCCCTATGTACAGGGATGGATAAAAAAGCATTTGCCAGACCAATAGCTGCATACCGGGTATCAGAAGATGTATTAATCTGCTAAAGCAAAGAAATCACATTTGGTACAGCAACTGCAATTTGAGTCCCCATCTGATTAAGCTTATGATTATCAACTGTCATTCTCCAAGACCCATTCGTCTTCTGCATAGGCCAAATAGAAGAGATAGTTGGGGATATTGTGAGAATCACCACTCCTGCATCCAGTAAGTCCTTGATGCTGGCACTAGTCTCTGCAATCCCTCCAGGGTTGTGATATTGCTTTTGATTCACTATTTTCCCAGGTATAGACACTGCAAAAGCTTCCATGTAGCCTTTCCCACCATAATAGCCCTCACCCCACAGGTGAGAGAACTAATGTGGGAGTTTTGCCAAGTGCTCAGTATATGTATCCCAATTACACATCCTGGGACTGGGGAGGTAACCACAGAATGAGTTTGAGGGCTCACTGGACCCACTGAGTCAGACCCTAGCCAAAGCTCCATTGATCACCTGACCTCCATAAGTGCTACTTTTACTAGAGGGTCACAATGATGTTTTGGGTCTTCTGGAATCAATGTCAATTCAGAGCCTGTGTCTGTGTCAAAATGGTTGAATCATTGCCTTTTCTCCAATCCATGGTCACTCAGGTAAAAGGCCTTAGGTCTCTTTGGGGAAGGATGGGAGAAAGATTAATGGTAAAGATTTGTGGTGCTGTACCAGGGTCCTTTCTCAAGTGAACTTGGTCTCCCTTTCATTCAGGGGGTTCCAGATGTGGAAACTGACTGAAATCTGGGAAGTGGTTGAGGGGCTGTGATTCTCTGCTGCTATAATCTAGGGTAGGATTTTGTACATTTGTCCTGAAATTTTTCTGATTATATAAATTAAGTAAGAATTTGGTGGGTTTCCCATTTATTTGGCTTCTAGAAACATCATGGTTAATTAGCCAATGACAGAGATCTACAAGAATCAGAATATTTTGTTCAATTCTTCTCCTTTGCTATCCATTATGGTAACTATGACCACCCTGTCTTTGGTGATTGAGGGCTTCCACTTGGCCCCTTCTTCCCCAAAGTCCAATTATTTCTATCACATTTAGATCTCCCAGTTTGATTGACTGCAGATCCTTAGTATGGTCTGAGGAGAAAGGATGCTGGTAAAATATATTATATATATAATCACATACATATTTTTAATACTTTTGGTGAAGGGCACATCTTCTAGACTTGTTAGACTGGTTTTATTTTATTTATTTATTTTTAATACTTTTGGTGAAGGGCACATCTTCTAATTCTCCCAGTATGGAGAAGAAGGTCATATATGACAGATTCACTCCAGCATTCCAATTTCTCTGAGCCTCTGAATTCCTTCATCAACAGTAAACAAAGGAATGCCAGGCATTTCCAGCTCATTCATAGAAGGCTATCTTTGGATCCATACTTCAGCCAACCATTCAAACAAACTGTTAGTAACTTTTTTTTACACTGCTTAATGGGCCAATATCAATAAATTCAGCCTGATCTAATTTTATGTTCCTTCCACCATTATTCCACATCCTTAAAATCCATTCCCACAAATTATCCCCAGGACATGCTTGCATGATTTAGAAAACTCAAGAAATTCCTTCAGAGTGTAGCATATCTCCTCATAGGTCACAATCTAAACCTCACTTCTAGGAGCCTGCTTAAGACTTGTATTGAGTTAGAGTCCTGGAGACAAAAGTGGGTGGTGATGGTGGATCCTGAGAGTATCAACGTTTTTATGCTGAGCAAGTGAATGATGTAAATTTGTTACTGTTATAGGTAAAACAGGAATAGTTTCCTTCAGGGGAGATAGAGAAGAAAATGCCACAGAGAATTATGGATGCCTCAGTCATGGCTAAGGGTGGGACTCAACAACTTCTGACAAAATAAACTCATCAGAATATGGGAGTTCAATGCTTCCAGACCTTTTAGCCTCATTCCATACATTCATATCCCAATTTACAGGATCCCATTTTTTTCCAAGCAGCACCCTCACATTTATAGCAGACAACTTTCAAAGGTGAGAGTTAAACTTGGATCTTAAGTCAGCCAATTGCAGGATGAGGGTTTGTGTTTGATTTTCATCCCTATCACTACAAGAGAGAAGATTGTTCTTCACAGAAGACTTAGCAGCTTTCACATGATTTATGTACATCTGCAGCTGAGAAACTACATTTCTAACGTCATCATTCTATGTTACTTTGTTCACCGAAGCCAGAAGCAACCAACAAACACCATCATATTTCTCAGTTTTTCACAACTGTTCAAAGGCATCTTTAATATAGTTAGTAAACTCCTCGTGTTTTATAAGTGGGGACTTGGGAGCATCAAATACATTTAATTTATGAATCTCTTTAAACAGATCATACCATGGATTATCAGTGATCTCCATAGTACCAGTAGAACCGACTTAACAACTTTAGCCCTAACCAATTTAGAGAGCAAACCCCAGAAACCACAAAACTAAGAAAATTTATCCTTAAAATTCAGTTTCTCTAGAATCACTCCCAATACCAATTTCTCTATTAGTCACGGTTCACTAGAGGAAGAGAATCAACAGGAGGTATGATTATAAAAAGGGGATTTATTAGATTGGCTTAAATGACCAGAAGCTAGTTAGTTCACAATGGCTGTCTGCAGGCTGGGGAGCTGATGGAAGCAGTAGCTGAACAGTCCAGAAGAGGCTGAAGCATCAGAACAATAGGAATTAATGGTGCTACTACCCCAGTCCAAGTTTACTCTAGTCTGAGATTGAAGTCTTCTGGAAACTCTGTGGAGAATCAGTGGCAGAGTCCAGTTTGGAAGACTGAAGGAGCAAAAGTCTAATATCCTCAGGCAATTGCAGCAGCCATCAAAAACCTGTTCCAAAAGATGTGGTTCTATTCCAAGTTTTCTAAAAAAATCTGCATACTACTTTCCAAATTGGTTGTGCCAATTTTCAGTCCCACAAGCAATGTATGAGTGTACCTTTTTCCCCATATCCTCACAAACATTTATTATTGCTTTTATACTCTTGATAATTTCCATTATGACTGGAGTGAGATGAAATGTGATTTTTAATTTGTATTATGCTAGTTGCTAGAGATGTGGAACATTTCCTCATGTATTTGTTGACCATTCATATTTCTTTGTCAGTGAAATACCTATTCAGTTCCTTTGTCCATTTATTGATTGGATTATCTGGTGTGTGTGTGTGTGTGTGTGTGTGTGTGTGTGTGTGTGTTTTGGTATTAATTGTTTTCAGTTCTTTGTATATTGTGGAGTCTAATGCTTTATCTGAGGGGTACCTACGATGATTTTCTCCCACTCTGTAGCCTTTCTGTTCATGTTCTTGACTCTTTTCTTTTGCTGAAGATTTTTAGGGGGTTTTTCAAGATGGCAGAAGAGAGAAAGTTGCTTTCCTGGGTTCCATGGTATGAAAAAAGAAAGCAAAAAAGCAGCTTCTCAGCAAGGTGGATGAACAAAGAAAACGGGGGAAGGACTTTACTGTAATTTGATACTGGACATTCAAAGCAGATCTGAGACTCAGGAGAGTAGATGTAATAAAATAAAATTTAAAAATCCCCAATGCTACTGCCACTGCTGTAGCCAGAGGCATCAGCCAGAGCAGTCCCTCTGTGAGCAAAACACAGGGAAAATGGAATTCAAAAACCCACATTTTTAGAAGGCCTGAAGTGTGTTAGGGTATGGAGAATTTAGAGTTTAAAGACACTGCTTGAGTAATTGGAAAAGTGTGTTGCACAATGTCCCTATGTGGGAAAAAAAGCCTCCACCCCTCCTGGCTGCCTGTAGAGGAAACAGGCAGGAACCATTTTGCAGCCCTGGCATAAGCCTGCAATGTCATGAGAAGATTCCCTGGCAAACCCATGTTGGCCTGAAATACAGACCTGGCACATTGCATGACACAGATTGTGCCTAAATGGCCAGGAGAAAATCAAATGTGGAGAGAGGTTTACCCAGGGATCTACAGATCTTAGAAACCCACCTGGCTCTCTGCACCCCTTCCAAACCAGCTGCTCACAGGACCAGATGGGAGAGACTCCTCTGGCTGGGAATTCAAAAGGGAAGAAGCAGAAGAGACTGCGTTTAGAGACTGAATTCAAGACCAGAAAAAGTAGGATCTGCAGGTGACAAAGCAGACAAAGAATTGGCTCCTTCACCACATGAGGAGAACCAAGGGAGATTTTGGGGGGTCTAATCTTCCAACATAGACTGGCAATTGCTGGGCCCTGCAGGTGCAGTGATTTAAAATCTCCAGATCAACTGGCATTTAAGGAAGAACCTGGAACATAATTAAGCATAAATTCCACCTCCAGGATTTTTGCCTATGAGACTACCTAACTAACAATCCCACCGTATGGGTGTAGCAAGCATGACACACAAGATGACCCCATCTAAAACTACAGAGAAAAGAAGCTGAGACTCTATTAACTCTAATGAAAACAACTCGTTAACTTTTCATTTCTCTCTTCTCTTCTCTTCTTCTCTCTCTCTCTCTCTCTCTCTCTCTCTCTGTATGTGTTTCTGTTTTCATTTTCTTTATTTCATTATGAACGTAATGGTTTATGGACATTCATACAGATTCATGTTTTTTCTCTTCTCATATGTAATATTTTTGATGCCATTTATTTTTCATTGATCAGTTTTTATTATTTTTCTCCCGATAAATGGTGAGGTACTTAAAACCATCAGGGACATCATAACTCCACAGGGTAGAAATGCTACTGTCTCAGATCCATAATATTAGACAGGTAGACACAAAAAGAATGTGAAAAAGCAAGAGATCACTCCAAACACACCCATATATTTGATGAATACAGATGCAAAAATTCTCAATGAAATACTAGTAAATTGCATACAAAAACATAATAAAAATATAATGCACCACGATCAAGTGATGTTCATACCAGGGATGCAAATTTGGTTCAACATATGGAAATAAAAAAAACATAATTCATCACATCAATAGACTTAAAGAAAAGAATCAAATGATCATTTCAACAGATGCAGAAAAATATATGCAAAAGACAGCATTTGTTCATGTTCAAACCACTAGAAAAAGTAGGAATAGTAGGAACAGAGCTTAACATTGGAAAAGCTATATATGTTAAACCCAAGGCCAACATTTTTCTAAATTGAGAAAAATTGAAAGCATTCCTTCTAAAAACTGGAACAAGACAGAAAAGACCCACTTCACCACTCCTGTTTAACATAGTCCTGGAAACTCTAGCCAGAGAAATTATACAAAGGAAATTAAAAGAATACAAATAGGAAAAGAACTCAAACTATCCCTATTTGCTGATGACATGACTCTATAGTTTGAAAACACAAAAAACTCCACCAGAAAACGTCTAAAACTCATAAATGAGTTCAGCAAACTAGAAGGGTACAAAACTAACACCCATAAATCAATTGTGTCCCTATTTATCAGTGATGAATCAACTGAAAGAGAAATTAGGAAAATTATCCCATTCACAATAGCCTCAAAAAATATATAATACTTGCCAATTAATCTAAGAAAACAGGTAAAAGACCTTTACAATGAAAACTACAGAACACTATAGAAAAAAATTAAAGAAGACCTTAGTAGTTGTAAACATCTCCCATGTTCTTGGATAGACAGAATTAACATTGTCAAAACAGCTATACTACCAAAAGTGCTGTATAGATTTAATGAATTTTCTATTAAAATTCTGTTGAGATTCTTCATAGACACAGAAAAGAAGTCATGAATTTAATTTGAAAATATAAGAGGCCCAGAATAGCCAAAGCAATCCTCAGGAAGAAACTGAAGCAGGTGGCTTCAGAATATCAGACCTTATACTACAGAGTTATAGTAATAAAACCGGGATGTTACTGGAACAGAAACAGACATGAAGACCAATGGTACAGAATAGAAGACACAGTGACAAACCCTCATAAATACAGTTCTCTCATACTAGATAAAAGTGCCATAAACACACATTGGAGAAAAGATAGCCTCTTTAACAAATGGTGCTGGAAAAACTGGAAATCCATCCATATGTAGCAAAAAGAAATTAAACCCCTATCTCTCACCCTGTATAAAACTCAAACTCAAAGTAGATCAAAGACCTAGGCATTAGACTAGACACCCTGTACCAACTATTTGTATTTGGTGAGTGGAGTCTCTACTTTCTGATCATCATGTGAGCTGCTTCCCCCTGCCACACACCCACCATGATGTTCAGCTCACCTCAAGCCCTAGGGAATGGAGCCTCCTGTTCATGGACTGAGATCTCTGAAACATGAGTCCCCATAAAAACTTTTATCCCCTAAAACTGTTCTGGTCAGATATTTTAGCCTCAGCAGCAAAATACATGACAAAACAGCTTATTTCTAACTTTTAAATTGACTTAGATTCTCAGAATGAGATGGGGAGAGAGCTGCATAGAACACTCACTCCAAAAAACTTTAAAAATTTCAGGTATTATCAAGCCTGAGTAAGCTTATTGGAGAGTGTAAATTCCAGAAGCAGATCAGAGGACTCCATCATATTCAGATAGCAGGTCTTACCTGTTTTTGATTAGACCCCTGAAATTTCTCCTAATTGCATGAAGCCTTGATCACCCCCAATCACTATTGTTTTCATCCTTTGTACATGTTTCTGGTCATCCCACCAGAGTGCATGTGGGCCCTGATATTTTCCTAAATTTCTGGGAGTTCATATGAACTTTAGTTATCTGATTGTATTACTCCAACCTTTCCAAGATTTTGACTTGTAAATCTCTAGGAATTTATGTCAGTTAATCCTACTTTTGTCATTTTTAAGTCAGGACATCTCCATGGCTTAAAGGTAATATCTTTAGTGAGAGATGTTTCTAGTGCACATTTCTACTGAAGGGGTTATGGTGAAGAATATACAAGGTACTATAGATTTCTTTGGGCAAAAAGACATTCCCAAGAGTGTAAAGCACAGGTGAGAGATTCCAAAAAACATTTTAAAAAGACAGAAACATTCAAATGACAAACAATATATAAATATGATTATAAAGTAATGCTATTTAAGGAAGTTAACATTCAAGTCAGTAGAAACTACTGTATACTTGCCAAGAGGAAAATAAACGGGCTAAAACTAAAAATGTAGTCAAAGAGATGTTAAGTTATAGGTACTGTCAAACCTTACTGTTGCTATGTGAAATGATAAAGCCACCTTCCAATTTGGAAAATGATGTGGTACTATCTATTGATGTGTACCCTATGAACCACTTATTCATTCCCTATTCAGAAGTGTAACAAAAGATTCTAAGAAAATGCTCTAACTGGTCCCAACCATTGCTGTCTTTACCACTCTGATACAAAGTTCCAGCAGTCACCACACTCTGTAGTTCAGAACCTTTTCAATCTGGGCACTCAAACCCAGTCTACCACCAGCTTCTGCAGCTCCATGTCAGGGAATAGCATGAGGCAGTGGTCACCTTTAATACTAAGGACCTGAGGATAAGAAGAAGAAAGTAGAGAATAAGGAAAGCTGGAAACAGCAAAATAAAGAAGTGGTAGAGGAGGGTGAAAATGGGCTGAAGAGGACAAACAACCTGCTGAGAATGAAGAGAATGAATGGCATACAGAAGATGAGGAACATGAGAAAGAAGATAATATAAATCCCACTTGGGAGAAGATAAATTAGGGTGATACTAGGAGAACCCTTCCAATGGGCTTGGGATGGGAGGCCCCTTAGGAAGTGAGGATTAGAAAGAACTAGGGTGTGAACACTTCACCTGCTTCTCACTCTGGGGACTAACTGCACCAGAGATGCCACTCTGTTTTCGCCCCAGCCTTAGCATTTCCCCTTGTCCAGATGCGGACACTCCACCCTCACACTGTCATTCTTAAACCTTCTGACCTGCTCCATCTGAACCTCCCAGCTGGTTCTCAGTTACTCTTCTCCTCTTGGCTGCTCTTTTCTTCCCTCCTCCCACATGCACTCTGGTAGACTCTCCTAACATCCCTCAGCCTCACATTCTTCCCAATCTCTCTCCTTTATCCTGGATTTACCTTACATGTCCTCCTATCAGAGAGCACCAGGCTGAGATAAGGTCAGAGTTGGAGACAAGCTCCACAGATGCTACCCAATTCTTGTCCCCTTTTTGTAATATTAGTACAGGCGGATTCTAGAATTTGCTTGTTTTATTTTAAAAATAATATTTTTCTTTTTATTGTTTCTTTTCAGTTATAGATAACAATAAGATATACATTTGGGTTGGGGTTGTGGCTCAGTGGTAGAGCACTTGCCTAGCATGTGTGAGGCACTGGGTTTGATCCTCAGTGCCACATAATAAATAAATAAATAAATAAATAAATAAATAAATGTATTGGTTCCATATGCATCTAAAAATTTTTAAAAATATACATTTGATATAGTGAAAATAACAAAGTACAAGTTGAAAAATAAAAATTGTAGTTACCACTAGAGAGACTAGAGGGGATAGTAAAAGGAAGAAGGCATGAAGGTGTTGTCAGGGCATCATTAATTTTCTATTTCTTTATGTACACAGTAGACACACAATGTGTTCTCTTTAGGGTAACTCTAAGATTAATTTTAATGTTTTTCCTGTCTTTATTTTGCTCAACAAGATCTTAGATATTAATAAAATGTTTTGAGGAATAGCAGAAAGAACACTACGGAACACAGTAGTAATGGATATGTTAAATTTGTTGATTGTGGTGCTGGTTTCAATGCAAACATATATCAAAAATTTAAAAAGTACATACATTAGATATATAGAGATATAGCAATTAAGCCTCCCTAAGGCTACAAAAATATAGAATGCATCTAAAGCTGAAATTATAAAAGGAAACATACAGTTTTAAATCAGTAAACCAAAACAGGACTAAGAATTTACTAGCTAATCATCTAGCTAATAGAAGCCCAGAGCCTCAGGATACACCTATAAGGTAATATCAATTTATGCATTAAGTATGCCTACATATTATTCATGGATGGAAAAAAACCATAATGACAATTAATGTAAATTTTAATTGTCTTGATTAAATTTCTGTTCTTGATCTTGTGAATAAACAGCTTGTTCTGGGAAACAACCCCCTAAGTCAGCAACATCTAATTAAAATACTATGTGTGGCACAAGGGTAATTTTAATTTTTCTAATGTTCACATTAAAAAAATTAAAAGAGCCAGGTGTGGTGGCTCATGCCTGTAATCCGAGTGGCTAGGGAGGCTGAGACAGGAGGATCCTGAGTTCAAAGCCAGCCTCAGCAACTTAGTGAAGCACTAAGCAACTTAATGAGACCATGTCTCTAAATAAAATACAAAATAGGGCTAAAGATGTGACTCAGTGATTGAGTGCCCCTGAGTTCAATTCCTGGTACCAAAAATAAATAAATAAATAAACAAACAAACAGGTGAAACTGCTTGAAATAATATAAGCCAATATTCTAGATTTTATCATTATGTGACCAATATAAAATAACTAATGACATTTTATATATATTTGGAACTACATCACAAATCTCACTGCATTTAAAGCCTTCAGTGTATCTATCTCAGTTCACAGCAGCTGCATTCCAGACTTGAGAGCTATGGCTCTCCTGAACTAAGAAAGGTATAGAACCTGATCCCCACATTTTTATGCTAGAGGTGAGGAATATAGTTTCTTACTAAAGTTTATCCTCAGGCCCAAATAGTAGGAGAGGCAATGCCCTGAGTGAGAACATGGACCTTTAACCAGGAAGTATCCAAAAGTAAATCAATTTCCCACTTAATGCTGTTCTATGGTCCATACCCACTGCAGATATCAAACAGCAAACAAAGGAAGATGGGATCCCAGGAGTTGGGAAATACATACCTTCAGATTTGTTAACCGCCATGACTCTATTGTTTAAATACAAAATGCAAACTTCTAATTTGGCAATTTGATCTCAGAACAAATAGCCAGACTTATAATATCTGTTTTCACCTATGGTCAGAGCCTCACAACTAAGAAGCAGCTGGGCTGGGACTAAAAATGAACTGTGTTTCATTCTAAATCCAAAACACCTCCACCAGAACATAATACTAATGCAACATTTATTATTATCATCAGATTTGGAAGATGACAATTATTCAAAACAGCAGCAATTGTGATATGTTTAAGTATAATACAGTATTATATATTACATATTTTAACAGAAGAAGAGTCTTTTCATATATCTGAGTGATCTTGGGACTCCCATTCCAGGATCCAGGGATCCCAGTTCAGCTTACATCAAGAACAAAAACCAGATAGGATTCATTTCAACCCGTCTTTATAGATCAAAATATAGAATGATACTGAAAATATGGTAAAATTAGTCAGAGTTTATAATTTATAAAGCAGGCTTTCCTAGAGGGATGTAAAGGACCCCAAAGTCCTAACTTTTCAAAACACAGATGGGCACGCATTATAGATGCATTCAGTAGAAAATTACTTTCTTAGGGAAATAGGACATGAGACTATTGACAGTACCATGAATCATCAGAGAATTGGAATCTGGAGCTCAGATAAGGAAGATTCGTTATTTGAGTATATATATGACATGGGTGTCCATGATGAGAGGTTATAAGCTTATGAAAATTGATGTGTGTGTGTCAGATAATGGCTAAGCAGTATCTACAAAGCAAATTCAAGGTGGTTTGTGAGCTGTGGAGCCAAAGCACCTACTTGCATCAAAAGCCTCCATGAAGTCATTATCCCACTGAGTCCTCTAAAAGCATCCAATTATAGAGATGAGAAAATACAGGATTCTAGATATCAAATGGCTTCTGAGCAGCATGTGTCAGAGCTGAGGGCTACCTACAGACAGAACTGGATGAAATTCCCTAAGTTACTCAAAATATGGTTTTCTCCTGATATTGGGGAGAAAGAAAAAGCTCAGGAGAAGGAGAAGCTGAGTTCTGTACAGAAAACAGCTCTGCTCATTAAGAGAACCAATACATGAACATATGATTCTGATCATTGCTCTAGTCATAAATCAACACAATCTGGGAAGATGCTGGGTTGTTGGCAAGACTTAATGTAGGAGCTCAAGATACATTGCAGGGATAAAACAGAATTCCCAGGGTCTCCACTACTACATATGCCTCATTAGGTGAGTAGGGACTTATGGCTGACATGCCCCAGAGGTGGACCCAGGCCTGCAGACTCTAGAGACTCCATCAGGGAGATTCCAGCCCACAACTATCAGGTTCCACTATAGGCAGTGCAACCAGTTTCAAGCAGCTTCACCCCCACAGTCTCAAGATACCACTGCAACTCACCATTTTCTGAAGTGTCCAGTCTACACCCCATAGATCTTGCAGCACCTACACAGCAGAAGAAACCAAGCCTCTGAAACAGAGAATAAGCCTAGAGATAGATATTAAGACTGGGAGACTCCAGAGGCAAAAGCCACACTGGAATGTCAAACCCTGCACTGGCTGTGTGCTAGAATGATCGGTACTTCCTTAAAGCGCTCCTAATTGAACACTACTTAAGTGTTTACCAACTCAGACTGAGCTTACTGAGTGTTTTGAGTGACACATGACATCAAATGTGTCAGAATAAGAGGTCCTTGTTGGCAGGTTTTTCTTTTCTTTTCTTCTTCTTCTTCTTTTTTTTTTTTTTTTTTTTTTTTTTTGGTCTTTTTGAGATGAGGGGGACTGAAATCCAGAGTCGCAGGCTGCAGCTAATATAGGGTAAGGTTTTCTTATAGTAGTGAGATCCAGCCTGGTTAAGTAAACATTAGCATTTAATACTGAATATAAGCTTATTTCAATTTATGGATTATACATGTCAGTATATTATTCATGAATAGAAATAATATAATGACAATTACTTTAAAATTTCATTTAACTTTTCTACTCTCTGTTCTCATAAGATGACTGAACACTGAACTGGGAAGAAATCCCCCAAAGCAGTAATGTCCACTGAAAATAGTATGCGAAACACATGGGTAATTTAAGTTTTTCTAGTATTCACATTGAAAGAAAGAAAGAGTTGAGGTAGATTTTAGTAGCATAGCCCAATATATCCAGGATATTACCATTATGTGAGCAATAAAATATTTCTAATGAAGTATATGTATTTTTGGAACTACACCCTCAAAATTAACTCTCTATCTCAAACATCTAACATATCTAGATATCTATACAACTTTTCTTATTATTTTAGGACTTGATTAGTTACACTTTTTAAAAAATAAAGGACTTGTGTCTAATATATATATAAAACTAAACATTACATAATATAACACAAAGAAAACCTAGTCATATATCTAAGTGGTCATGCAGCTCCCTGATTTCAGGACCCAGGGAAGTCCTGGTTCAGTTTATGACAAGGACAAACAACAGTCAGAAATAACCTTAACTCTCCTTTACAAATCAGAAAATGATCCATATTTCTACGTAGTTTTCTAAATATAGGTAGATATGGGCTATAGAGGCATGGAACAAAGAACTCCTTTATTGGGGATACAGAGTAAAAGGAGAAAAATGAGAAGCATATAATTTGTTGCAGCACCTTGAATAAAACATATGCAAATCACTATGGTTTTATATAAATATGTATGTGTGTGTGTATCCACACACATATATATATCCTAACATATATACTATATATTATATAACACTATGTAATATGTAATATAAATATACTGCATGAAATCCATTAGTATATCAGACTATGTTGTACAATAACATATAGTATATATACTATGTGTACATAATATATATGTGTATATATCATATATATATATATATATATATATATATAAATGGTAGTGAATGTGTATTTCTGCAAGCTACATTATTTATTTATTTATTGCTAATAGACATGATTGAACAATAAGTTTCATAGGACTGTTGGTGCAATTAAGTGATAGAGCTCTTTCCTGGTATTTGTAAGACACTGTGTTTGCTCTTACTGTGGAGGAGTTCAAAAAATGAGACAACGGATTATTATTTGATGGTTTGAAGAAGAAAAACAATTATAATAAAAATATGATGCTTTCCAGTTAAGGTCATCATAACTGTACTAATGTCCAACTAATACTTGATGAATTTACTCTGAATCATGTTTTATAGAATGACTGAAGTGCCCAGTCTTCACCACATGGATCTTGCAGCACCTGCACAGCAGAACCAACCAAGCCTCTGAAACAGAGAAGAAGCCTAGAGATAGATATTAAGACTGGGAGACTCCAGAGGCAAAAGTCACACTGGACTGTCAAAGCCTACACTGGCTGTGTGCTACAATGATCAGTGCTTCCTTAAAAGGCTCCTGATTGAACACTTCTTAAGTCTTTACCAACCAAAACAAAAAATAGTGAAATTCTATTTTTCACCATATGTAATAGAAATATTGTTTTAAAATTTAAAAAAATCTACTTGAATTCTTCTTACTAAACACATTTCTTTCTAATACTATTAAGTTAAAACTATCAGTTATGACCTATTGTATATCTTAGTTATCTTAGCATACATAATCACATTAAACATATTTATATGAACCTTCAGTAAGCGTTTAAAAGAATAATACCTATAAACAGATTCAGAGAAGATAACTGAAATTCTAGAAATAAACTATAAAACTCTGGTCAGTTTATTTTTGGCAGGTTGTCAGAAAAATTCAATAGGGAAGAAATGGTCTTTTCTATAAGTAAGGATGAGATAATTTCATAGTCACATGAAGAGTGACTATGAAATTATGTGAAAATATGAAAAGAGTGATATTAGATTCTATAAGAAATTATATAAAATATTTAACAGAAATGGAATTTAAAATTGAATATAAGAGCAAAAATATAAGAATTTAGAACAATTAAATATTTGTAACTTTAAATTCGGCAGTACAGTCTTAGATATGCTTCAAGTATATATACAAAGAAAAACACATAAATTTTCACTTTTTATTAAATTAAAAACTTTTGTGCAATAACACTTACTAGGAAATGGAACAGGCAATTATAACAGACTTTTATTTATTTTTTAAGAACTTTCAAGCCAGGCATGGTGGCACACTCTTGTAATCCCAGGGACTCTGGAGGCTGAATGAGACAGGAAGATTACAAGTTCAAAGACAGCCTCAGCAACTTAGCAAGACCCTAGATATTTAGCAAGATGCTGCCTCAAAACAAAACATAAAAAAAAGTCTGGAGATGTAGCTCAGTGGTTAAGCATCTGTGGGCTCAATCCCTTGATCAAAAACAACAAAAAGGTACTTTTATGACCCAGTATTTTAGCTCTAGCTAGAGACCTGTCAGAGTTTCCCTGATTGAGAAATTATTAAGTCCACACCTAAATGCCTTTTATTGTCACACTTCAAGGCCACTATGTACTGCCCAAAATCACCCCAGGAAAAGAATCCACAGCACAGAGGACAATCTATACACAGTACAGAGGACAATCAATCTATAAAAGAATCCACAGCACAGAGGACAATCTATACAGCACAGAGGACAATCTATACAATTCCCCCCCAAATTATTCAGATTTTCAATCAACAGTGAGTCCTGAAGTTTAGCTGATCTCATATCACTTAACATGTATAAATTGCCCCCTGAATCTATAATTTCTTTTTACCCTGCCTGTGAGTAAACCACTTGTGTGGTTTTTTACAGCAGTATTCTATTGTTCAGAATCATAAGTAACAAATAATTATGGGTAATTATGGGTTTTATGTATCTATTTATCATTTCATTTTGTTTGATGAATGAAAATATTGTTAAAATTTATTTTTAAATCACTAAAAATGGGATAAAAGAGGAAAAGTAAATATGAAGGCAATGGAAAATTGAAAACTCCATAATCCTTGGTGAGAAAGTAAAATGATTCAATCACTGTGAATAGCATATTAGTTTTTTCTCAATAAAAAGAAAATTAGTAATTGAACCAGAACTTGCCCTTGGAAATGTGCCAAAATTAACTGAAAACACTGAGACAATAATTTTCACATAAATACTTACAGGTGAACTATTTATAAGAATTAAAAGTTAAAAATAACTCAATGTTCATCAACAGATTAATGGATAATCAAAATTTGCTCTGCTGTAGAGTGGAATATTATTTAGCAATACATTTCATGAGAGTACTAAATCAAGTTGCAATGGACATGTATCTTGAAAGCATTGTGGTAAAGTAAAAAAATACGGGAGAACATGTCTTGTGTTGTATGGTTCAAATTAGATGTACTTTCCAGAACAAGTACACACATAAATTGTGACAAATGGTTAGTCATTAGCAGGGGTTGAGGGAAGGATAAATAGGCAATAGCTATTAGTGTGCTTTGGTTGCTTTCTATGTTAAAAAATTCAGTAAGTACACTCTATTCTACTGAATCATACTCTTGAAAATGGTTATAAAAGTAAACTTACTTTTACATGAACTTTTTCAGAATAAAAAAGATATGTTTTACAGGATGCATAAAGCCAAGTTAAAGATGCAGCCAATAAAATAGTACAAATAAAAAATAAAGCTGATGAGAAACAAAAAATATAATTTCTCATAATAACAATTATATAAATTTGCTTTGGCTAAGTACGAGTGATCATCAGTTAATTGTTCTTTTCCTCATTGCTTATTTACACTTTTGATATTTGTATCAGAAAATATGTCGATTTAGCTATCAACTTTGGAAATTAAATATACATTTCTTTCCTTTATTTTTCCTTCTGCTTTGACTGTGCTGGAACCAAATACAGAGCCTTGCACAAGCAAGGTGTCCTCAATCTTACCAGGTTCTCAGTTCTCTGGCCAGCTCCCCTCTCACTCCTGATTTTGCTTCAGATTAGGGTTTATAATCTATCTTACCTGCACAAGTGCATAGCATCCTAGAAAGAGGATAGTGTTGTGAAGACAAAAAGGCGGTCTTAAATCTCATATCCACCTTTTCATACAGAAGCAACTGTGTAAAGGGACAGTATATAAAGCTACATGACATTCACTAAACACAAAGATGAGACACTGAGAAATAAAAAACCTGATAAAGACCCCTGACATGTTATTTACACATTGACTTTATGAATATTATCTAAATATACCTACCACAAAGATCTGATCTAGACAACCACTTTATATTTGTCATTTTGTTTCCAATTCTGCTGTCTTAAAATCCAGCATGTTCACTGGGCTTGATGGTGGATGCACATGATCCCAATGACTTGGGAAGCTGAGGCAAGAGAATCATGGGTTCAAAGCTAGCCTCAACAATGTAGCAAGGCTCTAAGAAACTTAGCAAGACCTTGTGTCTCTAAATAAAATATTTAAAAGAGCCGTGGATGTGGATCAGTGGCTAAGTGGCTAAGTAACACCACAGAGCTCACAATCCAAGGAAGCTGATGATCAATCCCCAGTACTTAAAAACTAAAAATTAAACAAATTCCAACATCTTTAATTTGCCAGAATAATGATTCCAAATATAATGCAATTACTCAAAATTATTTAATTAAGATCTCATTCACTTTTCAATTACAAAATCAGCCCTAGGCCCCTATTTATAAAAATATAATCTACACATATTTTAGTGCCAATTCTAGTGTATATTTTAAGATAATAACAAAGTGTGAATTATAGAAAGATAATACATCTTTTAAGTAACCAAGGGATTTCATTCTTTTTAGAGCAGAAAATACTTTTTTAGTTTGATAGCCTAGCTGGGCACAATGGTGCACAGCTGTTATCCCAGTGGCTTGGGAGGCTGAGGCAGGAGAATTGTGAGTTCAAAGCCAGCCCCAGCAAAAGTGATACACTAAGCAACTCAGTGAAACTCTGTCTCTAAATAAAATACAAAATAGGGCTGAGATGGCTCAGTGGTCCAGTGCCCCTGAGTTCAATTCCTGGTACTGCCCCTCCCATCCCACCAAAAAAAGAATAGTTCACTAGCCTGCCCCATGAAGCCTGATTATAATGACATAAAGTTTGTAACATATAAATATCCATTTAATAGCAAAATAATATATAAATATGAAGGGTGTATGTAACTTCAGGCATGTTTTTAATCAGGTACAAATTGTTAAATATACACAAACTCTAAAAAGAAGTTATTTCTGAAAGTACAGTCTTAATGAGTACATAACTTGACCTACTCCACTCACAAACCCTATGTTAATACTGTAATGTCTGAAAAAAATCAATACAGGGGAATACATGAAATAAAATAAAATTAAAAAGAAGTAAACTAGATTGAGAAGAAACTAAACCTAGTTGTAAAATACAGACAAAAGCATATACCCACAGAAAATATTTAATAAAGAACTAGAGCAGGAAGCATGGTAATAATCTAGTCATAAAATGAATTCCAAAATATGGTAGAGAAAATGTATACCTGCAGTGGTGGAAATAGCAAAAAGAGTTGCTACTACACATTAAGCAAGAAAAATAAACTGGAGAAACTATAAATAAGTGATGATTTTTTTCTGAGTACAGCAGGGCTGACTGACATTAGAAGGCAAAAAACTAACCTGGGAATTGCTGATATGAAGGGCTACAAGAGACACAGTCCATAAACCTTTCACTACTCCCTGAAAATTGTGTAAACTGGTAAAAATTAATCCAGTATTTTTGAACCATGCTCTATAATAAATGTGAGGGTGAGTCAGTAAGAGTTGAAAACCCTTGAGTCTACAGACATAAATTTCCCAAACTTGCTTTTCCACAGGAACCTAAAAGATGTGCCTGAAAATGGGGAAGAATCTTGAGAATCTGATAAAAACATCAGCCCACCTACAAAACTGAAAATAAGATTGATCAGAACAATGATGGCAGAAACAATGCTCTTGTGTAAATCAAGAATTTTAGATGAAAATTATAAAATATATCCCACTTAGCTTTAGGAAAAAAATAAGGCAGCAATGATCAGAAGCACATTAAAATAAGAACATCTCTATGTGTAGTTTGAAGGAAACTGTTCCAAGGAACACCACAGAGATCACATTCCAAGGAAGCTGGTGTTCAGAACAAAATCACAATACATTAACACATCAATGCAATGAGATCAAGCTGTTTCTTACAGGTCTGTACAATATGACTCATGTTTTTCAGCAGGACTGTACACTGCTTTGACAGCTGCCATTTAATGTTAATCTATTTGAATAATGCAAACTAGTCATATAGAAAGTGTAAATTGTGAAAAAGTCTGGATTTCTAATGCAGCTTAAAGACATCATTACAAAATTAATGCAATAAACTAAGAAATTATTCTCTCAAAGTTATGCATGACTTCTATCAAAGATGTTAAGTGTATTTCTGTGTGTGTGAGTAACAGAAGGGTGGGGACTAGAATAATATAAAAATGTTGTCAGGGTAACCCCATTTCCAAAGACTCTAAGAATCATTCCTGGTATCTTCTTGTTCTGGTTTGGATATTAGGTAGCCCACAAAATCTCAGGTGTGATACAATGAAAGAAGGTTTGGAGGAGAAATCACTGGGTTATAGCCTTAACCTAATCAGTGAATTAATTTCTGATATGATTAACTGAGTGGTAACTGGAGGCAGGTTGGGTGTAGCTGGAGGAAGTGGTTTAGGGGCATGGATATGAGGTATATTTTGTATCTGAAGCATGGATTCTCCCTGCTTCCTGATCATAATGTGACCTGTTTTGCTCTGCCACACTCTTTTGCTTTGAGGTTCTGTCTCACCTCAAGTCCCAAGGAATAGAGCTTGCTGTCTGTGGACTGAGACCTCTTAAATTGTGAACCCCGAAATAAACGTTTTCCACTTCTACAATTGTGCCGGTCAGATCCTTTAATTATAGCAGTGAAGAAAACTGACTAAAACACTTCTCAATTATGAATATGGTGGTATTCCTTAGTTTGTGGTCACGAATTATTCTCTTGTCTATGCTGATGTAGTCCTCAAAACTAAAGAGAGGGAAAGCCTTCCTCACATAGAAGATAACGGTACCCAAACAAGGAGCTACCTTTAAATCTAACAAGATCTGTGATATATTATCATGAGAGATGTAAGATTCTCCTCTGAGTTTATCTTCTAAAACAAAAGTGAGAAAAACATTGAATAGAAGAATGAGGGAAGGAAGTTCCCAGGTTTACATATTGGAGCAGGTGGTATAAGTGCCCCAACGGTGAGATCAGAAAGGGACATCAGGGGACACTGCCTCTGAAATTTTGAGAAAAATCAGACATGACCAAACCCGAATGAGACAGTCAAATTCAGATGAAGAGCAGACTACGTGGTCATGAACAGACATAGGGTCTTAATTTCACATCTGAGTAAACCCTTTTAACATTTCCCCGTTATGTAAAAACTTGCATCACCCTATATTATTTCTTTATCTTTTTTTGTATCAGGGATTGAACCTGGGGCATTTAACCACTGACCCACATACCCATATATGTTTTATAATTTATTTAGATACAGGGCCTTGCTAAGTTGCTGAAGCTGGCTTTGAACTTGTGATATTCTTGCCCCATTCTGCTGATCTATGGTGCAGCACCACACTTGGCTCTCTTTACCTTTTTTTTTTTAATGTGCTAATAATCTTCCACCTATAATGCATGCAGGGCACTAAATTTACCACCTACCACATACACTTATTATTTCTCTCTTTCTATATATATGTGCATGTGTTTTTCCACCCCTTCTGAGACTGACCTGCAGATTTCTATGATTTCACCTCTCTAAAGCCCAAGATTTTTGTTTTAACACAACATGTCTAAATGCTGTTTTATGTGGTCAGGAAAAATATGGCAGTTTCAGGGCTCACCTGATTTGACTAATATCCATCAAAAGTAATGAAACAACTAAAAGCATTGAAAATATGGAACAAAATTAAACAAGATAAAAATTATTTTTTCAAAGTTTGATGATTCCCAATGTATTATTTTACGTCATGTACTATTTCAATGATAGGCAAACCCATCAAGGTTCACAGAATTGACACTGCCTGTGATTTTTAAAATTATGTAAGCACTACATACTCAATATTCAGACATTGCACCATCTACCTATGAACTCACTAAGACATCACACCTTCAACTGTGAATCATATTAGGAAGGGCAATGTGACAATTTCACCAGAGATACATCCACATTTTAGTATTTCATGTTTCTTTTTCAAACACATCACCTAATTCCTGGGGTTGACTTTAATCCTGCTGGCCTAAAAGTGACACTTTATTTTACTATAACTTTACATTTGATTCCATGTGAATATTTCATTCTGAGGCCAATTTTATTTGCCAGATCCCAGGAGACAATTATTTGTTCTATTTATGTTAATATTGTTGTTTAAGTTATTTTTTCATGATTTATAGTGTATTTTCTAATCACTTCTCACATAATATTTAGTCAGGATGTGGTGACATTCATAGTTGAGGCAAAAATTATCAGGAGACAAAGCTTAGCTGAATGTCAGTCACTGAGTCTGCAGGATCTTTAGATAAATAATTATTAATAATGAACAGCACACTTAGCTTGAGGAATATCATTATCTTTGTTTCTAAATAAAAATACTTTACAATCTTGAAAGATGGAAAGAACTGTGTACATTCATGTCCTCAAATGTTAGGGATGTGATGACAATAAGCATCTTTTTCTTTCTTATATAATTACCATATAATTATAATGGTATTGGGTAAAATTATAAAAATAATAACATAATAATAATAAACAATGTTATTATTTTTATAAAGAAAAAGTCTTAGATTTTAAAGCACAAGAGAAATTTGGAGAAAGCTTCATAAATTTTCTAAATAACACTGGTTATTTAATAGTATCAAATCAAACAATAGAAGTTATGAACTTTATCACAATTAGAAATCCTATATTGATAAAACTGTGTAAAGGTAAAATGTGGAGTGGAGAAAATTTTTGCAGCAACATTTCTAGTAAAGTGCTCATAGTACAGAATGTTTGAGGTAGTATATATTTTTAAGGAAAAACAGATATCCCAACAAAGAAAACATAGCTAAGAAATTTCAAAAGGAGTTCATAAAGAAGGAAGCTTTAAAGTGACAAATAAATATATGAATATTCATTAAAAACCAATATTATTTAGTAATGTTAACATTCAAGCTGCAGAGACTTACACTCACCAGGAAGCTAAACACAATGACCACAGAAGAAAAATAAATAAATAAATTGATGATTAATAACAGATGAATAGTTAAGAAATTAGAATTGATAAACACTGTCCCTGGCCAGGTAAATTGGTAAAAACACTTAGGAAAATGCTATGTTACTTTTGACGCAAGCATACTCTATGAAACATTAATGTATTCCTCAGCAGAATAAAAATGTAAGAAAAGATCTGTAAGAAATGATATTAAAAAGTTGCTGCTACAGGTTCTGGCTGACACCACTCTAGGGCAGTGCTTCTGTGTCTAAGATTCTGTCTCCCCACAAGCTCTGAACAGGCCCCAACGCCATCTCAGATGAAAGTCTGCAGAAAATGGCTGAGTTAAGTAGCAACAATCTGAAGAAGAAGGTAGACAAGGAGCAAGTCAGAAAGACTGAAGGATTGTGGAAGAGGAGAAGAGAGTTGAGGAGGAACAAGAGAAAACTTCCAGAAGATGGAAAGGGGGAAGATAAAGAAAATGAGAAGGAAGTAGATCATGTTAAGGGGCCCACTGAAGAATCCATATAGTGTGACAGCATGAGATCCCCAACCATGAGCTGGGGAAGTGATGTCCCTTAGGTCCTGGAGGTGAGGGTGGGAACAGACAAAAGTGGAAACCATTCACCTTCTCCCTCCTCTGGAAACCACACCAGAGATTCCCCTTCTTCTTTCTCCCTGGCCTTCTGATTTCCAACTCTCCCTACATAACCCTGCTATCCTGACTGCCATTATTCCACCTTCAGATCTGTTCTAACTGAACTCCCTGTTTCAGGGTTGACCCTCTTCCCTTCCCCGTTCTCTTCCTTGCTACCCCCACCTATTTCCCCAACTGGTTCCAAGTTGCACTCTACCCTCCCTTTGTTCTTGTTCTCCCTCTGCCCACTTATTCCCCTAGTTTTGTTCTTGGGTACAGCCTGATGCTGGGGTACACCCTCACACTCTGCCTGGTCACTTATCTGCCTGATCTGTTTCCCTTAGATCTCCTCCTCTGACATCACTAACCAAAAGTGAGGTCAGACATGGTACATAGCCCCAGCTGCCAGCTTTTCCCCTATTTCTGTACATTTAATAAAGAAATTGTCACACTTTTGGTCCTTTTAAAAAAGAAAACTCAACAGTACTACATGAAACAGAAAAGTAGTTACCAAGTTACCACTGTGGAAAATACAAGAGACAGTGAAAGAAAGATGGCATGGTGTGGTTGTCTGGGAAATCATAAATATTTTACATCTTGATGTAGGTAGTAGTTACACAGCTTGTCACCTTTGTGATAATTTATTGGTCTATTTAACTTTGATGCTTGTCCTGTTTTGATTATGTTCAGTAAGGTTGCATTTATTAAATAAAGGGTGTCGAGGAAGAACAAAAAAGAATGATTTTAAAAGGGTTGTAGCAAAAACTTTTTGGGTAATGGCCATGTCAATTATATTCATGCATGTGTACATTTATCAAAAAGATAAATATATATATATATATATTGAATTTATAAATATTATATATGAATTACAACTCAATAAAGCTGTAAAAAACAGGATGAATCTAAAGTTGACACTTAAAAGAAAGTAAATCTTAAATAGATAAACTAAGCATTCATTAACTAATCTCAGTAGTTTAAAAAGGCAAATTTTATAAAAGGAGAGTAAGGCAATCCTAAGCAGCAGAGAAAATTTCAAACATATTGAAAAATGAACATACCACAGAGTATCAGCAATGAAAAATGTTGGTACTTTTAAAAGAAAAATTAAAAACAGCCTGATAAATTTGATATCTATAAATCATATATCAATTAAATACTATACAATTGATATGTGTATATATACTGATGCTTCAGATATTAGGATAAATTTTGAGAAACACATTGTAAGGTAAATCTTCCATTTTGCAAACATCTTAGACTCTTCCAAGATCTAGATAATATAGATTACTACATACCTAGATTGTACACTATAGCCAGTTTTGTTCATGAAATTCATCAATGACCAAAAGATTATTAGGCCACATATGGCTGCATATAACAAAGTTATAACAATCAGTGTAGACCTCATAATGATATGAATAAAAATACCTATGGAACAAAGGAGAACCATTAAAGAAAAACCTTAACATTAAAAAGACCCTTATGACTTAGACAATGATAAAGTAAGAGGATACACTGTAGGGAAGTAGAAATGTAACATTCTTTAAAAAAAAATGCACTAGGACAATGTGGTATCTCTGACAAAAACATATGCTAGTATACCTTTCTTCATACCATGTAAAAAATATTTCCAGAGGAAACTGACATAAAAGTGGAGAAGGGGTTAAAATTAATCCCTTTCCTCCTGGTAGAATCCCAAGGCTGGAGCTTTGCTACCCTTCGCCTAAGTGGTGGCCATCAATAGAATTGATGTGAATGGGAAGTACATAGCCAATGGAAAGGAAGGGGTGGAATATCTTGATAAGTCTGTTGTCCATTTGGTTTGGCAGCCCCACATTACCTCCAATGAGAAGTTTATGCTGGTTTCCATATTTCATTTGGATCAAATGGGTGGTGCTGAAGCAATCATGAATAGATTTTCTTCTCAAAAAATGTAAGAAATTTACTCAGACTTTGTCCATCTGGAAATGTCCTTCATGATCCTACTACCTAAGAGAGCCATACCACATTTTGTACCAGGCCAATATGGAAACAGAACAGAGAAAGACACTATAAAGATTCAGGGAAAGACTACATTGACTAAGCCAACCAGGAATTGTCCAAAAGAGAAAATGCCAGTGAGTACTCATCTGGTCAGACCATACCCCACTTACAAACACACTGATTGCATGGGCTATTGATGAGCTGAGGTTTATGAGCCCTGAAGTGGAGGAGGACAGGGATCAGGACACCTGAGGGGTTATGTGTAAAGCACAGGCACATGAGAGATAAGGAAAGACACAGAATTAGGTGTGTAGAGGTGTGAAACAGGGTAAAATAGTATACTTTCCAGAGAACAGGAGGGGGCTGAGTTCCAGTCCAAACTTGACACCCTCATGGGGGTCAGCTTGCCTCTGCCCTTTCTTGCCTGCCCTACCAGCATCAGTGGCCACAGTCTGATTCAAATTCTCAGCATCTAGAAGAGTTCAGCTATAACTGTCAGAACATAAGAAGGAAGCAAATCCTCTCCCTAGGTTGTAAGCATGCCTAAAATTTTTTTTACCTCACTTTGGACCCTAACACAAGCATCCAGCTATTCTGTTGCTCAGCCCCCCAAATCTGGGGTGATAGGCTCAGGATTGGAATCAGGGTGCTATTCCTTCCAAAGGGTGACAGGCGCTGCCACATGGAATCATTGTGCAACTTCAACAGTGTTCAACATCAGTAGCCGGCATTTACACTATAGCCTCAAACTCAGGCACCATAAATACTACCTCTGAGGGAACATGGAGGTCACAGGCACACACACATCAGGTGGGCAGCCTTTATCAATCCCTTATCCATCCCCATGCACATACACCTCAGAACCTCCTTATCTGGCTCATGCTGAATGACCCCAGCCTTGCTATGCAGACTTCTTAAGCACACCACATGCTTGCACACACTGCACTGCCAAAACACTCATTTTTTTTCCTCCTGGTCTTGTGTCCACAGTCCAGCACCTTCCCTTCCAGTGTTTACCCAAATCATTCTTGTCCAGAGAGATCTCTTCCACCACCACCAACATGGCAAAGGAGAAGAAATTCTGTTTTGAGTACTGACTGCAGGTCCCAAACATGGCTGAAAAGATCATAATGTGATAATAGCTACAGCCTTGAGTTACCATGGTAGAAAAGAGCAGACTTGTCAGCTAGGACACAGAACCTCTGACCACAGCTCTTGCTTACAGCTGTTTTATTGGCCAGATTTGCTGGGTGACTTTTTCTGCTTCTTCTCCACCAAGACTTCCAGGCCCTTTTCATAGTCACCACTGGACAATCATTAAGTCTGGGGATGTTCCTAGTGAACCCAGTGGCCTGAGGGAGGCAGAAAAACAGGAGATTACTGAGTTCAAATTTGGGGATTTCACTATGGTGGCATGCCTGTGAGCCAAGCCAGCAACCTGTGTTCTCAGAATTTGTTACCTTCCTTTTCCATGCCAACCTGCTTATACAAGCAACTGATTAAAGACAACCTAATTACTTTTGTATGCATTGAGTCAGGGGTAGGAAGAACATAGCTGCCCTCCAAGAGGCCCAGTTCCCTCAGTCATGAAACCTTTCCATTTTGTCATGAAAGGTTTATTGAGGGGTTATTTGTTGCTAGGCACTAAATTAGCACTAAGATCTCTCTCTTGTTCAAAAGACTTGCTCCCAACAACCTGACCTTCAAGCCTTCTGGAGCATACCTCACAGAAAGCTTAGCAGACAATTGGTTGCACCTGTATCCTAATATACCAGCCCTACCTTATCCTCAGGGGACACATTACAAGACAAACCCCCATGGATAGTACTGAAAGTTTTATATATATGTATATATGTGTGTGTGTGTGTGTGTGTGTGTGTGTGTGTGTATAGTTTATATACCTATGATAACATTTATTTTACAAATTATGCACAGCAAGAGATTAAAAAGAGTTATAAAACAATGCTAACTGTTATAAACTTTAAGAATCTCAGAGGTAATATAAATATTTAGATATTAAAACAAAATGTAAAACATTCACAAGTTACTATAAAGAAGGGAGTTACAGGGTGGATATGGTGGTGCACAACAATGATGCCAGATACACTTGGGAGGCTGAGGAAGGAGAAGCACAAGTTTGAGGTTAGCCTATGAAACTAGTGAAAACCTTATCAAAATAAAAATTTAAAAGGATGAGATGTACTTCTGGATTTAACCCCAGAACTGCCAAAGGAAAAAAGTGAAAGGATGATACAACCCAATCTAAAGGCTGATGTTGAGGCTGAGGGCACAATTCACTGGTAGAATATTTGTGCAGAACATGCAAGGCAACAGGTTCAAATCCCAAAACCACAACCCAACGAAGATGTTAAGGGGGATTTATATTGCAGTTACAGAATAGGAGGCTCCTGAATCTCCCTGCATCCATAAATACGCTGAATAAATACTAATTCGTATTTTAAGTCCCTCCTAGACAAAGTCATTAATGAAAGACAAACTCATTGGACAACTGAGAAATTATAAAATGAATAAGAAACCTGGGGTATACTTAGACATTAGTACTACTTAGGAAAATGTACCACAAAACAGGAACAGAATTCCCAACATTTAGAGACACCCTAAGGAAAGTAAGATTGGGTGTGTATGTGTATATATATCTCCCCATCTCTAAAGTTTTCTGTTGTTTGCATATTAATTTTTTTTATTACTGAGATTGGAAGGATCTAGATATAAACAGATATCAAGACCACAAAAAACGGTGGAGGTTTTAAACCTATGGTATTAAAAGTATATCTCTGGATTTTTCTGTTAGGAATTTTTCAGAATATTCTGTGAAATGCTAATGCTGACAGTTGAGCTTCTAGAATCCTGCATTGTGGAATTAATAAGGGGGAAAAAAAGCAGGTTTTTGGCAGTCTGAGTGAAAGTTCAATATTTCCTAACCCTCTCTCCATCATCTTATGCCTGTACTAACTCCATAACTACCAAGTACTGCAGGAATTTTTTTCATGTCTGAGGTTTAAGATCTTCCATTCAAGGAACTACTTTCTATCCCCAAGCTCTGGGAGCATATGGATATGAGTGGGAATAGGAAAATCTCCTAGATCACAAACAAGTGGTTTTACATTGGTGTGCAATTACTTCCATGGGCTACAGTCAGTAGTGCAGGAAGGGTGAAAAATAACAGATCACTGTTCCCAGAACTATTTTATATCACATTCTTCCAGTGGCTACTTGAGAGTCTAAAACTAACAAACTTGAATCAGGGATTGAATGCACCAAAGAACATATTCCCGCAGCCTGTGTACAGCTGTTAGAATGACTATTATCAAAAAACTCGAAGAAAACTAGTACCCTAGAGTATATGAATATGAAAAAAAACAAACTCTTGTACACTTGGAAAAATATAAATTTAGTAAATCACTTTAACAAATTGGTTGAAGTTTCTTAAAAAATCTAAAAAACCAAAATAAACAAAAAAATACTACCATATAATCTAATATTAGTAATTTGGGGCCTATATTCAAATAACCTGAAATCAGTAGATTAAAAAATTGCCTGAATTTTCATTTTTAACATAGCACTATTCATGATAGCCAAAATAGGAAGCACATTGATAGGGGACAAAGAGACTTCTGTAATGGGAACGAGAGGTTAAGGAAATAATTCTATTAAATTAACCAACTGTGCTAATCCCCCCATGCTTTAATGTTTAAAAAAGGAATTTACCTGCAGTTCTACCTCGTTTAAGTCAACAGGATAGGTTACATTACTCACAAACTACCTGTTATGTGCAGAAGAAATGCAGGCCCAAAATGCGGATAAGAAAAACAGAAGTTACTCTGAAGGGGAAGAGACTTTTGTAACTCCCTCACAGACCAGATACCTGAACTCAGGGGAAAAGGATCATTTCCCTAATCATAAAATCTGTAAAAACAAATTCCAAATAGAACCAGTCATCATGGGACAAAGTAACCAAGAGTTTTTTATGGCGGTAGAGAGATGAAAATATTTATCTTCCTGCCAGTCAAAACTGAAGAGGTAGGGCTGAACACAGTGACACTCGTGCCTATCATCCCTGTGGCTTGGGAGGCTGAGACAGGAGAATTAAAAGTTTAAAGGCAGCCTCAGCAGCTTAGTGAGGTACTAAACAACTTAGACCCTGAGTCTATATAAAACACTTTTTTAAAAGGGTTGGAAATGTGGGCTGGGGTTGTGGCTCAGTGGTAGAGTGCTTGCCTAGCACATGTCAGACATTGGATTCGATTCTCAGCATCATATAATAATAAATAAATAAAATAAAGGTATTGTGTCCATCTACAACTAAAAAATACAAAAGAGGGGGGATTGGAAATGTGACTTAATGATGAAGTGCCCCTGGGTTCAATCCCCAGTAAACATCCCCCACCCCACAAAAACAAAAACAAAACAAAACAAAATCCAGTCAAGTGGTAGACCTGGGGGAGACTAAAAAATTCCCTGAGATGCCCAATAAAATCGGAATGCAGAATGAGGACACCAATCCTCTTTTCTCTGAGTCTCCCCTCTTTTCTACCCCTTCTAAAAACTTATACCTGTAGCTCTAAGTGACATTTCTGAATCTTTCTGACTCAATTTCAAGAATCAGGATTTAAAGGCGGGCTTTGGTGCTGCCTCAGTTTCCCAAAAGGTCCCATCTCGTGTCCAGGGTGAGCCAGAAGGTGGGAAGAGGACAGGCAAAGGGGGACGTGGAATCCAGGCAGTAAGTACAGCCCAGGAGGTATCAATTAAGAACTCTCAGATCTCCCTGCAGAGAGGAAGAATTCCTGAAGCAGGTTATTTTAACAACAGGTGAGAGCAGGAGAGGGAAGGGATTTGGGAGGCTGAAGGGAAAACGCAGCATTTGATTTCCTTTCCTATCAGCCCACTTTCGCCATCGGACCCAATTATGTATTTTCTATATTGACTGTCTTTTTGCCTCCCAGACTCGTTTCTCCCAGAAGGTCCCAGCCCTAAAACTTAGGGTTACACCGCCGCCAAAGACGACTCAGGCCCGCAGACTCTAGAGACTACGGTAAAGGGTCCCCACGCTCCATTCGTACCACAGTTAGGTCCCGCCAGTTAAAAGAGCCTGGCTCCCCCGTCGCAAGATACCCGCCACAAACTCACCGTTTGCTGGCTTTCAGGGTGCCCGGTGTACTCCACAGGGATCTTCCAGCCCTGGAACCCGCAGAAAAACCTGGGACTCCTAAGAACAGGAGCGGGACACTAAAGGTGAACCCCAAGCATGGCTGATTCCAAAGGCAGAGGCTACCCCACGCCAGGGAAGCCCGCACTCCCTTGCTGTGCCCCTGATTGGACAGTTCTCATCCAGGCGCTCCTGATTGGATCATGCTTCAGACTCTGCCCCCTGAATCTGAACCTATGGCGCCTACAGCGAGAGTGGCAGTAGATGGAATCCAACCCAGAAATGAATGAGGTCTGAATGACACGTTGTTGGCTGTAGCGTGTTTTTCCTTTGAGGTGCTGGGAACCAACGAAGAGACTGATTTTAGGTTAAAGCTCTTTCAAGGGGCTGTGTTTGTAGCTCAGAGGTAGAGTGCTTACTTGGCATGCGTGAGGTTCTGGGTTCGATCCTCAGCACCATTTATAAATAAATAAAATAAAGATATTGTGTCCATTTACAACTTAAAAAAAATAAAGACTGTTGTAAGGCAGTGTCTCCTTGCAGTACTGGGATCTAATACAGCCTGGAGTACACTTATATCTGATTTTTATACATGGTCACTTCAACTTATAAATTATATATGTGTACACACTATTGCGGAACAGAAATAATAAAAATTAATTTAAAATTTGATGCAACTTTTCTCCTTTCAGAATGCATCTTAAGTTTTGAAATGGGAAACAATTCCCTAAGACAGCAAAGTCCAATACATACAAATTGTGAGGTATGGGATAATTTTAACTTTTCTAATGATCATATTAAAGTTAGGGTAAAAAAGATAAAATTAATAACCCAATATATCCAGAATATTATCATTGTGTGACGAATATAAAATTACTAATGAAATATATACGTATATAACTATACTTTCTATTTTAAGCTTCCAACACATCTCTGTTCACAGCAGCCACATTCAAAATTTCAGAGCTCTGGCTTTCCTGACCTTATGGAGGTGAAAGTCCTGATACCCTTATTTTTATGCCAGAGGTAAGCAAATATACTTTTTGAATTAATATATTTCCTCAGAAACAAAGAGAATGAAGTTTCAACCAGGAAGTGTCCAAAATTAGACCACTTTTTCTGTGTGAATGCTGGTAACAGATCCATTGCAATTCCAGTTTCAGGCAGCAAATAAAGAAATACAGAGTCCCAGGAGGTGGGGGCTCCCTGACTTCAGATCTGTCAACAATCTATATTTTAGAGTTTAAATAGATTCAAGGCAAACTTCCTATTCTTTTAATAAATGAGCTCAATGCAATGAACTTTCCTATTAGCACGGTCTTCATGATGTCCTATAGATTTTGGTATGTTGTATCACTATTCTCATTTACTTCTAAGTATTTTTAAAATTCATCCCTGATTTCTTCTGCTATCGATTCATCATTCAATAGTGTATTGATTAGTCTCCATATGTTAGAGTGGCTTCTACTTTTTATTCTGTCATTGATTTTTAATTTCATTCTAATTATATCTGATAGGATGAAGGGTATTATCTCTATTTTTGTATTTGCTTAGAGTTCTTTATGACATAACATGGTCTAATTTAGAGAAGGATACATGTGATGCTGAGAAGAAATTGTATTCTCTTGTTGATGGATAAAATATTCTATTTATATTCATGTTGTATGTCTAAATTATTGATTGTATTATTTATTTCTATTGTGTCTTTGTTTAGTTTTTTTTTTTTTGGAAGATCTCTCCAGTAGTGAGAAAGGTGTATTAGAGTCACCCAGTATTATCATGCTGTGGTCTATTTGATTCTTGGAATTGAGAAGGTTGAAACAGTAGATGCTCCATTTGGGGTGGGGATGATTGTTGTATCTTGTTGATGTATGATTCCCTTAAGCAGTATGAAATATCCTTTTTTTCCCTTGTGACTAATTTTGCCTCAGTGTCCACTTTATCTGATATGAGTGTGGAAACCCCTCCATGTTTATATGATCCAAATGAGTGATATAAATATTCCATTGTTTTCACTTTATGTCTTCAGAAGTCTGTTCTTATAAGGTGAGTCTCTTGAAGACAACATACTGTTGAGTCTTTTATTTAATTCAGTCTGCCAGTATATGTCTTTTGATTGATAAGTTTAGGCCATTAACATTTATTATTATTGAGGTATGATTTGCATATCCTGTCATCCTTGGTTTATTTCTGTTTTTTTAACTTGACATAGTTTCTCCTTTGATTGACTTTTTCTTTAATGTAGTTCCTCTGTTTGTTGATTTTCATTGTTTTTAATTTCATTTCCTCTTTATGGAATATTTTGTTAAGAATATTCTATAATGCAAGCTTTCTTGTTGTGAATTATTTTAATTTTGTTTATCATAGAAGAATTTTATTTCATCTTTAAATATGAAGCTTAATTTTGGTGTATATAAAATTCTTGCTTAACATCCATTTTTTTTCAGAGCTTGGTAACATTGAGGGTCTGGCTTGAGAAATCAGGTGAGATCCAAATTGGTTTTCCCCTGTAAGGAGAATTCTACAGTGAACCATGATATTGGATCAGAATTATAATTGTAATTAATCACTCTTTGTTTTCAATATACTTGATACAGAAAACTAGACGAGTACAAGCATGTAAATATGTGCATTTATGTATACATACATATGTCTCTTCTCGCTGTTTTCACTGAGAAATGCTGGGAGCTTTATCTATTTCTACAAGAAATGCCATTGGGATTTTGATTGGCATTGCATTAAACCTATAGAGAACTTTTGGTAATATCGCCATTTTGATAATGTTAGTTCTGCCTATCCATGAACAGGGTATATTTTTCCATCTTCTAAGATCTTCTTCTAAAATCATGAAATTCATATGGAAAAATAAAAGACCCATAATAGCAAAAGCAATTCTAAGCAGGAAGTGTGAATCAGGCGGTATAGCGATACCAGATTTCAAACTATATTACAGAGCAATAGTGACAAAAACAGCATGGTACTGGTACCAAAACAGGCGGGTGGACCAATGGTATAGAATAGAGGACACAGAGACTAATCCACAAAGTTACAACTATCTTATATTTGATAAAGGGGCTAAAAGCATGCAATGGAGGAAGGATAGCATCTTCAACAAATGGTGTTGAGAAAACTGGAAATCCATATGCAACAAAATGAAACTGAATCCCTTTCTCTCGCCATGCACAAAAGTTAACTCAAAATGGATCAAGGAGCTTGATATCAAATCAGAGACTCTGCGTCTGATATAAGAAAAAGTTGGCTCCGATCTACATATTGTGGGGTCGGGCTCCAAATTCCTTAATAGGACACCCATAGCACAAGAGTTAAAAAAACAAAAGAATCACAAATGGGACTTACTTAAACTAAAAAGTTTTTTATCAGCAAGAGAAACAATAAGAGAGGTAAATATGGAGCCTACATCCTGGGAACAAATTTTTACTCCTCACACTTCAGATAGAGACCTAATATCCAGAGTATACAAAGAACTCGAAAAATTAGACAATAAGATAACAAATAACCCAATCAACAAATGGGCCAAGGACCTTAACAGACACTTCTCAGAGGAGGATATACAATCAATCAACAAGTACATGAAAAAATGCTCACCATCTCTAGCAGTCAGAGAAATGCAAATCAAAACCACCCTAAGATACCATCTCACTCCAGTAAGATTGGCAGGCACTATGAAGTCAAACAACAACAAGTGCTGGCGAGGATGTGGAGAAAAGAGTACACTTGTACATTGCTGGTGGGACTGCAAATTGGTGCGGCCAATTTGGAAAGCAGTTTGGAGATTCCTGGGAAAGATGGGAATGGAACCACCATTTGACCCTGCTATTGCCCTTCTCGGACTATTCCCTGAAGACCTTAAAAGAGCATGCTACAGGGATACTGCCACATCGATGTTCATAGCAGCACGATTCACAATAGCTAGACTGTGGAACCAACCCAGATGCCCTTCAATAGATGAATGGATAAAAAAAATGTGGCATCTATACACAATGGAGTACTATGCAGCAATAAAAATGACAAAATCATAGAATTTGCAGGGAAATGGATGGCACTAGAGCAGATTATGCTTAGTGAAGCTAGCCAATCCCTAAAAAACAAATACCAAATGTCTTCTTTGATATAATGAGAGCAACTATGAACAGAGCAGGGAGGAAGAGCAGGAAGAAAAGATTAACATTAAACAGAGACATGAGATGGGAGGGAAAGGGAGAGAAAAGGGAAATCACATGGAAATGAAGGGAGACCCTCATTGCTATACAAAATTACATATAAGAGGTTGTGAGGGGAATGGGAAAATAAACAAGGAGAGAAATGAATTACAGTAGATGGGGTAGAGAGAGAAGATGGGAGGGGAGGGGAGGGGGGATAGTAGGGGATAGGAAAGGTAGCAGAATACAACAATTACTAATAGGGCATTATGTAAAATTGTGGATGTGTAAACGACGTGATTCTGCAATCTGCATTTGGGGTAAAATTGGGGGTTCATAACCCACTTCAATCTAATGTATGAAATATGATATGTCAAGAGCTTTGTAATGTTGTGAACAACCAATAAAAAAAAAGAAAAAAAGAAATGCTGGGAGCAAAAACAACTCCAATAGCAATGTGGAATTAGTCACTATATCTGGATTTCTAAGTATCATGTCTCCCAAAATGATTTAGGACTTATATCAAAAATAATTCCAGGGCTTTGACAGAGAGACTATCATCCAGGAACATATTAAATCCCAGAGAGAAGAATGTATTCAAAGAATAATAGTGTCAGGTCAAAACTCATAGTTGGCTTGAAATGGTCACCAACAGCCATATTTTTGTATTGTGAGGACCAGAATCATTAGTTTTATTTTCCAAAGTCTTTACAGTTTTGTTTTATTCAAAAAGGTAGAAGCAGCAAATAACCATCATTTAAAATTTGCACTAACACATTGAATGAACTAGGAAATAGATTCTTCCTTGTGAAGTCTGCAAATGAAAATGCAGCTTAGATTATACATTGACTACAGCTGTAGAAAGCCCTTAGCAAAGACTCAGTCAAGCCCTGCTCAACTGCTGAACCCCAGAAGTTATGACTTAGTAAATGTTTTCTTTTATGGATTGTTGATATATACTCATACACACCAATATAAAATGTACCTAGAAATAAATTATATTTACCATACCACCCAAAACAAACTTCACCATCTACATACTTACTAGATAATATTGTTTCCTTTGAAATTTTAACAAAACATACAAACATTCTATCCACAGTTTATTCAAAATTATTATTTTTGTTGTTGTTGTTGCAAATGAACATTTACTCATGAGACAAAACAGAAGTTCTCAACAAAATTCTTAGGGGATACTCCAGACAATAACCATATCACAACCAGAAAATGCAACAAATACTTAAAAGGACTTTATCACTTTCTAACTATACAATATTTATCCTGAACCAGTTCTCTTCTTTAATCATTTAAAATGTATCAATGGAGTTGTTCTACACCAAGAAAAACTAGTTTCTATGTCAGCTATATTCTTTAATATATAATATTTCTCTCTGCACCAGGAGAATTTCTCTTGTGATAGATATAAAAAATAATCTCTAACAAATTTTAGCTTTAAAACAGTATACTACCTACAGAGAAAAATAATTGTAAACCTTTCAGGTAGCAATAACCAATATTTGTTTTATGTTGGTAGGTATCAATAACACAAAACATGCAAAAGTGAAAACTTGCCTGCAAGCATTGAGAAGATGTGTTGCTTTACGCTGGTTCAACCAGGGACAATGCACAATGTGATCACTAAGAACTAAGTTAGTTCATGAAAGTTAAAGCTGCTTGAACAATTTGCTTCAGTCTGCTCTTTCTAGTTCTTTTAAGCAAGCACATTTAGAGTGGGTTTCAGACCCTTCATCTGGAGACTCTTAGGAAGAAAGCAGTTCTATCTCATTTCCTCAAGAAAACGGAAGAACCTTGAAATACTTACAAGGTCATTTCTCCAAAATTTCATTGATATACAACTGTTAAAATTTTTCAGAGAACTCCCTTGAAATGCAGAATCCTGCTGGCATTGAACTGTGGTATACCCATTGCAAAAAGACATCAAAAAGGAAACTTTGCCTGCAAGCCTTACAAAGTTGTGATAGTTCATACCAGTTCAACCAAGTACAAACTCCAGTGTGAACACTGAGACCCATGTTTGTCCCTGGAATTTGATGTGGCTTGCACAAACTGTTTCAGATGTTCCCTTCATAGCCATTCTCAGCAAGCACCTTCTGAGCACAGTTCAGATCCTGTATCCAGAGTGCATAAAAAAAATTACCATGTGCTACTCAAGTGTGAGTGCAATCTTAAAATATCCTCTTTTGTTGGACATTGGAAGTCTACTTCCATTATTGTAGCATCTGCATTTATTTGTCTGCTTTCCGTTAGGTGATTGGAATGGAAACATGAGTATTCTTAGGTATCACTTGTACCTAGAAGCCTTAAGTTATAGGGAGAAGTGGGGTCCGATAAGAAGGTCGTTTCCCCAAAGTTTCATTGAAATCTTAACCATTTCAAACATGCTTCAAAAGTGAAGCTTTTCCAAAAAGGTCTGAGAAGCCTGATGGTTCACCCAGGGACAAACAAAATTGTGCTCATTTAGATCCACATCACTTCCTGCAATTTGAAGCTACTTGAGTTAACCGCTTCAGTTCTGCTCTTCATAGCTGTTGTAAAGAAGATCATTTGGAGAATAATTTAAATCCTGTTTCCAGAGTCTCCTAGGAAGAATTGCAAGGTACTGCTGAAGTGTGTGTGACTATTGAAACTTCCCTGTGGTGAACTTTTGTTGTGTTTCTGCCACTTGTTTAGAAGCTGCACTTGTATGTGCTGCTTCTCCTCAGTTAAGAATTTGGTATTAGAATGTGAAGGTTCCTTGGCAGCACTTGTATCTAGGTTCCCAAAGTTAGAGACAGAGTCTACAAAGGTCTGTGATTGTGCCCCTTTTTCAGCAGCTGCACTTGTATTTGCTGCTTTTCCTTATTAAGCTTTTGGTAGAGGAACATTTAGGTTCTTAGGGAGACTTGTACCTAGGGGCCCAATTTAGAAAGAGAAATGTGGACTATTATGAAGTTCTGTTCCCTAAATTTTCATTTACATGGAAATGGAAAACATTTATAGAATTCTTCATTGAACTGTCAGATCCTACTTGAAAGAAATGCCTTTATCATAGTGCAGATGCTTCAAATTGAATTCTTGCCTTCAAGCTCTAAGAATAGATATTTCAACACTCTGATTCATTCAAGGAAAAGTTCCAGTGTGCTCATGGAAAACTCAGTGAATTCCTGTAAGTTGAAGATGCTTGTTCAAGTTGATTCAGTTATTTTCTTTCTATGCTGTCCTCAGCAAGCAGATTAAGAAAGTCTACCCAGAGACAGCACAGATGGTGCAAAAGTGAAACTATTCCTTCAAGTTCTAAGAAGGAATAATGCTTCATGCTTTTCAACTGTGAACTTGTATGTGCTACTTTCCCTCATGTAATCATTTGGAGTATGAAAACAAAGGTTCTTGGGATCACTTGTATTAAGGTGTCCTAAGATAGAGGAAGAATTTGGAATATGAAGAAGGTCATTTCCCCAAGTTCCATTGACAATGAACTGGCAAAATTTTCAGAAAATTTCTTTAAATTATCAGATCACACTTGCAAGTATGTATCCTGAACATTTCATATATGCTTCAAAAGAGAACATTTTCCAGAAGTCTCTGAGAAACGTTAATACTTCATCCTAGTTCAACCAGGGACCAACCAAAGTGTGCTCACTTAACAAAAATCAGTCCCTGCAAATTTAAGCTGCTTGCAATAAGTGCTTCAATTTGGCTCTTCACAGCTATCATAGGCAGGAACATTCAGTGTCCAGGGTCTCCTAGGAAGGATCACAATGTGCTGCTGAAGTGTGTGTGACACTTGACAAAACAGTCTATTTCCCAAAGATTTACTGAAATTGAATTGGCCATCATTCATAGAATTAACTCTTGAAATGTCAAATCCAACTTTCAAAGAAGTGCCTTTACCAAAGCACAGATGCTTCAAATTGCAACCTGGCAGTCAAGCTCTGAGAAAAGACAATGTATCATGCTTGTTCAACCAGGGAAAAATGCTGCTGTGCTCTCTTAAAACACATTAAGTTCTTTTAAGTTGAAGCTGCTTGCAAAACTTGCTTTATTTTTGCTTTCTTAATTTTTCTCAGCAAGAAGATTCAAAGCAAAATTCAGAACTTCTATTCTGAGACTCCTAGGGAGAATTGTAATGTGCTCCTGAATTGTAAATGCACAATTGTACCATCCCTTCTGTGTGAACTTGCTTGTGTTACTGCCACTTGCTTAACAGCTGCACTTATATATGTTGCTTTACCTCAGGTAAGCATTTGGAACAGGAATTAGAAGTTTCTTAGTGAGAATATTATCTAGGTGCCCCATGTTTGAGGAAGAAACTGGGACTATAAAGTGGTCAATTGCCCAAATTTTCACTGAAATAAAATTGGATTTTTTAAAAATAAAACTCAAATGGAATGCCAGATCCTGCTTGCAATAAAGAACAACTTGAACAAGCACTTCAAAAGTGAAATTTCTTCCAAGTTCTAAGAAGTATTAATGCTGGCTCAACCACGGCCAAAACCAACTGCGAGCACTTAGAATCAGGAGAGTTTCTGTGCGATGAGGACACTTGCACAAACTGCTCAGTTCTGTTCTTCATGGCAATTCTAAGCAAGTACCTTCAGAGCACAATTCAGACTTGTATTCATGGCCTTTCTCTCTTTATTTTTCTTTTTTTGAGGGGGGTACTTGGGATTGAACTCAGTGGCACTCAACCACTGAGCCACATCACCAGTCCTATTTTGTATTTTATTTTATTTAGAAACAGGGTCTCACACAGTTGCTTTTTGCATCACTTTTACTGAGGCAGGCTTTAAACTTGTGATCCTCCTGCCTCAGCCTCCTGAGCTGCTGGGATTGCAGGTGGGCACCACTGGGCCTGGCTCAGAACCTCTTAAGAAGAATTCCAGTATGCTGCTGAAGTATGAGTGCCTCTTGAAAAGTAACTCTGCTGAACTTTAGTAATGTTTCTGAAACATGTTTAGACGCTTCATTTCTATGTGCTTTTTTTTTTTTTGTCACTTAAGCGCTTTCAATAGGATCTTAAATGTTCTTAACAAATCACTCACACTTAGGAGCCCCAAGTTATAGAGAGACATGGACTGCTATGAATGTATATTCTCCAAAGTTTCATAGAAATCTACCTGGACACATTTTTTAGAAAACTCCCTTGAATTGCCAGATCTCACTTGCAAAGTGTGCCATTTCCGAATACACACATGCTTCAAAATTGAAATCTTGCCTGCAAGCTCTGAGAAGCGATTATGTTTCATCTGTGTAAACAAGGGACAAACTCCAGTGTTCTCACTTATTTCTAAATGAGTTTCTGCAGATTGAAGCTGCTTGCACAAATTGCTTCAGTACTTCTCTTCCTAAGTGTTCTCAGTGAGCAGATATAGAGCACAATTCAGACACTGTATCCAGAAACTCACAGGAATAATTGCAAGGTGCTCCTGAAATGTGAATGCACTGTTCTTCCCCCAATTTTTTAAGGAGCTTTACTTATGTGTTTTGCTTCTCCACAGGTTATTGTTTAGAATTGGAATAGGAAGGTTCTTAGGGAGCACTTAAACCCTGGTGATGCTAGTTATAGGGAAAACATGGGGCTACTATGAAGGACAATTTCACACAGTGTCATTAAAATTGAACTGACTAATTTTTCCAGAAACCTCCCATGAACTCCCAGAATCTGCTTGCAAGTAAGTGTCCTTTACACAGATGCTCAAAAGTGACACTTTTCTGCAAAATCTGAGAACAAATAATGCTTCAATCTGATTTGACCAGGAAAAAAACCATGTGTGCTCACTTAGAACCAAGTGTGTTCCTGCAAATTGTAGCTGCTTACACTAACTGCTTCAGTTCTGCTCTTTGTAGTTGTTGTAAGCGGGAATATTCAGAGCACCATTTAGACCCCAAATACAGATTCTTCTAGGAAGAATTAAAATGTATTGCTGAAGCAAGGGTAACTTTTGAATGTCACTCTGGGAGAACTTTGGTCATGCTTCTGCCACTTGTTTAGCAGTTGTACTTGTATGTGCTGCTTTCCCATAAATAAGCATTTGGTAGAAGAACATGAAGGTTATTAGGGAGGGCTTATACATAGGGCCTCAAATTTAGAGAGAGAAACATGGACTTCTATAAAACTCTACAAATTTTCATTGAAATCAAAATGAAACCATTTATAGAATTCTCCATTGTCCTGCCAGAATCCATTGGAAAGAAGTACCTTTTACCAATGCACAGGTTCTTCAAATTAAAACCTGGCTTGCAAAGTGTAAGAAGAGATAATACAAAATTCTCATTCAATGAAGAAAAAATACTAGTGTGCTCATTGAGTTCTTGTAAGTTGAACACAATGAGTTCTTGTAAGTTGAAGATGTTGTACAAATTATTTCAGCTATGTTTTTCCCCACCTGTCCTCAGCAAGCAGACTAAGAGAGCAACATAGACACTGTATCCAGAGACACCAAGGGAGAATTGCACTGTGCTCCTGAAGTGTGAGTGCCCAACAGAAATGTTGTGTTGGGCAAACTTTTATCTTCCTTCTGTCACTTGCCTAGCAGCTGCATTTGTGTGCGCTGCTTTTCCTTAGGTATGTTTTTGAAATAGGAACATGAAGGTTCATAGGGGTCATGTGTACCTAGGTGGCCCAAGATAGAGGAAGATCCTGGGACTACTACAAGGTCAATTCCCAACATTTTTATTAAAATCTAATTGGCAATTTTTAAAAATAAAAATCCCTTGAAACTCTAGATTCCCTTCAAAATCAAGAGCCATTTTAATACCCATATGATTCAAAAGTGAGCATTTTCCTCTAAAATCTGAGAAACAGTAATGCCTTCTGCTGGTTAAACCACAAATAAATCACAATAAGCCTGATTAGAACTAAGTAAATTCCTGCAAGCTAAAGATTCTCACGACAAATGGTCATTTCTACTATTCATAAAAGATGTATAAAAACACCTTTGAGCATAAGTGAGACCTGCATCCAGAGACTCCTGGGAAGAACTGCAATGTTCTGCTGAAGTATGAATGCCTCCTGAAATTTCACTCTGCTGAATTTTGTCATCCCTCTGCCACTTATTTAGCAGCTGCACTTGTATGTACTGCTTTTAATGAGCTAAACATTTGGTATAAGAACATGAAGATTGTTATGGATCACTTGTACCTAGGTGCCCCAAGAATTAGGAGAAACTTGGACTGCTAATGTTTCATTGAAATCAAACTTTTTCAGAATATTACTTTGAAGTGTCAGATTATGCTTTCATGTATGTTACCTTATGAAGTCAAAGACACTTTAAAACTTAACCTTTTACTCTAAGCTCTGACAAGTAGTAAATATACATGCTGTTTAACCACACACAAATCTCAGTGTGCTCACTTAAAACTAATTAGATTTCTGCAAATTGAAGCTGCTTGCATTATTTGCTTCACTTCTGCTCCATCTGGCTCTTTTCTTATGCACATTCAGAACATAAAACTAACCTTGTTTCCAGAATCTCCTAGGAATGCTAAAGAGTGAGTGCACTCATGATAGTAGAAGCAATATTCTGCTTTTCCTCAGGAAAACCTTTGGAATAAGAATATAAATGTTGTCAGGAAATACTTGTACCTACATTCCCCAATGTAGACTGAGAAAATTGGACACTTATGGAGGTCCATTCACCAATATTTTATTGAAACTGAACTGCCAAACTTGTTCAGAAAACTCCCTTTAAGTTCTGGATTATGCTTGCAAGTATGTGCCCTTATGAATTCACAGATGCTTCAAACATGAACCTTTTTCTCCTAGCTCAGAGTGACAGTAATGTTCCATGCTGGTTTAACCATGGACAAACCCCAGTTATCTCACTAAAAATCTAAAAAAGTTTCTGCAAATTGAAGCTGATTGAACTAAATGCTCCATTTCAACTCTGTATACATATTCTTGGCTAGCCTATTCAGAGCACAATATTAACCCTATATTATCTCCTATGAAGAATTATAATGTGCTGCTGAAGTGTGTGTGCAACCTTGAAACATCCTCTATGGGTGAAATTTGTAAGTGCTTCTGCCACTTGTTTAGCAGCTGCTCTTATATGTGCTACTCTTCTTTAGGTAAGCCTTTGGAATAGAAATATGAAGATTCTTTGGGAATACTTGTACCTGTTATGCTTGAATTCGGGACCCCCAAAAGACCACCAGAGACCAAGATCGATGTAAGCAGCAAAGAGGTGTTTATTGCAAGCTAGCTCAGTCCTCCGCGTGCACACAGCAACTGGTCATGCTGAGAGGCCCTGAGCCCAGGGTTTGTTTGCAGCAGTTTTATACACTCTTTGGGGGAAGGCAGGGACCCCACATACATCATAGCATCTCTTAGCAAATCATCACACACCGCGGGAAAATCAAACAACAACTCTAAAACATGATTAGCGAATCAAGTGGCGGGAAAGAATCTGGAAGAATTATTGGTTAGTTCAAGGGGTTGATACACTTAAAAATGATTGGTTTAAACTATGAGTTTGTCACAAGGGGGGTACATGACAAGCTGAAGGGCTTCTAGTTTAGATATTGTTCACCACACCTACATGGGGGGCCATCTGGAATTTCAGATATTTCGATATCTTGGCCTATCTTAGGTGACCACCATCTGCAGATTTTCTGAAAACTGTTTCCACAGGACTTTTCTGTGGTATTTTCCTGATTTTAGGACTGCAGTAGGTCAGGGATTAAGTTTCAGAGCAAAATGAGGTCCCAAGTAGAATGAGGTTGCTTAGGTCTTTCATACCTAAGTGCACAAAGATCTTGGGAGATACTGGGATTGCTACAAATGTCTATTTTCCAAAGTTTAATGAAATCAAGTTTTCAAACATTTATTATATTGAGAGCCACAGTCGAGTTGGGATGGTGCATCAATGAATAATGTAACTCAACAAGTGATGCTCAATCAAGAAGTCGATTTGCTTTGGGAGGAAACGGACATATTGATGGATTCCTCTGCTTTGAACTGCTTGCAGAACTTGCCTGGACTATGTATCACTTGTATGCATTGTGAACTATCTGTTGGTGCAGCGACTTGTGGTAGTGCCGGGGTATTTTTGCTGATGGTATCCTTGGTGGTACAATTTTCCCAAAAGGAGCCATCAATTGGCTTGGTGTCATGGCATTTTGTATCCTCCTCCCTTCTGCTTGTGATGGTTGTTCAGCTAAAATTTGGGGGCCAACAGATGGCTGTATGCTGGGCCGGTAGTCAATGATGGGTAAGATCCAATTGCAATGGTACCAACCTAAGATAGGAGGCTGTTGCCTTGAGGTCAGCTCATTCGATGATGGGTAAGAACCATATGTAGTATTGGACAACCTAAGACAGGCATGGTCCCTAAGCCACATGCTTTTTGTTTAATTAAACAGAAGGGGGAAGATGTTGAGAGCCACAGCCAAGTCGGGATGGTGCCTGGCATTTTGCCAGAAGGAGTGGTTGAGAGGTGACGCCAGCGAGCCATTAAGATGATGATAATTAAGTTAAGCTGTGTATAATTGCTGTGACTGGATGATGCTGGATTGAAACAGGCTGTGTATTTAGTTGTATATAGACCCCTGCTGTCCAGCAATAGGGCAGCTCCTGCTGCCTTGGGTGCCCGCTACTTTTGAGTTCTCATGGAGTTCCCAGTTGAGTTCCCATTGAGTCCTCGCAGAGTTCCTGTTGAGTTTTCATGGAGCCCCATGGAGAGCGGAGAGAGTTCCTGGGAGTGCGCATGGAGTGCTGGTGGAGTTCGGAAATAAAGTAGTTCCTGTTTGAACCTACAAGTGCCTCGTGGCGGCTTGGTTATTTTGTGCCCAGCCAGATTGCGGCATTATAGAATCCTCCCTTGATGTGACAAATCTCACTTTGGCAAAGAGCCTTTTTCTAAAGTCCAGATGCTTCAAATTTTAAGCCTTTCTTTATGCCAGTTAAACCAGGAATTAATACCAGTGTACTCATTTTGATCTAAGGGAGTTCCAGCAAATTGAAGTTGCTTGCATAAAATGTCTCAGTTCTGATTTTCCTTTCTGTTCTCAGCAAACATATTCAGAGCAAAATTCATACACTTTATCCACAGTATCCTAGGATGAATGGTAACATACTGTTAATCTGTGAGTGCCCTCTTAAAACATACTTTTTGGGTAAAACTTTGAAGTTCTTCTTGCACTTCTTTAGCAGCTACATTATAAGTGTTGCTTTTCCTCAAGAAATTGTTTGAAATTGGAGCAGGAAGATTTTACAGATCACTAATACCTTTTTGCTCCATATTATGGGAGAATGTAAGTATCCTAAGCTTTATTGAAATTGACTTGGCAAAGCTTTTCAGAAAACCCACTTGAAGTGCCACATCATTCTTGAAAGTAAGGGCCCTTTCCAATTCACAGATGCTTCCAGAGTGAACCTTTATCCACAGCTCTGAGCAGCAGTAATACTTCATGGTTTTTCCCATGGAAAAACCCCAGTGTGCTCACTTAGAACTAAGGAAGTTCATGCAATTTGAAACTGCTTGCACTAACTGCTTCACTTCCTCTCTTCCTAGTTATTCTCAGCAAACACCTTCAGAACACAATACTGACCCTGTATCCAGAATCTCCTAGAAAGAATTATAATATGCTACTGGAGCATGAGTGTACTCTTGAAATATCTGCTCTATGTAAACTTTGGAAATTCTTCTGCCACTCCTTTACCAGTTGCACTTGTATTCAGTGCTTTTCCTCACTTAAGCCTTTGGAATAAGAACATAAAATTTCTTAGGGTACACTTGTAGCTAGTTGACCCAAGTTAGATGGACATACTGGGTCTATTATGAGGGTGTATTCAACAAAGTTTCATTGACATCGACCTGGCAAACTTTTAGAGAAAATTCCAATGAAGGGTCAGATAGTACTTGCAAAAAAGTGCAATTTACAAATGCATGATGCTTCAAAATAGAAACCTGGCCTTCAAGGTATGAGGAGATCAAGCTTTATTCTAGTTCAACCAGTGAAAAATACCATGTGTGCACTTAAAAGTCCATGATTTTCTGCTCATTGAATCTTTTTGTACAAATAGCTTCCAATATGCCCTTTGTATCTGTTCTTATCAAGCAGATTCAGATAATAATTCAGACCCCATATCCAGAGACTTCTAGGAAGAATTGCAATGTGGTCTTGAAAGGTGAGGGGACTCTTGAAACATCCTATTTGGTTTAACATTACAAGTGTTTCTGCCCCTGTTTAGCAGCTGCACTTCTGCGTGCTGGTTTTCATCACATAAGTGTTTGGAATAGGATATGAGTATTCTTTGAGAACACATGTAACTAGGTAATCCATGTTAGAGGAAGAAAGTGGGTCATCTAAGAAATTCAACTCCCCAAATATTCACTGAAATATAATTGGCAATTTTTAAAAATAAAACTCCATTGATTGGGCTGGGGTTGTGGCTCAGTAGTAGAGCACTCACCTACAATGTGTAAGGCACTGGGTTCAATCTTCAGCACCACATAAAAGTATATAAAGGTACTGTGTCCATCTACAACTAAAAAATAATAATAAATAAATAAAATAGCTCTATTAAAGCTCCAAATAATGCTTTCAAGGAAGATCAATTTACCAATGCACAAATGCTTCAAAAATAAACCTTGGCTGCATCTCTGAAAAGAGTTAATGCTTCAAGGTCAATTAAGGAGGGACCAAGTCCAGTGCTCCCTTAGAACTGAGTGAGTTCCTGCAAATTGAAGATGTGTGCACAAAATGTTTCACTCTGTTCATTCTAGCTGTTCTAAGCAAGCACATTCAGAACCCAGTTCAAACCCTGTCTTCACAGACCACTAGAAACAATTGGAATGTGCAGCTGAAGTGTGAATGCACTCTTGAAATGTCCTCTCTGGGTTAACTTTGAAAGTGCTCTGCCAATTCTTTGGCAGCTCTACATGTATGTGCTCCTTTTTCTCATGTAAGTGTTTGGAATTGTAACAGGAGGCTTTTCAGGAAGCACTTGTATCTAGGTGCCTCAAGTAAGATGGAAAAACTGTGACTGCTATGATGGTCAATTGTTGAGAGCCACAGCTGAAGGGGCCCCAGTAAACTTCCAGCTGCCAGCTGATGATTGGCTCACAGCAGCCCCAGCAAACTTCTAGCTGCCAACTGATTGGCTCCTCTGTGGTGATGCTCATTGGGCTGTTTCCTCGCCCTTTCAGACCACAGAGATGCTCATTGGGGGACTTTTTTTGGCTCTGCCCATGCAACCCAGCCAATCAGCCTCAAGAGCAGGAGGAGTGGGGGAGGTTGAGAGGCTTGTGGGAAGCCAGTGTTGGCAGTTGGGCTCTGAGGGTGTTCCTGAGGAGCTGTGTGGTGTGGTGTATGTGTTCTAAAAATAAAGTTTGTTTCTTTTGACAAGTGGCTCCTGAATTGTGCCCAGCCAGACTGCAGCATTTGGTGGCCTGCATGGGGGGAACGACTGAAGGTAAGTGATAAGGTAAACTGCTCGCCCCTGAGGGCAGGGCGAGAGAATGGGTAGCCATTTTAAGATTCTTCTTTTGTTTTACTTCACATTTGTTTTAAGTTGCCTGTCCCTGGAGATGTGTAAGATGGAAGAAAAACTGCTCACATCTGAGGAACAGATAGGGAGAAAGGATGGATGGACATTTCAGGAGGATAGAAAGGCTATAATGATATTCTGTTATTCCAGTTTTGTTCCATTCTGTTTCAGTTTTGTTTGGCGTTATCTTGTTGGGTTGTATTATAGTTATAGTAGAAATATTCAAGTAAAAGAGAAGGTCTCTCAAGGTAGTCAGAGAAAAAAAATTCAAGTAAAAAAGAAGGTCTCTTGAGCTAGTCAGAGGAAAAAATTCAAGTAAAAGAGAAGGCCTCTCGAGCTAGTCAGACAGAGAAAGAAAGTTTAGAGCAGAAAAAGACATCAGAGGAAAAGTTACAACAGGAGACTGCTACTAACACCTTTCTATCACCAGAGGGCGTAAGTGTCCAACCAACAGTGCCACCTCTACAGGAGACTGCCACTAACACCTTTCTATCACCAGAGGGCATAAGTGTCCAACCAACAACACCACCTCCATATGCTGGAAGTTTGCAGGGGCCATATGCTGGGACGCCCCCAACCCCTGCAGTTGATAGTTGGGATCCTGAGACAGGATCTCAAATATTAACATGCCCTGTATTTGAGGCAGGAGGGCAGCGAATTCACCATGCTTTAAATTTCAAAACAGTGAAGCAGCTAAAAGAGGCTGTAATAACCTATGGTCCTCAAGCACCCTTCACTGTAAGCATGGTTGAATCCATTAACAACTTGAACATGACGCCAGCAGATAGGGTTAATATGTGTAAAGTTGTGCTAAATGGAGGACAATACCTGTTATGGAAGGTTGCCAATGAGGAATTTTGCAAGGAGATGGCTAGGTGAAATGCAGCAGCTGGTTATCCTCAGAGAAATCTAGATATGTTGTTAGGAAAGGGACCTTATGAGGATCAGCAGCAACAAATTGCATATGATCCTGGCTTATATTCACAAATTGCTGCAGATGCAGTTAGGGCATGGAAGACTTTACAAGAACATGGAGGTTTACAAGGTCAATTATCTAAGGTAATACAAGGAGCTAATGAACCTTATGCTGAATTTGTAGATAGGCTTATTCAAACAGCTACCAGAGTTTTTGGGAATACAGAACAAGCAATGCCATTAATAAAACAACTGGCTTATAAGCAAGTGAATCATTGGTGCAGAGAATTCATTAGACCATGGAAACATGAAGATTTAAACACATATATTAAATTATGTAGAGACATTAATAAACAAGGGCAAGTTGTGGCAGCTGCAGTACAACAGGTTTTAGATGTCAGGCCAAAAACATACTACAATTGTGAACAAACAGGACATTTTAAAAGGAATTGCCCCATAGGAGGAGGGTTTAACAAAACTAGGTATCAAAGGAGTAGAATACCGGGTATTTGTCCACGATGCCATAGAGGGAGACATTGGGCTAATGAATGCTGTTTTCAAACCACCATAGAGAGTACTCCATTATCAAAAAACGAACAAGGACCAGGTGTTTATTCACGATATCATGGAGAAAGGCATTGGGCTCCGTTGCCAAAAAATGTCAGGGGGGCCCAATGCTCTGGGGCCCAAAACCACAAATATACGGAGCACTGGAGGAACCCAGCAATCCCATCAGTATAGTGCCCAGGACACATTGTCAATTAGATCCCTCATCAGACAAACCAGAGGGAGCGCAGGGTTGGACATCTGCACCTCCGCCAGAACAGTACTAACTCCAGAGATGGGAGTTCAAATCATTCCCACTGGGGTAAAAGGACTTCTTCCCAAAGGAACAGTAGGCTTATTATTCGGACGCAGTTCTTCTACTCTAAAAGGACTTATGATAAGTCCTGGGGTAATTGATCCCAATTATGAAGGTGAAATAAAAATTATAGCCAGTTCTCCAAAGGGTATATCGGTAATTTCACCAGGAGATAGAATAGCACAGTTACTAATAATACCCAGCCTACATGATAAATTTTCCAGTCATACTGTAGAAAGAGGTTCCAAGGGATTAGGCTCCACAGGTGTAGATTGGGCTATGCTTTCTTTAAATTTAGACTCTCGCCCCATGCTAAAACTAAATATTCAAGGACATGAATTTAATGGGCTACTGGATACAGGTGCAGACCTTAGTATCATCTCTCGTCAAGAATGGCCAAAACATTGGCCATTACAACAAGCCACTCAAATGCTTTGAGGCCTAGGAGTGGCTACTAATCCCCATAGCAGTGCAATGGTATTAGATTGGAAGGATCATGAAGGATGTGAAGGAACTATACAACCATATGAATTGGACCATCTTCCTGTAAATTTATGGGTACGAGATGTCCTAGATCAATTAGGTTTGACATTAACAAATAACATCAATCAAAATGCACCCACTATTATGACTAAAAAAGGTTTTAGGAAAGGAAAAATATTAGAAAAACAAGAACAAGGTATAGCAGCACCAATACAAATAGATCAAGGAACGGACAGATATAGATTGGATTTTCAGAAGGGGCCACTGAGAGAATAAAAATTACTTGGAAATCAGAAAGACCAGTATGGGTTCCTCAGTGGCCCCTAACTAAAGAAAAGATACAAGCAGCCCATGAACCTGGTCAAACAACAATTAGCAGAAGGACATATACAACCTTCTGTATCTCCCCATAATACTCCCATTTTTTGTCATAAAAAAGAAATCTGGTAAATGGAGATTATTGCAAGATTTAAGAGCCATTAATAATGAGATGGTTATTATGGGACCTGCTCAATCGGGGATTCCTCAATTGTCTGCTTTGCCAAAAACTTGATATGTTTTAGTTATAGATATTAAAGATTGTTTTTTTTTTTCAATTCCAATTCAATGGAAAGGTCCTGACCCAGTAATTGTCTGGAGTCGGGGGTCTGTTTGTGTGTTTCCACAGGGAGAACAGCAGCCAATGTGGATTCCAGAAAGATTAACTAAAGTGATTTCTACAGACCAAAATGAAGATGATTTGGCTCAAATCCATAACAACTGATATCCAAAACTCCAGTTTGGCTATCCTTACATCTGGCTGAACCAGGATACTTTTTTTTAAAATATCTATTTTATTATTGCCCTTTGCCATATCATGAAGTTCTATTTTGTTGTTTGAGCTCATACAGACCTAGGTTGATGTTTTGCTGATCAGTTCTATTTTTTGACTATAGAGTTTTTAAACATTGCAATGGAGATTTCACCTGTAAAAAAGTTATAAGGCCTTTACTCTTATGTTATGTGTTGTATTATTATATTATGTGTGCACACTTGTGTTTTATGTTGTATGTTTGTATGTACGTATGTCCATATATCATATATGATGAGCGCTCATGAAAAAATGGATCCAAATTTTTTTTTTATTCATGTGATTTAAATGGTTTAATTTAAATTGGGTAAACAGCTGTTGAGGATTGTTTTAATATGTGAACAAAAAAGGAGGTTAACAGATCTGTTTGTTTACTTTCACCTTTCCTTTTCATTATATTTAATAATTCTGTTCAAAATAATGTAAATTGTTCAGAAAATTGTTTTCTCTTAGTGCCTTCTGGAATGTTACATAATTTTTTCTTTAGCCATTATTGCCAGAATTCCTATCTTCATCCCAGTGCCAGTGAAGACAAAGATAAAACCAATCTACAGCTTCTGCAATAGCTATCACTGAACTGCTTGCAGAACTTGCCTGGACTATGTATCACTTGTATGCATTGTGCACTCATTTGTATGCATAGTGAACTATCTGTTGGTGCAGCAACTTGTGGTAGTGTTGGGGTATTTTTGCTGATGGTGTCATCGGTGGTACAATTTTTTCCAAAAGGAGCCATCACTGAACTGCTTGCAGAACTTGCCTGGACTATGTATCACTTGTATGCATTGTGAACTCACTTGTATGCATTGTGAACTATCTGTTGGTGCAGCGACTTGTGGTAGTGTTGGGGTATTTTTGCTGATGGTATCATCAGTGGTACAATTTTTCCAAAAGGAGCCATCAATTGGCTTGGTGTATCTTCCTCCCTTCTGCTTGTGATGGTCGTTCAGCTAAAATTTGGGGGCCAACAGAGGTGAGGCAAAGAACCTCCCCCCCCCGCTGGTACAAAGACCTATCCACAGGTGTGGCTGTATGCTGGACCAGTAGTCAATGATGGGTAAGATCCAATTGCAATGGTACCAACCTAAGACAGGAGGCTGACGCCTTGAGGTCAGCTCATCTGATGACGGGTAAGAACCATATGTAGTATTGGACAACCTAAGGCAGGCACGGTCCCTAAGCCACATGCTTGTTGTTTAAACAGAGAAGGGGAGATGTTGAGAGCCACAGCCAAAGGGGCTCCAGCAAACTTCCAGCTGCCAGCAAACTTCCAGGTGCCAGCTGATGATTGGCTCACAGCGGCCCCAGCAAACTTCTAGCTGCCAACTGATTGGCTCCTCTGTGGTGATGCTCATTGGGCTGTTTCCCTGCCCTTTCAGACCACAGAGATGCTCATTGGGGGAATTTTTGGCTCTGCCCATGCAACCCAGCCAATCAGCTTCAAGAGCAGGAGGAGTGGGGAAGGTTGAGAGGCTTGTGGGAAGACAGTGGTGGCAGTTGGGTTCTGAGGGTTTTCCTGAGGAGCTGTGTGGTGTGGTGTGTGTGTTCTAAAAATAAAGTTCATTTCTTTTGACAAGTGGCTCCTGAATTGTGCCCAGCCAGACTGCAGCAATGGTCCCATTGTGATATATTCAACAACTCCTCCTTAAAAAGCCATGAACTACATTTTTGTATCATATCAACGTATGCCCTAACTGTTCTTGGTTTTACTGGGGTGCCTCCTTCTTCTATCAATTTACTTAACACTCTTTCGGTTTGTTTTTTTGCTAATTTCTGACCCCATATTTCTGCTACAAAGATAACACAACCCAACAAGATAACACAGAACAAAACCAAAACAGAATGAAACGAAAATGGAACAAAAATGCATTGTATCATTTTTCCTATTTTCTTGAAATGTATATCAGTGGTCTATCTCTATCTCTTCCTCAGGGCTGAACAACTTTTCTAGCATCCTATTTATTTCTAGGGGCAGGCAGCTTGAAACAGAAGCATAACAAATCAAAACAAGAACACATTTTTTTTAAAAATAGTCACCCATTCTCTCGCCCTGCCCTCAGGGGCGAGCAGTTTCACTTACCCCCAAGCTTCAGGCATTCCTCCTGTGGGCTACCAAATTCCGCAGTCTGAGTGGGCACAAATAACCAGGAGGTCGAGCCACTTGTAGATTCAAGCAGGAATGAACTTTATTTTTGAACTCATGGGAACACCACCCACGCGACCCTCCAGGAACTCTGAGCGAGCTCAACCAGAACTCAACTGGGAACTCCGCGAGAACTCAAAAATAGTGGGCACCTGAGGCAGCAGGAACTGCCCCTTCTGGCAAAATGCCAGGCACTATCTTGACCTGCCCGTGGCTCTCAACACATAAAAGCAGTTTTTTTCTTTCACTCTTTTGGGCAAGTTACCCATTCAAGCACAACATCTGAGAAGGGGAGAGCTTCTTTTCCCCTTCTTTGCACCCCCTGCCAGCTATTACCATGGAGTCCAGTTGGTAACTTCTCTTATCTTAAAAATGTAGACATCTCTGTGAATCCCAGCTCAAGGCCAGCGGCCTTGTTTGCACATTTCTTCAAAGTACTATATTGGATATGTTTGTGAAAAACTAGTAAGGGGGTGTCCAGAGCTGGAGTGCTGGTATCTTCTTGGCCAGTGGCCAAGTAAATAGGGTGACATGAAAATAGGAAGTTTATCAACATTGAATTCTTTTGCAGAGACTCTTTTGCTTTCAGTCCTAAAATCAGTCTGAGTGAAGATTTCTGGAGAGGCCCAATTAAGACTTTTCAGTGGAGAGAGGGGGTGCTACTTCAAGTAAAGGAGTACTGAACAATTATTGCACCCTGCAATACATTGGACTTTTACTCTGCTCAGATAAGGAGGCTGGCTCCAGGAGTAAGTGTCACCTGGTGAGGTTGAGCTACACTCACCTGATCCTTTGAAATCCTACCCCTTTGCCCTTTTGGGGAAAGAATGTTCCATGGGTCCTCCTCTTGTGTGTCCCCCATATAAGAATAAAGAATTCCAGTGGTTCTCTCTCTTTCCACTTACCCCTAAGGTCAGGAGCCATCCCTGGATTTTGAAGAGGTTAAAAAAAAGAGTGAACCTTGAATCCAATGCAGTGCTTATTCTCCAGGAGAAATGAAATGTAAATGTCCATGCCTCCTTTCACTTCCCTATGATTCAGACTTCTCTTACTTCTATAATCTGCTATTAAATCCTAAATCCATGCACTATTTATTTGGGGATATAGAGCAACATATAAGGATGTGCCTGTTTTTACTTTTTCAACTGGTCATTCAATTGTCTCAATTTCCCTGCTGTTATAACTAGATTAAAATGATATTTTTGGATCCATCTGATTATCTAAGGCTCAGCAGTTTTATGAGTTCTCCTACTACTTTCCTTCACCTCCTACTCCTGGCCTCCAAGTTTCACCTCAAGCTCCTGCTCTTTTGAACTCCATATCCCCAGCAGCTGGTCATCTCTGGAAATAGCAGGAGCCTGTGTCCATAACCCCAACTCTCAGGTCTAACTGCTGAAACCTGTGTCCTCCTCCATCCTCACTGTTCTGGTTGTCTGGGACTGTATCCCACACCTGGCACCTACCTGGCTTTAATCTTCCCTCTTATTTAATCCCAGAGGAAATAGGATTCCTGTCTATATTCTAACCATCATGAGGAAATACTTTGAAGATGCACAACTGTAGCTTAGTAAAAGAGAGAGAGCACCCTCAATGACCTTCAAGAAGAGGAGGTCTGGACACTGTTTGTCAGTGGTCTGCCTCTGGATAGCCATCTTCAGCAAATCCATCTGCTTTTAACATCAGGTAAGGGCTTGGAAGCATTCTTTTGGGTCAAGTCTAAGCAATGTACATTTTGTCAGTATTGACCATTGCTCAGAAGTGAAGACTGATTTGAATAGAATCCTGTTCCATCCAGAAATTTCACTAATTAGGGTTTATCAAGAAAATCAGAAATATGACCAAGAACCACATAGGGAAGACTCCAAACCCCAGTACTCCTCTACCTAACAGTGTGCTGCAATTTATTGTGAGAGTTCTTACAGAACCTGCTCTTTACCCGAGGAACCCAGAAGTGTTGGACTGGTGCCCTCCTGAACCAGGTAAGTTACTTTCTGCTCTACCTCCTCCTGTTTTCACCTATCCTTCACCATTGAATGCCCACATGTACATGCAAAGCTCACTTTTGGGGGCTTGGAAGTCCCCTCAGATCTGCTGAAAATGAAAATATAATGTTTAGGTATGTGATGATGACTGCCATATGTCTTGTGGATATTAATTCAGTCTTTCTTGGTAGACACTTCTCTGTTTGAATCAACATTACCAGAATTTGTTCCCTTCCCAATTTTGCCAGACCACTATCATGAATCATTTCTTCTCAACAGAAAATACTATGAATATTTTGCCATTTTACAATGAATCATTTAAACAAATGATATAATGTTTGTGAATGCATATACTGACTACCTTAAAATTTAGGGATAGTGCTAACAAGAGCATAAAAGAATCAACAATTAGACCAAGAAAATGTGCATCTTTCTACCAAATGTTCTAAGTGTGGCAGAATAGCTTTTGAAAATGAAATATATCAAAAATTTCTTTAAATATTTTTTTTTTTTTCGAGAGAGAATTTTAATATTTATTTTTTAGTTTTTCTGGCAGACACAACATCTTTGTTTTGTATGTGGTGCTGAGGATCAAACCCGGGCCGCATGCATGCCAGGCGAGCACGCTACCACTTGAGCCACACCCCAGCCCAAAATATATCAAAAATTTCTGCTGACACTATGGTTGTGGTAAAAAAATAGCTACATTTTTTCCTGTAATAGGGCTGTGTTTTAAAGCATGCTTTGAAGTATTTTCATATTCCAAGATTATGCCATTTAATTATCTGAATACTTGAAGACAAATATGTGTAAAGTTGATTTAAGGATATCAGCAGTTTGCATTCACCTATTTCTCTTTTATTATTATTATTATTTTTTTTCAATTTTTTTATTGGTTGTTCACAACATTACAAAGCTCTTGACAAATCATATTTCATACATTAGAATCAAGTGGGTTATGAACTCCCATTTTTACCCCAAATACAGATTGCAGAATCACATCGGTTACACATCACATTTTTACATACTGCCATATTAGTGACTGTTGTATTCTGCTACCTTTCCTATCCTCTACTATCCCCCCTCCCCTCCCCTCCCATCTTCTCTCTCAACCCCATCTACTGTAATTCATTTCCCTCCATGTTTGTTATCGCATTCCCCTCATAACCTCTTATATATAATTTTGTATAACAATGAGGGTCTCCCTCCATTTCCATGTGATTTCCCTTTTTTTCTCCCTTTCCCTCTCGCCTCATGTCTCTGTTTAATGTTAAACTTTTCTTCCTGCTCTTCCTCCCTGTTCTGTTCTTAGTTGCTCTCATTATATCAAAGAAGACATTTGGTATTTGTTTTTTAGGGATTGGCTAGCTTCACTAAGCATAATCTGCTCTAGTGCCATCCATTTCCCTGCAAATTCCGTGATTTTGTCATTTTTTAGTGCTGCGTAATACTCCATGGTGTATAAATGCCACATTTTTTTATCCATTCATCTATTGAAGGGCATCTGGGTTGATTCCACAGTCTAGCAATTGTGAATTGTGCTGCTATGAACATCGATGTGGCAGTATCCCTGTAGTGTGCTCTTTTAAGGTTTTCAGGAAATAGTCCAAGAAGGGCAATAGCTGGGTCAAATGGTGGTTCCATTCCCAGCTTTCCCAGGAATCTCCATACTGCTTTCCAAATTGGCCGCACCCGTTTGCAGTCCCACCAAATATCAGCAACAAAACTTCTGAAACGGAAATGAGGAAAAACACTCCATTCACAATATCCTCAAAAAAAATAAAATACTTGGGAATCAACCTAACAAAAGAGGTGAAAGACCTATACAATGAAAACTACAGAACCCTAAAGAAAGAAATAGAAAAGGATCTTAGAAGATGGAAAAATATACCTTGTTCATGGATAGGCAGAACTAACATCATCAAAATGGCGATATTACCAAAAGTTCTCTATAGGTTCAATGCAATGCCAATCAAAATCCCAATGGCATTTCTTGTAGAAATAGATAAAGCAATCGTGAAATTCATATGGAAAAATAAAAGACCCAGAATAGCAAAAGCAATTCTAAGCAGGAAGTGTGAATCAGGCGGTATAAAGATACCAGATTTCAAACTATATTACAGAGCAATAGTAATAAAAACAGCATGGTACTGGTACCAGAACAGGCGGGTGGACCAATGGTACAGAATAGAGGACACAGAGACTAATCCACAAAGCTACAACTATCTTATATTTGATAAAGGAGCTAAAAACATGCAATGGAGAAAGGATAGCATCTTCAACAAATGGTGTTGGGAAAACTGGAAATCCATATGCAACAAAATGAAACTGAATCCCCTACTCTCGCCATGCACAAAAGTCAACTCAAAGTGGATAAAGGAGCTAGATATCAAATCAGAGACTCTCCATCTGATAGAAGAAAAAGTTGGCTCCGATCTACAGATTGTGGGGACGGGCTCAAAATTCCTTAACAGGACACCCATAGCACAAGAGTTAATAACAAGAATCAACAAATGGGACTTTCTTAAACTGAAAAGTTTTTTTCTCAGTAAGAGAAACAATAAGAGCGGTAAATAGGGAGCCCACATCATGGGAACAAATTTTTACTCCTCACACTTCAGATAGAGCCCTAATATCCAGAGTATACAAAGAACTCAAAAAATTAGACAATAAGAAAACAAACAACCCAATCAACAAATGGGCCAAGGACATGAACAAACACTTCACAGAGGAGGACATACAATCAATCAACAAGTACATGAAAAAATGCTCACCATCTCTAGCAGTCAAGGAAATGCAAATCAAAACCACCCTAAGATACCACCTCACCCCAGTAAGATTGGCAGCCATGATGAAGTCAAACAACAACGAGTGCTGGCGAGGATGTGGGGAAAAGGGTACACCTATTTCTCTTAATGTTATATTTACTTAACACGAGTTTGATGACATTTTCCTCTTATGATTCAAATTTTTCAATCTCAGTAAAGTCTAATTTATTTATTTAGTATAACAAGTATAGTCACCTGTGGTCAAACATACAGAAATCCTGTATGCGTGGATATAAAACCAGTTTCTGAAAATGCATACAAAAATGTTAAAAGTCACACGAAAATAAATACCAAAGCCATTGTAATGTCTACACGTGATTGTTCAGGTTCTTTGTATTTAGAATAAGCAAATATTAGAATACTCTGAAATAAAATAAAGAGGAAAAGATTATCCTAATAAAATGTTTTCAGATAAAATAAAAAATTTATCATGTTAAATAGGGTTAAAAGAATTACTAACATAATAAGTGCATAAAAGATGAACATTTTCTAAGGAAAATAAAACAAATGTAATATTTAATGCAAAATAATCATAGGAAATATTTTTTTTATTGTAACTACACCTTTTCTGAAATTTTAGAGAGTGCTTTCATCTTACCTCTACCTCATGTTATCTGGCAAATGCTATACACTTAAGAATGACAATCTTCCCATGGTGATTCATACTGTTCTTGGTAATATCTCCCCACCTCTGCCCTTTTCCCCCATATAGGCAAACAATTCATCTGTACAACACTATACAATAAGCTTTGTGCAATTTATTATTTTGTTTAAAATTATTGGGACTTTATTTTAGACTTATTTTATATTTTACACTTATTTTCTAAATAGAATGTAAATGTATGAACTTCTTATAGACTTGGACTATTTTTACCTGAGTATCATCATTCAGTATTTGGATTTTTAACTCACTATTTATCTTTACTATAACTGATTTATTCCATGCTTAATTTATAGAAATAACCTTTTAAAAATCATATATAGGCTAGTAATGTCCATCTGAGCAATGGCCTTTGAATGTGTTAACAAACCTTCCAAATAATTGCCTAACTTACTGTAGAGATATCTGATGCTCTCAATCCCTTTGAATTACTGAATATATTCTTGTAACACATTATATGACTTTCTAGACTATAACATTTTTCTTCTATATTTAAGACCTAAAGTTAACCAGTATTAATTTATTGTAGTCTTTTTGTTTCTTACATTTGAGAAGGGTTTGTTTGATGTACATAGATGCTACATTGTTTGGAGAATAAATATTTAGAAGCATTATAACTTATTGATGAATAATTTTCATAAAAAGTATGAAAAATCTTCTTAATATTCTGATTAATCTTGTCTTGAGGTCATCTTTATTGGATATGAGAAGAGCAACACCTTCATATTTATAAGACTCATGGGACGGTATGTTTTTGTGCAACCTTTGGCCTTTAGTCTGTGGATGTCTTTGCCTTTTGGGGTATGTATGTGTTCTGTTGTATTTTCTAATTGGATAAATCTATTCATTTATCTTCAAATTTACAAGTTATTTTCTTTGTAATGGCCCCCTTTTAAATTTGTTCTTTTTAGGCATATATGAAAGTGGAGTTTATTTTGACATACATACAAAGAGTATGACTTTTTCTAATTAGGATCTCATTCTTGTGGTTGCACATGTGTAGTTTCTCTCATTGTATATTCACATATGCACATAAGAAAGTTATTTCCTAATAATTCTACTCTCTTTATTTTTCCCATTCTCACCTCCTTTACCCCTTTATCTAATACAATACACTTCTATCCCTCCTGCACTGTGTGTTAGTATGCACACATCCGAAAGAACATTTGGCCATTGATTTTTTTTTTTTTTGGGGGGGGTGGGTGGCATTATTTTGAGGTGAGTGTCTTGCAGAAAGTATATTTTAGGGTGTTGAGTTTTAATCAAATCTGTCCACTTATGTATTTATTTGAAGAGCTTAGATCTTTTACATTTAATATTATCACTGAAGAAGTTTTTTTTTATTTTGTGGCATTATAATTTATTTCTAATGTTTAAATTGGAATTGATTGTCCTTTAATTGACTCTTTTTGTGTAATTCCTTCCCATGCTGCTTTTAATTTCTATTTTTCATTTCTTTTTAGAAAATATTTTACTGTATTTTGTGGTGCAGGCTCTCTAGTTATGAATTCTTTTAGATTTTATTTTTCACAAAAGTTTTTTTATTTCATTTTCAATTCTGAAGCTTAATATTTCTCTAATTTTTATTCTTGATTGGTATTCATTTTTTTCTGAGCACCATATATATTATTTTAACCCCTCCTGGATTTTAGGGTCTGGGTTGATAAATTACTTGAAATCTGGATTGTTCTTTTAAAAAAAACATGAGCAGTCATTTTTCTCTTGCAGCTTTAAAAAATTCTATCCTTATTCTGTAAGTTAGGCATTTTTAATTCAATGTGTCTTAGAATGGAGCTATTCTCTATGCTGCATGTATTTTATTTTCCATTTCATTCTTTAGGCTTGCAACTTAGCCCTATTTATTATAATCAGCTCAGAGCCAAGCCACATTCTATTCAACCTCATAAGAAAAAAAAGTCTTGTTGCAATTGTATTCTAGGGTTCCTCAAATTTCAGGTATAAACCTATAATAAATAATCAATAATAAAGTCTAGAATAGGTCAAAATACTTAGTTGTTAAATTTAGTAAATTTAATACAACCTTAAGTGAGGGCTAAACAGAGAGAGGAAGATGCTTTTGAAAAAAGAAGAAGAAAAAAAGAGAAGTTATAAAAGGATAATGTATTCCATTACAGAAAGGAGAAATAAATGATTGGTTGGTATTTAAAGTAATAGCAGATAATTTAAGAGAAGGAGTAGGGGATACAATAAATAAGTATATAACTAAAGCTAGGAAAACAAAGATAGGAAGATTGATTCCAGTTAATGTTTCAAACTATTACATAAAATAGATTCAAGTGGTTTGTACATTGTACAGTCAACTGTACAAAGTTGGCTATTGGGGGTAACAATTATTCAAAACAACGAGTTATTTATAAGCTCAAAGGTGACATTAGAGTTGTTTACATTAAACCATGTCAAGGGAAAGAAAGCTAGTGTTGAATTTTGGTTTCTATTTCCTTGGGGTTTGTATTTTTAGAAGATGTCCATCCGTCTTTGGCTGTGGATCTGCTCTCATTTGCAGGGGAACAAGAGCCAATTCCTTAGTTGCTATGAACCTTCTCAAGGAATTTTTTGTACCCTGTAGAACTGGAGGGAGAAATTGGAATATGTAAATATGTTGGAGTTCACAATTGGCTAATTAATCCTATGGACCATCAATTTTGAGAAAGAATTTATTTTTCTTTCAGATATTAGAGATCTTGGCTTCTTAAACCTCAAAAAGCTTAATTTTTAGTTCAATGGTATTATACCATGAGTCAACTCATATAACAAGAAGAATATGTATGTGGTGATTATCTTCAGTAGGTAAACTGATCTTTTGGTAGGAAGTATTTTAGAATATGAATTTAGCTACCAGTATAATCTGCATTCAAGAATTAATACCTGAACATATTGCTTTATTACCTATTTCATTTAAAAAATGTTAAATATAGGAGCTTGTGATGTAGCTTAGTGATAGAGCATTTGCCTAGCACACACAAGGACCTAGGTTTGACCTCTAGTACTGCAAAAATAATAAATTTTTTAAAAGAAATTCTATATAAAACCATTATTTATGAAAATAATTTTAATGTTGTGGAATATAATAAATTTGTAATATTAATGAAAACCATTAATTACTTTTTATAGTTTAGAAGCCTCAAATCAGCAGTTAAAACTATATGTTACATATAATTTTTTAAATGACATGAATGTGCTGTATACAAAAAGTAACTTCAAATATAATGCTTTAATTAGGTTAAAATTAAAAGTATTGAAGACCTATTTTATACATTTTGGTAGAAGTCTGATATGACTGCAATAATAACATCAATGCAAACTACCAAGAATAAAAAGAAAACGTACAAATTGATAAAATGATCAACTAAAAAATAATGCTTACTAAGTCTACAAACCTCATGAAGCAAAAACTGGCCAGCCTTAAAGGAGAAATAGACTAATCCATAATTGCAGTAAAATAGTTTAGCATTCTTCTCTCAGTGATAAACTAGTAGACAGAAAAAATAACAAGTATAGAAAATAACTGAATAATATCATTAGCCAACTGTATCTAAGTGATATTTGCAATTCACTTCACCCAATATCAACAGAGCATATACTCCTTAAGGGGTTGATGGGGTATTCACCAAGACAGGCATTACTATTTACCAACATTAGCCAGTTAGGATGCACTCTGGCAATCAAAAAGTCTAATATAAATTAAACAACCACAATATAGAGAAATCTATAAACATTTGGAAATCAAACAAACTTTGAAATAATATGTGGACAAGGAGAATTACCTAAGCCCATATAAAAAACACAATCAATCTCACATGCACAAAGCCCTGACTTCAATACTCAGCACCACAAGTAAAAAAAAAATCAAAATATGTGGACTGTAGTGAAACCAGTGATGAGAACATTTAGTTCCTTGAACTACATGTTGTGTTAAGGAGACACTGTAAAACTGCGTAATACTTAGTTGTTTTTAAGCACTGGAAGCTTATGAAATACCAGTTTCTTAATAATTAAAAGGCATTTTAGTACTGATTAAGTTTATGCCTAAAATTTAGGGCAAAATTCAAAGTCAGTGTTTTAGTCTAGAACTACTGTATAGAAATTGGACATGTTCTCTGTATCTTACCTTTGAAGGGAATTTAGTTCTGAATATGTTAGAACTTGAATCTATATTATGATTCCTTGGAGATTTATGGCCTGAGCAGGTGCACTTTATAATATTGACACTATATAATAATGACACTTTGACTCATCTGTTTCATGAGTTTAAATTTGAAAGTTGACATGCAGTTAGTGTTTCTAAAACACTAACTTTTCTAAAACCTTTCTAAAACAGGGACTTATTTTACTTCAATATCATAAAGTCTTTTTTTTAGTTTTTCTGTTTCAGGAAATGTTAGAGAGAAAGAGTAAACTACTTCTAAGATAATATTGTAATTCTTACTTTATAAAGGAGGATTCTTCAATTTCCATGATTTAGGAGGAGAGAAGAGCTCAGCTTTTCAGGTTCTTCTTTTCCATTGCTATCTATATTAAATAATCTATGTCTATTATTTTGCTTCAATAGTATTTATTTTTTTAAAAGAGAGGGAGAGGAGGGAGGGAGGGAGGGAGAGAGAGAGACAGAGAGAGAGGGAGAGAGAGAGAGAGAGAGAGAGAGAGAGAGAGAGAGAGAGAGAGATTTTTTAATATTTATTTTTTAGTTTTCGGCAGACACATCTTTGTTTGTATGTGGTGCTGAGGATTGAACCAGGCCGCACGCATGCCAGGCGAGCACGCTACTGCTTGAGCCACATCCCCAGCCCTTCAATAGTATTTAAAGAGGGTCAGTGTATTTTTACTAAGTCAATAAAAAAGGATAAAATAATGACATGCCTGGCATGGTGGCACTTGCCTGTAATCTCAGTGGGACAGGAGAATTGGAAGTTCAAAGTCAGCCTCAGCAACTTAGAAAGGCCCTAAGCAACATAGTGAGGGCATGCCTCAAAATAAAGATCTAAAAGGACTGGCAATGTGGTCCCATCATAAGCACTCAGGGTTAAATCTCCAGGACACACACACACACACACACACACACACACACACACACACAACATAATAGTAAAAAATAAAAGGTAAGAAATTAATAACAAATATATAACAAAAAAGCACATGTAAAAACAACAATGCAATCAATCAAGAAGTTACAAGTACTTCAAAGTTGCATATATCTAATAAAATTACCAGTGTATGCAGTAAAATTTGATCAAATAAAAAATTAAAATGTCAGTAAAGATTTTAACTCTTGTTTATCCTAAAAGTTATAATTAATGAAACGTTCTTTAAAACACAATCTATAAGTAAGTTAATAATGAAAACAAATACAAGTTAAAAATAGAAAATAATAAAACACATAAGGTCAAATTTAAAGTTGTTTAAAATGAATCAGATTATTTTAAAATCTTATGCTCTATTGACAATTCCTTGGCAAGACTTACACAAAACAAATAAAACACAAGTAAACTGTAAAGGAATATAAAAGCAAATTATTGCACCACTTATATATATTAAAATACAATAAGATGTATTGGCAGAATTTATGCATAATGGTTATATTTGAGATGACATCAGAAATTCCCAGAAAAAAGCTATTAAAAGTGAAAGAAGAAAAAATTAAAAGTGGGAGTATTAAATCACTTTAATATTGATTTTGAAAATAATTAAAAAGAAGAACCCAGATCAACAAGTTTTCATTAACACATAACTTCAAATGTTTTAGTTTATTTCAAGGATTCAAGTACATTTATTTTTAACCTTTGACAATCAAAATAATCAGCAGATTATATCTTGCTAACATAAAAGAAGAAATAGTACTATCCTCTAATGAAAGCCACAGAAATATTTAGTCAATTTAGGTTTTCCTGCACACAGTGTAAAACAGATCATGTTCTGTCCACATGTACTCTTTCAAATGTCAGGAACCAGGATGGGGCACACTGCCATGATCAGCTCTACTGAGCTCATATTCTCACATTTTCCAGGACACATTCACCCCATACAATGAGTAAAAATTGTGTGACTCCATAAATGTAAAGATGGAAGACAGATGAAAAATAATCCTTGTTATTATAAATCAGGATTGTGATCACTTTGTGGGAAGTAAGAGAGAACTAAAAATAAAAGTTATATTTTAAAAGTATGCTGTTACTAAATCCAAGTGATAATTACAAGCATATACTGTTTGTAAAGATTCATCCATATTAAATACAGTTTACATATTTCATGCTTTAATAAACTATTTTAATAATAGACTACCAGGTAAAGTGGAATAGAATTCTGTTTCCAAGACTTTGCAGGTGAGAATATATACATACATATATATTTGTGTGTGTGTGCGGTGCACACCCAGGGAGAGAAAGAGAAGAGCCCCAAGAATCAAAAACGAAATGACAGAAAAACTAAATCATAGAGAAAAGTAGAAAAACAAATCAAAGAAAAGTACAGAGCAGCCCAAAACTAAAAAAGCTTACTTCCCCAAGGGGAGGACAATAAAATGTCAGAAGACTAAGGCCAGCCTCAAGATTACAGGTAGAGGGGATGGGGTTGTGGCTCAGTGGTAGAGTGCTTGCCTCACATATGTGAGGCACTGGGTTTGATCCTCAGCACCACATAAAAACAAATAAACAAAATGAAGGGTTTTTTTTAAAGATTACAGGTAGAACTGAGCAACAGAAAAAAAAATGAACTGACATTTATAGCTTCAGGAGTACCACTTGTTATTGCAAGTTTTATAAGGGATTTGGGATGAAATTTACTAATTCTACAGGGCTGGCTCACTTTGGAGAAATACATTGTACTTCTCACCATTTCTTGGAGTAAAATAATTAGAAGTTGCCTTAAAAGAGGGCTTAATTCTTGGGACATTGCTGTATTGAAGATTAGAAAACACAGAGGAAATTACAATTCAGAATCCCTGGAAACATTTTGAAACAATGATTAGATGGGAGAGAGTCACAGAGGAGGACAGTCTGTGGAGAGTAGCAGGGTTCAGTTGTAAATACAATGAGATATATAAGGAGTGGGATCTTGGACTGTGGAGAGTATGAGTTTTAGTAGTATAGCTCTGAGGTGAGGAGTGAGACCAACTGCGTGTAGTTTACGGAGGGGGAAATCACACAGTTGTTCCACTTTAAGATAGAATTCAGAAATTTGCTTTCCCCCCATCACACAATTCACTAGTGATTTGCCTTAGCTTTGACATTTGCCAAGCCTCCAGGTACAAAATAGGGCTATGTGAGGTAAATGTGTATCTGCTTCACTCACATGCTGTGAAGGTAGTTAGACGATTCACATTATTAAAAAAATTATTTCTTATTCTAATTTGTTATATATGGCAACAGAATGCATTACTTTTTGTAGTACACATATAGAACACCATTTTTCATATCTCTGGTGGTACACAAGTATAGTCACACCATTCGTGTTTTCATACATGTACTTAGGGTATGGCAGCCTTTCCTTCCCACCCATTTGCCCTATCTTTGGGAGGATTATGTGAACTCAGATTACATTTTCAATGACTCTGAAGTGAATGCAGCCCTGCATTATTGTCAAGAGCCGTCAGTGGGCTGTGTGTGGACTACATCGGCATCACAGCCTAGTGAATAGGAGAATCTGGTGTCTGGGAACTTCCAGTGGAAATTTCCTCTGGCTAAGAACACACATACACAAATGACCCTGTTCAAGGGTCCAGAGATGGGGTGACCTGCTGCAGCCACACAGCCTCTCAGAAATGGATATGACCTGCCAAGATGCCAATCAATCTGCTGACTGCAAGACACCATGAAACAAGACTCCACCCCTGAAATCTTACCCCTGCTTTCATGTATCCCCTTCAGTAAACCATGTGGCCATTTTCTATAGTCCAGCTCCAGCTCCTCTGTGGCCTGGGCCTATCAGGTGTTTATTCTGTGTCTTTTCTTTTTCATTAACTATTTCTGACTAATCTTCTCCAGTGTCTTACACTCTGCAGGCAGGAAGAAGACCTCTTAGTGAGGCGCTGGCTGTGGCCTCATACAGTATGACATAAAATTACCCATCTTAACCTAGTTCAAAATATGGCATGGGACTCAGCCTAGAAACAGTAGTGATCTGTTTGGTAGATACAGTGAGAAATTACTAAGTCCCTGTGTGAAACTCAGTAGTCCTCCTTCCTGGTGGATTCTGAATTAGAAAACCTGTAAAGATGTATCTCCACGCTTATTCAAAAACCTCAGATGAGATAACATTTTTGGACTTAATTTTCTTTTTCATTCCATTTTTATTACTTTCATTTAATTTGATTTACTTATTTTTATTCTTTAATTGCATTTTCATTTCTCACTGTTTCCTCCCTGCTTTCTAATTCTTTTTCCATTTTAAAAGCTTGCTGCTCCTTTTTACCCTTTCTTCACCCTCTTTTAGTCATCATTTTATTATTAAACTATTAAATTTTAACATTTATTTAGTCTATGTTAACTTTGCTCCTTGTTTCTATTGTTAATAGGGATATAGTTGTTGATTTTAATTGATTTTCATAATATATCTATGCCAGGTTTGTCTTTGTGTCATTGTTACCATGATTTGTTTTCTCTCTCTCAGAAGTGGTAGAAATTGAGCCCTTGAAAAATGGTTGCTCACTAAGAAGTCCCTTGTACAAATGTGAAAGGGGCTTGATTTCCAAAAAGCACAATTCTGAAAACTAAAAGTCAAAAAACAATAAAAAAGGCAACATGTGTTTTCCTGTGGTTCATAACTTTTTAGAAGCTGAATCTATCAAAGTGGATGAAATGTAGGGAAAAGAGCTCAAAATATTATTTTTTTAAAGAGAGAGAGAGGGAGAGAGAGAGAGAAGAGAGAGAGAATTTTTTAATATTTAGTTTTCAGTTTTTTCGGTGGACACATCTTTATTTTATTTTATTTTATTTTTATGTGGTGCTGAGGATCGAACCCAGTGCCGCACACATGCCAGGTGAGCAAGTTACCACTTGAGCCACATCCCCAGCCCTCAAAATATTATTTTTTAAAATGATCAATGAATTCAAAGTGGACACAAATAAATTGATAACTTAAGGAATACCATTCAAGATATGAAAGAACAATACTGAAAAAAGAAAATTCTGAAAAAGAATAAAGCAGAAATGTGGGAAATGATAAGTTTAAAAAGAAAAACAAATTATCAACAGCTATAGCTCACTATGGGAGGGGACAACACTCCTCTGTCAAGAGGAAAAACATAGATGGTCTGATGGAAGCCCATCTATAATCCCAGTAGCTCAGGAGGATGAAGCAAGAGGATTGTGAGTTCAAAGCCAGACTCAGAAATTTAGTGAGGTTCTAAACAACTTAGTGAGACCTGTCTCAGAGTGAAATATAAAAAGCTAGGAATATGGTTAAATGGTTAAATGACCCCGGGTTCAATCCCCAGTACCAAAAATAAATAAATAAAAAATAAAAAAAATTAAAGACATGTGAAAAGATTTTCCCAAAGAGTTTAAGAAAAATAAGCACTGGTCAACATGTCCAAGATCAGAGCAGATAATAAAGTCAGAAAAACTGGACTGTGCTTGCCAGTAAGAAAGCTCTAGAATGTGAAGCTGTAGAGAAGACCAGTGATCCCCAACAGGGAATTTGAATCTCCATAGAAAAATTGGGACTGGGGAAACACTGACTGCTTGAATATACTCACTGATTTGCATTTCTGAGCCAGTGGAATTACTCCATATTTATGTTTTTTTTTCCCTCAGAAATTACTTTGTTCCCCTGCTTCCCTTCTCTCCAGATTTTTTTCACTTCTTTAAAATTAACTTACTTATTTCAACTAGGTATATATAATAGCAGAATGCATTTTGATTCATTATACACAACTGAGCACAACTTTTCATTTCTCTGGTTGTACAAAATGTAGCATCACACCATATGTGTGGTCATATATGTACCTAGAATAATGATGTCCATTTCATTCTACCATATTTCCTGCCCACATGCACCCTCCCCATCCTCCCTCTCCTTTGCCCAAATTTCCTCCATTTTTCCTACGCCTCCCTCTTTCCCTTTATGGATAAGCATCTACTTATAAGAGAGAACATTTGGCCTTTGTGTTTTTTGGGGGGATTGGATTACTTTACTTAGCATGATATTCTCCAACTCCATCCATGTAACTGCAAATGCCATAATTTTATTCTATTTTAATGATGAATAATAGTCTATTGTGTATATATACCACAGTTTCTTTATCCATTCATCTATTAAAGGACATCTAGGTTGCTTCCACAGTTTATTAAACTATTGTTTATTAAACTTCTATAAACATTGTTTATTAAACTTCTATAAAGATTGATGAGGCTGAATTACAATAGTATAATGATTTTAAGTCCTTTGGGTATAGACCAAGGAGTGGGATAGCTGGGTCAAAGGGTGGTTCCATCCCAAGTTTTCTAAGGAATTTCCATACTGCTTTCCAGAATGGTTCACCAATTTGTAGTCCCACCAGCAAGGTGTGAGTGTGCCTTTTCTCCCACATTCTTACCAATATTTATTGTTGTCTTGCCCCAACTGCCTTAAGAAGACTCCTAAAACCCAAGAAATAAAATCAAGAATTAAAAAAAAATTGGATGGACTCAAACTAAAAAGATTCTTCTCAGGAAAAGAAACAATCATTGAGGTGAAGCGAGAACCTACATTTTGGGAGCAAATTTTTGGCACACACAAGTCAGATACAACACCAATCTCTAGGATATATAAAGAACTTAAAAAACTTACCCCCCCCCCAAAAAAAAAACCCAATCAATAAATGGGCAAAGAAGCTGAATAGACACTTCTCAGAAGAACGTATACATATAATTGATTAACAAATATTTGAAAAAAATGCTCAACACCTCTAGTCATTAGAGAAATGCAAATCAAAACTACTCTAAGATTTTATCTCACTCCAGTCAGAATGGCAGTTATCCTTCTCTCCAATTTTTATGCTGTACTTGGTATACTTGCTTTATGAGTATCCAGGATCAAACAGGCACATAAGGTATACTTTTCAATGGAGCTGAAGATGTCCAAACCTGAGCATGGACGAGAATGGGATTCTGATGGGCCTCCAAAGTATATAGAAGAATATCAGAGTTTCCATTTGAAATGTACAGATGGAGTTGTGGTATAGAGAACGTGACTGCCAGGAAGTAAAGTTATGGGTCTCAGGAGGATCAGACAGAATATCCAACACCCCTTTCCAAATAAGCATAGTATACAGACAGGATCTCTCAGAATGAGATGTGCAATTCAAGCCAAGTCAGTCTACATATGAAGCAGGTGAAGAAGCCAGCTATTTTCCCTGACAGACTTACTCTCACACCTGAAAATATTAACAATTCCATTCCGAAAAAGAAATGCAGTTGATACCTTTTCCTTCTAGCAGAGGTGGTCAGGCAAGTAGAGGCCTAAATTCTTCATACAGACTCACCTAACAAGTTGGACAACTTTGGGTCAGAGTTGGAATCAAATGAGAATTGATGACTTCTCCATAGTTGACAAATTCTAAAATTTGAAACGCTGGATAATAAAGATTTTATTTAAAAAATTTCAGCAACAATTAACATGTAATATGCAATGACAATGCATTTATGGATTAATATTACCAATCATATTCCCATTCTGCTCTGTCTTTATTCATTTTAACATGTGTCTCCCTTTCCTCCCCCCTCTTCATTTTTTCTATTATTTTTGTTTGTTTTCTTGTCTCTTAATTTTTCTTGCTCCATTTTTAAATTTAAGTGAGTATGCGATTATTTTTGTGTAACCCCTTCTGATTGTTCTATATTATTTTTCACACACATTTTTCCTGGATAAATAAAATCCTAGAGACTTTAGTAATCTTATGAGTAGTATATGTTTATATATGATTTACTTTGAAATAATCATTCTGGCTTATGAAACTCTGTAGTCAGGTCCAAGATGTCTATACCTAGGCTCCCACACAGAGACTTCTGGCTAGTTATGTTTTAGTATGTAGTCAAGGTGATAAACACTGTGATTGAGCATACACACTAAGGGTCATAAACATCTGCTTGGGAGCATGCACTCACTTAGGTAACCTAGTGATAGTGGGCCTTCTTTATTTGGTCTGTGCATAAAGAAAACCTGTGAAATACCGTGGGGGGGATGTTATTACCTCCAAAAAAATCATGTTTACCATACCAACAGTGTCTTGCTCCTTCTTTTCAACTCCTGGGAACCTAGAACTTCCTTCCCAGGCCTATGACTCAGCTAGACAATTAGCATAATCATCAAAATCTCATGAAGGTGAGAAATGCCTCAACCTTGGCATGTGGCCAAGTACCATACTTTTTTTTTTTTAACCATGATTATATTTGTATGAGCTTCTGTGGAGAACTGGGAAATGGTGGATGGTGGATGGTTGATGGATTGCCAGTGAGCTTTACAAGCATTCAGTTTCCATCTCCAAGATAGTGCCACTCACAAAGAGGCAAGAAAAGTGAGTTGGACATGTCTCACTGCTCTGAGAGTGAATATGGACAAGGCTATACTGAATACCAGCCAGCTTCACCATCCTATAGAAACAGGTAGTTTTGTAGCAGCATGCCTGTGCCTTGGAGCAAGATATTTGAGCAAAGCAGATCTCAATCTCCAAGGAAGAGGGAATGGACTTTAAAGAGAAACTCCCACTGCCAGATCTTCCCATGGCACAACAGAAAAGCATGAGAATATATGAGTTTCTGATGGGCAGGCAGTTTGGCAGCAAAGTGTCACTGAGTATACCATATATAAGCCATCCATTCAGGAGGAATACGGTAAAAAAATTTTCCAGCAGCCTGTGGAATGCTGGAAGCACAAGCTTTGTACTTATGGGTTGGGATCTATTACCAACTATCCTTCACTCTGAGACAATGATTGCAGAACAGCCATAAAAATTGAGACGTTAATTCATTCCTTTATGAATTGAGTGCAATGTGCAACTGAGGAAACACTGGACAGAGCCATTGTCCTTCAAGGAAGGAGTATCTTTGGTGGTTCAAGGGATTGGTATACTGATGGATACAACATAGAACCTAACCTGTTGGATGAATTTCTATACAGCTCTCTGCTGACACCTTGTGGAATAATGCTGGGATGGGACGGAGAAGTCTGAGTTCTGTTCAATGAGGATGGCGGCACTGCATGAACCATACTGCTGATTATTAGTAAAGACAGCTGGGCTGTGTATTTGGGGGTTAACTTTGTGGATTACTATATTAAAAGGAGATAATTGGATGGTCAGACTTCAGCCTTTGTAATGTCGAGCCATGTGGTAAGACCTTTGGGTTACAGGCCATGAAAAAAGAGATAATTGTAATACATGTTATTTGCCATGCTCCCAGACTGGCTTAGGAACTGATGAGGCAGATGTTTTGACTAGGGTGTGGTGGTTAGAGTGTGTGCCCACCCAAAGCCAGACAGATTGGTTGTGTCACTGCCTATAGCATGCAGATTTCAAGAACATGTGGAATGTAGTCAAACAGTGTGGTCTGCCTTTATGTGAAATGCCCTCTTAGAAGCCTGCAAGGCATGTATGGTTTGCACTAGGAGTATTCACAGCCTTGAATCCTTGGAGCCACAGAGGGCCAGGTAATGCATAGATGCACCTTCATGTCATGATTGCAGGTTGACTGTACTGAACCTTTACTGAAATCAAAGGGTGTTGTGTTTGCCTTAATGAGAATTGATATGGCCACATGTTTGTTGTTTATCTGGCTCAGTGGCCAAGTGAATTAATATAATATTCACACTCTGACTGTTAATGACATTGAATGGCCCATCACAATAGAGAGTGATCAAGGTAGCCATATCACAGGTCCAGATGTGTAGCAATGGTCAACTTAGCAACAGATTCAACAGAGGCTGTATGTCCCTTATTATTCACATGCTGCAGGTATTGTAGATATAATGGTCTACTTGAACAAGAACTTAAAACTGCCTAAACCCAACTTCTATGAAGAGCTGGACACTGAACTCATGAGCACTTGTAAGAACTCTAAATAAGTATCCCCAATGAGAGGAACCTAACACGATGTAGATTTTTCTGCACTGCAGAGTGAACTTAATACAGGTCCAGATGACAACATGGGTATTTTTATTGTAGTGAAGCCTGGGTTTGGGCAGCAATGAGACTTTGTCTTGCCTGCTCACATTGTATTGAACCAGGCACAAACTATAGATCAAATAAGGCCCTGGGCCCACATTCATTGGGTAACCTGTTAGCCCCATCAGGAAAAATTTGAATGTAATCTCCTTGTGATACCATGGGTGGCTGGAGAATGGTCCCCCTGCATACACATGCCCAGGTCCCACTGAGGGGACACAGATTTGAAAGAGCACATTTGTTATTTCTCTTTGGCCAATGCCTGTCCATGCAGACTGCTGAGATTCAGGACTATGTTGTTTGGTATCATTGCCCAGTAAAGCCGTCACCAGAGGCCACTGTGTCCTGGGACTCAAAGCTGGCATGCATTCTCCTGGATGGACATGATTTACTTATACTAGTGCCAATAACTGCTTTGTTCTTTTGTCCATAGGTGTGTCCTCACTAACACCACCATGGAGTGGGCACACCCTTATGTCAGTGTAGCAAACACTTCTGCCTGCTGAGTATGCATATCTTAGTCTGGCCACAGAAGTCTTATTCAGTTCATATAGGTTCCACTAGAACTGGTCTTCAGGAGTATAGAATCTTTCAGGTCTGGGACATTCTTTCCACAATTCAGATGTCCTCCCCAATTGTAAATCCATCTTCTTTTCTGATTGGTCCAAGTTGATCTCCCAGGCATTCACAGAGATCCCATTTGTACCTACAAGCACTGAGCTACAGGACATTCATACTTTAGAAGGGTGTTCTGCCAATACCATACTTGTTTCCAACCTCCAGGTAATCCATTTGATACCGAGACTTGTTTCTCTGAAAGACTGGACAGACATGACCTGAAAGGTCAGAAACACATATAGGTTCAGAGTTCTCAGGCTGTCTCAGGAAAATGAGAATTTTATGGTGAGATGATGTGGAATTGTACAAGCATATGGCATCCACACATATTGGTGTTATCATTCCCACAAGAAGGATTTCAAGTAACACACAAATAATATAAAATAAGGTTTTATTCGAGAATTTAAAGTATGGCACTTTCAGAGTCTGTTTTTATTTATTTTAATGGGGAATATACTTCTTGGATTTCATTTTGTTTATTTTTTTATCCACTGTTATTAACAAGTTATTAACTGGCCTTTATTTTTTTTTCTGACTACATTTTTCAGTGAGAGTTGTAATAACTAGATCATAGATGATGTTCAAATTGTTTTGATATTATAATTACTTTAAAGGTTTATTATTAACTATGGTCAAGGGGATTTGACATGTGAGTTCTCATATTATTTTGGAGTTATAAGTGATCAGAACTTTGTCTAAAACCATTAAATCTTCCTGTTACTCCCAGTCCTGTGACCTGTGGACATTTCCTTCATGCAGATACTGATATCCTTCTTATGTATTGTTTTTCTTTATTGTCCTTCTTCCTCTCCACTGGGAGCTAAGTATTTAATATTTCCCCCTAAATTGAGGTGGCTTCAAAAATTCTTAGGGTAATTGGTACTGCTTCCTGACGAAAAAGAATGATGTTAGAAACTCCAGACTTTGCTCTCTATGGATAGTGCAAGAATAATTAGGAATAGTTAGTATTATGATGATATGATAAAAATCAGGAATGTCAGTAGGTGAATAACCTATAAATGATAGTTGGGTATTAATCAGTTTGGGCTGATTAGAAAAAGCATAATAAATATAGAGATGGGATCATAGTTATAAAGTGACATATAAAAAAGCAAAGTATAATTTACCCCCAAAATGATTATTTACCCCCAAAAGATTAGTAACATTTTCCCAAGATGTTTTGTGGAACCAAGATTTCAGTGCTGTTATATCAGTCTCCAATTGACCTAGGAGTAAGTTGTGATTTTAGCAGAGTCTTTGGTAAATATTATCAGGGAATCATATACAAAAACTTTTGCTTCATAACCTCTGGATTTACTTAGTTCTTTTTTTCTTTTTCTTTAATCGTTGACACAAGTGACTCCATCTTTATTTTGATGTATTTCTTATTTGTAGTCCACCCTTGTCTTGTGAAAAACTTTATATTTTCTTCCTGAAGACATCGTTAGTCCATTATGTTGAAGTTAGGTTCTTTGGCACTCACTGTTGAGTTGCATCTATTGCAATTAGTTACATGTGATCTCATATTGAATAGCGAATTGGTAATGACTGGGAGACATGGTAAAATTTATTTTAGGAACATTTGAGCAACAAGAATATTTAGAAAAAAAATGGCTCTTGGGCTGAGCTTAACAGGAGTCCATTATCTAATTTTTAAAAATGTTGTCTGAGCTCTATTTGACTTATCCTGTGTTTGAGTTTTGAATTGTGTTGTTTAGAAGAGGGAAACTTGCCTCTTCCTTTCTTTATACAATATCAGTGCCAATTAAACATATGTATCCCCTGCGTCAACAAATATCTTCTACCTGCAAAAAGGTAGAAGATACAAACAAATCTATGACAAGAACTGCATATTCCCATTTTCAAACTTTGATAGTATATGAATGGTTTTGTCTGATCAAAATGATGTGGTGTAATTCCAGTATAAGTATCAGGATTTAAGAGCACAGTCAGGTTCCTGAAAAGAATTGGTTAAGTTTTCCTTTAGTGAGCAAGAAAACAGGTATGGCCGAATTGTATCTCTCCATATCAACAAACTAGTCCTGGAAAGGATAAGGGTCAACATGATTTTGACCTCTCCAGTTGTCAGTTGATATGAAATGCAAATGACTCCATTTTGCCATGCCATAGTGTAGATAGTAAAGGTGTCAAACACAAGTTTGAGATGTTGAAAAAGACAAAATGGAAACACAACCTCTTTAAGAACCCAAGAATCTTGTAAAACCTTTAAAAAAAAACAGGCATAATTAACATCAATGAACCTGGCAGTGAATATGGGGGTCATTTACCCAACAAGAGTGACACACTGGAAAAAGTCAAAGCTGAGAAACGTCTCCATATCACACTAGTGAGTACAAAGAGGATGAAGTGTATGAAATAACACATATTTTTGCCCTCATCCTGAGTAGATGGGAGCCATAGTTTTCTTTCTCCACAGAGGGAAATCTAAGTCATGGCACCAAAATATTTAGGAGAGATTCTGTGTAGCCAAAGTAACTGAATGGTGATGATAACACCTTTCTTTTTTCAGGAAGTTTTCAAGCAGAATTTACAAAATGCAATTAAAGTTTATTAGAGAACTTAAAGTGACAGTGTGCTCAGGATAAGCACTGAGTGGTTCATCTCTGAAGAGAGCAGTGAGTTCCTTATAGAACATGTTTTCATGATTTCTGGGATTCTTCATTTTTTTTCTTGTTTCTTTTACCTGCTGTTATTGCCCTTTAGGTTTCATTTTATATGGCTTCAGGCAATTTTGTTTCTGAAGGTCATAATGACTGGTCAAAAAATATGAGTTTTCTCATACTTTGAGGGTTCATGATTGCAGTCTAGGTTGATTTGACATTCAAGATTCTGTTTTATTTATTTTTTTAATGAATTATATGTGACCAAATAGTTGTCGATTCTGTTATGTTTCCTTATTGCCCCGTCCTGTGATATATCTACCTTGTCTCTTATGTACATATTTTATGTAAGGGTTATGGGTTTGGAATTGAGGTCACTTATAGCTTCATGACTGTGATATGCTTGATGGCTTCTGGGAAACCTTATGTGCAAAGACAGAGGATGCCTGGCTGCTGCAGCAATGTCCTTCATGAGGAGGCTTGACCTTGATCTCAGGCACACAGCTCCTGGGAATAAAAAAACTCTCTTGGTAGACAACCACATTTTGTTTTGCAAAAAGTGGCTCACACAGGTTGAGACTTCCTTTTTGGCTATGAGGAGTGAATTCAGTGGTGATTAACCACTGATTCATACCGACTGGCATATTTATTTATTTATTTATTTATTTATTTATGTATTTATGTATTTATGTATTTATGTATTTATTTATTTTATTTAGACACAAGGTATCACTAATTAGGATCTTGTAAACTGTTGAAGTTGGCCTCAAAAATGCAATCATTCTGCCTCAGCCTCCCACATCACTGGGATTAGGATAATGTGCCACCATGCTTAGCAGGTTGAGATTCTAAGATTAAAAAAAAAACTGGTAATTTGTAGAGCTGAAATTTGAATCCAGGTCTTCATTTTATCTACCAATTAATTAATTCATATATTAAATACTCATTTGTTTACAAACACTTATTTTGAATCATCCTGAATTTGGAGCTGTAGAAAAAAATAGTAAAAAGACTTACACAGTTTTTGTCCTCATAAACTTATAGTCTAGAGAGACATACAGTAAAAATGGCTAGGAGGCAACTAAGTACAAAGAAAGGAGATCTTCCTGAAGACAGTCACAGAGTAGATGCACTAATCTGAAGTAAGGAGAGGCTGATTGTTTCCAGCTAAGAACTGCAGCACAAAGAGAAGCATAAAGATATGTTCATGGGTCTTGAGTATTGGGGGATTTGGGGAAGCTTCACATGTCCTCAAGCAAGGGAGTACACAAAATATGTGAGGCAGATCCAGGCAAGAACTGATGCTCAATGTGATATGATAGCTGCAGGGATTTATGAATTGGGCAAAGTGGTCTGAATTTGTGCTAGGAGTCCTAAACCCACTGAAGGACTGTGAACACACCAATCTTCAGAAAGACATAGGAACTTAAGAAAGCTCCTGCATAATCATAACAAAAAGTGTATGTCATTGGCATGGGAAGATGATTTAAAAAATGGATGGATTGAAAGTTCCTGAGGGAGAAGAACCCCTAGCATGGCCTTTGGTTGATGGCTTTGGATTTGCAGTCAGACAGATCTGGGTTTGAATTACTGATCCTGCTATTTTACAGCCCTGTGATCTTGGGTGAGTCAGTTAATCTCTTTGAGTCTCTGCTTCCTGGTCTATAAAATGGGTACAAAATACTGTTCCTACTGGGTAAGAATCAAATGGAAATATATTGAGTGCTTAGTGTGTTATTGATACTCAATGATAAATTCTAGTATGTGTGAAATAGGACTATTTCTGGTTATAAAAGAGTTACTACTCCTTTCTCAGTTACTTGTCTACCCATATGCTTTTATCAGATTTATTCATAATATTCTCTTGCAGTTCCTCATTGATCTGAATCCTTATGTTAAACTGTAAATTCCTTGAGGACCTCTGTCCCCAACACCTACCAAGATACCTTACACTCTGCAAGGACTCAGTGGAAATTTCTTTCATCAGTTCAGTAAATCTGGAAGCCAGCCACTAGAAAATTAAACAAAAAACTATACTTTTGAAGACTGGTCATATTAAAATGGGTATAGAATGAATCTATATATAAAAATAAAATTATTTCTAAGTTACAGTTATAGGTGTCATATGTGTGCTTAGATGCAGATGGAACACTAAGAAGAAAGAAGAAAAATGAATACAGTGTTTTTAAAGGTGGGTAAATATATATATATATATATATATATATATATATTCCAAAATATGCAGTAATAAATATATATATTACTGTATACTGACCTTAGTATACTGAGTGTGTGGGTTCCCACCCAAAGAGATACTGTCATGTTTCTCTGTGTTCATTTTCCAATACTGATCTCCAGATTTGAAGGAAAAGGACCTGTTTTTATCAGGTTGAAGGATAATTTGGCCATAAGCTAACATTTTTTATATTCTCCATGTAAAAATTAAAATCATAAAGAAAGATGTATAAAACTTAATATTGATGAGATTATTCTTCATATTCCTTGTTAATACTTATTTCAAACAGTTTAGAATAGCCCTTACAATTCACTAAATCAATGGATTTTATATCACATTTGATAAGAACACACATCTATCTATACCCATTATACATGAAGGGCCTATATGTCTTAAGCCAGCAAATCTACAGGTTTTGACTATAGTAAAACTCTGTAATGGCAAAATAAATAAAGCTCCACTGGGAAAAAAAAAGAAGTTTGGGCCCTGTCCAGGGTGGAAACAATGTACATGTTAAGTGTTTATCTACTCCTGAGTTTGGGATGCTCACTGCTAGATTTCTCAGTCTTTTTCTGTATTTAGAGGACCTCATTGACATTCTGACTATGAGATTGATGTAGCACTGTGCTGGAGTGCTGCTATGATAAAGATTTTGGTTTCTTGGAAACTGGAGTTATTCTTATTTTACCCAATTTTTTTTTGGAATATAGAGATGATGACTAGAAATGTAGATGTCATGTGGCAACCATAAGACAATAAGCTTACAAATAAAAGTTGTTGCCCTGTAGAAAACAGAGTCCAAGTCAATGATAAAAGGATAAACATTTACTCAGAAAATACAATGATGACCACACTAGAAAATCCAAAGGTACTTTTTCTTGAATGATTCCCTTCTTTCATTAAAAATGGCATAAATATATTTATTATTCTATACCATTTAAAATTCATGTAGTCATATATTCGGCAGAATTTTAACATGCAGAAAAATTGATACAAAGTGAATTCACTTTAAAAAATATTTTTAATGTTTTTAATATTATTTATTTATTTATTTTTATTGGTTGTTCACAACATTACAAAACTCTTGACATATCATATTTCAAACATTAGAATCAAGTGGGTTATGAACTCTCATTTTTACCCCAAATACAGATTGCAGAATCACATCGGTTACACATCCACATTTTTACATACTGCCATATTAGTGACTGTTGTATTCTGCTACCTTTCCTATCCTCTACTACCCCCTCCCCTCCCCTCCCATCTTCTCTCTCTACCCCATCTACTGTAATTCATTTCCCTCCATGTTTGTTATCCCATTCCCCTCATAAACTCTTATATGTAATTTTGTATAACAATGAGGGTCTCCCTCCATTTCCATGTGATTTCCCTTTTTTTCTCCCTTTCCCTCCCGCCTCATGTCTCTGTTTAATGTTAATCTTTTCTTCCTGCTCTTCCTCCCTGTTCTGTTCTTAGTTGCTCTCATTATATCAAAGAAGACATTTGGTATTTGTTTTGTAGGGATTGGCTAGCTTCACTAAGCATAATCTGCTCTAGTGCCATCCATTTCCCTGCAAATTCCGTGATTTTGTCATTTTTTTAGTGCTGCGTAATACTCCACGGTGTATAAATGCCACATTTTTTTATCCATTCATCTATTGAAGGGCATCTGGGTTGATTCCACAGTCTAGCAATTGTGAATTGTGCTGCTATGAACATCGATGTGGCAGTATCCCTGTAGTGTGCTCTTTTAAGGTCTTCAGGAAATAGTCCGAGAAGGGCAATAGCTGGGTCAAATGGTGGTTCCATTCCCAGCTTTCCCAGGAATCTCCATACTGCTTTCCAAATTGGCTGCACCCGTTTGCAGTCTCACCAGCAGTGTACAAGAGTACCCTTTTCCCCACATCCTCGCCAGCACTCGTTGTTGTTTGACTTCATCATGGCTGCCAATCTTACTGGGGTGAGGTGGTATCTTAGGGTGGTTTTGATTTGCATTTCCTTGACTGCTAGAGATGGTGAGCATTTTTTCATGTACTTGTTGATTGATTGTATGTCCTCCTCTGTGAAGTGTTTGTTCATGTCCTTGGCCCATTTATTGATTGGGTTGTTTGTTTTCTTATTGTCTAATTTTTTGAGTTCTTTGTATACTCTGGATATTAGGTCTCTATCTGAAGTGTGAGGAGTAAAAATTTGTTCCCAGGATGTAGGCTCCCTATTTACCTCTCTTATTGTTTCTCTTGCTGAGAAAAAAATTTTCAGTTTAAGAAAGTCCCATTTGTTGATTCTTGTTATTAACTCTTGTGCTATGGGTGTCCTATTAAGGAATTTTGAGCCCATCCCCACAATCTGTAGATCGGAGCCAACTTTTTCTTCTATCAGACAGAGAGTCTCTGATTTGATATCTAGCTCCTTGATCCACTTTGAGTTGACTTTTGTGCATGGCGAGAGTAGGGGATTCAGTTTCATTTTGTTGCATATGGATTTCCAGTTTTCCCAACACCATTTGTTGAAGATGCTATCCTTTCTCCATTGCATGTTTTTAGCTCCTTTATCAAATATAAGATAGTTGTAGCTTTGTGGATTAGTCTCTGTGTCCTCTATTCTGTACCATTGGTCCACCCGCCTGTTCTGGTACCAGTACCATGCTGTTTTTATTACTATTGCTCTGTAATATAGTTTGAAATCTGGTATCGCTATACCACCTGATTCACACTTCCTGCTTAGAATTGCTTTTGCTATTCTGGGTCTTTTATTTTTCCATATGAATTTCATGATTGCTTTATCTATTTCTACAAAAAAATGCCATTGGGATTTTGATTGGCATTGCATTAAGCCTATAGAGAACTTTTGGTAATATCGCCATTTTGATGATGTTAGTTCTGCCTCTCCATGAACAAGGTATATTTTTCCATCTTCTAAGATCCTCTTCTATTTCTTTCTTTAGGGTTCTGTAGTTTTCATTGTATAGGTCTTTCAACTCTTTTGTTAGGTTGATTCCCAAATATTTTATTTTTTTTGAGGATATTGTGAATGGAGTGTTTTTCCTCATTTCCGTTTCAGAAGTTTTGTCGCTGATATACAGAAATGCCTTTGATTTATGTGTGTTGATTTTATATCCTGCCACTTTGCTGAATTCATTTATTAGTTCTAGTAGTTTTTTTGTAGACCCTTTTGGGTCTTCTAGGTATAGAATCATGTCGTCCACAAATAGTGATAATTTAAGTTCTTCTTTTCCTATTTTTATGCCTTTAATTTCTTTCGTCTGTCTAATTGCTCTGGCCAGTGTTTCGAGAACTATATTGAGTAGAAGTGGTGATATGGGGCATCCGTGTCTTGTTCCAGATTTTAGAGGGAATGCCTTCAATTTTTCTCCATTCAGAATGATGCTAGCCTGAGGCTTGGCATAAATAGTTTTTACCATGTCGAGGTAAGTTCCTGATATCCCTAGTTTTTCTAATGTTTTGAACATAAAGGGATGCTGTACTTTGTCAAATGCTTTTTCTGTGTCTATCGAGATGATCATATGGTTCTTATCTTTAAGTCTATTGATGTGGTGAATAACATTTATTGATTTCCGTATATTGAATCATCCTTGCATCCCACGGATGAATCCTACTTGATCATGGTGCACATTTTTTTTGATGTGCCTTTGTATCCGATTTGCCAGAATTTTATTGAGGATTTTTGCATCTAGGTTCATTAGAGATATTGGTCTGTAGTTTTCTTTCTTTGAGGTGTCTTTGTCTGGTTTCGGAATCAGGGTGATGTTGGCCTCATATAATGAATTTGGAAGAGCTGCCTCTTTTTCTATTTCCTGAAATAACTTGAAAAGTATTGGTATTAATTCTTCTTTAAAGGTTTTGTAGAACTCTGCTGAATACCCATCCGGTCCTGGGCTTTTCTTGGTTGGAAGTTTTTTGATTGCTTCTTCTATTTCATCTATTGATATTGGTCTGTTTAAGTTGTGAGTTTCCTCCTGACTCAGTCTGGGCAAATCATATGACTTAAGGAATTTATCGATGTCTTCACTTTCTTCTATTTTATTGGAATATAGGTTTTCAAGATAATTTCTAATTGTTTTCTGTATTTCTGAAGCGTCTGTTGTAATATTGCCTTTTTCATCCCGTATGTTAGTAATTTGAGTTCTCTCTCTTCTTCTCTTTGTTAGTATGGCTAGGGGTCTGTCGATCTTATTTATTTTTTCAAAGAACCAACTTTTTGTTTTGTTAATTTTTCAATAGTTTCTTTTGTTTCAATTTCATTGATTTCTGCTCTGATTTTAATTAATTCTTGCCTTCTGCTACATTTGCTATTGTTTTGCTCTTCCTTTTCTAGGGCTTTGAGATGAAGTGTGAGCTCATTTATTTGTTGGTTTTTTATTTTTCTGAGGAATGACCTCCAGGCGATGAATTTCCCTCTTAAAACTGCTTTCATTGTGTCCCATAAATTCCGATATGTTGTTTCTGTATTTTCATTTATCTCTAAGAATTTTTTGATTTCCTCCTTTATGTCTTCTGTAACCCATTGATCATTCAGTAACGTATTGTTCATTGTCCATGTGATGTAGGATTTTTCCTTCCTTCTTTTATCATTGATTTCCAGTTTCATTCCATTATGATCTGATAAAGTGCATGGTATTATCTCAACCCCTTTATATTTACTGAGGGTTGCCGTATGGCATAATATATGATCTATTTTTGAGAAGGTTCCATGTGCTTCTGAGAAAAAAGTATATCCACTTGATGATGGTTGATATATTCTATATATGTCAGTTAAGTCTAGGTTATTGATTGTGATATTGAGGTCAATAGCTTCTTTATTCAACTTTTGTTTGGAGGATCTGTCCAATGGTGAGAGAGGTGTGTTGAAGTCACCCATGATTATTGTGTTGTGGTCTATTTGATTCTTGAACTTGAGGAGAGTTTGTTTTATGAACGTCGCAGCGCCATTATTTGGTGCATAAATATTGATAATTGTTATGTCTTGTTGGTGAATGGTTCCTTTTAATAGTATATAATGTCCTTCCTTATCCCTTTTGATTAACTTAGTCTTGACGTCGATTTTATTCGATATGAGAATGGCCACCCCTGCTTGCTTACGAGGACCGTGTGCTTGGTATATTTTTTCCCAACCTTTTACCTTGAGCCTGTGTATGTCTTTTCCAATCAGATGTGTCTCCTGGAGGCAGCATATTGTTGGATTTGTTTTTTTAATCCATGTTACCAGCCTATGTCGCTTTATTGGAGAGTTTAATCCATTAACGTTTAGAGTTACTATTGATATATGGTTTGTACTTCCTGCCATGTTTGATTATTTATCTCTTTTTTTTTTCCTAATTTAGTTTGTTTCTCCATGATTAGCTTTCCCCCCGTCCTCTGTCTTTACCGAGGCACTTCCCGCTGATGGTTTTGGTTATTGTTTTCCATTTCTTCCTCATGTATAGTTTTGCTCAAGACGCTTTGCAATGCTGGTTTTCTGGCTACAAATTCTTTTAGCTTTTGTTTATCATGAAAGATTTTTATTTCGTTGTCGTATCTGAAGCTTGATTTTGCTGGATACAGAATTCTTGGTTGGCATCCATTGTCTTTCAGTGTTTGAAATACGTTGTTCCAGGATCTTCTTGCTTTCAGCGTCTGTGATGAAAAATCCATTGTCAACCTTATTGGTTTACCCCTAAATGTAATCTGCCTCTTTTCTCTTGTAGCTTTTAATATTTTCTCTTTGTTCTGTATATTGGATAGCTTCATAACAATGTGTCTTGGCATTGGTCTACTGTGATTTTGTGTGCTCGGTGTCCTGTATGCATCTACAATTTGTATATCTGTTTCCTTTTTTATTTCTGGAAAGTTTTCTGTAATTATTTCCTTCAGCAAGTTACTCATTCCCTTGGCATGAATCTCTGTGCCTTCCTCTATCCCGATGACTCGTAAGTTTGGTTTTTTAAAGTTATCCCAAATCTCTTGGATGTTTTTCTTGTGATTTTTTACCAGCCTATCTGAGTTGGCTAGACTCTTTTCAAGATTATATATTTTGTCTTCATTATCTGACGTTCTGGCTTCTACTTGCTCCACTCTGTTAGTGATACTCTCGATTGAGTTTTTAATTTGGTTTATCATTTCCTTCATTTCTAGAATTATTGTTTGATTTTTTATAATCTCTATCTCCTGATAAAGATGCTTAACTTCTTCTTTTATCTGTTTATGTAATTCATTTTCAATGTGATCTTTAAGGTTCCTTTCCATCTGTCTAAGGTGTTCCTTGAGTTCTTTATATGGCCATTTTTCTGATGACTCCAGGTCCTCCTGAATATTTAGGCTGTCTTTAATTGTTTGTACTCCTTTTCTTCCTTGCTTTATTATGCTCATGATACTTCTTGTTCTGTTTGACTGCTGAGTTACTGTTTACTCTTATAAATTTATTTGATGCTTGGGAGGAGAGGTATTAGAAGGGAAGGGAAGAAGTCACTAAAGAGAGTGAGTGTAGGCAGGTGGAATTCAAGAGAGGGGGAATAAGAAAATTGAAAAGAAATGAAAAGACAAAAGAAAAAAAAGTGAAAAGAAAGAAAGAAAAAACGAAAAACTAAAAATTTAAAAAAAAATTATAATGATAATAAAAAATGGAAATTGAAGTTTAAAAATAATAGTAATAATAATAGAATAAAAATAATTAAAAAAAATTGAAACCATTAATAAGAAAGTTAAAGAACAACAACAACATCAACTACAAAAAGTGAGAATAAAAAAAAATAAAAAATACTAATAATAATCATTAAAAATAATAATAATAATAAATGCAGTCATAGAGCTCGATTAACTTCTCTTCCAGTAGGTGGAGCTATGCCCACTGGGCCAGGCTTCTCCTCTTGATAGGTGGGAACCAATCACTGCGCCTCAGCTCTTCTTCCCAGACTGTGCGGGTCTCCAGTCCTGAGTGCCTAGGTCCTTCTCTTGTGGTTCCTCAATCCAGGCCCCACTCACCTGTGACGCTTACCACATTACTGGCTACATGCCGGGTCTGCTGCTCCTGGGAGCCCTGTTTTCATGGATGCCTGGGCACACCCTTTCTGTTTGCCTCCCTCGGACCCTAAGTTTGTAGGGCTTGGGGCTGAGGACCCCCAGCGAATTTGTTTGCCCTCAGGTAGCAACTCCCCTAGTAGCTGGTGCAAGGGACCTCTGTTGTCAGCCCTGGTGGGAGCGATAGCCGGGGGTTCTGCGCCACTAATCCCACGTCACTTCTGATTCCCTGGGTCTGGCTATGGTGCTCAGTTGGCTTTTACCTCTGTGAGATCAGGTGGGCCGACTAGTTATTTCAGCGGGATCGTTAGTGCTGTCACGAGAAGCAGGCGATCCGGGGCTTAAATGCAGCAGATTTGTGCTCAGTGTGTGTGTTTCTGAGGGGCCCAAAGTGTACGCCCTAGCTCCACGTCAGCTCAGCATTGCCTAGTGATCCTGAGCAAATAGGCTTTAGATAATTTACAGCTCCCTATGCCCGCGCAGTTGAAGAGGTCAGAGACTTGATCTCTCCGTGCCTGCCGCCATGTTAGACCTCCTCAATGATATTCATGTTACCCTTACAGTTTCCTGGCATAAGCAAGATCTTGGGGTTATACAAACTGCTGCTTCTGTTTCCAGTCCAGTTTTCTAGAACTGAAACCCTGCTGCTGTCGCCTCCACCTCTGGGCCGCGGTCTTGGGCGCCGCGCTTGTCCGCGACCTTAGCAGCGCTGCCGCGGCCTCCACTACTCCTCGGCCCGGTGCCTTGCACCCAGGGCCCAAGCGGCTGCCTCCGCGCCTCTCCAACCCCCTCCTCTGGAGCACGGGTCCCCTTGCAGGGGGATGCCGAACGACCCCAGAGCAGGCTCTGCCCCAAGGTGCAGCAGGGAACAGGTGACCAAGGCACTTGAGGCCGTGGTCCAGCCTTCGGAGGACAGGGCTCGGCACGCAGCCCAGTTCCAGTCTCTAGATGTGGCAGCTGGACCGTGTAGACAGGGCCATCAAGACAGCATGCAGAAAGCAAATGGCGGCTCCCGCGGAGTGGATTTTCGGCCCCGAAACCACAGCCCAGCCAACAATTTCAATCCACTAACTCTCCCTGTATAGACAATATTCAAAAAAAAAAAAAAAATAGGGCGGGGTGTACTGAGCTTTCTTTGCCTCAGGTACTTACAATCCACTGCTGATTACCCATTCAGTTTCTCTGCCGGGAGCGAAGTGAAAGAGGAAGCAGATGGGTGCAAAGCGCCCGCGGCTCTGAGCAGGAAAGCGTCCGGGAGCCAAGCGTCTCTTCAATCTCTTTGTTTTTTCTGGTGCTTGGCCGGGTGGTCCACTACAGGTTAATGGTGAAAGGAGCTCTAACAAGCTGCGCGAAGTCTCGATTAAAGCCGCTGCTCTGAGCACCAGGCTCAGCACTTCAGCAACCCCTGTACGCAGTGGCCATCTTCTCTGTTTTTAATATTTTTATTTATTTATTTTTAGTTGCAGTTGGACACAATACCTTTATTTCAATTATTTATTTTTATGTGGTGCTGAGGATCAAACCCAGGGTCTTGCACGTGCAAGGTGAGTGCTCTACTGTTGAGCCACAATCCCAGCCACTGGATTCACTTTTATATATTCATTATTATTATATTCAATTTTGTCCTATTGTACACATTTCAGTTTCTAGTTTAAGTTACTGAAAACAGTGGGCTAGAGTGTGGGCTGAAGAGGTTACAAGTGATAATAAGAATGAGTTCCAAGGACTTCTAAACAGCTCATCCAAATACTTAATATTTATTTATATATATTTACTTCAGATTTTCCCTGATTAATTTTTTGTGCTTAAGCCTTTAATACATTTTGATTCTGTGACAGTAAAAAAATTATGAAAGACCTAAATTTGTTCCCATTTCTCAACTATCTAGCTAGTTTTCCAAGAACTAATAACTAATGCCACCTGTAGAATATATTAAAGTTATTACATATATATTATTGTATTTCTGGAACATTAATGTTGAGACATGGCTTTTATAATGATATATTTATCATGTGCTTGAATATCCACATTTTAGAGTAGTCCTTTCCAGGAGGAGGAATCTAGGATCTACCTGGAATTTGAATTTCCTTATCTAGGTCATATTTCAGTTGTCTACATCTCTTAATTTTTCTGCACAAGTAGTCCTGAGCCTGTTGGTTTCTTTCCATGTCTGTCTCTACTCCTTGTCTGTGCCTGAAGGATGTTCAAAGAGTGACATTTTATAGAATGTGTGGGCAGTAGTTAAGCACATAGTGAGAAGGTTCCTCATATAAGTGTAAAAGTCCCTTGTAATGTAAGATGGAGTTTAGAGCCATCAAGAAGCAGGGCATGTAGGAAGTAAGTGAATATGTGCACAACAATTAAAACTATAATTTCAATGGGTATACTAAAGAGTACATTAGATTTAGTTGAAAAGAGAATGAGTGAAATGACAAGATGGATCAAAAGAATTGAGTTTTGGTATACACACACACACACACACACATACACACAATGGGAAATTACAGCAATTAAGAAGAATGAAACTGTGACATTTGATGGTAAATGAATGGAACTGGAGACCATAAAGCTAATTGAAATAAGCCATCATCAATAACCAAATTCCACATGTTCCCTCTTAATGTGGATGCTAACACACAATAAGTGGGGGGCGGTGGAAGAATAGGAGTTCATTGTATCATTGGGAATGAAGGGGAGGGAGAGGGAATGGGAATAGAAAAGACAGTAGAATGAAACAGACATAATTTTCCTATGTTCATATATTAATACTTTACTGGTGAAATTCCACATCATGTATAACCACTAGAATGAAATCCTAATTACAATAAGTTATACTCCATGTATACATAATATGTTAAATATACTCTACTGTCATGTATATCTAAAAAGAATAAAAAATATTGAAAAAGAAATGAGTTTGTGAGGACATACACAATTTTAGTTAGCAGTTATAGCTATTATTATGACTCTAGCAGTACTGTAGATGAATCCTGGTGTAATCAACCACTGAGTAATGCCCTCTGACATATTTTTTTTTCATTTTGAGGCAGGGACTCCATAAACTGGCTCAAAATGGTGATTCTCCTGGCTAAGCCTCCAGAGTACTTGGGATTCTAGGTGGTACCACCATGCCTCTTCTGTTGGATGGCTGTTGTCATTCAAACATTTTAAAGAACAAAGTTTCTATTACTTAGAAACCTACTGAATTCCAGAAGATGTGGATTTTAAAGAAGTTGATTTAGAGTAAATTCATCAAATATCTGTTGAAATGTCAATATATTATAATGCCTTCCAGGAAACTATGAAACTTTTTTTGTGTGTGTGCTGATGGTAATCAAACACAGGGTTGTACACATGCTTAACAAGCACTGCATCACTTAACTATAATTATAGTCTCATAAAATATTATTTAAACTTCTCTGTAAGAAAAAACTTACACAATATTTTGTATTTATGTATAAATTATATTTGTTTCACAAATAAATTATATTATCTTATATTATATAAATATATTATATTATATTATATAAATAAATTATATTTGTGAAACAGGATACTAAGATTTTTATCATGGTTTTATAAATTCATTTATTATAATTGGAGATAACTAATCTTAATAATATTGAATCTTCTGATCTATAACATAGATTAATGTACCATTTATTTTCACACTAATTATTTTTAAGGAAATTGTATGTTTTGTATCTTTGTCAGATACATATTTTTCTGTCTCCTTTCTTGGTGTATAAAAGTGGTATTGTGTTTTTTTTATTTCCAATCCAAAGATTCTTTGCTGATACACAGAAAAACAGACGACTTGCCTATTACTCTCTTATTCCACAAATTTGCTACATTTTTTTGAGAACCTTTTTGTTCATTCTTCTTGGTATTCTACATAAACAATTATTCCATGTGAAAAACATTTTACCTCTTTCTTCTAAAACTCAGTGCCTTTTTCTCCCTTTCCTTACCTGGTGAATATTCTATAATTGTTGATATAAACATATGATTATGTTCTTTAACTTGGTAGAGGGATCAATTATATTGATATATGAATTTTGATTCAACCTCTGCTATGTGCAATAATGGCATTTTTCTTCGAGTGAAAAATTGTAAATACAATCCTCAACACAAACTTATTATGTCTTGTACTGGAAGACATTAAAGTACTTTAAAAATAAATAAATTAAAGGTTTGGGACATATCATAAAAGTGAATCTAAAAATACTCAGAGTGACTCAAACTTTGAAAACACAGGACATAAAATAAATAATGAGAGTATTTCTTTCTTAACACCCAAGTAAAGCAAATATCAATGAGTTAACCTTCATATAAAATGACTAAGTAAGAAAGAGAGAAAGAAGACAAAATTGGGAAGAAATCATTCTTACAGAAAAATTCTAAATAACAAATGTATGGGAAATATACAAAATAGAAAGCTTCCAGTAGAATACCATACTAATAACTATTGTAGGCAATATTCACTGATGGATAAAAAAAACAACTTGAGGGTGAAGCAAATGAAAACAATATGTTGCCTTTCTTAAAGTTAATCCTTTTAAATATCCATTAATGCATTGTTTTCTTATTTTTTTTGCAAAACCTATAATTATTTAGAGCAAAGGTGTGACTCTGCCCCATGTATACCAAGAGGAGTGAGAAGTTGTGCTCCATGTCTGTACAGTGTGTCAAAATTCATACATACTGTCATATATAATTAATTAGAACATATTAAACAATAAAAAATAAAAAATATAACACTCCATTGTGGAATTTATTTTGTGCTAAGCCAAAACTTATAATTCTTGCACAAAAAGAAGAAAAAAGTATAAGATTTTTGTATACTTTAATTATTAAATTCATTCCATGGTAACTCAATGGAAATTATAATACATTAACATTCATATTGTAATCCTTAGAGGAACTAATAAAAATTAAAAACTGCCATAAGAAATTAAAATGAATAGAACAGGTATTTTAAAGAATTTGAGTAGGCCTTGTAGTTCTAATGGTGCAAAATAGAAAATAACCCATGTTTTTTAATAATGAAGTGGATGAACTTTTTGTCATGCATAGACAAAATACTGCTTAACAATATAAAGAAGTGCACATTCTAATGAATCTCACAAATATTGTGTTCTGACACAACTGAAATTAAAATCATGTATGTTGTATATTTTCAGGCAAAATGAATGTAAGGTTCAAAAACCATAAAATTGTATCTGGGGAAGAGAAAAGTTGACTGTGAAGAACCAGAGATTTTTTATGGGGATATTATAAATATCCAATTCTTTATAGGTGTATGAGAACTTTTGGGTGTATTTGGCAAAACTGTACAGTAAATATTTGTTACATTCAATATGTATACACCTGAAATAACCCCAAAGAAAATAAAGTGGGACTGAGCTGAAGAATGTGTGGAAGATAGAATGAGTAGAAATACCACATAATTAGCAGATGATGAATCTAAGGATAGGCACATTGTATTATTCAATTTATTTTGTGTAAAATTTATATAGTAAATCATTTGAATAAACATTCATATCTGATCTCTGTTAATTCTTAAAATCTTTGTTGCCTCTGTGGATTATGGTAGGAGAAATTGTTATATCATGAACAAGGCTGATTCCACTCTTTTGTTATACCAAGATGTTCACTTTGTAAAACTTTATGAAAGTTCACATAGATTCTTTGTGGGTATTTGTATGCTCATAACCTACCAATGTAAATGTTAGCTATAAATGATTTGCACAAATTTCAGTATCTTAGAGTAACAAAAACATTTTGCTTTTTGTTTTAAAGTAGGACAGGTTTTCTAAAGGATATCAATATTCTCAGGCATATGTAAATATATATATATATATATATATATATATATATATATATATATAGGCACATTGTATTATTCAATTTATTTTGTGTAAAATTTATTTAATAAATCATATATATATATATATATATATATATAATATTATAATATACATATTCATTCTAACCCTTGCAGGAACACCTATATCTATTTATTTTGGTCCCAATTTGGTAAGTAGGTTTTTATTTTTTTTTTCAGTACACGATATAAAACCCAAGGTTACTTTACATCTGAGTTGTATTCCAGCCCTCTTTTAACCTTTTAATCTTTTTCTAAATTGTGAGACAGATTTTTACTAAGTTTCTGAGTCTGATGTTTAACTTGCATTCCTTCTACCATAGCCTCCTGAGTTGATGGGATTAGAGCATACACTATGCCCAGCTTAAATTTTCTTCCTATTGAAAATCTTCTCAGTAAGCCCCCCATACACTGGCCTCTGCAGGGCCCAGGCACACAGCCCACCTGGTCCACCCCTCCCCCCATGGGGCAGAGACTGTCAGAGCCTAGCCTTTGGTGCAAGATGCCCCTTCCGACCAGCAGACTACCACAGGAGGTCAAGCCCAGCGGGCCAGATACACTCACACCAGCCTCGAGGAGGCCCAGGCACACAGTGGGGCAGACACTCACCAGAGCCTAGCTTCTGGTGCAGGGCTGCCCCCACTGACCAGCAGACTACCAAGGGAGCCAAGATCCAGCCCAGACCACCCACATCAGCCCATGCAGGATCCAGGATCTCAGTAGACAAGGCCCACGGGTACAGCACTCCAGGTCCAGCCCCTTCCCAGTGGGGCAGACACTTGCCAGAGCCTAGCCTCTGGGCAGGACTGCCCCTTCTGACCAGCAGACTTCCACGGGAGGTCAACCCCAGTGGCCCAGATCTACCCACTCCAACTTATACAGGTCCCAGATCCAGGATGCGGTAGCATCCATTGAGGGACATCAGCAGGGTCTGGAAGCCCAACATCAAGGTGAGGTACAGACAATCTGTACGGGTACTACACTATAATATCTCAGATTCACATTGCAAGAAAGGAAGACACATAGACAACATGAAAAAACAAGGGAGGATAATGCCCCAAACAAACCAAGACACTATAATAACAGAATCTATGGACAGTGAAGTTGATGAAATGTCGGAGAAGGAGTTCAGAAGGTTCATAATTAAAATGATCTGTGAATTAAAGAATGACCTAAATGAGCAAATACAAGCAAAAATTGATCACTCCAACAAATGAGATAAGAGAGCAAATACAGGTAGCAAAAGATTACTTCAAGAGAGAGATAGAGACCCTGAAAAAAAACATTCAGAAATACTCAAAATGGAGGATATAATAAATCAAATAAAAATTCAATAGAAAGCATAACCAACAGACTAGATCACTTGGAAGAAAGAACATCAGATAATGAAAACAAAGTTTATAATCTGGAAAATAAAGTTGACCACATAGTGAAGAAAGTTACAAACCATGAACGGAATATCCAAGAATTATGGAATACCATCACAAGACCAAATCTAAGAGTTATTGGGATAGAGAAAGGCAGAGTTTTATACCAAAGGAATGCACAATCTCTTCAATGAGATAATATCAGAAAATTTCCCAAGCATGAAGAATGAATTGGAAAATCAAATACAAGAGGCTTACAGGACACCAAAATTTACAAAATTACAACAGATCTACACCAATTCACATTATAATGAAAATGCCTAGTATACAGAATAAGGATAGAATCTTAAAAGCCGCAAAAGAGAGGAATCAGATCACATATCAGGGGAGACCAATTCATATCTCAGCAGATTTTTCAACCCAGACCCTCAAAGCCAGGAGATTATGGAACAACATACACCAAGCTCTTAAAGAAAGTGGATGCCAACCAAAAATCTTATATCCAGCAAAACTAAGTTTTAGATTTGATGATGAAATAAAAATCTTCCACGATAAACAAAAGTTAAAAGAATTTACAACTAGAAAGCCTGAATTACAGAACATACTCAGCAAAGTATTCTAAGAAAAGAGAATGAAAAAAATGATGAAGGGATTACACTAAAGAGAAAATGAAAAAAATGAGGGAGGGATTACACTACAGGAAAATCTAACCAGAAGAGAACAAATCATGTTGAATACAAAAAATTAAAAAACATGGCTGGGAATATAAATCATGTCTCAATAATAACACTGAATGTTAATGGCCTAAACTCACCAATAGAAAGATATAGACTAGCAGATTGGATTAAAAAAAAGACCCAACAATATGCTGCCTCCAAGAGACTCATCTCACAGAAAAAGACATTCACAGACTGAAGATGAAGGGTTGGGAAAAATCATACCACTCACATGGTGTGCAGAAGCAAGCAAGGATTTCCATCCTCATATCAAATAAAGTAGACTTCAAACTAAAGTCAATCAAAAATGATAAAGAAGGACACTACATATTGCTCAAGGGAACCATACACCAACAAGACTTACCAATTATAAATATATATGCCCCAAGCAATGGAGCAGCTACGTCCATCAAACAAATTCTTTTTAAGTTCAAGAGTCAAATAGACCACAACACAATAATTTTGGGTGACTTTAACACATCCCTTTCATCATTAGATAGATCTTCCAAACAAAAGTTGAACAGAGAAACTATAGAACTCAATAATACAATCAATAACTTAGACTTAACTGACGTATAGAATTTTCCAACCTTCAATGAGAATATACTTTCTTCTCAGCCGAACATAGATCCTTCTCTAAAATAGACCATAAATATGCCACAAAGCAACTCTTAGCAAATATAAAAAATTAGAGATTCTACCCTGCATTCTATCAGACCCATAATATAATGAAATTAGAAATCAATGATAAAAGAATAAATAAAATCAATTCCAATACCTGGAGACTAAATAATATGCTACTGAATAAACAATGGGTTACAGAAGATATCAAGGAGGAGATTAAAAAGTTTTTAGAGGTGAATGAGAACACAGATACAACATATCAAAATCTCTGGGACACTATGAAAGCAGTTCTAAGAGGAAAGTTCATTGCATGGAGTTCATTCCTTAAAAGAAGAAAAAGTCAACAAATAATTGACTAAACACTACATCTCAAAGTCCTAGAAAAAGAAGAACAAATCAACACCAAAAGTAACAGAAGATAGGAAACAATTAAAATCAGAGCTGAAATCAATGAAATTGAAATAAAAGAAACAATTGAAAAAAATTGACAACAAAAAGTTGGTTCTTTGAAAAAATAAATAAAATTGATAGACCTTTAGCCATGCTAACAGAGGAGAGAGAAAACTCAAATCACTAACATCCATGATGAAAAGTGAAATTTCAAAACAGACACTACAGAAATACAGAATATAATCAGAAATTATTTTGAAAATCTGTACTCCAATAAAATAGAAAATATCAAAAGCATCAACAAATTTCTAGAGTCATATAATTTGCCCAAAACAAATCACAATGATATACAGAATTTCAACAGATCAATTTCAAGTGACAAAATAGCAAGTGCCATCAAAAGTCTACCAACCAAGAAAAGCCCAGGACTGGTTGGATACACAGATGAGTTCTTCAAAACCTTTAAAGAAGAATTCATACCAATACTCTACAATTTATTTTAGGAAATAGAAAAAGAGGCAGCACTTCCAAACTCATTCTATGAGGCCAATATCACTCTGATTCCAAAACAAGGCAAAAACACATCAAAGAAAGAAAACTTCAGATCAATGTCTCTAATGAACATAGATGCAAAAATTCTCAATAAAATTCGGCAAATTGAATACAAAAACGTATCAAAAAGATAGTGCACCACGATCAAGTAGGTTTTATCCCAGGGATGCAAGTTTGGTTCAACATATGGATATCAATAAATGTAATTCATCACATCAATAGACTTAAAGAATCATATGGTCATCTCAATAGGTGCAGAAAAAATATTTGAAAAAATTACAGCACTCCTTTATGTTTAAAACATCAGAAAAACTAGGGATAATAGGAACATATATCAACATCATTAAGGCTATCTATGCTAAACCTCAGGCCAACATCATTCTAAATGGAGAAAAACTGAAGGCATTCCCTCTAAAAACTGGAACAAGACAGGGATGCCCTCTTTTACCATTTCTATTTAACATAGTTCTTGAAACAATGGCCAGAGCAATTAGATGAAAAAAATTAAAGGGATACAAATAGGAAAAAAAGACTCAAATTGGCATTATTTGCTGATGATTTGACTCTGTACCTTAAAATTTCCACCAGAAAACTTCTAGAACTAGTAAATGAATTCAGCAAAGTATCTGAAAAATCAACACCCATAAATCAAAGGAATTTCTATATATCAGTGACAAATCCTCTGAGAGGGAAACTACCCCATTCTCAATAGCCTCAAAAAAAAAAAAAAACAAAACTTGGGCATCAACTTAATGAAAGACATGAAAGACTATATAATGAAAATTACAGAACCCTAAAGAAAGAAATCAAAAAAGACTTAAGAAGATGAGAAGATCTATTTTGTTCTTGGAAAAGCGAATTAATATTATCAAAATGACCATACTTCCAAAAGCACTATACAGATTTAGTGCAATTCCAATCAAAATTCCAATGACGTTCCTCATAGAAATAGAAAAAGCAATCATTAAACATTGGAAAAAAGATAGCCTCTTCAACAAATGGTGCTGGGAAAACTGGAAATCCATATGCAACAAAATGAAATTATACCCCTAACTGTGACTATGAACAAAACTCAATTCAAAAAGGATCAAGAACTTAGGAATACAACCAGAGTTGCTGGATCTAATAGATGAAAAAGTAGGCCCTAATCTCCATCATGTCGGATTAGGCCCCAACTTCCTCAATAAGACTCCTGTGGCACAAGAATTAAAATGAAGTATCAATAAATGGGATGGAATCAAACTAAAAAGTTTCTTCTCAGCAAAAGAAACAATCTGTGAGGTGAATAGAGAATCTACATCTTGGGAGCAAATATTTACCCCTCACAGATCAAATAGAGCACTAGTTTATAAAGAACTCAAAAAGCTAGACACCAAAAACAAACAAACAAACAAACCAAAACAACAACAACAAAAACAAATAACCCAATCAATAAATGGGCCAAAGACCTGAATAAACACTTCTCAGAAGATGATGCAAAATAAATCAACAAACTCATGAAAAAATGTTCACCATCACTAGCAATTAGAGAAATGCAAATCAAAACCACTCTAAGATTTCATCTCACTTTACAAACAACAGTAAGTGTTGGCAAGGATGTGGGGGAAAAGGTACACTCATACACTGCTGGTGGGACTGCAAATTGGTGCAGCCAATATGGAAAGCATTATGAAGATTTCTTGGAAAATTGGGAATGGAACCACCATTTGACCCATCTATTCCTCTCCTTAGTCTGTACCCAAAGGACTTAAAAACAGCATATGACAGGAACACAGCCACATTAATGTTTATAGCAGCACAAATCACAATAGATAAATTGTGGAACCAACCTAGATGCCTTTCAGTGGATGAATGGATAAAAAAATATGGCATATATATACAACAGAATATTAGTCAACAATAAAAGAGAGTAAAATCATGGAATTTGCAGGTAAATGGATGGAGTTAGAGAAGATAACGCTAAGTGAAGTTAGCCAATCCCAAAAATCCAAATGCAAATGTTTTCTTTGATATAAGTAAGCTGATTCATAGTGAGATAGGGAGAGGGAGCACCAGAGGAATAGATGAACTCTAGATACGGCAGAGGGGTGAGAGGGCAAGGGAGGGTGTATGGGGTAATTAATGATGGTTGAATGTGATAATCATTATTATCCAAAGTACATGTATGAAGACATGAAATGGTGTGAGTATTCTGTGTATACAACCAGAGATATTGAAAATTGAGCTCTACATATGTAATAAGAATTGTAATGCATTCTGCTGTTACATAAAAATAAATAATAAATAAATGAAAACTGTAAAAAAAAGAAAATCTTCCCAGTAAAATCCTTTCTCACAATGATACTCATCATGAGTGAAGTACCAACCCCAGTGCCCTGTATAATGTTTTTATCTCAGTAAACAAAAACTGAGTTCAATGAGAAAAAAATAGTTCTCAAAGATGTCTTTGCGTAAAGTATAAAAATTAGGTAATGCAGCTACTATTATTCAGATAGGTCTTCCCCAAAGTTCATGTATTAAATGCTTAGTGCCAAGGGTTTTTGTATTGGGAGGACATTGATTTTTATGAGGTGAGGCCTAGTGGGATGTCTTTGAGTCACTCATTGGAGAGCATGTAACTAAAATGGAATGTATACCTTGGTGTTTTCTTTGCTCTTTGACTTCCTGGCCATTAGGTGATTTGCTTTGCTTTGCCACATGTTTCTGCCATGGTGTGCTGCAATACCTTCAACCCAAAGCCAAAAGGACAATCTGTTATCAACTGTAATCACCAAAACTGTGATTCAAATTAGTTTTTTTCTCTATATCAGTTGATTATCACAGGTAGTTTTTAGAGTAAGTAAAAACTGACTCACTTGGGCTGGAGTTGTGGCTCAGCAGTAGAGCACTTGCCTAGTGCATGTGAGGTCCTGGGTTCGATTCTCAGCACCACATTAAAAAAAGGACTCATTTACTGGGTAAACAAATGCCAATCAAGGCAAATAGCTTAAATGTATTTGAAAACTGTTCATCAAAATTTAAAGCATTTAAATTTTGTTGAATGTTAAAAAGCATTTCAACTGTTCATTTAAAGCAGTGGATTTTAGGTTTAGATGCACATGGTAATTCCATCACAACCTTTATAAATCTCTGCTGTCACAATCCCACTCCAGGGATTTGGATTTTATTTATTTATTGCAAATTGAGTTTTAGGAATTTCAAGAGCACACCAGGGGACTATACTACTTATCCAGGGCTAAGAATTACTGATTTTGGATTAGACATGTATTAGTTGTTTGTGTGGATTCAAACTTTGTAGAATCTCAACTCAGAAGCATCTTGGGAAACAGATTTATCCTATTAAAATTAAGGGATGACCCCCCAAACATACTCAGATGTTGGGTTAAATTACAGCTGGAGAAAATGTCTTCTCAGCAGATCAGTATTCAACACTTCCTTTCACATTAAGAGGTTGGTTCAGGCACAGTGTTTTCAGTTAGTCTAAATTAAAAACTATAAATAGTCTACATACACCAAAGAGGAATGAAAGTTTGTGTGTGTGTGTGTGTGTGTGTGTGTGTATATATATATATATATATATATATATATATATATATATATATATATATATATTATATTGAGTGCAATAAACACATGTAAAAATTTATTCCAAGATAAGAAAAAAATCACTGAGCTTTCATTTCTTAAACATAACTCTAAGCTATTTTTTTTGGTATTATTCCATGTTTCCCCAAACTGTTAAGTGTTGCCTTTTGAGCATTCATAATTGTAAAAAGTTCTAGAGGGGTATGAATCTAAAAGAAATCCTGCATTTATTTCAGAAGTCTCATTTCATTTCCTTGATGTTCTGAAGATCTGCATGATTAATGTGGTCTCGAAAAGGTATTTGAGTTTTGGACTCAGGCAGTAGTGATTTTGAGTTCCGTCCCAGACTGGCATTTTAATAGATATAGGGCTTAAAAGGTAGATTGGCAGATTGAAAAATTGCAAAAAACAGCTTTAGTTTTTTATGCTTCCCCCTGACATTGTTCTTTTTGTAGCTATTTACACTGAGAGGCAGAGTCTCTTTTACAAACTTTGGATCTAGTTTGGCATGTAATTTGACAATAAAATGAATATGAGAGTTTACCAGTTTTATGTCCAGGATTACAATTTCTTGAATACTTTTGATTTTCCTTTAGAAACTCCACTGACTCCATGAGATCAAGCCTATATTAGACTTAAGAAGGATAAGATGCCATGGGGAGGAGAATGAAAGAACCCAAGGGGACAACCAACTCTTCCTCAGAAGCAGTCACCAAGTAAACAGAACATATGCCTGAAGGAGCCAACGTGAGACTAGAATAGCCTAAATTGGTCTTAATCATGAATTAAAAATTTCAGCTGTCTCTGAGAATTGTAAACAAAAATCTTTTTTCAGTTTTGTGTTCTGCAGCCAGACTTTGAAATTTTTTTCACCTGCTACTCAGGGCTAGTGGAATCTGAGCCAGAAATTTGGTTCATTCAGGATTGATGGAATGAGAGTTATTTTACCAGAGGCACAGATAATGAGGTGAACTGCATCATCTAGAAGATTTTTTGTCTAGTTATTGCAAAGTCCTAAATCCATCCTGAGGTTATCTGATGCCTGTGTGGCTTTGTCAAAGCTTCATTCAGTCTGACCTTCAGGAGTTGAAGGATTTGTAGAGATAGTGCTTAGAAACAGCAGAAGCCAGGAAATGACAAGGCTGCAGTGTTATGTATTGTGTTATAGGGGACAAGGATTGGTTGGAAGGAGCCACAACTTGCTGTGGGGACTTGGACATTTCTATGTTCAGGTATTGAACCTGTGAATTCAGTTCCAACCCTGCTATAGTATAATATTTTTTTTCACTATGATCTAGATGGTGACATTGCCTGGCAGCCTGGCCCCTGGTTGTTTTGCCCTGTGCCTGACTGATTACCTTTAAGTGTCCCAGAACCCTGTTTGTGCAGTTCTTGCCTAAATTTTACATTGGCACAGATTAGGTCATTTAGCCAGGGAGGGACAATATAAAATAATATTGACTAATTTAAGGGTCTCATATTTTAAATACTGTCATCTTTAGCATTCCTTGTCACTCTTTTCCTCCCAGAGGTCACTCATTTTGTACTGTTTTTTCAAATATACTGAAACCCTGGTCTTTTCAGATATTTCCTTTATTTATCTATTCCACTACATTATTAAATGTCTAACTATGCTCTTTTCAAATAACAAAGCATTTTAATTCATTTGCACTTAGTTGTACATGGCATTCAAACAAGAACAATGTCAATTAACCAGAGTGGATTACCCAAACCAGGGCCAACAGAAGGGGACCTTTACAACAGACTACTTGGTGGAAAATCTCTTAGGTTAGGTTCCCTACTCAAACTTAACTATAATTCCTACACCAATTATGCCCAAGATATCCACATAAAGATAAACCAGATGTTCCCCTGAAGGGGACTGGATTTGTGGAATGAGCAGTCTCAATATGCACACTGGAGGAGATTACCACATGTCCACTCTGTTTTGATTTTACTCCTTTAACTTTCTTTTTTCTCAGAGTAGATCAAAGGTGGAGAAACCCATTGCATTCAGGGAGAGAAGGGAGCAGTTGCTTGGAGCAAAAGGAACCTTAGCAATATAGGGAAAGGCTTTTCAGTCCCTTCATTTACTTAAACAAACTACTTTTCCAGTTTAACCTGAGGAAAACTTACCTGTCTCCTAAGTCTCCAGCTGTCAGCTTTCAGTGGACTTATCAGCCATCTTACATTCTCAGTAGAGAATCAGGGTTTCTCAGCGTGCCAGACCTGCCCAAGAAGCCTGGAGGAAGGACACTCTCAGGTCCCTTTAGAGTCACCAAATCTCGGGTCCATTTAGTGTCACCAAATTTTATAATGAAAACTTGATCTTTGTTCCTGATGTTGATGCAATAATGTGAACGATGTTTTGAGAAAAAAGTAAAAAGAGGTTTTATTGTTTTGATACCAAAGGAGAAGCAGGGGACTTCTATTCCAGAGGCTGTGATTCTGACAGGGGACAGTGAATCTTTACAGAGGTGATTCAATGTCTACATTCCAACTATACCTTGTCACAAGTCATAATTTAATTCTATTATTAAGAGAGAAACTTAAGGAAACTTAATACAGACCTGGGTGCCAGGTCTGAAGTCTGGTTTTCTTTGTTCCTGTGGTAAATGATTTGTGGTACATAATATGGTCTAGAACAGACAGAAGGTTAATCTTTTTACCTCTATGGTTTGGGAGGAGTAGAGGAAAAAGAGAAAAGGGAAAATAAAAGTCAATTTTCAAATAAGCCACAGTTATAGAGCAACAAGTTTTATGTTCAAAGTATGAAAAGGACCCCTCTTACATTCATAGAGAGGAGCACATAAAACACCAAGGTGGAAGTGGGAAATATTAGAAATATCAGTGTTGTAAGAAATTAGACATGCACACAAAAGCTTCCCAGAAGGGAAAAAGTTACTTCTGTAAAAGGATATGGTACAAAAAAAATTGCCAAGCAAACACACTGGGTATGAGGTCTGCCTAGGGTTTTATCTTTAATGCAGCACTGCCCCTTGTTCTGATAGGAGGCATTTTGAGTTACAATCTGTGCAATTTACTAACTTAAAATTGTGAAGTTGAAAAAAAGACTATAATCATGATTAGATTACATACTTTATAGGTATTGTTAAAGGAAGAGTTATAACAAAAGGAGAGATGTTGAGGGATATTCAAAATGGCTACATTTCAACCACATGGGTTAGATTAGAGCAAACACATTTTTGTCTGATTTATACTGTAAAATAACTTTTTTGATTGATTATTCTAGTGTAGTTCATCTCTTTGCTGAATTTCATTTTTATATATTTCTTCTTCATGAAATCTTTTATTTAGAATGTTATTTTTTTATTTTAGGCTTTTTGATTGTGAACTCTTTTATCTTTTGTTTGTTATGTAAGGTTTTTATTTCATCATCAAATCTGAAGTTTAGTTTTGCAGGGTATAGTACTCTTGGCTGTCATCCATTTTCTTTCAGTGCTTGGTATATATTATTGTAAGACTTCCTAGCTCTGACTGGGCTTAAAAATAACCTGAGATTCAAATTGGTTTCCCTCTAAATGTTACTTGAGTTTTTCACCCCCTCTGGCAGCCTTTAGAGTTCTATCCTTATTCTGTATATTAGACATCTTCATTATAATGTGTCTTTGTGTGGATATGTTGTAATTTTGTATTTTTATGGTCCTGTAAGCTCTGGTATTTGATTTTCCATTTTATTCTTAAAGTTTGGGAAATCTTCAGACATTATTTCATTGAAAACATTATGCATTCCTTTGGTTTGTATCTCTGAGCCTTTGTCATAGAGAGGAGCACATAAAACACTAAGGCGGAAGTAGAAAATATTAGAAATATCAGTGCTTAAGTTTGGTCTTTTCATGTTCTCCCATATTTCTTGGAAGTTCTTGCTGCAGTCTTGGCTGGGCACAAGATCACAAGCCACTCACACTTTGTAGATTCAAACAGCAATTCTTTATTCCCGAACTCACACTGGCCTCTATACACGTTCTGGGGAAATTCAAGTTCTGCCACCCAATTCACAGCCCAAATGCTTTCTGAATTCCACGAGAACTCAACGGGAACTCAGGCAGCAGGAATGCCCTATTCCCAGCAGGAATAACCTTCAACCTGGAACTGCCCTAAAACCCAGATTGTCTTAAACCGGAACGCCTTAAACTCAAATTATCCTAAACCAGGATACTTACTAAAACCTGCAGGATACACCCTAAATCTGGATCCACCCTGGTCCTTGAGCAGGGTCACCTTTCTCAAAGACACATGCAATGTCACAGCAAATTTCCAAGGCAAGTCCATTTAACATGGGGTACGCTGGCAAGGAAATTTCGATGCGTCATTCCTACTTGGCAATGGCCCTCAGCAAGTTCTCTTTATAATCTTTTAACATTTTTTTGTGCTCAACTTTATTTTTTTAGATTATATATTTTGTCTTCATTGACTGAGACTGTCTTCCAGATCATCTAGGCTTCTGATGATACATTACAATGATTTTTTTAATTAGACTTATTGATTCCTTCATTTTGAGAATTTCTGTTTTATTTCCAGAATGTCTTTTTATTGAAGAGATCTTTTGTTACCTATATTTACTTCCTTACATCATCCTTTAACTCACAAATCAGTTTAATTATGAACATTGTAAATTCCTTCTCCCATTTCTTCCACTGTCATGTTGATAGAGTCTGTTTTTGACATATTTTGGTTTGTTTGTTTGGTTTCTTTGATTTTTTATGTTATTTTTATGTCTACCCATTTAAAAGTTGATTTTGAGACAGCAGTGTTTCTACCTTAAGGAATTATAGTGTCCGGAAAGCTTTCCAGTATCTCACAATTGGGAGTAGGCAGAAAAAACAACAACAACAATGAAAGGAAGGGAAAAAAAACTATGCAAACAATTTACAGCATTCAAATAAATAGCTCTTGCAGCAGTGAAATCTACATTGTTGATTGTTACAATACTCTGAAATGATATGATCAGTTATTGCCCATGATGAAAATAGTAAGTTTACCTAAGGATTTAAAATTGACATGGTGACAAGAGATATAATAGAAATGATGTAGGATGTGATGATTCTGAGGGAGAAGGAGCAAAAAAGTCAAAATTTAAAGAAGGAGTGGAAGAGACAAGATTACAGGTTTACTGTTAATGGAGGAAAAGGGAGAAGGAGGGTCAAAGGAAACAGAGAGAAAAAATAATAAAAACAAAAATAAATAAAAATAGAAAAACTTAAACAAATAAAAGACAAAATAAAATATATTGAGCAGAAATAAAAGCTTACAAAAACAAAATTAACATGTACAAATCAACTATAATAGTCTTTGAGATATTGATCCATGAAAAATAACTGCTTTTAAATAAATGGTAGAAATGAGAAAAATAAGAAGAATATATCACTATGTATAAGTATCCAGTTAAAGATAGAATTCTTTAAGAGGAAAAGAAGAGAGATGGGGCAGTAGTAAAGGGTCTGTAGATTCAAGGGTGAGTGAGGTATAGGCAGAGGTGACATGGGATGTGTTTTTAAGAGGCAAGAAGAACAAAACAAAACAAATTAAAAATGGAAGTAAAATAGTTAAAGGAAGAGTGAGAGAGAGCAGTAGGGTTTGACTCTTGGCAAAAAGAAAGAGAGAAGTAGAAAAAAAAACAGAGTTGTGAAATAGCCAAGAGGAAGTATATACAACATCCCTAATCAAAGACCTATTCTTTCAAAAAATAAAAAAAGATTAAAAATTTTTTAAAAAATTAAAAATACTTAGCACTAAATAAGAACAACAACAAAAAAGCTACCTTAAGTAAATGCTAAAAGCTAACAAAATGTATGTGCACAAAAGCATAAATATCCATAATTTCTCAATCATTACACATTCAATAACATAACAAAAATGTTAGGTTCAAAAAATCAGGCTGGATGCAAAGTTAATGGATTATCAAAATCTTTAATTTAGGAATGGGATTACATCCATGGCAATACACCCACTCTCCTGGTAGAAAATGAGCCATTGGCCAAAGGAGGAGTCTGGACTTAAATAGATTATACTGAGAGGTGATTTAGTGAGACTGTCAGTTTTGGCACTAAGGAATTAGGGTTTTTGGGTTGAGGGGTCTGTGGCCAGCACCTAGAAAGAATTTATCTTGGAATAGATAGTGTTTACAGAGGTTATCATTCTGGGTTTGATAAAACACTTTCTCTCTACCAGTTGTCAGCATCTAAAAGGGATTTATCTTGAAAGAGATGAAAACTATCAATGTATGGCTTAATTTGCACTCCCTTTTCCCAAGCCACACTATCTTGGGGTTTTTCATTTTTCCTATATAACATTCCAGACTCTGAAGGAAGAACAGAATTGGAGTTGAAGGTCTCTCACTGCTTTTCTATGGGAGGGGGTGGTGTAGGGAAGTGGGCTTCCTTTCAGAGTCCTAGAAATGAATATGGAGTCATGTAGAGGGGGATATGGGGGGGAAGTTCCAAAACTATTGTGAATGAGAGTGATTTCAATTCTTTTTATGTTATTCCAAAAAAACAGGCAGTGAGTGGCAGGAGGAAATTTGCTTTGAGATGTCTTCTGGCAGTTGTGACTAAACTGGTTACTTTATTAAGCAACTGTAATGTTAAAATAGGGAAAGAAAAACACTATAATATTATGTGAAAATTAACTAATTTGTTAGGTTAGGGGAAACAATCATAGCCTATAGAATGAATAATAATTAGCTTACTAGTGTTAGCAGATAATTCTAGCATAAAATGAGGAGAATAACTAAATTGTTAGTGCTAAGAAAATGGTTTTGGTATGTAATATAACTGAATACTCTACTATTCTTAATTAAGGCCCAATCAGACTTGAGATGTTCTTCCCCTAATTTCAGGTATCTGGCTCCTTAGGAGCATAGCAAGCATAATTAATCCTGGGACCATATTTTCCTGGTGGTTTAGTCATTTCAATCCTGCTCAATATGTTATTAAAAATAAGAGCAGAGATACAATTAACAGTATAGTTAAGACTAGTAATACACCTATATGTGTAGAAAAGTACTTAAAATAGTTAAAATAAGAAATTGCCCCAAATTCTTCATTATCAAAAGTAGGTGTAAGTAAGTAGTATTATAATGGCATTGGAGTCTCAGAGTCCACTGTAAATCTTATATTTGTTACCTTAGCCATATAACAGAATCTTTTAGTTCCTGGACCTTACTCCAAATTTCCTGCTCAATATGTACTTGAGTTTGCCAGATTTCAGCATAAATCTTAAGAAATTGCTGAAGATAATGCATTATTTGGACCTTTTGGTGTAAGGCCATTGCTGCTGTGGAGGCTGAAACAAAGATGCCAGACAAACCAACAATGCCAGCTATTAACAACATGATAAATTATTTCACTATGCTTTAAATGCCTTAGCAAGTCTTGCATGAATGCTACTGAAGGTGTTTTCTGCCACAGTTCTTTTAATTTTACAGGGAGCCTTTTGAGAATCATAACAGTTTGTTCTGTGCTCTGCCATAGGGTTCAATTGATATACAGCTGCAAAATACATTTTTTTTTCATTTGACATAATATATATTTTGGAAGTAATTATATAGTATTTGAATGGGCTCAGATAATAACACATAGGAATTTAATACACATGCTGTGAAGTAGAATTCTTTAATCTTGGTGAAAGTTTTTTAACATTATGAGTAAGGGAATAATTCAAGGGCTCTTCTGGTCTAGTGTGTGCTGTTATTGGAATGGATAGTATTTTGTCATGGAGGGAAATATCAGTTAGAGAAGTAAGAAAAATTAATGTACAGCAGTCAGCTTAATATTGGTAGGCAGGGATAAATAAAACCCTAAACAACAATAACAACAACAAAAACACCAAAGAATACCTCAGAAGTTAGGGGGCATCAGGCCTGTGAGCCTGACACAAGTATACATCTTAACCTCTATTTAAAAGAGCTATTGTGTTTTTTCTCTTTTCCTAAATATCCAGGCATCACTGTATTTTATTTATGACTGTCTTTTGCTAGATGTTCAAGACCAACCTGGTAAAATTGACCTTATTACTCTCTGCTCTTAAGAGTAATTTGAGACTATTCCTGCCAACTGGGAGACCCAAGCCAGAGCCAAGGTTCAGACCTAAGCTAGCTCTTCCAATTCACAGATTAACCTAGGCAAAGGTTAGACTCCAGAATGCCCTGCCAACTGGCAGACCCACACCAGAGCCCAGGCCCAGCCCACCTCCATCTTGGGACACTGCAGCCATCACCATAGTCCTCCCCACATAGTAGCCTCTACCTTGGGACAACAGATAGGGCCAGGAGGCAGCTGAATATCTGAACAGTCAACCTACCCTTTCAGCCCCATCTCTGAAACTGGTTGCAGTCACCTTGGGACACCCCCAAGGCTATTTTGATTAACCATTTCTATTGCTACCATCATCTTTAGTTGTGGTAATGTTTATCATGGGGCACCAGCTGGAGACTAGAAGCCTAACACCAAGGTGAGGTCCAAGTAATCTGCAGGGACACTAAAGATTGTAGGGTAGAAAGAGCAATACCTCAGATCTACTCTTCAAAAAAGAAAGACACATAGAAAACATGAAAAAAACAAGTAAGGAATGACTCTAATAAGCCAAGATACTAAAATAATAAAATCCATGGATAGTATAGCTGATGAAATGTCAGAGAAGGACTTCAAAATGTACATAATTCAAATGATCTGCAAATTAAAGAATGACATAAACAAGCAAATACAGGCAAAAAATGAGCACTTCAACAAACATAAGAGAGCAAATATGAGTATCAAAAGATTACTTAAAGAAAGAGATAGAGATTCTGAAAAAAGAATCATAAATCTTTGAAATGAAAGAAACAATAAGTGAAACAAAAAAAACTTAATAAAAAGCATCACCAACAGAATAGATTACTTGGAAGACAGCATCAAATATGAAGACAAAATATACAATTTTGAAAGTTGACCACAGAGTGAAGATGGTAGGAAACCATAAACAGAAAATCCAAGAATTGTGGGATAGCATCAAAAGACCAAATCTAAGATTGATTGGGATAGAGAAAGGCACAGAGATTCAAACCAAGGTAATTCACAATTTCTTCAATAAAATAAGGTCAGAAAATTTCCCAAACATGAAGAATGAGTTAGAAAATCATATACATAAAGGCTAACAGGACACCAAATGTATAAAACTCCAGCATATCTACACCAACACACATTATAATGAAAATGCCTAGCATACAGAATAAGGATAGCATCTTAATGGCCACAAGAGAGATGAATCAGATCACATATAGGGGGAGATGAATTTATATCTCAGCAGATTTTTTAACTCACATCCTCAAAGCCAAGAGTTTCTGGAACAACATATACCAAGCTCTGAAAGAAAATTGATGCCAACCAAGAATCATATCCAGCAAAATTAAGCTTCAGATTTGATGATGAAATAAAAACTTTTCATGATAAACAAAATTTAAAAGAATTTACAGTGAAAAAGTTTGCACTACAGAGCATTCTCAGCAAAATATTGCATGAAGAAAAAGTGAAAAACAACAATAAAAATTAGCAAATGGAGGGGATACTGTAAAGGAAAGGCCAACCAAAGGAGAAACCAAGTCAAGTTAAAAAACAAAAATAAACCAAAATTACTGGGAATGCAAATGATATTTCAATAATAACCTTGAATGTGAATGTCTTAAACTCATCAATTAAAAGACATGGATTGAGGGGCTGGGGTTGTGGCCCAATGGTAAAGTGCTTGCCTAGCATGTGTGAGGCACTGGGTTCGATCCTCAGCACCACATAAAATAAATAAAGTCATGCTGTGCATCTACAACTGCAAAATTAAAAAAAGGACATGGATTGAAAGATGGGATAAAAAAAGACTCAACAATATGCTGCCTTTAGGAGACTCATCTCACTGAAAAAGACATTAACAGGCTGAAGGTGAAAGGGTGAAAATAACATATCACTCACATGGACCACTAAAACAAGTAAGAGTTTCCATCCTCACATCAGATAAAGTGGACTTCTAACCAAAGCTAGTGAAAGGGGATAAATAAGGACATTTCATATTGGTGAAGGTATTCATACATCAACAAAACATAATAATCATACATATCTATGCCCCAAACAATGAGACATCTATGTATATCAAACAAACCCTTCTTAACTACAAGAAACAAATAGACCACAACAAAATAATATTAGGTGGCTTTAATACACCTCTCTCACCACTGGATAGGTCTTCCAAACAAAAGCTAAACAAAGAAACTGTAAACTCAATAATAATATAATTAATAAGTTAGAATTCACAGACATATATAGAATATTGCATCCATAAGAAGTAAATACACTTTCTTCTCAGAAGTATATGAATTCTTCTCCAAAAAAGACAATGTTATGCCACAAAGCAAGTCTTAGAAAATACAAAAAAATAGATACTCCCTTGCATTCTATCTGAACATTATAGAATAAATTTAGAAATCAATTTTGCACCACTGATCCTAGGGTTCCCCAAGCCAATATATTTCAGCACTTATAGAACTTTTCACACAGTGTATTTTTCTGCTACCCCCAACTCCTGCCTGGTGCTCAGGTCAAATTCTGTTCCTCAGCCTAATCTTATGTATGCTAACATTTTTGGGATTCAAGGCTTTGCATCTGATATTGAGTATTAGTGGTGTGATTTTCCTTTCATTCACCTCCAGAGAAGTAGTTTCCTTGCTGTTTGAGTCCTGAGTCATTTAGCTTTGAGAACTGTCACTTCCTGCTAATCTGCCATCTTTTTTCTTTCCCTGCTCCATTTTTTGGGGTGGGGTGTACTGGGGATTGAACTCAAGGACACTCAACCACTGAGCCCTATTTTGTATTTTATTTAGACAGGGTCTCACTGTATTGCTTAACACCTCATTTTTTCTGAGGCTGGCTTTGAACTTTCAATTCTCCTGCTTCAGTTTCCAGAGCTGCCAGGATTATAGCCTTGCACCCAGCTCCCTGTCCCATTTTCTTATGTATCTTTCTATATACCCTGTGCATCACTTCTCTTTGTAAACTATTTGTTGACTTCTTGAATTATAAGAAGCTGGTATGCATAAGTAAAGTGTTTTTTTCTATTCTGGTAGTTACATAAAATTATTGAACATGGATGGGTAATTGTAGGGTGCAGTAATTTATAGAAAGTTAATAAGCAGTATAGGTGATATTCTGGGGCTTATTACTGATATCTGAATCAGATGAAAGACTGCAGGTTTGAACCCTGGGCTTGTGGCATCTGGAGTGACAAGTGTCAAAAATGAATTATTGGGTAACCAATTGTTAGGAATGTTGTTGATGTTCTGCAAATTTGTTGTTAGAAATGGTTGTGGGGGCTGGGATTGTGGCTCAGCAGTAGAGCGATAGCCTAGGATGGGCGGGACCTGGGTTCAATCCTCAGCACCACATAAAAATAAAGGCATTGTGTTGTGTCCATCTATACCTAAAAAATAAATATTAAAAAAGTAATGGTTGAGGGGGGGCATAAAAGATATTATAGTTCAGAACCTTAAACTTGCTTTTTCTATGTTCTTATTTTATGATTAGAATTGTGACCCTGGAAAAGAGAGAATTTTCACATTTTGTAAATGGAAACTAGTGTGTGATACTCACAGAATTTTTTTCTTAATTGCTCAGGATTTTCTTACTTACTACATAGGTGTGAACTATGTAGGGCTACGACTTTACAATGAGAGTGCTCCCTGAGTTTGGGAATATATTTATTTTCATGCATCTGGTTTTTTTTTGTGAGCTGTAAATACAACAGGCTACTGTCCTGATTTATTTTTCTGTTGTCTCTTTTGTAAAATTTTGGTGCCTTATATTTCCAGTCCAAGTATTTAAATTTTTATTTTGTGATTTAAGATTTCAATTTATTCTTTAAGTAGGTGAGTGGATGGAGTAATATACTCTGAAGAAGCCAAAATAATTCTTTCAATTAAGTAAGGCTATGTTTAAATAATGTGAATCTGAATACCCATGGAGACTCCAGTTAGATAAACACATGGATTGTTGGCAGTTCTGGTGAAACTGGAGTTTTGAAATGAGACTAGATACTCCACTTCAACAATGTCCTCTGATTTCTTGTGTCACATATTATAAAGAATAAAATCAATGAAAAAATTAATCTCATCAATAGTCTTAAAGACAAAAATTGTATGATCATTTCCATAGGTACAGAAAAAAATAGACAAAATACAACACCCCTTCAATCACAAAACACTGGAAAAACTAAGAAGAGTAGGAACAAACTTCAACATTACAAAAGCTATATATGCTAAACCTAAGGCCAAAATCATTCTAAATGGAGAAAAGTTGAAAGCATTACTTTTAAGAACTGAAACAATACAAGGATGCCCTCTTTCACCACTTCTGTTCCTCAAAATTTTAACCAAAAACTTTAGGAAGAACAAAGAAATTAAGGGGATACAAAAAGGAAAAGAAACATTTAAACAATCATTGTTTGATAATGACATAATTATACATTTAGTAGATCCAAAAAATTTCACCAGAAAACTTGTAGAACTAATGAATTAATTCAGCAAAGTACCATGATATAAAATTAACACCCATAATCTAATGCATGCCTATACATCAGTAATGAATCCACTAAAATAGGAAGTAGAAAAACTTCTCCATTCATAATAACATTAAAAAAAATAAAACAAAATACTGGGAATCAATCTAACAAAAGAGGTGAAAGACCTCTACAATGAAAAGTACTATAGACAAAAAATTGAAGAAGACCTATCAAGATGGAACTATCTCTCATGATCACAGATAGGCAGAATTGACATTGTCAAAATGGCCATACTACCAAACATGTTATACAGATTTAATACAATTCTTGTTAATAACCCAGTAATATTATTCATGGAAATAGAAAGTTAATCATTAAATTCATTTGGAATAAGAAGAGACCTAGAATAGCAAAAGAAATACTTTTCAAGACAAGTGAAGAAGAAGGCATCACAATGCCTGAGCTTCAATTATACTGCACAGCTGAAGTAACAAAAATGGCATGGTATTGACACAAGACATGTAGATCAATTGTACAGAACAGAAGACACAGAGAAAACCCCACATAAATACAATTATCTCATACTAGAAAAATGCACCAAACACATTGCATTGGAGAAAAGATAGCCTCTTCAACAAATGGTGACGGGAAAACTGAAAATGCATATGGAACAAAGTAGAACTGAACTTCTATCTCAGCCTGAACAAAATTCAACTCAAAGTGGATCAGGGACTTAGGCACTAGAACAGAAAACCTGTGCTTACTAGAAGAAAGAGTAGGCTCAAGTATCTATCACGTTGGTTGTAAACTGATTTCTTTAACAAGCCACCTAAAGCACAAGAAGTAAAATCAACAATCAATAAATGAGATGGAATCAAACTAAAAAGCTTCTCCACATAACAAGAAACAATAATGTGAAGAGAGTAGCCAGAGAATGGAAGAATATTTTTACTACATCCACCTCAGATAGAGCATTAATGTCTAGAATATTTAAAGAACTCAAAAGTTTAACAGCAACACAACAAATAACACAATCAATAAATGGGATAAGTATTTGGGGAAAAAACACTTCACAGAAGAAATGCAATCAATAAACAAATACATAAAAAAGTTTGACATCTCTAGCAATTAGAGAAATGCAAATTAAAACTACACTGAGATTCTATCTCATTCCAATCAGTATAGAAATTATCAGGAATACAATAACAATAGATGTTGGCAGGGAAATGGGGGGAATGTACACTCATACAAATTGGTGCAATCACTCTGGAAAACAGTATGAAGATTCATCAGAAAACCTGGAATGGAACCACCATTTGACCCAGTTTCCACACTCCTTGCTTTATACCCAAAGGACTTAAAAACATCATATTACTACAGTGATTCAGCCACATCAATGTTTACAGCAGCTCAACTCACAATAGTCAAGGTGTGGAAACAAGCTAGATGTCCTTCAAAAGATGAATGGATAAATGTGGTATATATAAACAAAAGAATATTACTCAGCTTCAAAGAAGGATGAAGTGATGGCATTTTCTGGTAAAGGAATAAAACTGGAGAATATCATGCTAAGTGGAATAATCCAATATCTAAAATACAAAAGGCTAAATATTATTTTTTCTGATATGTGGATAACTCACAACAAGAGGAGGCTATGGAAGAATAGAGTTACTTTGGATGAGGTAGAGGGGGAAAGGGAAGGGAGGGGGTGTGAGGGTAGGAAAGATTTCAGAATGAAGCACACATTATTACCCTATGTACATATATGACTAGAAGACCAACAAGATTCTACATCATGTATAATCAGTAGAATGAGAAATCATACTTTGTTCATGTATGATGTGTCAAAGTACATTCTACTGTCACGTATAATAATTAGAATAAATAAAGAATGCATTCTACAGTCATGTGTAACTAATTAGAATGAATTTTTAAAAAAGAAAGAAAAATACATGGACAATCATGGAAGGGAAGTGTAAAAAGAGCAGAATTTATTTAAGCAAGAAGAGAGAGCGTTCCCACCATGAGAGAGTGGTCTGATAACACAAAAGCCCGTTTTTGGTGTGCCAGCTTTGGAGTTTATTTATGGCTCTGGGCAGAAAATGGATACAAATCTGTGTAAAATAGGTATTAAAAAAGACATCCTGGTGCTAAGCTTTTTGAGGTCTTTATATACCCTAGAGATTAGTGTTCTATCTGAAGTGTGAGGGGTAAAAATTTGCTCCCAGGATGTAGGCTCCATGTTCACCTCACAGGTTGTTTCTTTTGCAGAGAAGAAACTTTTTAGTTTGATTCCATCCCATTTATTGATTCTTGGTTTTAATTCTTGTGCTATAGGAGTCTCATTAAGGAAGTTGGGGCCTAATCCCACATGATGAAGATTAGGGCCTACTTTTTCTTTTATTAGATGCAGAGCCTCTGGTTTAATTCCTAGGTCCTTGATCCATTTTTGAGTTAAGTTTTTTTGCATGGTGAGAGAGAGGGGTTTAATTTCATTTTGTTGCATATGGATTTACAGTTTTCCCAGCACCAGTTGTTGAAGGTGTTATCTTTTCTCCAGTGCAATCAACAAATAAGCCAAGGACCTGAATAGACACTTCTCAGAAGAGGATATACAATCAATTGACAAATATAAGAAAAAAATGCTCATAATCTCTAGCAATCAGAGAAATGCAAATCAAAACTACTCTAAGGTATCATCTCACTCCAGTCAGAATGGCAGCTATTATGAAGACAAACAACAATAAGTGTTGGAGAGGATGTAGAGAAAAAGGTACACTCATACATTGCTGGTGGGACTGCAAATTGGTGCAGCCAATATGGAAAGCAGTATGGAGATTCCTTGGAAATCTGGGAATGGAACCAGCATTTGACCCAGCTATCCCTCTCCTCAGTCTATACCCAAAGGACTTAAAAATAGCATACTACAAGGACACAACCACATCAATGTTTATAGCAGCACAATTCACAATAGCTAAACTGTGCAGCCAACCTAGATGTCCCTCAGTGGATGAATGGATAAAAAAATGTGGCATATATACACAATAAAAGTTTACTCAGCATTGAAAGAGAATAAAATCGTGGCATTTGCAGGGAAATGGATGGAATTGGAGAAGATAATGCTAAGTGAAGTTAGCCAATCCCCCCAAAACAAATGTCAAATGTTTTCTCTGATATAAGGAGGTTGACTCATAGTGGAGTATGGAGGGGGAGCATGGAAGGATTAGATAAATTCTAGATAGGGAAGAGGGTGGGAGGGAAAGGGAGGGGACAGGGGATTAGCAAGGGCGGTGGAATGTGATGGAAATCATTATCCAAAGTACATGTATGAAGACTTGAATTGGGTGTCAACATACTTTATATATAAACAGAGATATGAAAAATTGTATATATGTGTAATAAGAATTATAATGCAAAAAACAAAAAAAAAACGAATTACATGTATGAAGGCATGAATTGGCATGAACATACTCTATATACAAAGATGTAAAAAATTGTACTCCATATGTGTAATAAAAATTGTAATGCATTCCAATTTCATGTATTCAAAACAATAAAATTAATAAAGCTAAAAAAACCCCAAATAACAACAACAACAACAAATGTCCTGGATCTGAGGTTGTGGCTCAGTGGTAAAACACTTGCATAGCATGTGTGAGGCACTAGGTTCAATTCTGAACACTGCATATATATAAATAAATAATAAAATAAAGGTTTTTCAACAACTAAAAAAAAAAAAAAAAAAGAAGTCATCCTGGCTATCATCTAGGTTCACTTCCATCCTCCTTTCTGTAACCCATTCTCCTACCTGTAATTTCTATCTGGGTTTACCTTCACCTTTCATTTTCCACCTCTGGGACAAAGGAATTGGTTGGAAATGTTCCCACTTGTGAGACTCAAGGTCTTTTACAGTCAAAATAGGTCTTGATGGTGTTCACTATTATGTCCTCTGGTTAGCCTCCTGGTGTGGTTGAGTGGGGCCCATTGTCCAAACTATTGGTCATTTTACAATTTAGTGTATTTTATCTTATCATCATTCACTGATTTCACTGATCTCATCTACCTTTTGCCCAAAGACCTGATGGCAGTCTTGTGACACTTTTGTCACTAATAATTTTACCATGTATTTCTCAAGAGTCATTATTTTGCTTGTATTTCTTTTGAGTTTTCAGTAACTTATTCTTACTATAACCATTCTGTCAAAAGTTTTTTAACAATTTTTTTTTGCCTCAGTCTTTTGAACACATGGTAATATGCTGCTGCGGATTTAGTGTCTCCAATTTATTCATTAAACTGTTTATGAAACTTGAATACTTTCAAGTTTGTCTTTTCATGACAAACAGTGTCTTCATTATGTGTCTCCAAATATTAATGTTTCATGAATACTTTACACATTTGGGGTAAAAATTATATAAACATATAATTGATAAAAATCAAATTTATTAGTAAATCTCAATAAAATGTGTCAACCATCTGATCACTTATGAACATGTGCTAATTCCTTTTGAGCATTTACACTTAACGTATTTTATGTGATTATTACTTTTTTGGTGATAATCTATGACACTGAGCATTTTTTTCTATTAAGTCTCTCATCTCCTTAAAATTAGATTTTCATAATTTTCTTGTGTCTAATTAATTTATATATTTACTCCATTTATCATCTTTTGCAGATTTTATAGACAGTTCATTTTAATTTATTCACTTATACAAACATTTTCTCACAGGTAGAATAGTCTCTTTTTGATCCATCCTACATTTTCAGGAACTTCTCTCCATTTTAATGGAGTTGAATTTATCAATCTCTTCTTTGGATACGCTTCATTTTCTTTTTTAGAAATATTATAGGACAGGAGCTAAGGTTTTGGCTCAGCAATAGAGTATTTGCCTAGCATGTGGGAGGCCCTGGGTTTGATTCTCAGCACCACATAAAAATAAGAAAAATAAATAAAGATATTGTGTCCAACTACAACTAAAAAATAAATAAATAAAAGAAATATTATAGAACAGGAGGGGATGTTGGGCTCTCAGAGTATAATCCATATATCCTCATGCCCCATCACCAGGGACTGATTCATTTCAGAGCTACAGTTCATCAATCAGAGTCCAGTTCCAGAGCTTATAAACATGTGTATTTTTCTGCAAACAAAATTTCTTTTTAAGATGTGGGTCTATTCACAATAGCTAAATTGTGGAGCCAACCTAGATGCCCCTCAGTGGATCAATGGATGAAAAAAAATGTGTCATATGTACACAATGGAATTTTACTCAGCATTAAAAAAAGAATAAAATCATGGCATTTGTAGGTAAATGGATGGCAATGGAGAACGTAATGCTAAGTGAAGTTAGCCTATCCCCCAAAACAAATGCCAAATGTTTTCTCGGCTATAAGGAGGCTGACTCATAGTGGAGTAGGGTGGGGGAACATGGGAGGATTAGATGAATTCTTGATAGGAAAGAGGGATTGGAGGGAAAGGGAGGGGGCAGGGGATTAGCAAGGGCAGTGGAATGTGATGACATCATTATCCAAAGTAGATGTATGAAGACTCGAATTGGGTGTCAACATACTTATATACAAACAGAGATATGAAAAACTGTGGTATATATGTGTAATAAAAATTGTAATGCAAAAAAACAACAAAAAACAAAGTGCATGTATAAAGGCATGAATTTGTGTGAACATATTCTATATGCAAACATACAAAAATTGTACTGTATATGTGTAATAGGAATTGTAATGCATTTCGCTGTCATGTATTTAAAAAAATAAAATCAATAAAACTGAAAAAGAAAAAAAGTTTTCTTTATCTGAGCTATCTAAAGTATTTGTTTTCTTTCCTTTTTTCTCTTTAACAGTGTTTCTACTTTACGTTGACTTTCGTATGTGTGCAAGACTTGTATTTCACTTGGGGGCGTCCTTGTTTCATGAAAATAGACTGAGAGAGAAAGTGTTGGTAGCCTTGTTTATGCTGCCAGCAGCCTCAACTTGCTACCTCCTTTCCAGAGTAGCCAGAGTTGGCTTCCTTGAACACTAAGTTTATTATGTAACATACACACACACACAAACAAACAACACACACACACATGACTCCATGTCAAGAAGGAAGACAAAGAAAAGCACAATAAATAAAAAAGGGAGAAAATTGTGCCAGCCCCTTAATTCTAAAGTGAAACTGTTCCAAAATGCAAAGGCCCTTTAAAAGCATGAAACTGAAAAAAAACTGCAGCCAAAAGTGTGTCATTCTGACATTATTCAGCCAAGCTTTGGACTCCTGTCACTGCCTGTATGGGTCCTGAAACTCTGTCCAATAATGGATTCTGTGTGGTAACTGTCCAATCAAGCCTGCAGTCAGCAAGTATGAGTTTCCTTCCATGATCTCAAAGAACTCTGTCTCTCTGCCTCTAGAGCTCTGGAGTCTCCTCTGCTTATGAAGCCTAGATGGCTCTGCTGGTACCTGTGTCAAATGCAAACATTCAAGGAAGGTGATAAAATACTTAAAATGCTAGAAAACATAGAATATACCAGACTGAACTGTTTGAGATTGTGAGATCAGTTTGCTGGAAACAGGGAGAATCAGTTGTGGAAGGATTGTGTCCTGCCTAAAATCAGCTCCAGATTCAGTTAATCTAAGTTTAATCCTGTAGCATTATGGCCATTTGACCCATCTGGACTATGGAATAGAAAATCAGCCAGCAGCTGAAATCCCTGGGAATTCTGTCACTACAAAGAGTCATCACTGGGCATCTCTGTATACCGTTTTTGTAGAGTACACAGAAATTCATTATAGAAGAAGCCAACTTCATGTGTGTGGTGCCTGTGCAAGAGCAGTTTTGTTAATAGAGAATAATAGTGTTTCTATCTCCCCATGGTTATTTATTTTATCAATTCTCCCCATGGTTATTTATTTTCTCTGGTTCTTCCACAATAATAGGCAGTATCTCAAAAGTAACACCTTGTTCTGTCATTGTGGCTGTTCACAAGGCTGCCAACAAATTCTTTGTTTTTGAGTTTCCTTCACAAATTCTCAAATATCAGTTATTCCTTTGCAATTAACAGTATCATTAACATTTTCCCCCATGCAATATTTGAAGCTGGCACAGTATTTTAATTATCATTTCCCCTATGTGATATATTATACTTTTGAAAATATTTGTTTTTTGGGGGTTAGTATTTATCATGGATGGAAAGCAGAGAATAATCACCATACTCTTCTTTAAAACATCTTTTTTTGCCTCTTCATTTGTCTCAATTTGGCACATTCACCTTTTAAGAATATCCTTGACAACTGTTTTGATTTGTATCTGGGATGCCCCCCAAATCACAAATTTTGAAATCATGGCTCCCATTTGAAGCAAAATTGAAAGTGGGCTTTTATACAATGTTTGGTTCATAAGGGAGGACTTCACATCTTCAGTGGAACAACTGAATGGATTTCTGGGAGGTGGATCTATTTGGAGGCAGTGGGTCAATGGGTTTGGCCATAATATAATTGTCTTCTCTCAGCATCTTTTTCTTTTTCTGCTACTGGACTGTCATCTTAATTGCTGTTATTCATACCCTTCTTCCATGTTTCTCTCTTGGGTTAAGTCTGCCTTGAAGAGTTCTCTGAACCTGTGAGCTAAAATAAATGTCTCTCTTCTGTATTGTTATTTTTAGCTACATATATCACAGAAGTAAAAAGCTCACTAGAGCCAAATATTTATTCATTTTCTTATCCACTGTCATTTCTTTTTTCCTGGTACTGAATTTCAAAACTGTCTGGAGATGACACATGTCACCCACAGGGGTGTTTCTCTTAGTTTGTCTATAGATGATCATTCTCCTTACCATGTCTTTTGATAAGAAAGTCTGAGGATTGGAGTGGAGACTCAGAGAACAACTGATTACCCTCAGACTAAGAGGAATATCCCATTTCCCAATTCATCTACATATGTAACATTTTCCTTATGGCCTCCATTTTTAAACATTTTTCTAAAAAAATATTTATTTTTTTAGTTATAGGTGGACACAATATCTTTATTATATTTTTATGTGGTGCTGAGGATGGAACTCAGTGTCTCACACATGGTAGGTGAGTGCTCTACCTTTGAGCCACAACCATGGTGCCCCCATGACCTCCATTTTATAAATATATATATTTGGGGACCCACAAATTGGATCCTTGTGTTAAAAGAGAATACATAGTTTACTTTTCTCTCTGGATATTTGCTGAACTGTGAACTAAATTTTATGGAAAACTCATACCCATTAGAGTGGACTAGCATCCATGATGACCTTTAGTAATTAAAAATGGGGATGACAGAATGTCTAAGGTGTCAGAATGTTCTGAATTTAACTGGGGATTTGACATATCTGTTTTGTAGTCAACATTTTTTTCCCATGGTCTTCTCACCTTCAAAAGATTTCTTCACCTATTTTCAGCTTCAAAATGCCCCTAACTGAAAAAAATGCATTTCCTTATTAGAGCTTCAAACATAAGGAAATATTTTCAGTGAAACAGAATAGAGTTGGATTTAAAAAAAAAGTAGGTGTTATATTATTTAAGTTTTACTGTTCTTTTTCCTTCCCCAGAGAGTTTATAGGTGGCTTTTCATGTATGTTCTTTTGAGTGTTGATTTCAAGTGGCTTTCCATGGCTAAACTTTTGAAAGTCTACCAGAGAAAGTAAATAGAAAAAATTTACTTCCCATTATGGCTGCAGAAAAAAGGATCAGTTCTTAAAAATTTTATGGCAGTTGACTTGATGAATTTAAAATTTACCAAATCATCAGTTTCTCTTTCTTGAAGACTTGTGACAGTCAGTAGTAGCTATTATGATTGGCATATTGGAGTTAAGTACTAAATCAAGTGAAGTAAATTTTGACAAATTATAAAATTATTCACATATGATTTATTTTTTTAGTAAATGAAATGCTACATGAAGGTAACAAGAACACAATATGTAATTTTTCTGAAAAAGTTACTTTTGTTTTTCATCCAGAGGTATGAAATATAATTGCTTTACACATTTATTGTCTCCTGTAAATATAAACACTGAGTTTGGCAAGGTATGGAGGGTTGTGCATGTCTTATAATGCCAGCTACTCAGGAGGAAAATTCAGGAGGATCACAAATTTGAGATAAGATTCAGAAGCTTAGGGAGACCCTGTCTTGAAATAAAAAATAAGGACTACATATATTGCTTAGTGATAAATTTTAAAATTGCTCTTGATTCAATCCTTAATACAAAACAATAAAAACTCACTGAGTTTGATTATTTTTACTCATTCAATAGTGGATACTTTTAAATTTAAATTTATATAAATAAAATTGGGGCCAGGTGTAGTGGTGTCTGCCTATAATCCCAGTAGCTGCAGAGGCAGAGGCAGGGGTATCTAATTTCCCTTAATAATTAAAAATGGGTATGGCAGAATGTCTAAAATGTCAGAATGTCCTGACTTTAACTGGGGATCTGACATGTCTGTTTTGTAGTTAAAACATATCTGTTTTGAATTCATGTAGGAGTATCATGAATTCAAAGCCAGCCTCAGCAAAGGTGAGGCAGTAAGGAACTCAGTAAAACTCTGTCTATAAATAAAATACAAAATAGGGCTGGCTCAGTGGTTGAGTGTCCTGAGTTCAATTCCTGGTACAAAAAAAGTAGGGACGTAGAGTGGTCTGCATTCAGTGACTTCTAGTTAAAATACTCTTGAGCCTACAAAGGAAGGTTCTTGAGGACATAGTTGTTTGTTCCTTTAAAAGCATATTTGCAAACAGTAAACAATCTCTTCTAAGAAAGAAGGCTAGAGAAGGAGTAAGAACATGTTATTGGTTTTCAGGTGTGTGGTTCAGGACAGGAGCTGCCTTGAATTTTCCTCCCAAAGTACCTGATATTTAGAACTTGCAGACATTTACTTCCTTAACTTTCACTTTTGTGTTTAGAATATTTTAACTACTTCATTTCCTAATCTTCTCACAATAGTAAATTTTAACTCTAAAATATATATGTTCATATGATTATATATATATATATATATATATATATATATATATATATATATATATCAGAGCCTTTACTTTCATTCTACATTTTCATCTAAATCATGCCATGAATTCATAACCTGTAGTGTTGAAAAAAATTACTTTTGAAAAGTAAACATCAGAAAGTCTTGGTATCCTAAATTTCCACTGTGGATATTTTGGGATCATTAGATATTGCTAAGGAACTAAACCATCCTTTATTCAGTTTCTGTCTGGAAATTCCAACATCTTTAAGTTGAAAGACTAATATTCATTGCCCCTAATAAGTTAATAAGTTCTAAAAGAACAGAAAAACTAGAAAAGTTTAATTCTCTAGGATACTAAAGAAAGACTATAGAAATACCCTATTTTCAGTTACAGAGCATGGAAAATATGTACAGTTTAAAAATTACACAAAATGGTATATTTTCAGAGTTGACAGACATTATGCATTACATTTTAGTTTATTTTGATTTGACTACCAATATGACAGTAGTAATAAGGTGTCCTTGTATGCCAATTGACACTTCATAACAACCTGCTCAATTACAGGTGTTTTAACCATTGCTGGTTTAAATACTCTGTCAGATTTTTTTCTATAATTTAATTGCTTTCCATTAATCATTAAGAATATTGGTAGGATCTTTCTAAATAATCTATAGAAATCAGTCTCTTTGGTGTAGGGGATGCAAATCAAATCAAGATGGCGCCTGGCAGTTTGCCAGGAGGAGTGGTTTGTGAAGTATTGCTATCGAGCCATTAAGATGATGAGGACTCCTTAATGACTGACTGCTGTATCTAGATGATGTTAATTAAGTTAAGCTGTGTGTAATTAGTTGGGTATATATAACTCTGCTGTCCCATAATAAAGCGGCTCCCTCTGTTTCAACCTTCACAAGTTGCTTGTCACCTCCCAGTTATTTGCCCAGCCAGACTGCGGCAAATGGTGGTTCATACAGGGGAGCCCCAGGACGCTTGGGGGTGAGTGACAAGGAAAGCTGCCCATCCCTGGAAATAGATAGGATGGGAGCAAAGCTGCTCATACCTAGAAGCAGATAGGGCAAGAGGAAGGATGGCCATTTCAAGAAAATGGAGAAGATTGATACAGTGTGTTTTTGTCTTGTTTTGTCTTGGTGTGTTGTATTGTCTTTGTTATGGAAATATGGGATCAGAAGTTATCGAAGGTCAGACTGAGGGGGTGTTAAGTAAATTGCTAAGGGAAGGAGGCACCTCAGTAAAACCAAGAACAGTTAGGGCATACGTTGATAAAAACCCAGGAACTCTAGTCAGAAAGAGGAAGAAAGTTCAGAGGAGGAAGGACTATCAGGGAAAAAGCTACAACAAAAGGCTGCTATTAATCTCTTTTCATCACTAGAGGGTGCGTGAAGTGGCACGGCACAGCAGCTGCCATTGCACGAGCCAGTGGCAGGCACAGCGGGAACTTTCCAGCCGGTGGCAGTGGCGGCCACAGGCCCTTCTCTGCCCCCTGCCATGGGGCTGCCTGAGGATGCTGCGGCCGGCAGCAGAGGATGCGCCTGGCGCCCCTGAAGTTTGGCCATTTTCAATGCCAATAACTAATGAGTCGTCAGTTTTTTCCCTATTTGCTGCAGGTGCTGCCACTGGACTCCTCGCTATTTCTGTGGATAAATGCAGGGTTAGCAATATCTTAAATCCATAACAGCTGATATCCAGAACTCCAATTTAGCTACAATGGTTCTCCCACACCTGGAGGCTAATGAATAATGAGCACCATTGAGGCCTATTTCAAATGTAAAAAACCTTGAGATAATGTACTAAATTGTTCAGAAGGTTGTTTTCTTAATGCCTGCTGGAATGCTACACAATTTTCTTTAGCCATCATTGCCAGAGTTCCTGCCTTTGTCCCAGTGCTGGTGAGGAGAAGGGTGGAGGGATTTCCAGTGTTGCTGAGAACCAAATGAGACTTTGGAATTATAGCTACCGTCATCACAGCTGTTGCTGTTTCTGCTGCAACAGCTTCTGCAGTAGCTATCACACAAACTGTATAAACAGATGCATCAATGAATAATATAACTCAACAAGTGATGCTCAATCAAATAGTCAATTTACTTTAAGAGAAAATGGACATATTAATGGATTCCTCTGCTTTAAGTTGCTTGTGGAACTTACCTGGACTGTGTATCACTTATATGCATTATGAACTGATACAATAAATTGTAATTAGTACCAGGGTATCTTTGCTGACAGTGTCATCTGTGGTACAATTTTTCCAAAGGCTTCTTACTTGGAGCTGTCAATGGCTTGATATCGTGGCATTTTATATCCTCCTTCTTCTGCTTGTAGCAGATTGTTTATGGTGTTTGTGTAACAACCACTATGGTCATTATCCACAAGTATGGCTAAGTATGTTGGACCGGTAGTCAAAGATGGGTAAGATCCAATTACAGTGGTACCAACCTAAGACAGGAGGCTGACAATTTGAGGTCAGACCATCCAATGATGGGTAAGGACCATATGTAGTATTGGACAACCTAAAACAGGCAAGGTCCCTAAGCCACATACTTGTTGTTTAATAAAACAAAAGGGAGGAGATGTAGGGGATGCAAATCAAGTCAAGATGGCACCTGGCAGTTTGCCAGGAGGAGTGGCTTGTGAAGTAATGCCAGTGAGCCATTAAGTAAATGAGGATTCCTTAATGACTGCTGTATCTAGATGATGTTAATTAAGTTAAGCTGTGTGTAATTAGTTGGGTATATATACCTCTGCTGTCCCATAATAAAGCTGCTCCTGCTGTTTCAACCTTCTCAAGTTGCTTGTCACCTTCCAGTTATTTTCCCAGCCAGACTGTAGCACTTTGGTACAGAAACTCTTCTTTATTTCTTTGTTAGTTTATTTTTCTCTTGCATTGGAGAATGGAGGCTCTCACTTTTGTTCAATATAGATATTGACTTTGTTACTGGAGGTCTTGAGGCAGACCACAGTCTTCTAGGCTTTCATTTTATTTTACCTCTATGTCACATACATATACCTCTGAACATGCTTGTGGCGACAAGTGCATGGAGTACTGCCTACATAGCATACATTAATGGCATCTGAGTGGCAGGCCACTCCCCTCAGACTAGGCACATGAGCAGCAGACTGCTTACCCCGTAGGCACAGCCCTGGGCATGAGGCCATTTGTTGAAGTCCCTGTGCTTTCTCCATGGCCCACTTCTTGACTGGTCGCTACAAAGACAGGCAAAGATTATATTTTTCCCTGAGTCAATGGCAACTGCCTCTTTATGAGGCAACACCAAAGCCAGCAAGGGACTATGATAGCTTAGAAATGACCAGGCCCTCAGGCCCAAGCTATGATCTCCCAGAAAGCCATTCTAGGAAGCCAGAGATCCTTTTGAGGATTTATGTAAGATAAGAGATAAAAAGTGTGGTAAAGGAATAAAAGCCTTCCCAATCTACACAGCCCTCATACCACAGCACCCTGCCACTTTGTATCCACACACATTGGGTACCCTGAAGGAGTTAAAGAAGGCAGTAAAAGAGGATGAGCCCCAGGGGCTTTTTGCAGAGTGAATGTTCGAATCACTCAGTCTTGAAATTAATTGCCCTTGAGACTGGAAAGACCTAGCCAGAGCAGCTCTTGAGCCCACAACATTTTTGAAGTGGAAAGCATGTTTCTATGATAAACGTGAACAGCAGGAGGATTGTAACCACACCTCAAATGTTAACCTTCCAGCTGAATGCTTTCAGGGAGAGGAAATCTACAGTTACCCTAAAGTACAAGCCACAGGCTCACCAAATTAATTCGATCAGGTGTGGCTCTGTGCTCTAAGAGCTTGGAGAAAGTTGCTAGCTGGGGAAGGTACAGTTTCTATAGAGGGCTTATGGCAAAAAGACACTGAAGATTTGCCACAGTTTATTGACAGAGTAAACAAGGCAGTAGAAGGGAAGATGTCTCATGAAGGAGCCAAGGTGGCCTTAGCCAAGGAATTGATCTGGGAAGGATTAAATAAGGAACATAGAGCAGCAGTGGTGCCAGTATGAAATGGTACACCGCATGACTGGATTTTGGTCACCCAGGATATAGGGACACAAGCAGCTCAAGCATCTCTGCTGGCCTCAGTCATGGCAGTTGCATAAAAGCAGGAATAAGGAGGCTTGCAAACAGCTAGTCAGAGACTGCAAAAGTGTGTACCCCTTTCTCCCCATTGGCCCTTTACAACCTGCTGGAGTGAATCCCCAAGAGTTAAAATCTAATGCTTTATAGCAAATGGATGTCACTCACTGTGGAAATTTAAAATATATTCATGTAGTCATTAATATCTATTCAGGCTATGTAATGGCCACAGCTTCCACAGGAGAAACCACAATAAAGCAATTTCCCATTTATTAAAATGTTTTGGAATTATGGATGTTCCTATGTCTATTAAAACTGACAATGGGCCAACTTATACTAGCAAGACATTTCAAGTAGTTTGCCACAATTGGCATATACAGCACTTAACTGGAATCCCCTATAACCCTCAGACTCAAGGCATCATAGAAAGAACACACAAGAAATTAAAGATCATGCTACAAAACAGAGGGGAAATTATACCAAATTCCCTATAATGCCTTGGACAAAACATTATTTTCTTTATATTTTCTTTCAATTTCAAAATTTTCTATGGAAACAGCAGCCCATAAGCATAGAGCCCCCCTCATGGGGCCCTCCCATCTACCTATGGTCTCATGGAAGTATCCCATAACCTGGGGTGGTATTAAAGGTCTTGTTGATCAAACCACCAGATTGTCCCTTTTGCATGGTGTCAACCCCATCCCTGGGCCTATGATAGTTGTCCTATTGTGTGTGCAATCAGTGCTAACAGTGAAGCCTCTCATAAGGTATAGATGACCCCTTTTGGTGTTGGCCAATTTGGAAGTGGCTTTACCTAAGCTCTTCTCTAATAATTCCAACATTATTGATCCTGAGTTATCCATTCAGGAGGTGACCGTACCCTGTAAAACCAGCATTTTCATACCAACTCTGCTCATTTGTTTCTCCATAGTACAGACTAAAACCTACAATACAGACAGTCCCCTTTGATTTGCTCTTGCCAATGAAACTATTGCAGATATCTACAATAAGTCATATGTTGGGCTGACCTTAGTGTTATAGTTAATACCACCTACAATCAGATTCCCCCATGGCAAACACAAAAAACCCTTGCTGCCAACATGCCCCCCTCAGATAATGATAGCATCCCATGGAATCAGTGTGTCACTGCCATACCTTATCTCCTTGATAAGAGAAATTTCTCTGAGGAAGAACAACATCTATGCACCTGGGCAGGTGCAGCTCTCCAGAATGTAACTGATGTGCCCCAAACCCATATGGGCTCCAGCATGCAGTACCTGCTACCTGAGACAAGTTGTTGCCAACCATTATGCAGGAAATCAGTACGGCATGATAGATATCATGCCAATATTGCTGGCTGATAGACCCATCCTATGGGCAGCAGCTAGCTGGATGAATGGGTTGATATTGAGTTCAGATCCTGACCATGGATTTGCCTTTATGCCATATATAACCATACCCACTATGCACAAGCTTGTGTTATGCCACCCTTTGCCATGCTAATAATCAATGCTACTGATGGCATAAATATCACTCATTCAGAGATTCCTTGTACAGTCAATACATCCTGCTGGCTCACAAATTGTCTAATCCTTGCTATGAAAACTAAATGTATATTTATTCTCAATGTGCCCCCAGAAATCTTGTTCCAGTGAACCTGTCCAGAGAGTGGAGGAGTCCATGGGATATGGTAATGAAGAATCTTCTGAATGAAATCCTACACTGAACAAAGTGTGCAGTTAGCTTCATCATTGCTGGAATTATTGCCCTTGTAGCCACCATAGCTGCCACAGCCACTGCCACTGCTTCACTCACTCAGAGTATACAGACTGCTCAGACTGTAAACAATTTGTGTACTGCCATGGCAGAAGTCTTTGTCATTCAAAATGACTTGAATAAACTGTCCTAAGGTGCTATTTTAGTCATTCAGCAAAAACTAGACCTCCATAAGAAAAAACTAGATATTCTGTTTATGTTGCAAAGGCTCATTTGTGACCCTGAATTTCATAGTATTTCTATCACCCAATATGCTGTATCTGAAAATGTAACCTACACTTCTCCAATTTTTCTCAGTATATTAAGGGTGCTTGGGATGCTAACTATGTTATGACTATGCATAACCTTACTAAGGCAATTGTCAAAATCAATGAGATTAAGGTGTCTATCTTGAAAATCTCCTATTTCTTCCAGGTATTAACTAAACATTGGAAAAACCTGATAGCCAAATTAACAAATCATATAATGCGATTACACTGGCCCTGCTGTTTATGATAGTGATATATTTTTCTTTTGTTGTGAGATGCTTATGTAATCATGTAAAGGCTACTGAATGAAAAACAACAATGCTGGCTAAAGTCCTTATGGCACAGTCAGAGTGTGGGGGGGATGTGGGGACAAGTGTATAGAGAACTGCCTACATGGCATATGTTAAGGGTGTCTGAGTGGCAGGCCACTCCTCTCATGCTAGGCACATGAGAAGCAGATCACTTACCCCATAGGCATAGCCCTGAGACCATGTGTTGAAGTCCCTGTGCTTGCTCCATGGCCCACTCCCTGATTGGTTGTTGCAAGGACAGTTAGCAAGAAATTATATTGGTGGCTGCTAATAATCTGCCTAGCTATTGCCTGAGCATATATACATGGCAACTATGCAATAAAATCAGACCTGCTTTCTGCTTGGTATCCAGAGTCTTGATAAGTGACTCTGCAGGCATACTCTCCTCTACCCTGTTCCCTGGACCTCCTTGCTGGATGAGAGACAGCCCACTCACATGCTTGTATTTTTTAGTAAAATAAACAAAAATTATATCTTTCCAAGTATCTGAAAGTTATAAAATACAGCTTCAAACAAATCATGAGTAACCTTGAAGAATGTACAAGATTCATAAAATTTTTGAGGAAATTGAAGAATGCACAAGATTCATAAAGTAAACTGTAGCTCCCATTTTTATCTTCTACTCTTAAATGTGTAAATCTTAATAGTGTACTCTTTTTTTGACCAGGGATTGAACTCAGAGGAGCTTAACCATTGAACCACATCCCCAGACGTTTTTTTTTTTTTAAATTATTATTATTCTGATACAAGGTCTTGCTAAGTTGCTTAGGATCACAGCCTTCTGAGTTACTGGAACTGCATGTGTGTTCCACTGCACCTGGCTCAATGGTGTCTTTTTAAAAGTGTCAATATCCAAATTGATGCATAATTAAAAAAAAATTGAATAAATTTTAAAATTTTTATTTGTACGTTTTTTGATGTATAAAATGTTGATACTTATGTTTGTTTATATAAAATATAAATGGTATTTGATAAATTTAGTTTTTTTGTCTCCTTAACAGGTTTCAATTATACTTTTCATTTAAAATGACTGCTCTGCTTTGGAAAATTTTTAACATTCACACTTTCTTTTGACTTTAATGTTTTCTTTTTCTTTTGAATTCCAGATCAAATAAACTTGGATAAAATTCAAGCTCAAGGTTGCGGGTGCTAGGCAGCGAAAAGTGCGAGTTGGTTCGGCTGAGGGCAGGGCCTTTGGCTGGGGCCTACTGTACGCAGCTACAGCTAGGGGCTCCACTGTGGCCACCCCGCTTGTTGCTTTCCTGGGCACCACTCCCCTGGCTGGCCCGAGGTGAAGCGTCAGTAGCGATTCTTTCTGGACTGTTGGGCGCTGCTCTGAGCAGCAGTCACCCTTTACACCAGAAAGCTGGCAGGTGCTATGGGGAAAAAACAAAACAAGAAGAAAGTAGAGGAGGTACTAGAAGAAGAAGAGGAATATGTGGTGGAAAAAGTTCTGGATCGTCGGGTTTTAAAGGGCAAAGTGGAGTACCTCCTAAAGTGGAAGGGTTTCTCACATGAGGACAATACATGGGAGCCAGAAGAGAACCTAGATTGTCCTGACCTCATTGCTGAGTTTCTACAGTTCCAGAAAACAGCACATGAGACAGATAAATCAGAGGGCAGCAAGCGTAAAGCTGATTCGGATACTGAAGATAAGGGAGAAGAGAGCAAACCAAAGAAGAAAAAAGAAGAGTCTGAAAAGCCACGGGGCTTTGCCCGGGGTTTGGAGCCGGAGCGGATTATTGGAGCTACAGACTCCAGTGGAGAGCTCATGTTCCTGATGAAATGGAAAAACTCTGATGAGGCTGACTTGGTGCCTGCCAAGGAAGCCAATGTCAAGTGCCCACAGGTTGTCATATCCTTCTATGAGGAAAGGCTGACGAGGCATTCCTACCCCTCGGAGGATGATGATAAAAAAGATGACAAGAATTAAGTCTTCTGAGTACCAGCCCCTGTCGCCTGTGACTGGGCTTAAGTGGGGAGGGAAGGAGTTCTACTTGTCTTGACACCATAAAGGTGGCTTGAGAAGATGTCCTTTGAAGAGCCAGTCCAGTTTCTGTGCCTTGCAGCAGCCCAAGTGCTTTAAAGCCGTTCCAAGCTGTATATTTGCCCACCCATCCCAGTGGAGGGGAAAGGGGTAAGTGTTTCAAGGCAACCCATTCTGCACTTTATTGAGAAAAGCAAAGGGCCTTCTATGAAGGACAAAATTTGCAGAATTGGGTGTGTGGGAAGGCAAAAAATACTGTTGATCTTCAAAGAGCATCTCCACAACCCACAGCCTTCTTCCCAATAATGTTAATTCTGCATTTTTACAGGGTAGTGTGTGTGTAGTTTTTGGCTATTACTGGTATATTATTTGGGGAGAGAGGGATTGGGCAAGAGAAGGGAGATGCATAGGATATTTTCTTTAAAATTTGGGGCCTGACTGGGTGAAACAATGGAAAGAACAAGTAACTAATGATTTGGTTCTATGTCCAGAATATTTTACCTTACTAAAAAATGTCATTGGCACCATAAATGAGGACTGTGAGAGACTGTTTAAAAGCTGTGAATGCCTGAAACCTATAAGCCAAGGTGTTTCCTGCCTGAGTTAATGATGTTCCCCACAAAGGACTAAGCCAGTTCCTAAGTTACCAAAATTGCCATTCTGGAGATAGAAACTGACTGAGGTAGGAAGGTCTTTTATTGGAGAGTATACATAGGCAGATTATTCTGTCTTAGAGGTGCTAATTCTTGCAATTAGACAAAAGACTGTTTCTTTTCCAATTATGAACTTATAAATAAAATCAGCTTGTCCATCTAAGCCACTGGCTGAAGTACCAGGGGAGGGGCCAAAGGGGTACAGGAAATGGAAGAGTAGGGAAAGAGGAGGGCCCATACTCGGGTTGGTAACTGTTGGAGCCTCTGCTTTAAACTTTGAACTCTGAAACCATTAGTGGCAGAGTTCAGTCACTGACAGCACAAGTTTCATTAAGTCAATTCAAAGGTTGAGTGGTTTCAAAAGCCCTGGTCTCAGGAGTTTAGCTTTCATATTGGGGCAGTGGTTCACTTTAAACACATTAAAATTTTTTAAAGAAAAAAATTATGAATTAATTGATACCCAAAATGCTGTCTTGAATCATGAAATCCCAAAATTCTTGATATCATCTAGACCTGCATCTAGAGTTACATTGTAAAATCTTTTTAGGCATGTATCAAGTTTCTGTGAGATTTTTATTTAAATGCAAACTTCATACACACTGTCAGTTTTTGTCTTAATAAAACTATAGATTTATAAAAAAATTCAAGCTCAACCATTTTCTGGATGGTTAATAAAATGTCATAAAGATGCACACTATGATTGCTATTACATTATTTTTGGTTTATAAATCAAGATATGAAAAAATCTTAGAGTGATATGTATATATTTATAATAACCAAGAAGGATTTTTATTACTATTTGCTATTTTCATAACTTACCCAAGTTTCCTAAATATTTCAAATCAAATTTATCAATAAATGTTTTCTTTAATTGTCTACCTCATTGAAGTTCAGAAGTTTGTCTTGTACCACTGATATTAGAATAACTAGAGATATTAGAATAATTTGCTACATATTCAGAAAACCAGACTCCAACTTGAAGAATTACTGAATTAAATTCTGCATTTCAGTAAAACTCTGATTCATTGTTGTACAATTAAAATCTAAGAATTATCAATATTAATCACCATAACATTCTCATCTGAGAAATATATACAGTTGATCTTATGAAACATACAATAGAATAAAATGTATATTCTCATGTTGATGCCTTAATTTTACATTTTATACTATAGAAGTGGAGTATAAACATTGATGTGGCTGTGTCCCTGTAGTATGCTGTTTTTAAGTCCTTTGGGTATAGACCAAGGAGAGGGATAGCTGGGTCAAATGGTGGTTCCATTCCCAATTTCCCAAGAAATCTCCATACTGCTTTCCTTATTGGCTGCACCAATTTGCAGTCCCACCAGAAATGTATGAGTGTACCTTTCCCCCCACATTCTCGCCAACACTTATTGTTGTTTGTATTAATAATAGCTGCAATTCTGACTGGAATAAGATATCTCTCACCATGCACAAAACCTAACTCAAAGTGGATCAAGAACATTGGAATTAAACCAGAGACACTGTGCCTAATGGAAGAAAAAGTAGGCACAAATCTCCATTAAGTCAGATTAGGCCCCAACTTCCTTAATAAGACTCATATAGCACAAGAATTAAAATCAAGAATCAATAAATGGGATGGATTTAAACTACAAAGCTTATCAGCAAAAGAAACAATCAATAACATGAATAGAGAGCGTACAGAATGGGAGCAAATTTTTACCACACACACATTAGATAGAGCATTAATCTCTATGGTATACAAAGAACTCAAAAAGCTAAACACCACCATCACCACCAACAAAACAACAACAACAAAACAAAACAAACAAAAACCCAAATAGCCCAATAAATAAATGGGCCAAGGAACTGAACAGACACTCCTCAGAATATAATATACAATCAATCAACAAATATATAAAAAGTGCAAATCAAAACTACTCTAAGATTTCATCTCATTTTAGTCATAATGACAGCTATTAAGAACAAAAACAACAATAAGTGTGGATGAGGATGTGGGGAAAAGGCACACTCATACATTGCTGATGGGGCTGCAAACAATATGGGAAGCAGTATGGAGATTCCTTGGAAAACTGGGAGTGGAACCACCATTTGACCTGGCTATTCCACTCCTCAGTCTATACCCAAAGGGCTTAAAAACAGCATACTACAGGGACACATCCACATCAATGTATATAGCAGCACAATTCATGATAGCTAAACTATGGAACCAACCTAAAAGTCCTTCAGTAGATGAATGGATAAAGAAAATGTGGTATACATACACAATGAAATATCATTCAGCAATAAGAGAATAAAATCACGTCATTTGCAGGTAAATGGATGGAGTTGGAGAATATAATGCTAAGTGAAACTAGCCAATCCCCCAAAAGCAAATGCCAAATATTTTCTCTGATTCATAATGGGGTTGGCAGAGGGAGCATGGGAGGAATAGACAAACTCTAGATGGGGTAAAAGGATGGTAGGAGAAGGGAGGGGGCATAGGAGTAAAATAGATGGTGAAATGAGATGGATATTATTACCCCAAGAACACATATGAAGACACAAATGGAGTGAATATACTTTGTAAACAACCAGAGATATGAAAATTGTGCTCAATATGTGTAATATGAATTGTAATGCACTCTTCTGTCATATATAATAAATTAGAATTTTAAAAATATATAAATAAATTGCTATTAAAAAGTGGAGTATATACTCTTTTTAGACTTTTGTCATTCTTTTCCCTCAGAGATAGATAATCCAGAGAATTATTGTGTTTACAAGTATTGCATTAAATAATTAAAGCAATTCCACTAATTTTTATTTTGCTTCAGTATAATTTTAAAAATTCTATAAATGATCACTTGCTCAGTGTTCTATTTATTTACCCATTATTATTTCAGAAACTGTTGACATTCAGGGCTGTGACCACTGATTTCTCTGAAGAAGAATGGGAATGACTGGATCTCACTCAGCAGAATATATGGAGGGTTGTGATGTTAGAGAACTATGGAAACCTGGTCTTCCTGGGTAAGCATAAATTTCCTTCAGGATTTCTAATTAACTGTTAATAAGTTCCCTTTCTTGCAGATTATATTTTGGGAGTTCTTGCTCTGCATGAGTGGATTTACATTCTTGCTTTCAAGAAAAATGATCGTGCATTTTTTTTATATAGGCAAGAAACTTTAATGACATTTCTATTAATCTTTAGTTTCCCCCTTTCTTTACATGATATATATCCTTTACTACAATAAGTCATACTTAGAGAAATTCAATAATGTAAAATGTTGTGGCCTACACATGTCAGAAGCACATTTGAGAGGCCCAAATGTCAAGGAGAAAATTAAACTTCAATATGTTGATTGAGAAGCTATGCAGCAAATATTTTTAGAAGCTTCAGTTTCTTTGTATTGTTATCATAGAAGAATATGTACTGCCCTGTATCTATCATGTTTTCAAATTCTTTAAATATTTTTCCCCCAATGATGTCCCAGTAAATTCAAATTAACAACAAAAACACTCTCTTTACTTGTAAGGGTGTGCATGGCTTGACAGCTCGTCCACTATTTTTAAGGCTCTAAGAAATATGTGCATATTTCTGTATACTTCTAGATAAAACCATTGTAATATATTAATATCATAAAGTAGTTTCTATAATATTATTTATATATTTATTTATTAAATTTCCCTTTGCTGAGCTCTTTCTGAATAATTATCATACATTTTCTGTGAAATTATCTGCCATATAATGAATGTCAAGATTCACAATGTCTGCTGTTTGAGGATATAGAGTCCTAGGTGTAAGTTGTAGTTAAATAAAAAGGTTTGCAAAATAACACATCTGTGGTTATTTACCATTTTGTTGGGTTTTTTTCTTTATTTTGTAGAATAGGTTCCATGTTGTAGAATAGGTTTCCTCATATCGGTTAATTTTTTTATTTTAATTCCATTTTATGATTAGATAGCAATTTCCATTGCTTTACAAATTAGAACAATGTAAATTGCAATTAAGACATGCATGATCCTTCTTTGTATTGCCAATAAAATGATATGTTATCTCACTTGCTTGTATAAATTACACCTGTTACACTTGACTTTTATATTTTGTCTTGATTTGCTTTTCATCCTACCTGTATACATATTAATGGAATTCTTCTATATGTGAATGTAATGGCAATAGAATATGGTGGTGCTCTGATAATGAGCTACATCCTCAGTCCCTTTTCGTTCATATTTGGAGAGAAGTTCTTACTGAGTTTTTGAGTATGGCTTTGAATTTGTAATCTTTCTACCTCAGAATTCCTAGTAACTGGAATTACATGCATGTGTATTATGTATACATTGATGAATTTGTTCTTATTTATGTCGCGACCCCTTGCCCGCAAGGAAGACGCAACAACAGGAATCTTCTTTCAGCCGTTTATTCAGGCCCCTGATGTTTCTTCTTCTTCTTCTCGGACGCCCCTCCCAGCCTTAATAAAGCATCCCAAGCCCCAATGCGAAGCTGCTACGTGGAGCTTTCTCATAGGGTGTTAAAAAATCACGTGCCAACTCTCCAAAATAAGGAGTTGTTTGTCACAGACCACAGCGGAGCCAGCGCCATCTTGTAATGGTGACCACAGTCCGAAGAAACGGCTCACCACAGTTCCCCCTTTTGTTTTCTAAGAACAACACAGGAGAGAGTAGAGGTCCTATCCCACTGTGCAGAAGTGGCTGCATAGTATGGCTCAGCCCCAAGGAGGCGCCTTCCCCAGATCTGAGGCCATATCAGCCGACGCTTTTCTCCGTGGGACGGGGCGTGGACGCGTCTAACCCGCATACAATAGGACATGCTCTCCTTGAGGTCCACTTCAAGGATCACTCAAGTGCAGTGCCTTGCCTCGCATCCTGTATCGTGACGATGGTGGACGAAGGGGAATAGCTAAGGCTGAACTGTGGCTGTATAGAAATACAACGATAAACAAGTTGATAACACCCTAAAAGAAAGGCACGGGTCTCAAGGCGATAGAAAAGCACTAGTGTGGAAACCCATCTGCGTGCAATGGTAGGAAAGCCGGCAGAGTGCAAGGGCTTTCCAACACTAAGAGAATAACAAGGAAAGACATGTCGATCCCAGTGCAATGTCCGTAAGACTTGGGGTGCGACGACCATGTCAAAGATTTACTGTTTAATTTGCGCAAGCCAAACTTGAGGTGAGTTGCCATTTTCTAAAGCTGCAAGAGCTTGTATGATCATAGCTTTATCGTGAGCATTGCGGGCCTTGAGGCGACAGAGAAACCACAAGCAGAGAACCATACCGAAGCAACACATTGCACCAAAAATGCCTACCCCCACCCACTCTTTAAAAAAGGAAAAGGCAGAGGATATCCAATCGGTGAATTGACCCAAAGTTACGGGATCGACATGGGTACTGTTCAAGACAGCTATCTGGGTTAGTTGAGACTGGATCATGTCTTCCGCTGCCATGGACCAATTTCCGGCCAAGTATTCGCCAATGATACGGGAGGCATTCCTGGAATCATTAAATCTGACAGAGGTTATACATAAATGTGCACGTTGGTCAACACAGCCCAAAAGCACCAAATCAGCCAATTCTTCTACCTGAGCTTGGAGTAAATCTATTCGTTGGTTGGCAGCTAAAATCCCTGACAAAATATGTTGATTAATTGTATTCTGGGATTCAAGTATGGTGGAAGTTTGTTGAACAACTTGATTAATGGTGGCAGCAGTCTGCACTTGACTGGCCATGGCCACTCCGGCCGTGACCGCTGCAGCAGCAGATACCGCCACGGCTGTCACTATAGCAGCTGTGATTCCAAAATCCCTGCGGACTCTAAGTAGCTCAACAATGGGGAATTCGTCAGGGTCCGCAGTGACTGGGATTGGGACAAAAGTTGGAATTTTCATAACCACCGCTACAGTCCAAGAACCATCCCAACACTCAGATAAGAGACAGGTAACATTAGAACAATCCAGCACCCCTGACGAGGTGTCATTAGCCAAAAGGAGTAAGAACGGGGATTGGACACAGATCATTGCAGGGGGCAATGCGGCATTATATAACAGAGAGTTGAACGAAACAGATGTGAGTCTTTTACCTCGTTCACTCTCCCTAACAGTGCTAGAAACATTAGCCAGCCAACTTTTGGCTCCCAGCAATTGAGCCAGTGCAGAAATATCAGCTGAAGCCCCATTTTCATTGGAGATCAGCCATTGAAACCAGGACCAACCCACTCCTGTAGAGGAGTTGACACTGTTGTTAAAGTTATAAACATACCTCTTAAGAGAGGGGGAAAGGGAGAAACCTTTAGCAACTTGACGTTGCTCCCAAGAATGATCCTGACAAGGCATAAATGTTGGGGGGAAACCAAGATTAGGGGTACAGTAAGGAGAGGCCTTAAAATGGGTGGCATTATAAAGACTATTAGAAGAAGGAGGCACTGGGATTAGTACCTCGGAGATAATAGCCAAGGTAGTTGTGTTTAAAGCAGAGCTATTTGTGGGGGTTCCTGAGCCTGTTTGTTCCCTTGAGACTACTTGGCTCAGCACAGCACTGAGAATGCTCCCTGAAACCTGACTGGACCGCAATGGGTCCTCCCAGTTAGTCAAATTCTTGGTCTTAAGACTAATACAATGAGTGTTCCCAAGGCTGAAACAAAAAACTCCTGTGAGATTAACTTGAGATTGATTAAAAATGCTATCCACGTCCCCTCTAGGAGAGGCACAGGGAGCAGACATCTCACATGAGGTAGAGAAAAGAGTGGGGAGGACACTAGAATTACCATGAACCGGCATTGGCATTGGCCAAGCCCGTGCCACTGCCCACCACTGCATTGGTGTCATCTGTGTCATCGGCATCAGCACCAGAGCCAGAGCACTTAGCAGAATGAAGATCCTCATCACGGGATTGCTGTGGTATTTCCTGTTGCTGGTTAGCCGACGTCAAGACTCTTCTTGTCAGGCGTTCAGGGACCCACAACGGTTCCGTGCGATCCTGGGGAAAAACACATACAGATCCTCGTGCCCATGTCAGCACGGGGTCGGGGCCGTTCCATTGGCCCGTAAGAACATCTTTCCACTTAACATAGCCAATCACAGAGGGCTGAGGGGACACATGTCTATCGGCCGCAGAGCGATCATGAATATCCAAATTCAAAAAATTAATGGTAAAGAGAGCTAAGGACAGGCGTTCTTTAGGAGTATGTTCAGCACCTATTCCCCCCTTTTGTTTATGTAAAGTTTCCTTTAAGGTGCGATGAGCACGCTCAACAATGCCTTGCCCTTGAGGATTGTAAGGCAAACCATGAGTAAGTTGCACTCCCATAGTAGAACAAAAAGATGTAAATTGTCTTCCAGTATAAGCAGGTCCATTATCAGTCTTAAGGGACGTAGGTGCACCCCACGCCGCCCAGGCCTCCAGGCAATGAGTAATGACATTACGTGCCTTTTCTCCCGATAAAGCAGAAGCATGAATAATTCCAGAATACGTATCAACAGAAACATGGATATACTTGAGGCTACCAAAGTCAGGTATGTGTGTCACATCCATTTGCCAGACAACCAATGGCTTCAATCCCCGTGGGTTCACTCCATAAGTAGGGGGATGAAGAAATGTGACACAATGGGGACAGTGTAATATTATCTGCCGAGCATCTGCTCTTGGAATAGAAAAACGCCTGCGCAGTGTTAAAGCATTAACATGAAAATTTTGGTGAAACAATTTAGCCTCCTCTAAGGAGGAAGCCAAACAGATCAACTGACCTCTAGTGGCTGAGTCCGCACAGGCATTACCCTGCGATAACGGACCAGGAAGAGAGGTGTGAGCCCGGATGTGCACTGGATAAAAAGGAGCAGTGTGGCCACGGATAAGCTGTTGAAGCTGATTAAAGTAAGCAGATACATTACGGGCATCACTAATAGCTCCCACAGCCTCCAGGATTTGTAGTGCTTGCACCACATAGATGGAGTCCGAAATGAGATTAAAGGGAAAAGAACACTGTTTAAAAACCTCAATAACAATTTGTAGTTCTACCCATTGTGGATTTCCAGGAGCAAATTGATGCTGGACAGGGGGAGAATCATTAATTACATAAGCTCCCATTCCAGACTTGGAACCATCAGTAAAAATGTTAACAGCCCCCGGAATGGGACTGGATGAAGTTACTTTAGGGAAAATGATAGGATGTTCTTTAACAAAATGGAGTAACGGATGAGAAGGGTAATGATTATCAATATCCCCTTGAAACGAGCAACATAGAATAGCCCAGTTATCTAGAGTAGCACACAAGACACTAAGTTGAGCTTTAGTGTAGGGTATAATAAGAGAAGAAGGTGATTGTCCGAAAAATTGAATGCTTTGTTGAATCCCTTTAAGTGCTAATGCTGCAACAGCATCAGGATAATATTCTAAGGATTTTCCTGGAGATACATGTGGGTGAATCCATAGCAAAGGTCCATCTTGCCACAGTACTCCAGTAGGCTGCCGCATAGTGGCAAGCACACATAACTGGAAAGGTTTATCACTCTGGAGCCTGCATAAAGTAGCATGTTGTATAGCTTCTTCTACTGTCATAAGGGCCGCTCTAGCCTCTTTGGTGAGGCTACGAGGGGAAGTAAGATCTGGATCACCCCTAAGAGTAGCATACAAAGGCTGTAGCATAACATTAGAAATATGTAAATATCCTCGTATCCAATTAATATCTCCCAGCAATTTTTGAAAATCATTTAGAGTTTGGAGATCCTGAGCTCGTATGGTGATTTTCTGTGGTCGTAATTTGTCACACCCAATTGTTGCTCCCAAATACTTAATAGAATCCCCTGTTTGAATCTTTTCAGGTGCGATATGCAGTCCATATTGAGCTAACAACTTCACTAGGTCTTTATAGGCCTCATGAACTGTCTGCTCTGATTTAGCAGCCAATAATACATCATCCATATAATGAATGATCTTGATGGAGGAATACTTTTGTCTGAGAGGTGCGAGTGTCTTCCCCACATACATCTGACACATCGTGGGACTATTAGCCATTCCCTGCGGCAACACTACCCACTCAAACCTTTGATCTGGTTCCTCGTGGTTACACGAGGGAAGGGTGAAGGCAAAACGCTGCGAGTCTTTAGGATGCAAAGGAATAGAAAAGAAACAGTCTTTAATGTCAATAACAATAATGTGCCAACCCTGAGGAACCGAGGAGAGCAGAGGCAGCCCTCTTTGAATGGGCCCCATAAGTTGCATTTGAGCATTAACTGCTCGTAGATCATGCAGTAGGCGCCACTTCCCTGATTTTTTCTTAATGACAAATATGGGAGTATTCCATGGAGAAGTAGAAGGCTGGATGTGACCCAAGTCAAGTTGTTCTTTAACTAGAGCATGAGCTGCTGCCAATTTAACCGAGGGAAGAGGCCACTGAGGCACCCAAACAGGCTCCTCGGTGAGCCATGTTATGGGTGTTTGAGCCCCAGCAGCCCCTAGGAAAAACCCAGACCAAATCTGTCAAGCTTTTGATGACCTTGTACAGGATGCTTACGTCCCTGTAAATGTTTTCCTAGTCCTAGACCTGGCCTATACCCCATATTTTGCATAATCTGTTGAGACACTGGGGAATAGTTATTACTAAGAGTGAACCCCATGTCTTTCATCAGATCACGGCCCCATAGAGAGATAGGTAAATCAAGTACATAAGGCTGAAAGGTCCCATTATGTCCTTCTGGATCCTTCCAGACCAGATGTCTACAGCTGATCTGAGGGGCCTGGGCATATCCAAGTCCTCTCAAGGATTGATCAGAAGTCTGCACTGGCCATCCCTTAGACCAGTCCCTAAGTGCTATAATACTACGGTCTGCTCCGGTATCCAGTAATCCCACAATAGATTTACCTTCTATGCTTAATTCCAAAGTGGGGCGATTGCTCATATCTAGTGACAAATAGGCACAATTCCCTCCGGTGGTACCAATCTCATTCCCTGTCCGTGACCTTGAATCAGCAGGGAAGTGATTATGTAAGCTAGGCAAAATTAGCAATTGAGCAATCCGATCCCCTGGGGAGATGGACACAATGCCCCTTGGAGCTTCCACCATAACCTTTATTATCCCTACAGTATCAGGACTTATGACTCCGGGGAAAACATGAAGACCTTGTAAAATAGAGGATGCACGTCCAATTAGCAAACCTACAGTGCCAGGTGGTAGAGGCCCTGTAAACTCAGTTTCCACCAATTGGACTCCCATCTTAGGTGTTAATACGAGTCTGGAGGTGGAACAGAGGTCCAATCCCGCGGCACCTGTAGTGGCTCTCCGCGTTTCATGGGATGGCGTAGAGATGGCCATGTCTCGGGTTCGGGTGTGACATTCTCCACTGCCCCATATATTTGTGGGCCCTGGGGTCGAGGGCCCCGTTGGCCGTTTTTTGGCCCAGCTGAAATAGGCTGTCCATGGATGTCCCTCACTGATCTACACTCTCTTGCCCAATGCTTCCCCTTTTTGCATCTTGGACACAACCCCGGTAGACGAAGGCCATTGGAAAGGCCACCGTGAGAAGGTCCAGTAAAATTGTCTTTTTTGGAATTGTCTTTTTTGGGACATTCACGTCTAACATGACCGGGTTGACCACAATGGAAGCATGTTCCGGCGGCAGGACCGCCCCCTTTTGTAATCCGAAGGACAGCAGCTGCAAGACCTGCATTAGTTAAAGGTCCTCCAATCTCTCTACACACCTTCATCCATGCTTCTATGCCTTTGTTCTTATAAGGAGCGATTGCTGCTTTACATTCCTTGGTGCATTGCTCAAAGACCAATTGCTTGACAAGGGGCATGGCTCTATCAGGATCCCCAAAAATCTTTCCAGCGGCGTCCACCATCCTTGCTACAAAGTCTGAAAAGGGTTCTGTAGGGCCTTGTATAATCTTAGTCAAATTACCAGATACCTCTCCTCTATTTGGAAGTGACTTCCATGCCCGAATGCAAATGTTATTAATTTGATCATATACCTCAAGAGGGAATCCCGTCTGTTGATTAGCAAATCTACCTTGCCCCAAAAGCATGTCCTTATCCCAATGAGGGTGTCCCGCCGCATGGTTTTGGGCGGCCTGCTCTATTGCGCCCTCTAGCACAAATGCTCTCCAGTCCAAATATTTACCTGGGGAAACACAAGCCCGAACAAGGCTAGCCCAATCAGAGGGAGTCATACAGTATCTAGACAGACTCTCCACCTGAGTTAGTGTGAAGGCGGCATCCACCCCATAAGTGCGCACAGACTCCGCCAGAGTCTTCACAATTTTGAAATCTAAAGGCTCATGGAATCTTCCCCTATTATCATCCTGAAAAACTGGATAAGCAAGACCCATCTCAGCGTTAACAGCCCTCCATGTTTGAGCATGGAAAGCTCTCCCCGAAACACCCCCGCCATACGGCGGTGGATCCGGAGGATCACATTTCTTGAGCTCCTGTTTATTTTTGTTCCCTTCTCCTATAGCTAAACTCCCTAGCTGGCGAGACAGCCTCCCAAGCTCCTCCTCCTCATCCTCCTCTTCCTCTGACCCACTTTCACATGGGGGTGTGCGCAGCGCACTGAGATCTGGATACAATCGTCTCTTCCCCTGTTTCACGCTCCGCACACTTCCATCCTCCGGAGATACCTCACTTCCTGCCGTCTCCGATTTCTCCTCATGTAATTGTTCTAGAACTTCCTGTCCTTTAGTAAGTGCTTCCTGACATCTGCCATCTGTGAGGCAACTACGGACCATTTTCCAAAGGGGTATCACCCCGCCCTCTAATATGCCCTGCTCAGAAGCAAAGTCAAGATCTTTGCCTAATTTATCCCAACTAGGTATAGTAAGACTGCCCGAAAATGCAAACCACGGTGCAGCAATATCCATCTTCTGTAAAAATCTTTGTAAAGTACTATGTTTCACTTTCAGGCCCTTGGAACGTAACAGGCCGTCTAGGGCCAGAAGAAGCGGACTTGAAGATGTGGCACCCATGACACAGCAACAAAAGAAACACAGAAAACAAAAGTGAAAGTACACAGTGCAGCTGCAATAAAATATAAAGCTCTCTCTTTCTTTGTAGAGGAGCTGACCCCGCTTTGATCGCGGATCCCACTTACTGGGACTATCCCCGCTTTGGTCGCGGATCCCACTTACCTGGGACTAACCGGTGCACCACCCCTGACGGCTGAAAGTTCTGGTTCCCGGGTTTTGGCACCACTTGTCGCGACCCCTTGCCCGCAAGGAAGACGCAACAACAGGAATCTTCTTTCAGCCGTTTATTCAGGCCCCTGATGTTTCTTCTTCTTCTTCTCGGACGCCCCTCCCAGCCTTAATAAAGCATCCCAAGCCCCAATGCGAAGCTGCTACGTGGAGCTTTCTCATAGGGTGTTAAAAAATCACGTGCCAACTCTCCCAAATAAGGAGTTGTTTGTCACAGACCACAGCGGAGCCAGCGCCATCTTGTAATGGTGACCACAGTCCGAAGAAATGGCTCACCACATATTTATAGGATAAAAATCATAGTATTTTACATAGCTTCCAAATTTTTGCAATTCTGTTTATGTTTTATGTATTGTTTGAAAATTTAACTGGGATCAAAACCCACAAAATAAAACTTGCTTTCTCCAGTATTTCAAGTATACTGTTCAGTAAAGTTCAATCAAATTATCATAAAATATACCCTTTGGAAATTTTACATTTCAAAAAGAAAAAAATCTATTTCCATGTAATCAAAGGCTCATTTCTGTCTTCCCATCACAAAAATCAACCTCATTTATATTCATAAAAGCTTTTAAAAAAATTAAATATATCATCTTAATAGGATTCTGCAGTATTTATATTGTTATTTTTGGATTAATTTAGTATCACAATGTACTGAAGATTTATCCTTTCTATAGCTTTTACAATTTTTTTTCTTATCCTTTTGACTTCAAAAATATTCTAGGGCTGGGGATGTGGCTCAAGTGGTAAAACACTCACCTGGCATGCATGGGGCACTGAATTCAATCTTCAGCACCACATAAAATAAAATAAAGATATTGTGTTGACCAAAAACTAAAAAAAAAATATATTAAAAAAAATTAAAAAATTCTGTAATTTCTATATTACAATTTGTCTCAGCTGCTCATTTCAAGGGATGTTTGGTTTGCTTGCAACATGTTGTCTCTGTTGAATAATATTGTAACAGTGTTGTGCAAATATGTGTTGTGCCTCTTATATTAAGATGTTTCTATTTCTTTATTCAATTCTGTCAATATTAACTTTCTATATTTGGGAAGTATAAACTAAGTTGCATAAATTTCTACTAACTAAAGCATCCTAAAGAAAGTTTCCTGTGCCTTTGCAAAATATTCTACTTTGCCTCTTTTCAATTTTTTAAAAATTTAAATATATTTTATCTCATGTAACTTTTTGTGTTAAAATATGTTTTGCATATCATAATTTGACCACCCCAGCTTTCTTTTGGTCACTTTGGTAGGAAACAGTCTTATATTCTTTTGTTTTCGGTCTATTTGTGTCCTTAGAGTGTCCTATGGACTAAATATAGTTATAATTTTTAAAAAGATTTTATTCAGTTAATAAAGGCTTTTGTTTTGACTGGTGTTTTGTAATAAATGCATTTATAAACAAGTAAATTTCTAAAAGTGAAGAACTCACTACTCCTATTTTGTAAGTGGTTTTATACATTTCTTATAATTGTTTTCTCTATTTTTCTTAATTGTTTAATATGTGATTTATTGATTTTCACAGTGACATGCTTTTATTTCTCTCCCACTTGCCTTAATACATCCTATTGGTATGTATTTTGTCATTGACATTGTGATTTTTAAAATATCAATTCACATTTATACTATATTTTAAACTGCTAAAAATTAATTTTAATTCATTATGAAAATTTAGTATATTTTATACATATCTTTTCAAAATTATGTTATTAATGTTACAGTTATTTTTATATCCCATATCAATGAACTGGTTGGGTTTTATGATTTTGTTTATCAAATTCTATTGCAAAATTATGTTTTATGACCCATAATTTTATTGAAATAGAATTGTTTGTATGTGACTTTTCCTTCCCAGGACAAGGTTGAAATTTCATGACACGTTGCTGTGCTGATTTATTTTTCAGTATGAGAAGTTAACAGTTAGTATTTCTTGGAGGATGGGTCTAATGTTGATAAACATTGGGGCGATGCATATATCTTTATAATCTTTACTTTTTCTCCGTTTGAAAGAATGTAGTTGTGGATATGGGATACTTAACTTGGTAGTTTTATTCTTTTACCCCTTGACAACATTCCCCAATGCCTTTCTGTATTGTAAAGTGTCTATTAAGGAACTCACCATTAATTTTATAGATATACTTTTCTAGGTAAAACATCTTTTTCTCTTGATGTCCTCAAGATTCTCTTTGTAAATTTAAAAAGTTTTATTAAAACATGCTTTGAATCTTTTTTTTCTACTTGAAGCTAATAATGCTTTTTAGAGTTTTATTTCTATCTATTCCTCACAATTTAATTACTCAGACTTTTTTATTGGTACTGGGGATGGAAATTATCTGTGTTTTATCATTGAAACACATTCCCAGCCCTTTTCTTTGCTCGACAGGATCACACTAACTTGCTGAACTTGTCTTAAAGTTATGATTTTCTTGGCTCAGCCACCATGGAGCTGGGATTAGAGCTGTGCACAGCCCTGATTCTTTCATACAACTTCTTAAGAAAATCTTTAAATTCATAATCTCTGCTTATTACTGTTAAGAATTTTTGTCTGAATTTTATTTAATGTGTTGTGTACTCTACTTTAGCTTACTAAACACTTTCATGTGGTAAGTTAGTGTTCTCTTGATAATACATAACTCTCAGTTTTCTAATGTTAGATTCCTAAATTGTTGCTTTAATTAAGCCATATTTTCCGTTTTCACTGTGTGTTGTTCTATTTAAAATTAATTTATTCATTTAAAAACCAACAGTAAAATACAGTTGAATAACTGTGTTATTGTCTACCAAAAATCTTTCTATTACTCCAGGTTTCTTTATCTTTGGTAGACAAAAAACACTTTTCAGAAATTTTCCCAAGAAATTCACAAATATTTGCATATGTTTCATATTTTTTCTTTTTCTACTGAGAGAGAAAAAATTATTTGGTAAATTTTTTTAATTCCATAATGCTGAATTAAGGAAAAGAAACAGCTTTGTTTATTAAAAGCAACACACTTTCTTTTCCTGTGCTCTATTTTTGTTTTTAGTAATATACTCAGCTTGGGTATGTGAACATTGAGATGGTTTGGGAAATTCTCACAGTTACTTTGAATATACAATATTATTAAATTAATATGTTATTAGAGTAAGCATGAACTTAGATTTGCTAATCTGCTATTCTGCTGATTTTCTCACATTGCTATAATTTCATATTAGGTTTGTAAAATATATTCAGCTCAGACTAGTATGTAAAATATTTTTTCTTTGTATTTATTTTAGTGGTGATTTCTCATCATCCTCAAGAATTTTTACCAGAGCTGAATATATATATATATATATTTATTTATTTATTTATTTTAAAAAGTGATATAGGGAAGATAAAAAAATTAAACCGTGATCATAACAATTTAAAACTATGGAAAATATAGAAAACTGAGAATGAAGGTCATAAATCATCTTTAGAGAGACAAAACAAATTAGTAGTGAATTTCCATAATACAAATTTTACTGTCAATATGCATGGGTTCTCTCTCATCCAGTGAGGAGGTCCAGGGTAGTGGAGAGTGTGGCTGCAGAGTTGTTAATCAAGACTTCCAGAGACCAAGCAGGAAGCAGGTTTGATTTTATTGTGCAGTTAACATGTATATATACTCAGGTAGTAGCTAAGCATATTATAGGCAGCCACCAATGCAATTTCTGCTAATTGTCCTTGCAACAACCAATTGAAGAGTGGGCTATGGAGCGAGCACAGGGACCGCAACACATGACCTCACACCCAGGGCTGTGTCTACAGGGTAAGTGGCCTGCCACTCACACACCTATCATGAGGGGAGTAGCCTGACACTCAGGCGCCCTTAAGATATGCCATGTATGCCGTACTCTATGAACTTGTCCCCACATCTCCCCCCTCTGACTGTGCTGCAAGGACTTCAGCCAGCATTGCTATTTTTTGTCCAGTGGCCTTTACATGGTTACATAAGCATCTCACAACACAAGAAAATATTATCACTATTATGAACAGTAAGGCCAGGGTAATAGCATTATAATAATAGTTAATTTGGCTATCAGTTTTTTCAATGTTCAGCAAACCCCTGGAAAAAAAGAAAAAGGTTGTCAAGATAGACACCTTAGTCTCATTGATTTTTGACAATTGCCTTGTAAGTTTATGAATAGTCATAACATAGTTAACATCCCAAACACCCTTAATATACTGAGAAAAATTGGAGAAGTGTAAGTTACATTTTCAGATACAGCATATTGGGTGACACAAATACTATGAAATTCAGGGTCACAAGTGAGCCTTTGCAACATAAACAGAATATATCATTTCTGGTGGAGGTCTAGTTCTTGCTGAATGACTAAAATAGTGGCTCGAGAGAGTTTATTTAAATCATTTTGAATGGCAAAAGCTTCAGCCATGGCAGTACACAAATTGTTTACAGTCTGAGAATTCTGGATACTCTTGAGAGAGCAAAGCAGTGTAAGTGGCTGTGGCAGTGATGGCAGCTACTAGGGTAATAATTCCAGTGATGATGAGGCTTGGTGTAGGATCTCCTTCAGAAGATTCTTCATCTCCATGTCCCATGGACTCCTCCACTCTCTGGACAGGTTCTGTGGAAGCCGGACTGCTTGGGGGCACACTGAGAATAAATATATGTTTAGCTTTCATAGCAGGGGTTAGGCAATTTATGAGCCAGCAGGATGCATTGACTGTATAAGGGATCTTTGTATGAGTGATATTTATGCCATTAGTATCATTGATAATTAGCACGGCAAAGGGTGATGTAACACAACTTGTGCATAATGGGTATGGGTATAATTTGGCATGAAGGCAAATCCATGGTCAGGGTCTGGACTCAATATCAACCCATTTATCTAGCTGGCTGCTGCTCATTTGATGGGTCTATCAGCCAGCAATATTGATGTGATATCCATCATGCCATACTGATTTTCTGCATACTGGTTGGTAACAGCTTGTCCTGTGTAGCAGTTACTGTAGCAGTAACTGTAGCAGTTAACCCATATGGTTTTGGGGCACATCAGTTACATTCCAGAGAGTTGCACCTGCCCAGGCACATATATATTGTTCTTCCCCAGAGAAATTTCTCTTATCAAGGAGATAATGTATGGCCATGACACATTGATTCCATGGGATGCTATCATTATCTGAGGGGGGATTTCCAAAAAGTGTTGTTGGGAATGTTGGCAGCAAGGGCTTCTTAAATTTGCTATGGGGGAGTCTATGGCTGTAGGTAGCATTAACTATAACTCTAAGGTTGGGGAGAGATAGCACAACGTATGACTTATTATAGTTATCTACAATAGTTTCATTGGCATGAGCAAAACAGATAGGACAGCCTGGATTATAGGTTTCATTATCCACCATGGAGAAACAAATAGGCATAGTAGGCATAGAAATGATGGTGTATGGTTACCTCCTGAATGGATAACTTAGGATCAATAAGGTTGGAATTATTGGACAAGAGCTTGGGTAAAGCCCCTTTCCAATTAGCAACTGCTAAAGGTGGTGGCCTAGTGACCGAAACTCAATTTACCTGGTAGGAGGGTTCACTGTTAATAGTGAGCATTGCAAACAATAGGACCATCATCATAGGCCCAGGGATGGGATTGCCACCAGGCAAAGCAGCTAATCTGGTGGCATGGTCAACAAGATCTTTAATGCACCCCATGTTACTTTACATGAGGTTCATTTGCATTGTTGAGCCCTTTGCTTTTATGGTTTCTCCTCCAGAGTTAGATCCTTCATCTTCTTGGTTGATAATTTTGAGTGTCCAGGGCTTGACTTTCTGGCAGGCACTCAGATGGAGTGAAGCTCCTGTTGACATATGTAAATCCTCCACCCATGGTTAGAAGGGGCCCTGGACCATACCATGCATTTTTATGGGATCCTTCCATGAGAACATAAATAGATGGGAGTGCCCTGTGAGGGGGGATCAATGCTTATGGGCTGCTATTTCTGTAGGAAATTTTGAAACTGAAAGAAAATTTAAAGTAATTAAGATTATTTTTAAGGCATTGTGAGGGGACTTGGTATAATTTTCCCCCTGTTTTATAGCATGGTCTTTAATTCCTTGCATGTTCTTTGTATGATGCCCCAAGTCTAAAGGTTGTAGGGGATCCCAGTTAAATGATGTATATGCCAATCATTGCAATGTGCTTGAAATGTCTTGTTAGTATAGGCTGGCCCATTGTCAGTTTTAATAGACATGAGAGTATCTATAATTCCAAAACATTGAAGTAGATGGTAGATGACCATTTCTGTGGTTTCTCTTGTGGAGGCTGTGGGCATTAAACAGCCTGAATAGATATCAATGATTATATGAATGTATTTGAAATATCCAAAAGTTGCATAGTGAGTGACATTCATTTGCCATAAAGCATTAGATTTTAACTCTAGGGGATTTACTACAGCAAGCTGTAAAGGGCCAATGGGAGAAAGGGGTACACGTCTTTGCAGTCTCTGACTAGCTGTTGGAAGTCTCTAGTCCTGCTTTTATGTAGCTGCTATGGCTGAGGCCAGCAGAGATGCTTGTGTTCCTATATCCTGGGTGGCCAAAATCCAGTCATCCAGTGTGCCATTGTGTACTGGTGCCACTGCTGCCCTATGTTCCTTATTTAATCCTTCCCAGATCAATTCCTTGGCTAAGACCACCCTGGCTTCTTCATGAGACACCTTCCCTTCTACATCCCTGTTTACTCTGTCAATAAACTGTGGCAAGTCCTCAGTGGCTCTCTGCCTTAAGCCCTGTACAAACACTGTACCTTCCCCAGCTGGTAACTTCCTTCAGCTTCTCAGAGCATAGAGTCACACCAGGTTGAAATAACTTAGTGAGCTTTTACTGCAGGGGGACTGTAGATTCCCTGTCCCTGCAAGCATTCAGCTGGGAGTTTAACATTTGTGGTATGGTTATAATACCCCTGCTGTTCACATTCATCATAGAAAAATGTCTTCTACTTCAAAAAATGTTGCAGGCTCAAGAGAAGCTCTGGCTAGGTCTTTCCAGTCTTGAGGGTAATTAAGTTCAAGACTTTGTTCTGCAAATGGCCCCTGGGGCCCATCCTCTTTTGCTGCCTTCTTTAACTCCTTCAGGGTACCCAATGCATGTGGCTACCCATTGGCAGGACACTGTGATGTGGGGGTCATGTTGTACTCCCTTACTCCACTCTTTATCTCTTATCTTACATAGATCTTCAAAAGGATCTTTGGCCTCATGGAATGGGTTTCTGGGAGACCATGGCTTGGACCTGTCTGGAAGCCTGGTCATTTCCAAACTGTCATAGTCCTTTGCTGGCTTTGGCATTGCCTCATAAGGAGCCAGTTGGCATTGACTCAGTGAAGGATATAATCTTTGCCTGTCAGTAGAAGATACACCTGCACCATTTGTGGTCACCTCTTCCTACACTATGAAGGCTAGAGTTACATTTCCTGTGTCTCTCCCTCCTGCAGCTGTTGTGGTTGTTTGCTTTGAAGTAGATTCCCCCTCCCCTTTCCAGTGCCTGCTGTGGTTGCTTGCTTTGAGGTAGACTTTTGTCCCTGCCTTCCTCCCCCCCCCCCCGTCTGTCTTTCACAGGCTCTTCTTCCCTCAGGGCCATCATTATATGACAAGAGTCTGTTGCAGGGCCCTCTAAACTTTGCTGAATGGCTGTCACAATAGGAAAAAAAAACTGTCGTGGTAAAGTATTCCCATTTCACTTCAACTTGCCGCACAAAAGCCATTGTCTTGTTTCATTTAGTAAAATCAGAAACATCAGCAGCATTGATCCAAGGTTTAGTGTATATATCCCAGAACTTCTGGGCATCTCTCTTATTCAGGGTTAAACCTCTAGTATCTAAGAGAGTCAGCACTTGCATCTGCAACTCTGTGATGGAACTCTATAGGTTCCCCATTTCCCTTTCTCACCACTTTGTGAGGGGCCACACCCTCTCTTATAGGCTTACCTCAGACCCCTGCTTGGGTGTCAGCTGCATGGGCTCTCTCTTGTTCAGTGAGGAGGTCCACACAACAGGGTAGAGGAGAGTATGGTTGTGGAGTCGCTAATCAAGATCTCCAGAGACCAAGCAGGAAGGAAGTCTGATTTTATTGCACAGTTACCATGTATATATACTCAGGCAGTGGCTAAGAAGATTACAGGCAACTAACAATGCAATTTCTGCTAAATGTCCTTGCAGCGACCAAGGAGGAGTGGGCCGTGGAGCAAGCTCAGCAAGCCTCATGCCCAGGGCTGTGCCTAGGGGGTAAGTGGTTTGCCACTCACAAGCCTAGCACAGGAAAGTGGTTTGCTACTCAGACGCCCTTAATGTACACCATGTATGGAGTACTCCATGCACTTGTCCCCACATCAATAGACATCAACAACATAATATCTCAGAAAAAATTCAATTCATTTAAATTACTTTTAAGGAACTTATGTACGTCTTCAAGAATAAATCCCCAGCATGTTCACCAGAAAAACTAGGGGTAGTAGGAACATACCTCAACATTGTAAAAGCTATATACACTAAAGGTCAACAGCATTCTAAATGGAGAAGAAATGAAAGCATTTCCTATAAACTTGGAACAAGACAGGAATGCTCTCATTTACCATTCCTATTCAACATAATCTTGGAAATTCTAGCCAGAGAAATTAGAGAGAAGAAAGAAAGTAAATGAATATAAATAGGATTAAAAGAACTCAAACTATTCATTCTTATTGCTGATGACATGATTCAGTATTTTAAAGACCCCAGACTTCCACTAGAAAACTTCTAGAATTCATAAATAAATTTGACAACATAGAAGGATATAAAATTTACATGCATAAATTAATTGTGTTTCTTTACATCAGTGATGAATCAACTGAAAGAGAAATTGGGAAAACTATCCCCTTCACAATAGCCTGAAAGAAAAGAATATATTTGGGGATAAATTTAATAAAAGTGGTGAAAGACCTCTAGAATGAAAACTACAGAACACTAAAGAAAGAAGTTGATGAAGACCTTAGAAGTTGTAAAGACATCCCATGTTCTAAGTTAGGCAGAATTAGTATTGTCAAAATGTACAAACTACCAAAAGCATTATACATACTTAACACAATTCCTATTAAAATTCCAATTTTGTCATTGATACAAATAGAACAAAAAACAGCTGTGAAATTTATTTAAAAAAATAAGAGGCCCAGAAACATAGGAGAAACACCAGGTCTATGCTGAAGCACTGCTTGAAACTTTAATCATCAGGAAGCTAAGCAGCAGCAACCAAGTCAATTCTGCACTCTTTGACACTTTAAAGAAGGTAGGGTTCCTTTTTCATAGTAAGGGTATATTGCCCAAGAAAAACGAGAACCATAAAGTGAACATATTACAGAAGTATTTCTTATTAGTACATTGTATCAGAATAAATGAAACATTTTTAGCCACTCTACATTTCCAAAAATAGTGTGCTTAGCAGGAGGTGGATTACAGAGTGTAGATTTCATATGGGAAAAGCATACCTTATATTAAATGCAGCCTCAGAGTAAAATGGAGTTTGTCTGGTCAAGGCAAATATAGTTTGGTCTACAATACAGTTACAGTGCTGGAGAAGTCAGCAAGACTAAGGCAGACATCCAGCTGAAATCACCAACCCTGTAGACAACTCAAGGTCAAGTGACCAAATGCAGTAGCTCAAAACCCAAGAGAACTCCTTTTAGTGCCTCATTTTGTGAGCAGTGATTGATTATAGAAATAAATCACCACAGACATCACTGAATGAGAACAGATCTACAAAGAAGGGAAGGTTGTCTTTTCCCTGGAACTGGTTGTGTAAATGAAGTATAAACTTGAGTAAATATTTGAATGTAATAAAAGCTAAGTTTGTCTTTGGGATGGAAACAAAGGAAATAATTTGTGGCACTAATGAATATTTAATTATGGTCTTTGTAATTACCAGCATGTGGTGGCACCGGAGTGATCTGCCAAAAGGGGCTCCTGGACATGCCTATTCAGGACAAGTCATGTAACTGGATATTCTTGGCTCCAGGTGTGAAGTTAAAGCAAAAGTTTTGTAGCATTTCTCATCTTCTCTTCAACCTCCTCCTCTTCTTTTATGTATATTTTCTTTCATTTACTCTTCTCCCTAGAAGCATATTCCTTAGCCCTGTGTTTCATTGCTGGTTTCATACTAAAGTATTGGCTAGGTAGGAGGTTAACTGATAAAAGTCTGAGTGTACACAGCTACTCTGCAGATGCATTCACTAGAAATAAGAGAATTCCTTGTAAAAAAGCAATTTATCCTTCATTATGAAAGATATCACTGTTAACATTTCAGTAAAATTTCTTTAAGTCCTTACTCTGACTACTGTTTTGAGCTCTTTGGTATATTCAGAATGGTACCAGATGTATCATTTTGGAGTTTGCTTGATTTCCATTTCATAAGAAAGCATACTTATGCATAAAGAGGTTATGTAACAATCATCTAGAATATCTCAGAATTAGTGAAGAAGGTCACACGTGAAATATGCCTGTGAGAGCAGGCTTACAGTGTCCATATGTAGATAAAGAAACTAAATCCAGAGTAGCAGGCACTACAATCTCTGAAGTGCAGGATGTGCCACCTATTTTGAAGTCTCCAAAGATGGAGTAGATCTTCTTTCTATGTATTGACTCTGTTATTGTGTATATGACTGTGGAACAACAAAAAAATATTTACTGAATTCTTAAAGTACTTTTGCCAGTTGGTTCTGCATTTAAACTTTTATTTAATTTTCACAATTGCATAAGTCTTATGGCTATCTTTCCCCCAATTTTAAAGAAGACAATGTTGGGATGTGGGAAAAATTCATAATGTCCCTGGCTTTCTTACTTACTACATATTTGACCTTAGACAGAATCCATTTAAGTCTTCTTCTACAAAATGATGATCATAACACATATATTACATGGTATTTCACAAGGAATTATCAGGCTGTTTATGTGACTATGTATCACAATGGTGGATAGGGTCAGTCACAGCATCAGCTGCCTTCCAGGAGCTTCCATCTCCCAGAAGTGAAAGCCAAGTACTTGACTGATCTACAGGGCCTGGGTCATCTGGATAAGACCAGTCTTTTTCTTCTGTCCACTACTCTTAATTCTTCAGCTTCTGAGGCCCTCTCTACCCTAACATGTTTTTCTGTAGCATCCACCTCAGAAACAATTTCACTTAAAATTGCAGCTCCTAACTCCCCAGTCCCAACACTTTTACCCCACCAATCTGTCTTAGTGATACATAGCATGTATCACTAAGACACCCTTACTTTTATGTATTTTCTATTTTCCTCCTCTATCCACCAAATTTAAGCTACAAGAAAAGTGATAGATGAGTTTTGTTTTGTTCCTGCTGAGCAACCAGTTGATGACTATCAATTAAATATTGCAATATATTTCTCTGTGTCTTTCTTCCTTCTTCTTCCAAGGTCAAAGTCTTTATTGATAAAAGTCTTTGTCCTTCAAAGTGTAAAAAAAGACAAGACAAACACTGAAATTATAAGTACCTATGAAACACATTTACAGTGCTCAGAGAGAAAAACCAAACAAAAACCAGCCAAATAACAACAAAAAATACTCAAATAAGGGAGAAGTAATGTTGCCAGGGCTTCTTTACCTGCACAATAGCTTCCAGTTTGAGATGTATAGGGCTTTGTTTCCTTTTTCCTTTTTGTTTTAAGTGTTCATGTGGCTTATGAAGGGTAAAGTACATGTTCTCTATTCTCCAAAATTTCAGTAACGAGTATTCAATGACAGAATTCTGTGCTCTGCATACGATGTTACTCCATATGCCATGTGGCTTAGTGTCAGATAGACATTATCAGTGAGTCTCAATGTACTATAATATTAATTCCACTAAGATAAAATTATTATTATATAATTTCCACACAGGGGTCATTTAATTGCAGATGGAAATTTAGAAAAAAACTGTGAGGTGACATCTTCAATGATAACCAATTTAGTTCACATGATAAGCAACAGAATGGAATTCCAGTCAGAGCTCACTCTAAGCAAATACAGAGTTGTAAGGTAACATGAATATCCAGGGAACTCAAGTGGTTTTGTATTACTAGAACATCAGAAACAAGGCTTAGCCTTTCCTACATGCATATGAAAGGGTCATCCTACACTTGTGGAAAATTAATTGATCCAAATTTTGATCTAAATAATTATACTATTGAAAATGTCTTTAATCAACCTTAATAGAGATTATTTAAAACTTTCTAAGAGAGAGGGAGTTCACTGGCTAATTATGATTGGGTGAAATACTCCTTAATTTTCAGAAAGTAACATAATGCAGGGTCATCAGAAATACATGTAACCAGGAGGCCTTCTGATAATGAGACATTTCCCCTGGTGGGATAGGTGATCTGGTCTATGACCACCTACATTTTTTACACCATGGATAATTGGGCTCCTAAGAAGAGAGAATACCTTAGCAAGAAAGTCAATTTTTAGGTTCCTTGAAAATAAAATTTACCTAAAAAGAAACATGTCAATATTTCAGAGACTTCTAACAAATGCTCTGGTAAGTAGGACACAACTTACTCACTTTTTAGTAATTTTCTAGACCAGAGGTAGCACATTGAAAGCCTACAATACCTATCATGGTTGTCTGAAACAATCAAAGTATCACAGAAAACATGGAAAATCTTGTGATCTCTCTCTCTCTCTCTCTCTCTCTCTCTCTCTCTCTCTCTCACACACACACACACACACACACACACACACACACACACACATACACACACACAAGCATTGAGTTCCAGAGCTGAGAATATAGTCCAATGGTAGAATATTTACCTAGCACTGCTTCCATCAAAGCACTGCAAAAATTAAAATATAATAAAGTTTCATGTAATTTCAGTGTGGCTGGTGAAGCTTAACTAGTCCTATCTAAGTTTAATTGAAAAACAAAATTAAGCTGAGTGTGGTGGCACATGCATGTAATCCTAGATAACTGGGAGGCCGAGGTAGGAGGATCATAAGTTGTAGGCGACAATCAGCAACTTACCAATACCTTTGTCAAAATAAAAATAATAATAATTTAAAATGGATGTGGATGTAGCTCAGTGGTAGAGTGATTATCTAATATGCATGATTCCCTGGGTTTAACCCTTGGTACCACAAAAAATTATATAAATAAAAAATGCACACAGAAGAAACAACAATGACAAAAAACACCCCAAACAAGAACAACGAACCAAATGAGTTCCAGTTTCTCTCAGAAAAATAAAATGCCTGAAAACAGTAGCATCTCTTATTTGACATAGCAGGCTACACTGAAATAGTGGCCTCTCTCAATCTCCCCATTCTCCTCCTTCCTTTCCTCCCAGTTAGAGCATGGTCTGTTTTGCCAGTACTTATGTGACTCTTCAGCTGACCTCTGAGTCTTCAGAAGCTGACTTTAAACATTCTTGGATATCTTCCTCCTACCTTTTCCAATACACTTTACCGGGCGACTAAACTTAAAAATTCTCCCAAAGCTAATGAATGCTGCCAATATGTCCTATTCTGCTAATTACTCAATGCCAGTGTCTGCCTGGGAATGAAAGAGCCATTGGGAGAGAACAGAAGAAAGAGTAGAATCAGGTGAGGAATGGGAGCAGGCAGAGAATCAGACTGGAGGCCTGAAGCCACTATACTGAATAAACAGACAAGGAAAAGCATGACAAGGAGAGGAAGGTCATAGGGGAAATGAAATATAGTAAGTCTTGGCAGTAAGTATGGATAGGACAAATAATGATCCCTCTTCATTTCAACCCTAATGAAATATAAAATAGATATATAAAGATATATAAAGAATGATTAATGAGATATATAAAGAATGATTTGAAATAAAAATATTAACAGCTATGCACTTGTATATTTTATTAATAATTAGACTGAACATTCTTGGTAGTTTTGAGTGAGGTGTTAAGTGTACAGTATACGAATGTGGCCAGGAGTAAACTTCTTTCAGATCAAGATTAATGCCCCAAGAAAAGAAATGAGAATAATGGAAGGTTTCATACATCTACAAACACTTTGAAAACACTTTAGGTATTTTACAACAGGATTCCACATGGTAATTTGTTTTGAAATATGTGGTTTGAAAAGAACTGACATTACTCTATGAAGTATCTCTCTCTCTCTCTCTCTCTCTCTCTCTCTCTCTCTCTCTCTATATATATATATATATATATATATATATATATATATATATAATTTCCATTCTCACACACAAACACAAGTACTTCCCCTTTTTTACTTTTATTGGAAGTATCATTTTTTCCCATTTTTATTGGCCTAATTCAGTCCCCAGTAACTTTACTGTCATTCTTCTCCATCCAATTCTCCTCCTAACTCTACTGATAATTCTACCAATTACCTGTCCCCTCCCAAATCAATTTATTTTGGATATACACAGTGGTGAGATTTTCTGTGTTATATATATATTTATGTGCATAGGCAAGTTATATTAAATTTATTTCACTTTCTGCCTCAGTGTGGCTGGGCACAAAATAACCGGGAGGTCACGAGCCACTTGTAGGTTCAAACAGGAACTACTTTATTGCCCAAACCCCATGGGAACTCTCCAGAACTCTCCGGAAACTCCACAAGAAACAACGGGAACTCCACGGGAACTCCACAAGAACTCAAAAGTAGCGGGCACCTGAGGAAGCAGGAGCAGCCCCACTGCTGGACAGCAGAGGTCCACATACACAAATGAATATACAGCTTGTTTCAATTTAGCATCATCCAGTTACAGCAACCAGTCATTATCTTAATAATTATACACAGCTTAACTTAATTATCATCATCTTAATGGCTCACTGGCATTACTTCTCAACCACTCCTTCTGGCAAAATGCCAGGCGCCATCTTGACTTGGCTGTGGCTCTCAACATCTTCACCCTTCTGTTTAATTAAACAACAAGTATGTGGCTTAGGGACCCTGCCTGTCTTAGGTCGTCCAATACTACATATGGTCCTTACCCGTCATCAGATGTGTTGACCTCAAGGCATCAGCCTCCTGTCTTAGGTTGGTACCATTGCAATTAGATCTTACCCGTCATTGATTACCAGCCCAGCATTTTAGCCATACTTGTGGATAACGCCCATCACAAGCAGAAGGGAGGAGGATACAAAATGCCATGACACCAAGGAAATTGACGGCTCCTTTTGGAAAAATTGTACCACCAATGACACCATCAGCAAAGATACCCCGGCACTACAACAATTTGCTGCAACAACAGATAGTTCACAATGCATACAAGTGATACATAGTCCAGGCAAGTTTTGCAAGTAGTTCAAAGCAGAGGAATCTATTAATATGTCCATTTCCTCCCAAAGTAAATCAGCTCCTTGATTGAGCATCACTTATTGAGTTACATTATTCATTGATGCATCAGTTTATACAGTTTGTTGTGATAGCTGTAATTAGGTTTTATCTTTGTCTTCACTGGCACTGGGATGAAGATAGGAATTCTGGCAATGATGGCTAAAAAAATTATGTAACTTTCCAGCAGGCACTAAAAAAAAAGCAATTTTCTAAACAATTTAGTATCCTGAATAGAATTAGATATAATGAAAAGGAAAGGTGAAAGTAAACAAACAGATCTGTTAACCTCCTTTTTTGTTCACATTTTAAAACAATCCTCAACAGCTGTTTACCCAATTTAAATAAAACCACTTAAATCACGTGAATAAAAAAAATTTGGATCCATTTTTTCATAAGCGCTCCTCATATACGATATATGGACATACAAACATACAGACATACAACACAAAACACAAGTGTTCACACATAACACACTACATACAACACATAACATAATAGAAAAGGCCTTGTAGATTTTCACAGGTGAAATCTCCACTGCAATGTTTAAATACTCCACAGTCAAAAAATAGAACTGATCAGAAAAACATTAACCTAGGCCTGTATGAGCTAAAAAATTAAAATAGAACTTCATGATGTGGGAGAGGGCAATAATAAAATAGATATTGAAAAAAGCACACTAGTTACCACCTGGGTTTGACTCTTCTTTTGATATCCCATCCTTCTTCCTGAATGCATATGGGTCTGAAGGTATTCCCAGAAGCATGCCCCAAGGTTTTTTACATTTGAAATAAGCCTTAATGGTGCTCATTATTCATTAGCCTCCAGGTGTGGAAGAACCACTGTTGCAGATGTAAGGATAGATAAATTGAAGTTCTGGATATCAGCTCTTATGGATTTGAGCCAAGTCATCTTCTTTTTGGTCTGTAGAAATCGCTTTAGGTAGTCTCTCTGGAATCCAAATCAGCTGCTGTTCTCCCTGTGGAAATACACAAACAGACCTCCGACTCCAGAAAATCACTGGGTCAGGACCTTTCCATTGTCCTGTTAGAATATCCTTCCAAAGTATCTGGGGCTTATGTACATTTTTTGGACACATGTGCCTTTCCACAGCAGTAAGCCCTGATGAATCCAAATTTTAAAAGTTTAGAGTAAAAAGGGTTATTTTAAGTTTATCTTTGGGGGATATACACCGCATCCCAATTCCCTCTTTTTGCTTTAATAAGTACATTTTAATAGTTTGATGAGCTATTTCAACTATGCCTTGTCCCTGTGGATTGTGTGGGATTCCTGTTATATGAATAATGCCAAATGATGAGCAAAATTTCTTAAAAGAGGTAGAAGTATATCCAGGGCCATTATCTATTTTTAACTGTTTTGGAATGCCCACAGTGGCAAAATTTTGTAAGCAATGAGCTATAATATCTTTAGTTTATTCTCCGGCATGAAGGGAGCCCATCAAAAATTTGGAAGAAGTATCAACTGTAACATGGAAATATTTTAATTTTCCAAATTCTGGCAAGTGTGTGACATCCATCTGCCAAATATGGTTAGGTATCAATCCTCTAGGATTGATTTCAAGATTAACTTGTGGTAAAAAGGTCACACAATTTTGACATTGTTTTATTATTTGTCTAGCTTGTTCCTTAGTTATTTTAAAATGCTTTTTTAAAGTATTTGCATTGACATGGAAGGATTTATGAAAATTTGTAGCTTCTTCTAGTGTAGAAAAAATATGTATGTCACGTGTAGTTTTATCTGCTAAATCATTGCCCAAACTAAGGGCTCCAGGCAATCCTGTATGAGCCCTGATATGTCCTATAAATAATGGATCTTTTCTGTCCCAGATTGGACTTTGTATAGTGGAAAACAAAGAGAAAACAGTAGAGGAAGGGGAAATCCTACCAGCATCTTATATTTAGCATTAACTATATATTGCATTAACTATATATTGACTATTATTTATTATTATATAATAATAAATTAACTATAGCATTAACTATATATTGCCTATCAGAAAATAAATTAAATACAGAATCTTTAAACATCACAAAAGCTTCTAATACTGCATTAAGCTCTACATTGTGAGCTGATTGTTTGGGTACTAAAAATGTAAAAGTTTTATCAGGGGTAACTACTGCTGCTGTACCATTATTTGACCCATCAGTGAATATATTTGGAGCATTCATGATAGGTGTATTTCTTGTCATTTTTGGAAAAACTACAGGATGCGAAGACCAAAAAGACAACAAAGGATTAGATGGTAAGTGGTTATCAAATGAAACATTAGATTTGCACATGATTATTGCCCAAGTATTTAACTCATTAGCTAACTCATCAATTTGATCCATAGTATATGGAGTAATAATTTTATTGGGAGAAATTCCAAACACTTCCTTTGCTGCTTTTATTCCTTTGAGTATTAATTGTCCTACAGCCTCAGGATACTTAGTAAGAATAGTGTTAGGAGAATAAGATAAATGTATCCATAATAATGGACCTTCTTGCCAAAATACTCCTTTAGGAGTATTTTTATTGGTAGTACAATAAATAATAAACTTATATCAATTCTATCCAAATGCATATTTTCCATATATGTTTCAATAATTTTTAGTGTCTTTCTTGCTTCAGGCATTAACATTTGGGTTGAATTTGGATCTGATGGACCTTTTAGGATATCAAATAAAGGTCCCAACTCTCCTGTTGGTATGCCTAGATAAGGCCTTATCCAATTTATGTCTCCTAATAACTTTTAAAGTCATTAAGTGATTTGAGTTGATCTACTCGTATTTGAATTTTTGGTGGATGGACCATAGAAAGACTTATTTCATCTGGGTGTGATGACACATGCCTGTAATTCTAGTGACTCAGGAGTCTATATCAGGATTGTCACCATTTTCAGGCCAGCCTCGACAATGCAGTGTGACCCTGCCAAAAATAATAATAGTAAAAAATTTAAAAAGGGATAAGGATTTTACTCAGTATTATAAAACCCCTGAGTTCAACTCTGAGTACTGAAACAACAAATGATGTTTTTAAGAACATTATCCAAGTGGGGCTCAAAAGTCTAGAGTTTTTCTCTAAAAATGTACTAGAGAAAAACTAAGAAATTATGGCAAAAGAACTCCACCAACCCCAAAATGGCATTCTTTTTGCCCAAAGAAGTGAAAACTAATTGTAACCAAATTTTAAAAGTAGAGTGCAAAGCCTACACATTCTACTATAGCGTTTTTTGTAGCATATTTTTCAAACCATGTCACTTAAATTTCAACTTTAACATGACATTGATGTTAAAAAATTTTCAAGTTTAAGTTTTGACTTTTAGAATTAAAGGTGGGAGCTAGTTATTCCAATCACATTTCAGTAGTAAAAAAAATTGAACTTCAAAAAATACATTAGAAAAAATTATGTACTAAAAGGTTTTCAAAATGTTTCCTTTGAAACTTTCAATTTAGAAAATTGAGACTTCTAATTTGAAAAGTTATAAAAATAAAGTGGAGACATATTTTTAGCATATTTATTTTTTTATTTTTATATTTTATTAGTATGATATAGGTACACATAGTATTGGGATTTATTCCATGTGTTTTTTTCTCCATGGGATTTGGAATTAAACCTGGACATTCTATCATAAAATTGGTAAAGCCCTGTCTCAAAATTTAATAAAAATGAAAAAAGCTGGAATGTAGCTCAATGATAAAGTGATAAAGTGCCTGTGGTTGTAATGCTTAGTATTGCAAGAAATAAACAAACAAAATCCTTCTTCCTGACTCATGTGCAAAAAAGTAAATAAATGAAATAAACTGGAAAATACATTCTAGGATAGAACATATCTTTCAAGGTATAAAAAAAGAAAAAAATAACTGTGAGATCTCAGAGTCAAAAATATAAATTGAAAGAATATTCCGGACACTTTGGCTTATTACCCTAAGTTGTCACTGAACAAAACACTAAAAGTGAACTTGACACTGTGCCATGACAAGGCACTAAGGAACTAAAACAGATTTCCCACACAGTTCACCTTCCAGGCTTCTGCAAAGGGCCTAAAGCAGCTTTTTTTCCCCCAGTGACTTTACAGCCTCTGCAGACCCCTTATGGATATCAGGAGGAAAGACAAAGACACATTATGCATCAGTCAATGGAAATTCACGGGTAAAATACAAGGTCTCAGAGTATGCAGCCTGGAAATGCATGACCCATATACACGCTGTTCAGCAGGTGGAAAATGAAGAAACTCAACTCAGCCAGGTGGACTGGTCAAGGAGAGAAGGAATTAAGAGCAACTAAGATCACAACACACTATTTGACATAAGCATTTATAATGGGAAAAACAGGTGGAAATTAGAAATAAATAAAAGGAAACATTTTTGTAAAGATTTTTTTTTAGTTGTAGATGGACACATACTTTTATCTTATGTATGTATGTATGTATGTATGTATGTATTTATATGTGGTGCTAGGGATTGAACCCAGTGCCTCACACGTGCTAGGCAAGTGCTCTACCACTGAGCCATAACTCCAGCCCCAGGAAATGTAATTTTAATGTGAGGTTCTGCATCCTTTTCTAGGCCAATCAATTCAAAAGTTGGTATAACTTTCAGGTCTATCTCTCCCAAATTTCTGGGAACTCAGTACAGCTTAAATGTACCACAAGTTTACCCACCTATAAAAAATTACCTTATGCACAGTTATCCCATTAATAAATAGGTTGAGGACAGAGATATATAGTATTTTAAGACACCTACAATTTAGGGTACTTTTCAATGCTATTTTATGAATTAGATAATGGAGACCACACAAGCCTAAGGATCCTGAGACTTACCAGACTGATATCAGTCTCACATAACTTTTCATATATTCACCACTAAACATGTTTCTTTTGTTATCATCAGATTTTGATAAATCACCAAGTCAATCTTAAAGCAGGAGATAGACCCATCCTTATTGACAGCTAGTGGGGCACTACCTGGCAGGACAGGAGGCAGCTAAAAATCTGCACTCCTCAATCCCCTCCAGCGGTTCAATCAAATCTTTTATAGTGCAAAACTTCAAGTAAACCATGTCAGTACATTAATAATAGTGATTTTTTTTGCTATAACTCAAACCATAAACAAAAATCATGAGATCAAAAATCACAAGCAGAAGGGGAAGTAGGTCAAAAGGACCCCTGTTTAGTACAAGTTAAAGAATGATTACTAATATCTAGACAAACATTCTTTGACATTCCATGTAGTTAGGGTACATTGCACAAATACAGTGTATAAGAAGAATTTTACCAATTTTACCATTTTACATTGCCAATATTCTATGCTAAGCAATTGTTGATGGGTATAGAGGTGGGGTTTTCTCATCAGAGAAGCATTTCTTACACAACTTGGAGTTTCAGAGTAAAATGGAGTTTGTTTGGTTATTGCCCATATAGCTTGGCACATAACATATTTAAAAGAGAAGATGACCACCAAAAAAATAAACAAAACAAAACAAAAAGAAGAAAAAAGGAGCTGGAAACACTCACTATGCATCTCTCACTTTTGAGTTGGATAAGATTCTCTTTTGAATATGTGTCCCTTGTTTTTCTAAATAAATCTCTGTGCCTCTACCAACACATATTGAAATATTATTTTATCACATATGTCAAGAAGGCCACTTTTACTGAATTAAGGTCCCCTTTCTATATAAATGCCTTAAGACACTCTTACATTAAAAAGTTTATTTTTATATGAATAAAAAAATAAAGGCAAAAAAAAGAATCAATATAATTTTTCTGAGAGAAATAACATTTTTTAAGAATCTCTGATAAAAAGATTCAAGCAGCTGCACAATTCAACATGGGCAAAAAAATGGTATCCCTTGTCATGAAGATTAGCTTCACATAATGATTCTGGAGAAAAAATTAAGTTCCTTTTTTAAAAAAATATTTTTTAGTTCTCAATGAACCTTCGTTTTATTTTATATGCAGTGCTGAGAATCTAACCCAGTGCCCCACACATGCTAGGCAAGTGCTCTACCACCATGTGACAACTCCAGCCCCCAAATTAAGTTCATTATTTTAATTTTTTTAAAGTTCATTTTGAAATCATCAAGAAAACAGAAAATATGTAAGGGATTTCAAAAGAAAAGAAAAAAAAGTACAGATTATACCAGGGAATTCATGGTCACATCAACACGTTGGGTTTTGATTATTAACAACAATAAAAATAACCATAATTAAAACCATATATAAAATTTAAAACTCAATTGAGTAAAAAAAGACATTAAAATAGAATAGTTCTTTAATTTGCTAATATATGATATTATAGATTACATACAATATTGTTTTCATTAAAATGAAAAGTAACAAAAAGGACCACTATCACAGTTAGATTTGTTCTGCAAATACTCTACGATGTATTAGTAAAAAGAAATAGGAAAAAAATGCAATAAAGTGATCACATGCTGCTCTAATGAGAGCCTAAGAAAGTCAAGAGAATCAACGAATAAATAAAATAACAGTTTGACCAAGTACCATAGCAGAGACAGTTTTATTTTACTGGAAGAGACAAAAAAGACTCCATTTTTCTGCCCCTTTGCATCTAAGATAGAATGTGGGAGACACAGTACTTCCAAGTTTGGCCTACAAAAATAGACCATGCATGAAACTCCACAAAAATTAATTGAAATATAAAAGAACCAAAGTAATGCCATTTTGTTCTGTCCTGACTACATTTTACGCTTGCATAAAATGTTTTCTTTTCAGCCCCCTAACAGCTGTGTCTATAGTGACAGTACATTAGGACCATTATGGGGCCTTGATGTATAACAAAATTAACTCTGAAATGTATAATTAAAATAATTTTTCATGTAATCAAAGTATTTGTCTCAACAATGATTTTATATCAGTGCAACTGTTACTGTAGTTTTGTGGTATTTGCCTTTATAAACTCTGTTCTTTCAAAATTCAATAGTTCAGAGTTCTTTGTGGTGCTATCTAGCTCCCAGCTGCCTGACCGGCTTGCTCATTAAAGGACCATTTCCCTTTCAATTTGGCTCTCTATTGATGGTGGCCTGTAATTTTTGCACACACTGAAAATGTGAAAGAACATCATATTTCCAGGCTTGGCCTAAAAAATTTTACAATGTATGAAACTATATAGCAAATTTAGAGGTACACATTTTACAGTGATGGGGATGAAATTCAGGCCCTCATGCTTGGGAGGAACATGTTCTACCAATGAGCTCCTATTCCAGCCCAGGGTCTCATCTTAAGTCAGTTGTATTCTAAAATGGAACAAATAATTTAGAAGATAATCACCTGAATACTGAGCAAGAAATATATCTGTTTTTATGTTTTGTCCCAGGTGGTGTCTTTTACTAACTACTCTGGGTGTGCCAGACAGTCAATAATGAGACATACAGACTGTCATCAACATAATTGCTTCATACTTATTGCAAATCAATCAGAAAAAAGGGAGGAGGAAGAGAAAGAATTTCATGTTTTTGTTCTTTTCAGTTATACACAACAGTAGAGTGTATTTTGACAAATTATATATACATGGAGTAAAATTTAATTAAAATCTCATTATTGCTGTCATACATGATGCAAAATTTCACTGGTCACATATTCATATATGAACATAAAAAATTATGCCCTATTTATTTTACTGTGTTTTCCCTATTAGGAATTTCATTCTAAGCAGAAAATATTTTTTTTAAAAAACAATAGATAAATAAATTATAGATCACATTTTAGGAAAATATAGAAAAACACTTCTATGAATTCATAAACTAGAGGTGGAGTTCAGTGTTGGAGTGCTTGCGTAGCATGTACAAGGCTCTGACTTAAAAGCATTGAAAAACAAAAAGTCAAACAAGTCAGGTTACAGATTTCTCCAAACCAACTTATCATTATTCAGTAAAATTTCCTATTTACATCTTTCAAAGTTCAAAATTGCAAACTTCTGGGGAAAATATGAGCATGGGCACTATCAGATAATTTTACTATGAATTGATTGTTATAAAAATAATAAGATCATAACAAAGGAAGAGACAGAAAAAAAGATGAATAAAGGAATATATCGCACAAACTAAAGTTTCAGCATATGTTTAAAGGGTTATTATTATTTTTAACACCAATGAATTAATGAAAGAATGGTGGAGAAAAAATGTAAAGGGAAGTTGAGAGCTGTATGTGATAACCCATGTCTGTAATCCCAGCTACTCCAGTGGCTAGGGCAGGAGAATACCAATTTCTAGGTCACTCTAAAGTGTAAGACCTGGTCTCAAAAATTAAAGGGACTGGGGTGGGGGCTGAGGCTATAGTAAAGTGGTAGAACACTTGCCTAGCACATGTGAAGCACTGGGTTTGATCCCCAGTACCACATAAAAATTAAAACATAAAATAAAATATATTGTGTCCATCTACAAATACAAATATTTTTTAAAAAAATTAAAGGGACCGGGGATGTGGCATGCCACCGGGCTCAATCTGTTACCAAAATTAATTAACTGAATAAAGTTGAATGTATGGATTTACTTGCTCAAATGAAAGCCAATGTAAAAAAAAATGTGTGAGCTAACCCATAGTAATTGAGGGGGGAAGGATAAAAGTTCAGAGAATTAGACAAAGGAGAATTAAGGAAAAGAAGAGGGATAGGAATAGGAAAGGTTAAAAATCTGATATAACTTTCTCATTTACTTCTATGAATACACCAGTGAATCCCATCATTGTACACATGCACAAGACTGGGGCCCTAATTAGAATAATATATATTCTATGCGTGTATAAAGTGTGTCAAAATACAAAATAGACTCTACTGTCATGTATAATTAAAAAAAGTGTGAGTGCTGAGGTAGGGGGGCATGGTGCCCAGCACAAAATGAATACCTATCAAGGCCAGGATTATTATTTTTTTGGTCCTAACACATAGGTTCAACTGTCTTATCTTTCTAAGGTCCCCTCTATTGCTTGGGAGGCTTCTATAGAGAAATACATTTCATTAAACTGCACTTGCACTCAGTGTAGAAGATTTGGGTACTCAACATGTAGAATAGATATACACATAATAGAAATATCTGTCTAGAGGATCTGGTATTCAATAAGAAGCATAAGGGGAACTGATGTAAGAAATTCTGACCATAAGCTGATTTGTGGAAAAGTTATGAAAATAACATGAGTGAAGAAGTTTTGGTTGAACATGAAGAAGAGAAAGTCACAGTCCATGGAATAATTCCCAAGGCTTTAGGTAACACCTAGACCTAAGGCAGAGAAGATAATTTAAAAGGTAATGAGAAATTCCTGGGATGAGTAACATTTTCAGTGAGGCGGAAATCACAGAAGCACCATTTCCACATTAAGTGTCAGGTTGGCATCATAATTAATCCCATCCTGAACCTTCTTCTCAGGTACCTCAATTAATGGTCAATTTCTGTCCATGTGCTCAGACCAAGAACTTTTCATCCCCTCATACCTGGTTCATTAGCAAACCTACTCAGCCCAACCTCAGAATTCAACCACTTCTCACCATCTGTTTCCCCTACTGCCCTTATCTGGTCCTCTAACTTTAGGACTGCATAACCTTCAGTCTATTCTAACGAGGGCTATCCTATACTTAGTTTGAAGCTAAATTAGATCAGTGCCACAAAAAATGTAAGCTGGAAAGAGGGGGGTGTGGCTCAGTAGTAGACCCCAGGTTTAGTGTTCATGAGGCCCTGGGTTTAATACCCAGAACACACATACATGAAGCTTCCTCCTTAACTCAAAATTCACCACTGAGTTTCATCTACTCTAGATTAAAATCTGAAGGCCTTATTCTAGTCTATGTTGCTTTAAATGCTCTGACCTGGAAAGAAAATTATCTTCTTTTCCCTCTGAGCCTTGGCATTGGCTGTTTATTCTTTTAAAAATGCTTTCTCTACATATCAACACATCTCACTTCCTTTATTTAAATATATCTTCAGCCAGACAGGGTGGGACCTGCCTGTAATACCACCAACTCATGCAGCTGTAGCTGATGGATCACAAATTCAAAGTTAATGACAGCAATTTAGTGAGGCTCTAATCAACTTAGTGAGAGTCTGTCACAAAATAAAAAGTAAAAGGGCTGGGAATGTAGGTCAGAGTTTAAAGTACTCTTCAGTTTAATCTCTGCTACCAAAATAATTAAATTAAAAATAACTAATAAATAGATAAATACATCTCCAACCCTCTGCTCTGAACAGAATTTGTTCTGCCACCCCAAAATTTCTATGTTGAAGCCATGTTCCATGAAATGTGATTTTATTGGAGATAAGACCTTTAGGAAATGAGGTCTTAAGGTGGGCTATATAGGCTAATATGCTAGAATTATATGTTTTATAAAAATGAAAAACAATAACATGAGCAAGATTCTGGGTTCAATTCTCTCCATCACAGACATAGAAAGGAAAATTGCAGAGATAGCTCTAAGCAAACGTCATGGAACTCAAAGAGAATAAAGCCATGTTGGGGTAAGCCTAAAATGGCTGCAGTTAGGCTCCCTCTCTGAGAATTTCTGCAGGCTATTTTTATTTTCAGTGTGTAGCCAGGGCGGGAAATGGCTATGCTGTGGTTAGTCAAGGCCTGAAACACTCTGATCCAGTTTATGTACTCCAGGTCATAAGCATTAACTTGTAAGCACAGTATGCCTTTGTTTGACCTACGTTTTTTGTACCTTTTTTGTTTATGTTTATGTGGTTCTAAGGATCAAACTCAGTGCCTCACACATGCGAGGCAAGTGCTCTGCCACTGAGATACAACCCCAGCCCCTTGACTTCCATTTTGTATTAAAAGGTTTGTGAAAAAGATTCAGGGAAAATGGGCTAATATGGGCAAAATGAGGACTATAATGGAACTGGCTGTGAGCTTGGTCTAAATCTGGGGGCTGGCTAAAGTCTACACCCACCTCTGAATAAAGGATGCCCAATATTCCCACTATGCCTCACATCTTCTTTCATGACAGACACTTGATCCTTGAAACCTTCATCAATCTTCACATGTCAGGTTCTTTACAAGCCAGGAAGGGAATACTTATGGTAATCTAATATGCTAGAACCTGACCTTAAACTTTACGGATTCCAGAATTGCGAGAAATAAATTAGTATTTTTTCAAACCACTCAATTCATGTAATTTTTGCCATGGCACCTTGATAAGACACATTTATCCTCCCCGTCTACAGTTTCAAAAATTTCTGCTCCCATGTTGTCACTTAATACCTCCGAAGGCTTCTAGATTCCTTCAAAAAGTACTAAGCCCTCTATGTTCCTTTTCACAGAAATATAAAATTGATGTGTGCAAAGAATCTCCATGCATCATCTGAACACAAAGGATATTGATATGAAAAAGTAGCCACTCAACTAAATGGATAAAAGCATGATGTAGGGCACACATCTATAGTCCTAGGTGTTAAGGAGACTAGAATAGGGATATCACTGATGCTCAGGAGTCTGATGTCAGGCTGGGAAGTCATGACAAAAATCTGTTTCAGAATTTTGTGGGTGAGCCAAGTGCAATGACACACACTTGTAATGCCAGTGGCTTGGGAGGATGATGCAGGAGAATTATGTGTTCAAACCAAGCCTGAGCAACATAGTGAGGCACTGAAAAACTCAGTGGGACCCTGTTTTTAAATAAAATAAAATAAAGAGCTTGGGATGTGGCTCAGTGGTTTAGTGTCCCTGGTTTCAATCCCCAGTACCATAAAGAAAAGTAAAATGCATATATGAAATATCTAGAAAAGGTACAAAATGAATGAAGACCTGCGACAAAATAACAAGGAAGAAATAGCAAATCCAGTGAGAAAATGAGATGATGCCACCACAGGACACATGAATGGCTCATTAAATTCTCAAGGCAGTAATGCACAAGGTACCCCGGAGAAGAAGTAAAAGATAAAAGAAAACTCAGTCCTGTTAGTAGAGAACCACTGGAAGAATGACAGAATATGTGAATGAATTCATGATGTTATCAGAATTTGAGAACCAAATAAATTGTATGTGGGAGTATTATGGGAAAGGCCAATAACAGGAAAAATCAGAGCAAAAGTACAAGACATTTAAATTATAAAAGCCTGAGAGTATTAAATAAAAATAAATTTACTAAAAGCTCCCAGTTACAGGTACAAATTACTACAAAATGATGTTATTATTGCAAACTATTAATTCCTTAAACAAAAAGAGAATTTTCCTTAAGCTACATGTGGTACTAGATATAGATCCCAGATGGAGCCCAGTTTTGTATTTAGGGCACTGAAGTGGAACAATAACCAACTCAGTGTCTCCAATAACCAATGAAATACAAATTAGGCCCCTTGAGAGCAAAAGACTGGGTTTTATTCAATAATAGTTGAAAAACACATGGCTCATGAAAAAGGTGGATGGATCAGTGTGTGGGTCCATGAGTGACAGGCTACTTAAGATTTCCTCTGGTATGTATCTGCCATGCTAAGATTAAGAGGTATTTCTATACAAATGAGAGAGGCAATGTGGCAAGAAAACTGGAAAATCCCTCAGCAATATTCTAGCCATGTACACACATAATCCCTTTATAAATATGTAAGTTGATGTTTAAACTCCATCTAGTGTACATCAGTCAGAAAACATAATCAGCATGCAATCATTTGAAAATAACGATGAACATGTAAATTTCCTGAAACACCTCTTTTCTTACAGAAACCATTCTCCTTTTCAAGAAATGAAATAAAAATTGAAATACCCTGGTATTAAAAGAGAGAAGCCAGTTTTGGCAAAGGATAATTCAAAATCCAGATCCCTTATTCCTATAAAGTCAAGTGAAACAGGTAGATGGTTGGGCACACTTGCTCCCTACTGTAACTAGCAGATGTGCTTGATGGCTCACATTGTGCTCATCCACAGATGCCTCAAAACTACTAAATTTTGGATTAGGGGTGGAAATGTAGTTGAATGGTATAGAAATTGTGAACATATGCGAGGCCCTGGGTTCAAATCCCAACACTCCATTTTTTTTGTTTGTTTTGGATGAGCAAAGTGTAGAAGATATTACTAGATTAACAAGTGATCTGAGAAAGTCAAACACAGCCCTGTATAGATTTCAAACATTTTTGAACTATAAGGAATGATTATGAGTTGTATAAGGATCAAATACCTTTTGGAGCCAGAAAGAAAAGTCATGTGCAAAGGTAAGAAAGGGAGATGGACACAACTGGAATAGGCAAATTCAGAGCCCAACAACACTCAAGGAGGTAAACATGAATATAAAAATGCTCCTGCTCCTAGGTGACAGAGAAAATTGACGGGCACGTGTGGTTAAGGAAATAATTCTATTAATTGGGCCCATTGTGTTGACACCCACCTTCATTTAAAAAGTAATTTATCTTCAGTCCTGCCTGGCTTTAGCCATTAGGATAGCTTACATTCTCAACAAACAACCTATTATCTGCAGTAGAAATGCAGGCCCCAAATGTTCTTTAGAATATATGTTACCTTGAAAGGGGGGATTTTTGACCCTTAAACAGATTAGAATCCAGAACTCAGGGAAATAGGATAATACCCTTAACCACAATATCTGTAAAAACAAGTTCCAATTAGGACTGGTCAGCATGGGGCTAAAGTTACCCTGGAGTTGCTTTGGACATTTAGCACGCACAGTGAGAATTTCAAAGTCTGATGTCACTTTGCTTACAATCAATTCAACAGGTAGCCTCAGATGGATCTCTACAAATATCTGTGAGATTCCCAATAAAATGAGAGTAGAGGAGGGGTACACTACCCTTCTCCTTTCTAAGGACTGTCTCCATTGAGAGTATCCTCTTTCCCTATTTTCTATCCATTTTGGTAAACTTTTCCATTATTTTAGTAAGTGCATTGTCTTGCCTGTAGTCCTCTCAAGCAAGAACAAAGGAATTGGGGATGGTGACCTCCATATCTACCTTGCCTAAGTCTGCCACATTCAGCTTTCCAAAACAGCTACCCCTGACTCTTGCCTTTCACTGTAGTGAGGAAAACACTAGTTGAGGATGGTTTCAGGGCCAATTAATGAGGTCAAATCAGACAGTTTCTGAATAATTGTCCAATATCCTGTCACATGCCAAGTCTTCTCTGGCAAGAGTTAAAACAAATGTCCCCACCCATCCACCAGCACTGCAAATATGAATCTAATGTTTACCGTAATTTCTTGAGCCCTAGAAATTCCTTATGTGTAACTTTCTTCTATTTGCTGTTGCTCTCATTTACCCTTTGCTAAACTTTTTCCTTCCTGTAGGCCAAGATCTTATCAGTTACAACATCTATAGTCATATAAGTAGGAAATTCTCCCACCTTAAAGCACTTACATTATTTCTCCTAAAAGGTGGTAACAAGGAGGCTCTACAACCCCTAGGTTGTAAGACAAAAATGAAAGATTAAGCCTGGAACAGCCACTTCAAAAATTACTCAGCACAACCTTTGCAGGAGGGTAGAATTGATATCCCCTCAATTCTGCCACCCATTTAGATGACCCTTAATCCACTAAATCCTGATGTTCCCTACTTCAATTAGGCAATGGGACTGACACTAAGTATGTGCAGAATTAGTGCATCTAAGAGAACTGAGTAGCAAACCTGGTCCCACAGGGACACCACCTACTTTATTCAGCAATGCCAGAATCTTAGTGTATGCTCCTATAGTGGGGAGGAAAATCAATGTACCCTTTATTCAAATAAGTAGCTGTAGAACTCAGATCTCACATTCCCTTTACCTCAGGACTGTGTTGAATGTGGGATCCAGGGGACTGGACTTGAGGAAGGATGAAATAGGGATTGGAATCAGTAGGATCTGTGCCACTTCTTGACAGCTCAGGGAGAGCTGGCAGATGTGGTGGCCTACAGACTACATTTAGGGGAATGGAATCTTACTTCTTAACTGTCCACAACTCATTGCATTTGCATTCTACCACCTATAATCCATGCTCCAGTACCAGTTGCTCCCTCACCTCAAATACCCTAGCCAGTTACCTAGAAGATGGTGACAGGGAAGCCTTGAAAGAAATGGGGATCCAAGGAGACATTGGACTGTGTAGGAATGTGTTCTACCTCTATCCATCCTGACCCTTTACATATTTCTTTCCATTAGAGTGGCTTCCACATTGCCCTAGGGAGCACTTTCCAAGCATCTACAGCTGCATGTTTGCACAAGACACCAACTTCTGTTTTTACTATCCTTCACTTTGCAGAAATCACTCCAGCTTCTCAAACATTCCCAATAGAACTTCTCCTGGATACTCAGCTAGAATTCAATGTTAATGCTGGAATCTTCCCTGCAGATGCCCTTTCTACCTTGCTAGACCCTGAGCTCTGCCATCACCCTGAACTTTATTAAGCAGTTTGTGGTGCACTGGGGCTCAAAAACTGGTGCTTGAAAACGTTTTCACCACTTGTCCAATTAAGCTGTCACATTTCCCAACTCCCTGGAAATATCCTCAGTACATTACATAAACAAGGTAATTCTCAGAATTGAATTGCTTGGAGAACAACTGAGAGGTGGCTTCTAATGTAGTGGATCTGGAGTGTATTCTGGGATTCTGCATTTCTAAAATTTGCCCAGATGAGGTACTTTTACCACTATGTGAGTTATCCACATGTAAACAATTGGTTCTCAGTCTTTAGCACATAACTGATGGTTCTTGAGGGCTTCATTAAGACACACTGAGTGGGCCCCATTACCAATGATTCGCAGGCTGAAATTCAGAGTGAAGGTCCAGAAGTGATACTGATGCTGCCCCACTGGCTTATGAACCACACTTTTGGGCCACTGCTGAAACAATAAGAGAACATGAATAAAGAAATAAAATCAGAAATCAAATATTTAAAATTCTCCTAAGACTTTTATCTGACAGCGAGTTTACCATCCAAGTGATAATTTGATAGCTGCTCTTGAAACACTTGAGGGCCATAAATAACTGGAATATGTCTGGATGAGATAGGAAATTTGGGAGAGAAAGGAAAAAATGATTCTTAAAATAGGAAGCCAATAAATCATGGGAACATAGGAATATCCATGAAGTATGCAATTGAAAACAAGCAACTCCAATATTCCAGCATTACTCTTAGACCACCCTTCTTGCCCGCAAAATAGCATAACAGAACAGAATGAGCAAACCAAGAAAAACTGGTGTCAAATCATGTAATTCTGCTATGAAGCTACCTCTAATCCACTCCAATCAAATGTCTCTCTCTATATATAGCAACACCACAGACCAAGAATTTGGTGACTTCTAGATCTGGAGATATTCCACATTCTTCCTTGAATGTGTATCTATCTGCATTGTTACATAGACCTGTCCAAATCTCTGGAATGATAAATGATAAAAATCTTTTCTACCATGCACACCACTTTTTCTGAGTTGATGTTTTTATTTCTCCCTGGATTCTTCTCCCATAACATAACCTTACATACCAACAGTTAGACTTTAGCACTGGAATTGTGCTTTTTATATTTTGAGTTCTAGTATCACATTAATCAACAGGGAAAGTAGCCACCAACAATGAGTATTTTAAAATACTGCACACACAAAAAATTGGTTTGGTGGCATATGCCTCTAAGGCCAGGTATTGGGAGCAGGAGTTCATTCAAGGGAAGCACAAGTTTGAGGCCAGTTTGGCATCTAAGCAAGACACTGTTTAAAACTTTAAAAATAAATAATAAAAAATAAAAAGGGACTAGTATTGTTGAAGATTGTGGCCCCAAGAATTGGATGGCTGCATTGCATTTCTTGGCTCTTTTATTCTTGCAGAAGCAAATTTCAGATAAGACATAAAATTCAGTTAAAATATGACAAAATTTATTAGTACAGAAAACACTAGAAGAGGAAGAGAAAATGCAATATCTCTGAGAGAGGGACCTCATATCCCCTTTGCTCTCCAGTGTTTTTTTGGCGGCATTTGGGGTACAAACTGAGGTTCTTTTATATACTAAACACATGCTCTTACACTGAGCTACATCCTCAGTCTTAGAGGATAGTATTTTGTTAAAAAGACATTGCTTAATGTGTGCATCAATGCTAAGGCTTTCCTATTATCAAATTGATTGCACATACACATGTAGAAAAAAAAAAATAGTGGTCTGAATTTCCTGACTGCAGATCTAGTTCCTAACTCCCTGAACTTTGTTTTGATGCTTCAGGGTAATACAGGGCACATTTAATTTTAACTGCTGTGACATCAGACAAAATAATTTGACAATACAAAAGCAAACTTCCTGCAGGTCCCTTCATGTAACTGAGAAAGTATCTGAGGCAGAGGGGGAAAGCACCATTCATTCAAAACCTCTGTACCTCAGTCTACTGAGGTATCACAACTCACACTCTATACCTCAGACTACTGAGATATGACATTTATGGGGAAGCTCAGAAGCACACAAATTGATCTGAAATTAATTTTATTTATGTTCACATCACTGTTGTTTCAAATAGCCCATGCAAAAATAAAAACAAAGGAACTGCAAAGAACACAAATATCTATATTAGAAAATGATAGAATGAATCATAATATAAACATTGGATGGAATACCACACAGTACCCCTTGACACACAACCATGATTCCTTCCTTCTTTAAATTTATATTTAATTTATATACCATAACAGTCATCATTTGAAATATACATTCTGAGCTAGGAAGGTGTTATATTCCTGTAGTCATGAGTATTCGTAAGTTGAGAATGGAGGAATACAAGTTGAAGGTCAGCCTCAGAAATTTTGCAAGATACCACTTCAAAAATAAAACCAAACATAAATCAGTGATACAGTGCTTGCAAACCATGAACCAGATCAATTCTGAGAGAGAGAGAGAGAGAGAGAGAGAGAGAGAGAGAGAGAATGAATTGAGATTGATTTAACTACAGGGCACTCTAACACTGAATTTCATCTCTATCATTTTTAAAATTATATTATCCATAAGTCACTCAGGTTGGCCTTGAACTTGAGATGCTCCTGCCTCAGTCTCCGGAGTCACTGGGCATACGCTGCTATGCCTGGCACTGTCCTTTCAGCCATTTCTCTCTTTAAACCATATTAAGCATAATAAATGGCATTAAGTGCATTCACATAACTGCATATCCATACCAACGAAGTCAAACTTTTTAGTCACCCCAAGTAGAAACCCAATGAGCTCTAAACACTCAATCTCTCTCTTCAACCAGTTTCTGATAACCATCACTCTATTTTCAATGAATAAAATTGGCATTCCATATATCTCATTTAATTTGAATGGATAGTATTTGACTTTTCCCTGACTTATTTCACATAGCAAAATGTTTCCAAGAATCAGCCCCATTTTAGCCAGAATTCCAGGCTCGAATCTGGGAACATGGAGGTAAAAAGCACAAAGTGAAAACAGCTGGAAATACTGTCTCATTTATTTATATACTAAGGTTGCACAATTGGCCTGTGGAGTTATACACCAAAGTCTATGAATGTTATCAGAGAGATGTTATGACAATAGGTCTTGGATACTTTCTTCCTAAAGTATGCAAGGCAAGAAGTAATCTTGATATATCTGTGCATTTTATTTTGAAAAGGGTTCTCATTGTTCCAGGTACCCAAAGACAGATGATGCCATGCTCCCTCATTACTTCTGAATGGGAAGAAAAATTTTATTGCCTGGTAGAAAGATGTTTCTCATTTTCCACAGTGAATAAGCCCTGACTCCTCATGTCATGCTAGTCTTGTATCTCATTGTGTAGCCAGAGATTCATAGTTCTATGAGCTTACCTGATTATTTTGGTAACCAAACTCAAGTGGATTCACTTCTTGGGGGGAATTGAATTGGAATAGTTACCACTAGGCTGAGGGTGTAGTTCAGAAATGGACCACTGGCCTAGCATGTGTGATGCCCTGAATTTCAACCTCACAAGAAAAACAAAGTAATATAAAACGAAAAACCTCCAAAACCAGAAAGAAAAATAATGTTCATATACAGCAAAGCTTATTTGTAGCAAATACGGACACAAGTAATCTTTTTCAAAGAAATGACACCCTAGTTTGAGGAGAGCGTGTACTTTTTATGGTATGATGAATTTTTTAGGAAAGAATATTTAGTACATTTAGAGATTAAGACACATTACCCCAGATCATTAAAAAATGTTTTATTCTACATTAAATGGTATTAATATATGGCTTAATTTCTTCCATGGGTGAAGATGAAACCACTGCCCGGGTAAAGAGAATAGTGGCTCCATTGGTTCCCTTCATTTTCAGGGATGGAGACCTAGCTCCTCAGAGTATTGTGGTCTTCAGAGAGGGAATTACCTTGTCTTATCAGATGAATCAGGTTCAATCCAGGAAGGCTCAGAATAGCAAGATTCCTTTGATTACACATGACCTATTTAAAAAAGAATTCCTTGGTATTCATAAAATATGCACTATAGTTTCCTAATCTCTGGGGTCTTCATAATCCTCCTGAATGGGAGATTTTATGACTCTTCAGAATATCAGGGTTCATAACAGTCCTGTCACTCTATGAGGTAAATGTAAATGTTGAAATTCAAGATACTGATATATGGGCCTAACTTTCATGTTGATACACCCTTTCCATTCCTCCATGATTACAAACTAAGAAAAGTATAAAAATCTGGTTTATGCAAATTATATCCTTCAAATGTTAAGGTATAATTAAAATCTTGAAAATAATTAATGGAGAGATTACAACACTATGTATCAAATAGTATGTCTGTTATCTATATCCTTTAATAAAAGGGAATAGAGTAATATCTGTGACATAAGTATGTGACTCAATACATGACAATGTTAATCTATTAGAAACCATTGACATTTATAAACAACTCACATACAAAATATGAATATGTATTAGGGAAGAATAATATTACTGTAGATTAGGTGGAGGGAAGTGAAGAGACAGGAAGGATAGGGATGTGGGGTTAGGAAAGATAGTAGAATGAAACTGACATTATTACTATATGTATATATGTGACTACATGACCAATATAATTCTACAGCATATAGAGACAAATGACAAATTGTATCCATCTATATATGATATATGAAATGCATTTTATTGTTATGTGTAACTAATTAAAACAAAAAAAAATTATTAAAAAAATCCAGGAAAATAATAAGAAAAACTGGTAATGTTGGGCACCTTAATTCTATAACACTTCACCATCATACATGATAGAGTTTATGGTAGAGGTTCTTAATGACATTCATGAAAGACTCAGTTTATAGAGACTCTTATTAGTAGCATGTGTTGAATTTTATCTATTGTATCTGATATTCACAAAAAGGATCATAAATCCTTTAATATGCATTGTGATCTACTATCTTAATAGTTTTTTCTACTCTACAGTCCCATGGTCAATCCTATTTGGTTATACATAATCCGGTTTCTAATATACTACTAGATTTAATAATTGACATTTTAAGAAATAAACTTATTCAATTTGTAAGTGTTAAAAAAATTTTGAATATGTGAAAATGCATTCTAAGGTGGATGTCGTGGCCCACATCCCTGCAATCCTAGTGAACTGGGAAGAGTTTCAGAAATTCAAAGGCAGCCTCAGCAACATAGTGACACCCTAAATTTAAAAATAAAAAAAAAGAAAAAGAAAAAGCAGGTAATGTAGCTCCGTAGTTAAGTGCCCGTGAGTTCAATTCAGAGTACAAAAAATAAAATAAAAATTTAGGCAAAAAAATATGAAATTCTGATATAATCAGTTATGTGAGTACTGTTTTCTGTCTTTTTCAAAAGTGGGTATTAAGTAATCATTGTTGAAGTATAAGACATTGATATCCTTTCAGAAATTAGCTATGTGCACTATACTATAATATTTTTAAAAATTTCATTACTTCCACCATATCAGCTAATGATGTTTAATAAATTGCAATCAAATTGAAGAAATTAACCCATTTCTATATTAAAATATTTTTTCTTTCTTAAAAATTCTCTCACACATCAAGATATGAAGTAAAGATAGAAATTTATTATGCTGTTAAAATATTTGCTAAGTTTTTAAAATTTCTTGTAAATATTTCATTCATATCTAAGGCATATATATAAGTTGAATAAATGTTGCTCCACCTTCACTATTTGGTTTCAAATGCTGAAGAAAGTTGGATATTTGAATGAAGACTTGGACACATTTAAATTTTTGCACTATGAATTTCCTAGTCTTCCGTAATGTATGAGCAATAGCTATGAACTTATAAGACTTTCTCCATTTATACATTTCCAAAACTAGGAATTATCAGTTGCTGAGTAAGTAGCCAAAAACTGATAGACTTATCTCTGCTGATTCCTCTGTTTGGCACATGTTCTCATTAATAGGGCTTCTCTGCAGTACAAATACTTTAATATTCATAAAGCTTAAATATTTGATTAAAAGATTTCCCACATTCTTCACATTAGTTGTTCTTCTCGCCAATATGCATACTGTGATAATGAACAAAGTCTGGTCTTTGAGAAAGAATTTTGTCACATTGTGCAAATTTGTATTGCTTCTATCAATTGTGAACTCTCTGGTGGTGAATAATGTGTGACCTTTGATAAAAAGACTTGCCAAATTTTTCACATTTATAGGTCTTTTCTCTAGTGTGAATTCTCTGGTGGCGAATAAGGTTTGATCTCCGACGAAAAGCTTTGCCACATTCTTCACATTTGTAGGGCTTCTCCCCACTATGAATTCTCTGGTGTTCAATAAGGTGTGGCTTTTGATAAAAAGCTTTTCCACATTCTTCACATTTGTAGGGCTTTTCTCTGGTATGAATTCTCTGATGGCGAATAAGGTGTGATCTTTGATTGAAAGCTTTGCCACATTCTTCACATTTATAGGGCTTCTCTCCAGTGTGAATTCTCTGGTGGCGAAAAAGTTCTGATCTGTGGGAAAAAGCTTTCATACATTCTTCACATTTGTAGGGCTTCTCTCCAGTATGAATAATCCAGTGGTGGATAAGTTGGGATCTTTTACAAAAAGCTTTGCCACATTCTTCACATTTGTAGGGCTTCTCCCCACTATGAATTCTCCGGTGTTCAATAAGGTGTGGCTTTTGATAAAAAGCTTTTCCACATTCTTCACATTTGTAGGGCTTTTCTCTGGTATGAATTCTCTGATGGCGAATAAGGTGTGATCTTTGATTGAAAGCTTTGCCACATTCTTCACATTTATAGGGTTTCTCTCCAGTGTGAATTCTCTGGTGGCGAAAAAGTTCTGATCTGTGGGAAAAAGCTTTCATACATTCTTCACATTTGTAGGGCTTCTCTCCAGTATGAATAATCCAGTGGTGGATAAGTTGGGATCTTTTACAAAAAGCTTTGCCACATTCTTCACATTTGTAGGACTTCTCTCTAGCATGAATTCTCTGGTGTTGAGTAAGTAATTTTCTTACATAAAAGGCTTTGTTGCATTCTTCACATTTGTAGGGCTTCTTTTTAGAATGAATTATCTGGTGGTGAATAAGGTGTGATTTTTGACAAAAAGCTTGGCTACATACTTCACATTTGAAGGGCTTCTCTCTGGTATGAATTCTATGGTGGCGAATAAGGTGTGATTTCTGATAAAAAGTTTTCCCACATTCTTCACATTTGTAGGGCTTTTCTCCGGTATGACTTCTCTGGTGGCGAGAAAGTTCTGATCTACGGGAAAAAGTCTCAATACATCCTTCACATTCTTTGGGCTTCTGTCTAATATGAATTCTCTCATGGCGGATAAGGTGAGATTTTCGATAAAAAGCTTTGCCACATTCTTCACATTTGCAGGGTATCTCTCTAGCATGAATTCTCTGGTGTTGTGTAAGTACTTTCCTTACATAAAAAGCTTTGTTGCATTCTTCACATTTGTAGGGCTTCTCTCTGGTATGTATTCTCTGGTGGCAAATAAGGTGTGATTTTTGATAAAAAGTTTTCCCACATTCTTCACATTTGTAGGGCTTTTCTCCAGTATGACTTCTCTGGTGGTGAGAAAGTTCTGATCTGCAGGAAAAAGTTTTGATACATTCTTCACATTTGTAGGGCTTCACTCTGGTATGAATTCTCTCATGGCGAATAAGGTGAGATTTTCGATAAAAAGTTTTCCCACATTCTTCACATTTGTAGGGCTTCTCTCCAGTATGACTTCTCTGGTGGCAAGAGAGTTCTGATCTGCAGGAAAAAGTTTTGGTACATTCTTCACATTTGTAGGACTTCTCTCTGGTATGAATTCTCTCATGGCGAATAAGGTGAGATTTTCGATAAAAAGCTTTCCCACATTCTTCACATTTGTAGGGCTTCTCTCCAGTATGACTTCTCTGGTGGCAAGAAAGTTCTGATCTGCAGGAAAAAGTTTTGATACATTCTTCACATTTGTAGGGCTTCTCTCTGGTATGAATTGTCTGGTGGCGAATAAGGTGAAATTTTCGATAAAAAGTTTTCCCACATTCTTCACATTTGTAGGGCTTCTCTCCAGTATGACTTCTCTGGTGGCGAGAAAGTTCTGATCTGCAGGGAAAAGTTTTGATACATTCTTCACATTTGTAGGGCTTCTCTCTGGTATGAATTGTCTCATGGCGAATAAGGTGAGATTTTCGATAAAAAGTTTTGCCACATTCTTCACATTTGTAGGGCTTCTCTCCAGTATGACTTCTCTGGTGGCGAGAAAGTTCTGATCTGCAGGGAAAAGTTTTGATACATTCTTCACATTTGTAGGGCTTCTCTTTGGTATGAATTCTCTCATGGCGAATAAGGTGAGATTTTCGATAAAAAGTTTTCCCACATTTTTCACATTTGTAGGGCTTCTCTCCAGTATGACTTCTCTGGTGGCGATAAAGTTCTGATCTGAAGGAAAAACTTTTGATACATTCTTCACATTTGTAGGGCTTCTCTCCAGTATGACTTCTCTGGTGGCGAGAAAATTCGGATCTGCAGGAAAAAGTTTTGATAGATTCTTCACATTTGTAGGGCTTCTCTTTGGTATGAATTCTCTCATGGCGAATAAGGTGAGATTTTCGATAAAAAGTCTTGCCACATTCTTCACATTTGTAAGGCTTTTCTCCAGTATGACTTCTCTGATGGCGAGAAAGTTCTGATCTACGGGAAAAAGTTTCCATACATTCTTCACATTTGTAGGACTTCTCTCTGGCATGAATTTTCTCATGGCGAATAAGGTGTGATTTTCGATAAAAAGCTTTGCCACATTCTTCACATATGCAATGCCTCTCTCCAGTATGACTTCTCTGGTGGCGAAAAAGTTCTGATCTGTGGGAAAAAGTTTCCATACATTCTTCACATTTGTAGAGTTTCTCTCTGGTATGAATTCTCTCATGGCGAATAAGGTGTGATTTCCAATAAAAAGCTTTGCCACACTTTTCACATTTGTAGGACTTCTCTCTACCATGAACTCTGTGGTGTTGTATAAGTAATTTTCTTACATAAAAAACTTTATTGCATTCTTCACATTTGTAGGGCTTCTTTTTAGAATGAATTATCTGGTGGCGAATGAGGTGTGATTTTCGATAGAAAGCTTTGCCACATTCTTCACATTTGTAGGATTTCTCTCCAGCATGAATTTTTTGGTGTTGAATAAGTAATTTTCTTACATGAAAAGCTTTGTCACAGTCTTTACAATTGTACAGGTTCTCTCCAGTATGAATTCTCTGTTGGCAACCAACGTGTAATTTTTGATAAAAAGCTTTGCCATATTCTTCCCATTTATAGAGCTTCTCTCTGGTATAATTTCTCAGGTGAAATGTAAGTGAGATTCTTTCATAAAAAGCCTTTCCACATTCTTTACATTTGTATGCCTTCTCTCTGGTACAAATTCTCTGGTGAAGAATAAAGTGTGATTTTCGATAAAAAGCTTTGCCACAATCTTCCCACTTGTAAGGCTTCTCTCCATTATGAAGTTTTTGAAATTCAGAAAGTTTTACATAATGATTTAAGGATTTGTCATACTCTCTAAAATTGCAGAATCTCTCTTTGATATGAATTTTTTGCTGTTCAGTATCAAATGAACTTTGAACAAACGCTTTGTCACATTCATTATATTTGTAGGTATTGTGACAGCTATGCCATCTCAGGTGTTTAGAAAGAAATAATGAGTAAGTGTGGACTTTCTCACAATTGTTAAAATCGCATGTTTTGGCATAAGCAGAAATTATTTCTTTATTGCAGAATAATGGATATTTAGTAGAGAGATTCTCAAAATCATCTCTTTTAGAAATTTGTCCTTCAGTACTAAATTTCTTGTCTATTGAAATGTTTGACTGGAAGTTTAAATCAGTGTTATCTTTGAAATTAGTGAAGTTAAAAGTTGAAATGTGAACTAGATTTCTTTTCACATTTTCCACATTTTCATTAAGAAAATATATATGCTCCAAAAATTGCTGGGCGTTTATTTGTAAAGATACATATAAATCCTGAAAAGTGACTGGCCTATGTTGAATTATTTTCTGAGATATTAAATGTTCTTGATGTCCCCCGACAGTGTAATTTTCATTACAAATCTTCATAGCTAATTCATTTTGTCCCGTATTATAAAATTTCTGACTTTCATTCTCACATTCAGTTTTCCATATTTTCCTTATTTGTATAGAGTTAATATTATGTTCTTCATTCCTTATATCCTCTTCTGTTGAAAATTCATGGGAATTATGAGAAGTCATGGCTGAAATATAAAAAAAAATTGGTAAGTATTTTACCTACTAATCAGGAATAAATGTTTTGCAAATATCACATATGAAATTATAGCAATGTCTTGACACCAGGAGGGTAGCAGAATACAAAATCCAAACACATTATTATTCCTAATACATTTAAACTAAATAAAAATGTACAGACTAATTACCTTGTTGGAACTGCCCAAACCATCTGAGAGATCACAGTATCCAAGATGAGAATATTACAAAGAGAAATATATTAGAGGAAAAGAAATGTGTATTTTTATCAACCACACTATATCCATGTCTATAGTATAGCATTGAGAAGGTATAAAAAAATTACCATCTCCATTTTCTGAGCAGAAAAAGAAAATATATTAAAAATGCAAACATTTGTGGTTTTCTTGGGATTGTTTGAAAGCTGGTTTCTTCTAACATTACACAGAGATCTGGAGATAACATGAAAACAAGTTGAGAGGCATTAAATACCTGGCAGACTATACCCATATTTCCTGAATGAAGCTAACAGATGGCAATCAAGATAAATGACTAGCATTCAACAAATTGTGCTGGGAAAACTGGAAATCCAGATGCAACAAAATGATATCGAATCCCTATTTCTCACCATGCACAAAAGTTAACTCAAAATGGATCAAGGATCTAGGAATCAAACCAGAGACTCTGTGTCTAATAGAAGAAAACGTAGGCCCTAATCTCTATCATATGGGTTTAGGCCCCAAGTCCTTTAATAAGACATCTATGGCACAAGAATTAAAACCAAGAATCAACAAGTGGAATGAATTCAAACTAAAAAGTTTTTTCTTAGCAAGAGAAAGCAGTATGGAGATTCCTTGGAAAGCTGGGAATGGAACCACCATTTGACCCAGCTATTCCTCTTCTTGGACTATTCTCAAAAGACCTAAAAATGGCATACTACAGGGACACAGCCACATCAATGTTTATAGCAGCACAATTCCCAATAGCTAGACTGTGGAGCCAAACTAGGTGCCTTTCAATGGATGAATGGATAAAAAAAATGTGGCCTTTATACACAATGGAATATTACTCAGCACTAACAAAGAATAAGATCATGGCATTTGCAGGAAAATGGATGGCATTAGAGAAGATTATGCTAAGTAAAGTTAGCCAATCCCCCCAAAACAAATGCCAAATGTTTTCTCTGATATAAGGGGGTTGACTCATAGTTGGGTAGGGAGGGGGAACATGGAAGGATTAGATAAATTCTAGATAGGGAAGAGGGTGGGAGGGAAAGGGAGAGGGCAGGGGATTAGCAAGGGCGGTGGAATGTGATGGAAATAATTATCCAAAGTACATGTATGAAGACTTGAATGGGATGTCAACATACTTTATATAAGGGAGGTGACACAAAATGGGGTAGGGGAAAAGAGCATATGAAGAAATTACCTCTAGATAGGAAAGAGAGGTGGGAGGGAAAGGGAGGGAGAATGGGAATTGCATGGGGGGGGGAAGGAGACCCCCTTCGTTATACAGAATACCTGTATGATGATGTAAGGGGGAAAAAAAGAAGTGAGTCACATTAGGTTGGGTAGAGAGAAGTGATGGAAGGGGAGGGGAGTGGAAGGGGGGAATGGAAAGACAACAGAATAAAATAGACATTATTATTGCTGTGGGTATATATGTGACTGCAAGACCAATGTAATTCTGCAACGTGTACATTCAGAAAAATGAGAAATTATATCCCATCTGATTCAAATGTATGATATGTCAAGATCATTGTACTATCATGTATAACTAATTAAAACAAACAAACAAAAAACAATATATTAGGAATTGAACATTATGATAGTGAGAGACGAAATTGACCAAACAAAAAATAACCATTAGAAAGAAGTTTAATGAGCTAAAAGCAGAGAAATACTGTTAATAGAAATAAATAAAAATTGTATTTGTGAAAAATTTCATAAGGAACAGAGAGAGAGTCAGGGGTGGTTGTGCATAGCTGACATTGAGACAAACAGTTTATAAGTGGAAGGCAGTCTCAGAAACTTAGTGATCTCTTGTAAAAAAAAATTTGAAAACAGCTATGGATAGAAAGTAGTAGTATATCAACTTTAAGTTCCAACTGCAGTACCAACAAATAGGTGTGACAAGTTTTAACTAAGAGAAATAAAACAGAAACTACAGTCCAAAATTTCAATAATCTACAAGTGTGAAATACAGACAATCTCAAACTACATTCTATTCAAATTTTAAAAATTTACAAAAAGGGAATCTTGAGAACACCACTAGAAAAAACAACATATCACCTAGGAAGAAAGTCCTACGTAATCAATCATGAATTCTTTTAAAATACAGAATGGTATTTAGGAGTATTATCAAAGAAGTGAAAGAATAAGATTACAAACTGCCGCAGTCTGGCTGGGCACAAATCACGAGCCACTTAAACAGGAACAAACTGTTTCTGAACTCCACCAGCACACTCCACATACGCTCCCCGGGAATTCTCACGAATGCCACGTGGCTCCTCCAGAAACCAACAACCAGAAAATCTCTCTTCCGGAAATCCCTTCTCACGGACTTCCCCGACCAATGGGAACTCTCCGGGAATCCCCACGAGAACTCTAAAGTAGCGCGAGAACTCCAAAGTAGCAGGCCAAGGCGGACAATAAAGTTCTAATATATAACAGAATCAATCCAGTATCATCATAATGGCTTGCGTCTCAACCAATACTATTGGCAAAATGCCAGGGGCCATTCCGACTCAGCTGTGCCTCTCAGCGTCTCCCCCCTACGGTTTAATTAAACAACAAGCAATGTGGCCTAGGGACCGTGCCTGTTAGGTTGTCCAATACACATATGGTTCTTACCCGTCATTGGATGAGCTGACCTCAAAAGTCAGCCTCCTGTCTTAGGTTGGTACCACTGCAATTAGATCTTACCCGTCACTGACTACCAGTCCAGCATACAGCTATACTTGTGGATAGGCCTTTGCACCAGTGCGGGGGTGAGGTTCTTTGCCTCACCTCTGTTAGCCCCCAAATTTTAGACCATCACTAGCAGAAGGGAGGAGGATGCAAAATGCCATGACACCAAGCCAAATGACGGCTCTTTTTGGAAAAATTGTACCACTGATGACATCATCAGCAAAGATACCCCAGCACTACCACAATTCGATGCCCCAACAGATAGTTCACAATGCATACAAGTAATACATAGTCCAGGCAAGTTCTGCAAGCAGTTCAAAGCAGAGGAATCCATCAATATGTCCATTTCCTCCCAAAGTAAATCAACTCCTTGATTGAGGATTACGTGTTGAGTTATTATTCATTGATGTATCAGTTTATACAGTTTACTGTGATAGCTATTGAAAGATTGGTTTTATCTTCACTGGCACTAGGGTGAAGATAGGAATTCTGGCAATGATGGCTAAAAAAAAAATTATGTAACATTTCAACAGGTACTAAGAAAACAATTTTCTGAGCAGTTTACATTACCCTGAACAGAATTATTAAATATAATGAAAGGGAAAGGTGAAAGTAAACAAACAGATCTTTTTAACCTCCTTATTTGTTCACCTATTAAAACATTCTCAACAGCTGTTTACCCAATTTAAATTAAACCATGTAAATCACGTGAATAAAAAAATAAGGATCCATTTTTTCATGAGCGCCCCTCAAATATGATATATGGACATACATACAGACAGACACAAAACACAAGTATGCACACATAACATACAACACATAAGACAATAGTAAAGGCCATGTAGCTTTACACAGGTGAAATCTCCATTGCAATGTTTAAAAACTCCACAGTCAAAAAATAGAACTGATCGGAGAAACATTCACATAGGTCTGTATGAGCTAAAAAATAAAATAGAACTTTATGATGTGGGAAAGGGCAATAATAAAATAGATATTGAAAAAAAAGCATCCTGGTTACCACCTAGGTTTGACTCTTCTTTTGATATCCCATCCTTTTTTCTGTTATCCGATCCTTTTTTCTGTAACTTGCATATGGGTCTGAAGGTATTCCCACAAGAAAGCCCCAAGGTTTTTTACATTTGAAATAGGCCTTAATGATGTTCATTATTCATTAGCCTCCGGGTGTGGGAGAATCACTGTTGCAGATGTAAGAATAGCCAAGCTGGAGCTCTGGATATCAGCTATTACGGATTTGAGTCAAATCATCTTCTTTTTAGTCTGTAGATATCACTTTGGTTAGTCTCTCTGGAATCCAAATCAACTGCTGTTCTACCTGTGGAAACACACATACAAAACCCCGACTCGAGACAATCACTGGGTCAGGACCTTTCCATTCTCCTGTTAGAATATCCATCCAAAGTACCTTAGGCTTATGCACATTTTTTGGATACATATGCCTTTCTGAAGCACTAAGCCCTGATGAATCCAAATTTAAAAAGTTTAGAGTAAAAAGGGTAATTTTAAGTTTACCTTTGGGGGATATATATACCCCTTTCAAATTCCCCTCTTTTTGCTTTAATAAGTACATTTTAATAGTTTGATAAGCTCTTTCAACTATGCCTTGTCACTGTGGATTGTATGGGACTCCTGTTATATGAGTAATGCCAAATGATGAGCAAAATTGTTTAAAAGAGGTAGAAGTATAAGTAGGACCATTATCTGTTTTTAACTGTTTTGGAATGCCCACAGTGGCAAAATTTTGTAAGCAATGAGCTATAATATCTTTAGTTTTTTCTCCGGCATGAAGGGAGCCCATCAAAAATCCAGAAGAAGTATCAACTGTAACATGCAAATATTTTAATTTTCCAAATTCTGGCAAGTGTGTGACGTCCATTTGCCAAATATGGTTAGGTATCAATCCTCTAGGATTGACTCCAATATTAACTTGTGGTAAAAAGGTCACACAATTTTGACATTGTTTTATTATTTGTCTAGCTTGCTCCTTAGTTATTTTAAAATGCTTTTGTAAAGTATTAGCATTGACATGGAACCTTTTATGAAAATTTATAGCTTCTTCTAGTGTAGAAAAAATATGTATGTCATGTGTAGTTTTATCTGCTAAATCATTGCCCAAACTAAGGGCTCCAGGCAATCCTGTATGTGCTCTGATATGTCTTATAAAGAATGGATCTTTTCTGTCCCAGATTAGACTTTGTATAGGGGAAAACAAAGAAAAAACAGTAGAGAAAGGGGAAATACTACCAGCAACTTCAAGGGATACTATAGCATTAACTATATACTGACTATCAGAAAATAAATTAAATACAGAATCTTTAAACATCACAAAAGCTTGTAATATTGCATTAAGCTCTACCTTTTGAGCTGATTGTTTGGGTTCTAAAAATGTAAAAGTTTGATCAGGGGTAACTACTGCTGCTGTACCATTATTTGACACATCAGTGAATATATTTGGAGCAATCCTCAACAGCTGTTTACCCAATTTAAATAAAACCATTTAAATCACGTGAATAAAAAAAATATTTGGATCCATTTTTTCATGAGCGCTCCTCATATACGATATATGGACATACAAACATACATACAACACAAAACACAAGTGTTCACACATAACACACTACATACAACACATAACATAATAGAAAAGGCCTTGTAGATTTTCACAGGTGAAATCTCCATTGCAATGTTTAAATACTCCACAGTCAAAAAATAGAACTGATCAGAAAAACATTAACCTAGGCCTGTATGAGCTAAAAAATTAAAATAGAACTTCATGATGTGGGAGAGGGCAATAATAAAATAGATATTGAAAAAAGCACACTAGTTACCACCTGGGTTTGACTCTTCTTTTGATATCCCATCCTTCTTCCTGAATGCATATGGGTCTGAAGGTATTCCCAGAAGCATGCCCCAAGGTTTTTTACTTTGAAATAAGCCTTAATGGTGCTCATTAGTCATTAGCCTCCAGGTGTGGAAGAACCACTGTCGCAGATGTAAGGATAGCTAAACTGAAGTTCTGGATATCAGCTCTTATGGATTTGAGCCAAGTCATCTTCTTTTTGGTCTGTAGAAATCGCTTTAGTTAGTCTCTCTGGAATCCAAATCAGTCTTCTACTGCTTTTGTTGTTGATTTGTTCTTCTTTTTCTAGGGCTTTGAGATGTAGTGTTATGTCATTCATTTGTTGACTTTTTATTCTTTTAATGGATGCACTCAATGCAATAAACCTTCCTCTTAGTATGGCCTTCATAGTGTCCCAGAGATTTTGATATGTTGTATCCATGTTCTAATACCAAAACCCCCACAAATAATGCAATCAATAAATGGGCTAAGGAACTGAACAGACATTTCACAGAAGAAGAAACACAATTGATCAGCAAATATATGAAAAGGTGTTCAACATCTCTAGCAAATAGAGAAATGCAAATCAAAATTACTCTAAGATTTTATCTCACTTCTGTCAAAACGGCAATCATCAAGAATACAGGAAACAATAAATGGTGGCAAGGATGTGATGAAAAATGTACACTCATACATTGCTGGTGGGATTACAAATTGGTGCAACCACTATAGAAAGCAGTATGGAGATTCATCAGAAAATTGGGAATGGAACTACCATTTGACCCAGCTATCCCACACCTTGCTTTAAGTCCTAAGGGACTTAAAATCAGCATACTATAGTGATGCAGCCACATCAATGTATATAGCAGCTCCATTCAGAATAGCTACACTATGGAACCAATCTAGGTGTCCCTCAATAGATGAATGGATTAAGAAAATGTGGTACATATAAACCATGGTCTATTACTTAAAGTAATAGAAAAATTATGGCATTCTCCAGTAAATTTTTAGTTTGACAATATCATGCTCAGCAAAATAAGCCAATCCCACAAAACCAAAGGCTGAATGTTTTCTCTGATATGCAGATACTAATACACAGTTAAGCAGGGGCACTAGGGGGAAAAAAAAGCATTACATTAGATTAAGTAGAGGGAAAATGATGGGAGGCAAGGGGAGTTGTGGGGACAGGAAAGACAGTAAGATGAAACAGACTTTATTACCATAAATATATATGTGCCTGCAAGACTAATATGATTCTGCAACATATACACTCAGAAAAATGAGAAATTATATCCCATCTATGTATAATATATCAAAGTGCATAAATGCATTCTACTGTCATGTATAACTAATTAAAACAAATAAGATAGTTAATGGAAATTAGCTATAAAAGTTATAAATCAATAGAATAATTTAAAAGAATATATAAAAATGCTAAATTTTATAATAAAATTTCAAATTAATATTTACCAGGTTCAAATAGTGCAAAGTTACAGTGGTCTTTATAAAATCTCAATGTAAATGATAAAGTAAACACTCATAGAATATTATAAAAGCAAGTGGGAGAGGAATCAAAGCAGGTCACTATAAAAACAAATGAATAAGAAATTACAGCATTAAAAAAGTACAAAAACAATTATAAGAAATAAAAACAACTTACAAAGGAGGACTAAATTCTTCAGTTTTAAAAATTTATTGGATTAAAAATGAATATTTGACTTTAAATGCATTATTACAAAACAGCAATCAAAGCAAAACACTTGGTTAACACAATGGCATCTAACAAAATATGTAATATGTAAAATATGTAATATGTAATCTGCAAGGGACTCTAAATCTAAGGCCACAGTAGGCTGAAAACAAAAAGATACAAGAATGTTACATGAAGTAAAACCAAAAAGATAGGCTGGCAAAATTACAGTATACAAAACACACATTACAACAAAAAGTTATAAGAGATATTGTTTTAAATTAAGAAATACTTTGAAAAGAGTCAAAGGAGAATAGTATAAAATGATAAAAAGAAACTTTCAGAGGGTGGGGTTGTGGCTTGGCAGTAGAGTGCTTCCCTTGCACTTGTGAGGCACTGGATTTGATCATCCACACCACATCATACCCCTCAAATATAAAAACTAAGGTTGAGAAAATTGAATAAGAAAATAGAAAGCAACACTATAATATCAGAAAACAAATACCCCCACTTACTCTAAAATAAAGTCAAACAAAATGATAAGTATAAAACAGAAGACTTTGAAAAATATTTGTTTCAAATTAGACTTAAGTACTCAATGTTCTCAATAGCAAATGCATTATTATGCTGAATAGACCAACTTTTAGGGATTAAAACAAAGGTTAACAAATATGAAAACATTAAAATTATGTTCTGAACATCAGAGAATAAAATTAGAAATCCTAAGTGGAAATGATGCTCAAAAATCAATAAACATGTGGCAATTAACTGAATACTCTTGAACATGATTGTGTTCAAGAATCAAAAGATAAAATTAAAATATGTTTGTATTACTCAAAGTTTTATGGAGACTTCAGGTAATATCTATCAAACTCCCAATGTTATTTCTTGCAGAAACAAATAAAGTTCTTCTAAAAATTGCATTGAATCTCTAAATTGTATGAATATTTTTGAAATATTCAAAATTCAAACAAAGTGAAATTAATGCTGTTCCATAACTTAAAAGCTTACTAAAACTTATGGTTAATAATAATAATAATAGCTTATTCAGAAAAGAATATAAAATTTTGCATATGGTAATAAGCCCTCACAAATATTTGTACACCAATGTTTGTTACAATATTATTCAACAGATCCATCATGTAGATGCCAACCAAACATTCCTTGAAATGATTGGAACAACACTAAAAGACCAAACATAAGAATAATTGAGATAGATAAAGGAGCACAGATACAAAATAAAGGGATGCACAATCTTTTCAATGACATGATATCAGAAAATTTCCCAAACATAAAAGATGAAATGGAAAAACAAATACAAGAGGCTTATAGGGCTCCAAACGTAAAAAATTGAAGCAGAACCACATCATGACATTTTATAATGAGAATAACTAAGATACAGAACAAGGATAAAATCTTAGAGCCATGAGAGACAAAAAGAAAAAAAAAAGACAGAATGAAACAGAAATTCTTACTGTATGTATACATGTGACTACATGACCAAAATGATACTGTAACATGTCACTCAGAAAAATAAGAAATTATATTCCATCTATATCAAAGTGCATAAATTCATTCTATTGTCATGTATAACTAATTAAAACAAATAAAAAATTAAAAATTATTTAAAAAATATGTATTGGGGTAAATTAGTTTGAATTCTTACCACAGACTGTCAAAACTAGGAGGTCATGGAATAATATATTTTGAGCTCTGTAAGAAAATGGATTACAATGAAGAATTTTATATCCAGCAAAAATAAGTTTCAGATTTCAAGATAAAATAAAAACCTTCAATGATAAACAAAAATTAAAAGAATTCATAACTAGAAAGCCTACAATATAAAACATTCTCAACAAAATATTCCATGAGGATAAAGTGACAAAAAAGTGAAATCTAGCAAAGGGAAGAGCTACATTAAAGCAATAGCCCAGGGCTGGGGTTGTGGCTCAGTGGTAGAGTGCTCCTCTAGCACGTGCAAGGCCCTGGGTTAGATCCTCAGCACCACATAAAAATAAATTAACAAAATAAAGGTATTGTGTACAACTAAAAAATAAATATTTAAAAATAAATAAATAAATAAAGCAATAGCCCAACAAAAGGAAAATTAAGACAAATTAAAAACCAGAAATAAATCAAAATGTCAGGAAATACAAATCATATCCCAATAATAACCTTGAATGTTAATTGCCTACATTCATGCATCAAAAGGCATAGAGTGGGAAATTGGATTAAATAAGACCCAATGAAACGCTGTCTCCAAGACACTCATCTAACAGGCAAAGACATTCATAGACTGAAGGTGAAAGGATGAGGAAACACATATCACTCATATAAATTATGTAAACAAGCAGGGGTTTCCATCTGTATTTCAAATGTCTTCAAGCCAAAGTTACAAAAGTAGGACATTTCATACTATTTAAAGGAATCATATATCAGCAAGACATAACAATTAAAAACATTTATTCCCCAAACAATGGAGTATCTAGCTACAAACAAATCCTTCTCAATTTTAAAAATCAAATAGACTGTAACACCATAATACTGGGTGACTTTAATACATCACAATAATACTGGGTGACTTTAACACATCACATCTCATCACTCAATAGATCCTCCAAATAAAACAAAGTCAAGAAGCTATAGAACTGAAAAATAAAATTATTAACATACACTTAATGGATACACATAGAATGTTTCATCCATCATAACCTGAATATACTTTCTTCTCAGCAGCACAGAGTTCTTTCTTTAAAATACACCATATCTTATTTATTTATTTTTATGTGATGCTGAGGATCAAACCCAGGGCCTCACATGTGCTAGGCAGGCGCTCTACCACTGAGTCACAACCCCAGCCCATAAAATACACCATATCTTATGCCACAAAGTAACTCTTTAGTAAAAGATAATAATATATATCATAGTAAAAATAATAATATATAAAATAATGAAATTAGTAAATAAAGATAAAATGGAGAGAAAATAATACACTCCTCAGTAATACACTATTGAATGATGAATGGATAGTAGAAGAAATCAAGGATGAAATAAGAAAATTCTTAGATGTAAATGAGAACATTGATTCAACATATCAAAAACTCTGGGACAATATGAAGGCAGAACTAAGAGGAAAGTTTATTGCACTGATCTCAATCATTATATGAAAAGTTAACAAATAAATGTTATATAACATTATATCTCACAGACCTAGAAAAAGAAAAAGCAATCAATGCCATAAGCATTAGAAAACAGGAAATAATTAAAATCAGAGCTGAAATCAATGAAATTGAAAAAAAATAAAACAAATGAAAAACTGACAGAACAAAAGGTTGTTTCTTTAAAAAAGAATTGGATAAACCCTTAGATATTCTAATGAAGAGAAAACTTGAATTACTAAAATATGTGATAAAAAAGGAAATATCAAAATGAACATGTCTGAAATACATGAGTATTTTGAAAATGTATACTTCAATAAAATATAAAATCTTAAAGACATCAACAAATTTCTAAAGACATATGACCTACCCAAACTGCGTGAGGAGGTCATAAACTATATAAACAGATCAACTTCAAGTAATGAAATATAAAATGTCATCAAATATCTACCAAGCAAGAAAAGTACAGGACCAGATGAATTCTCAGCTGAGTTTTATGTGATCTTCAAAAAAAAAAGAACTAACACCTATACTCCACAAAGTATTCCATGAAATAGAAAAGGAGGTAAACTTTCTAAACTCATTCTATGTGGCTAATATCACTCTAATATCAAAACCAGTCAAAGTTGCATCATGGAAAGAAAACTTTAAGCCAATAACTCTGATGAATATGAATGCAAAAGTACTCAATAAACTGGCAAGTTGCATATAAAAACATATATAAAAGATAGTGCACCTGGATCAAGTGGAGTTCATCCCAGGAATGCAGGGTTTGTTCAACATATGAAAATCAATAAAAATAATTCATCATATCAATAAACTGAAAAACAAGAATCATATAATAATCTCAAGAGATGCAAATAAAAGCATGTGAAAAAAATACAGCACCTCTGCATGGTCAAAACACAAGAAAAACTAGGAATATTAGGAACATATCTCAACATCATAAAAACTTTATGTGCTAAACACAAGGGCAGTACAATTTCAAACAGAGAAAAATTGAAAGCTTTCCCTCTAAAAACTGGAAAAAGACAAGGATGCCTTCTTTCACCACTTTTACTCAACATCGTCCTTGAAACTCTAGCCAGAGCAATTAGAAGACAGAAATTAAAGGGATACATACAGGTAAAGAAGATCTCCAACTATCACTATTTACTGATGACACAATTCTATATTTAGATAATCTAATAAATTCCACCATAAAACTACTAGAACTAATAAGTGAATTCATAAAAGTAGCAGGATATAAAATTAACACCTGTACATAGGGCATGGTGGTGCAAGCTTGTAATCCCAGTGGCTTAAGGAGGCTGATGCAGGAGGATCACAAGTTCAAAGTCAGCCTCAGTAAAAGAGAAGTGCTAAGCAACTCAGTGAGACCCTGTCTCTAAAGAAAACACAAAATAGGGCTGGGGATGTGGCTCAGTGGTTGAGTGCCCTTGAGTTTAATCCAAGGTACCTGACCGTCACCCTCCAAAAAAACAAAAAACAAAAAACAAAAAAAAACAACAACAAATTAACACCTGTGAATCAAATGTGTTTGTATATATCAGTGATGAATCCACTGAAAGATAAATTAGAAAGACTAACCCATTCACAATAGCCTTAAAAATAAAAAGTACTTGGGAGTCAATCTAACAAACGAGGTAAAAGAGCTTTACAATGAAGACTAAAGAATACTAAAGAAAGAAAGTGAAGTGGGACATAGATGATGGAAAGATCTCCCATGCTCCTGGATAGACAGAATTAATAGCCTTATTACCCAAAGCATTACACAGATTTAATGCAACTCCTATTAAAATCCCAATGACATTCTTCCTAGATATAGAAAAAGCAATCATGAAATTAATTTGAAAAAATAAGAGACCCAGAATAGCCAAAGCTATCCTTAGCAAGAAAAGTGAAGTAGGAGGCATCAAATACCAGAATATATAGTACAGAGTGATAGTAACAAAAACAGCATTGTTTTGACACCAAAACAGACACATAGACCAAAGACACAGAATAGAAGATATAGGAATAAAGCCACACAAATACAATTATCTCATACTAGACAAAGGTGCCAAAAAGTTTCACTGGAGAAAAGATAGCCTTTTCAACATATTGTGCTGGGAAAAATGGAAAGCCACATGTAATGATATAAAATTAAAAATATCTCTCTCACACTGCACAAAACTCAACTTAACATGCATCAAAGACTTAGGCAGTACAAGAAAGAGACCCATTGCCTACTAGAAGAAAATGAAGGCCCAAATCTTCACCATGTTGGCCTAGGATCTGACTTTTTTAACAAGACTCCTAAAGCATAAAGAAGTAATATCAAACATCAATAAATGGTATTGTACTGAACAAAAATCTTTCTCAGCCAAAGAAACAATGATGTGAAGACAGAGCATACAGATTGGAAGAAAATATTTACACATGCACCTCAGGTAATTAATCTCTAGGATTTGTAAAGATTTCAAAAAAAATGAACACATAAATAAATAGATAGATAGATAGATAAAACAGCCCAATTAATAAATGGACTAAAAAACTTAACCAACATTTCACAGAAGTATAATCAATCAACAAATATATGAAAAAAATTCAACATCTCTAGCAATTAGAAAAATGCAAATGAAAACTAATATTTCAACCCACTCCAGTCAGAATGACAATCATCAAGAATACAGACAACAATAAATGTTGAAGAGGATGTGGGGGAAAATGTATATTTATACTTTTTTTTTTTTTTTTTTTTTTTTTTTGCTGGTGGGATTGCAAATTGGTGCAACTGTTATGAAAAGCAATATGGATATTCCTCAGAAAACTTGGAGTGGAACCAGTATTTGACCCAGCTATCCCACTCCTAGGTTTCTATACACACACACACACACACACACACAAAAAAAAAAAAAAAAAAAAAAAAAAAAAAAAAACTTTAAAATCAGCATACTACAGTGACGTGGCCATGTCAATGTTTAAAGCAGCTCAATTTACATTAACTAAGCTATGGAACCAACTTAGGTGTCCTTTAATAGATGAATGGATAAAGAAAATGTGATATTTGATGGAATATTAGCTTTAAAGAAGAATAAAATTATGGCATTTGCTAGTAAATGGATGGAGTTGGAGAATATTATGCTAAATGAAATAAGCCAATACAACAAAGGCAAAGTCCAAACATTTTCTCTGATATGCAGATGCTAACTCACAATAAGGGGAAAGGGTGTGTTAGGGAAGAATAGAGTTACTTTAGATTGGGTAGAGGGGAGTGGTGGGAAGGAGAGGGGATATAGGGATAGTAAGGATAGTAGAATGAAACAGACATTATTATGTCATGTTCCTATATGACTGCATGAGCAATGTGCTCCTACAATATGTACAATCAGAAAAATAAGAAATTATAACTCATTTATGTAAAATGTATCAAAGTGCATAAATGCATTTTACTATCATGTATAACTAAAACATGTTAAAAAAGATTATATGTAAAAAATAAAATACCTCAAAATAATTTCTTCCTTGACAGAAAAAGAATGCAAAATATTCTGTGAAAGAAATCACTTATAAATATAGCAAAATGATTCTTCATGTACAAGCCTACATCCTTGTGGGAACCTATGGTTTTGATAGTCAGTGTCCACCAGAAGTTCATAATAGAATGTTTAAAAGATGTTTAGAAAATGTTTAGAATTCATAATAGAATGTTTAAAAGATGTTTAGAAAATGTTTAGAAAAGAAATGATTGGGTTTTAAGAGTCTTAACCCAATCAATGCATTAATCCCTGATGGGATTAATTGAAGGCTAGATGGATCCCTGGGGGTGTGAATTTGGGGTGTATATTTTTTATCTGGAGAGTGGAATCTTTTTGTTCTCTCATCATCATAAGAGCTATTTCACTCCACAATGATATTCTGCCTCACTATGAGCCCCAAGGAATGGAGCTGGATGTCTATGGACTGAGATCTCTGATACTGTGAGCTCCTAAAAAAAAACTTTACTTCCTCTACAAAAAAAAAAAAAAAAGTGTATGTGTATATGGTAATAATCCCTCACCTATATTGCAAAATAAGAAATATTTGCACACCAATATTTGTTACAATATTATTCAACAAGTCCATCATGTAGATTCTAAACCAATATCCTTTGAAATTATTGGATAAGGCAATTTGGAACATTGAAACTAGAAAATTTCTTCCATGTCAAGAAGGAAGAAATTTTGCAAAATATATAATAAGGATAAATCTAAAGTACATTATGTTAAATCAGTCACAAACAAAAAGATACATAGGACAGCATTCTGATTATAAGATATCAAAACTAAAAGAAATGATCATAATAGAATTGAGGATGATAATTATTATGGAGGAGACAAACATAAGCCCATGTTTCCATGGTAGATTTTTTTTTTTTTTTTTTTGCCTTTTCAGGTGCAAACTTTCTTTAGATATATTACATAATGATTTGAAATAAGATTACTGGAAGGTACACTTGAAATCCTGAAGATGGCATTTTATTTTATTTATTTTTTTGGTGGCGGGGAAGAGGAGAACTCAGGGGCAAATGACCACTGAGCTACATCCCCAACCTTATTTTTTATTTTCTTTAGAGACAGTGTCTCACTGAGTTGCTTAGCACCTCTCTGAGGCTGGCTTTGAACTTGCGATCCTTCTGCCTCAGTCTTCCAAGCCACTGGGATTACAGGTGTGTTCCACCAAACCTGGATATTTTATGGTTTTGATCAATCACATTAAAATTTCAAAGAAAACATAAAAGAAACAGAATTGCAAATTTTTTAAAAGCTACATTTAAAGAGCTATGGTCTTTATTCTATAAATAAGTAGAAATTCATCAATGTATAGATGATACTTGCATGTATTCTAGGTTTTAGCAATTCTGAGGCAGGATGATTACAAATTCAAGGCTACTTTCAACAACACTGTAAGAAACATTCTTCCAATATAAATGAAAACATAGTTCATTATTAAACCATCCCTGTATTCAATCTATTATATTTACATATAAACAATTTCCATGGATATGTACATTGGCAGGACAAAAAACCAATCTAGATGAAATATAAAAGTTATAAACAGTTGTAATATTTATACAAGCAAGTAAAAGCACAGGTAATTTTTGACAACAGAAACAAATATCATGCATATATTAATTTCAAGCTATATCATCCTAACATGTAAAGTCAAGGAAGTTGCCATTTAATCGATGTGAGGAAACCTACTCTACAACATGAATCCTACTCTATAAAATGACATAAATAATTTTAAAAAAGAAAGAAATTTTATCCCATACAATTGCAAATATCCACGGATATATTATTTTAAAAAACATTTTATATAATGACACCTATGACTATTGACCCCAAAACAGCAGCACTGTGAATGTTCACATTCATTATATGGCAGAAAATATTACAGGAATAGCATTAGAAGTATTCACTAAGAGCTTTGATCAATAAACATAAATAATATCAAAGAAACTACTTTATAAATATTAATAAATTTCAAAGTTTTGACTTAGAGATCTCTAGAAATGTACATAGATTTCTTAGAAACCAACAAATAGTGGAAAAACCTGTTAGACCATGATGATTATAATAAGCAAAGGAGAGTGTTTTTGTTGTTAATTTGAAAGTACTCAAAGGAAAAGGGAGAGGCTTTAAAGAATTTGAAAGCATGATAAACAAGGGGAGACATTCCATGATAACAAGAGAAACAAACCTAAAATTCTGAATATTTTATGTTTTCTGCTGGATAAATTCTCAATAAACATTTAACTTCCTCCTTGATGTTGGGATTCTCAACTGTGTCTTTGACTATGTGAGGGCCACAATATTTTACATCACTGAATTACTCTAAAGTACCACTTATCTAATATGGAGAATATATATCACACCAAGAAAGGAAAAAGAATAAAGACTCAGGGAAATATATTTTATTTTATTTTCTGTATCAAAACATGCCCAATCATTTTCTTTTTTGAAAGCAACAAACTGAATCCATTCATGCAGACCAGAAACTCCCAAGATATATTCTGTGAAGGAAGGAAATTAAATATTGATAATTAATTGGAAAGTATGAAGATAGGCTTACCCAGGAAGACCAGGTTTCTGTAGTTCTCTAACATCACCTCTCTGTATAAATTATGCTGAGCAGGCTCAAGGCACTTCCATTCCTCCTCAGAGAAATAAATGGCCACATCACTAAATGTTAACCAAATCTGAAATGGAAACAGGCAAATAAATAGCACATTGAGCAAATGATCAGTCACACAGGTTTTAATTTGACTGAAGTTGAAATGAGATTTAATAGAAATGGATTGCATGCAGGGAAGTGATTTTAATTATTCAATAACATATTTTTAAACACTGTCATAGTCTATTAGCTAACTCAGTGGAAAGAGAGAAGATTAAATCCAAGAGTCTATATAATTTTCTTTGATGAAATATAATATAAAATTAAAGCATCAACAAAAGAGTATACATTTAATTGCTTTTTATGTTTTAAATTGTATGATCCTCAGAAGAAGAAATTATGGTGATCAAGGGCAATTCTTAATTTTTAATTGTAGAATGATGAATCAAAAATTTACTAAAATGCAGACTTTGATTCAATGGTTCAGTCATGGGGCTTGGATTTATGAATAAGTATCAAGTTCAATAATAATTACAATAACACTGAGACAAGAGAAATTTTTGAATTACAATAAGGGAGATCACTAAGGAAACATTCATTGATACTTGAGTTCAAATATTTAATTGGATTTATGTAAATCATTAAAATAGCAAACACCAAGAAGAATCCACTTAGATCATTCAAATGTATACATATCATTCAAAGAGATTTTCACATTTTATTCTGT